>NW_026526721.1:148165667-149469511 GCF_024362965.1 Panthera pardus
AGTCAGATGCTCAACCGACAGAGCTACCCCAGGCACCCCAAAAGGCACGTGTTTTAAAAACCAACTCCAGCCCTTCCACAATCCCTCTGGTAGACTCCAACAATGTCAAACTGAACCCCCCTACCCAACATGACTGCTGAGAAAAAAAAAATACAGCTACTTAACCCACTGAAAATAAACCCTCAACATTCCAAGGTAAAAGGAATTCAGAAATTGACAAATCATTTTCAGAAAAGCTTTCATTTCCAGGAAGTCTAACACAAATATTTTAACTTCGGTATTTTAGGAAACATTCTGTAAGTAGCTCAAAATGTCTACTATTCACTTGCTTTTCCATGAAAAGTTCATGATAGAGCAACATTCACTCTACTCTTACTAGTCTAGAATCACATGATAGCTTCCCAGATTTCAGTTGATAATACCTGAGAGTTCTTCAGAATTACATTCGGGTAACTCAGACGGCAAGTTCAAAAACGTGTCTCCCACCCCAAAGTCTTCTGGCGTTGCCCTAGGACCGTCTGCGAATTCACATTTTTGTGATGTGTCGCTACCACCCAATCTGGAGGGTACCTGTGGCGTCTCCCCAGGTCTTATCTCACCTTGGTCTTGGAGCAGCATACCTACTGTTGTATAACAAACCACCACAAAACACACTTGCTAATAACCACCACCACCACCCCCCTCTCTCCTAATTCTGTGGGAATAGCAGAGGCTCAGCTGGGTGGTCCTTCTGATGTTCTCACTTGGGTTTCTCATGACACTGCATCAGCTGGTAACATGGGTTCGCTCGTGTCCGGCACTTTGGCGGGCAAGGTGGGAAGGCTGGGACCTCTCTCTCATGTGGCAACATGCTATTCCCACGTGGCAACTTAGGCTTCTCATACGGTGGTTGGACCCTAAGAGGTGGTGCTCAGGTATGAGGCAGAAACTGTAGATCTCTCTAGACTTGAACGTTACACAGTATCACTTTCTAGATCTCTCTAGACTTGAACGTTACACAGTATCACTTTCTGCCACGATACACTAATAAAGTCACGAGGCCAGCCCACACTCCAGGAGGACAGACATTCCACCTTTCCACAGGAGCATGGCAACAATCTGTGGCCCACCATGTGGCCAACGGTATCAGGCCCCTGAGACAGTAAGGCACAGCTACCTTGCTCCTGCCTGCCTTGTCTCTGTTCACAGCAGAACTCAGCCACAAAGGCTTTCCTGGAAGAAAGAGTCTGATAACACAAAGAATGTGAATGCTTCTGTAAGTATGGACTATGACAAGGGTCGGCAAACTTTTTCTGTCAAGGGCAACATAGAAATGTTTCAGGCTTTGGAAGGCAATATGGTCTCTGCCACCATTCTACTCTGTCTTTGTATCAGGAAATCAGCCATCGACAATATCTAAATGAATGGGGGTGCCTGGGCTCTAATAAAACTTTATTTACAACAACAGGTGGTGGGACGGAATCTTTTGCAGACCCCTGGTCTAGGACAAGGAACACTGGATTTGGGAATGGAAAACTAGGACCAGACTTCTCACTTCGCAACGTACCACCCATGTGACCTTAGGGATTTAACCTTCCAGTTTACTGTCCACGTCTACAACACAGGGATAATAGCATCCATCTCCCATGGTGCCGCAGGCAAGGATGCACGTGAAACTACACAGCATACCCCCTCAGTAACACAAGCCTGCCTTAGTTCTAGCCTGAAGAACAACTCCTTGGGGAGGGGCGGGGGGGGGGGGGGGGGGGTTCGTGAGGAAATCCAGCTGGGCGGGAGACAAAGGACTGTCCTGCACTGGTTTTCAATGAAATGGAAACTTCACTGGTGAATATTGTACTTGGCACCAGACTGTACTCTCTTTGTTGAAGACCTGGCACTGTTTTGCTCTTTCTCAGGGGCAAAATACCTTGTTTTAAGGCACACAGACGGTATCGACACAACCACTATGTCACAAACAAGTAACACACATGGTCAATGAGAAGAAGGAGGAGGAGGAGGAGGAGGAGGAGGAGGAGGAGGAGGAGGAGGAAGAGAAGAAGAAAAACAAGATGAGCAAAAGAAGTGCTTTATTCAAATACCAAGTTGGTTCACAAGCAGAGCAGTATTTAACCTGGTTTTATAACTTCTGAGACATTAAGCAATAAACAGTCTCTGAGACAAGTGTGTGTGTGTATTTTTTTTAATGCTAAAAGGATAACTGGTATTTTTTTTAATTTATTTGAGAGAGCAAGAAACAGAATGTGAGCGGGGGAGGGGCAGAGACAGACAGACAGACAGACAGACACAGAATCTGAAGCAGGCTCCAGGCTCCCAGCTGTCAGCACAGAGCCCAATGCGGGGCTCGAACCCAGGAACTGGGAGATCATGACCTGAGCCGAAGTCAGACGCTTAACCGACTGAGCCACTTAGGTGCCCCAACTGGCATTTTTGTAAAGCATGTAAGTGCAAACCTTATTTTCCTGAAATTGGCCCTGGTGGGAAAAAAAGCTGTATTCAAAAACATTTTTTTTTTTTTAATTTAATCTATCCTTAGCCAAAAGAAATTAAAAGGATTAGAGAGAACTTTGTTTGCATCTCCACTAACTGGGCAACCCTACATCATACCAATAGTCCTCTGTGAGAATAAGAGATTTCCACAAAAATAACTGGCAGCATTCTACTCCCGTGTCTGGAAAATCCCATTTCCCACAGGAAAGTGGATAGTATTAGAAGCTGAGTGGCCTGCCCATCGTCAAACTCTTGTCCACTCCTGGATTTTCCTGCTGCAAACACCTGAGCTGGACCTTGGCCACAATTCGTCTTGCAATGTCATGTTCCCTCCTTGCACAGCTGGGCGGCCAAGGTCAGAAGCAGCTGTCCACAGCCACCATGAGAGACAGCTGCATTCCAGAATGATGGCGTCAGCAACATCCTAGAAGGGTGTGGGTTCCCTCCTAAGCCCCAGAGTGAGTGCCAATGGCTGTCATCATTTGGATTGGATGTCCCTTTCCAAAGCGACGTGTACCACTTCCAAGAGCTAAGTACTACTGGAAAAAAATGAAAATCCAGGCAACTGGAGGGCTGAATGGACCTGCCGCTCTTGATTCAGAAATTAATAAATTAGTATATATCGTTGGTCTTCAGATTCAGAAATTAGATGGGAAAGAAGTGGGATGACTTAGCATTAAGAGAAGCAAAAGTGAACATTTCCAAATTCTCTTGTATTTGTACTTAAGCAGAATGGAATTCTCACATGATAGCTGGAGTGTCTATATTAAGTATCCCAGGCCAATCTCCTCCTAAATAAAGTTCAAGTGGCACTGAGTTCACATGATACTGCGTCCTCTGCAGACAGCTGATTGTTCCCCCGTATCTCCTGCTTTGGAATCAGAGCTTCGAAGTAGCTCCTTGCCTGCTTTTGCCGCCACCAGAGTCCGTTCTGTACCCAGGAGGTGTGAGTGTCATGAGCTACCAGAGGACTGAGCAGTAACAGTGGCCTCTCCCCATGGGGGGGGGGGGGGGGGTGCACACATGCGTATTTGCACACAAGCACACATTGCTGAAGGCCAGTGGTCATGTAAGATGCTAACATCGGGGGAAGCTGGGTCAAGAATGTGTGGGAACTCTCCGTACTCTCTTTGCAACTTCTCTGAAAATCTAAAATTATACCATGTAAAGAGTTGTTTAAACAATAAAATAAACTCTAGGTCAACTTGAAGGCCGGAGGGGTGCTTCTAGTTTTCACAGGCTCCTTTTGTGTAAGCCATTAAATCCTTCAGAAGGTCAGTTTGTTTTTGCCCTGAAAGGAAGCTCAAGAAATTCCAAGGGACTGCAAAACATACCAGACAAAAACGTACAAACATTCAACCTTAAGATTCAGGCTCTGCCCCCCTACCCCCACCCCCCGGGACAGGCTGCAACTACAAGCCAGCCAGACCATTAAGTGAAGCCTGGGGAACAGGCAGCCATCTGCTCATTATGTTATCATCCCACCTGCATTTCTTGCCACCCATCTCCACCCCCAACAAATGCAAAGGGACAACAAACGTTGAGGTACGGTCCTTTGGTAGCCCTTCAACATTTGAAGGGCATTGAAAACATTTTTTATTTAGTTTTCAGAGTTGCCTACTACATATTCAAATGAATACTCCAAAAGAGGTCCTATAACACTGACCTCCTCTATTCCTCAAAGCTCTGGATCTTTGTACTTGTTCCCTCTACCTGGAAACTCCCTCCCCCACCAGGTATCCTCACGGCCTTCTCTCTCATCTTTGTTCAGAGCCTACGGCACATCAACCCCTCAGAGAGCCCTTTCCTGACCACCCTGTTTAAAACTGCACTTGTCCCAACACTCACTACTGTATCTTCTTCCCTTTTTTATTTTTCTTCTTAGAAAGTCATTCCTTCTAATATACTATCCTCATTTGTTGAGGGTGCATTTGCCTCAAATGGAAATGAAGCTCCACGTGAGTAGAGTTTCTGTATGTTCTGTTCACTGTTAATGGGGTTTCCTGGAAACCCTCTATGGAGAGATATTCCATGTTCATGGATAGGAAGACTCAAGATTGTCCAGGTGTCACTTCTTCCCAACTTGAGCTATAGATTCAGTGTGTTCCCAATCAAAATCCCAGCAACTTATTTTGTGGAAACTGACAAACTAATTCTAAGGTTTATACAAAGAGGCAAAAAAAAAAAAAAAAAAAAAAACTCAGAATAGCCAACACAATACTGAAGGAAAAGAACAAAGTTGGGAGACTGATGTGACCCAGCTTCAGGACCTGCTATAAATATACAGTAACCAACACAGTGTGGTACTAGTGAAAGAACAGGCAAACAGATCAATAGAACAGAACAGAGAGCCCAGAAATAGACCCCCATAAATACAGTCAACTGATCTCTGACAACGGAGCAAAGGCAGTCTCTTCAATAAATGGTGGTAGAACTGGACATCCACATGTAAAAAATGAATCTAAACACAGACCTTACACCTTTCACAAAAATTAACTCAAAATTGATAGTTATAAAATACGAAACTGTAAAACTCCAAGAAGAAAATGTGGGACAAAACCTACATGACATTGGGTATGGCTATAACTTTTTAGATACAACAGAAAAGGCACAATCCATGAAAGAAATAATTGATAAGCTGGGCCTTCATTAAAATTAAAAACTTGTGCTCTGAAAAAGACAACATCAAGAGAGTGAGAAAACCACCACTCAGAAAACATTTGCAAATGGCACTTCTGATGAAGGACTATTATCCAAAATATACAATTATTAAAACTAAACAATAAAACAAAACCCAATTTAAAAATGGGCCAATGAGGGGCACCTGGGTGGCTCAGTCGGTTTAAGCGTCCAACTTTGACCTAGGTCATGATCCTGAACTTCATGGGTTTAAGCCCCACTTCGGGCTCTGTGTTGACAGCTCAGAGCCTGGAGCCTGCTTCGGATTCTGTGTTTCCCTCTCTCTCTGCCCTTCCCCTGCTTGCACTCTGTCTTTGTCTCTCAAAAATAAATAAACAATAAAAAAAGAAAAATGCGCTAATGACCTTAACAGACACCTTACCAAAGAAGATACACAGACGGCAATTAAGCATATGAAAATATGCTCAAGAGGCACCTAGGTGGCTCAGTCGGTTAAATGCTCAACTCTTGGTTTCAGCTCAAGTCACGATCTTGCGGTTTCATGGGTTCGAGCCCCACGTTGGGTGCTGCACTGACAGCACGGAACCTGATAGGATTCATTCATTCATTCATTCATTCATTCTCTCTCTCTCTCTCTCTCTCTCTCTCCCCTTGCCCTTCCCCCACTAGTACTATCTCTTTCTCTCTCAAAAATAAATAAACAAACTTAAAAAAAATATGCTCAAAATCCTATGTCATCAGGGAAAGGCAAATTAAAACCACTGTGAGATACCACTACATGCCTATTAGAATAGCCACAACCAGAACACTGACAATACCAAATGCTGGTGAGGATATGGGGCAAAAGGAATTCTTGTTCAGTGCTGGTGGGAATGCAAAATGGCACAGCCACTGTGGAAGACACGTGGTGTCTTACAAAACTAAATATACTCTGACCAGATGACCCAGCAATCAAGCTCCAAAGGAGTCCAAAACTTATGTCCTGACAAAAACCTGCACCCAGGGGCGCCTGGGTGGCTCAGTCAACCGCTTAAGCGTCCGACTTCAGCTCAGGTCATGATCTCACGGTTTGTGGGTTTGAGCCCCGTGTCAGGCTCTGTGCTGACTGCTCAGAGCCTGCAGCCTGCTTCAGATTCTGTCTCTGGCTCTCTCTGCCCCTCTCTGTGCTCTGTCTCTCTGTCTCTAAAACATACATTAAAAAAATTAAAAAACAAAAAACCTGCCCCCAGATGTTTACATCAGCTTTATTCGTAACTGCCAAAACATGCAAATTATTAAACCCTAAAAAGAAATGGGTTATCAAGCATGAAAAGACACAAAGAAACCTTAAATGTGTTGTATTACTAAATGAAAGAAGCCAATCTGGAAAGCTACAAACTCTAGGATTACAACAACTATGTGACATTCTGGAACAGGCCAAACTATGGAGACAGTAAAAAAAATCAGTGGCTGCCAGGGGTGGGAGGTGGGGAGTAGGGATGGATAGGTGGAGCACAAAAGATTTTCAGAGCAATGAAATATTCTGCATGGTATTATAATGATGAACATGTCATCAGACATTTGCGTAAGCCCACAGCATGAACAATGCCAAGAATGAACTCTAAGGTAAACTATAGACTGAGTGAGTATGATGTGTCAATGCAGCTTCATCAACTGTAACAAACACACCGCTCTGATGGGAGATGCTGATAACGGGGAAGGCTGTGCATGTGCGGGGGCTACGTTGGAAAATCTATGCAACTTCCACTCAATTTTGCTATGAACCTAAAACTGCTCTAAAAAAATTGTCTCTTTTTTTTTAATTAAAACATTTAAAATTTTTAAGCATCTGAAAAAAAGACAACAAAACAAAACCATCAATGTGCTTGGCCCTATCAGTATTAATAACATGGTCCATTACGACTGACAGGAAAAAAAACGAAATATTTTAAATACAAAAAGGACATTTCTTATGCAGAAAAAAAAAGTGAGGAGCAGGTATTATTATTCCCATTTCACAGCACAGGAAACTGAAACACAAGTAAATAGTGAAGCCAAGAAAGAATCTAGCTACCAACACTTTGCTTTGAGCAGTCTCCACCGTAGGGATCTATCTCTGTAAGGAAAAAAAACACCCTGACATCAGTCACTTTAAATTTTTTCCTAGAAAATAATATTTCAAAGTTGGATAATTTTTAATTTTTTTTAACGTTTATTTATTTTTGAGACAGAGAGAGACAGAGCATGAGCAGGGGAGGGGCAGAGAGAGAGGGAGACACAGAATCTGAACCAGGCTCCAGGCTCTGAGCCGTCAGTCAGCACAGAGCCCGACGCGGGCTTGAACTCACAGACCGTGAGATAGTGACCTGAGTCGAAGTGGGACACTTAACCAACTGAGCCACCCAGGCGCCCCTGTAATTTTCTTTAAGTGTACGTTTTAATTTCAAAATTACCCAGGGGCGCCTGGGTGGCTCAGTCGGTTAAGCGGCCAAGTTCGGCTCAGGTCACGATCTCACGGTCTGTGAGTTCAAGCCCCGCGTCGGGCTCTGTGCTGACGGCTCAGAGCCTGGAGCCTGGTTCAGATTCTGTGTATCCCTCTCTCTCTGCCCCTCCCCTGCTCATGCTCTGTCTCTCTCTGTCTCAAAAATAAACGTTAAAAAAAAATTTTTTTTTAAATAAAGAAAATTACACATGCCTAATCACATGTATTCTTGTAGGAAAATGCATAGGGAGAAACAGACCACAGTTCTCACCAAGCAGCTGTTTTCAAAACTCTGTTAGAATTCATCAATACTACCGGAAAGCCTATCTGTCAAGACGAGTATATATCCTTCTGAGACACGGTTAATGTGGTTCCCATACTGGGGTGGAGAGTGAAAGTGAAATCTCAAAATCTGTATACAGACAAAAGTACACGTAAAAGTTCCCTCAAGCCCAAGACCTACATATATCTTGTGCGTGTGTATGTACACACATATACACACACACACACACACACACAGACACACACACACACACCTGGATTTCTTTTAAGTTAGGTGAATAAGCACTTGTTTAAAAAACACACAGCACAAAGGGCAGTTGGTAAAGAAAAACTCCCTCAAGATGCACATTTTTCCCATTTCGAGATCTCTGAAATCAAGGTCTGTCTTATATATAGCCAATGATATCTTACAATTTACTTTGCAGCATTTTTCTTTCTTCGAGGTATATAAAGCAATGATCTTAACTTGTGGTGACATATGGCAGCTCCACATCTCTTTCACGTAAAAGGCAGCATACCACACACGTAGTTCTTCTGTACTTTGCTTCTCCTCACTTCACACTGTATCTCCAATCATTTGTTACCGACGCACACAGAGATGTGTCTTCGCCTTTCACATATGCACAGTGATCCACTGAATGGACATACCATAATTTAACCAGGTGCCTAGTAGTTTAGTCTGTTTTAAAGCTTCTGCCATATACTGCAGTGAAAGGCCCTGGACAATGGCTTTGGACATTCCTGAAAGCGGAGGACAAGATGCTAGATAAGGCAAGGCAGAGTCCAAAGGAATCATCTAAATACATAGCAGTCGCTCCACCAGAGGCCACTGGGACAGGGGAGGTAAGCTGAACAAGTCAAGTGGCCAAACAAAGGATGAGCGAGGACAGGCTGGATGTTAGGAGAGATCCTTGCATCGGGCAGGATGTAGGCCTGGGTGACTTCAGGGGTTCCTCTGGTCGTCGTTTACCATCATAAAGATGAACATGACAAAACAGAGTTTAAGAGGGAAAGGACACTACAAACAAACCCCATGTACTCCTACTGACATGAGTATGATCCACATATTAAACATGAGGAGAGGGGCGCCTGGGTGGCTCAGTCGGGTAAGCAGCCGACCCCCCCACATTGGGCTCTGTGCTCACAGCTTGGAGCCCGGAGCCTGCTTCCTCTCCCTCTGCCCCTCCCCCGCTCGCACTCAGTCTCTCTCTCAAAAATAAACACTTAAAAATAAAAATAAATTTAAGGGGCACCTGGGTGACTCAGTCAGTTGAGCATCCGACTTTGGCTCAGGTCATGAGCTCACGGTTCGTGAGTTCAAGCCCCACATCGGGCTCACTGCTGTCAGCCCAGAGCCTGCTGTGGATCGTCTGACCCCTCTCTCTCTCTCTCTCTGCCCCCTCCCCCACTCATGCTCTCTCAAAAATAAGCAAACAAACAAACAAACATGAGGAGGGAGACTCAGAGGGGCGAATTTGCCCAAAAGCTGGGCACAGGTCTGACTTCCCATCAAAACGCCCCCTGTGGCAGAGCAGTAAGAAAAATGTAAGGAAAACCAGAACTCAAAGGTACACCAACAATCCCATTCGCCTTGGGCAGAGATGTGGGAAGGACTAGAGGAGGAAGTGAAGTTTGAGCTCAGCTTGAAATGACTTGCTCAGATTTATTGGCATTAAAAAAAATCTACTCAGTTGACTGTATTTTTCAGTGTCTTCAAATACTTCTGATTAACCAGGGGCAGGCCAAGGAGCAGGTTAAACAGGGCGAGTTCTCTAAGGCATAGGACACTTTATGGAGGAGGAAGGGACACATGGCCTGAGAGGCAGATGAGTCAGAGCCAACCCCATGACCCGAACGTCCCTCCTGCTCCGTGCGGGCACATGTAGCGTGTCAGGGCCGCCTGCAGGCTGGTTCTCCTCTGACAGTTAGGTAAGGGCAGCAGATACAGCGTCACTGCGGCCGTGACAATGTCCACGGGAAGGAGAGAGGCTGTCTTCACATGTCTCTTTGTCTCTCTTCTCCCACGAGAAGAACCCTCCTCAGGAGACTGAGGCAGATTCGTCCCAATCGCCACCACCCATGTCAAAACCATGGTAAGAAAGGGACCACAGGGATGGGCCAAGGTCAATCAGCACCCACCCTCTGCCTCCCCACCCCCACCCCGCATACTGCAAAGAAAGCTGAAGAGTGGGACCAAATCTGAATTCCTTTAGGAAGGAGGAAAGGGTAGTGGAAGATGGATATGGAGGTTGGCAATCAGTTTCTGCTACTCTCATCACTTACTCATTCATTTGTCCATTCATTTTCATGTGAGCTTGTTAGCACAGGAAAAAACACCACTTGCCCAAAACTGAACTCTAGGCTTCCAGAAGCTTATGTTCCAGCCATATTTACATAAGAATATCCCATCTCCTTGATATCCAGAGTAGCACTGGATATCCCAGGTGGTCTATATATCAAAGAGTAATATACCAGTGATACAGTGATTTTAATCACTGCACCTTAACATGCACCAATGCCCGACTTCCCATCGTCATGATCCTAGGTGGCTAGGAAATGGCTCAGTCTGAGCGGCTAAGGCAGAAGGTGCCCTTCACCAGGCCTGTTCTATTCATAGCAGCTCAGCGTGACTCAGGTCACAGGTTGGTTCAAATCCATATACGACTGGCTCGTCTGACTGAGGCTACTTTGGCACTTTGTCTCTCACACGAGAATTTTTACTTTTAAAACCCCAGTATTGGAAATAGAAATGTCAATGAAGGTATTAAAAAAGGGTGGAGAGCAGTCTATTATTACAATCAGGGCCAGAAAAAAGTAAGAACTTGTGGATTTTTATACAAATCCCAAGTAGTCAATATTGTGTGCTCATATGGCACACATTTAAGCTTAAGAAAAATACATACTTTTGGGGTGCCTGGGTGGCTCAGTCGATTAAGCATCTGACTTCGGCTCAGATCATGATCTTACGGCTTGTGAGTTCAAGCCCCGCATTGGGCTCTGTGCTGGCAGCTCAGAGCCTGGAGCCTCTTCAGATTCTGTGTTTTTCTCTCTCTCTCTGCCCTTCCCCCGCTCACACTCTCTCAAATATAAACATTAAAAAAATATTGTTTTAATAAAGAAAAATACATACTTTTATGATGCATTTGAGACGTTACAAAGCATGAATTCTTGCCTCGTTTCTGTAAGATTTCTAAGTGAACAGCATAAAAAAGAATGTTTTTCATTTTACAATTTCTAATACTCACTTGATGAAATAATCTCTTTAACATTAGTTAATATATACTAAATATAAAGACCAGTGATGTAAGAGAAAAGGGTTGTATTTTTGTTTACGTTGAAATATTTTAAGCATTTACTGGATATTCATCCAAGATATGTGTTAATTAAACAAAAATAATTTCACAAGTCTGTGTGTCAACGGCAATAAGCACATGAAAAGACGCTCAACATCAGCAGCCATGGGGGGGGGAATGCAAATCCAAACCACACTGAGCTACGGCATCCACCCACTGGGATGGCTAAAATCAAAAAGACAGTTAACAGCAAGTGTTGATAGGCTGACGGACAAACTAGGAGCCTCATACTCTGCCTATGGGAAAAGGCAAAACGGAGGGGCCACTTGGGGAAGCCGCCTGGAAGTCCCTCCAAAGGTCACCACCCGATGGAGCAATTCCACTCATAGGTAGCCACCTAAGAGAAGGAACAACATTCGCCCACAGCAAAAACTTGTTTACCAATGTTCAGAGCAACGTTATTCCTAAGATCAGCAAAAAGCGGAAACAATCCAAAACTTCAAACTGATGCATGGATACAACAAAATGTGGTATATACCCAGACAACAGAGTAGTATCCAGCAATAAAAAGGAATGAAGGACTGACACATACTGCTACATAGATGAGCCTGGACAACAATATGCTAAGTGAAAAAAACGAAACACAATGGACCACATATTATATGATTCCATTTATGTGAGATGTGCAGAATAGGCAAATCTACAGGAACAGAAAGTAGATTAGTGGTTGCCTGTGGCTAGAGACGGGGGGGGGGGGGGGGGGGGGGGGGCGGTGACTGCTAATGGGTACGGGGTTTCTTTCTGGGGTGATGGAAGCATTCTAAAATTGATTATGATGGACAATACACTGAAAACCTGTGAATTCTATATTTAAAGGGGCGAATTGTATGGTATGTGCATTATAATCTCAATAAAGCCAGTATTTTTTTTAAGTTTTTAAAAAGTCTACAGGAGGGAGGGACTATGAAGGGACAGGGCAGGATCTTCGGGGTAAAGGAACTATTCTGTACCTAAGTCGTGGCTAATGACTCTACACATGTTAAGACTTACAGAAGTGAGGGGGCGCCTGAGTGGTCAGTCAGTTAAGCATCTGACTTTGGCTCAGGTCATGATCTTGCGGTTCGTGGGTTCGAGCCCTGCATCAGGCTCTGTGCTGACAGCTCGGAGCCTGGAGCCTGCTTCTGATTCTGTGTCTCCCTCTCACCCTCTGCCCCTCCCTTGCTTGCACTCTGTCTCTCCCAGAACTAAAACATGTATAAAAAAAAAAAAGAAAAGAAAGAAAGAAAACTTACAGAACTAGACACCAAAAGAAAA
Organism: Panthera pardus; assembly: GCF_024362965.1. NCBI lineage: Eukaryota > Metazoa > Chordata > Mammalia > Carnivora > Felidae > Panthera > Panthera pardus. The sequence continues at coordinate 148,178,145 of NW_026526721.1, forward strand.
ATACCTATTTCTCCGTATGGCAATTTGAAAAATAAAAATTTTTTCATGTGTACCTGGGTGGCTCAGTCAGTTGAGCGCCTGACTCCATTTCAGCTCAGGCCATGATCTCATGGTTCCTAAGGGTTCCAGAGCCCCTGTGCCAGGCTCTGCACTGACAGCTTGGAGTCTGCTTGAGATTCTCCCTCTCCCCACCCCCCCCCACCCATGCACGCACATGCGCTCTGTCTCAAAATAAAGAAATAAAATTTTTTCACAAGTGTATAGCTTCAGGCACGCACAACTGACCTACAATAAACAAATGTTCAGCTATAACCATGTCAATGATTAGTCTGGAAAATGGGGAATGATTCACCTCTTGCTGACTTGGCTGTATCCGCTACAGTGAATAAAATAACCCGACTCATCTCCACTCTCCACCATATATAAACTGCAACATATTTTAGAAATGTGTCAACCATGCCAGGAACAAGTATGACAGTCATAAAACAGCAGAAGGCCATTTTCAGAGGAAATAATGGAGTTTCCCAGTAAAACACTGCTGCTTCCACTCACTAGGTGAGGCATGGGAAGTCCCCGATTCTTGATGTGGCTATTCTACTGGTTAGCTGGTGAGCAGGCGACCTCTGCTTAAACCCACCCACGGCTTCCCATCGTTGTTAAAACCCAAGCTCCTGATCCTGGCCTGCAAGGCTCTTGCTGCACAGCGTGCATCTGCCTCTCCGTACTGGCTGGGGGGCCAGGACAAGGCAGGACAGCAGGGTGGGCCATGAAACCAGCCAGGCCTGACTCTCCAGCCAAAGGGGAGAGCTAAAGGAGATCATTCAGTCCACAAGTACTTCTTGATTACGTTGACTAAGGCGCCTAGCACACTCTTGGCACATAATGTGCCCTCAATAAATGGTAGCTCTTGTTACCGTTACAGACATACACAGTTCTCAACAAGTAAACACACACACACACACACACACACACACACACACACACACACACCCTTATGTGAGCTTCTTAAGGACAGGTCCCCACATCTATGCTATATCCTCAACACCCAAATGGCAACAATACCAGGTACTGAACAAACACACTGACTCCATGAAACTTGTCTTAGAGAACAGAGGGAAGATTCTTCAGAAAGAGCCAGAGTATTTAGAGAAACTTCTACTAAAAATGATAGCATACCTTTTATGCATCCCAGTATCTTCTGTCACAGCTGAAGGGTCAGGGTAGGGTAGGCTGTCTGCAGGAATAGAGATTTCGATTCCCAAATGTGTGAGATGAGCAATAAATCTATCACAAGGCTTGGGAAAAGCAAACAGAGGTCTGGGATCTCATCTCACTCAGGGAAGACAAATCAAGGAGGGAAGAAAGGCAATGTCCCCGGTTTCAGAATACCTCTTTGCTCAGGCCAGTTCAGGCCTGTGCTACCTGTCGAGCCAGGTCAAGTGGGGTCAGTGTGAACTTGGCTCAGAGCAGGCCAGTATGGGCACCTACCCAGCCTTTGCTGGCTCCTTTGCGCCTGGGGCTCAGGGACAGGGGCAGGGAGGCAGTCACCCCTTTTGATCTCTCCAGTCTTCGCCTGGGTCCAGGAGGAAAGGAGACCACACCACAGAACGGGGACCCCAGCTGAGTATACCCAGCTCCCCCTCCAACAGGAGAGACTCCCCAGTTCTCAAAGCATCCAGGCTGACCCTACGGGTCCTCTTCCCTTGCTACCAACTTGATCCCTTATTCTGGAAGAGACTGTGGTTTTTTCTCTCATAGAGTGCCTTTTTTTTTGTTTCTTCTGGGAGAGGGGAGGGGGGGCCACCATCATCCACCTTTGCTTTCTCTTTGTGCAAAGAATGAGCCGGCTATCACACTACACTAACTGTAAACATCAGATTAAAAGTCAACTAGACAGAGTCCATAAGGTCCACCAGCTTAAACAAATGGAAAAGAAAAGATTTCATTGTGTGGGACATTGCCCTGGGAGAAGCAAGAACTCATAGAAACAGCCATTGTTTGCGAGGGAAAGAATCAGGCGGGCTTTATTCCCGGCAGCACATGAAAAAGCAACATTCAGCCGGCTTGCAGCGTCAGGGAATCTGAATGGCAGTGGAGTGGCCCAGCCAGTTGGCTCCCCCTGCCTTTCCCCCTTAACAGAAGGTTCAAGATGGGGGCCAGGAGCACCAACAACCCCAAATGCCATGGGAAAATGACTTCTGGAGGGCCTGTGCACCTGGGCCCCCACTTTTCTCAGAGCGAAGGTAGGTGCCTCTGGCAGCTGGAACCCAAATCCTGGGGCCACCTGCCACCTCCTTAGAGTGGTGGTGCCCAGGGGTCTTTGTGATGGGTTGGGAGGAGACAGGGGACACAATACAGAACAAGGCACACAGTGTGATCTCAGGTGGTAAAATACACATCCCACAGCCATAGGCACACGGGATAAAGATTGGAAGGAAACCTCCAAAACACTACCTGTTCTTATCACCAACGTCCCATACACACAGACCTCGCCAGTTATTCACATGATGCAGAATGAGACAAGTTATTTTTTCCCTAAAGATTTAATCAGCCCCGGGCCGCCTGGGTGGCTCAGTCAGTTGAGAATCCAACTCTTGATTTCAGCTCAGGTCAGGATCCCAGGGTCGTGGGATCGAGCCTGTGTTGAACTCTGCACTGAATGTGGACCCTGCTTAAGATTCTCTCTCTCCCCCTCTGCCCCTGCCCCACATGCATGCAGGTGAATGCGCTCTCTCGCTCTCGCTCTCCTCTCTCTCTCTCTTCTCTCTCTCTCTCTAAAAAAGAAAAAGAGATTTAATCATGCTTTTGGTTCAGTTGGCTACTTTCCCAAATCACATTGTGAAACTGTTCACAATGGCATAGGGGCCTTAGGCAGTGACACTGGAGGGATATTTCACTCAGGAAGCCTCAGGTAAGACTACCACTCCCGTGGGAGATGATTTCCAGGCTTTGTGCCACTAACCTAAGTCCACAAGGGCTAACTTCTGAGTCTGCAAGGTCCCCCTAAACCAGTTAGCATGCACCAGAACCTTCTGGAGGGCTTATTAAAACAAAGATCACTGGGCCCCACCCCTGAGCTTCTCTAGTTAGTGTGGAGTAAGACCAAGAATTTATGTTCCAGACAAGCTCCCGTGTGAGGCTGCTGCTGCTGCTTGGGGACCATGAAGGAGCCACTACTCTTAACCAACAAGTAATTTCAAGCCAAATATCTGTAAGACACCAATACACTGAACTCTTCAGCACAGGGCTGATGCCATGCCCCTAAGAACTTCCCAAGGGTGGGGGGGGGGGGGGGGAATCTTTGGACTTGTAATTATCTTTAAATTCTTTGTGACTTTGGACTTCACTGATTACTCCTTGTTTCTGAGGGAGACAGATTTCATGATTCAAAAGCTGGGCAGGGGTGCCTGGGTGGCTCAGTTAAGCGTTCGACTTCAGCTCAGGTCATGATCTCTGCACTGACAGCACAGAGCCTGCTTGGGAGGCTCTGGGAGCTCTTTCCCCCTCTCTCTTTCCCCCTCTCTCTTGCCCCCTCTCTCTCTGGCCCTCCTCTCCCACCTGTGCCATGGGCTCCCTCTCTCTCTTCTTCTCAAAGTAAATAAACATTTGGAAAAAAAAAAAAAATCTGGCACTTGCTAAGCTATCATATCACAAGGTCAGAGGGCAGCAACAAGTCAAGGAAGGCTTCCAAATGGAGTCACCAGGGTGGCGCCAGGCAAGGTAGAGAGGATGGGATTAGAAGGGAGAGAAGTTGAACAAAACCTATAAGGGAAAAAAAATCTAAGCCACATTTAGACAGCCACCAGGACTGGGTTCTTGGGAACTGGGGATGAAAGAGCCAGAACTCCACTGTCTTTCACGATTTAAAGACGGAGGTCTCAGGGCGCCTGGGGTGGCTCAGTCTGTTAAGCGTATGACTTCAGCTCAGGTCAATGATCTCATGGTTCATGGGTTCGAGCCCTGCATTGGGGTCTGTGCTGAGAGCTCAGAGCTTGGAGCCTGCTTCGGATTCTATGTCTTCCTCTCTCTCTGCCCCTCACCGACTCATGCTCTCTCTCTCTCTCTCAAAAAAAAAAAAAAAAAAAAAAAAGTTAAAAAATTTTTAAATTAAAATTAAAAAATAATAATAAAAGATGGAGGTCTCACAATCTGAGGTCACATACTTATCACCCATCACTGTCCTTCCCTTCCCTTCTTACTTGGCTCGTCCAACTGCCGTGGCTAAAAGCCAGCCACCTCTAATAAGACTTTGAAGGCCAGTTCGCTCAGGTCTTGGGCTGCCAAACAGCTACTCAGCTATTCAAACTGGTCCATGAGTACAGACCAGAGCCAAAGCAAGAAAACGCAGATGTTGGCCCAGGCTGAAAAGAAAGCTGCAGGGTAGAGGGGAAGTCCTGACTAAAGGAGCCCCTGACCTTTGAACAGGGGTTAATAGGGTCCCCACTGCAGAGGAAAATGAGAAGGCGTAGATCCCACTGAGCTGCCTGCCTGTCTTCCTGCCTGCCTTGGAATGAAGGTTCCCTAGTGAATTATCAAAGAATAGGTCAGAGAGAGATCTGTACCACCCTCAGGCTCGCAGCGGTTAACTCAGAAGATGGAGAGATCTGGCTAGGCTGACACATAAACGATGAGATCGCCACCACTAGGAAGACAAAAGCTAAAGAGGTTGCCTCTCAACTGGCCTACCGCACGACACTAGCTGTTCTGTATGTAAAAATAAAAACTTTGCCTTCAAAGTAGAGTCAGCTTGGGGTGCCTGGGTGGCTCAGTAGGTTAAGCGTCCGACTCTTGATCCCAGGGTCCTAAGTTCAAGCCTATAGGGCTCCCACTCTGGGCACGGAAGGCCAAAGGTCCTTCAACTTTACTCCCCTAAGTCCCACAAAAACATTTTTTTTAAGATATAATAAAGAGAAAGCAAATGGAAGATAAGAGAACATGGAAAATTTCAAAAAAATTTTCATTAGATAAAAAGCAGCAGGACCTAGCTTTACTTGCCTAAGCAGAACAGAATCAACGATAACAAGTGCCTGCAGGGGGGGTCCCAAGGAGAAGTGAGGCACTCTGAGAAGGCTCAGGGCTTTAGGAACTGAGCTTTGGGGAGATGGTGAGGGAGATCAAGCTTGGGATTAGCAGAAGGTTCATATACACAATCTGACACTTTGTCAGCCTCCATAGATCCTGTTGGCCTGCCTGAACATCCATCCAGGTAATGGTTCTTTCTCCACTGCAACAGAAAACCAGAGTCAGAGATGTTGAGCTCTGCCCTAGAAGCACTGTGCCCTAGAACACCAGGAAGGACTGAGATTGGATTAAAAATAGGGCAGTATGTGTAAGTTTCCCCTGCTTACTTCCCTAACTCAATTCACAGGACACCAGCAGCCAGGCAGGAAATGAAGGGGTTCCCCTCTGGGGAAACCGACCAGCACCAAAGGAAACAACTACAGATACTCAAAGTGAAAAGTGAAAATGGTTAAGTGCTCCATCACTTATAATACTCATAATACTTAATCAACAAGCCCCACTCTCCACACACAATGCCAACAGAGAACCCTACTCTCCATACAAGCAAAGACCACCAGACATTTGTAAAAAGCTTCTAACTCGTAGACAGACACCAGGGCAAACAAAACAGGAAACAGAGACAATGCAGGGACCAGAAGCAAATTTCAAAATATTATCATTAATGCCTTCAGAGAGAGAAAACATTGTTTCCAAAACATAGGAATAGGACACTATTCCAAAAAAAATGGGAGGAGGACACTCAGAGAACAAGAGTGAACTTTCTCAAATTAATACTGGAAATTAACTGATAGCAGAAATAAGAAATGAAATAACTGAGGGGCGCCTGGTGGCTCAGTCGGTTGAGCATCCGACTTTGGCTCAGGTCACGATCTCACAGTTTGTGGGTTCGAGCCCCATGTCGGGCTCTGTGCTGACAGCTCAGAGCCTGGAGCCTGCCTCAGATTCTGTGTCTCTCCATCTCTCCGCCCCTCCCCTGCTCATGCTCTGTGTCTCTCTCTCTCAATAATAAATAAATGTTAAAAAAAATAATAATTAATAATAATAATAATAAAGAAAGAAATGAAAGAACTGAGAATAAAGCTGAGGAAATCTCCAAAAGAAGAATATGGATTAATAATAGAGAAAAATAGATAAGGAAAAAGAGGGGGTCCATCCTGGGGGTACAACAGCCAATAAAAGGAGCTCCAGAATAGGAAAAAAAAAGGAAAATAACAGGAAAAAAAATATCAAAAAATTATATAAGGGACTATGCAATAATTATATATATGATTATATATTTATCTCTACATATCATATATAATAAATATTTCTTTACATTTACATTATACATAAAAGTTGTTTCCTAGAACCGAAGAGTATACATTTCTAGATGGAGAGGGGCCCACTGAATGCCCAGTGTTATGAATGAAAAATATCCTACACATAATCCTGAAATTTCAGAAGCTTTCTAAAAAGCTGAGTGACATGCCAAAGGATCAGGAATCAGTATTCCATCAGCAATACTGAAGATTAAAAGACAGGGAGCATGGCCCTCAGAATTCTGAGGGAAAAGTTTATCTCAACCGAGAATTCTATACCCAGTCCAACTACCAAGTCGAGCGTGATGAAAATAAAATAATACATGCCAGGGTAATTTTAGAACTACAGAAGCAAAGATGAGAAGACAAAACTCAGAGCTTGTGACTTCTAGGGGAATAAGAGAGTCTGAGCAGGAGGGATGTGGAAATTACAGTTGTTTTCACTGGCCTCCTCAATGTTATTTGACTTTTTAGAAACTATGTACATGAAATTAGCAGGAAAATACACTGGACTAAGGACCATGTTGAACTGCACTGTGAATGCGCACAAATGTAGAGTTACTTCAGAGCTGTGGTCAACTCCACAGTGCCAATGGGCCTGGGTTATTCCACTGTGGAGGAAGAGGAAGCCTCTATATTAGAAGACTTAAAATACATATCAAGTTTATAAAAAAAAAAAAAAAAAAAACAGACAAAAATAAATTATGAACGCCTAGTGATCATGGCAAAAGTCTGAACAGCAGTTACCTTTGGAGGGAGGGTGAGAGGGGCTTCTGCAGAAGCTGAAAAGTTGTACTTCCTGAACTGGGCTTGTCACTATAGAAGGCATTTATCTAATAATAATTCACTATGCTATTCATGGTTTTGCGTGGCTTTCTGTGTCTATGTTTCATTTTATAATAAAAAGTTTTTTTTTAAAAAGCTATGGGGATGTATTGTCTTGATAAAAATGAATTCATTTTAAAAAATGGACCTGTGTGAGGTCAAGTGGACCTGTGTGAGGTCAAGTGGACCTCACACACAGAGGAGATTTTCTGGCAAGATGCTCTCTGTGCATCAACATTGGTTATTTCCGAGCAGTATGATTTGGGATGGTTTCTTGCTTTCATCTCTGTTCTGTCCTAAATCACAGAACCTTAAAAATTGGCTATTGCATAAAAAAAGAGAGTCAATATTTTAATTTAAAAAGTCAACCATAGAGATCTATGGGCTAATCTTTCAAATTTGGGGGTTCCAGCGCATTCTTCTTCTTTTCTCTCCACCTGATGAATGTCAAACCCAGAATTGAAGGACAGAAAGGGGAAAGAGGTAAATCTTAAATAAGCCCATTTTTCTATCTTCCAGATCTTCCAAAAGATTAGCTTGTGTGGAACCATTCACATCCCACTTTGTCTCCACTGAATATATAAAGATAATTCAGGGATATAATAATTACACATTTTTAAAACTGCTTTACTACTGGGTTTTTTGTTGTTGCTGCTGTTATTTCACTTTAGAGAGACAGAGCCTGCGTGAGTGGAGAGAAGAGAGAGAGAGAGGACATTTTTAAAAATTTTTTTATAGTTTATTTTGAGAGAGAGAGAGAGAGAGAGAGAAAGCAAGTGGAGAGGGGCAAAGAGAGAGAGAAAATGACAGTGCTGCACCATCAGCACAAAGCCCAACGCAGGGCTCGAACCCAGGAGCAGTGAGATCAAGACCTGAGCCAAAGTCTGACACTTAACCCACTGGGCCACCAAGGCACCCCAAAAAAGAGAGAATCTTAAAGCAGGCTACACACTTAGCACAGAGCCCAGTGAGGGACTCAATCCATGACCCTGGGATCATGACTAAATTCAAGAGCCAGACACCCAACTGACTGAACCACCCAGGTGCACCAAAACTGTCTCACTTAAAAACAAAAACAAAAAACAGGGAACCTAATATCTTGACCATGCTTAATGTAAAGAAGGAGTTTATTTATATGGGGGAGGGGAGGGGCAGAGAGAGTGAGGGAGAGAGAGAATCTCAGGCAGGCTCTACGCCATCAGCATAGAGCCTGACTCAAGGATCAAATTTAAGAACCATGAGATCAAGACCTGAGCTTAAATCAAGAGTCGGGTGCTCAACTGACGGGAGTCGCCCAGATGCCCAAGGATGAATTTAAATATTAGGCACTAAAATGTTATTCTGAATTAGGTAAAATGAATATATAGGTACCTCCAATTTTGGTCGAAGTCTGCACTGTCCCTTAAAAACTCAGTGAAACCAAGGCCACCCTAATGAACCAAAGAATAGTTATTTCAGGGCCCTTAGGAAATACCAAAATTCATGATATTCAGGATGGACAAAGAACATACACTTACATTAAGAAAGGAAGGAGAAAACCAGTCAATTAACACCAGAAATATGACCCGGTAGTGTTTGATGGGTTTATAGATTGGGAGTTAGTCTTAGTGGAAAATATGTATGCTTCTTCTTCCCAAAACAAGTACTATAAATTCTAGCAGACACTGTACCTTCTAGCCTAAATCCAAACTTAACTGTAAAACATGGATCGATTTTCCCTCTCTCAGAAGGGCTCCAAGCACTCAGGAGACATCCTCTGAATTCCACCTTCCCAGGACAGGGATCCTGGAGCCAGAGGAACTCCAGGCACCAGCTGGTTTATCCTCCCAGCCGGTCGGATGAGCCAACACACTCCTCCAGAGGGGGAAGGCCTCATAGAAGCAGCCAGGCAAGGTAGCAGAGGGACACAGACCACAACCCACATCTGCTGTCACCAGAAGGACTCTACCCTGCCTTCCCAAGCTATGGCCTTCAGAGGGTCTCCTGGGAGTTCCTGAATGGTACCAAAATCACGTGTGATTTTACCTTTCAAGTATGCTCTATGGCAGATTTGAATCAACAAAAAGAACAAAAATTGCAAAAATTGCTCAGTCAAAACTATGATTATCAAGGCAAAGCTTCCAGTTCCAAATTTGGTATCTGCTACCCAAGTGAGTCCCTGGTTTGGGTTTGCCATTCAGTTCGAAGACCACTGTTCCAGAACACATTTTACCAAGACAGGCCTGGCAGAGGAGGGAGGGCAGCAGTGAAAGACAGCAATTCTCTGCAGGCTCAGAGACTCCACTCATGATACGCTAAACCTTTTAATTATCTAAAATTCAAATAATCAGAAAGCTCCAACACGCAGGTTTTTAAGGTTACCTTTGTAAGTAATGGGCAGTCGTAACAACGGCCCAGGGGAATGGGTTTGATTCAGAAGTGTCTCTGAACAAAAAGTACACTGTACATGCTTCAGTTTACTAAACACAATGGCCTGATTTCTAACCATCCCAGGTGAAGGAGTCTTGGTTCAGAGTGGAAGCCAGAGGGCATGGCCTCAGGACCACAGGACAACTGAAGGCCAGGATGCAAACTGGATCCCAAACTGGGTCCCAACCACGCAGAGAACCAAGCATCCGGTAGACTCACTTTTAAGCATGAGCCTTACTTAGGCAAAGGACTGGATCCACAGCTACCCTACCTCACAGGGAGCGTTCAGTTTGCATTTAAGTGAGTTGAATGATGATGTGATTTCGTCTTTAAAACTCTACTCTTAGGGCGCCTGGCTGGTTCAGTAGGTTGAGCATCAGACTTGATTTCTGTTCAGGTCATGGTCCCAGAGTCATGGGATTGAGCCCCACATGAGGCTCCATGCTGAGCACAGAGCCTGCTTATGCCTCTCTCTGTCCCTCTCCCTCCCTCTCTTACTTCCCCATCCCTCTCCCTCACTCATGTGCGCTCTCTCTAAAGTAAAATAAAAAACAAAACAAAATAAAACTCTACTATGAACCAGTTTCCACAGCAAGATTCCTTTAAATGAAGGTAGGAGTCCAGCTTCTAAATAAGGTTATAAAATGAAAAGGTATACATTTATAGAGATGTAATGGACTATAAAATGTGTCCTCCTGAGCAGTTTATAGTAGCAATAGGTTCCTGCTTTGAGAAATTTAAATCATCACATTTCAAAATGGCCATACAGGGGCACCTGGATGGCTCAGTCGGTTGAGCAGCCGACTTCGGCTCAGGTCATGATCTCACGTCTGTGAGTTCGAGCCCCGCGTCGGGCTCTGTGCCGACAGCTTGGAGCCTGGAGGCTGTTTCAGATTCTGTGTCTCCCTCTCTCTGCCCCTCCCCCATTCATGCTCTGTCTCTCTCTGTCTCAAAAATAAATAAACGTTAAAAAAAAAAATGTAAAAAAAATGGACATATATGTATATTTTTTTATGTTTCTAAGAAACACACAGGCTTCAGCTGGTAAGGATTTTATTTTCTTCAACTAAGTTGGTTTTACAGCTCTAATTTCTTAAACTGGGCTAACTTAAAAATCCAGAGCAATCATGTCATTCAAGTGAAAAAACAGAACACAGGAAAGAAAATAAAGAAAATAAAGAAAACTGGCAGCAGGCTCAAGGCTGTTTCAATGGCTGACCTTTTAAGTAAATACTCATAATGAATAAGTCGTATTTATCAGCAAGCACTTAACCTGCAGCACCTCCCCTGACCTCACCGCCCCATGAAAAAGGCACCCCACCTCAGTCCTACCAAGGAAGAGACTGCAAGCCTAGGAGCTAGAGAAAGAGCCCACACAGCTGGCAGGTGGCGCAGATGGGGCTTGAACCTGGGCGGCCTGGCTCTGGAGCCCAGCCTCTTGGCACAGCAAGATAAAACTTGTACTGGCAAATCCAATTTATCGACTACTTTCTAGGAAATGGGCCGTCTTCTACAGAGAAAACTTCCACATAACACAATATTCAAATGACCTCTTAAAAAAAAAAAAAAAAAAAAAAAAAGCCTGAAAACTATGGTGTGGGGCAGTGGGATGGGGGGAGGGGGTGTTAAGACTCTAACAGAAAAAACGTTATTTTTAAATTCCAGGGGCACCTGGATGACCCAGTCAGTGAACCATCTGACTTCAGCTCAGGTCATGATCTCAAGGTTCATGAGTTTGAGCCCCACGTTGGGCTCTGTACAGACAGTATGGAGCCTCTCGGGATGCGCTCTCTCCCCTCTGTCCCCCACATGCGCTGTTTCAAAATAAATAAATACATAAACAAATAGATTTCCAACATTAGTTTTTAGGTCCCAAATCTAAGTCAGGTACCTAGTGCCACCTGAAAGGTTAAGTTTCTACCCAGACCGGGGGCCAGCACATCTGGGTTCCAGCAAATCAAGAGAACTAGCTGGTCAGACTACCCTTTCTATTCCAAACCAACCCACTTCTGCCAATAAGGGCAAAGAATCACAACAGGAGGGCAAATGCTTGAGTTTCCGTTTTCAAAATATTAAACTATGACCATGGCAATCATTTTGTTTTATTAGAGTTTCCATTTTCAAAATATTAAACTATGAGCGTGGCAATCATTTTGTTTTATTTAAAATATAGTGTCTCCCACCAACCACAGGCATTTTAAAGGGCCAGGAAAAAGGTTGCCCATCAGGTCATCAATAGCTCATGGAAACCACAGCATTGTCCTCTTTCAAATCTTCCAATATGAGTCCCCTATGGAAGGTGGGGGAGGGGTTCGGCCACAGTGAGAACCAGGGATACTGAAAAGCAAAGCCAGGGACTGGCTCAGAAATGGCCAAACCCTGCAGACCATGAAAACTGGGTCCCCCCTCTACTCCCCACCTCCGTGGAGAAAACAGGACACAGGGTCTCATATTTAAGAGAAACCCACAGGCAAAATGCCAAAAACAACATCCATCAGAAACTACTGAGATTTGCTTACAGGGCAGAGGGGGATGGTGGGGGGGGGGGAGGGTGGAAGGGGGCCAGGGGTCACAGCAAGGACAAAGGATTCCCAAGACAAAGGGAGAAGGAGGAGGGTAGGGTCAGGAGGAGGGAACTAGCAAGAGAAAAGAAAGGGCCAGGAGAGAAGAGGGAAGGGGGGGGGGGAGAGTGCAGAGAGGGAATGGGGGAGGGGAGACCAGAGGAAAGGTGAGGGGGAAGACAGGGGAAGAAAAGAGGGGAGTGGGGGAGGGGAGAAGAGGGAAGGCAGGAGGAGGAGGGTGACAAGCAGAGACAAACTGAGACAGCTGAGTGCCATGAAATGGTTGCTAAGCTGCTGCCCATAAACCCACAATAATGGTTGCAGATACACTAATCCTGACTCCAAAAAGGGGAGGCAAGATCAGCAAGAACACGAAAGCAGAGTTCCCGGGATCAAATTCCACAGAAGCATCCTTCCTAACGTATTCTTTACAAAGGAGGCCAACATTCACTGGTAATAAGAACCCAGGATCATTATTCTTTTTAAAGATGAGACAAGGAGATCAGTAAGGAGATCAGTATAATTAGTAACACTTCCAGACCACGGCAGGTCAGGGGCGACTTCAATATTAGAGACAGCAGCCACAGCAGTGGCAACAGGAGGTGATCAGCCCTAGGGAGTGGAACAGCCCGTCTGCCATCAGCATGAAGAACTGCATTTCTCCTCTGAAACATACACGATGAAGCAATCGCTTTCATGGGTTCAGTTTCCAAAAATACAAAGAACTTTAGTTCAGTGAAAAACAATTTGTAAGCAGAGGCGATTTTTACTCAGAAGTCTCTATTCCAAAAGCATTTTCATTTAATGGAAGTCCTGAAAAGTAATATAAGAAAGTATGAAGTAATAATGTGAAAATCATTTACTGCAATATACCATGCTAATAAAATAAAGGACAAAAACTACATCACCATCTCAATATATGCAGAAAAAGCATTTGACAAAATTCAACACCCTTTCGTGATAAAACATTTAACAGACTAGAAATAAGGAGAACTTCCTCAACCTGATAAAGAGCATCCATGAATAACCCACAGCTAACATCACTCTTATTAAAGAAAGAATGAATTTTTCCCCCATGATCAGGAACAAGGCAAGGATGCCCATTCTTGCCACTTTTATTCAACATTATACTGGAGGTTCTAGCCAGAGCAAGTAGGCAAGAAAATGCAATAAACAAGCTCGTATTGGAAAGGCAGAAGTAAAGCTTCTATTTCTATTTGCATATGACACGATCTTGTATATTAAAAATCCTAAGAAACCCACTAAAAACCTGTTAGAACTTTCAGCAAGGTTGCAGGATCTGTCATAGACATACTGCACTCCTACCTCACCCCAGAGACAAAAACTAACTTGAAATGGATCACAGCCCTAAATGTAAGAGCTAAAACTATACAACTCTTAGAAGAAAATACAGGAATAGATCTTCATGACCTTAAGTAGGCAACGGTTTCTTAGTTATAACATGAAAAGCACAAGTAACCAAAAAAAGATAAATTGGACTCCATCAAAATTAAAAATTTTGCGCTGCAAATGAGATTACCAAGAAAGTGCAAAGACAATCCAGAATAGAAAATATCTGCAAAACATACATCTGATAAAGGTCTTGTATCTAGAACATATAAAGAACTCTTACAATTCAATAGTAATAATCCCATTTAAAAATGGGGAGGGGACTTGAATACACATTTCTCCAAAGATACACAAATGGCCAAGAAGGAAATGAAAAGATGCTCAACATCACTAGGCATCAGGAAAATGCCAAACCACATAAAGATAGCCCTTCCTACCCACTAGACTGACTACAATCAAAAGGATGAAGAATAACAAGTGTCTACAAGGATCTGGAGAAAATGGAACACTAATATATTGCTCATGGGAATGGAAAATGGCACAGGTACATTCAAAACAGTCTGGCAGTCACTCAAAAAATTAAACATAGGGTTACTATATGACCAGCAATTCTACTGCTAGGTATTTATCCAAGCAAAATCAAAGTATGTGTGCTATATCCACACACAAACTTGTACACAAGTGTTCACAGCAGCATTATTGATAAAAGGCAAGAAGTGGAAACAAGCAATATCCATCAACTAACTGATAAATGATATATACCCATATAATGGATTATTATTTGGCAACAACAAAAACAACAACAACAAAAAAAAATGGGGGCACCTGGGTTGTTCAGTCTATTAAGCATCCAACTCTTGATTTCGGCTCAGGTCATGATCTCACACTTTGTGGGATGGAGCCCCACATCGGGCTCCGTGCTGACAGCACAGAACCTGCTTGGGATTCTCATTCTCCCTCTCTCCTGCTCTCTCTCTTCCCCTCCTAATCTCAAAACAAATAAACTTAAAAAAAAAAAAATGAAGAAGTGCTATAATGCTACAATGTGGATGAAAACATTACACTGAGCAAAAGAAGCCAAACACAAAAGGCCAATTATTATATGATTCCATTTATGTGAAATATCCAGGACAGGCAAATCCACAGAGACAGAAAATAAACTAGTGGTTCCTTAGGACTGGGAAAGGGTGGGTCTGGGGCAGCTAGTGGGAGAAAGGGAAAGACTGGGATTGACTAGTGACAGCTAATGGGTACAGGGTTTGTTTCCTGGGAGATAAAAAGTTTATATATATATCTATAGATATATATATATATATATCTATAGATATATATATATACACACACACACACACATACACACACACACACACACACATATATACACATATACACAGTGGCAATGGTTGCACAACTACGTGATACACTTAAAAAAAAAAAGTAAACTGGATGAAATGCAAAGTATGTCAATTGCACATCAAGGATGTGAAAACAAAACAATGTATCCTTGGTATTTTGGTCCAGGTAAATGCAGTTCAGCTTCCTAACCCTGTCCAACACCCTTGCACCACCTCTAGGAGGAGACACTATTAGAAAGATTTTAACTATTGGGGTGTCTGGGTGGCTCAGTCAGTTAAGCATCCAACTCTTGATCTCAGCTCAGGTCTTGATTTCAGGGTCATGAGTCCAAGCCCCGAGTTGGGCTCCGTGCTGGGAGTGAAGCCTACTGAAAAGAAAGAAAAGAAAAGAAGAGAAAAAAGAAAAGAGAAGAGAAGAGAAGAAAAGAAAAGAAAAGAAAAAGTCTCCTATTATCCAGTAGGTTGTAAACCTCTCTCTCCCAGGCTCCAATCCCAGTCTCCCCTCCCCTCCACTTGAGGTCCCCATTAGAAAAAGAAAAAGCAGTTGACCTCTCTGATCCACACGCTCACTAAGCAAGGTGCTAAGGATACTATAACCCTGTCTTTCACTTATATAAGTCCAGCAGAGACCCTTCCAGACATTCTTCAGGAATCCAGGACTGCCTGCCCCTCTTGCACGTTACACCACACGCTGCTCGTCTCTGGAAGGGGGAGAAGCATAGACTCAAGTGACGCCCTGGACTGGAACCCCTCAACCCAGACCAGCTACTCCACTTCCAATGGTTCCCTAAGAACTACCTCAACAAGGTCACTGGGAGGATAAACTGCTGTAATCCATGTAAACACTCACTAAATGTCTGTTGTTATTAACAATGAGAAAGGAGAGGCAGGTGTTAGAGACCAATTTTAGAGACAGAAAGAGATTCCTCTAACATGAGTTCCCAACATGGATCATGATTCTTCCTCCATCTGAACGGCCCTACCCCCTCTCTTCAGCCTTTACCTCTAGCCTTCCCAAACTCCCTAAGCCAAAAGCTGCTGTGATAGTTCTCGGAGCACAGTGGCCTCTTGGTCACTGCTACAACTTTACATTTCTTTGTGAAATCTCATTACTGTCCATCTACGTGACAGGACTGTAAACTCCTGGGGGCGGGAGGGCTGCATGTCTGCTCACCATCCCCACCACCCTGCCTGCCATTCCTTCAACAAAAACACTGGGCTAGACACCGTGCTAGGTCCTGAGCATCCCCAGTGACATCATAGATGGGGCTCCCAACTTCCAGGAGCTTCTGTTCTCCTTAGGGGGGGAAGGCTGAAAATAAAATCCATAAACCAGTGAATAAAATCATTAAGAAAATGGGCATAAAACTGGTGCAGCCACTCTGGAAAACAGTATGGCGGCTCCTCCAAAAATTAAAAACAGAACTACCCTACAACCCAGCAGTTGCACTACTAGGTATTTATCCAAAGGATACAAAAATGCTGATTCAAAGGGGCACGTGCACCCCAATGTTTATAGCAGCACTATCAACAATAGCCAAAGTATGGAAAGAGCCCAAAAGTCCATCAACTGATGAATGGATAAAGATGTGATGTGTATATACAACGGAATATTACTCGGCGATCAAAAAGAATGAGATCTTACCATTTGCAACAACATGGATGGAACTAGAGTGTGTTATGTTAAATGAAATAAGTCAGAGAAAGATACATATGATTTCATTCATATGTAGAATTTAAGGAACAAAACAGATGAACATAAGGGAAGGGAAGGAAAAGTAAAAACAGAGAGGGAGACAAAGCATAAGAGACTCTTAAATACAGAGAACAAACTGAGGGGTGCTGGAGGGGTCCTGGGGGGGGGGGGATGGGCTAAATGGGGGATGGGCATTAAGGAGGGTACTTGTTGGGATGAGCACTGCATGTTATACGTAAGTGATAAATCACTAAGTTCTATTCCCAAAATCATATTACACTACATGTTAACTAAATTGGATTTAAATTTTTAAAAATAAATATATATAAATAAATAAATACAAGAAAATGGGCATCAAATGGACAGCTATAAACGTGTCCAATAAATGAATGACAAAGAACCGTACCCATCTAGTTATGTGAATCCTAAAACCACAAAAGCATCTTCCCATTGTTTCATGCACAACAGCAGTCCCCTGCTCCCCGGTACCCCAGAACTACCTGCTGCCCTCTGCCGGGTCAATTTCCCAGAAGCATCAGCTCCCTGCAAGGTTAAAAGGCACTGCGATGTGTAAAGTCAGGCCCGGTCTGATTCTCAGGACGAGAAACACGTCAATTTTCCCCAGTTTGCGGCATGAGTCAGAGCAGCCACGGCTATCTCATGACCCAGGAATTCTGTTTCATGGCTCTGGTGATTACAGCTGGTGATGTGAAAACGTCCACAAATGTGTGACAACAGGGCACGGAGAGGCTGCAGAGAAAGTCTGCTCCAGGGGGCCGCTCCCATTTCCGAATCCACATCCTTCCATCACCCTGGCAGGCGGACAGAGCCACTTAAGTCTGCATGATGAAAACTGAACCAGAGTAAAAAGATCACCTTTGCTCTTCACTCATTTGATATTTATTTAGCGCCTACTGTATGCCAGGCACTACTGCCTACCTCTAGTACTACTGGGAGTACAGGGGGAAGAGGACCCAACAAAAATCCCTGCCCTCAAAGGACTTGCAACTCGTTGGGAAGAATGATCTCAACAAGCTCTGCCCCCTGTAAGACACAGACAAGAACAGTCCTTTGGGTCAAGTGCCACATGCCAGGGCAGATGTCTGCGTGCCCTCTCCACCATCCAACTGACGCCTCTCACGGACCTTCTTTCACCTCCCGGGGGCCACAGACAAAAATATCAGCCGTGACGGGCCACCAGGAAAACTGCTGATACAGAGGAGTCACCTGGGGTCAGGAGAGGCTCCCCATGCCAACCTCGGGTCAGACCTAAAAGGTGAGCAGGAATCAGCCACGATGCCAGAACAGGCTCTGCAGGGAGGAGAGAGGCAGGGCGCAGCCTCCACAGGCAGAGGAAAAGTCCAGGAGGAAGGAGGGAAAGCAGGACCCAAGCAAGGAAACAAAAAGTTCGGAAGGGCTTTAGCAAGGGAAAGAAGGGCAGCAGCCTCTTCGGCCCCGTGGGGGTCTCCCGAACAGGTTGTACGCAGGGGACTGAAGGGATGTGATGAGTGCTTTAGAAAGGTCACCTTAGGGGCGCCTGGATGGCTCAGTCAGTTAAGGGTCTGACTTCAGCTCAGGTTATGATCTCGCGGTCCGTGAGTTCGAGCCCCGCGTCGGGCTCTGTGCTGGCAGCTCAGAGCCTGGAGCCTGCTTCAGATTCTGTGCCTCCCTCTCTCTCTCTGCCCCTCCCCCATTCTCTCTCTCTCTTTCTCTTTCAAAAAATGAATAAACATTAAAAAATCTAAAAAAACAAAAAAAAAAAAAGAAAGGTCACCTTAGCAGCAGAGTAAATACTAGAGCATCCAAAGCCAGGGAGGTCTGGGAGGCACATGCCCAGGGGAAGGGGCGGGAGTGAGGGAAACGGAGAGTCAGGGAGAAGGCCCAGCTTCCTGCCCAAGCAGCTGGGAACAGGGGTGCCCCCCATGTGACTGGGCTCACAGGCAGACCTGTTTCGTGGCAGGGAGGAGGTGGCAGAAAGGGGAAGCAAGCGGTGGCGACGAGCTGGGCCGCGTTTGTGCATCCCAAAACGGGGGTGTGCGGTGGGCAGGCGGGCAGCTAAGTGGGTCGAAACCCAGACAAGATTTGGGCCGGCGGTGACAACCAAGGCCACAGGCACGGTCACCTCCAGGGCCAGTGTGCAAGGCAGGGTGCTCAGCTGCGGTGACACACCGCGAGGACACCAGCACTCAGGAGCTACGTGGTGGGGGCAGAGGAGCCTGCAGCCTCCGGAGGCAGGGAGCTGGAGGAAGTGGGAGGGAAGCCAGGAGGGAGCAGCTTCCCAGAAGCCCCCGGGGCGGGGGCGGGGGAGCGTTCCAAGACAGAAGGAATGTGAGCGTGTCAAAAGTCAAGAATGCCAGGACTAGGTGTGCCCTGGACTTAGCACCAAATTCAGTGCTGTTGGCGGGGGAATAATGGGCTCGGGTGCCTGGGAGCAACAGGGCCAGGGAGAGGGGGGAGGAGGTTTCAGTGAGACTGGCAGTGAAGGGGAGGAAAGAGCCATGGCCACGGGAGGAAGGGGTTCTGGAAAGATGGGAGAGAACGGAGTGGGTCACAGGATGAGGCTGAGGAGACAGAAAGGAGGACCGGTCCTCCAAGCGCCACGCTGAGGAGGTGGGAGAGGATGGGGACGCACAGGCCACGCAAATCGGCCTCAGGCAGGAAGAGGGTCCCTCTGTCACTTCCCAGGAGATGGGACAGAAGAAAGGCTCTTAACATCTGGACATGAAGGCCGGGAGGCAGCAAGTCGGCCGGCTCCCGCTCACTCTGCCGGGGGTAAAATGTTTGGGAGAGGCGTGGAGCGTCTAGAACGGTCACTGTGGCACAAGGCAGAGAGAGAAGCCAGGGCGACATCAACGACTGAGCAGAGCCTACGTACGGCCCAGCTGAAGTCGCTTTGCAGGGTCTACACGCTGGGTGATAGGGGACCAGGTAACTTCTCCAGCAGCCCTCAGCAGGCAGGCAGACTTCCTCCGGGTGGCGCAAAGGAAGGACAACGGCTGCTGGGTGACGACAGGCCAGGCCGGGGTGGAGGGGAGACGCCGGGAACGTGGATGTGGCAAGGAACTGTGTGCAAAGGGCTGGACGGCCTGGAGTTCAAAGAGCAACGTGGTTACGCTCAGGGTTTCAGAGGAGGGACAGGTAACTTCAGGAGTGCCTGCTGCGTGCTGCTAACAAGGAGGAGGCAAATCTTGCCGCACGTCACCTCACCGAATCCCCACAATCACGCTACACGGTCTCATCCTACAGATGCAAGAACAGGGTCACCGGAGAAGAACTTTCCCAAGGTCACAGAGCCCAGGCACGCGGGACCCAGATTACGACGTTCAGGCATCCGAACATCAAACCCGCTTGGCCCCGCCGCCTGCACACACAGACAGGGTAGATTGCATTATTTATGGCCCAGCAATCACTCAGCCCCTTGCAAGGGCTCTCTAATTGCGCCTCATGCCATCTCCGAGGGGGAGGGGTCAGGGGCCACCGCTCTCCTCCTGAATGGCTCGCTGTACTACTCGCGGAGATGGGAGGCCACGGTAATTACCCAGCGCCCATTAAAAAGAGCCCAGAATGCGATGTGCTGATAGTTCCAGAACAAACACATCGAAATACGTCTTGAGGAAACTCGAGCCTAGGATCTACGTTTCTAAAAGAGCTGACTCGATCATATGCTACAGGAAAAATCCCTTCCTTCCCACATTCCCGAACAAAGCAGCCAGTGTTTTTAATTCAAGGACAATGGGGTTTCGTTTTAAGGAGGGCAGCAGTCCCACCACATTTGTTTCGGGGACTTAAAAATATCGGCGCCAGCCTTAGGGTGACAGAAAAAAACTTGAGGAAGTAAAATAGGACAATTGTCTGGTAGCCAACATTTATAACTGAAATGGCCATCAGCATTGTTTTTTTTAATTTTTTTTTTAACGTTTATTTATTTTTGAGACAGAAAGAGACAGAGCATGAACGGGGGAGGGTCAGAGAGAGGGAGACACTGAATCCGAAACAGGCTCCAGGTTCTGAGCTGTCAGCACAGAGCCCGACGCGGGGCTCGAACTCACGGACCGTGAGATCATGACCTGAGCCGAAGTCGGCCGCTCAACCGACTGAGCCACCCAGGCACCCCTTAATGTTTATTTTTGAGAGAGAGACAGAGAGACAGAGAGAGTGAGGGTGAGCAAGCCCTCGTGGGGGAGGGGCAGAGAGAGCAGGGGACACAGAATCAGAAGCGGGCTCTGCCCTGACAACTGAGAGCCCAATGCGGGGCTCGAACTCGCAAGCCATGAGATAATGACCTGAGCAAAAGTTGGATGCTAACCGACTGAGCCACACAGGTATCCCAGCATTAATTTGGTTCCTAATAACTTGGTATTTATTTATTCAGATGCCAATAAGACAGTGGAAAGGCCAAGACGTGTTTAGAGGCTGGAAAGAATACTTCGGCGGGGCATCTGGGTGGCTCAGCCCGTGCTTTTGAAAGCAACCTGCTAAGCATTCCTAACTCAGTCCCTCCAAGCCTGCAGGTGAAGGAGCAGAATCCTCTCGCTGGCTTCCAGGGAACTGTGGCCGAGTCGGATTTTCTCCCCAGGCCAAGTCTCAAGGTCAGGCCTTGCAGGGAGGGAAATAATCTCAGATTATGAGGTAAGCAAGAGTGATGATGATAAACCTTGGATCAGCTGTTTAGTATTTTTTCTAACCTTCTAGTTCCTGAAATTCTGATCCTCATTGGGGGAAAATGCTGTCACCTGCATCGTGAGGAAACTGGCAACGTGTCCCCAGACAACCCCACTCTCATTCATAAGAGAAAGCATTTTTAAAATAGTACATTTCAAAGAGGGTGCTATATCCAGACACAGACTAAGCAAATTTGCAACATTCACGGAGAAAATATTATCAGAATTGCTTGAAGAATCTTCGGGAATTTTTCAATGGAAAACTCAAATCGCTACAGTTCACTATAATCATGGTTACTTCATGCTCGTTCAGTTGGGACGAAGTGTGAGATTCACCTTCTTCCCTCTGCCCAGAAGAGTGACTTCTCAGCTATAGAGGAGCACAGCATTCTCGTTCCTCTCAGCCTCCAGCTCGGGCTTGAGATGAAGATACCCCCACTCATTTTTTGGGTAAACTTTAGCCCCAGCAGCCCCTACTAGCCGTTTGACCAATGAGTTACACAGAATGACTTAACACCAGGAGTTTTAAACCAGGTAAGTGTTTTCTGGTGTTAAAAGTTCCATTCAGAACGTAGGGGAGCTAAGGCATCACCCCCAGATTCTTCCTTGTCACAGGTCCTCACAGCCACGGCCAGCTGTCCTGAGTCTCTACCCCAAGACACAGGGCATCCTTACCCTGGCCTGGAGCTGCCACCGCTCTCCCTGGGCCTTTCCCTGCTCCCTGCTCCCACACCCTGGCTCTCCTCACAGCAGCTGGGGGACCCACTCAAAAAGTAAATCCTCTCACATCACCCCCCTCTCGGCTCAGAATTCTCCAGCAACTTCCTTCCAAACATACGCAAAATAAAGTCTTGGGGCACCTGGGTGGCTCAGTCAGTTGAATGTACTCTCAGTTTCAGCTCGGGTCATGATCCCAGGGTCGTGGCATCGAGCCCTGCATCAAGCTCAGTGCTGAGTGTGGGGCCCGCTTAAGATTGTCTTGGGGTGCCTGGGTGGCTCAAGTGGTTAAGCATCCGACTTAAGCTCAGTTCATGATCTCTCAGCTCATGAGTTCAAGCCCCACATTGGGCACCTGGAGCCTACTGTGAATTCTGTGTCTCCTTCCCTGCTCATGCTCTCTTTCTCTCTCAAAAATAAATAAATATTTTTTTTAATTTTTAATTAAAAAAAAAAAAAAGATTCTCTCGCTCTCTCCCTCTGTCCCTCTCCCCTACTCTTTCTAAAATGAATAAAATGAAAATAAAATAAAATAAAAATAAAATCTCAACTCCTGACCACAGCCAGGCAGGCCAGTGGGACACAGGCCTGTCCTGACCATCCCCCTCATCCACATCCACTTTCCTGGGGGG
Organism: Panthera pardus; assembly: GCF_024362965.1. NCBI lineage: Eukaryota > Metazoa > Chordata > Mammalia > Carnivora > Felidae > Panthera > Panthera pardus. Next base: position 148,200,671 of record NW_026526721.1, read on the forward strand.
CAGTGGGGGGGTACCCTGCATTATAGCCACACCAGCCTTCTTGCAGAGGCCTGGGAACTTGGGGCTTGCTCTGAGAGGACGCATGTTTTCCCATGGCTCATCCTCCTCCCCATTTTGGGGTCTCTGCTCACCCATAACCTCCCTAAGCATGCCTTCATGGCCCCTCCAGCCTCCATCACCCTTCCCTCCCTATCGCCCGTAGTCACTACCTGGCATTACAGCCTACACCTGCTACACAATGGCGCCTCTGTCACCAGCCCCCAGACCTGGGCTGTCTAGGTTACAGTCATACCTCAACGCCTGGCCCAGGGAGGCCACTCAACACACACTTCCGTTCACTCTTCTAACCAGATCTCCAGCTCCTCATCCTGCCTAGAAGGCACTGACCACAACCAAAGCAGATGCTTACCTGCTGAAGACCTACAAATCAGAACCAATGTTTCTGGGATACGCATAAGCTGCTCAGCAAATATACTGCCATGAGGTACACACACATGTCATTGTCACCCCCACAGCCTGGAGCCACAGCACCTGCCCCTACCAGTCTGTAAGAGCTGGGGCGGCCACCATGGGAAAAGACTTCCTACTTTAAGATTCCCGTTCTTCAGATAAAGTTAGGGAAAATGAAAAAAGACCACGCTTGGCTTTCTTTCTCAATCTCTGAATGAGCAGAGAAATCAGTAAGAATAATCAAGTCTAGTTCAGTATCTCTCTTCTCGTGCGGATCTCATGCTATAGTTTGGGCTTTTGTTGTTGTTGTTAATACCTTTTTTAAAAACAACAAAATAATTGGTAAAATCCAATGAAGTATTATTTCTAAAATAGTTATATTTACTTCCCTTTGGGGAAAAATATCCAGGTTACAGCAGCTCTTCTTGAAATCTATTTCTAACAGAGTAAGATATGACGCTAATACACGTATTATTTCATTATTTTTGAAATTAAAATATCATCAATTTGGGTCGTAGCTACAAAAGTCACATAAATATTTCAAACATCAGCAGTTTGAAATAAACACCAGGACCCTTCTATAATGAAGCTTGCATCACTTTGAGCTTTAAAAATATACACTGAGGTCCTATCACTTAACAGCACATTCCCTGCAGAGATTCAGTGCCTCCCAGAACAAAAATTTAAGTCAGTTTGATACGGACGCTACCTCGTGTTTCCCAGCTGATATGCATTACTATACAAATGAGGGGCAAGGGAAGGGCCGCGTGGAAGCTTACTGATAAAAGTTGGTCAGTGAGTCCCAGGACAATGGTGGCAGGAGAGGTCAGCGGCCAGACGACAACGCACAAACTGTGTGCAAAAATGCACGGAAACAACCAGTGCCCTGGCCAGCTCCTCGGTCTGTCCGGTTGCAGGGGCCTTAGAGCCACTGCCGCGCCCCAGGAGCGGAGAGAGCAGCAAGCTAACCGTGCCACTTAGAACAGGCTCTTGACCAGACAATCTCCAGTGTTCGATCACCCTCGGACTTACCTGCACTCCTTACACTTTCTACGACACGCCGAGGCTCACTTTTAACCTAAAATGGGCAAACTTTGTCCACGTGCCACTCTGTCCTTTCCTAGTCCCACGCGGGGTTAAATAAGAGAGCCTCAAAGGAGGGAAGAAGGAAGTCTAGGAGGGAGGGACTGAGAGAGGGCTGGGGGGAGTGGGAACAGCACAGAAATAGAAACAGGGAGAGACAAACAGAAACAGAGAAAGAGAGACAGAGAGGGAGGGAGGGAGAGAAAGACAGCAAACGGCAGAGAAACAGAGAAAGAGAGACAAAGCGGGAAAAAGAGACAAGAAACTGACAACACAGAAAGAAAAAGACAAGGAACAGCGGAGAGAGCAAACGACACGGGGGGAGAGAGAGAGAGAGGAGGGAAAAGTTCGCGGGAAAAAGGAGTGATGTGTTTCATGGAAAAGCTATCAGTTACCGAGGCGTTCCTTTTCCATGTACTGTATTATGCCATATGTGGGAAGTGAACAAGGCTGGAGCTCCGCCTAAGAACATCTGCCACGGACTTTAAAAGCCCTAATAATAGCACAGCTGGTGTCCCCAGCCTAATGAGCTCACCGCCCACGTGACCTCTCTCCCCCAGCAGCTCCTCCCCAGAGAGGCGGCGTCCAACAACGGCCAGTCCCCGCCACTCTGCCCTCCCTCCTCCAGGCTTTATTTCCTCCACCCACCCCCCTCCCTCTCCCAAAACTACCCCCCCCCACCCACTTTCCTGAGCTGAGTTACTCCGATCCAACAGTTCCTTTGAACCGCGGCGTTCTGAACACAAAAGGCACAGCTCAGAAATAAAAGGTAGGGCACCACTACAAATCTTCCAGACATTAAAAGGATAATTGTTATGCCAATAAATCAACCGCTTGGATGAAACAGGCAAATTCCTTGAAATACGGAACTTACCAAAACTAACTCAAGAAGAAAGAACAGATCTGAATGACCCAGGATTTATTAAAGCAATGGAACTCCTAACGAAAAACTTTTGCAGATACAAGGAAAGGCCAGTATGCCACCAGGTGTGCCTTGCTGCCAGGGTACAGGGTAGGGGCTCCTCCAGGAGCCCTGGTGGCTGGAGAGGACAGTCTGTGGTGGGGAGGCTCTCAGCCAGCTTGACTTTCCCACTGACCACTGCGTGTTGCTAGGAGAAGACCATGCACAGCAAAACTGGAAAGGGGCTGGGGAGGATGTGAACAAAGAAGTGAGGTTTTAAAGGGCTGGGAAGCTTTACCCCTCTCTGGTATAATAACTTTTTGGAACTAATTCCCATATAGTACACTTTTAAAAGTCCTCTAATACACTGAACAACCTATACTTAGCATCAGGAAGGGCAAGCATTTCAGCCTCTAAGGGGAAGCCTATTGGAACAGGACAGACAGGAGACTCCAGTTGGCACGGATATCGTATCCATAGCAATTGTAAGAGGAGCTAAAAAATCTGGGACCTCTCTCTCTCTCTCTCAGTCCAGACGACACATCCTGGCCACAAAGAGGAGCCAAATGGACAGGATACATGGGACTTTTTCACCAGAAAAAGACAAAAAGAAGGACACATTTCAGAAACCACGCTTGGTAACATACAATAGCAAGGATGTGTCTGTAAACTTGCAGTCCAGAGGCTAGCAAATCACTAGATTCTACCCTGCTTACCAGGTAATTTTATCAATAGCAACCACAGGACTAGCTAAAAGGGGGGCAACCATGAATTTTTCTCTACTATTAAACACTGTTACGCACTAAAAGACAGTGTTTTACATCTTGTTAACGCCATGAAACAGTTATCTAAGCCTTGACAACTTCCTATTTTAATTTTTTTTTTTTTAACCTTCATTGACTTTTTTGAGACCAAGAGAGACAGAGCATGAACGGGGGAGGGTCAGAGACAACTTCCTATTTTAATTCAGCATCAAGCCACTCTTGCTATGAACACTACAAAATCCACAAAAACTTAAAAGAACGATCACAGTATGTGAAGGACCACCATAAGTGCCTTTACACATTATTCCCTTCTCAGAATGTTGAATACGCTGAGAAGAATCCTTGTAAGACACAACACAGTTGCTTCCATTCACAAAACACAAAAAGCATTAGCAGATTCAACTGCCATTCCCTCTTTACTAACCTGCCCTTTCACTTTTCACTCTTTTGAGGCGGGACATCCAGGCCAAGAACTCTGGTTCTCAAGCCTCACGCTGTCCTGCTCCATCTTTGGGCCCACGACAGTGCCCTTCAAGCCATGTGGGAGCATGAGGCAAAAGGGAAAAAAATCAGTAATACTGATTCTGCCTTTATTGCAAATGTCGATATTTTGTTCATCACAGATTTCTTTGCGCTTTTTTTTTTAGAAACACTGCACTAAAATATTTTTATTTTCTTTTTTAATGCTTATTTTTGAGAGAGAGAGAGAGAGAGAGAGAGAGCACGAGAGCCAGTGCACGAGCAGGGGAGGGGCAGAGAGACAAGGAGACACAGAATCAGAAGCAGCCTCCGGGCTCCAAGCTCCCGAGCTGTCAGCACGGAGTCCAACGTGGGGCTTGAACTCACCAACTACGAGATCATGTCTTGAATCGAAGTCAGACGCTCAAGCAACTGAGCCACCCAGGCACCCCATAAAATATTATTTGTCTTGATGACTTAAATTTTGTACCGTAGGCAAGTGCCTCTATCATTTCACCCTACGTCTGACCCTGGGCCACCATGATAATACTCCCTGTGTGAACCAAAGAAGAAACACTCAACACCCATGCTTCATTAGCTACCCTAAAGACTGAGGAACAGCTGCCTTGAGGACCATCTACTAGGGGTGTATGTGTATGCACCAAGGGGGTGGGGGCAATGGGATGAAAACCACAGGTTAAGGCACTGGTAAATTCTGTGGAACTATGTTACATCACGTTGCGTTAAAATCTAATAGTTGCCAAATGAACTAGAACCTTTAATTTGTCTTACACATTCAGGGCCATTAATTCTTATGTGCCTATCCACCTTGCACGGTCAATGCCTCCTTGTAGGTAACCACCATTCTTCTGATCCTTATTCCAGGATACTTTTGCCGGCTTTTGAACTTCCTGAAAATGGAATCCTATAGAGTATACTTGTATTTCTGGTCTCCTGGGCTCAACATTTTGTCTGTAAGATTCATCTATTTATTGCAGGTATTTGTATTTCATTCTTTTTTAATGCTGAGTAGTATTCCATTATATGGATAAACCATGATTTGTTTTTACAGTCACTGGGGAATAGACATTTGGGTTTTTTCCAGTTTGGAGCTAACATGAGTAAAGCTGCTATTAACCAAGAAGACAGCATGCATTTCTGTTGAGTATATGCCCAGGAGTGAATCTTTGAGTCATAATGGATATGGTCAGCTTTAGTAAATATTGACATTTTTTTTTTAAGTTTATTTATTTTGAGAGAGAAAGACAGAATGCGCATGCACAGGGGAGGGAAGGGGGGGAGGGGAAGGGAGAGAAAGAGACGGAGGGAGAATCCCAAGCACACTCCACACTGTCAGTATGGAGCCCGACGCGGGGCTCAAGCTCACGAACCATGAGATCATGACCTGAGCTGAAACCGAGAGTCAGAGGCTCAAACAGCCGAGCCACCCAGGTGCCCCAATATTGTCAATTTTCCAAGTGGTCGTTCTTTGTATGTAGCGCGTGAGACTTCCACTTGTCCCACATCCTCACCAGCGGTTAGTATGGTCAGACTGCATCTTTTTTCCATTGTGGTGGAGCTGCAGAAGTTATCTTTGTTCGAGCAAGCAATTTCTAATTCCCTCCAATTTTACCGTGATTCTATAGCTCCAACGATACACACTATAAAACCTCGAGTTAAATGTGTAGGAATCACAAGAAAGTGCGGCAAAATCTCGAATTCAGAGCTCACGAATTACGAGAATTCATAAAACATGGACACCCATGAAACAAGCGTACGTGATGCTTGGCAATGAAACCTAATGTTCATGAACACAAGAATCCTTATAGTCAACATACTGTTTAAGTTATTTCCAAGGCTAGGCCAGCATCCCCTCTGACACAACTCTACAGATCTTGTCATACCAACTAAGTAGAAACAAACCCAAAGAAGATTTTAGCTGTTATCTTACTTGGCCCCCCACAGCAGAGTGACCCCACGAACCCCCACTCATCGCTGCCAGAACACTCCCTCCCCGTGCACTTCTGGTCTCCTCCTGGTCGACCTCTGGGAGTTCTTCTCCACATGACATTACGGCCATCTACACGGGGATGGCCCCCAAGCCCTCACCTCACACCCAGATCTCTCTTCCAAGCCTCAGACCCAGACATTCCACTGCCTTAAACGCCTTCGCTAGGGAACCTCCAAAGCACATCAAACTCCAAGCACGTTCAAAACGGGATCCTGCCAAGTCCTAACCCCTGCGCCACTGAGTTATCACAATGGAGTCAACCCAATTCAAAAATCGCAGCCTCATCCTTGACCTCCCTAACCCTCCCACCATCTCTTCAAAGACATGGCAAGCCGTAGCTCCTCAAGGCCACCCAAAGGAATCCATTTCTGTCCATCCACACTACCGCCCACCTACTGCCCAGTTGAAGTCACCACCCTCTCTCACCTGTAGCCAAGCCAGAGCTTCAGCACGGGTCTGTCAGTCCGGTGGCAGATAAGGCCTGAGAGCCTGAGACCACACACCTGCCTGGGCACATTCACGGAGTGAAGCCAGCCCCGTGACACCGTGCCCCGCGACACCGCGCCCCGCTATGGGCCTTCTCTTCACAACGTCTACGTCCCTGCTCTGCCCTGCTTAACAAACGCACGTGCAACTTCTGAGTCTGCGAGGCGAAGGGTCACACGTGGTCTTGCTGAGGTTCTCCGCCACGCTGCCTCTTCCGTCAGTATACAAAGGATTACGAAAAAGGATAAAAGTCTGATGATGAAATAACCAAACTCTCCTCTTTATTCTCTTTGTTCCTTTCCATAGGGGTATCATTTCTAGGATCAAGAGACTTAGCTAAAAGTTTTTCAAGTTAACATCCAATAGTTGCTACGGCATTCCTCTTGTAATCTCTTAACACAAACTATTTTCCTTCCTTCCAAGTACGGTATCCACACACCTACTGCATCAGTCAAAAGTTTAGTCTATTTTCCCAGTGATTTGCTTGTCATACCTTTTATCTACTGTTACGGTATTAAGAATTTTCTGTTTCCCCAGATGGATATTTTCTCAAAATATTTAACACCAAACTACACCTCTTCCACAAGAGACCTTTGAAACGTCTTGATATTTGTGTCCAACTATCGAGTCCAAAGTGATTTCTCTGATGCCTTGGGATCCTTGGAGGTTAACCGTTTCTCCTCAAAGCCAAAGGAGGGAAGTTAATGGTCAGGTGAGTAAAATCCACAGCCCACATCACTGCCTTAGGTCATGGGGACCATCCCTGTCAGTACCATAAAGATGAAAACCAACACGAACCCTGGGGGCATGGCACAGAGTGTGTGCTATGAAATTATGTGTGGCTGAACAGCTCATAAGGAGTTCAACAACAACAATAATGCCTAACACAAAATGTTTACTATGAGCCGAGCACACATATTGACTCATGTAATCCCTTTAATAACCCTATGAGGTTACCATACAAGTTAATGATTCAGAAACTGGCTGCCATAAACAGGAGGGGTTTTTTTGTTTTTTGGGTTTTTTTGCCAGGTTCAACACACCTAACCCTGAAAAAGCACCAATCTTAAAGGGGGGGAAAAAAAAAAACATGGCTTCAAACGTATCAATAGTGTCAGTTTATCCAAATTATTAAGCCTGGAGGATTTTTTTTTTTTAACAAATGAACGGAAATAAAGCTACTCCCCCCACCCCCAAGTCCATAAAACACCACTGTACATTTCCCACAGTATTCAGCATTTAAAACATATTCTGGATGCAAAGGTTGCAATGAAATACCCGCCGTCTGGATGCCACTGTTCTCTTCTCTCCTGCAAAAGCCAGTGAACCAATGGTCTCAGAAAGTCTGCGTCCAGCTGGGAACACTCACACGGCACCAATGACTCACACATGTACCAAATTGCTCGTTTTCCTTCTTCCCACCTTTCCTCAAAACCATTACGCTGCTATTCCTGAATCATAGGTTTGGTTTTTTTGTTTGTTTTTTTGGTGTTTTTAACTCCCTGGCACAAAGCTGACCAATGCCAACTATGTAACACGACAAGAATCTGCCTGTCGCTTTAGTTTAAATAAACCTCCAATTTCCTTCCAAGGTTTGAAATTCTGCAATGCACGCAAGGCCCACATTTTTGGACCACTCTTTTAAACAACAACAAAAACATGGCCCCGACGTTACAACTGTGCTGCCAGACCCCTGCAGATGTCAGACCACCAAACAAACACCTGCCACTCGAAGGCAAGGTCCAACAGGCAAACGAAATTTATTCTTAGAACGCTGGACTCAGAATCGCAAAATGTGATGTCCTGCCTTACTGAGTTGGCTTTCTACTGCTGTCCACCTTGTTCCCCCAACTCAAACACACCAATTTCCATTCAAAATTAAAAAGGAGAGAGAAGAATGGAAGGAAGGATCATCAACTCACAGACAGCAGCTTCTAGAAGCCTTAGTAATCTGAGTGCCAGCACACTTACTAAGTAAAATTCAGTGCGATGCCCACAGAGTTAAACGGTAATTAGGAGCAAGGACTGAAGCAAGAGTTCTACTTTTCAGGCATTCCCCATAGCTCAAAGCTGGGCAAAAACTGTGGCTAGTGGGGAGAGAATAACAGAATAGAGAAAAGTGACTCAAAAGAAACAACCAAAAAACAAAACAAAACAAAACTAACGAAAAGAAATAACCACATCACATCCATTTGGATGACTATTAAAAAAAAAGAAAAAGAAAAAAAACAACAAAAAGAAAGAAAAGAAAAAAACAAAACCAAAACTGAAAATAACAAGTGTTGGTGAGGATGTAGAGAAATTGGAACCCTTGTGCTTTCCTGGTAGGACAAAAACAATGATCCAGCCATCAAGAAAAAAAGGTATGGTGCTTCCTCAACAACGAAACATAGAATTACCAGTGGATCCAGCAATGCCACCTGTGGGTACCCACCCAAAAGAAGGTTAATCAAAGACTCAAACAGATATTTGTACACCCATGTTCATAGATGCATTACTCACCGTGGCCAAAAGGTTGAAGCAACCTAAGCGTCCAAAGATGGATGAACGGATAAATAAAATGTGACACGTACACACAATGGAATATTATTCGGCCTGAAAAAGGAATGACGTTCTGGTACATGCTACAACGTGGATGGACCTCGAAGACATTATGCTAAGTGAGAAAAGCCGGCTAGAAAAGAGCAAACCGTATGATTCCTCTTATACAAGGTACCTGGAGAGGTAAACTCACAGAGACAGAAAGTAGAACGGTGGTCGCCCGAGGCTGGAGGGACAAGGGAACTGGGAGTTAGTGTTTCGTGGGTACACGGGGGGGATGGACGAATGTGCTACCTGCACCACCGTGTGAACGTATTTAATGCCATGAAACCGTCCACTGGGAAATGGCTACAGTGGTGAATTTTTGTTATGTGTATTTCGCCACAACTTTTTAAAACGAAATAGAAGAGGGCCGACACATTAGGTATTTCATCTCTCAGACTGGGGTCTGGGGCAAGAAAAGAAGAATTCTGCAAAGGCGCCTTCCCTGCGCCCATCCCTACGTGAGGTCACGGACGAGGCACCCTAGGCCGAGAACTCTGTCGCTGCTGGGAAAGCGGGAGGGGAGAAGAGAGGGCGAGGAAGGTTACCTATAGGCTGGGGTCAGACCCCCCCACCTTCTGTCTGGCTTCCACTCCGCCACTCTGTCTAGCAATGTCCCGTGACCTGGCACAACAAAGAGGAGGTGAGCGTCCGGTAGACTCTCCAACTACACGGCTAGCACTTAGGGGGAACTGCTGCTCTGGCACATTTTTCAGAACTCGAGACATCACCCCACGTTTCAGGCGTGTGCTGCGGCCGGAAGCGGGGTAAACGGCCACGTTTTGGACTGCTTCTCCTCACTGCTGATCGAGAGGCGACCGTGTGTCCCTTCCCTCCCTGGGTCTTCCCATTTTACACGTCTCTGCCCGCAGCTGCAGGGAAGAGGTGGGCGCTGGGGAGGGAACAGGCTCGGCGATCTCTTCTGAGAAGCCCCCACCCCTGTCCTTTCAGGGGCGGGCAAGAGGTTGAACCCAGCTCTGAGCCCCAGCGCCCCTCAGTGCGCAGGGGACTTGATGTGCTGGCCACGTGTTCTTCCCAACCTATGCCAAGTCTGGCCTTGTGCCTGGGGGAAGAACATTCTGGGGAACCCCAAAAAGGGAAAGAGGTCATTGAACATCAGTACGACCCAGAGATGTGTTTAAAACGCAGATTCAGGGGCGCCTGGGTGGCTCAGTCGGTTAAGCGTCCAACCTCGGCTCAGGTCATGATCTCGCGTGATCTCGCGTGAGTTCGGGCCCAGGTCGAGCTCTGTGCTGACAAATCAGAGCCTGGAGCCTGCTTCAGAGTCTGCGTCTCTTTCTCTGCCCCTCCCCCACTCATGCTCTGTTTCTCTCTCTCTCTCTCTCTCTCTCTCTCTCTCTCTCTCTCTCTCTCTCTCTCTCTCTCTCTCTCTGTCAAAAATAAATAAACATTAAAAAAATTTTTAAATAAATAAATAAAATGCAGATTCAGACTTAGCAGGTCTGGGGCTGCGTGTGGGTCTCTGTAGGTGTGCAGGGCGCCCAGGTGATGCTGGTTGGCACTGGAGGCCCACCTGCCATGGGCTGCATCGTGAGGCCTTATGCTTCTGCAACCAGCTGGGGCCAGGGCAGCGGGGACCAAAGGAGACGCACGACCGGCAACAGTCAGTATCCCCCTCTCTTGGACATCGCCCTCCTCCACCCAGGCCACGGCCGAGTGGTCCCACCATAAATCTGGACTCTCGGTCCCCTTAGGCATAAAGAGTCTCAATGAAATTTTTTCCCTACACTCTCCCAGGAAAAGTTTCCCAAAGGTCTTCCGACAACTTCAAGGATTGAACTACGACTGCCCTCATTGCTCACCTGCTTCCTCGGGTTCAAATTCATGATTCAATAACATAAGTGAACCCAAACCTACTGTAACACTCGGGAGACTATTGTTTGACCACATCCCCAACTGGAAATTATTTGATAAGGAGCATAATAAAAGGAGGCAAGCCTATACTAGATCACACCTTCTCAACTTTTTGCAAAACTTAAATAGTGAGAGCCCGTAGAATGCTCCTATCATAAAACCCCAGGCCCGCAGCATAGGCTCTTGATGTTAAAGAACTGCCTGGAAGGACTTTTTGATTTTACCAAAACAACCAGAAGAAGTGACGGAGAACTTTGAAAATCCCAGGGTTCTCCATGTGCATAGATGCTTTTTCCTCCCCAAACCTAGAGAAGGAAAATCAAAATCCTGACCCTGGTTCTAATCAATACCCATTTTAAGTGACATATACAAACCTGCATCTACGTAAGCCAATGTAGGACCTGCCAATAGCTAATCTGTGTGAACGTAATCCAGGAGACAGCAGCTTTTAATCATAATAATCTCACTATCAGGGTGCCTGGGTGGCTCAGTCGGTTAAGTGTCTGACTCTTTGATTTCGGCTTAGGTCATGATCTCATGGTTTGTGAGATAGAGCCCCACATCAGCGCAGAGCCTGCTTGGGATTTTCTCTCCGTCTCTGCCTCTCTCCCCCTCCCATGCACACTGTCTCTCAAAATAAACAAATAAACTTAAAAAAAAGACAATCTCACTGTCTAGTAACTAAGTCTAATCATTAAGGAGGAGCGCAGTAAAGAATGAAGTGTTCTGAATGGTATGATACAAGGAATACTTTTCAGAAAAAGTCAAATCACTTGATCCACAGGTTCACGGTTATCTTCAACAAATTTTGGGGGGAGAAAAAAAAAGATTTCAAAGTCCCCTGTAAACCCAGAGTATGGTCTTCCTTAACATTCAAATCCAGATAATTTATACTCTCGTGGTTAAGTCAATAATACACCTACCTCCCTTCAATACTAGAGCATCCTTTTCAGCTCTTACTATAAAATCCATGTCCTCTGGGGAGGAGAGTACCTTCTGCTTTTAACAGTCCTAGCATATCATAAAGCCCGGAACTAGCAAAGCTGCTAGAAATAATCCAGCTCCAAGATTCTCAAATTGGGGTACACATGCCGCAGGGAAGCCCCCCAGAGCCTCGGGGGAGAAAAAGTGCATCGTCCTCAAGTACTTTTTGACTCAAGGCAGCAATTTAAAGCATCTTTTACATTAAAACAGATGAACCCTGCATCCTATTCTCCATTAAAGGAATCACTGAACTCACATTGAAAAATTCACTGAAATGTGCCAGAAACCTCGGGCTGCACCTCCCATATCCCTCTTTCCAGAGTTCTTTGCCCTGAAGGTTACAGGACAAGCTTCAGAAATATCGATATAACTCATTTCACAGCTTGAGACACTGAGGCCAAAAGATTCCCAAGGCTTGTGAGTGGTCACTAGAAGTCACTGCCACGGGGCGCCTGGGTGGCTCAGCCGGTTAAGCATCCAATTCTTGATTTCAGCTCGGGTTATGATCTGGCAGTCTGTGGGTTCGAGCACCGCGTCGGGCTCTCCACTGATGGTGCAAGCCTGCTTGGGATTCTCTTTCCCTCTCTCTCTCTCAAAATAAAGAAATAAACTTAAAAAAAAAAAAAAAGTCACTGCTATTCGCTAGTCTTCAAAGAGAGTTACAGCCCTCTTCCCACTAACCAGGTGAGGCTGGGAGCAGCCTTTCCTCAAATGCGGGACCAGAAGCCCAAACAAGGATGTCAAGAACTCGCCTTCCACCTGTGTTCCACCCTCTTCCGCCTCGGGTGCACTACTAACATGTAATTAAATGAGCTTCTCAATGAATAATAAAGCCACATGTCCCTTCATAAAACACATGCCAAAGCATCTCTTTAAGCAGCTGCACATCATTGGTATTACACATAGCTTGGAGGCATCCAGATTTACACGTATGCTGTTAGTTACTGTCTCTCCACTAAAACTTTGAATTTTTCAACACGGCAGATGGCCTCCATTTGGATACACCTAATAAGAAGGCAAGTCAGAATAGGTAATACTTGTTCAGAATAGGTAATACTTGTTCAAAAAGAAGGCAAACAACGTGGGGAGGAACCAGAAGCCCCATTCAACAGTGTGTCTGTAGACAAAAGACACTCTCTCAAGACCATAAAATAACATCTAAGAACATACATGAGATGGTCAACTCAAGAGTCACCTAACAGGGTGCCTGCGTGGCTCAGTTGCTTAAGCGTCCGACTTCGGCTCAGGTCACGAGCTCACGGTTCCCGAGTTTGAGCCCCCGTGTCGGGCTCTGTGCTGACAGCTCAGAATCTGGAGCCTGTTTCAGATTCTGTGTCTCCCTCTCTGTTCCTCCCCCGCTCACGCTCTCTCTCAAAAGTAAATAAAACTTTAATAGGAAAAAAAAAAAAAGTCACCTAACAATTAGAGACCTTCTGTGTGCAAGGTCAGAGGCAGGGGCTCAGAAAGCAACGACTAAAAGACAGTCCACATCAGATGGAGACATAGGTGCTGTTGGTTTGGAAACTGATGGCTTAGGAACTCCTTGCAATAGAAATATTGCTCTAGTTTCAGAGCCCTTTTCAATGATCTGATTTGACCTTCCTGGTAAACCCATAAGAAAGATGATAATTAGTATTATAATATCTGCTTTATTATCCCTGTTAGAGCTGAAAAGGGTTACCAGTCACATCCCTAATCATGTTGCAAGGAGACCTGAAAACCTCCCATGTCGTGTAGTCAAACTTTTACAAACACTTTCATTGAAAACACTCTGTAATCCCTGCAACAATCCAATGCATGTTTGTTCCGGGGAGGCAGGCAACCCCAGAGAGGGGGAAAGCCAGGTCAGAGAGGTTAAATCTGGGCCCAAGGTCACAAAGCCAGTAAAGAGAGAGGGGCTGGAATTTGAATCCCGGTTTCCCATTCAAAGGCCTGGTCCTTTTAGGAGCACCAGCCACACAGCCAGGGTAGAGACACCCTCCAGGAAGAGCTAGGGTAACCAAATCTCACAGGCCCCTGGGGAGTCAACCAGGAACCAGCTCACACTGGGGCCAAGGTGAGACCCAACTCTTGTCAAACCTGCTGCACACGGACATGGGCTTTCTAACCCAGCTCATTACCCCTGAGCCCTGCTCAGCTCTCCAGGCGGCTCAGCCTACGCTTGTCTGGGCACCTCTGTGATAAAGCTGTGGTCAGAGATCAAAGGGCACACTTTGCGAACTGAGAGAGTGAGAGAGAGTGAGAGAGAGAGAGAGAGAGAGAGAGAGAGAGAGATGCTGTCACTCCAGGTCCAACTCAAATTGCCAGCAACACGGCTTGCCTATCATCCTCCACTGGAACTGGGGAGACCCTCCCCTGCGCAGAGTGCTCAGAGCTGAGCAAGGCTCAGTCTCTGCTGGTCTTGTAATTGGAAACTGAAAAGGACCCAGTCTGTCACTCCCTGCCACAGATAAACAAACGATGCTCCAGGAAAGGGGACTCATTCTGCCTACAGACTTGCAGACAACACCGACGATGTTCACACATTTGTTTGAAGCAATTAAGTTCTGGTGGAGAATATCAGAAAGCAACTTAAAAAAAAAAAAAAAATCAGAGGCCTAAACACTCGTACTTCGGAAGTGCTCAAAGGGAACGCTGATGTGTTTCTGAGCAAGTACAGGGAAGGGTTTAAAACGCGGGCTGAACCGGGAGTGCGCAACCAGCGCCAGCCCTAGGAGCAGCTGGGCTTTTCACTTGTGCTTCCCTAAACACAACTCCACAAAAGAAAAAAACTACATTTCGTTACGTTTGTTTTTACCTGCAAGACGCTGACCTGGTAGATTCAAAAAGGATTTAAAAACTCATGTCCAAACAGTGACAGAAGTGAACTTGTTAAGTCTCAGAATGGAAAGGAAGGGTCCTAAAAGCCACCCGTCCGGTCCCGGACCCACCAGAAGATGTCATTTACGTTAAGTTTTGCGGCTGAGTGGGGACCGGGGTGCTGCTCGCGCTCTGGCCGGGCTCAGCTCGGGGCTCAGCTCGGGGCTCTCTGAAGGTCGCCTCACTGTCCTCTCGAGAGTGCCGGAGCGCGGAATCCAGGCCACGCGGTGTGACCGCCACCATGCCCTGTGGGCACCTTTTTGGGCCCCACGGAGGCCTCCCTCAGGTGTGGTCCATGCCAGAGGGGGACTGCCCCTCAGGGCCCCGGAGCCCACCGTCTCCCGCCACCGCAGCACGGGCCCACACTCCCCGAACACCCGTGTCCCTCCTCCCCCCGCCCCCACCCCAGCTGGACGCGCGGACCCGAGTCTTACCTGCGAGCTGCGCTCGGAGCGCGGCCCCGTGGCCGGCGCGGTCCCGGGGGCCTCCCGCGCGGGGCTACCCGAGCGCTCGGCTCTGCCGGCCGCCTCCTCCTCCCCGTTGTCCCCGGCCGGGCCCCCCGCCGCCCGGCGGCTCCGGTTCCCTCCGCAGCAGCCGGCCGGGCGGCACCGGGGTGCACGCGGCGGGGCTCGGCTTCGGCGCCCCCTCCCCCTGCTGCCCGCCGCCGACTTGGCGCTCGCGGGCTCGGGGTCCGGGATTCCGGGACGCGGGGGTCGTCGGGGTGCTCGGCTGCCCCGCGCTCCCTCCCGCGCGCAGCCCCTCTCCGGGGGGAGGGGGGGCGCCTGGCTCGCGGCGCGCGGGCGTCACGGGCTCGGGGCGCGCGGGGACGGCGGCGGGGTGGGCCCCGGGGCGGCGGGCGGGGGCGCTGCTGCAGACGCGGGCACTGATGCGGGCGCCGCGGCGCGGCCTCTCGCCATGGCTCCCGAGCGGGCGGGCGGGCGGGCGGTTCGCACCTCCCCTCCGCGCTGCCGTCACCGCCGGACGCGCGCCGAGCCCTCCCCTTCCACCGCCCCGCCCGCCGGCCCGCGCCGCCACCTGCGGGCCGCCCTCCAGGATGCTCGCCCGGGGGATCGCGCTCCGGCTGCCGCCAGCCGCGCCCCTTTGCCCTGCGGCCGCGGCCCTAGGCCTGCCCTGCGCCTTGCCCTTTGCGGCCGGGCTCGGAGAGGTACCCAGCGGAATACCTGGGTGGGGAAAAGCTATCCTACCGTTCCCCGCGCGCTTTTTCTATCACTTGCGCGCTTATTGTCCGTCTAGGGTCAATCTAAGGGGAGCACGGGACTCGCGCGTGCAGTTTGCCACCAAAGCAATGAAGTCCAGGCGTGGCGCTCCTGCAGGTCGGGCAGTCTCCTAGGGAAGCAACCCTGAGGCTTCAACAGGGGGAGGGCAGAGCCAGGGGACAGGGGCACGGGAGTTGTTGATGGCAGTCTGAACAAAATGCCACCGAAGCAGGGGGGCGGCGGGGGTGGCGGGCGGAATCCGAAAAGGATACAGGAAGTGTTCACAAGCCACTGTACTATGCAAATCGCCGGTGGACAGTTTAACGCGGAACAACCCACATTAGCTCATTTCCAGTTGAGACCGCTGAGTCTACTAATTCGGCCCACTCTTTGCCCAAAGGTCATAGAGGTCATTGGGAAGACACGGACAGGATTCTGACCAGAACCAAAGACGCAAGGAAGCTGAAGCATAGAAAACCTGGTTTCAAATACTCGTAGAGGATTTGAAGGGTGCGGTAAAGACCGGTTCAGGCAAGAATCATCAATGGATGCTAACGGTAGAGCGGATGTTGCTGGGGAACAGATGTTTCCTTGGCTTAACGTGTCTCTCCATATAGATGGTTGAGGCTTATAGATGGTTGAGGCTTATAACAGCAAGGGGGACAGATTTACAAAGGAGCAGGTGGACAACATCTTCCTTCACCAGGTGGTCAAAATTAACATCACCAATGAGAGCAGACGGAGATCATGTCCTCAGAACACATCACCTGTGCGGTATTCCAGGGAGAACCAACAACCTGAATCTGATGATGACACCTTAGACCAACCCCAAATGAGGAACATCTATTAAAAAGGGGCAGGTAGGGGCTGTATTCTTCAAACATGTCAACATCGTAAAAGACAAAAGAAGGCTTGGAAATGTTCCAGACTTAAGGTTGCTAAAAAGTCGTGACAGCTTAATGTGATCCTTAATGTAATGTGTAAGGAAAGGAAATGCTATAAAGGATATTTCAATGGACAAAGTTGGAATCCTGATAGTAGATTAAAGTATTGGATCAATGTTAAATTTGCTGCTGTTGACAACTTGTCCTATGGTCCTGCAGAAGAACATCCCTCTTCTTAGAAATATACACTGAGGGGGCACCTGGGTGGCTCAGTCGGGTGGGCCTCTGACTTCGGCTCAGGTCATGATCCCGTGGTTTACCGGTTCGAGCCCCGCGTCGGGCTCTGTGCTGACAGCTCAGAGCCTGGATCCGCTTTGGATTCTGTGTCTCCTTCTCTGCTCCCCTCCCATGCTCACACTCTGTCTCTCTCTCCTTCAAAAATAAATAAACATCAAAAAATTTTAAAAGAAATACACTGAAGTGTGCAGACATGATGTGTGCAATTTAAACTTCAAGTAATTCAGAAAAAAAACACGTTGATAGGAAAAATGGTAAAGTAAATGGGAGAAAATATTAACAATCAGTGAATCTGGTACAGAGTGTACTAAAGCATTTCTGCACATTTGAAATATTTCCAAATAAAAAGATTTTTGAGAAACCAAATAGGGGATGAGGTGGGCCAGGAGGAAGGCAAGGTATGTAGAAGGGCAACACGAGATCCTTCTGGTTTCAGAACTTGTGGCTTTAGAACCGGTGATCCAATTTATGTAGAACTTATACACGCTTAAATAAGTACAAGTAAAACTGGGGAAATCTGAATAAGGTAGGTGGATTATATCCATGTCAATATCCTAGTTGTAATAACATATTAAGGTTTTCCAAAATGTGATCATTGGGGAAACTGGGTGAAGTGTATTATTTCTTACGACTAAATGTGATTCTACAATGATCGCAATAAAAATTTCAGTTACAAAAGAAATGACCATGTATCTGTCAGGTCGGTACACAGATAAACAAAGCTGCCTGGGAATATGTAAGAGCAAATGTGCTGGCACTGTCTCCTTGCGGGTTTAGAGTAGACGTAGGGCTGTTACCAACAGTGAGGTTTTTTTAAGGGGGGAAAAAAAAGACTATTTGAAGTATAAATGATGGATCAGGTTCCTTCCAGTTCTGTAACTTAAGAACACTAGAGCTGGGGAATCTTTGAGATCATCTGGTCCAACCTTCTCATTTTCAGGAAACTGTGGGCAGAAAAGTGGTACATGACCAAAGGAGCATCAAATTAGTGGTAGACCCATAACTACAACCCTTGCCTGCCGAATATGTCCAATGCTCTTTGCACCTTTACCAGCTGCCTGTCACTCTCTATATCCATGAGATTCAGTCAAGTGGGGTGCCAAATTTTAAAGTCATCCGTTCATTCATTTTGAGTCCCTGACTCTGGCCTTGTGGGCATAGGGTCCTGACATCCTGTTTCCAGCACCAGATGACAGACATGGGCATCCCACCCCTGAGGAGGCCAGGCTGGTTTCCCTCTGTCACTTCCAGCCTGGAGGGAGCAGGTGGCAGGCAGGGCCCCTTGACTGAGCCCCCAGCTGTGGGCCCTGTGCTACTTCAGCAGCTTGTGACCTGCTGCTTCTGGAAATCAAGGGTACAGGGACCTGGGAGAGAGGCTGGATGAGTATACGGAAGAGAAAATACTAATTGCATACTAAGGCAGGTCCCAGCCTTATCCAGCATTAGGCAGAGGTCTCTGCACCAGAAGTGATTCTGGCCTCCTTTGGGGCGCAAAAAGCCACTGTATTCTTTTCTTCTGTCAAATCAAATCAAAATCAACGTATCTACGCTGATATTTGCCAGGCCCTGAATAAGTAGCTGTGGGAAAATACAAAAAAAGAATATCTGATGCCTGCCCTTTAGTAACCCAAAATACAGCCGGGGACCCAAGATGGAAATAC
Source organism: Panthera pardus (assembly GCF_024362965.1). Taxonomy (NCBI): domain Eukaryota; kingdom Metazoa; phylum Chordata; class Mammalia; order Carnivora; family Felidae; genus Panthera; species Panthera pardus. The sequence continues at coordinate 148,219,185 of NW_026526721.1, forward strand.
AGAAAATGACCTGACAAAAGAATTAAAATGCTAGCTTTGTTGGCTTGGGTTCTCCTCAAAAGCAGTTTTAGAGAAGAACTTGAGGGTGGGTATTTTCAACATTGTGTGTGTGTGTGTGTGTGTGCACGCGTGCATGTGCGTGCCTCAGGTATTGGATAGTGAACAAAAAAGGTAAAGGCTTGGCCTTACGGACCTTCAGGTCCAGAAGAGTCAGATAACATGATACACCCGCACATTCAGTTAGTTTGTGACGCAGGTTAGAAGAAAGGGCACGAGAAGTAGAATGATAGGATTTATGATAGATTGATCGGTCAGGGAGGATCTATCTAAGGAGGTGACCCAGAGGAGGAATAGGAACCAATCTTTCAAAGGGCAGGGGGCAGCATCAGACGAGGACACAGAAGTGAGAAAGACGTTCAGTAACTGGCCCCGTGGTGGGGTTTCAGGAAAGAGCCAGACCACGGGCCCGTGCCAGGTGGAGGAAACCTAGACCATTTCGGGGCCAGCCGGGGGGCTCACCCACAGCCTCAACCTCTACCACCACCACTGTTGCCAGTAACACTTGAGGAACACAGCACAATCCCACTGTGATGTAAGTGGGTTCCCAAAATTCAACTGGGAGCATGTAGCAAAGGGTCACAAAACCGAAGGTTAATTAAAAGCAATCATTTCTAGTAACTATTTCAGTTACTATGTGAAAAAAAGAAGGGAGGGTGTTTTCCACTCATTTAATAAAGATGTGGGAAACTATAAAGCATCAGCTCAGCCTGAGAGCACCCCAAATGATCAGGGACCCCTCACCTAGTCACCTACTCACCTCCCACACACACATCCTCCAAGAAAAGAACTTGAACCTGCCGCCATTCCACAACAAGAGCAAAAGTCCAATCGTTATATCCCCATTCACTGAATGTCTTAGCTCGGTGTTTTAATCTAACATTTATTAAGTACATATGTGCACCAAGCCCTGTACTAAGTACTTGAATCGCATCAATTCATTGATTTTTCACAGCAACTCTTTGTGATAGCCATTATCATCTGCGGTTTAGGACTGAGCCACCTGGGTGGCTCAGTTGGTTAATTGTCCAATATTTTATTTTTCCCTCAAGTCATTATCTCATGGTTCCTGGGATCAAGCCCCAAGTTGGGCTCTGTGCTGACAGTGCAGAGCCTGCTTGGGATTCTCTCTCTTGGCCCCTTACCCTGCTCGCTCTCTCTCTCTCTCTCTCTCTCAAAATAAATAAATAAACTTTTTTTTTTTATTAAAGATATATCTACCCTATGACCCAGGAATAGCACTGCTAGGAATTTACCCAAGGGATACAGGAGTGCTCATGCATAGAGGCACTTGTACGCCAATGTTTATGGCAGCACTTTCAACAATAGCCAAATTATGGAAAGAGCCTAAATGTCCATCAACTGACAAATGGATAAAGAAGATGTGGTTTATATACACAATGGAATACTACTTGACAATGAGAAAGAATGAAATATGGCCTTTTGTAGCAATGTGGATGGAACTAGAGAGTGTTATGCTAAATGAAATAAGTCATACAGAGAAAGACAGATACCATATGTTTTCACTCATATGTGGATCCTGAGAAACTTAACAGAAGACCAGAGGGGAGGGGAAGGGGGGAAAAAAAGTTACAGAGAGGGAAGGAGGGAAACCATGAGAGACTCTTAATACTGAGAGCTGAGGGTTGATGGGGGTGTGGGGGAGGGGAAAGTGGGTGATGGGCATTGAGGAGGGCACCTGTTGGGATGAGCACTGGGTGTTGTATGGAAAGCAGCTTGACAATAAAATATATTTAATATTAAATACATAAATAAATAAATAAATAAATAAATAAACTTTTTAAAAAAGGAATGAGGGGCACCTGGGTGGCTCAGTTGGTTGAGCATCTGACTCTTGATTTCAGCTCAAGTCATAACCTCAGGATTGTGGGATTCAGCCCCAATAAAGGCTTTGTGCTGAGTGTGGAACCTGCTTAAGATTCTCTCTCTTCCTCTGCCCCTCTGCCACACTCACATTCTTTTTCTCTAAAATAAATTTAAAAAGCAAACAAAAAACCTCCCAAAAAACAATGAGATGAGAGAGGCACCTGGGTGGCTCAGTTAAGCATCCAACTTCGGCTCAGGTCATGATCTCATGGTTTGTGGATTCGAGCCCCGCATCAGGCTCTGCACTGACAGCACAGAGACTGCTTGGAATTCTCTCTCTCTTCCTCTCTCTCTGTCCCTCCCCTACTCGTGCTTTCTTTCTCTCTCAAAATAGATAAATAAACTTTAAAAAAATGGAATCAGAAAATGGAGCCTCAGAGAAGTTAATTAACTTACCCAACGTCATACACTATTGACAAAATCGGAATCAATCCAGGCTTCTAGCCCCATATGAGTGACTGAACACTTTGTTTTCATCCTCCTACAAAGTAAAGGAGAATCATCCTCAGTCTTGGTTAGGATTGGGATGGGAAAGGACTTCGAGGCTCAAGACATGTAGCCTTACGTGTATCACACCGACCAGTTGATCGTGGGGTCCTTGGAAGTAAGAACAAAAAATGGATTAATACCACTAACTTCTGTATTGCATCTGGCGTCAGTTCCGAGGCTCTAAACACCATCTATGCATGGATAGCTCCCAACTTCACACTTCCAGCTCTGACTCTCCCTCCTGAACCCCACACTCATGTAGACAAACTTCCTAATTGGCATTGCCCTCTGGATGTCCAACAAGCATCCTTGTGATGTACTCAGCTGAACTGCTGGTCCTGCCCCAGGTTCTACTTTTCCAGTCTTAAGAGATTTCGGTTGCTCAGACCACAAACCAGAGTGATCATTTTTAACCTCTCTTTGTTCCCAACCTATCAGGAAGTGTGTCGGTTCTACCTTCAAAATAGAATCCAGAAACTACTTCTCACCACCTTCCTTGCTTCCAACCTACTCCAAACCACCGCCATCTCCCCTGGATCCCTCCTAACTCCTTGCTCGCTGCCTTCTTCCTCTCCCTTCCCCACAGTCCCATGTCAGCACAAGAGCCAATGTCCCTGTAAAATGTGACTCATTTCATGGTCCTCCTCTCTTAAAAGTGCTGACTTCCCCCAGAAAATAAGGGTCCACCTCATTTTTCTCTTCTTTCCAACTCACTCATTTCACTGCCCGGACACAATGAATCTCTTCACCATTGCTTGAACATCCAAGGACATTCTCAACTCATCACTGTTCCCTTCGCCCAGAATTCCCTTCCTCCCACGGCCCTTCCCTTCATCTTCCCAGCGACGCCTCCTGGGACCATCTCATTCAATATTGCCACGTCTTTCCCTCAGGCACCCCAATTCCCCTGGCCCTCCTCTACTTTTTCTTATGTAGCACATTTTAATATATTATAAAATGTCCTCATTATTGTTTATTTTCTGCCTTCTCTCTCTTGAGTCCTAAGGTAGTTTTATTCCAACATGTAATCTCAGCACAATGTCTAGAACATAGTAATTGCTCAGTAATTATTTGTTGGATGATCAATCTTTCAGAATCTAACCAAAGAATCATCTGACCCAGAATGCACTCAAGGATTCTCATTTTATTGCTTTGTTGTGGGGTGGAGAATGTAGCCATTTTCGGTTTTTATATCAGTGTTAAAAGATCTTGAGAATATGTTCTGACTATCCTTAACTTCTCTTCCGCAACCCATTATGAAGCAACCGTCTATCAAAACCCTACTAGATCCTATTTGTTTTCAGGATCTACAGTATTGGGCCATGTGGGTGGCTCATTCAGTTGGGTGTCTGACTTTGGCTCAGGTCATAATCTTTCCGTCCGTGATTTATAGCCCCGCATCGGGCTCTGTGTTGACACCTCAGAGCCTGGAGCCTGCTTGGAATTCTGTCTCCCTCTCTCTCTGCCCTTCCCCCACCCACAGTCTCTCTCTCTCTCTCTCTCTCTCTCTCTTTCTCTCTCTTTCTCTCTCTCTCTCTAAAATAAACATTAAAAATTTTTTAAAAAGATCTACAGTATTATTCTCAAGTTAATGAGTGTCCTATATTACTTTCTGATTATGGTATATTTGTTCATATCAGTTAATATTGTCACAAAATGACTTCTTATCTCCAAGTCCTATGATTCCACACTTCATTGGTTGACTCTGTTGACTCCAACCAGCTAAACCTCAGGCTTGCATGGACTTTGAGCTCATCTATTCTCTTTCCAAACTAAAGAGTCTCACTCTCTGTTTATCCTGATAGAAAACTACCTCTGCTATTTTAATTCTTTACTTACTCCCATCTACATCTTTTCAAATTCATATGCCTGGAAGAGTTTCTGGTGCATAATGTTTTATGTGTGGCCAATATTCTCCTAGCTGCCTGTTTCCTAGTGGTGTATGTTCATGTTTTGCTTTATTTTCCACCGAGCATGGATTCTTCCTCCAGGGCCCATGGAGGTCCAAGGAGGGATATCAGGGAGTGTATTAGTTAGAGTGGGCTAAACTGATGTAATAAGTAAACGTAAAATGTAATGGTCCAACACAATGGTTTGTCTTTTGCTCAAGTAACAATCTAGAGTAATTCCAGATTGGTAGAGGAGCTCTGTTCCACATAAAGGACTGATTGTGGACTGAATGGGCCAACTGTGGCTCTGCCATCTTGGGTCATCCTGGGCATGGCCAGCAACTCAGGGAAGGGCTCGGGGAAAGAGCATGGAGGTGCCTGTAGGGGAGGTCCCATGAGCCAGGCCTGGCAGGAACACATGTATCACCACCACTCAAATTTCACTGGCTACAGGTCTTAGTTACATGCCACCGACACTGCGGGGAGGCTGGGAAATGTAGTCTAGCTGGGCAACCAGGAAGAAGGGGAGAATAGATTTTGGTGCTCAGCTAGCGTTTCCTGCCACAGGGGGTCTGACAAATGGGCACATACCCAAAATGTGTTTTTTCATTTCGTTTATTTTGTGTCCTTTTGAAAATTATAAAGAAAAAAATTGCTTTATCAGTTCAAATTATAAGCTTATGTGAAGCTCACTTTGTGCTTCACCAGGAAGCATGAGGTCATACGATTGGCTCAGCCGGGTCATATGACTATAGAGACTCCGGGCCTGTTAGCGAGGAAAGATGCTCACCATCAGGCAAGGAACAGGCATCACCATTGCACTGTGTTATGACATCTGAATTAACTTAATTGAGAAAACGTGATGTGAGGGACACACTTGGTACTCCGCCCAAATGTCCTGTGGCCTCACCGGTTAGCGCAGCCAGGGCCCAACTGCCAGCGCCTGCACGCCTTCTGCAGACTGCCTCTTCTGACCACTGAAGGCTGCCCTCCTCAGTACAGTGGCCTGGAAGCTCTGGGGGACCTGGTCCCAGAAGTCTCTGATCCCTAGCACCTTAGGACAACGCGCATTTTATGCGGGCTCCCAGACTTCCTCCATGTGATGAAGCTCCAGTTATTTTTCCTTGATAAAACAGCCTTCATTGGCCGTCTTTCTTTCCCTGTCTCACTTCTCTGCTCTCTTGCCCATGTCTCTTGGGATCACCAAATATATTGCTTGAACTCTCTGGGGCTTTTTGGTGGTGGTGGGGGGGGAACCCCAACTAGGACGCTTATCCTGCCTGTGACTCTTATGCATACTGGTCAGTGTTTGTGCTTAGCACAGGTTATGTTGGAAACTGTCAAAGCAAAACAAAGAACCTCTTGGAAACTTCTTTAGACACTCTATGATTGCGTCACACTGGGAGATAAGGTGGGAAGAGGCAGGATCAGTGTTTCTGCCCTGCCAAGGGCTCTGGAAAGGAAACAAAAGTAACAATCTTGCACTGCTCAGCCTCAGCAAGTAGAACATTTTCCCCCTGGTGTTACTAAATTTACCACATTTAGCAATATAAAGTAGTTGACCCAATATGAATAGGCTCCTGTTTCTCCGACTAGACTTTAGGATTAAATAAGCCAGTAACAAACAACCCCCATGTAGGATAAAAGACCTTGGCACAGATGAAGCCCAGTTAGCTAAGGGACTATGGTGGGCAAAACAGTTTGTTCTCTTCCTCCTGAAGAGAACCCACCCCACCCTGTGAGCCCACCCCACAAGGACCAATTATATTGATGACACAGCAGCACAGGGCTCTTTAAAAAAGGCACTAAGCCTATTTGTTAGCTGAGGTGACAAAGAAGGACTTTCAAAAACAGGAATGAAGTGCTTGTGGCTTTCATTTTACTTGAGTCATCCCATGGGATGGGACACAGAGCCACCCCATCGCACATGGGACGACATTATTGCCGAGAAGAACACACAGGCAAGGGCAGAGCGAGGGAGCTCCCGTGTCTCACCATCTTAGACAAGCTGCAGAAAGGGTGGATCTTCCTCCTGAAAAGAACTCAGGCTGGAGTCTGCTTCCATTCTCAAGCCTCACGTAGAACAACCTCCAGGGTCGCACATCCCAGTGCCAAATGGGAGAGATGGCACCCAACTTGAGGAAACTTGACGAGGTCCTTGTTTCCTCCTTTCCCCTCCATTTCCGAAGTTTGCTGGATAGAACACATTTTATGGATTCTTTTCCTCCCCACCTCAGTGGGTTGAAGGCCTCACCACCTGTTTCTGTTTCTTTCCTATTTACCCTTAAAATTTTAACAAATTTGTGTTTACTTATCGAAACAAGACACCAATCTTCCTTGAGGATGTACTCTAGGAAAACAAACAAACATAGATGCGAATAAAGAGGCTAAAAGATGACATACAAGACAATAATGATAAAATAGACTTTGTGCCTGGAGCATCTCGTAAGGCCAGAAAATAAGAAGTGTTCAAAAACAAAACAAAACAAAAACCACAGTAATGCGCTACGTCAACACAACCCAGGGGTCATCTAAAGGAATTCCCAGTAGCCCAAGCTGAAACAGTTTGACCAAAAAATAAGGTGGTATTGAGTAATTTGGATTATAACCCAAAGTGAAAAATAAATATCCATAAATACACAGTGACATAAATAAATGATTGAATAAATAAATATATGGGGAGGAAGAGACAAATCTCCCACACAGAGGAATTCCAATTTAAGTATGTAGATCTCCATTCTCAACGGGGTGAAACATAACTCCCCACTCTGGAAGTGTGGGCTAAATATAGTGACGTCCTTCCAGAGAGTTCAGTAGAGAAGGGGGAAAAAGAGTCACTCTACAGTGGGGAAACCTGGTAAACACCACCTCTGGCAGGTGATCAAGGCTTACATCACCAGTGAGTGATAAGTCATGTTGATGGCATATACCCTTCATACGAAGCCATGAGAAGGGCACTCCGCCTCTGTGGGCTTCCTCCCCCAACCCATAGCCCCAGTCGAATCATGAGAAATATATCAGACAAATTCAAGTGAGTCACATTCTAAAAATACCTAACCCGTATTCTTCAAAACTGTCAAGGTCAGGGGGCCTGAGTGGCTTCGTCGGTTAAGCGGCCGACTCTTGGTTTCGGCCCAGGTCATGATCTCACAGGTCACGAATTCAGGGCCCCGCATCAGGCTCTATGCTGTGGATACGGAGCCTGCTTAGGATTCTCTCTCTCTGCCTCTATACTGTTCACACTCTATCTCTCTCTCTCTTTCTCAAGAAAAAATAAATAAACATTAAAAAAAGTAAAACTTCTTTGAAAAAAAAAACTGTCAAGGTCATCAAAAACAAGGAAAATCGGAGAAATCGCCATAGCCAAGAGAAGCATAAGGAGACACAACAATTAAATGTCACATGGTATCCTGGATGATATCCTGGACATTTGATAAAAACCAAGGAAATCTGAATAAAACATGGGCCTTAGTTATGTATTAATATCTGTGACAAACATGCCATAAAGGGTTTTTAAAGAGAAAATTCAGGGGCACCTGGGTGGCTCATTTGGTTAAGCATCCAACTTCAGCTCAGGTCACCATTCCATGGCTCATGAGTTCAAGCCCCTACATTGGGCTCTGTGCTGACAGCTCAGAGCCTGAAGCCTGCTTCACATTCTGTGTCTCCCTCTCTCTGCCCCTCCCCTGCTCATTCTCTCTCTCTCTCTCTCTCTCTCTCTCTCTCTCAAAAAAAACAACATTAAGAGAAAATTCAGCATGGGGCATGAGAAGCATTTATGCCATCCTCATAATTTTTCTATGACTCTAAAACTATTCTAAAATAAGTTTATTTAAAAAACAATGGTAAACATTGAAACTGGTGTAATTTGAAGTCGGGATAACATTTAATAATATGATGAGAATGTTTAATGCACCGGTTATGAAGAAATTATTTAAATGTATATAAAATTAATACCTTGAAATTAAAGCACAGTTGCCACAAAATCTCAAATGCTATGGGAGCGGGAAGAAGTTGGAGAAAGAAGTCTAGAGGTGAGGCGGGCTTGGGCAACATGGGTGAAGGGGAAGGGGAGGCAGGCACAGGCTTCCAGTTATGGAACGAACAAATCATGGGGTGAAAGATGCATCACAGGGAATAGAGTCAATGGTACTGTAATAGTGTCGTAATGTGACAGACGCTTGAGCTAAACACAGCATAAAGTATGGAAAAGTCGAATCTTTATGCTGCACACCTGAAACTGATGTAACATTGTAGGTCAACTATAGTTCAGTAAAAGAGAAAATTCATTTTTTTTTAAATTTTTTTTTCAACGTTTTTTATTTATTTTTGGGACAGAGAGAGACAGAGCATGAACGGGGGAGGGGCAGAGAGAGAGGGAGACACAGAATCAGAAACAGGCTCCAGGCTCCGAGCCATCAGCCCAGAGCCTGACGCGGGGCTCGAACTCACGGACCGCGAGATCGTGACCTGGCTGAAGTCGGACGCTTAACCGACTGCGCCACCCAGGCGCCCCAGAAAATTCATTTTTAAAAAAACTTAAAAAGAAAGTAAGTCCGGGACGCCTGGCTGACTCAGCTGGTTGAGCATCCGACTTCAGCTCAGGTCACGATCTCATGGTTTGTGAGTTCGAGCCCCACATTGGCCTCGCGGCTGTCAGCCCAGAGCCCGCTTCAGATCCTCTGTCCCTTCCCTACTCGCACTCTCTCTCTCTCTCTCAAAAATAAATTAAAAAAATAAATAAAAAAGAATCAGCAAGGCCATACGGGCCAACTGAAGAATGCTTAAAAAAAAAAAAAAGAAGAAGAAGAAGATAGAGTTGTCCGGGTGGCTCAGTTGGTTAAGCGTCCAACTCTTGGTTTCTGCTCAGGTCATGATCTCACGGTTTTGTGGGCTTGAGCCCCGTGTTCGGGCTCTGTGCTGACAGCCCAGGGTCTGCTTGGGATTCTCTCACTCTCCTCTCTCTGTCCCTCCCCCTCTCATGCCCTCTATGTCTCTAAATAAATAAATAAATAAATAAATAATAAATAAATAAACTTTAGAAAAAAAAGGGTAAGTCTGAAGGTTTTGTCCTGGGTAATGTATGATTTTGATGGAAAAATAGACTTTTTTTTTTTTTTTTTTTTGTAGATGCTGGGGGTTATTGCTAGAGAAATCGGAGTAGGGCAGCACATCCAAATTGATAGAGGGCAGCAATGATAAAGCATAATAAAGCCAAATATAAAACATGACAGGAATAAGGCCAATATGTAATCAGCGGTCATAGGAAATGCCAAAGGGTTTAATCCTCCTTCGGAAAGAGAAGACTCCCAGACTGGGTAAAGAAAGAAAAGCCCAGCCTACAAAATAATAGGAAAGGCAAAACTACAACAATAGAAGGCGCAATGAATTAAGAAAAGAAAAGACACACAGAGAGCATGGGTGATACTACTCACAGAGCAGCAACGTCCTCGCCTGCTTACACTTGGCTTCCTCAGTCCGCTCACACCCAGCCTGAGTCCACACCAGGCCTGCCTGCCTGGAGTTCTGCCCTTTTCCCCGGTAAATCTGAGGGTTTACATTTTCCCCAAATCCACCCCATTATTCTTGTCACCCCTTGTGCTGGGCCTGCAAATGACTCACTCAGGCTTCTGGCCTCCGCGGATCTCTGCCGGGGAGGTCACTCGGAGGCCCCCTGATGTCTCCTGAAGCACAGCTAATGCAGGTCTGTCATGTTTCATTAGAGTTCACTAAGACCCGGGGATAGTGATTACATGTCAGCCAAGTTCACCAGATGGATAGACTTGCTGTTGTGATATGTCATTTATCCCCAGATTAATCCATGGATTTCATATAATACCAATCAAATGCCAAATAATTTTTTTTTAAGGAAATGACAATGTACCCTACAGTGCATATGGAAGGACAAATACATAACAATATCCAAGATAATTGAAAAAAATATCCTGGGGTACTAATTCTGACCAGAAAGCAAAATATGGAGGGATAATAACTAGAGGGTTGTTTCTGTCATAGGAATAGACAAACACAGGAATTGCACAAAACTGAGAGTTGGAAAACAGGATAATGTATCTATGAAAATTTAGTTTTTTCACTAGCAGGCATGGTTTTCCCCTTGTTTTATTTTATTTTATTTTATTTTATTTTATTTTATTTTATTTTTTAATTTACTTTGATTGAATGCAAGCGGGGGACGGGCAGAGAGCAAGGGGAACAGAGGATCCGAAGCAGGCTCTGTGCTGACAGCAGAGAGCCCAAGCGGGGCTCAAACTCACAAACTGCGAGATCATGACCTGAGCCGAAGTCGGCTGCTCAAACGACTGAGCCCCCCAGACACCCCTCCCCTTGTTTTAATAGTCAAAATTCTTTGGGGTCCTGGATGATGAAATAAACACTGTGTTACTGGGAGAAGACTGTAAACAGTTTTACTAGTCACATAGTGCCCATTGTGACATGGGTTTCAGGTAAAATCCTGGGATAATTCAGAGGAAACACTTTTCAAAAGTGTTTCTAAGTGTCCCATTTTTCCCTAATTTCTTCTTCCTCTTTTTATTATTTTTTTGAGAGATTTTATTTTTAGGTCATCTCTACACCCAAGGTGGAGCTTGAACTCATGACCCTGAGATCGAGAGTCACATATTCTACATATTCCACCAGGTCACATATTCCAGGAGTCACATATTCCACCTGGTGGCGCTAAGCACCAGGCACTCCTCTTCTTCCTCTTTTTAAAGAAATGATCCTGAAAATATATCTATAGAGTCCTTACCTTGTCCTCTGATATTCCAAGATTAACAGCCGTCACCTGCACGTTCGGCAGTTTTTTTCAAAAACCTGTGGAGAAAACCTCAAATGTGAAAACAGAATCATTTAACGGGCTTCATGTATTCAGACCAACTTTAACAATGATCATTACAGAGCCCGTCTATCTTCCTCCTGACTCAATTCCCTCATCTCTTAAATTATTTTGAGGCAAATCCCAATCCCAGACAACACAGGTTGACTTCAGTCTGAATCTCTAAAAGACAAGAAGTCCTTTTCTGTCAAGTTACCTAAAATGGACATATTATTGGTATTATGCTAAGTGAAATAAGTTATAGAGAGAAAGACAAATGCCATATGATCTCACTTACAAATGGAATGTTAAAAAAACCAAAAGGAAAAAATACAAAAAGCAGAAACAGACCCATAAATACAGAGAACAAACGGGGGGGGCGGGGGGTACCAGAGGAAAATAGAATGCGGGATGGGCAAAATGGGCAAAGGGAGTAGGAGATACAGGCTTCCAGTTATGGAATGAAGAAGTCATGGGGATAAAGAGACCGTAGGGAATAGAGTCGATGCCTACTGTAAGAGCACCGTATGGGGACAGATGGCGGCTATGCTTGTGGTGAGGAAAACATAATGTGTAGAGTTGTGGAATCGCTATGCCATATACCCGAAACTGATGTAACATGAATGTCAACTGTACTTCGATAAAAGAAAAAGTACATATTATTAGTGAAGTTGGGTTCACAAAACTTACCTTGACTTAGCTTTTTGAGGGATTGGACGTTCGGCATCTTTTGCAAAGTTTTCAATTTCTTCCTTAAAGATTGTTTTCTTGTAATTTTCTCTCTGTGTTTGAGGCCATGTCGTTTGAATTTTGTTAAAAAGATACCGGTTTCATGAAATCTCCTAAATTATTCTCGTGCAATTGCACCTCGCAAGGGACAAAAAAGTAGAATGTATCAAGTTAACGCCAGAGGAGCAGACTGATGATGCAGGAGAGAGGGGATGGATCCAGGGAACAAGTGTGTGTGTGTGTGTGTGTGTGTGTGTGTGTGTGTGTGTGGCGGGGGGGGGGGGGGGGAGGCTGGCCATCCACTGTGAAAGTGGGGAGATGGGTTCACAGATTCAGATAGATGTAAATCGGTGCTTCCACTGTGAGTGACTGTGGTGATGAGACTATCTGAGGTTGGACGAGAGAGAAACTGTGAGTCAGCCCAAAGAGGGAGAAAGTGAATTGTCTAAGAAAATGTAGGATTTCCTGGAGGCCTGAGAGACCATTTGAGATGCCTGGGTTATACATTTAAAGTAGGACTAGATCGGCATGATTGTGTGTTTCTCTCCAACCACAATCCCCTGCTCCATGTTGGCATGAAAGGGAAGAAGAAAGTTGAGTTTAACCAAAGTTTTTTTTTTTTTAAATTTTTAATTTTTATTTACTTTTCAACATAATAACTTAATTTTTTTTTTAATTTACATCCAAATTAGTTAGCATATAGTGCAACAATGATTTCAGGAGTAGATCCAAAGTTGTTTTTAATGCTGGGTTTAATGAAGAAAGAGAGGTAGGTTTAGGGTAGTTGTGAGCATACATAGGAGAGTAATTTTAGTGATTGGGAAAGTAAAAACAAGGTGAGAGTGACAATGACCCAACCATTTGAGGTATGGGAAAAATAAAATAGCCATGCCTTGAAAGGATTACAGGACGGTGATGTGTTCAGGGAACAGCCAAAGGATTTGGCCGATGATGGGCTGTAAGTCCTAGACTGATGATAGGCAGAGCAGAAGGACCAGGAAGGGCACAGAAGGGTGTGGGGGTGATTGTTGCATTAAATATATCAGGATAAGATTACAAGAGAGGAATGATGCCCTAGGATATTACTTCTTGTGACCGTTAGTTACTGCCTATGAATCTTATTACTCTTTACTTCTGGGCTTTTCTCCACCCAGAAAAGTGGATTTGCTATTCAAAAGCTCCTCCATCCCTGGGAGGATTTTCTTTCCGTTAGTTTTCAAAGCGGTCTTTCTTTGTCTCTCCTGTCTATAACGCAAAAGCAGTCCACCTCTGGTTGGTTCTAAGAAACCTTGCAGAGAACATTGTAGGCCAGGCTTGAATTTTTCTTCAATAGTCAACTGGTGAAAAGGAACTCCCCAAGACGAAAAAGCTGTGGGTTAAAAAGGAGTTTCTAGGGGTGCCTGGCCGGCTCAGTTGGTAGAGCATGCAACTCTTGATCTCTGGGTCATGAGTTTGATCCCCATGTTGGATGTAGAGATTACTTAAAAAAATAAAGCATTTTAAAAAAAGGAGGGTTAATATGCATCAAGAGTAGACATGTTGGGAGTGTAACCAACCTGCTCAGGCAGCTTGCTAATACCTTCAGGACCTACAATTAACAATGTAGTACTAACACTGGGCACACCCACCTTAATGACTTGGTGGATCATATAACTCAGGTCATGATAAGCAGCTCACATCCCAAGGGCACCTAATATCAAATGGTATCTTCCAGGGGCCTGTAACAACTATTCCTCAAAGAGAGTTAGTTGATGAGGAGAGGACGCTCCGTTTCAAATTCAAAGACACCACCCATGGGCTAGTGCTGTCAAGGACGACCACAGGATCCATGCGGACTGACGCAGACCACTGCATCCTTTGGAGTATATGGACCAAATCACAGGGCTATTTGCTCATTAGCCTGGACAGGCTGGAGAGGCTCTTTCATTCCTGGATCCACTCAAATTTGGCATCCTTCTCATGTAATTTGGCAACCTCGGGGTCACACATCCGAATATTTTGCCTCGGAAATCCAAAGCAGCCTAGCAAACATCGTGTATCTTTCTTAGTAGTAGAGAGACAAGGTGTGGCAATTTCCTCTCTGCTTTGAAACATGGGCCACTGGCTTGCCAGAAAATCCAACCGCCCACAAACTCATGGCCAACCAATCTTTGACAAAGCAGGAAAGAATACCCAATGGAATAAAGACAGTCTCTTCAGCAAGTGGTGCTGGGAAAACTGGACAGCGACATGCAGAGGAATGAACCTGGACCACTTTCTTACACCATACGCAAAAATAAACTCAAAATGGATGAAAGACCTAAACGTAAGACAAGAAGCCATCAAAATCCTAGAGGAGAAAACAGGCAACAACCTCTTTGACCTCGGCTGCAGCAGCTTCTTACATGACATGTCTCCAGAGGCAAGGGAAACAAAAGCAAAAATGAACTTTTTATCAAGATAAAAAGCGTCTTTACACCAAAGGAAACAATCAACAAAACTAAAGGCAACCAATCGAATGGGAAAAGATATTTGCAAACGACACATCAGACAAAGGGTTAGTATTCAAAATCTATGAAGAACTTATCAAACTCAACACCAGAAAAGCAAATAACTCACTGAAGAAATGGGCAAAAGACAGGAATAGACACTTTCCCAAAGAAGACATCCAGATTGCCAATCGGCACATGAAAAAATGCTCAACGTCACTCATCATCAGGGAAATACAAATCAAAAACACAGTGAGATGCCGCCTCACACCTGTCAGAATGGCTCAGAAGAACAACTCAGGAAACAACAGATGTTGGTGAGGATGGGGAGAAATAGGAAAACTTTTGCCCTGCTGGTGGGGATGCAAACTGGTACAGCCACTCTGGAAAACAGTATGGAAGTTGCTAAAGAAATAAAAAATACAGCTACCCTATGACCCAGCAATTGCACTACCAGGTATTTATTCAAAGGATACAAAAATACAGATTTGAAGGGGCACATGCACCTCAATGCTTATAGAAGCACTATCAACAATAGCCAAAGTATGGAAAAAGCCCAAATGAGGAATGGATAAAGAAGATGTACACACACACACACACACACACACACACACACGCATATTACTTGGCAATCAAAAAGAATGAAATCTTGCCATTTGCCACAGTGTGGGTGGAACTAAGGTATGTTATGCTAAGTGAAATAAGTCAGTCGGAGAAAGACAAATATCATATGATTTCACTCATATGTGAAATTTAAAAAACAAAACAGATGAACATAGGAGAAGGGAAGACAAGGGAAGACAGATCAAGTTTGCAGCAGACGTATCCACAGAAACTTGGCGGACCAGAAAGGAGTATTCAATGTGTTGAATCAGAAAAATATGCAGCCAAGAATTCTTGATACAGCAAAGCTGTCATTCAAAAAGAAGGAGAGATGAAAAGTTTCCCAAACAAAAATTAAAGGAATTCATGACCACTAAATCAGCCCTGCAAGAAAAATTTTTTAATGTTAAATTTATTGTCAAATTGGTTTCCATACAACACCCAGTGCTCATCCCAACAGGTGCCCTCCTCAATGCCCATCACCCACCCTCCCCTCCCTCCCACCCCCCATCAACCCTCAGTTTGTTCTCAGTATTTAATAGTCTCTTATGGTTTGCCTCCTTCCCTCTCTGTAACTCACCCCCCCTTCCCCTCCCCTCTGGTCTTCTGTTAAGTTTCTCAGGATCCACATAAGAGTGAAAGCATGGTATCTGTCTTTCTCTGTATGACTTACTTCACTTAGCATAACTCTCCAGTTCCATCCACGTTGCTACAAAAGGCCAGATTTCATTCTTTTTCATTGCCACGTAGTATTCCATTGTGTATATAAACCACAATTTCTTTATCCATTCATCAGTTGATGGACATTTAGGCTCTTCCCATAATTTGGCTATTGTTGAAAGTGCTGCTATAAACATTGGGGTACAAGTGCCCCCGTGCCTCAGCACTCCTGTATCCCTTGGGTAAATTCCTAGCAGTGCTATTGCTGGGTTATAGGGTAGGTCTATTGTTAATTTTTGGAGGAATCTCCACACTGTTTTCCAGAGCGGCTGCACCAGTTTGCATTCCCACCAGCAGTGCAAGAGGGTTCCCGTCTCTCCACATCCTCACCAGCATCTATAGTCTCCTGATTTGTTCATTTTAGCCACTCTGACCAGCGTGAGGTGGTATCTGAGTGTGGTTTTGATTTGTACTTCCCTGATGAGGAGCGATGTTGAGCATCTTCTCATGTGCCTGTTGGCCATCGGGATGTCTTCTTTAGAGAAGGGTCTATTCATGTTTTCTGCCCATTTCTTCACTGGATTATTTGTTTTTCGGGTGTGGAGTTTGGTGAGCTCTTTATCGATTTTGGATACCAGCCTTTTGTCTGATATGTCATTTGCAAATATCTTTTCCCATTCCGTCGGTTGCCTTTTAGTTTTGTTGATTGTTTCCTTTGCAGTGCAGAAGCTTTTTATCTTCATGAGGTCCCAATAGTTCATTTTTGCTTTTAATTCCCTTGCCTTTGGAGATGTGTCAGGTAAGAAATTGCTGCGGTTGAGGTCAGAGGTCTTTTCCTGCTTTCTCCTCTAGGATTTTGATGGTTTCCTGTCTCACCTATTTCAGGTCCTTTATCCATTTTGAGTTTATTTTTGTGAATGGTGTAAGAAAGTGGTCTAGTTTCATCCTTCTGCATGTTGCTGTCCAGTTCTCCCAGCACCATTTCTTAAAGAGACTGTCTTTTTTCCATTGGATATTCTTTCCTGCTTCATCAAAGATTAGTTGGCCATACTTTTGTGGGTCTAATTCTGGGGTTTCTATTCTATTCCATTGGTCTATGTGTCTGTTTTTGTGCCAATACCATGCTGTCTTGATGATTACACCTTTGCAGTAGAGGCTAAAGTCTGGGATTGTGTTGCCTCCCGCTTTGGTCTTCTTCAAAATTACTTTGGCCATTCGGGGTCTTTTGTGGTTCCATACAAATTTTAGGATTGCTTGTTCTAGCTTCGAGAAGAATGCTGGTGCAATTTTGATTGGGATTGCATTGAATGTGTAGGTACCTTTGGGTAGTATTGACATTTTAACAATATTTATTCTTCCAATCTATGAGGACAGAATGTTTTTCCGTTTCTTTATATCTTCTTCAATTTCCTTCATAATCTTTCTATAGTTTTCAGCATACAGATCTTTTACATCTTTGGTTAGGTTTATTCCTAGGTATTTTATGCTTCTTGGTGCAGTTGTGAATGGGATCAGTTTCTTTATTTGTCTTTCTGTTGCTTCATTATTAGTGTGTAAGAATGCAACTGATTTCTGTACATTGACTTTGTATCCTGCGACTTTGCTAAATTCATGTATCAGTTCTAGCAGACTTTTGGTGGAGTCTGTCGGGTTTTCCATGTATAATATCATGTCATCTGCAAAAAGTGAAAGCTTGACTTCATCTTTGCCAATTTTGATGCCTTTGATTTCCTTTTGTTGTCTGATTGCTGATGCTTGAACTTCCAATAGTTTGTTAAACAACAGCAGTGAGAGTGGACATCCCTGTCGTGTTCCTGATCTCAGGGGGAAAGCTCTTTTTTCCCCATTGAGGATGATATTAGCTGTGGGCTTTTCATAAATGGCTTTTATGATGTTTAAGTATGTTCCTTCTATCCCGACTTTCTCGAGGGTTTTTATTAAGAAAGGATGCTGAATTTTGTCAAATGCTTTTTCTGCATCGATTGACAGGATCATATGGTTCTTCTCTTTTCTTTTATTAGTGTGATGTATCACGTTGATTGATTTGCGAATGTTGAACCAGCCCTGCATCCCAGGAATGAATCCCACTTGATCATGGTGAATAATTCTTTGTATATGCCGTTGAATTTGATTTGCTAGTATCTTATTGAGAATTTTTGCATCCATATTCATCAGGGATATCGGCCTGTAGTTCTCTTTTTTTTTCTGGGTCTCTGTCTGGTTTAGGAATCAAAGTAATGCTGGCTTCATAGAATGAGTCTGGAAGTTTTCCTTCCCTTTCTATTTTTTGGAACAGCTTGAGAAGGATAGGTATTATCTCTGCTTTAAATGTCTGGTAGAATTCCCCTGGGAAGCCATCTGGTCCTGGACTCTTATTTGTTGGGAGATTTTTGATAACTGATTCAATTTATTTGATGGTTATGGGTCTGTTCAAGTTTTCTATTTCTTCCTGTTGAGTTTTGGAAGTGTGTGGGTGCTTAGGAATTTGTCCATTTCTTCCAGGTTGTCCAGTTTGTTGGCATATAATTTTTCATAGTATTCCCTGATGATTGTTTGTATTTCTGAGGGATTGGTTGTAATAATTCCATTTTCATTCATGATTTTATCTATTTGGGTCATCTCTCTTTTCTTTTTGAGAAGGCTGCCTAGAGGTTTATCAATTTTGTTTATTTTTTCAAAAAACCAACTCTCGGTTTCATTGATTTGCTCTACAGTTTTTTTTTTTTTTTAGATTCTATATTGTTTATTTCTGCTCTGATCTTATTATTTCTTTTCTTCTGCTGGGTTTGGGGTGTCTTTGCTGTTCTGCTTCTAGTTCCTTTAGGTGTGCTGTTAGATTTTGTATTTGGGATTTTTCTTGTTTCTTGAGATAGGCCTGGATTGCAATGTATTTTCCTCTCAGGACTGCCTTCGCTGCATCCCAAAGAGTTTGGATTGTTGTATTTTCATTTTCGTTTGTTTCTGTATATTTTTAAATTTCTTCTCTAATTGCCTGGTTGACCCATTCATTCTTTAGTAGGGTGTTCTTCAACCTCCATGCTTTTGGAGGTTTTCCAGACTTTTTCCTGTGGTTGATTTCAAGCTTCATAGCATTGTGGTCTGAAAGTGTGCGTGGTATCATCTCAATTCTTTTATACTTATGAAGGGCTGTTTTGTGACCAAGTATGTGATCTATCTTGGAGAATGTTCCATGTGCACTCAAGAAGAAAGTATATTCTGTTGCTTTGGGATGCAGAGTTCTAGATATTATCTGTCAGTCCATCTGATCCAATGTATCATTCAGGGCCCTTGTTTCTTTATTGACCATGCCTCTAGATGATCTATCCATTGTTGTAAGTGGAGTATTAAAATCCCCTGCAATTACCACATTCTTATCAATAAGGTTGCTTATATTTGTGATTAATTGTTTTATATATTTGGGGGCTTCCGTATTCGGTGCATGGACATTTATAATTGTTAGCTCTTCCTGATGGATAGACCCTGTAATTATTATACAATGCCCTTCTTCAGCTCTTGTTACTGCCTTTAGTTTAAAGTCTAGTTTGTCTGATATAAGTATGGCTACTCCAGCTTTCTTTTGACTTCTGGTAGCTTGATAGACAGTTCTCCATCCCCTCACTCTCAATCTGAAGGTGAGGTGTCCTCAGGTCTAAAATGAGTCTCTTGTAGGCAGCAAATAGATGGGTCTTGTTTTTTTATCCATTCTGATACCCTATGTCTTTTGGTTAGCGCATTTAGTCCATTTACATTCAGAGTTATTATTGAAAGATATGGGTTTAGAGTCATTGCGATATCTTGCAACATATCACTCACAGAATCCCCCTCAGGATCTCTTGTAGGGCTGGTTTAGTGGTGATGAATTGCTTCAGTTTTTGTTTGTTTGGGGAGACCTTTATCTCTCCTTCTATTCTGAATGACAGACTTGCTGGATAAAGGATACTCGGCTGCATATTTTTTTCTGTTCATCACATTGAAGATTTCCTGCCATTCCTTTCTGGCCTGCCAAGTTTCAGTAGATAAGTCTGCCACTAGTCTTATGGGTGTCCCTTTATATGTTAGAGCGTGTTTGTCCCTAGCTGCTTTCAGAATTTTCTCTTTATCCTTGTCTTTTGCCAGTTTCACTATGATATGTCGTGCAGAAGATTGATTCAAGTTACGTCTGAAGGGAATTCTCTGTGCCTCTTGGATTTCAATGCCTTTTTCTTTCCCCAGATCAGGGAAATTCTCAGCTATGTTTTGTTCAAGTACACCTTCAGCCCCTTTCTCTCTTCCTCCTCTGGAATCCCTATTATACGGATATTATTACGTGTCCTCGCATCACTTAGTTTTCTAATTCTCCCCTCATACTCCTGGATTTTTTTATCTTTCTTTTTCTCAGCTTCCTCTTTTTCCATAATTTTATCTTCTAATTCACCTATTCTCTCCTCTGCCTCTTCAATCCGTGCTATGGCCGCCTCCATTTTATTTTGCACCTCATTTATAGCATCGTTTAGCTCCTCACGACTATTTCTTAGTCCCTTGATCTCTGCAGCAATAGATTCTCTTCTGTCCTCTATACTTTTTCAAGCCCAGCAATTAATTTTATGACTATTATTCTACCTTCTTGTTCCGTTATATTGCTGAAATCGTTTTTGATCTACTTCCTGGAGTTTCTTTTGAGGAGAATTCTTCCGTTTCGTCATTTTGGGTAGTCCCTGAGGTGGCTCCAAACCGCAGGGCACTTCCCCTGTGCTGTCCGAGTAACTTGTATTGGTGGGCGGGGCCGCAGTCAGACCCGATGTCTGCCCCAGCCCACCGCTGGGGCCACAGTCAGACTGGTGTGTACCTTATGTTCCCCTCTCCCAGGGGCAGGACTCACTGTGGAGCGGTGTGGTCCCTGTCTGGGCTGCTTGCACACTGCCAGGCTTGTGGTGCTGCTTCGATGGGATCTGGCGTATTAGCCAGGGTGAATCCGCAAGGTGCACAGGGGCAGGAGGGGCAGGCTTAGCCTGCTTTGCCCTCGGTGGTCCCCTGTGGGAGGGAGGCCAACCCGTCGGAGGGACGGATCTACAGAAGCACCCCGTTCGGTGTTTGCGCGGTGCAAGCAAGTTCCGTGACGGGAACTGGTTCCCTTTGGGATTTTGGCTGGGGATGGGCAAGGGAGATGGCACTTCCCAGCACCTTTGTTCCCCGCTGAGCTGAGCTCTGTCCTCTGGGACTCAGCACCTCTCCCTCTCGGTGTCCTCTCGCCCTCCCGCTCTCCGAGCAGAGCTGTTGACTTATAACATTCCAGATGTTACGTCCTGCTGGCTGTCGGAACACACTCTGTCCGGGCCCTCCACTTTTGCAAGCCAGACTCGGGGATTCCGCCTTGCCTGGCGGGCGGCCCCTCCACCGCCCCGGCTTCTCCCGCCAGTCCGTGTAGCGCGCACCGCCTCTCCTCCCTTCCTACCCTCTTCCGTGGGCCTCTTGCCTGCACTTGGCTCCAGAGACTCCGTTCTGCTAATCCTCTGGCAGTTTTCTGGGTTATTTAGGCAGGTGTGGGTGGAATCTAAGTGATCAGCTGGACGAGGTGAGCCCAGCGTCCCCCTATGCCACCATCTTCCGAACCTCTCAGCCCTGCCAGAAATTTTAAGGGGGACTCTCTGAGGGGAGACAAGACAAAAAAAAAAAAAAAAAAAAAAAAAGACCAAAGGCAACAAAGACTAGAAAGAACACCACCAGAAATTCCAATTCTATAGGCAACATAATGGCAATAAATTCATATCTTTCAGTACTCACTCTAAACGTCAATGGGCTAGGTGCTCCAATCAAAAGACACAGGGTAACAGAACGGATAAGAAAACAAGATCCATTTATATGCTGTTTACAAGAGACACACTTTAGCCCGAAAGACACCTTCAGATTGAAAGTGAGGGGATGGCGAACCATCTATCATGCTAATGGTTGACAAAAGAAAACTGGAGTAGTCATACTTATATCAGACAATGTCGATTTTAAAAGACTGTAATAAAAGATGAAGAAGGGCATTATATCATAATTAAGGGGTTTATCCACCAAGAAGACCTAACATTTGTAAACATTTATGCTCCAAATGTGAAGCACCCAAATATTTAAATCAATTAGTCGCAAACATAAAGAAACTCATTGATAATCAGACCATAATAGCAGGGGACTTCAACACCCCACTAACAGCAATCAACAAGGAAACAATGGATTTGAATGACACACTGGATCAGATGGACTTGACAGATATATTCAGAACATTTCATCCCAAAGCAGTGGAATATACATTCTTCTCCAGGGCACATGGAACATTCTCCAGAATAGATCATATACTGGGACACAAATCAGCCCTCAAAAAGTACAAAATGATTGAGATCATACTGTGCATATTTTCAGACCACAACACTATGAAACTCGGAATGAACCACAAGAAAAAATGTGGAAAGATAACAAATACTTGGAGACTAAATAACATCCTACTAATGAATGAATGGGCTAACCAAGAAGTTAAAGAGGAAATTAAAAAGTACAGGGAAGCCAATGAAAATGACAACACCACAGCTCCAAACCTCTGGGACACAGCAAAGGCAGTCATAAGAGGGAAGTATGTAGCAATCCAGCCCTTCCTAAAGAAGGAAGAAGGGTCTTAGATACACAACTAACCTTACATCTTAAAGAGCTGGAAAAAGAACAGCAAATAAAACCCAAAACCAGCAGAAGACAGGAAATAATAAAGATTAGAGCAGAAATCAGTGCTATTGAAAAAAAAAAAAAAGTAGAACAGATCAATGAAACCAGAAACTGGTTCTTCAAAAGAATTAACAAAATTGATAAACCACTAGCCAGTTTGATCAAAAAGAAAAAGGAAAGGACCCAAATAAATAAAATCAAGAATGAAACAGGAGAGATCACAACCAACATAGCAAAAATACAAACAATAATAAGAGAATATTATGAGCAGTAATATGCCAATAAAATGGGCAATTTGGAAGAAATGGACAAATTCCTAGAGACATATAAACTACCAAAACTGAAACAGGAAGAAATAGAAAATTTGAACAGACCAATAACCAGTAAAGAAATTGAATTAGTAATCAAAAATCCCCCCAAAAACAAGATTCCAGGGCCAGATGACTTTCCAGGGGAATTCTACCAAACATTTAAAGAAGAGTTAACACCTATTCTCTTGTAGCTGTTCCAAAAAATAGAAATGGAAGGAATACTTCCAAACTCATTCTTTGAGGCCAGCATTACCTTGATTCCAAGACCAGACAAGGACCCCACTAAAAAGGAGAACTAGAGACCAATTTCCCTGATGAACATGGATGCAGAAATCCTCAAAAAGATACTAGCCAACCGGATCCAACAATACATTAAAAAAATTATTCACCACAACCAAGTGGGATTTAAACCTGGGTTGTAGGGCTGGTTCAATACCTGCAAAACTGTCAATGTGATTCATCACATCAAAAAAAGAAAGGACAAGAACCACATGATCCTCTCAATAGATGCAGAGAAAGCATTTGACAAAATAAAGCATCGTTTCTTGATAAAAGCCCTCAAGAAAGTAGGGATAGAAGGATCATACCTCGAGATCATAAAAGCCATATATGAAAGACCCAACGCTAATCTCATCCTCAATGGGGAAAAGCTGAGAGCTTTCCCCCTAAGGTCAGGAACAACACAGGGATGTCCACTCTCACCACTGTTATTCAACATAGTTTTGGAAGTCTTAGCCTGAGCAATCAGACAACACAAAGAAATAAAAGGCATCCAAATAGGCCAGGAGGAGGTCAAACTTTCACTCTTCGCAGATGACATGATAGTCTATATGGAAAACCCAAAAGATTCCACCAAAAAACTGCTAGAACTGATCCATGCATTCAGCAAAGTCGCAGGATACAAATATCAATTCACAGAAGTCAGTTGCATTTCTATACGCCAATAATGATGCAACAGAAGGAGAAATCAAGGAGCCAATCTCATTTACAATTGCATCAATACCATAAAATACCTAGGAATAAATCTAACCAAAGAGGTAAAAAAAACAAACAAACAAAAAAACAAAAAAAAAAACCTATACACTGAAAACTATAGAAAGCTTATGAAAGAAATTGAAGAAGACACACACACACACACACACACACACACAAAATGGAAAAATATTTCATACTCCCGGATAGGAAGAACAAATATTGTTAAAACATCAATATTACCCAAAGCAATCCACATATTCAACACAATCCCAATCAAAATAACACCAGCATTCTTCACAGAGCTAGAACAAGCAATCCTAAAATTTGTATGGAACCAGAAAAGACCCCGAATAGCCAAAACGATCTTGAAAATGAAAACCAAACCTGGAGGCATCACAATCCCCAACTTCAAGCTGTCTTTCAAAGCTATAAACATCAAGACCATATGGTACTGGCAAAAAAACAGACACTCAGATCAATGGAATAGAATAGAGAACCCAGAAATGGATCCACAAACATATGGCCAACTAATCTTTGACAAAGCAGGAAAGAATATCCAATGGAATAAAGACAGTCTCTTCAGCAAGTGGTGCTGGGAAAACCAGACAGCAACATGAAGAAAAATGAATCTGGAGCACTTTCTTACACCATACACAAAAATAAACTCAAAATGGGTGAAAGACCTAAATATAAGACCGGAAGCCATCAAAATCCTTGAGGAGAAAGCAGGCTAAAACCTCTTTGGTCTTGGCTGCAGCAAGTTCTTACTCAACACGTCTCCAGAGACAAGGGAAACAAAAGTGATAATGAACCATTGGGACCTCATCAAGATGAAAATCTTCTGCACAGCGAAGGAAACAATCAGCAAAACTAAAAGGCAAGTGAAAGAATGGGAGAAGATGTTAGCAAACGACTTATCAGATAAAGGGTTAGTATCCAAAATTTATAAAGAACTTATTAAATTCAACACCCAAAAAGCAATTAATCCAGTGAAGAAACGGGCAAAAGACATGAATAGACACTTCTCCAAAGACATCCAGACGGCCAGCCAACACACACAAAAATGCTCAATATCACTCATCATCAGGGAAATACAAATCAAAACCACAATGAAATGCCACATCACATCCATTAGAATGGCTCAACAGAACAACTCAGGCAACAACAGATGTAGGCGAGGACGTGGAGAAGGAGGATGTCTTTTGCACTGCTGGTGGGAATGCAAACTGGTGCGGCCACTCTGGAAAACAGGATGGAGGTTCCTCAAAATATTAAAAATAGAACTACCCTATGACCCAGCAATTACACTACTAGGTATTTATCCAAAGGATACAAAAATACAGATTTGAAGGGGCACATGCACCCCAATGTTTATAGCAGCATTATCAATAGCCAAAGTATGGAAAGAGCCCAAATGTCCATCAACTACTGAATGGATAAAGAAGATGTGGTATATAAATACAATGGAGTATTTACTCAGCAATCAAAAATAATGAAATCTTGCCATTTGCAACTATATCGATGGAACTAGTGGATATTATATTAAGCGAAATTAGTCAGAGAAAGACAACTATCATATGACTTCACTCACTTAAGACACAAAACAGATTAGCATAAGGAAAGGGAAGCAAAAGTATTTTAAAAACAGGGAGGGAGACAAAACATAAGAGACTCTTAAATATAGAGAACAAACAGAGGGCTGCTGGAGGAGTTGTGGGAGGGGGGATGGGCTAAATGGGTAAGGAGTATTAAGGAATCTACTCCTGAAATCATTGTTGCACTATATACTAACTAACTTGGATGTAAATTAAAAAGTAAATCATTTTTTTTTTTAATTTTTTTTTTCAACGTTTTTTATTTATTTTTGGGACAGAGAGAGACAGAGCATGAACGGGGGAGGGGCAGAGAGAGAGGGAGACACAGAATCGGAAACAGGCTCCAGGCTCCGAGCCATCAGCCCAGAGCCTGACGCGGGGCTCGAGCTCACGGACCGCGAGATCGTGACCTGGCTGAAGTCGGACGCTTAACCGACTGCGCCACCCAGGCGCCCCAAAAAGTAAATCATTTTAAAAAAGTGAAAGAAAAAGTAGTGGAAAGACAGCCCGAGACCAAAAATTCCAAGAACTTTTGATTTATATTTTATATCTTGGAGCTTTGGTATTAAAACACAACAGACCACTGTTGAGACCAGTTTTATTCAACTAAGAAAATAGTGATGACTATAAATTCAGCCGACGTATTTGTAATCCAAAGGATTACATTTCTTGTTTTCAATTTAAATCATGTAGCTTTGAAATAAGAGATTGTTTCATCACAGCCATACAGATTCCTGAAATTTTAGTCCATGCTTCAAACTAAGAATTTAGGAACTTAATACTGTCCAATCCCATTAGAAGAAACTATCTCAAGTCCTGGATCTTAAATTCTTTTGTGTGTGTGTGTGTGTGTGTGTGTGTGTGTGTGTGTGCGTGTGTCCCCTGTAGCAATTACTTTTTACTCTGAAGTCTTTTTTCAAATGGGTATCCATCCCAAGTGACTGCAGATAATAATTTCAATTATTATTTTCCCTCATTCTGCTACAGGTTGCCAAATTCCCATCCCTTAAGATGAACTAGATTTCATTGTCTTGCTCCCCAGATAGACCTGATATCCACCCCGTGTTTGCTCTAAATTTTTAAGGTCTTTCTTTAGCCTGCATCTACTCTTGGGATCAATTTCTACATTTTTCAGGACTCTTAACTGGAAGCAACAGAAATGGACTTTGATTAAAGGGAATATATTGGTAAGATACTGGGAGGTTCACAGGTGTATTGGGAAGGCTGGGAGTTGGGCCAAAAAAAAAAAAAAAACCAAAAAAACCTCAAGAAAGAATAAAGAGAACCACAGGACTAGGACGAGGGCTAGGGTCCAAGCTATGCCGTGAGTTTAGGTTAAGGTTAGGATCAG
The DNA here is from genome assembly GCF_024362965.1 of Panthera pardus. Taxonomy (NCBI): domain Eukaryota; kingdom Metazoa; phylum Chordata; class Mammalia; order Carnivora; family Felidae; genus Panthera; species Panthera pardus. The sequence continues at coordinate 148,245,709 of NW_026526721.1, forward strand.
GGCTTAGATTGGGGCAAGGACTAGGGCTCAGGCTAACCTAGTGGCAGAGCTATGTTTGGGATATGGCTAAAGTCAGGGTTACAGTTGGGGCTTGGATTAGAGTTAGGGCTTACATAGGTCTAGTGTTGAAACAAAGTAGATTTAGGGTTATGGCTTTGGCTTTGCCAACCTTAGGACAAAGAAAGCCATAGGACTACAGCTGGGGTTACCTCCAACCTTAGGACAAAGAAAGCCATAGGACTACAGCTGGGGTTACCTCCAGTGCTATAGTTAGAATTAGGGTTAAGGCTGGTGTAAGGCTCATTTGTTCAATGTAGTTCATGCTCCCGATTTCTTACCCAGGTTTTCTGTACCTGGCTAGTATACCCATCCTCCACGTACCGCCTTCTGCTGAAATTTACTCTTATCTGACCAGTAACCACCTCAACCTTGGAAATTAGGCTGCCCATCCCTAGTAGCCTGATATTTGACTGCTACATTAGCATTTGAAAGTGACACCTCAGCTTTAAAGTGGAACCAACTCTAGGCTGCAATTTATGGTTCAGAGCTACCAGTGGATTTGGGCCAAATCTTGTCTCCAAATAGACCACACTCATTCTTAGCCATTCCCATGCCCTGTCCTATTTTCCTCATTCTCCTCTTCCTAGCAACACTTGCCGATAAATCACATGCATAAAAATCTCTTTCTCAGGTTCCGCTTCTGGCCAACTCAACCTAAGATAGTAAGCAACTCAACCTAACCCAAACAGAAGAAAGAGATTCATGTTCTGCACTGCCAATAATTGACAATCATCCACAATGCCTGTCCTAAAAGAAAACCCAGATGTATAAGCCCCACTATGTATTCTACTCCTGGGACAGTATTTCTCTCTCCACTTCTAATAGACTCCTATCTTTTTGTTCACTGCTTTAGACTCAGGAGAGAATGCCTTGCCTGACATACAGCAGCCGTGAGTATATATTTGTTGAATGAATGCATTTGAATACATATGATTCCTCTGATCCTGCTCCTAGACTGCAGCAAACTCCAGAGGGTCACCGTGCCAGACCTTTTCTCTCATAATTTGACGTTCTGCAGCCACAGGTGGGCTGTTAGTGTATCTTAGTGCTTCTACTCTAAATGACGCCCCATCACATATCACGCACTGCCTTGTCTTAATCATTCCCTCCCCTCCGTTTTCTCCTGTCATCCTGCCCCTTCATTCTCTGCAGGTAATTTTTCTTTCTTCCATGTTATAAGAATTTAAAGCCCACATCATTAAGGATCATCTTTACTTCACAAATAGCTCCACAGATCAAAATTAATAAGCTAGAAACAGACCTTAGTGTGCATATTAAAAAACTGGTCTACAGTGAAGGAGGCGTCACAATTGCCTGAGGAAAGGGAGAAGGTTAGTGCTGGGATAACTGGTTAATTATTCTGAGGCATATAAAGTTAGAACCTAATTCCCCAATGTCCACCAAAATAAATTCCAGATGGGCTGAATAATCCAGTGTGAACACTGAAACAATGAAAGCAGAAAACTAGGTGAATAGCTGATCTCCACATGGGAAATGCCTTCCTATGCTTAAAAATAGTATTTTTTACAAATCACAAAGCAAATGTTAAACCTATCACATGCGACACCATCCTATCACATGCAAATTTACCCTCAGGCAGCAAATCAGAGCTGCTTGCGAGATGGATGGATAAGAACACTCATTTCAGTGTTAACCGTCTACCAAGAAGGAGGAAAGGGAAAGGGCCCTTCCCTTTCAGGGACAGGGAATGTGGCTTAATAATTCAGCTTGAGATGTGTTAAGAGAAAACTCGAAATTCAAATAATCTACAGACTCTTTGCATTTCTAAAGGTAACAATTAGGAGCGGGCAACATTTGTTTACGGAAGCTCCTTAACGACCTTCCTGCGGATGCAAGATTAGATCAGGTCTGTCTAGAGGAGGTCGTTAGTGGACTGGAAGTTCAGGTGCTCCATCAGATAAGATGAGGGGACTGAGACAATATTTCCCTGAAGACAAAGAAGGAGGGGTGTCAGCCTTGGACTGGGTAGAAGAGGTAAGAAGGGAAAATGGAGCTCTAGGGAGAGTCTGAAAGAGGAGCATGGTGCGTGGCGGGAAGGCTTGCAGAATGTAGACAAGCTACATTCCATATATGTGTGTAATATATAATTAAAAAATATATATATATTCACTTAAATTATGTGACATACCGTAGAATAGGTAGTGCCGTTATGTGGTTTCAAATTTGAGATGTACACATTGTCATCTCTTATACCCAGCCCTGCACCCACTCAGGTCCCCTGCAACAATCAACCGTTAACTGGTTTCTTGTCCTTCCCTCAGGAGATGTTGGAGCTATTCTTTGCCTATGTGAGCCAATATCTACATGTATTCTTGTTCCTCTTTTTTTCTTTTTACAAATGGTAGTATATTATGCTCAGTGTTATGCACCTTGCTTTTCCCCCTTAACAGCTAGCCTTGGGTATATTTTTATATCAGCACACAAAGAGAAAAATTCATTTCTAATTTAATCAGTCTCTTGCGGATATAAATTTGAGTTATCAGTTTTTTTAAATTTTTTTAAACGTTTGTTTATTATTGAGAGACAGTGAGAGATAGAGCATGAGCATGGGAGGTGCAGAGAGAGGAGGAGACATAGAATCCGAAGCAGGCTCCAGGCTCTGAGCTGTCAGCACAGAGCCCGACGTGGGGCTTGAACCCACAAACTGCGAGACCATGACCTGAGCTGAAGTTGGATGCTTAACCGACTGAGCCACCCAGGCGCCCCTGTTACCAGTTTCTTAAAATGCCTCATCTGCATTGAATACTTTTGTGCATATGCCATTTTTCAAATGTAAGTACACACACACACACACATACGTATGATAAATTTTTAGAAGAACTGCTTGGTCAATGGGGATGTGCATTTGGTATTTCGATACGTATTGCCAAACTGCTCTCTCCCTGGCAGTGTGCAAATGCCTGCTTCCTAACACCCTTGCCGTGACCATGTCTAACATTCACTTTTAAGTTCTTTCTTTTCTGTGTTGTAACCTCTGTTATTACCACACTATCAGTAAAATATGTTTTGCACAGTAACATGGGCTTTGGGAAGGAAGAAGAAGAAAGCACCATCAGGTGCATGAGGGGGAAGCGGGGTCAGAGGTGCATAGGACGTGCTGAGGAGGAGACGGTGAGAAGGGACCAGTCATTAAGGAATTTGTTGCAAGTAATGACCCCAAAAAGTAATTTCTCTGAAAATCTAGTCCATCCTGGAGTTGCCACAGTATGTGTAAAGGATGTTAAGAGTGATTAATTTTGTTATTAAAGGGAAAAGACCTCCCAGGAGGCCAGTAATTTTAAAAGCTATGGGTTAGTATTATAAGGTTGAAAACCTCCCATCCAAGAGGGAGATGGCATCTGGCTCTTTCAGTGCATTTACACTTGTAAACTGGTGCTAGAATGATCGTGTCCTCTCCCAGACTTTCCAGAGAGATGGGGTGCATTGGTCTTGAGGCTCCCAGACTCCAGCTTCTGTCTCCAGGACAGTCCATTCCCTGAGCTGGTAACCTGGGCATAGAGCACATCATATCTTAGGAAAAGCTGGAGCCCCCAGGGCACCATGGTCAGCTTCTGTGTCTAGTTCTCTGGGGAAATTATAGCTCAGAAGAGAATCATGGAAACAATCTCCTGCCCTCTGAATTTATACTCCTGGTTGGATTTTTTTTTTCCCTTTCAGTTTCATTCATTTCTTGTTTTAACTTTATTAATGTTTTCCTCCTATTTTCACTGGGGTCATTTTGTTGTTTTTCTTTTTTAAAAAAAAATTTTTTTTAACGTTTATTTATTTTTGAGACAGAGAGAGACAGAGCATGAACAGGGGAGGGGCAGAGAGAGAGGGAGACACAGAATTTGAACCAGGCTCCAGGCTCTGAGCTGTCAGCACAGAGCCCGACGCGGGGCTCGAACCCACGGACCGTGAGATCGTGACCCGAGCAGAAGTCGGCCGCTTAACCGACTGAGCCACCCAGGCGCCCCTGCTGTTGTTTTTCTAAGCTCGCTGACCTTGAACTAAACCCAGAAACAAATAATTGGCAAATCCACGACCATAACGAGTAACTTCAAAACACCTTTCTCAAGAACTGGCAGAGCACTCAGGACGAAGCAACATAAAAAGAAGGTCTGGAAGATTCAAACATGTCAGTTAATAAACTTGAAAGTATGCATATGAAATTTTGAAGCCAACAAATAAGAGATCTTCATTCCAAACTCCTGTGGAACATTGAAAAATATTAATCATTTATTATAACAAAGGAAGTTTCAATAGCTTCCCCAAACCAAATACACACAGTCGAACAACAACATCTAACTAATTAAAAGCAAACAAATAAAAACTGCTCTTAAATATCTTTTGGATTAAAGGAAAAAAAATACAAACTATAGATGCTATGCATTTTCACATCTAGAATATTAATAATTTTGAAGTTTTAGCCTGGCTTCTGCATTGTATTTGTTTCCTCTGAGTTACTTGCATTGGTTAGCTTATTTTAATCTCTTTCATGTTAGAATCTTTCCTCACATATCTTGATATTTCTGTGTGTTCATATGCCAGAGTATTCATATGCCAGAGTAAGGTACTAAAAGGCTTATTCAGTGTTTATCACACATTTGGGGAAGGTTATTGATTACTGAACTTCCTTTAGTTGAGATAAGGCACTGAGCTCTTTCAATGGGAGACCTTCCCTTCTGCCAGGTATTAGGCAAATCTCTTTCCCCAACAGGGAACCTTCCAATTTTTTTCACCAAAGATTAGAACATTAGCTGCTGGCACTATTCTGGGCAGAAAAAACTTCAGGGTTCAGAAGGCATTCTCCATTCTCCACTACTCTTGGCCTTTTGCTTATGTCATTTGGAAAGTATTTCCAGGTTTATCCTGCAAGCAGAAACCACTAAGATTCCTGAGAACGTAGGAAGGGTTAGAAGTCAAAGAATAGATGTGATTCACCTGAGATTAAAGAGAGGCACAGCCCTTCTATATAAAGCAAAGCATGGCCGCTGATTAGTAACATCCACATCACTTGGTAACATGATGGAACTGAAAACTTTTGGGCCTCATCCAGATGCACAGAATCAGAAGTTCTGTGGGTGGGACCCAGAAATGTGTTTCAACAGCATCCAGGTGATTCGGATGCTGAAATTTGAGAACCACTGAGCTAACTTGAATGGAAGGAAGAGGGGAGCTGGTGTTGACGTCTGGCGTCTGGAATTTGAGGACGTGGAGCTTTGAAAACCATAAACAGACGGAGAATCTGGTCTGTTTTCTCATGTGCAAGAAGCAAGGTTGTCCACAGTCTTCGCTTTTCTAAAGAGTGAGGAACACGAGAAGCCGGCTTCATTCTCCGCTATTACTCAGCCTATGTCGCCACGTCTTTGAGCTCTGGCAAGCGTCAAAAAACGGATGGGAGGAAACAGAAGACAGTGTAGGGGGAGAAGAAATGACAACGGCCTAGGCTTTCACAGCCCCCCACTGCGCATAGGTCCCCTATCTGCCCAAGAACCCGGCCCCCACACCCAGTTAGGTTGGACAAACGCTTTGCCCAGGTCCCGCACTTCCGGGCCTCAGCCAATGAGAACCCAAACGGCTCAGCCAGTCAGCGCCCCGCGCTCCTTCCGGCGTTCTGCGTGCTGCCCTGGAGACGGCATGGGCGAATCCAAATGCAGAGGGGTGCTGGACCACACAGCTTTGAACTGCGCCTGCGCGTTCCGCCGTACGCCATTGCTTCACCCCTGGCCTTGGCAAGTGGACCGGTCCCGAAGGGGTAGAAGCTGAGACCCGCGCCTTTGCGGGAGCAGTCCGCTGGGTCGGCGGCTTCTCCGCCTTGAGCGTTCAGGTGAGTAGCGGTGGTAGTTTTAGGGTCCACGAGTTTGGGTTCGGGTCTCCATGAGCGAGCTCGGAGGACAGTACGGGCCTGGAGGGGCGCCACTCACCTGCCCTCCCTCCGTGGATCCTGTGCCCCTCGCGTCTTCCTCTCTCAGGGCTCTGCTTTGTTACCGGGTTAAACTAAACACCTTAGACAATTCTCTTGAGGCTTTGGTTCAGGGAACACGGGATACCTCTTCAAGGACTTGGGTGCAGGGAGGATTCGTGGCTGTAGGGTTCGGGAGATGCGCTTTATGGACGCCCTCGATTCGGAGTTCTTCCCCTAAACACCCCAGCAACGCGTCCCGAGCTCTAAGCCGGCGGTGCTGGCAGATGTCCGTGGACGTAGAGAGGCAGTGAAAGCCTCCAGTTCGCTGGTCACGAGCTGCTTGGAGTGGGGGGTGTTGACCTAGCGACCCCGAGCCTGCACTTTCCAGGTCAGACTACACTCAAAGCCTGCAGTTAATTTGGTCTGTAAAGTGTTTCGAGGAGAAGCACCTGTTGAATGCAAAGCGCAGTGCCTGCCACCTTTTATGCCCTCGAAAAAGGTTGTTTTGGCCTGTGGGTAGCAAAGTTGAGTGTGCGTCTGGGGGGGGGAGGGCGGGCGGGAGGGAGTTGAACCACAGATTGCTGGGCTCCGCTTCCAGAATTTCTTATTCAGTAGGCCTGGGCTGGGGCGGCGGTGGCTGCTGCTGGTGGAGGAGTTAATGATCTGAAGGTAGAGAGAAATGAAGGGAGGGTTTTATCTTCCTGCCTCTATCACCTGGTCAGTTTCGAAGAGTTTGTTGAATGTAGGTTCTAAGCCCCCGTATCTTAAATGCCTCATTTATTCCTAAGCGTGACTTGCTCTGACTTCTGGCTTCTCTGATAATACCTAGGTTAACTTGTAGATTTAAAAGATCCTTAAAAGACGTGCCACGCCTTTAGAAAACGTGGAAGACTAACCTGTGGTGTCTGGGAATGCACACTCGGTGAGAAAACGTTAAAGATACGCCAGAAAAGTGATAACTGAAAGTCAGGAGAGAGATTACTTTTGGCAAAGAGGAGTTGTCATTGCCATAGGCTCAGGAAGGGACTTCTGGAGTGGCAGGCCAAGTGGGTGGTGATCACAAGGTTAGCCCTCGTGTTTATTTATTTTTTTAAGTTTACTTATTTATTTTGAGAGTGTGGGACAGGAGTAGAGAGTGAGGAAGAGAATCCCAAACAGGCTCCACGCTGTGAATGTGATGTGGGGCTTGAACTCCCCAACGGTCAGTCCCGTTTATAATAATTCATTAAACTATACATTTATTTTTGGGGGGTTTTCTGTATTTGTGTTTTATTTTATAATATAAGAGCTTACACATTAAATATTAGGAAGTATAAGGTGAGGATGCCCTTGGAGTCGAAAAGAATCTTAAATAAGTTGTGGAATTTCCAATTTGAAAAGGTAATTTACAAGATTATCTGATCCAATTCTTATTTTACTCTAAGGAAATTGAGCCCCAGAGAGGGGAAGTGCTTCAATAGTAAACCAACCTTAGCTGACTTTGTAACTGATGCATTTTGTTAATTGCAGACTGCCTGTTCTGCTCAGATGCCCCTACTCAGTAAAAGATTTCAGAAAAGAATTTATTTGGCTTGAATCAAATTGAAAATGTAAAGGTTTAATTTTTTTTCTTGTGGCTTAAAACCATATTCTCAAGGAATCAATTATGTATTTATGTATTTATTTGAGAGAGAGGGAGGGAGGGAAAGAGGGAGGGTGAGCAGAGGAGGGACAGAGAGGGAGAGAGAGAATCTTAAGCAGGCCCAGCACAGAGCCTGACAAGGGACTTGATTTCACAACTGTGAGGTCATGACCTGAGCCACAACTAAGAGTTAGATGCTTAGCCACCTGAGCCACCCAGTCAACCCTGAAGGAATCAACTCTCTGTCTTATATAAAAAGTCAGGAGACTATTTCAACACCTTATCCTTGTGTATCCTAATAGAGCCAAGTTGTGAACGTGTAATTAAAGGTCTGGTTTTTTCCTGGCTAAATAGCTTTTCCATCTTAACATACTGCCAATTTAATCTTTCTTTGGTTATATTACATACTATGTATTGTTGCCACAAAATTACTCGTGTCTAGGCTGCATTTTGGTGGGTCAGGAGTCAGGATTGGCTCTTTTTAAAGAGTGGGTTTTAGAGTGGAGAGAGTATAGGGAACTTAGAATTTATTTTTTTAATGAACCCTTTTACTATCTGTGCCATTTTTGGGTTTCCATTTATTAAAAAATTTTAAAAATATTTATAGTTGAAAGACAGGGAAACCATGAGCAGGAGAAGGACAGAGAGAGGGAGACACAGAATCCAAAGCAGGCTCCAGGCTCTTAGCTGTCAGCACAGAGCCCAATGCGGGGCTTGAACCCATGAACCATGAGATCATGACCTGAGCCAAAGTTGGTCGCCCAACCAACTGAGCCACCCAGGTGTCCTGGGTTTCCTTTGATTTAAATTCAGATTTTCCCCACATCCTTTCTGCTTAGAGTTTAAAGAATTTTGCTGTCAATAGTCTGGGTTCTTCTGGTTTGGTGTAGAGACCAGGTTTGTAATCTAAATAACTAAATGTAACTACTAGCCTATACATCTTTATAGTAGATTATTTCGCTTTTTGCGGTAAATTTTAATGTCATTGGAAGATGGAATCATAGAATTAGTTGTTAGATTCTTGGATTACTGGTTCCATAAGCCAAGACAGGACAGACTGCTGCCTCTTGGCCAAATATGTCCCTCAGCCAGTGTTTGTATGGCCCATACAGAAAATAAGTTCCAGAGATTTAATGTATATCATAGTGATTACACTAAACAATAATGTACCATGTACTTCAAAGTTGCTATGAGACTAAATCTTAAATGTTCTTAACCACAAAAAAGTGGTAATTATGTGACATGTAGAGGTATTAACTAATGCTATGATAGTAATCAGATTATGATCTATAAATGTTTGAAATCAACACACTGTACACTTTAAACTTAATGTACATGTCAATTATATCGATAAAAGTTGTGATATTCACATACTATATCGTTTACCCCTTTAAAACGTACAATTCAGTGATTTTTAGTGTATTCACAAAGTTGTACAATCATCAGTACTAATTCAGAACATTTTCATTTGCCCCAAAAGAAACACCATACCCATTAACTTCAGTTTTACATTCTCTGTTTCAAAGAGTTTTCGGTATAGTTTCTGACTTACTGGATACCATATAGAAACATGAGCTGCTTTCAAAGAGTATATCTACTGCTTACTGGATGATTTCTGGGAAATTTTCTATAGTTATGTAAAATCCTTCCATCTATGAGATGCCAATTTAAACTATATTTTGCAAATTAACTACTTTGATGTATTATAAATATGTTGTTTAAAATTCTGAATTCACTACTGTACTTCAATTCTAAATAAAATCTAACTGATGAAAGACTGCATCCACTCCTATTCATGCATGCAAATTAGGGCATTCTGTTGGCCAAGAAAATGAACTCTTACCTGGTTATATCCTAGGTGATGAAATGGTTGGTTAAATTTTTTTTTTTTTTTTTTAACCTAAAACAGGAGCTCGCAAACTCTTTTCGGTAAAGGGCCAGATAGTAAGTATTTTAGAAAGTGTTGAAGCCATTGCTCTGGTCATAACAACTCTGCAATTGTAGTCTAAAAGGAGCCTTAGACAATACATAAAGTGAATGGGTGTGGCTATGATACAGTTAAATTTTACAAAAGCAGCAGGGTTTGGCCCAGGAACCAGGAGTTTGGTAACAGCTGACTTTAATATTTGGATTGATTTCTTAGAATATCTCTGGATTAGATGGAAATATTAGCATTCCATATTTGTTTATAAAGTATTTTAACATACATTGTCTCTTTTGCTTCTCGTGTTTGAGGTTTAGGTGGGTCATATGTTGCCCCATTCTATACAGATATTGACACAACGTGCCTTCCTTGGTAACAAAAGTGTGGAGATACATTGGAATCTCATTCATCCCTCATTTTGTTACATGTGTTAGAAATAGCTGTCATTTTCATCATTTTTTAAGACCTTGTTGAAGGAAGTTGAGTATTAGTTTTTTAGTTTTATTTTCCCCTACAAAAAGACACTGGTATACAACACTTGTAGGTGAATTTCCTGAGTTTATAGAATTATTAGATTTACATACTATCCTAGGCTAATTAATCATGCAACTAGCTTGCATTTGTAAGTTTTATTTTTGTTTGCCTTTTAGGAACTAGAGATGCTATTAGGCTGTTGTTTTATCCAATGTGAGAAGTTGGCCCGGAGATGGAAAACTTCATTCTGTATGAGGAGATTGGCAGAGGAAGCAAGACTGTTGTTTATAAAGGGCGTCGGAAGGGAACAATCAATTTTGTAGCTATTCTTTGTACTGATAAGTGCAAAAGGCCTGAAATAACCAACTGGGTAAGTGGAGTATGTTTTCCTCCCTTTGGGAAAACACAGAGCTACCTACGATCAAGGAGAACAAGTAGCATATAAACAGAAGCTGTTGAATTCGCTATAACAGATGCCACCTTTTCAATCTGGAACGGGTGACCTTCTGTCTGTTTAGTGCCACCCCAATTGTGAAGAGTGACTAATAAACATCCCTAAGTAATTAGCAACTTAGTGGTGTTTTTGGGAAAAATATAGTCTATATTAGATCATTAACTTTTAAATTATTTTCAAAGTTTTAAAGTTTAAATAATCTCTACATTCCCTGTGGGGCTTGAATTTACCCCCCAAGGTCAGGAGTCCGACTGAGCCAGCCAGGTGCCCCTAGATCATTTACTTTTAAATTTAGTATGTGATTTATGAAGCTTGCCAAAGAAAGGACTTTGGGTGAGAGTGACTTGAGTTTGAAATTTATATCCTGGACCAAACTTAGCTTCCCCCGCCCCCCCCCCCCCCCATTGTGGTAAAATACACATAACAAAAAGTTTACCATCTTAACCACTTTTTAAAAATTTTTATTAAAAAAAAATTTTTTTATGTTTATTTTTGAAGGAGGGAGGGAGGGAGGGGGAGGGGCAGAGAGAGAGGGAGACCCAGAATCTGAAGCAGGCTCCAGGCTGTGAGCTGTCAGCACAGAGCCCCATGTGGGGCTCGAACTCATGAACAGCGAGATCATGACCTGAGCTGAAGTCGGACACTCAACCGACGGAGCCATCCAGGCCCCTGCTATCTTAAGCACTTTTAAGTGTACAGTCGGTGATATTAAGTACATGAATGTTGCTGTACAACCATCGCCATCTCCAGAACTCCACTTTTTTTTTTAAGTTAATTTTTTGGGGCGCCTGGGTGGCTCCCTCGGTTGAGCGTCCGACTTCGGCTCAGGTCATGATCTCGCGTCATCTCGCGTGAGTTCGGGCCCCGCCTCGGGCTCTGTGCTGACGGCTCAGAGCCTGGAACCTGCTTTGGATTCTGTGTCTCCCTCTCTGTCTGCCCCTTTCCTGCTCATGCTCTGTCTGTCTGTCTCTCTCTTAAAGAAAATTTTTTTAGGGGCGCCTGGGTGGCTCAGTCGGTTAAACGTCCGACTTCGGCTCAGGTCCTGATCTCACGGTCCGTAGTTCGAGCCCCGCGTGGGGCTCTGGGCTGATGGCTCAGAGCCTGGAGCCTGCTTCCGATTCTATGTCTCCCTCTCTCTCTGCCCCTCCGCCGTTCATGCTCTGTCTCTCTCTCTGTCTCAAAAATAAATAAACGTTAAAAAAAAAATTTTAAAGTTAATTTTTTAAGAGCAGTTTGATAGCACACCTGTGCAAGCAGGGGAGGGCAGAGGGAGAGAGGCAGAGAATCTTAAGCAGTCTCTACGCTCCTTGTGGAACCCAGGCCGGGCTCCATCTAGCAACTGTGGGATCAAGACCTGAGCCCAAATCAAGAGTCAGATGCTTAACCGACTGGGCCACCCAGGCGCCCCAAGAACAGTTTTAGATTTACAGTAAAATCAAGAAGAAAGTGTAGGGATCTCCCCTATATTCCCTGTCCCCACACATGTATAGTGTTCCCCATGGTCAACATCCCTACCAGAGTGGTACATCTATTACAACGGACGACCCCACATTGGCACATCATCATCCCAAATCCGTAGTTTACCTCGGGGTGCACTCTTGGTGTTACACGTTCCATAGTTTTGGACAAATGCGTGATGCTATGGATCCGTCACTATAGAATCATACGGAAGAGTTTCACTGCCCTAAAAATCATCTGTGCTCCACCTATTCACCCCTCCCCCTTCCTCCCAACCCTGGGCAACCGTTGATCTTTCTATTGTGTTCATAGTTTTGCCTTTTCCAGAATGTGATAGACTTGGAATTACACAGTATGTAGCCTTTTCAGGTTGATATCTTAGCAATATGCGTTTAAGTTTTCTCTTGTTTCTTTGTGGCTGAGAGCTCATTTCTTTTTATTGATGGACAATATTCTGTTGCATATGTGCCAGTTTTTATTTTTTAATGTTTATTTATTTTTGAGAGACAGTGCGAATAGGGGAGGGCAGAGAGAGGGAGACACAGAATCCGAAGCAAGCTCCAGGCTCTGAGCTGTCAGCACAGAGCCCGATGTGGGGCTCAAACTCATGAACTACGAGATCATGACCTAGGCCGAAGTCAGATACTCAACCGACAGAGCCACCCAGGCGCCCCAGTGTACCAATTTTTTAAATTCATTTGACGGGGCGCCTGGGTGGCTCAGTCGGTTGGGCGGCCGACTTCGGCTCAGGTCACGATCTCGCGGTCCGTGAGTTCGAGCCCCGCGTCGGGCTCTGGGCTGATGGCTCGGAGCCTGGAGCCTGCTTCCGATTCTGTGTCTCCCGCTCTCTCTGACCCTCCCCCGTTCATGCTCTGTCTCTCTCTGTCTCAAAAATAAATAAACGTTAAAAAAAAAAAAAATTAAAAAAAAATTCATTTGCCGATGGAAGGGCATCTTGATTGTTTTTAATTGAGAATAAAGCTGCAATATGTGTGAACAGGTTTTTGTGTGGACCTGTTTTCAACTCGTTTGAATAAATACCCAAAGTACGATTGCTGAATTGTCCAGAACTCTGGTCATCTTGCAAAACTAAAACTCTGTACACGTTAAACAACGATTCCACATTTCTCCATCCCCAGCCACCTGCCATTCTACTTTGTCTCTGAATGGTACTTCATGTAAGTGGAATCATACATCATTTGTCTTTTTATGACTGACTGATTTCACTTAGCATGATGTCCTCAGAGTTCGTCCATGTTGTAGCATGTGTCACTTTCTTTCATTTTTGAGAATGTAGAATATTCCATCGTATGTATATACCACATTTTGCTTATCCATTTACCTGTCATTGGACAGTTAGGTTGCTTCCGCCTTTTGGCTATTGTGAGTAGGCAAACACGGGTGCACACGTATGTCTTGGGGACATACTGTGCTTTCAATCCTTTGGATATACCCAGAAGTGGACTATTTTAGTTTAACTTTTTTTTTTTAAGGAATTGCCGTACTGTTTTCCACAGAGGCTGTACCAGTTTACACTCCCACTAACAGTGTACAAGGGATTCCGTTTCTCCACATCTTCGGCAACTCTTGTTATTTCTGTTTTTTGTTTCATTTTGAAGATCGCTATTCTCATGGGTGTGAGGTGGTGTGGGCTTTTGTAAGGAGTGTGGGTAGTTGAAGAAAGACAGGTGTACGAGACAAGATGCGGGCTCGTCTGTAGATTCGATGCTAGGAACATAAGGCGTTTTTCTTCTGATGAGGTTTTCTCTGAGATGAGAAGCTAAGTCCTCAATTAGGTGGGGGAGGGGAAGGCTGGGTTCTAGGCAGAAGGAAAACAAAAGCGTGAATAGTGAGTTGGTGGACAGACTAGCTGGGGCCATTGAAGATTGGGGATTCCAAACGGAAGTCGCATCAGTCAGCATGGCTGGCGTCTGCCTCGGTTGCTCGCTCATATGCGGAGTGTGGAGGTTTGAACTGAACCAGAAGTGAGTAGTAGAGACCGTGAGTTGGTAAGCGAAGGAGCACTGGTCACGAGCTAGGATGTGTGCCAGATTTTGGAGATGATACGGTTATTAGTAAAAATCTAACAATGCTGGTCAACCGAAGTATAATGGGGGCTACAAATCTGACTTTAAAGTTCATAGTAGCCACACGGAAAGGAGATTAGTTTTCATAGTATATTTAATCAACAGACGGGTGGTGGAGGGCGAGATGGAGAGAGCGGAGGCGTCTGGCAGAGTGGGTACTTGGCATATAGTGAGTGGTAGTGAGCATCCGAGGCTGGACTGTGGCCTGATTTCTGTGGGAGTTTCCACACGTTTGTTTTCCATTAGGACCTTCCCCTTCCGGTGGCCGAGTCAGTGGGAATCATTTAGACAGGCTCACCCTATGCCCTCCCTAGTCTCTACTGGGACAGAATTTATTGGGAGTTTATTACAAGGTGCTCCTCAGATTCTCTTGGCCACTCTTTTTTTTTCCTCCCCATCTCAATTATGTTTTCTAAATTATGTGGATTCATTTCCCTTTCTTTGTGTTAGAATATGAACCCACTGAGTTGTTCCTAGAGTGTATGTACCACATTCCATTTTTTAAATAGGGAGCTCTGTATTTCTACAGATTATGGGCCGATTAGCCGGTGTTGTGTGTGAGTGATTGTGTGTGTGTGTGTGTGTGTGTGTGTGTGTGTGTGTGTGTGTGAGAGAGAGTCAGAAAACAAGGATCCAAAGCACTTGGGTAGTTGTCACCAATTGCGAGTCTGGATGGTTTGCTAATAAAGCACACGTTTTTGTGATTCTAGTTCCCATTTTTAATGGGGTCTTGAAAGGAGAAAGCAAAACCCCCGTGAGTCAACTGAGTATTTTTTTTTTTAACACACAGGCTCTTGCGTCTTTATTTTTAAATATTTATTTTTGGGAGAGAGAGAGAGAGAGAGCGCGCGCGCGCGCTAGAGCGCACCCTGGGGAGGGGCAGAGAGGGAAACAGAAGATCTGAAGCAGGCTCTGTGCTGTGTGGCTAGAACTCCTGAATTGTGAGATCACAACCTGAGCCTAAGTCAGACTCTTAACCGGCTGAGCCACCCAGGCACCCTTGCATCTTTATTATTGAGTTTGGAATTCACTCTTGTTTTGGTGCACAGGTATTCTCATGATCTAATGGAAATGTACATTTTAAGATCAGTATATTCACTGCAATGATTCTTCTTTTAATAGCCTGAGGGAATTGATACTAGGATTCACTAAGGATGGATATATATTACATATGATACGTATCAGTAGGCTCCATGCCCAGTGTGGGGCTTGAACCCACGACCTGAGGTCAAGAGTTGGATGCTCTACTGACTGAGCCAGGCAGTCACCCCCACGAAGGATATATTTAAAAAGAAAATTGTAGAACCCTCTGAGAGTTCCTTTAAATATTGTAAAAGTAATACAGCATCATTATAGAAAATTTGTACGATATAGAAGAACGGGTAGAAGAAAAAAGGGCAGCATAGTTCCATCACGTGAGAGAGTCCTGTCCTGGTTTTTTTTGTTCTAGTCTTTTTTACTATGAGTTCTGTTTCAATTTTAAAGTCATGGTATTACATAATTTTGTTTCTTGCCTTTTTCACTTAACATTATACTATCAATTTTTATGTTTAAAATTGTTTTCATGTTGGGCTAATATTTTGTCAGTTGATATATAATTTAACTATTATTGAGCCTTTGAATTATTTTTACTTGGTAAGGTATTTTTTTTTTTTTTTTTTTTAAAGATTGTATATTACCATTTTGGGGTGTCACCAGCCTTCATAACCATCATTTGTAATATCTGTATAGAATTCCACTAAATTCCACTATTAACCACTTCCCAATTGTGTGTTTAGGTTTTCTGAATAGATGCAGATTTTAACAACTTGTGAGTGTGTGTGTGTGAATGAATGCTGTTTTTATAGGTCCGTCTCACCCATGAAATTAAACACAAGAATATCGTAACTTTTCATGAATGGTATGAAACCAGCAATCATCTCTGGCTCGTGGTGGAACTCTGCACAGGTGAGTGTGTATAAGACATGTTACAAATACATCCATCTTAGGTAGCTTTGAAAAAACATGTAGGTTTTATTTTCCTTTTGTATTACAAATATAAGCACTTGATACTCTTGACTCAGTTGACTTACACATACATTGTTTGGATATTAGGGTAGGGTATAGAGCAAAGATGTTTGGTAAGAGGAAGACAAGTAAAATTCAATTTGGGGTTTACTTTGGAATAAAGTACTACTAAGTCACCCACATAAAAATTTAGAAATATTTTTTTGTGATTAACTAATCAAACGAGTTTTCCCGATGAATAAAAATCAAGTATTTTAAGTCAAGTAGCTATCAGTTAGCTAATTAGTGTATAAAGTGATCATCTTTTTATTTTTATGAAAAGAGTACTTCGTGTTTATAAAAACTTAGGCAGTGTGAAAAAGTACAAAGATGACTCCACAAATACCACCTCCTAAACAATAGAGATAACTTGTTACAGCTCTTGCCTGATACAACTTTCTAGGGCTATGTTTAGGGAGAAGAATGACTAAATATATCACTGTTATCTGGGCTTTTAGTTTCAGTGTTTTCAGGGAAACAGTACCACTGTTAGTGTCTTCTATTTATATATTGAGTAATAAAAAAGGATCATTAAATATTAAGGTGTATTGTAATTTCTGGCTTTGAGTCTTTTGGCACTTACAATTTATAACACTGAACCATCAAATGGATTATTTGGAATAAGACCTTATTTGGATTTTATTTTTTTCTGAATCAATAGGAAAGGACTACGGTTTAATTACTTTCACAGCTGTATGCACTGTAGAGGTGATCAGGGAACTTTCCCTGTGTTAACTTTTTGCCTCAGCTATTCTTCTCCCCCACCATTGTTACAGCCTTACTGATGGATGCCTGTGTTTGGAGTGGTTCCTTACCCACCCAAACAAAATAGCCCCCCAAATACCTCCTACCTTAATCACCGTTCTGACTGAACTTTCAGATGCCAGCTAAGACTTTTCTTTTTTATGTTTTTTAAAGAGTTTTATTTATTTATTTGAGAGAGAGGACGTAGGTGTGCATGTGCGAGTCGGGGGGGCGGGACAAAGGGGAGACAGAGACAGAGAGACTTAAGCAGGTTCCATGCCCAGCACAGAGCCCGATATGGGGTTCCATCTCACCACCATGAGATCATGACCTGAGCTGAAATCAAGAGTGGGATGCTTAACCAACTGAGCCACCCAGGTGCCCCAAGACTTTTTTTTTTTTTTTTTTTTTTTTTTTTAAAAGAGAAAGGAAAAGCATTTTATTTGAACCTAAGTTAGGACAGCTGCCTGGGATATACAGTCTTCACAAAGAGTGCTCTGGGGAAGGAACATCATGTGCAGGATTACATAGGTTTCTCTGAACTTGGCTCCTCTTGGAATCTTGATGCTTTAAAAAAAAAAAAAAAAAAAAAAAAAAAGAAAAAAAAGTTTGTTTCTGGCACATAGATGGTAGAAATGTGACCGGGATCTTAGAGTATAGAGATGGTTTTCACAATGTGTTTGCCTTTGACGTTTAATTTCCTCAGTGATGTACACTGAAGGTGTTGATTATCTGTTAAGGAAAGGCATCTTTTCTGCCAGGCGGTACTTTGTAGAATGCGATCCACCTTTGCACAAGAGTAAATGTGGCTATGCTTTGCGTAATGTGCTTTAAATGCACAATTTGGGTTAGTATTGACCACTAATTTTTGCAGCTGTTCAACTCCTGTGGGATCTGGAGTTAGCAGTCACAGCATTAGAGGGATTCTCCCTTCATCCCGCCTGCTTACGGGTGGACCATTCTCCCAGCCCAAGCAGTCATTCTCTGGAAGCTGACTCTGGAGAGTGGATACAGATTCCTCTTAGGGTGCTTGGTCCACTGTGTTCATTCACATGTATCTTTCCCCTGCCAGTCTGTCCAGGTACACTGATTTGATCAGTTTTTAAAGCTCAGTATCTCCCTAGCATGGAACCTCCTGGGGGCATTGTGTCATGCTGGTGGGTTAAAATTGGTGGTTTTAATCAACTTGCAGGTGGTTCCCTAGAAATGGTGATTGCTCAAGATGAAAACCTCCCAGAAGATGTTGTGAGAGAATTTGGGGTTGACCTCATTGCTGGATTACATCATCTTCATCAACTTGGCATTCTCTTTTGTGACCTTTCTCCAGGCAAGGTAATTCATGGAAGTTTTGATTTCCTAACTGCTCTGTCTTAAGTTACAGTGCTTTCTCAAAGGTGTTTTTAATTTTAGACAGAATTTAGATAAAATGTAGAACATCTTGAAATTGACTTACTATTTTTAAAAAGCATAGTGCCATATTTTAGCTACCTTTTTAGCTACCTGTTGAAGTAGCTTTTAGAATGCAAATTCTCCCCTCCCTTCAGAGTCCTTTGAGAAATTATTATTGCTGCTGAGGTATATTGTGACTGATGAGCTCAGTATATCTATAAAATAAGATGCTTAGCTCTTAAATTGTGGTATCTGATTATGAGCCACTATTTTAGTTTGATAATGGCATTTTTGGCTTTGCTTGATTACTGGTATTATGGGTCAAATAGCTTTTTTTCTGGTAAAACTAATGATCTGTAACTAAGTGTGCTTTAGTGTAGTGGAGTCATGAAACTTGCTTAGTTTCAGAGTCACAGTTGACCCTAACGTTTAGAAGTTGTGTGAACTTGGGCAAGTTACCCTTTTTCTCTCTCTCTGCCCTAGTAGCTTCTTTGTCTTTGATATGAAGACGGATTATGTACTACATTTAGGTTAAGCTTTTAGGACGTTTTCTGGTGCTTTCGTTCAATGGCATCTATTATTTATAAGTACATATTCTTAGGGATTGTACTTGTTACTGGTTTGAGTTGCTACTTTTCCTTTGTTAAAATGTACATGATGAAATAAAATGTTGAATATTTCCTTGTTAAACGTTATTGTAGACCCTCTGTAAGATAACAGAAAAAATTCCATGAAAACTTTATAATGAGAAGTTCTCGTTTGAAATAACTGTATATGTGCCTCAAGTCTACAACCACTTAACTGTGGTCCTAGCCCTGAAAGCAGCTGTAGACAATACTTAAATGAAAAGGTATAGCTTTGTTTCAATAAAACTTTATGGACACTGACATGTCAGTTACATATAATTTACACATATCAGGAAACTTATCTTATTTTGATGTTTGGCAACCACTTAGAAATTTAAAGACCACTCTTAGCTCATGCATATATAAAAACAAGTCCTGTCTGGGCTTTGGCCCAGTGGCTGTACAGCTCCCTGTGAGGGAGTTGTTTTAATGAAGTCTAGTGTTCTATGTCATCTAGGAAATTCACACTGCTTTGTAACATAACCTTTTCTTTTGGGGTCGGGCACCATGACCAATTCTGTAAATGAAGTTTTATTGGAACCCATCTTTTTATTTATGTATTGTCAGTAGGCTGCAGAGTTGAGTAGTCAGGACAAAGATCTTATGGCCTGCAAAGTCTAAAATGTTTATTAACTTAAAAAAAAAAAAAAATTGCAAAGTGCTGACCCCTGCTGGGGGTTCTCAAAGTGTGTTCCCCAGACCAGCAGTATCAGCATTACTTGGGACTCACTCGAAATGCGGTTTCTTGGACCCCACCCAGACCTACTGAATCAGAAACTGGGGGTAGGGACTAGCACTTTATCTTAACAGGACCTACAGGGGATTTGGTGCTCAAAAAAATTTAAAAGCCACTGTTGTAGACTACCAGACATCCTTAGTATTTGTGACCAAAAATTAAGGGTAGACCTTAAATTGCTTTTAAAAACGAAGATCCACCTGACCTGTCGTGACTACCCAGAAATAGTTTTAATGGCTCTGGGGGACAAGATACAAGTAATAGACACTGGTGTGGTTTCACCATTCAGCTGGTAACTTCTCATCACAAATTGTGTGAGCACGTTTGAGCACTTATCACATGCCAGTCGTTGTTAAAAAAACAAAACAAAACAAAAAACCCTCCGTACGTATAACCTTAGTTAATCCTTAAAACAATCTGAAGGGCAGTAGTCTTTTTCCCATTATACAGGTAAAGAGACTGAGATTTCAAAGGTTAATAAGTTGTCCAGCTCAGGCTGCCAGTAAGTGGTGGATCTAGGCCTAGATCTTTACCTTTGCAACCCTAGTTTTGAACCCTTGAGTAAATAACACGGACAGGTGGGTCTTCACATCCTCCTCCAGCAGTCACCGAGGATCGGTGAGTCTCGATTGTTCCACATACATTGTTCTTCATCTTTCCCCAAAGCGTGTGGTTTTCCCCGCTATGGTTATCATGTGTTCATTGTCTACATCTGAGAATGGGCAGTTTAATGTTTAATTCTATTGTTAAAATGTTGGATGTATTTTTCTTTGGCTTCTTGTAAAATTGTATGCGTTTAATTTTTTGAGTTGGGATGAAGCCAGAAAGCCCATGCTCAGAGTTCTTCAGTGAGATTAGGGGAGGTCCTGAAGGAAGTACAAATGGAATTGGATTCTGAACACATTTTTTAATCTTCATAGATACTCTTGGAAGGGCCTGGCACATTGAAGTTCAGTAACTTTGGCTTGGCCAAAGTGGAAGGTGAAAATTTGGAAGAGTTCTTTGCTTTGGTGGCAGCAGAAGAAGGAGGAGGTGATAGTGGGGAAAATGCACTGAAGAAAACCATAAAAGGTCGAGTCAAAGGTATGTGGAAAGCTTACAGATCGGAACCCTAGTTGTGGGCTGCCCAAGTCGTGTGTTTAGGAGATGGCTGTCCAGTCAAAATAATATATTTTTGCCATTTTTGACAGTCAAATAATATATTGAAAATAATAGTGAGGAGAAGAAGTCTGGATACGGGGATGGCTTTGCCCATGGCCTAATGGGTTTTGCATAGATCCAGTACCATGTGAGGTACAGGGAACCTCGAACAAACCTGCATCCTATCCTTGGCTTGCTAGGTCCCTGACCGCTCATTAGAACATAAGGATGGCCATGGTTTCCTGCTTTCTTCTGTATTCTCAGCACTTAGAACGGTGCCTGGCATACACTAGTGGCTCAACAGATAGTTTTTCAACATTGTTGAGTAGCTGATATTCTGAAATTAGGGAAGATTTTTAGGGTGAATTCTTGGGTGGTGATTTTTGCAGTGACACGGGATCTGGGAATCCCGGTGCTTGAGGAGAGATCGTGTGAAACAGTAATTCTTTCGTAATGTTCTCTATGTAAATCTGTTGTCGAACTTAACATGTTAATCATTTTTCTACATTGTCTTTTTACATTCGCTTATGAAGGTAGGGACTTCGTATTCATTTGTTCATTAGTACATCCATTGATTCGTGTGAAACACATTGCATAAATCAACAAAAATTTAGGCATGTTCTAGATACTGGAAATACGAATGTGAACAAAGGTAAAAATCCCTGGCCTAACTGAACTTGCATTTCTAGGTGAGGAAGAGAGACAGATGTTCACAGTTAACACATATTAATGATGCACCGGTTAAGTGTTGGGCGGGGTACTTGGGCATATTGGGGGTCTTGCTTAGATTTGCTTTCTCAGGATCTGGCAAAAGTAAAGGCAAATAGGTCTTCTGTACGTGTTTGGTGAATGAGATGAATGTATGCATGAAATGTGATTGTCTAGCCAAAATGTCACATAGGAGAACTTTAAAACCTGAGGACACATGAGGCTGCTGCTGTGGCCGCAGTGGGCCCTTGAGATAGTATTTGCTGGAAGGCTTACCTTGGTAGAATTTTATTTTCCAGATGGTTGATGATTGCTCGCTTCATGGAAAGAACATTCTCACTGGAAGATGGGAGGGTTTTAGGTAGAGTTTTGGTGGGTGTTCTGCAAGTGGCCTGCTGTGTGACTTGGGAGATGTTAGGGGACCCTCTAAGCTTTTGATTTCTCTCATCAGCAAATAAGGGAACTTGCTAGCTCGAGAATTTGCTACATATTTTACTTTTTACAATTTATTTGGGGGGGGGGGAAAGAGAGAGAGAGAGAGAGAGAGAGAAAATCCCCATCAGGGTCCTCGCTGTCAGTGCAGAGCCTGAAGTGGGGCTTGAACTCACGAACCGCGAGATCTTAACCTGAGCCGAAATCAAGAGTCAGACGCTCAACTGACTGAGCCACCCAGTGCCCTAACAATCTGTAATTTCCATCTTGTACTAAACTTAGGGTAAAGTGTATGTGGCACACCTTAGTGCTAATCATGAAATATTTCCTGTTCTTTGGATCCATGGTAGGATTGTATCTTCTCCCTGCCAAAGCTAAGGAAATGTGAGCAGGAGTGATGAGTTTCTTGGAGGTGGGAGTTTTCAGAGCCCGTGTGCAGTGTGCATTCTTTCCCTGTCTTGGTGATGGAGGTGGCATGTCTTGAGATGCAGCCTCTCTCAGCCTGGCTCTTTGAGTGACTGTGAGGGTCTGAGCCCAGGGGCTGACCCGTGGTTGACGTGTAGTTTGAGTAATAAATAAACATTTGTTGGTAAGCCAGTGGGAATTTGGGATGTTAATGCTGTATAACCCTATTCTAGTCAAAATATTATAATCAGAGGTTCTTTTGATTAAGTTGTTAACTTAAAAGAACATACAGAATTGTGCCACACCTCTAACTCAAGTGGATTTCCCAAACCTGTTTGTATTCTTACGTATCCTTGTAAATGAAACCTTAAAATCTTTAAAAACTTTAAAAAAGGTGAAATGTACATGAAGGTGTGTTTTCTTCCTGTTTTTTGTTTTTTTTGGCCTTACCAGGTCTTTTGGTCTTTTGTAGGCAGGTTTGTTTTTGGGATTGTTAAAAATGCCTAACAACGTTGTTCTTTATACTTTCAGGATCTCTTACATATACAGCACCTGAAATTTTAAGGGGTACTGACTTCTCCATCACCAGTGACCTCTGGTCTTTGGGCTGTCTGCTTTATGAAATGTTTTCAGGTGATTACTTTCTGGTACAGTTTAAATCAGAGCTGGGCACACACAAAAAGATTAAATCTGTAGTTTGTGAGTATTTATCCTGGAAGACATGAAAACTAGCTTTTCTAAATTTTTATATATACTGGTTTTGGCTTGCTTCCCTCTGTATTCCTCCTGTATGCTTGGTGTCTAGGCATATGTCTAGAACCTTTCATATCTATGTCAAGGAACTGTTGACATACAGGTATTTTTCATGATAATCATTTGGAATGTTAACATGTGCCTACTTATTAAAAACTGTGATTATTAGTAGAAATTCTTGTAAAGGTACCTGTGCCTGTGAATTATTCAGATGTGTCCATTGGCCCATACAGCCCTTAGATAATGGTCCACACATAATTAGCATCTTCGTTAGGATGATACGTTTTGAATTACAGAAATAGGAAAATATACAGACAGTGTGCCTCGTCTGTACCAGGCATTCAATAAGTAGTTATTGCTATATATATTTTTTTCCTGTAAGTTGTGTAGTCCTAAACTATAGTTGAGATTTATTTAGAATTATAGGTTGGTAATAGCAAACTATTGTTTAATTTTACAATTTTTCATGTAATTTCAGGAAGACCTCCATTCTTCTCAGAAAGTTTTTCAGAATTAATTGAAAAGATTTTTTATGCAGATCCTTTGCCACCTTTTCCAAAAGGTAGGAGTTTTGGGCACCTGGGTGACCCAATTGGTTAAGTGTCCAACTTTGGCTCAGATCATGACCTTATGGTTCGTTGGTTTGAGCCCCACATTGGACTCTGTGCTGACAGCTCAGAGTCTGGAGCCTGCTTTGAATTCTTTGTCTCCCTCTCTCTATGCCTCTTCCCTGCTTGTGTGCATGCTCTCTCAAAAATAAACATTTAAAAAAACAAACCAAAACGTAGGGTTTTTTTTTTTTTAATTATAAATGCAGTTAGTTTACATCTGACACTATAAATGTACACTGTTACCCAAAGTCTGTTTTTGATTCCTAACCCCCAAATTTACATTTTATAAATAGTCCCAAGTTGATATTTTTAGAAATGTTAGCATTCCCTTTGCCTTCTTAAGATAATGAAAAAAAGCACTACTAATAGGTTTCTTCATTTAATTATTTTGTGCTCCTATATCAACAGAAGTCTGGTATAAAGATTTTAAAAACTCAAACTTTTGTGTTTCTTGTGAATGTACTATTTACTTACTTTGTACTCATGTTCCTTGTATTTATTTCTGTTTAGTGTTCGAGTAGGGATAAGTCAGGCATTTGTCAGCTCTTTCCTCGATGAATCAGGATGCCCCTGACAAGTTTTTAAAGACTTTAAACTAGATATAGTTGTAGTGTCTTAAAATGATTGGAACTTTAATCAAATGGATTTTGATATAACAATCCACCACTAACAATTTTAAGGCAAGACAAAGAAAAAAAACCAAAAGGCCCAAACATAGCATAGGAAAACACTTTAGTTTATACCACAAGAAAAGTGAATCTTAAGATACACAAATGAAAACAGAACTTGATGAGGAAAACTTTTTAGAACTAATTAATGGAAAAACTGGGAATACAGAATTCTTTCAAGATTTCAAGGGTCATCCTAAATGAAAAAGCCAAAACGTTACTTTGAAAATAGTCTATACTTCTTAAAATAAAACTGCTTACTTTTTCTTTAACTTAAGAATGGTTGATTTCTATAAAATCTATTTCCTGTAATGATGACTTTGGATTATTGTTTTTGTTTTGAATACTAGAAGTATTGATTATTGTTTTGTCATTTAAAGATTTTTAGGCAAGGAACAGAAATCTGAAAATACGGGTGTCAAAGATCTGGTCAGGATACGTCTGGTGGCCCACACTTAATTAGGGATCTTCATCAGACTGTGGCTATCGTGCCCAATAGTGCCCTCTGTTGGATGTCTTTGTCCACTGTCTTCGGGGCCACTTGTATCCACAGACTGATAATTTGTGGTATATTCTAATTTAAAAAGAGCTAACATTTACAGACTATTGGAATTGGACAGTGTCATAATATTGTGACATTATTTTCCTGTTAAAAATCTTTAAAAGAGAGAGGGGGAGAAAAGAGGGATTGCAAGTATTCTTATCACCATACATTATAAAGCCAAGTTGGTCAAATTAAGAATGCCTCAGAAAATGAGGCATAATTAAAAGTTGAGACAAGGATGTGAATTTGTCAGCCTGGTGATCCTGGCCAGGCTTATTCAGTAAAGAGAAAGTGTAGAGGTTAGTCCAAATTTAGTTTTTGAGATTCATGTTTTTTATGGTCTAGGAAAAAATGTTTTTTATTTTTATGCCCATTCCTCACCCCCATTAAATGGAGGATATAATTGTTAATGGATTCAGTGTTCTCTTAAATGTGTGCTCAGATACTATCACTCTAAAGTTTATGCACGGCATATATTCATGTACTTACCACTTTTTTTTTTCTTTTTGGGTATCAATTTGTGTATAGATTCTTCTCTTCCTAAAGCTTCTTCAGATTTTATTAATTTGCTTGATGGTTTACTTCAAAAAGATCCTCAGAAAAGGTATGTATGGATAGTATTTTGATATGAATGAGAAGAATCTTTTTCTCCTTTCATGTACTTCTAAAATAGTACTGTTCTTAATATACACAGAACTTTTAAAATTACCTCTTTAAAAAAATATGAATTTACATTAAGAGTGTTTTCTATTTGCAGGTTTTTTTTTTTAAGTTCTTATTTTAGGGCTGCCTGGGTGGCTTAGTCGGTTGAGTGTCCAACTGTTTATTTCGGCTCGGGTCACGATCCTGGGGTTATGGGATTAGCCCTGTGTCAAGCTCTGTGCCGAGCGTGGATCCTGTTTGAATTCCCCCTCTCTCCCTCCCTCCCTCCCCCTCGCCTCTTCTCTCCCTCCGTCCCTCCCCGCCCGCCCCCCAACTTGTGCTTTTGCTCTGTCTGAAAAAAAAAATTTAGGGGCCCCTGGGTGTCTCGGTTGGTTAAGCGTCCGACTTCAGCTCAGGTCACGATCTCGCACTTCGTGGGTTCGAGCCTCACGTTGGGCTCTGTGCTGACAGCTCAGAGCCTGGAGCCTGCTTCGGATTCTGTGTCTCCTTCTCTCTCTGCCCCTCCCTTGCTTGTGTTCTCTCTCTCTCTCAAAAACAAACATTAAAAAATTAAAAAAAAATTCATTGCAGTTAGTTAACATCTAGTGTAATGTTAAGTGTACAGTAGAGTGATTCAACACTTCCGTACGTCACCTGGTGCTCATCACGACAGGTGCCATCCTCAGTCCCCATCGCCTAGTTAACCGAGCTCTCCTCTCGTAACCATCAGTGTGTGTTCTGTAGTTAAGAACCTGGTTTGTCTCTCTATCTCTGTTTGCAGGGATTTTTAATCATGAGGAAGGTTTAAAGTCCATTTCTCCTTCAATGTATTAAATAGTTGCCTAATTGGTTGACAGATTTTCTTGTAACTTCTTAAGTCCAAGAAGGGCATTGTTTTTCATTGTCGATTTCAGGCTAAGTCTGTCTTACACTCTTGAACTAGGGATGATACTGTCAAGATACAGTTACTCTAATAACTGCTGAGTGGTATTTTAATATGATGTGTTTTTATGATAATCCTGTCACAATGAGAGTGCCGAGTGAGAGGCCAATAGGCACAGCTTGAATTTTCTGGGTTGCAGTAATGGCAGCAAATGAGAAGCCACTGTGGCATGGGGTTGTAGAAGGCAGGTGAGGAGTCCGGAGCGGGTCTCCCTGGGTTAGCAGACAAGAACCATTGGTTTCTAGCTCAGATTGTCACTAGGTATCTGGGGCGTAGGGGTGGTTTAGGCAAGTGTTTGGGGTCTCTGCGTCAGGGTGTAAAACGAAGAGTCAATTTAATGTAACATAGGAAATCACCCATTCTCCAGCTTCGTTAAATATAGAAAAAAAGCGCAGAAGGAATTGCTAATTCCCCTTGTGCTTACAATGGAATACTCTCAGGATTAGCGTTATTTTGCTCTAGTCTTCCAGATGCCTTTTGATAGGGTATACATCTACTTGATTTGCGATGGGTATCCACATGCCCACATATTTATATCCCTATATTGTATATACTTGTTTGCATAAATGATACTGCTCTATAACCTAGTTCTGTCCACTTCTGTCCCTTTTATTTACTTTTTGACAGCGAGAGAGAGCACACAAGCACAAACAGGGGAGGGGCAGAAAGAGGAGAGAGAATCCCAGGCAGGCTCAGTGGTGTCAGTGCAGAGCCCGTCGTGGGGCTCAAACTCAAGAACCATGAGATCATGACCTGAGCCCAAATCAAGAGTCAGAAGGTTAGCTGACTGAGTGATTGAGCCACCCAGGCACCCTGAGAGTACTTCCTTTTGGTTTTTATTTTTTTTTTTAAATGTGTGTTTATTTTTGTGAGCGAGTGAGCAGGGGAGGGGTAGAGAGAGACGGAGAGAGAGAATATCAAGCAGACTCCACATTGTCAGTACAGAGCCTGATGAGGGGCTCGAACTCACAAACTCTGAGATCATGACCTGAGCTGATATCAAGAGTGGGACGCTTAACTGACTGAGCCACCCAGGCGCCCCTAGAGTACTTCTTGACTTGGAATATCACGTACACTGGTACAGTAAATACCCTTTTGTGTATTTGTTATTGTTCCTTTAGGCAGTCACCTCCTTGGAGTTTTCTGACAGTGGGGTTGGTGGCCAGAGGCTTAGAACATGAAACAATTTGGTGCATTTGTTACCTGCTTGGAATGTGTGCTGGCGTAGCACCTCCAGAGAGCCCCTTCCCTCCCAGTATTACCTACATCAGACTTTGTTGACCTACGTTTTTGCTAAGCTGACAAAAAAATTTTGCTTCATTGGCAATTTTTATTTCTCTGTTCGTGTTTTTTAGGAGCCCTTTGTGAAAAAGGGATATTATATGTGATTACAGATACCTTCTGTTTCAATTTTGATCAAAGTAATTTTTATTTCAATAGGCATTTTGAACAGTCCAGTTTTCTTTATTTTGAAATTTTAGTCAGGCTTAGCCATTCTGAGTCCGATGATTATAACTAGAAGCCTACTCTATTAATAGTAAAAATTAATGCTTTGCAAGTGAGTCTGGCTTTTAGGTACAGCCTAAAGTCTTTAAAAAAATTTTTATTTAAAAAAAAAAAATTTATTTTAGAGAGAGTGCACTGCACCAGTGCGGGGAAAGGGCAGAGGCTGGGGGTGGTGAGGGGGCAGAGAAGGAGAATCCCAAGCAGGCTCCATGCTCCTTGTGGATCCTGACGTGGAACCAGACGTGGGACCTGATCCCATGACCCTGGGATCATGACCTGAGCTGATATCAGGAGTCAGATGCCCAGCTGACTGCACCACCCAGGCACCCCAGCCAGCGTCAGGTCATTTTAACGTGGACAAAGTAGCTGGATAACATTTGATTCCTACACAGACGCGTGACTGTGTAAAATTGTGAGGTTGATTTTCTTGTTTATTTCTGAATGAAATTCTAAAAGTGAAGTCCCAAAAATGAAAGTCATGAAACAGGTAGGGTAGGTAGAATAAAGGATGATAGAATTATAGATTGATAATATCTGTTATATTTCCTTAAGAATGTTAAGCTAATGGGGCACCTAGGTGGCTCACTTCGTTGAGCGTCTGACTTGGGCGCGGGTCGTGACCTCAAGGTTTGAGTTTGAGCCCTGTTGCTTGCTGTTGTCAGCGCAGAAGCCCTCTGTGGATCTTCTGTTCCCCTGTCTCTCTCTCTCTGTCTCTCTCCTCTGATCACACTCTCACTCGGGGAAAAAAAAAAGGAACAGTAACTATAATTTAAAAAATGGTAAATAAAATTTTAAGCTAATTATAGGCTCCTTTCATAGACTCTTTTGAGAACCCAAAATGTTTTCATTAGGCTCCATGCAATATGAACCAATACTGAGTTTTTAGACTCTTTCATTCTGTACCATTTAAGGCTTCAGAATTATTTTTTGCGTGTTGCTAAGAGGTTAATTGTATACTAAAATGCAAGTAAAATATGAATTGCGGAGGTACATTTGAATGGAGAAATTTATAAACTATAAAATCTGATACATGTAATTGGGACATGACTTGGGAACTATGCATGGTAAATCATGTGAAAAGAATTTTAACGTTTATGTTTTATATAGATTAACTTGGGCAGGCCTATTGCAGCATTCATTTTGGAAGGATGCTTTCGCTAGGAGAGATCATGAATCGAGCACTGAGGATTCCATCGTCAGGTAGTGTATAAGCTTACCTTTGTGTGGGGGGACGTGGTTATCAGGTGACCATACTGATTACTGTTCTAATAATGCAGCGTCAATGACGTAAATTTGTCTGTTTTCATACTAGGAGAAAATCAAGCATTTGTTCAAGCGTGCTTGAAGAGTTTAGTCATGACCTTATGTGTTCGCGATTTTGCTCATTTTTCCGATCAGTTGTTTTTTCTCCAGTCAGTGATTGAGTATGGTGGTCATTAGTTCTGTTCATCAACTATAACTCACTTCCCACCTTGCAAGCACATGGTGGGATCTCCTAGCCCCCTCTTGAGTCAGGCATGGTCACGTGACTTGCTTTGGTTAACGAAATGGGAACAGAAGTGATGTGTGTTCGTTCTGCATAGACGCTTGAAGAGCCAGTATGAGGTTGGCCACACTGCTTCCTCCTCGTGAGGTAATTGGGAAGACAGTGTCCAAATGGAGTTGCTGTCGGGCTGGGTCTTTAGTGACTGTGATGGGCATAGCTTCCTTGCCGGCCTTTAGTGGCTGTGTGCATGAGGGAGACAGGACATTCTAAGCCACAAAGATTTGTGGGTTTCAGGTTACCACAGCATAACCTACCTCCTGTCTCATTCTGACTAATATACCTCATTTTTATTATAAAATCTTCTTAGCCCAGGACACTTAAAAAAGGGATGGTATGAAGAACAAGTGAGGAGTGGTCGAATCAGGGCCGATAATTGACACCCCCCCCCCCCCCCACTCCGCCCCCGTCAGCTTATTCAGTGATGAATGGTTGTGTGATTCTTGGTTCTCATCTTGGCAAATTCAGCGTGTTGGATAGAGAAGGTCTCTCCTAAATATTCTATTTAAGGTCTCTCTCAAACTTGGGTTTCTCTGGTCCAGTGAGACTCAACCACGCTCCTACCATTGTGTTTCGCTCTGTGGGGACTAATAGAAAGCGGGGCTCTGGTCGTGGTCCTCCAGTGTCTGCAAGGCACAGAAGACCTCTGACCTTAGTGTGTCCTCTTCCTTGTTAATCTCTATGCCTTTGGTTTCTTTTCTTGCCTTATAGCCCTTGCTAGGACTTTTTCAGTAAGGCACTGAATCAGGAGTGATGAAAATGAACCTCTTGGCCTGGTTTCTGCCTTTTGAGATGAAAGCACTCAGCCTTTCACCATTAAGTACGATGAGTTGGAGGTTCATGTAGCTGCCCTTCTTCAGTTCGAATCTGAATTCGATTTTTGAATTTTGTCAGATGCCTTTTTGTATCGGTTGATAAGATCATGTGGTTTTTCTTCTTTAGACTGTGGTTTTCAAATACTGAGCCAGCCTTGCAGTCCCACAATAAGCTCCACTTAGTCGTGGTGTGTTACAGGTTTTGTGTCTTGCTGGATGTTTGGGGCCAAGTGGCAGGAGGACAGCAAGAGAGGAGGAAAAAGAACAGGACGGCAGGGATTTGCCTCCTGTTCTTCAGATCATAACTCTCTGGCTACAGAAGATGCCCCTCTGTGAGTTCGAGCCACTGGCCAGGAGCTGCTGCTGTTCCCAGCTAGCTGCTGCAGGGTTACCTGGTAGCAGGGATAGAATAAAATGGAAAAAGGAAAAAAAAAGTTAAACCATGGCATTTCCTCTGTCCTGACCTATAGGGGGTCCCCTTTCCTGTTTCTTAGAACAGAAATAGAAGGCTTCTCTTAGAGGCTCCTTTTGTCTGTACTCAGTGCCAGGCAATACTGGAAGGGGAAAAATAAGAGGGAAGTTCACTGCCAGGTTACTGGTACTTATAAACTTAGGGGCTCTGGTTTACTTGCCCGATCTGCCACTTATTTCCCACTGATAAGATTTATAGACAGTACAAAGCCTTGCGTATAGTAAGTGCTCACTTTAGCTACTCAGTGACCATGCTTCTCTAACTCCATGGCTTTGCCAGATGGTACGTGTAATTTCATGAACTTTTCCAACCTCTTGTTCTACACAGAATACCATAGAAAGCTCAAAAATAAGTTTGATTGTGTTGGCTTTCTCCTGTTGAGCAGCGGAAAAGTGATGGAGCATTCTGGGACCCAGGATTCCAAGGAGGTTTTGAAGCCAAGTGGACAAGCCAAGGGGGACAAGAGTGGTCAGCGACTGAGTCAGTCTTTCAGACTAGGTGAGCTTTCGCTGGAGCACGTTCTTGCCGCTGAGTGTGCCGTTTCTGAGAAATTCTAGTTTTTGCTACCATTCTCTTTAAATTTCTGCTTGCATCATGCCCTGCTCCTGGTATTTTTGGTTCTTTACACGTAATGTTTTTTCTGTCCTGCCACAGAAAATCCAGCTGAGTTGCGGCCTAGAAGTACGGTTGGGGGTCAACCGAATGAGTCCATGTTTCTTCTGAGGTATGTAAGATGACAGCAGCAAGGAATCCCTGCGTGATGACAGTCAGGTCTTCTTAAAGCATCTGTTGTCCTCCTGGCAAACTGTGTTCCCCAGAGATGAAGCGCAGGGATGTGAATGCCGAATTCCGTATCCGTCTGCTTTTGAAGTTCGTGTTAAGTGCTGGCCAATGGAATGTTGATGTGGCTGTGCATTTTTAAACGTTTAGAACCAAACCAGGGGCGCCTGGGTGGCTCAGTTGGTTAAGCATCTGACTTAGGCTCAGGTCATGATCTCAGAGTTCGTGGGTTCGAGTCTCGCGTCGGGCTCTGTGCTGACAGCTCAGGGCCTGGAGCCTGCTTGGGATTCTGTGTCTCCCTCTCTCTCTGTTCCTCTGCCGGTTCGTGCTTTGTCTCTCAAAAATAATAAATGTTAAAAAAAAATTTAAAAAAGTTTTTAACCGAACCACCTGTCTTTCCTATTTATAAGGGTTAAAACCTCCTCATTTTTACTTGCCCTTCAAATAGAATTGAATGTGAAATTTTAGCAGTCAAGCTTCTTTATTGAATACTTTGAGGAAAGAACAGGTGTTTTTGTTAAACATTTTTCTAAAAAATTTTTATATTAAAAAAATTTATTTTTGAGAGACAGAAGAGAGGGAGCAGAGGATCTGAAGCAGTTCTGTGCTGACAGCAGAGAGCCCGATGTGGGGCTCAAACTCACAAACCATGAGATCGTGACCGAAGCCGAAGTTGGATGCTTAATCGATTGAGCCACCCAGGCATGCCATGTTAAATGTTGTTTTATGTGGAGACTTAAATAATGTTTTTTAATACTGTAATCATTGAAGTAATTTTAAAGAGAACAGGATGGCATTTTAATATAATTAAGAGCAATGTATTTAAAATTTTAATATGTACACATCAAGTGTTGTATTTATAGCTTTAGTCCTATACATAAATAGTTTTATTTAACGACAAAGGGGTTATAACAATGAACTAAAATTTCCTGACTTGTTTTACCCTATGAAAATACAAAGTATATTGAATTTATCTATATACATTCTAGTCATTAATTCAGTTTTTTAAAAAACTTTGTACAATCTTTGGCATATTTCGTGAGTTAAACTACTTGTTTAATGAATGACTAAAAACAGATGAGTGAAAGAGACATAAATGTAAAAAAAAAAAAAAAAAAAAACATAAATATAAACATAAAAAAAGACCCTAATGATCTCAGTGGAAAAATTTCTTAATATGTGAAAAACTCCAGAGACCCAGGAGTAATGGAGTTACCCACAGAGTATGACCAGCATTCTTTAATTTCTTAATGTTTATTTATTTTTGAGAGAAAGAGGCACACACGCAGAGTGTGAGCAGGAGAGGGGCAGAGAGATGGAGACACAGAATCTGAAGCAGGCTCCAGGCCCTGAGCCATCAGCACAGATCTAGATGCGGGGCTCGAACTTACGAACTGTGAGATCATGACCTGAACTGAAGTCAGATTCTTTTTTTTTCAACGTTTTTTTTTTTTTTTTTATTTATTTTTGGGACAGAGAGAGACAGAGCATGAACGGGGGAGGGGCAGAGAGAGAGGGAGACACAGAATCGGAAACAGGCTCCAGGCTCCGAGCCATCAGCCCAGAGCCTGACGCGGGGCTCGAACTCACGGACCGCAAGATCGTGACCTGGCTGAAGTCGGACGCTTAACCGACTGCGCCACCCAGGCGCCCCTGAAGTCAGATTCTTAACCGACTGAGCCACCCAGGTGCCCCTGACCAGCATTTTTAAGTATAGGAGGAATCATTAAACATAGATACAGATTATAACTTGTTCCTTATCTTAAATAGGTACCAAGATGGTTTTCCATATCAAACATTTTCTGAAATAGAATTGTAAATATTTTCCATCCTTTGTAGACTATCTGATCTATATTACTATGTTAATCCTGCTGATACGAGCAGACATTTAAAAAATAATAAAATCAAGAGTGTCTGAGTAGCTTAGTCAGTTGGACATCTGACTCTTCATCTTATCTCCGGTCTTGATCTTGGGGTCGTGAGTTCAGGCCCTGCATTGGGCTCTGCGCTGGGCATGGGGCCTACTTAAAAAAGAAAAAAAAAAAAAATCAATGTTTTAAGGTTTCTGGTTAAAATAGAAAATACTATATATAGCATAGGTGCTATAAATAAATAATAAATTAGCCAGGAAACTGGAAATATTTGCAAAAAAGGTGTTGTATAAACAGAAATTAGAGTTTAAATTTATGAGATCACCCAGAATCTTGACATTCTACCATTTTATCGTGAGATGTATTTTTTTCCCAGATAATAGTAAACAGGATAGAGTTTCTGCACTCTGAATAATGTTGACCGGTATGTATTTTCCAGTTCTCGCCCGACTCCGAGAACTAGCAGTGCGGTTGGACTAAGTCCTGGTGAGGATAGGACTCAACATTCACCACAGAAGGCTTCTCCTTTGACCAAGGTGAGCAGGGATGGAATCTTTCTTGCCTTTTCCTTTCTTGCTTTTCTTTCCTTCTTTCTTAGCATAAGGTATGGAGACGCGGAAGAATAGTTCCAAGCTGATGTCCAAACTATGATCGTAATGACAAAATTTGCAGTTAAGTCACTTTCTTTATCACTCTCTTTTTCTGGTAAGTACTCCTACGAGAGCATTGTTTCATAGTTATTTTTTTGGTAACAGCCTCAGTAACATCTGATTGACATCCCATTTAATTCACCACTTAGAGTGTATGGTTCGGGGGCTTTGTGCATATTCCCAGTCACGTAGCCACCACCACAGTCATTCTGAGAACACTCGCCTCCCACAGGGAAATGCTATACCTATTAGCCGTCACTCCCGTCCCCTCCGTTTCTCTTCCCTCTCACCCTAGGCAGCCACTAATCTTGCTGTCTTGATAAATTTGTCTCTTCTGGACGTTGCAAATGAATGAAGTAACACAATAGGTCCTTTTTTGTGACTGGCTTTTTTCACATAACACGGTATATCAGTACTGTGTTCCTTTTTATTGCCAAATAATTGGTTGTATGTACCACATTTTTCCATTCATCAGTTGGTGGGCATTTGGGTTGTGTTTCCACCTTTTGGCTGTCGTGAACAATGCTGCTGTGAATGTTTGCGTACAGCGTTTTGAGCGGGCCTGCCTTGAATTTCGCCTTATACCTGCAGGAGTGTAATTGTGGCATCGTGTGCTGACTGTGTTAAACCTTCCAAAGAACTGCCAGACTGGTTTTCAAGGCAGCTGGGCCGTTTTACATTCTCACTAGCAGCGTGTGAGGCTTCCGGTTTTTACCCATCTCTAACAAAACTAGTTACTGTCTTTTTTCCTAATTGTGGTAAAATACATGTTGCATAGAACTTACCATTTAACTATTTTTTAGTCGTACGGTTCTGTGATGTTAAGTACATTCCCATTTTTGTGCCACTGTCCTCACTCTCCGTCTCCAGGACTGTTTGATCACCCCAAATTGAGACGCTGTGCCCACTAAACAACAGCTCCCCACCTCCTTTCCTCCCAGCCGTGGCAGCCGCTGTTCTATCTTCTGCCTCTGTGCCCGCTAATCTCCTATAAGTGGAACTGTACAAAATTAGCCCTTTTGTGTCTGGCCTGTTGCACTTAGCATGATGTGTTCAAGGTCTGTCGTGTGTCAGAATTCCATTCCCTTTTCAGGCTGAGTAATACTTCGTTGTGTGTAGGTACCACACTGTGTTTATCCACGCATCCACCTTTGGCCACTCGGGTTGCTTCAGCCTTTGGGCCATTGTGGATAATGCTGCATTATAGCCAGACGAGGAGGTGTGAAATTATACCTAGTTTTGATTTGCATTTCTGATGGCTGATTTTATTGAGCATCTTTTCATGTGCTTATGGGCCATTTGTATATCTCCTTTGAAAGAATTTTTTTTTTTTTTTTTTTTTTTTACATTTTATTTATTTTTGAGAAACAGAGTGAGACAAAGTGTGAGCGGGGGAGGGGCAGAGAGAGAAGGAGACACAGAATCTGAAGCAGGCTCCAGGCTCTGAGCAAGCAGTCGGCACAGAGCCCGATGCGGGGCTGGAACCCACAAACTGTGAGATCGTGACCTGAGCTGAAGTCGGATGCTCAACCGACTGAGCCACCCAGGAGCCCCTGAAAGAATGTCTTTTCAAATCTTGGCTCATTTATTGAGTTGTAAGGAATTCTTTATGTATCCTAGGTATGTGATTTATAAATCTTCCACCCTGTGGATTGTGTTTTTCAATGGTGTCCTTTGAAGCACGGAAGTGTTTATTTTTATTTATTTATTTTTTGAGAGAGAGAGGGAGAGCAAGAGCACGTACACGTGGGGGAGAGGGGCAGAGGGAGAGAGAGAACTCCAAGCAGGCTCCATAACTCAGCATGGAGGCTGTGGGATGACTTTGGCATCATTACCTGACCTGAAATAAGGGTCGGCTGCTCAACTGACTAAGCCATCCTGGCACCCGAAGCACAGAAGTTCTTAATTTTGATGTAGTTCAAATTATTTTTTGTGTGTGTGTGTGTGTGTGTGTTGTTGCTTAGGCTTCTGGTGTCATAATTTAGAAACCATTGCCTACTCCAAGGTCACAAAAGTTTATGTCTGCGCTTAGCTCTTTAGGTCTTAAATCCATTTGAGTTAATTTTTGTACACGGCATGAGGTAGAGGGTTCAGCTTCATTGTTTTGCGTGTGGATTTCCATTTGTCTCGGCACCATTTGTTGAAAAGACTGTTCTTTCCCAGTTCATTGTCCTGGCGTTCTTGTTGACTATCAATTGGCCGTAAAGGTGAGGTTTATTTCTGGACTCTGTTCTGTTGATCTCTGCATCTTTCTTCATGCTGGTCGCATAGTAACTAACTGGCTACTCTTGATCACTGTAGCTTTTTAGTAAGTTTTGAAGTTAGGAGGTATGATTCTTCCAATTTTGTCCTTTTTCAAGGTTGTTTTGGCTACTCTGGGTCCCTTGCATTTCCATGTGAATTTTAGGGTCAGTTTGTATGTTAGTTATATGTGAGGGAAAATTGTGTAACAGTAAAAATGCATTTTATTTTATTTAGTTTTAGAGCGAGAGTGTGAGTAGGGAAGCGGTGGAGGAAGAAGAGGGAGCGAATCCTAAGCAGACCCCATGCTCAGTGCTGAGTCCAACCCAGAGCTTGATCCCGCGACCTGGGATCATGACCTGAGCTGTTACCAAGAGTTGGATGCTTAACCAGCTGAACCACCCGGGTGCCCCCAAAAATGCATTTTGAAATGTAACAGATGTTGAGTCTCTTCTGGCCATGGTTATTGTAGAGGAGTGCACTTAATCGTTTTATTGAGAATAGTCAAGCAGTAATTGTATATGTAGTATATGAGAGTTTATCTTGTATAATTTTTTAAGTGATTTTTTTTTATTCAATTACAAAATCTTTATAACTGTAGAAAACTTGGAAAATGTACAGGAGGACAAAGGAAAACTACTTGTAACTTTATTATCCAGGGTAACCACTGGTTATATTTTGATATTTCTATCTCTGAGTCTATACTACGTGTTCATTTTCAAACAAGGGAATATAATTTTATGATTGCAGTGTTTGATCACTTTATTCTTGAGAATTCTATTTTATTTTGCTGTTGTGAGTGGGTATTTCATTTTTAGACTGTTAACTGTGCATATGTTTCATTTATATATAGGAAATTAATTTTTATAAATACATTTCTAATTGGTCTACCTTACTAATTCTTAATATGTTTTTAGTTCATTCATGTTGACATTTCTTTGAAGTCTTTCTGTCTTAAATGTCCATGCTTTTAAACATTAAATTCTTTGTTTTACAAAGTTCCTCCTTATTCTTCATGTGTTTTTTGATAAGTCTGTTTTCTAAGTTGCAAAGGGGTGGTCTTGTTTCCAAGAACCTAGTTAGCTAATTATTCCTTTAGTCATGCTCTTGCCTCAGTTTTGGAGAATTTCCTCATTTTTCACTTCACTGTTTTGTTTTTTCTGTTTTGTTCTGTTTGTTGGTCAGTGTTTCAGTGGAAGTCCCCCCCGCCCCGCTACCCGTGCAAAGAGGTGTTTTTATTAAAGCATGGGGATAGGCTCCATGGGCAGGAAGAGCTGCCTCAGTGGAAGTTGTTAAAGCATAAATCCACTTTTTTTTTTTTTTTTGGTCTGATGTGAAGTCCTCAGGTGGCATCACACTAGGAATGAGAGTTATGTTTAAGTAGAACACAAAGAAAAATCTCAAATACGGTTACTCATTTTCATTATGTGTTAACTCTACTTTAGCTTTTATTATTATTTAAAACATTTTTTTTTTAATGTTTATATTTGAGAGAGAGAGAGTGTGAGCATGGGCAGGGCCGAGAGAGAGAGACACAGAATCTGAAGCAGGCTTCAGGCTCCAGGCTCCAGGCTCCAAGCTGTCAGCACAGAGCCCGATGCAGGACTCAAACTCAGGAACCGTGAGGTCATGATCTGAGCTGAAGCTGGACGCTCAACTGACTGAGCCACCCAGGCGCCCCTGTCCACTTTAGCTTTTATAAAGATAGAGGTGTTTAATGCTTAGGTAGAGGGTTAGTATTTGACCTTGAAATTCCTTTATGCTGTAATTTTAGCTTCATACTGAGTATTTTGTAAAGCAGAATAAATTGGTGAGTGTCGAGTGGATGAACGATAAAAACCACCCTGGTAATTGAAAAACAAGTTT
This sequence comes from Panthera pardus, assembly GCF_024362965.1. Lineage (NCBI taxonomy): Eukaryota > Metazoa > Chordata > Mammalia > Carnivora > Felidae > Panthera > Panthera pardus. The sequence continues at coordinate 148,283,826 of NW_026526721.1, forward strand.
GCCTCCTTGTAGCTGAAACATCAAACTATAGAAGATCTGTTTTCTGGTTCTAACTAGCCAGCCTTTGTGGTAAATGTGAACAAATCGGTTACTTTGACCTTTGTTTTTTCCTTCTGTGACCATGAGAATGATGATGCACAGAACTGAGGATTTTTGTGAAGATCAAATAAGACGGTCTCTGGAAGTGTTTTGAATAGCAACCTGAGGTCCATAGATACGGGTGGCCCTTCCAGTGGTGTCTTACTCAGGGTCTTATTAGCCCGGTTCTTAGAAGCTCCGCAGTAAGTCACAGAAACAAAGCCTCATTTTTGTTCTTATTTCAGATTGCAAGTGAACCCCTGAGTCAGCAGGACCTGGAATCCCAGATGAGAGAGCTTATCTACACAGACTCTGATCTTGTCATCACCCCAATTATCGACAACCCTAAGGTGGGGAAAGATGCCCTAACAGCTGAGGGCTGAGCTTTATTTAGACTTTATTTAGAGGGCCGAAATCCTGGTGATATCTTCATTCCAGATACTGTTGGCTTTCTTTTCTTTGCTGTTCCTCATGTCTCTTTTATTTCATGTGTGCCACACGTCTGCACTTCTGATGCCCACCCTGTGCGTGACCCTCTCCTCTTCCTGTGTTACTTGACCCTTCACTGAGTGCTGAATTTCTTCCTCTTCTGCATCGGCTCCGCCTCCCCTCAGTCCATGGGCTTCTAGACCTCAGACCTTAGTCCTCATTCCTTTTGTTTCTCTCTACATTCTCGAATGAATTTCTCCAACCACTCTAGTCTTGGATGTGTTAGGAAGGCAGATGTGAGTGAGCACTGCTCCCCCTGCTGGGGTGGGTGGGCAGGTCACAAAGAGACTAGCGGGTGCTCAGGACTGCAGGCCAGATGGCGGGGAGACACTGGGGGCTTGGGGAGTCATGGTTCACGGTGCACTTCATACCCGGCGTGATTTTTGTTGCTTCACGTCTCTTGGAATATACCTCTGTATCGCCAGGGGATGATGAGTATTCTTAAGAAAAAAAATCAACTTCTCAGTCCCTCTGTATTACCTATTCTGTATTTTAATTTTCTTTTTAAAATGTCTTTTTCTGTTTTGATTTATGACCATTTCCCCCCATTTCTTTGGGGAACATTACTGTAATGTAGAACAAATGGGTTCTGGGGTGCCTGGGTGGCTCAACTGGTAAGTGGCCAACTTCGGCTCAGGGCATGCATGATCTTACGGTTCAGAGTTCGAGCCCTGTGTCGGGCTCTGTGCTGACAGCTGGGAGTCTGGAACCTGCTTTGGATTCTGTGTTTCCCTCACTCTCTCTCCCTCCCCCACTCGCATTCTCTCTCTCTCTCTCTCCTCTCTCTCTCTCTCTCTCTCTCAAAAATAAGAACAAATGGGTAATGGATGCATATTTATCTACTAGGTAGACAACATTTAATACAGATTACCCAGCTATTTTTCATAATGGAGCTAATTCTTTTTATGAGTTCAGCTATCTGACAGAGTAACTGTATATCATGCCAGATTTAATGTGAAATGGGTCATTTTCCCAGTGGACCTTCTAAGAACAGTTTGTAATGTGTTTTGACAAGGTTCTGTTTCTTTATTTCTTTTTCTAACCATACTTACTTGTTTTGGGGCAGCCTTAGTCAAAATTTTTCTTTAAACTTCTAATTTTAGATATACAGAAAAGGTTCAAAAACAGAGTTCTCGTGTACTTTTTACCCAACTTTCTCTGATGTTAGCATCTCACGGGACCATAGTATGGTTAGCAAAGCCGGGAACTAACATTGGTATGGTGTTAACTAAATTACCGAATTTATTTGAATTTTACCACTTGTACCACTGATGTCCTTTTTCTCTTCTAGGGTCTCTTGTTCTACTTTGCTGTTAGGCCTTTTTCTGTTACCTTCTGTCCTTGTCTTTCATGGCCTTGTAATTTCTTAGTTTTTCCTTGGTCTTCGTGGCTTTCATATTTGAAGAGTACTTACCAGGTATCTTGTAGGATGTCCCTCAACCTGGGTTTTTCCAACTGTTTCTCATGATTAACATGGAGGAGGTTATGCATTTTTGGCAAGAAAACCGCCAGCAAAGCTTTTTAAAATGCTCTATAGAGAGGTTTTGGAGATGTTAGATATAGAAATGACGGTTGAGGGGCGCCTGGGTGGCTCAGTCGGTTGAGCCTCCGACTTCAGCTCAGGTCACGATCTCGCGGTCCGTGAGTTCGAGCCCCGCGTCGGGCTCTGGGCTGATGGCCCAGAGCCTGGAGCCTGCTTCCGATTCTGTGTCTCCCTCTCTCTCTCTGCCCCTCCCCTGTTCATGCTCTGTCTGTGTCTCAAAAATAAATAAAAAAACGTTAAAAAAAAATTAAAAAAAAAAAAAAGAAATGACGGTTGACTTTTTAAATTAAAACTGTCAAGGTGAAAGTACCCTGGCTGTTCCAAACTCATGGATCTAACTACCCATTTTTCCAGTTTCTTAAAAAAAATTGCGTACTTTCCTATTCATGCTGATTACATCTTCCTGGAATAGTGTGTTCTCGAATTCAACCATGAAATTCTTATTCTTTAAAACCTGAGCCCTCCTTCTGGTTCTTCCATAAGCCTTGTCAGTCTAAAGTGCTTGCTGCATTCTCTAAATTTGTTAGAAAAATTCCTGTGAAATGTTCTGTCTATAATTACGTCCTGCCCATTTTGCGTTGTTGAATTTTTTTTTTTTTTTTTTTGGCATTTAACATGTTTATCTTCCCAACCAGAGTGTCAGCTCTCTGACTGTAGGATCATGTCTTTTATATATTTGTATCCCCCTTAGCACTTAGCATAGTGCCTCACCCTTATAGGTACCCAGTAAATATTTGTTGAATGACTAAATTTCTTTCTTTCTTTTTTTTTTTTTAAGTTAATTTATTTTGAGAGAGACCAAGACCGCATGAGCAGGGAGGGGCAGAGAGAGAGGGGGGAGAGAGAGACCTCCAAGCAGGCTCCACACTGTCAGCGCAGAGCTCCACGTAGGGCTTGAACTCAGGAAACCGTGAGATCATGACCTGAGCCAAAACCGAGAGTCGGATGCTTAACCGACTGAGCCACCCACCCAGGTGCCCCTGAATGACTAAATTTCTACCTAGAGGTTGATTTAACTTAAGAGTAAGCCAAGATAAAGTGCTTCTTTTTCCACAAAACTTTGTTTATTTAAAGTAAACTCTGCCCTCATTGTGGGGCTGGAACTCCTGATCTCAAGATCAAAAGTCTCATGGTCTACTGACTGAGTCAGCCAGGTGCCTCAAAATGATCTTGTTTTTATAAACAAGTGCTTATGGTGTTTTGTGTGTTGGTGTTTGCATATTTTAATTAGAAAGGGCACTGTTGAATTCTTTTTCTTTTTGGTGACAGGTTTTGTAGTGTTCTTTTCTGTCTTCCTTGATTTATAACCTGATAATTGGAGTTATGTCAGGAGACCGATATGTCTCAAAAGGCATCTTTAAAAGGTTTTTTTTCTTTTTTCCAACCACAGATAATGAAACAACCACCAATTAAATTTGATCCAAAGATACTGCATCTACCAGCATATTCAGGTAGGATTACAAAGCGCTTGTCAAACACATAGACTCTTGGCAGACAGATGTAAATAAGACCTCTAACAGCAAATGGAGTTTTTTTTTAAGTTTATTTAGAGACAGAGACAGAGTATGTGAACAGGGGAGGGGCAGAGAGAGAGAGGAGAGAGAGAGAATCCCAAGCAGGCTCTGTACCATCATTGAGAAGCCCAATGTGGGGCTTGAATGCACAAACCGTGAGATCATGACCTGAGCTGAAACCCAAGAGTCAGAGCCACTCAGCACCTCTTCCCCGCCCCCCCCCCCCCCCCCCCCCCCCGCCTGCTTTTTTAAAGCAAATGGAAGATTTTATTTATTTATGAATAGCTACATTCCAGTTTTCTGGCCAACTGGCTATATTCTTGGGGTAGTGCTGTGTGCATTGCAAACAACCTGTAATCCATTTGTGCCATCCTTTGACCGTGCCCAGCTGAGTCTGGACTGCCCTGTACCCCTGTGGAAGTGAACGTTCCCGTAAAGCTGTGCGGGCCTTCTCTTGCCCTTCCCTCTTGTAGAGCCCATTGGATTTCCAACATTTATGGTATTCTTGTGGGTACAGAGGGTCGGAGACCACAACGAAGAATTGAGACTCTACTCTAGGGAGTTGACAATGGGGTCAGATGGTTTGCTTTTGTGGAGAGGGTTTGGGAATGAAGATACTCAAAGAAGATGGGTTCGGTTTCCTTTCACCTAATGGGAAGTCTTATGTGGGGTGAGCATCAGAAATTTGTTTACACCTTAAACTTTGATGTATTTTGTATGATAAAATCTATTTTAAGCTGGTAAACTAGATCTAGAAAAACATTCTTCATCATCGCTGGAGTATAATCCAGGATTTCATATCAAATCAAAGTAAATTCAAAATAAAACATTTGAATTTAAATATACAGTGCCAAATAGAGCCAACCTTAGAGCAGTATTATTTCAAAATAATATTCCTTCCCTTTTCCTCTTTACTCTGGGTTATTTTAGGAAATTATTATTACCGCTTATTTTATTCAGAGATGGAAATTAGCCAAAACTGGTCATTTTGGATGGCATCTTATTGCCCATTTTTGTTTTCTGTTTGTATATGGTTTGGGCTTGGATCTCCCAGAGGATTTCAACTACTGTATTAACCTGTTACGTTTAACAGTCATTTCATTGGAACTTTTTAACAACCGCACAATTCTTAGCTTTTCCAACATTTTATGGCTAGATCGCTTTATTTATACGAAGGCTATCACTTGCTTTTTTGTAATACAACTTTCTTGAGTATTTTGTTAAAATCTCGGTTGCAGGATGATTCTCCTTTAGGCATCTTTTAAAGGTGGTTTTCCATTCACATAGAGAAAAAGGGTCCATGGGTAGAAAAGGAGAAGAATCTAGAAGAATAAATAAAAGTAGTGTCCTCTTTGGAGGACTTTATGGTTTTGACATTGTAAATTTATGATTGTCTTTGTCCTCAGCTGCTGAAATTTTGCGTTCCGTTTTTTTTTTCTCTTGTAGTGTTTTCAGCAATTTTTTTTTTTTTACCTGATACCCACTTTTAATTTGTTCTTTCCTCTCCAGTGGATAAATTAGCGTTTCTAAAAGACCAAGACTGGAACGCCTTTTTGCAGCAAGTGTGCTCACAGATTGACTCCACTGAGAAGAGCACGGGGGCCTCGCGAGCCAAGCTGAACCTCCTTTGCTATTTGTGTGTCGTGACTGGACACCGGGAGGTGGCCACGCGCCTCCTCCATTCACCTCTGGTGGGTAGTTCAGTTGTGAAGCCTCCTTTCGTGGTCCTGGCAAGCCTTTTGCGCGTAGCTTTCGTATTTCTATTAAGATTAAAACATCAGTGCTAAAATAACTCATTTGATTTAGGTGCAGTGAAAAAAAAAAAAAAAGATTTATCAAGATTATAGGTTTGCCAGAATTTTGTCCAGTCGTTAGATCCGAAAGAAGTTGAGTAGACAGTGATCTTGAACTTTTTCTTTTGTTATACTCTGGCTTGCGTTTTCTTTTAACTTGTAATAATTGTAAGATATTTTTCATATCTGAAATCTTAAGACATTAGACCTTGTCATCAGCTGCCAGAATGAGCTGCCCATGTGGAACAAGGCCTGCTTTCCTGGGTTGACCTGGCAAACTCCCGAGATTTCTGATACCACTCTGATAGGAGACCCAGAGTCTCTAAGGCTTTTCTTTCTTTTTCCCCTGCAAATATTTTCTTGGACTGTCTTGGCCATCGGTAAAACCACAGGAATTTGGTAGAGCTTTTGAAGTCTACCTCAGAAAGGGGTTACAGTGGTCTGGGGCATTTTTCATAGTTAGGTGCTCATTGGGGAACTGGCTTGAAAAAATTTAAATTTGTTTGCTTCCAAGATAGTATTGAGGTTACTTGTTTGGTGCTTGGTGTGTGTTTGGGAGCAAGGCGGGTGTGGGGGCACGTTTATGGAATATAATTGGGTAGGAGAAACAAAGTAATGTTCTTAGTGTTTATTTTTATCTTGTGTGTTCAGTGCTTTTTTTGCATCTTCCTGAGTAATTGATTATCTCCTAATCCAGGATTCACATTTCAATTGTATACAGGTCTGATTTGTTAACTTAGCAGTCACTTTCTGTGTTATTTCATGAAGGAAATGTACATCTTGTTTTATTCTTTTATTCTAGTTCCATTTACTAATCCAGCATTTGCGAATAGCTCCAAACTGGGATATGTAAGTAACATTTATATTTAAGTAAATTATTCTTCATTATTGTAAGTCATTACAACATACATGTTTATCAAAAGCACATGGTCCTAAGTACTTTCGTACTGAAGTAATCATTACTGTGAATCCTTGGCAATTTCTATAGGCAGCCCAACTGTAAATTTAAAAAGATTTCGGAATAGGCCTTACACTCCAATCCTAGGATTCTATAAACTATACCTGGAAACTTTGTTACTGTTACTCTTTGGAGTATTCTTGATCAGATACTTTACTTTTGATCCCTGTTTTAGTTCTTGCTGCGGAGTTTTCCCTTTCCACTGCATCTTTCTCTGGGGTAATGCCTGACTCCCTTATGATATTATTTAAAATCTAATGGTGTTATGCTCTGTAAACCCCTGATAGAAGTGTATGATATACTTGTTTAGTATGCAGACAGCATACCATTAGGTAAAGTGTGGGAAGGCTCTGGTTTCCAGTTGCCAGGGAGACCTGGCCAGATGATTACTTTTTTCTGAGTCTCTACTTCGCGAAGAGTCTGTGTGGGGTGATGAAATCGCATGGGTTTCCGATTCACAGACCTGGGTGTGGATCACAGATCTGCCCCCTGGGCAATTGCCGTAAGTGCTGAGCCTCAGTTTCCTCAACTGTAAAATGGGAGTAGCATATCTACCTCATAGATTCTTGTTAACTGAATTTTGAGGGGTGCCTGGGTGGCTGAGTGGGTTAAGCATCTTGATTTCAGCTCAGGTCATGATCTCATGGATCATGGGATCATGCCCCCCGTCGGGCTACACACTGAGCGTGGAGCCTGTTTGGGATTCTGTCTCTCTCTGTCTCTGTCTCTCAAAATAAAGAAGCTTAAAAAAACGGAACGAGATAAATATATGAAATGCCTTGCATAGTGCCTGATTCTTCCTGGGTAGGTAGTAGATGTTGGAGTGTGGAGGCTGCAGTGGTTGTATTTGATGTTATCAAGCCTGTTTATCTTCCTGTTAGAGAAGCACATGAAGGTGAAAGGTTTTGTGCAACGTGGTAATGATGGTAAGATAGCAATTATCCTTTGCTGGCAAAATTTGTGGGAAACGAGGTATTCACAAAATGCTTTTTTGGATAATTTTTGTTATGCATCTTCTAGGGTCACTTTCCCAGGGTAAAACCTGGCATTGCAACTAGGATTTTTAGGCTTTTTTGAGTGTGTAAAACTTTGAGAAGATTTGCGGCGTGCTCACTGAAAAGCCAACAAAACCGAGCACTTTAGCTACAACTTACATTCTTGACTGGGGTGCCCCCTGCTGACTTGCGTGTGTTGGTGGGGGGAAACAAACCTTTTTTAATCTTTTCCAAGTACTGTTGTTTCCCCCTATTTTTTAGCTTGAAGCTTAATTGTAAAACAGCTTGTGTTTGAGGAAAATGATAAAAACTAAGGTGGACACATCCTCTGCTTGGAACCTTCGTTTATTGTCTTTGTCCATTCAGACGCCAGTTCCTTCAGTGAGGCCTTCTCTGACCCAGGTCGTATCACCTTAAGAGCATGTAGGGTGCTTAGCTGGGGGATTGACCATCACTGTTGAAACGGGTATGTTTATTCCTTGGCTTTTGTTAGCATATAGGAAAACAAAACAGAATAACACAGAATTTTGTTTCTCTTCCCCTTTTGACATAATATGTTTTAATGTCATTAAATATTTAAGATTTTTTTTTTTTTTTTCAAGGTATGCCTTTTCTTGTCTGCTATGAGTGCCTAATCATTTAATTTACCCTGTTCCCTATTTTTGGATGATATTATAACACTGCAAATAATATGCTGATGAATGTTTTTGTGCTTAACTGTTGGTGCACGTTTGTTTTCTCTTTTTCCCCTTACGGCAGATTCTTAGCAGGAATGAGTAGAAGGCAATAAATAGTTTTGTGACTTCTGATAAATTGCTAAAACACTCTTTGCAAAAACCGTATCAACATGCATTCCCACTTGGTGTGTATAAAAATGCTCTTCTGTTAGAACTTTTCAAAAGCGGAGGGGTGCCTGAGTGTCTCTGTTTAAGTGTCCGACTCTTGGTTTTGGCTCAGGTTGTGTACTTGTGGTTCATGAGTTCAGACCGTGCATCGGGCTCTGCACAGACAGTGTGGAGCCTGCTTGGGATTTTCTCTCTCTCTCTCTCTCTCTCTCTCTCCCTCACTCTCCCCCTGCTCTGCGTACTCTTACTCAAAATAAATAAACTTAAATAAAAAAAATTTAACTTTCAACAGTGGATAATTATGAAATTTTGTATCCTTTGCCAATAAACTTTACCAAGGTATATGATACACGCATAATAATACATAATATTGTAATTAAGAAACTAGATTAACTGTGGGAATATGCATAATGTACGTAATGTGAAATTTACCATTTTAGTGTATCTTTAGTGTGCAATTCAGTGGTATTAAGTACATTTACAACGTTGTGCGACTATCACCACTATTCCCAGAACTTTTTCATCATCCCAAACGGAAGCCATTACTCATCGAACAGTAACTCCCCTCTCCCCTCCTAGTTCTGGTAACCTCTCTAATACTCTTTATGAATTTGCCTGTTCTGTGTGTAATAGAAGTGGGATCTTCTATTGTGTCTTTGTTCCTGGCTTAATTCCCTTAGCTTAACGTTTTCGGAGTTCAACCATGTTGTAGCACGTGTCAGAATGCCATTCCTTTTTAATGTTGATTAGCATCCAATATATGTATATGCCACATTTTGTTTGTTTGCATCTGTTGATGGATATTTGGGTTGCTTCTACCTTGTACTATTGCAAATAATGCTGCTGTGAACACTGGGGTACAAATAATCTGTTAGAGTCCCTGCTTTCAGTTATTTTGGGTATATACCTAGGAATGGAATTATTGGATTATTTGGTAATTCTGTCTTTTCATTTATTGAGTAAATATCATATTGTTTTCCACAGCAGCTGTACTAATTTACATTCCCTCCAGCGGTGCACAAGGGTTCAGTTTTCTCCACGTCCTTTTATCATTTTTTTTTTTTTTAATAGTAGCTATCCTAATGAGTGTGAAGCTGTCATTATAGTTTTGATTTGCATTTTGTTAATGACTAGTAATGTTGGGCATCTTTTCATGTACTTATTGGCCATTTGTTTGTTTTCTTTGGAGAAAAGTCTGTTCATGTCCTTTGCCTATTTTCTTTTTCTTTTTTTTTTTTTTTTTTTTTTTTTAAGCTTATTCTGAGAGAAAGAGCACATCTGTGAGCGGGGGTAGGGGCAGAGAGAGAGAGAGAGGGAGGGAGGGAGGGAGGGAGGGAGGGAGAGGAGAGAGGATCATAGCACGGAGCCCAGTGCAGGCTCGAACTCACAAGCCATGAGATCATGACCTGAACCAAAATGCAGAGACGGATGCTTAACTGACTGAGCCACTCTGGTGCCCCTCCTTTGCCTATTTTCTAATTGGGTTGTTGTGTGTTGTTGATTAATAAGAGTTCTTTATATATTCTGGATATTAACCCCTTATCAGATTATATGACTTGCAAATTTTTTTCTACCATTCTGTGGTTGCCTTTTTTACTCTTGGTAGTGTCCTTTGATGCATAAAAGTTAAATTTTGATGAAATCCAGATTTCCCATTTTTTCTTTTGTTGCCTGTGCTCTTAATGTCATATGCAAGAAATCATTGCCAGATTCAGGGTCTTAAAGCTTTTTATTTCTTCTCAGAGTTTTATAGTTTTAGCTTTTATATTTAGGTTTTTGATCCATTTTGAGTTAATTTTTGTATATAGTGTTAGGTAAGGGTCTAACTTCATTCTTTTGCACGTGTATATCCAGTTTTCCTAGCACCATTTGTTGAAAGGGCTACTTTTCCCCCATTGAATGGTATGGGCATCCTTGTCGGTAATCCTTTGACGAAATATGTGAGGGTTTATTTCAGGGCTGTCTGTTCCATCCCATTAGTCTATATATCAGTCTTTATGCCAGGACCACCGTGTCTTGATTGCCACAGTTTTGTAGTAAATTGTGCGGTCAGGAAGCGTGAGACCTCTAACTTTGTTCTTCTTTTTCAAGATTATTTTGCCTGTTTGGGGTCCTTTGGGACCCTTTTGAATTTTAGGAAGGACTTTTCTAATTTTTGGCCTAAGTTTGGCACTTGAATAAAGTAAATTGTCATCATCAATTTTTTAAATACCGTTTCTTCGTTTGTGAATTCTTGGCCCTACTTTACCTTTTGGCTGATTGGATTTCATTTGTTTTCATTAGTCTTTTTTTTTTTTTTTTTTTAAGATGTCTCAGAGGCTCTGCTTCTGTAGTCGTTGCCTCCTCAGAACTTTCTGTCCAGTGTTAGGGCTCAGGAAGAGGGGGCTGAATGAGACCTTCTTGTGCCCCCAGGCCTTGCTCACCCCTATGCCGGCCTTCAGAGTTTTTTCGCTGTCTCCTGTCAGCACACCCCCTAAGACTCGGATGCCAGCCTTCTTCCTCTGCTTCCATGGGAGTAGTTTGATTTTGTTTTTCAGTGTCTGCATTTTTCTTTTGATCCCAGGCCTGCAAAACTTTACTGGAATGTGCCTACGTATTGCATTTTACTAATTTGCTTTGACAATTTTTTAAGTGCTTCAGCCTTTCTTTAGCTTCCCTATTTCTTTATGATTTCTTCGTCTGTGTTTCATCCTTTTTCTGCTCCTGAATCTCCTGTAGGATGGGTGTGGGATTTCCTGTCTCTTGACTCTTCATTTTCTTTTGCTTTTCTTGCTCCCTTTTGTTGAGATCGTTCACATACTGTAAAATTCACCTTTTCTGTTTGTTTTTATTTTTATTTATTTATTTTTTTTCTGTTTTTATTAAGAGTTTATTTTCTAGAGCAGTTTTAGGCTCGCAGCAACATTTAGAAGAAGGTACAGAGATCTATACTTCCTGCTTCCACACATGCGTAGCCTTCCCCATTATCAACACCCCCTTCTAGAGTGGTACATTTGCTACAACTACATTGTTAAACCTGCACTGGCATGTTACAATCACCCCAAATTCATAGTTTATACTTCCTTCTTGGTTTTATACCTCCCATGGATTTGGACAAATGCATGATGACATGTATTGTCATTATGGCATCATACAGAGTGTTTTCATTGCCCTAAAAATCTGTGTTCCACCTATTCATCCCTCTGACCGTCGCTCAACTTTTTACTTTGTCCATAGTCTTGTCTTTTCTCCAGAATCCCTACATGGAATCCTACGATGTTGGTACCCTACACTATGTGGACTTCAGATGGGCTTTTCTAAGATTTCTCCATCTCTTTTCATGGCTTGACAGCTCCTTTCTTTTTAGTGCCAGATAGCACATCGTCTGCATGTACCACAGTGTGTTTATTCACATACTAAGGACATCCTGGGTGCTTCCAGTTTTAGCGTAATATGTGAATAAAGCTGCTGTTAACACCGTGTGGACATAGGCTTTCAACCCCTGCGGCTAAGTACCAAAGTACCAAGGAGCAGGACTCCTGAACTGTGTGTTAAGAGTAGGTTTAGTTTTGTGAGAAACTCCCAAATTGTCTTCCTCTTCCAAAGTGGCTCTACCATTTCGTATTCCCACTGACGACAAATGAGAGTTCCTGTTGCTCCATAGCTTTGCTAACGTTTGGTCTTTGCCAGTGTTTTGGATTTTGGCCATTCTTCTTGGTGTGTAGTGGCATGTTGTTTTAATTGGCATTTCCCTGATGACCTATGATGTGGAGCATTTTCTCATAGGTTTATTTGCCATCTGTTTATCTTCTCTGTTGAGGTGTTGTTAAGATCTTTGGCTTGTTTCTTCATTGGGTTGTTTTCTTATTGTTGAATTTTTAATGTTTATTTTTGAGAGAGACAGAGTGTGAGTGTGGGAGGAGCAGAGACAGGGAGACACAGAATCCAAAGCAGGAGCTGTCAGCACAGAGCCCGACATGGGGCTCAGACTCGGGAACAGCAAGATCATGACCTAGGCCGAGGTCGGACGCTCCGCTGACTGAGCCACCCGGGCGCCCCTCTTATTGTTGAGTTTTAAAAGGTCTTTGTGCATTTTGAAAGACAGTCTTTTACCAAGTATGTCTTTTGCAAATAATTTCTTCCAGTCCTGGCTTATCTTCTCATTCTCTTGACGTTATCTTTTGCAGAATAGAAATTTTTATTAAACATTTTTTTAACGTTTATTTTTGAGAGAGAGAGAGACACAGTGTGAGTGGGGGAGGGGCAGAGAGAGTGAGTGAGTGAGTGAGGGGGCGGGGGGAAGACACAGAATCTGAAGCAGGCTCCAGGCTCCGAGCTGTCAGCACAGAGCTGGATGCAGGGCTCGACCCCACAAACTGTGAGATCATGACCTGAGCTGAAGTTGGATGCTTAACTGACTGAGCCACCCAGGTGCCCCTAGAAATTTTTATTTTAAATAAAGTCCAGCTTATTAATTATTTCTTTCATGGACTGTGCTTTTGATGGTTGTATCTAAAAGGTCATTGCCATACCTAAAGTTATGTAGGTTTTTTCCTGTGTTAGCTTATAGTAGTTTAAAATTTTTTTCTATTAAAGTTTTTTTTAATGTTTATTCTTGAGAGAAAGAGAGAGAGTGTGAGCCGGGGAGGGGCAGAGACAGGGAGATGCAGAATCCAAAGCAGGCTCTAGGCTCTGAGCGGTCAGCACCGAGCCCGACGCAGGACTCTCAAACCCACAGACTGCAAGATCATGACCTGAGCTGAAGTCGAATGCCCAACCGACTGAGCCACCCAGACACCCCACGTCTAGTAGTTTTATACTTTGGCATTTTACACTTAAGTTGATCTGTTTTGAATTTTTGTGAAGTGAATAAGATCTGTGTCTAGATTCTTTTTTTTTTTTTCATGTTGTGCAATTATGCTACCACCATTTGTTGAAAAGACCATCATTGCTCCATTGTACTGCCTTTGCTTCTTTGTCATAGATCCTTTGATTCTATTTATGTGAGTCTATTTCTTCTGTATTCTTTCATTGACCTTTTTGTTTATTCTTTTGTTAATACTACACTGTCTTGATTAACTGTAGCTTTATAGTGAATCTGGAAGTCAAGGGTTATCAGTCCTCCAACTTTGTTCTTCTAAAGTGTTGTGTGAGCTATTTTGGATCTTATGCCTCTCTGTATAAACCTTAGAATCAGTTTGTCAGTATCCACAAAATAACTTGCTGGGATTCTTTTTTATTTTTTATTGACATGAACATTTTATTACTAGTTGCACTTCCTTGAGTACATTCTCTTTTTGTTTTTTGTTTTTTCTGTTTCAGGAAGATAATTTAGTGATTCATCACTTAAATATAACACCCAGTCCTCATCCCAACAAGTGCCCTCCTTAATGCCCATCACCCATTTGGCCCATCTCCAACCCACCACCCTTCCAACAATCCTCAGTTCTCTGTATTTAAGAGTCTCTTATAGTTTGCCTCCCTCTCTCTTTTTATCTCTTTTTTCCTTCTCTTCCCCTGTGTTCATCTGTTTTGTTGTTAAATTTCACATATGAGCGAAAACCTAAGGTATTTACCATTCTCTGACTTATTTTGCTTAGCATAATATACTCTGGTTCCATCCAAGTTATTGTGAATGGCAAGATTTCATTGTTTTTGATGGCCGAGTAATATTCTGTTGTATGTATATACCATATCTTCTTTATCAGTTCATCACTTGATGGACACTTGGGCTCTTTCCATACTTTGGCCGTTGTTGATAACGCTGCTGTAAACATTGAGGTGAATGTGCCCCTTTGAATCAGCATTAAAAATTTTTTTTAATGTCTTATTTATTTTTGAGACAGAGATAGGGCATGAGTGGGGGAGAGGTAGAAGGAGAGGGGGACACGGAATCTGAAGCAGGCTTCAGGCTCTGAGCTGTCAGCACAGAGCCCGACACGGGGCTCGATCCCATGAACTGTGAGATCATGACCTGAGCCGAAGTTGGATGCTTAACCAGCTGAGCCACCCAGGTGCACCCGAATCAGCATTTTTGTATCCTTTGAATAAACACCTAGTAGTGCAATTGCTGGGTCATAGGGTAGCTGTATTTTTAATTTTTTGAGGAAGCTCCATACTGTTTTCCAGAGTTACTGCACCAGTTTGCATTCCCACAAGCAGTGCTAAAAGGTTCCCCTTTGCATCCTCACCAACATCTGTTGTTGTCTGAGTTGTTAACTTGAGCCATTCTGATAGGTGTGAGGCGGTGTCTCATTGTGGTTTTGATTTGTATTTCCTTGATGCTGAGTGATGTTGAGTATCTTTTCATGTGTCTGTTAGCCATCTGGATGTCTTCTTTGGAAAAGCGTTTGTGTCTTTTGCCCATTTCTATACTGGGTTATTTGTTTTTCTGGTGTTGAGTTCGGTAAGTTCTTTATAGATTTTGTATACTAACCCTTTGTCTGATACGTCATTTGCAAATATTTTCTCCCATTCTGTTGCCTTTTAGTTTTGTTGATTGTTTCCTTTGGTGTGCAGAAGCTTTTTACCTTGATAAAAAATTCATTTTTGCTTTTGTTTCCTTTGCCTCAGGAGACATGTCAAGTAAGAAGTTGCTGTGGCCAGGGTCAAGGAGGTGGTTGCCTGCTTTCTCCCCTGGGATTCTGATGGTTTCCTGTCTTACATTTAGGTCTTTCATCCATTTTGAATTTATTTTTGTGTATGGTGTAAGAAAGGGGTCCAGATTCATTCTTTGGCATGTCGTTGTCCATTCTCCCAGCACTATTTGCCAAAGACACTGTCTTTATTCCATTGGATACTCTTTCCTACTTTGTCGAAGATTAGTTGGCCATACATTTGTGGGTCCATCTGGGCTCTCTGTTCATAGATCTATGTGTGTCTGTTTTTGTGCCAGTACCATACTGTCTTGATAATTACAGCTTTGTAATACAGCTTGAAATCCAGAATTGTGATGCCTCCAGCTTTGATTTTCTTTTTCAACATTACTTTAGCTATTCGGGGTCTTTTCTGGTTCCATACAAATTTTAGAATTGTTCTAGTTGCGTGAAGAATGCTGGTGTTATTTCAGTAGGGATTACATTGAATGTATAGATTGCTTTGTGTAGTATTGACATTTTCACAGTATTTCTTCTGACAGTTCGTGAGCACAGAATGTTTTTCCATTTCTTTGTGTCCTCTTCAATTTCTTTCATAAGCTTTCTATAGTTTTCAGCTTACAGATGTTTTACATCTTTGGTAGATTTATTCCTAGGTAATCTAATGGTTTCGGTGCATTTGTAAATGGGAATGATTCTTTGATTTCTCTTTCTGCTGCTTCATTAATGGTCTATAGAAATGCAACCAATTTCTGTGTTCGTTTTATGTCCTGTGACTTTGCTGAATTCACATATCAGTTCTAGTAGGTTTTTTGATGGAGTCTTTTGGGTTTTCCATGAGGAATATCATGGCATCTGCAGAGAGTGAAACTTTGACTTCTTCCTTGCCAATTTAGATGCCTTTTATTTCATTTTGTTGTCTGATTGCTGAGGGTAGGGCTGCCAATACTGTGTAGAATAACAGTGGTAAGAGTGGACATCCCTGTCGTGTTCCTAACCTCAGTGGGGAAAGCTCTTAGTTTTTCCCCACTGAGGATATTAGTTGTGGGTCTTTTGTATATGGCCTTTATGATCTTGAGGTATGTTTCTTTTATTCCTACTTTCTTGAGGGTTTTTTATCAAAGGATGCTGTATTTTGTCATACACCTTTTCTGTATCTATTGAGAGGATCTCGTGGTTCTTATCCTTTCTTTCACTAATGTGTATCACATTGATTTGTGGACATTGAACCAGCCCTACAGCCCAGGAATAAATTCCACTTGATCATGGTGAATAAATCCCACTTGGTCGTTCTTTTAGGGTATTGTTGGATCCTTTTGGCTAGTAGCTTTTTGAGGAGTTTTGCATCTACGTTCATCAGGGATATAGGCCTGTAGTTCTTTTTATTGGGGTCTGTCTGGTTTTGGCATCAAGGTAATGCTGGCCTCATAGAATGAGTTTGGAGGTTTTCCTTCCTTAACTTGGTAGGACTTTGGAAGTATATCGAATCTCGAGATCATGTTGGGAAGAACTCACATCGGGATAATATTGAGTCTTTTGATACGTGAACATGTAATACCTTTCTATTCTTAGTTCTTGGATTTCATTAATCATAGTTTTGTACTTAATCATATAGATCTTGTACATATATTGTTAGATTCACAAGGATTTCATTTTTGGGTGTTGATGTAAATGGTATTGTGTTTTGTATTTCAAATACGTATTTTTTAACGTTTTTTATTTTATTTTTGAGAGACACAGAGACGGAGTGCGAGCTGGGGAGGGACAGAGGGAGAGGGAGACACAGAATCTGAAGCAGGCTGCAGGCTCTGAGCTATCAGCACAGAGCCCGATGCGGGGCTTGAACCCACGAACTGTGAGATCATGACTTGAGCTGAAGTCGGCCGCTTAACTGACTGAGCCACCCAGGCACCCTGTTTTTTATTTCAAACTCCACTTGTTAATTGCTAGTATATAGGGAAGTGATTGACTTCTAGATGTTAACCTTGTATCCTGCACCTTGTCATAATCCGTAGTTCCTATAGTTTTTTTTTTTGTTTGTTTGTTTTTTTGGCTTGGGAGTGGGATGGGGGGTCATCAGTTCTTTAAGATTTTCTATAGTCACATCTTATGTGAACAAAGAACTTTATTTCTTCCTTCTTAATCTGTCTACCTTTTATTTCTTGTCCTACTACATTAGCTAGAGCGTTTAGTATGACATTGAGGAATGGTGGTGAGAGGCAACAGCCTTGATTTTAGTGGGAAAATCTTGAGTTTCCCAGATTTAAGTAGGATGTTGACTCTAGGTTTTTTGTAGATAGTCTTTACCAAGTTGAAAAAATTCCCCCTCTATTTCTAGTTTACTGAAAGCTTTTTAACATAAACGGGTGTTATATCTTTGTCAAATGCTTTTTCTTCATCTCTTAGATTCTGTGTTTTTTTAGTTTGTAGATGTGATGACAATTGTTTTTTGAAAACCCGATGTTAAATGGTTTTTAGCATATTCACAAAGTTGTGTGACCACACCACTATCTAATTTCAGAATATTTTCATCACCCAGTGAAACCCCATGTCCATTGCCCCTTTTCCCTTGGTCCCTGCAAACCACTAATCTACTTTCTGTCTGTAGCTTTACTCATTCCAAATATTTTGTATAAGTGAAATGCACAAAATGTGATGTGTGTGTGTCTGTCCTCTTTCACTTAGCATATGGTTTGTCAGTACTTCATTTCTTTCAGTGTTAGAGAGAGAGAGGCAGAGGCAGTGAGAAGGAGACACAGAATCCAAAGCAAGCTCCAGGCTCTGAGCTGTCAGCACAGAGTCAGATGCGGGGCTTGAACCATGAACCATGAAATCATGACCTGAGGCAAAGTTGAGCGCTTAACTGACTGAGCCACCCAGGTGCCCCTGTACTTCAGTTTTTTTTTTTTTTTTTTCTTTTAACATTTATTCATTTATGAGAGAGAGAGAGAGCACGCATGCTGGAGCCAGGGAGGGGCAGAGAGAGAGGGAGACAGAATCCAAAGCCAGTTCTGGGCTCTGTGCTGTCAGCTCAGAGCCCAGATGTGGGGCTCCAAAGTCGGACGCTTAACTGACTGAGCCGCCTAAGCGCCCACTACATCAGTCTTTCTATGACTGGATAGTATTCCATTGTACAGATAATACAACACCTTGATTATCCATTCTTTTTTTTTTTTTTTTAATTTTTTTTAACGTTTTATTTATTTTTGAGACAGAGACAGAGCATGAAGGGGGGAGGGGCAGAGAGAGAGGGAGACACAGAATCGGAAGCAGGCTCCAGGCTCTGAGCCATCAGCCCAGAGCCCGACGCGGGGCTCGAACTCACGGACCGCGAGATCGTGACCTGAGCTGAAGTCGGGCGCCCAACCGACTGGGCCACCCAGGCGCCCCTTGATTATCCATTCTTGATGAACACTTAGGTTGTTTCCAAATTTGGCTGTTGAGAATGATGCTGCTGTGAACATTTTCACACAAGGTTTTATGTGGACATATTTTTTTCACGTCTCTTGGATGTATACCTAGTAGTGGAATTGTTGGGTCCTGTGGTAAGTCTTCAAGCTTTTGAAGAACTTCCAGACTCTTTCAGTGTTCTTCCTTGGTTTTATCTTTGAGTTTTCAAGTTTGATGTTTATCCCTGCTCATCTTATTCTGGAGAATCTCTATTGTATTTCAACACTCATACTACATTTTGGTTTTCACTTTCATGTTCTGGTTGACCCTTTTCTCTAACTGCTTGTATTTGGCCTATTTGTGTACTTTTGAATTTGAGGATAAATTGTAGGATTATAAAAATTCTGTTTTGGAACAGAATATAGGGTTAAGTATAATAACAAATATTCAGGGTTAAACATTAGGATTATACAAGTTAGATTCTTATCTCCTCGGCCTGTAGGTCGGGTCTTATTTTTCATCAAGGTCTTGCTTTTTAATGTTGCTCGTTCCTCAGATCCTTAGTGGTCTTCGGGACTGAGTTTGTTGTATGAGTAAACGGTTAAACTGATCGGGATAGAAGTTGGCGATACCAGTTTTCTCTGTGCTTCTCTAAGTCTGTTTCTCCAGCAACTTTTTTTTTTTCCAATTTTTATTTAAATTCTAACTAGTTAACATAGAGTGTAATACTGGTCTCAGGAGTAGAATTTGGCAGTTCCTCATTTATGTATAACGCTCCATGCCCATCATCAGTGCCCTCCTTGATACCCACCCTTGATTTAGCCCCCCCCCCCCCCCGCCAACCCGTCTCCCCCCATCAGCCCTCAGTTTGTTCTCTGTAGTCAAGAGTCTCTTCTGGTTTGCTTCCCTCTTTCTTTCTTTCCTTCCTGTATGTTCATCTGTTTTTTAAACTCCACGTATGAGTGAAATCATATGGTATTTGTCTTTGACCGACTTATTTCGCTTAGCGTGATACACTCTGACTTCATCCACATTGTTGCACATGGCAACATTTCATTCTTTTTGATGGCTGTGTAATCTTCCATTGTGCATATATACCACTTCTGTACCCAATCATCAGTTGTTAGACATTTGGGCTCTTTCCCTAGTTTGCATATTGTTGATAATGCTGCTATAGACGTTAGGGTGCGTGTGCCCCTTCGGATCTGTATTCTCGTATCCTTTGGGTAAATATCTAGTAGTGGAATTGGCAGCAGCTTCTTTAAAGGGAGAGCTGACACGTGAGTGGTGATGCCTGTTGACTGATGGACTTGTATGTTGGGAGCCCAGCTGGCTGGAGAGCAGGCAGGCAAGCCGTGGGCCTCTTGAGGAGTTGCGAGGATGGGTTTTTCTTGGGGACGGAGCTGGCTTTTCTGCATTAACCCCCTTTTCTGCTCTACTATCTGGTGTAGAGGACAGCGGTCTCTGGTCCCCATATCTACATCTGTTTCCACCTCAGGGTAGATTGCTTTACCGTAGGAATAATTTTCCATTTTTGTCCTGGAGACCAGGGCTGCAGGGTTTATTCTGTGTTACCAAGGAGGGAGATGGGAAGGCAGCAGGACCTGGTTGGCTCACTCGTTCATTGTGCAGGTGTGCAATCTGGTGACTGTCCGGTGGCTCGTCCTTGCCTTCTCTTTCAGTTGACTCAGTCTCTGGGGCTTCCTTGGGAAGATCTGTCTTTATCTGTGGTTCTTAGGGAGTTCTTCTATTCATCTTCTGTCAATATGATTTCATCTGTGCTCGTCACCTGGGATTTCCTTGTACGTTTTGGTCCACTTTCAGTCCTCCTTTCTGTTTACAGAAGATTTAATTATAAATTTTTAAAAACATTGTTTATTTTTGAGAGAGACAGAGGGAGGGAGGGAGAGGGAGACACAGAACATGAAGCAGGTTCCAGGCTCTGAGCTGTCAGCACAGAGCCTGATGCGGGGCCTGAACTCACGGACCGTGACATCATGACCGGAGCTGAAGTTGGATGCCCAAGTGACTGAGCCACCCAGGCACTGCTGGTTATCATTTAATTATAAATTTGGTTTTCATTTATCAGACCCTTGAGAGAACAGAAAGGTGCGTGTCAGTGTCCAGTCTGCTACATAAAGCAGCAAAATGTCTCCTTAGTTTCATTTTTATTTCTGTCGATGATGATTATGAATGATCGGTGTTTTCAATTTTCATTTGACACATCAGACATACAGAAGTGCTTCTGAGTTTACGAGTATTTAGGTTTTTTTGCTTTATATTTCTTGTTGCACTTTTATAACATAGTATGTTCTGTATAATTTCTGCCTTTGGGGATTCTGTGTATTTATCTTTGTGGTCTAATATAAAATCATTCTTAAAAATGTTATTAATGTGTAGT
The DNA here is from genome assembly GCF_024362965.1 of Panthera pardus. Lineage (NCBI taxonomy): Eukaryota > Metazoa > Chordata > Mammalia > Carnivora > Felidae > Panthera > Panthera pardus. The sequence continues at coordinate 148,304,407 of NW_026526721.1, forward strand.
GGTAATAATAGCTAACCCACACAGCACATATTACATGTCAGACGACATGGTAATTTCTTGGCAAGGATTATCTCCTTTGATTCTCTGAGCACCTTGATTAGGTACATATTGTAGTCAGTCCATCAAAGTAACCAGGGACATGAAGGATGAGTCAGTAACCCAAGGAACTGTCCTCCCTTCTTCCTCATGGTGGGGTCAAGGCTAGGCCCAGCACATTTCATTTCAGGGTGATAAACACCACCCTATACTGCTTCTCATTGTATAAGTGTGGTCACTGTTGGTAGATTGTATAAGTTTGGTATATACATTTGTTACTTTGACCTTCATAGTTTTATTATGGATGCTTGTATGTATGTATGTATTCATGTGGCCTTCTTGCTGTGCTTGGAAGAGAAGCAGGTTGAATTTCCCCCACTATTCTTGGGTTAACTTTTAATTCTTTGTTACATGGTGTATAACGATGCCCTTTGTAGGTTGTACTGCTTTTTCTTACAAGGGATCTTTTTTTTTTTTTTTTTTTTTTACAAGGGATGATGTTAGCCGTAATTTTTTTTCTTTTTGAGATTTATGTTGGAAACCCTGTTTCACTTTTGTTTACCATGTACAGTCCTATATTTATCCACTCCTTTTCCACTAACGTCTTTAGTTACCTTTGTTGATGTCACTGTCCTGTTCATTCAGCAAACGTTTATTGGGGCCTACTTGATGCGAGGTGTACTGTCTTGGGGCTTGTGGGGTTGGGCAAGACAAAGTCTTGCATTTGTGGACCTTCTAGGCTGGTAGGGGACACAGATAATAAGTAAACCCAAGAACTAGAGCATTTTGGATCTGCTCTAATGTGGTAACAACTAGCTGTATGTGGTTATTAAAGTTTACATTTAAAAGTAATTTAAAATTTTTTTTACTTGTACCAGCCATATTTTAAGTGCTCACTAGTCACATGTATGTGATGGATACTGTATTGAACAGTGTGGATAGGGAACGTGCCTGTCACTGCAGAAAGGTTATTGGTCAGTGCGGATGCTGTCCTGAGGATGGGGACACTTGTGAGGTACAGGGTATTGGGACTCCAGGGGTGCCTGAAATGGTGATATTTAAACAAGGGGCTGATTATGTGAAGAAGCCAGCTTTTTGAGGGCATCATATGTAGATATAGCTGTATGTAAGTATTTGGTATAGACTAAGGAATGTTTTGTTACTTTAAATAGTTGATAGTTTAAAACTATAAGGGTTTTAAGATAGTCTGTTTTTTTCTTTTTCTGATAGAGTGGTTTCTGGTGAGATTGGTGCAAACATTTACTTAGCACATTGTAATACATTTTTCTTTCACTTGAATAAATCTTGTAGGCATTATTTAATTTTGTAGAATGAAAAAACAATTTAGTGTTTCATAATTTGGGCTTGTCTTTGAATTAAGATAAAGTAAGTTTTTGCTCTGCGTCCTCTAATTCATTAGTCAGTTTCTGATAATAAGCATTTGTGTTTTCATTGTAAAAAAAAAAAATTCAGAAGTTAATCCATCTCTCCTTGAAATTTTACACGTTTGGAAATTCAAGCATAATTGACTTGGCCTTGGTCACAAAATGGGTCGGTGGCAGATCACTGACTAGATGCTTTTCCTTGTAACTTCTGGTCCAATGTCCTACCAATTTTTTTTTTTCCTTCCAAATTGATCACTTTTAAAGTATAATTTAAGACAATCTCCTCAACACATGGTGTTGGGAAAACCGGATAGCTACATGGAAAGGAATGAAACTGGACCACTTTCTTACACCATACACAAAAATAAATTCAAAATGGGTGAATGGTCTAAATGTGAGAACCGAAACCATCAAAATCCTAGAAGAGCGCACAGGCAGTGATGTCTCTGACGTCGGGGAAAGCATCATTTTTCTAGATCTGTCTCCTGAGGCAAGGGAAACAGAAGCAAAAATAAACTGTTGGGACTATATCAAAATAAAAGGCAACCTGTGGAATGGATAGAAGGTATTTGCAAATGACATATCAGTATCAGTATCCAAAATATATAAAGAACTTCTACAACTCAACACCCAGAAAACAAATAATCCAATTATTTGTGGGCAGAAGACATGAACAGACATTGCTCCAGAGAAGACATCCACATGGCCAACAGACCTATGAAAAGATGCTCAACATCACTCATCATCAGGGAAATGCAAATCAAAACTATGAGATATCAACTCACACCGATCAGAATGGCTTAAAATAAAAAACACAAGAAACAACAGGTATTGACGAGGATGTGGAGAAAAAGGAACCGCTGTACACCATTGGGAATGCAAACTGGTGCAGCCACTGTGGAAAACAGTATGGAGGTTCCTCAAAAATTAAAAATAGGACTACCCCACGATCCAGTAATCACACTAGTGGGTATTTATGCAAAGAATAACACTAATTCAGAGGGATACGCGCACCCCTGTGTTCATAGCAGCATTATTTGCAATAGCTGAATTATGGAGGCAGCCCAAGTGTCCATACATAGGTGAATGGGTAAAAAAGATGTGGTATATGTTCACAATGGCATATTACTCAGCCATATAAAAAGAACGAAATCTTGCCATTTGCAACAGCATGGATGGAGCTAGAGTATAATGCTAGGGAAATAAGCCAGAGAGAGGTAAATATCATATGATTTCACTTATATGTAGAATTTTAAGAAACAAATGAGCAAAGAAAAAAGACACACCAAGAAACAGATTCTTAAACTGTAGAGAACAAATTGATGGTTAGTTGAGTGGGGAGTTGGGTGGGGAGATGGGTGAAATAGTGGATGGGGATTAAGGAGTGCACTTGTCATGATGGGCACTGGGTGATTTATGGAATTGTTGAGTCACTGTTGTGTGCCTGAAACTTCCATAACGTTGACTAAGGAATTAAAATTTAAAAAACAGTATACTCTTTTTATTTAGAGGCAGAATACTAATCATACAAATAACCTAGGACTTTTTCAGTTTGTATATGGTTAAGAGATGTGAATGGCTAATTCAAGAAGTGTTGAAATCTGTTAGAATTATGTCTGTATGTTAGAGTTCTGACAACATGAACACTTTCCTATGGTTCTTCTCTCAGTGTGATTTGTTTCCCTCCTGGGTCCTGTGTAGCTTAAGAACCAGAAAAGCAGAGGTTCTCTGGCTGACATGAACACTGATTAGCCCAGAGAATGTGCAAAAGCATCAATAATATGGTTCTCAAAAAAAAAAAAAAAAAAAAAAAAGAAAAAAGGAAAAAGAATACGGTTCTTATCAACTCACACATTCAACCATTTTTTTCGAATTAAAAAAAAATCTTATGACTAATTTTCTCCATGAAATAAAATTTCCCACCTGAAAATGATATTTAATAATTTATCACCTTATTTTCTGTTGGATAACGAAACAGAAACTTCACTAAAACTAGTAGTTTTTGGAACAATATTTATAAGATCCATGATTATAAAAATTACTGTAAAAGTGGATATATAAATGTTTAACTGTTCTGATATTTTATCTCTTATGTCTACAATCATTGGCCTAACAAGTAGAACATAACCTTCAGCCAAATACTGCTCTACTCAGAAATAAAATGGTTAATTACATTTTCCTTCTCCTCTCTGGTTAAGGGCTTTCAAAATTTTTATTTTGCATTTTCTATTAAAGTACAACTTGTTCAGCTTTAGTCACATCACGACCGGTTCTGCAGAGGGCGTTGCTGTTCATGTCTCCTGTATGTGAGCGTGCGTTTCTTGGGGCCATATTCATGGCGGAGTACATGCCTACCCCAGCACATCCCATTTTTATTTTATGTTAGTGCTCATAATTGTGTGATGTTACTTGGTTTCCTAGTTCTCCTCAGACCTTATTTTTCTCCATTTACAGACGGGCCAAGGTTGCTCGGGTGATTGGTTTACTGGCCTCACACACAACTGAGCTCCAGGAAAATACACCTGTTACTGAGGTAATTCTCTTTTATTACTGAAATGTTATGAATGGCAAAAAAAAAAAAAAAAAAAGATCATTTCTGATTTTGTGATTTAGAACATGCAACTTTCGTTGACCTTCACGTAAGTTTTTCTTTGTGGGGTTGTGGCATTCGTAAAATAGGCTCAGTAGGCTCTTAGGCTTAAACACAGCCACACATTTGCAACTTGTTCTGTTATTACAGGTGATATGGCAGAGTTAAAATGCCTATAGGCTCTCTTCATTATTATTTCAGTAATTTTTGGATAAGGTTTATTTCATTGCTAGTTTCCTTGTAGTCTCTCTAACATCTTATTATACCTAATTTATTTCCTAGTGCAGCACAGCTCGTAATTCAGATTAAACTCCTTTTTACCCTGAAGTTAGTATTTTCATCCTCATCAGTTGTCAGTTGTTTCTGACTGTGATTCCAGTATTTAATGGACGCACATGCTTGGAAGATATTTTGAAGTGTATACCATTTCTTTCAAGTACTGATACTGGGAAGCATCTCTTAGTTAATCAGTAAATTCAAGTCCCACTAAGCGAAATCTGTTGCACTGCCTTTCTGAGTGTCCGTTTCCCCTTGGATTGGGGAGTGTCAAGAGTTGAAATAGGTGAAAAGAACCAAGGCTTTTAGGGGCAAGGTTAAGAACTCCTGAAGGAAAGAGAAAGTGTGAAGGAGAGGGGATTTTGTAGAGCCAGAGCCTGGTGGTGTGGTATTTGAGACTTTAAGAGGAATTGTTTAGCCAAGTATTGTCCAATAGAACTTCCTGTAGCGATGAAAAGTGTTCTGTACCTGTGCTGTCTGGTACCTCAGCCAGTTGCTGGGATGGCATCCCACTTAGCCCTCTTCTGAGTAGATACGAATGGACGGTTCATTTAAGGTCACTGGATTTCCTTTGCTTCAATTCCATCCCCATTTTCTGCAAATTGTGAGATCTCTGAGCTACTAAAGGAAATGGTACTAAGTCTAACCTTTTTTCTTATTTTCTGGGACCAGTGTGACCCCTGATGGTACCCACCTTGGTTACCAGAGAGGAATAAACTAGACTTTTAATCTAAAATACCAAGCAGCTAGGGCAATATCACTCATCACAGAGGCTTAGTAGCTCAAATCTTAAGGAGGGTGGCTTCTCATGACTCAGAACAAGGGTTTCCAATGAAATAGAGTGGCTGTAGGAGTTGAAAGAGAAGTTAAAGGAAAATTCTAAGACCTATTCGTGACATTCTAGAAGACTGGGCAATCAAAATTGGCAGTCTGTGCTCAGGAGCAGCGTGCCATGAAGAGTGAGCCCGGAAGATATAAAATCTGACTGTCATATAGGTGCTGTAATAAGTAGGATGAGTATCTTAGAAGTGGAGTGAGTGGATTTGAAGATCAGGGAGGCGCCTGGGTGGCTCAGTCAAGGAGGTGTCCAACTCTTGGTTTTGGCTCACGTCATGATCTTACGGTTCGTGAGTTCGAGCCCTGCGTCAGGCTCCTCGCTGACAGTGCAGAGCCTGTTTAGGATTCTCTTGCTCTCCCTTTCTCTCTGCCCCTCCTCCACTTGCTCTGTTTCTCTCTCAAAAATAAACAAACTCTGAAGATCAGCTGGAAGAATTCTCTTAGGATTCAGAAGAAAAAAAGAAAGGTTAAAAATTATGAACTTAAAGCATGAAAGATAGTTCTGGAAGATCTGGTCTGTCCAGTATGGCAGGCACTAGCCTTTGAAAAGCAGGTGGTCGGGGCACCTGGGTGGCTCAGTCGGTTGAGCGTCCGACTTCAGCTCAGGTCATGATCTCGCGGTCCGTGAGTTCGAGCCCCGAGTCGGGCTCTGGGCTGATGGCTCGGAGCCTGGAGCCTGCTTCCGATTCTGTGTCTCCCTCTCTCTCTGCCCCTCCCCCGTTCATGCTCTGTCTCTCTCTGTCTCAAAAATAAATAAACATTAAAAAATTAAAAAAAAAAAAAAAAAAAAAAGAAAAGCAGGTGGTCTGGGGGCACCTGGGTGGCTCAGTCGGTTCAAACTGGTGTCTGACTTCAGCTTAGGTCATGATCTCACGGTTTGTGGGTTCGAGCCCCATATCAGGCTCTGCGCGGACATCTCAGAGCCTGGAGCCTGCTTCAGATTCTGTGTCTCCCTTTCTCTCTGCCTCTCCTCTCACTGTTGACACACACACAGACAGACACTCTTTCTCTCTCTCTCAAAAATAAATATTAAAAAAAAAAAAAAGTAATCTGAATTGAGATGAACTTCAAGTAGAGAACACATACCAGATGTTGAAGACTCCATATGAAAAAGAAAAAAGCATCTTACCTGTACATTTTTTATAGACTACATTTTCAAATGACTGAATATTATTTGGATAAAAATATTATTTGGTTATTTTTGATAATGTATTTTTATGCAGATAATATTTTTGGATACATTTGGATGGATAAATTATTATAGTTAATTTCACTTTTTTCTTTTTTGATATGGCTCCTAGAAAATTTTAAATCACCTTTGTGGCTTGAATTGTATTCCTGTTGGACAGCACTTGTCAAAGATAAACATAATGGGATTACCAGAAGAAGAGATCAAAGCAAACATTCATGAAAGAAATAATAGAAGAAAATTTCACCCTGAGCTGAAAAAAGACTCAATCTTTAGATGAAAGGTTTCACCAAATGTCAGGCAAGATACTGAAAAAAGACCCATAATTAGGCCTATCCTGGTGAAATTTGTAATTATGAAGAGTAAAAGAAAACCAAAACTCAGGTTGTAAACAAAAGCGAATCAGACTTGCATATAATTTATTTGTAACACTATTTCAGCCGAAGATCGCAGTGGAATTAGACCAACACTAAGAAAGCGGTAGAAAAAGAACAACACTTATGGGATCGTGTGACCGTAAATTTCTCTGTACAGCCATCCTGTTGTTTGATTTTGAGGACAAAAGACTTTTTCAGAAATTCAGAGACTCCATCTTAATTTCACCCACATTTCTAAAAAATTGTACTCGAGCAAGCTGCTTGAGTAGCTGTCTGAAAACAAATCTTAAGGTAACAGAAAGAAGCAGCAAATATAGACAGGGACTCCATTAGCATCTAAGTCCAAATAGTAGCTAGTAGCTGTTAATGTTGTGACCTGTGACCTGGAGAGAATGGATTCTTCAGAAAGAATGTGTGTGTGTGTGTGTGTGTGTGTGTGTGTGTGTGTGTGTGTGTGTATATACGTGTATATATATATATATATACACGTATACACGTATACATATATATGTATACGTGTATATATATATATACACGTATACACGTATACATATATATGTATACGTGTATATATATATATACACGTATACACGTATACATATATGTATACGTGTATACGTGTATATATATATATATTTTAACATATATATATGTATACGTGTATACGTGTATATATATATATTTTAACATATATATGTATACGTGTATATGTGTATATATATATATATATATATGTTAAAAAATGAATAGTAGTATGGAAGTAAATTCTACATTGCTTTAGAAGATCTGGAAGGGTAGAGGAGAAGGGAATAGGAAAGAAAAAGGCAAATTCGTTGTTCTTTAACTATTTGAACATTTATTGAGTGTCTGCTATGGGTGTGGTGGTGTGTTATGTGCAGGAAGGCCATTATTCCAGGCACGTTCTTCTAGAAGAAATTCAGCTACTATTTTCTATTTATTTTGTATTGATTCATTTTAACTATAAATATTTACTATATAAATACTATTTTGTATTTATTTTAGAGAGCATGAGTGGGGAAGGACAGAGAGGGCGAGAGAATCCCAAGCAGGCTCCTCACTGTCAGCACATTGCCCAGCGCGGGACTCGATCTAAAGAATCGTGAGATCGTGACCTAAGCTGAAACCAAGAGTCGGACGCTTAACTGACTGAGCCACCCAGGCGTCCCTGATAGATACTCTTTTATTCCTTGTATTGATACTCTTTTATTCCTTGTTTAACAAATATTTGTTGGTGTCTGTGAACAAAGTACAGTCTAGGTACCAGGGTATAGTGCTGAGCAAGAGAAATAAAAATCTGTTTCGATGGAGTGTGTGTTCTAGTGTGAGGAGAGAGAGAGCAGATATCTAGTTTAGGTGCTAATAGATGCAGCGGAAAAGCTAAAGGAGGGTAGTGGGGTCTGGGAAGGATGAGGTGATGGTGGCACTATTTCAGATGGGTTGGCCAGAGAAAGCCTGGGGTAGGAACATCCAGGAAGAGACCTGAAGGGTTTGAGGGAGCACGTCCCTCGGCTGGGTGAGCCGCAGGTGCAAAGGACTGGAGATCAGAGGAGCGGTTGGCATGTTTCGAGGAACAGCATGGAGGTGATGTAGCTGGAACTGAGCAAGAGGAAGACTCCTGGCAGGAGATGGGGTTAGTGAAGTCGCCAGGGGCGAGGTCGTCCCAAGCCTTGTCGTAAGCCCTGCTCAGATTTGGGACTTGATTTGGAATGAGATGGGAAGCCACTGGAGGATTTGAGCAGAGAGCCTCCATGTAGCTTGTATCTGAAGAGAATCACTCTGTCTGTTACAAGGACAGGGGCAAGGTCGAATCGGAGAAAGCACTTTAAGAGCCTGTGCTATGTAGTAGTTCAGATGGTGATGGTGACTTGGATGGACTAGGTTCATAGTGGTAGATGCTGTAAAAAAAAAAAAAAAAGATCTCAATCTGGATATGTGCTGTCTTTGGAGATTTCGAAATACTGAGGCATCAGAGAATTGCAAGTCAAAACCAACGTGAAATATCAAGACAGTCACCAGATTGGCAAAAATTAAAAACCTCAGTCCTAAATATTGGCGAAAGTACTGAGCAGAAGGAAGGCTTCTGTGCTGCTGGTAGGGATGTAAATGGGCACAGCCACTCTGGAACACTGCCGGGTGATCATCGTCAAGAACTGAGTACATCTCAGGGCACCTGGGTGGCTCAGTCGGTCAAGCGTCTCACTTCGGCTCAGGTCATGATCTCACAGCCCGTGGGTTTGAGTCCCACATTGAGTTCTGTGCCGGTAGTTCAGAGCCTGGAGCCTGCTTGGGATTCTGTGTCTCCTCCTCTCTCTTCCCTTCCCTTTTTTGTGCTCTGTCTCTCTCTTTCTCTCAAAGATAAAGATTAAAAAAAAATTAAAAAAAAAATTGAGCACATCTTTCCTCTGTAAGCCAGCGTCTCCTCCTTTGTCACCCAGGGTACCAAATGACACACGAGAATGTGTATGACCGGCATGATTTGTAATAGCCCTAAATTTGAAATAATTCCCGTGTCTGTCAACAGTAGAACAAAGCGTGTCACCCTCACAGAGCGGAATACTAAATAGCGTTGTGAATAGTGAGCCACAGCATTGGGTGGCAAGCCTGAATGAATCTCCTAGGCATAGACAGTTGTCCTAGATATCAGTAGGATGTTTTCTGGGAAAGACTGATCTGTAGACTCAGAAACGTCCTGAGGGTGAGAAGGTTCTTGTTTAGAGGGTCAGTTCCCCCTTGGTTGTGGACACCCTGAAGGAGAGGTGTGTGTGTAGGTAGCCGTCACGGAAGGTGTGCAGGTGAGGGGGTGCCTTGGGGCAGAGTCTGGGAAGACCGGCTGGAGGCCAAGGCTAGTGCTGAGAGGTTGCCCACGCCCGGCTGGCATCTTTGTGCTCGGGGCTCCAGGTGGCCATGATTACAGGAAGTATGTTCTGCCGTAGGAATTCCCGTCGGTCTGGGCAGAAGGCCTCTGTGGCGACCAGGGACCTGTCAGTCACCCTGGGCGATGTGCTCAGCTCACACCCTGGCCCCAGGCCCGTGGCCTGTCCCCGCTGGCAGTTGGCGTCGGTGCTGTCACCGAGACCGTCGGATCGGGCGGTTCTTGAACGAGTTCTTGAAATTGTCTCTGTGTGGACTCAGGGTGTTCGTTGGCCAGCACGTTGGCCGGTCCCTCCTCAGGGACCGGAAACCTTGTGTCCCCCGACTCCTGGTGGCCGTCCCTTATCAGATACCATTGCATTCTTGATGCTGCCTCCATTGACGGGAGGGGATGGGTGTTAATTCCTGAGGTTCTCGCGTCTTTCCTTGGTGTACTGTTCTTTTCTGGGGGCTGCTGATGTTTTATTAATTTGAAATGGACCTTGGGGAAGATTATACTTACGAAAAAAATGTAATCGTGGGTCATGATATATGTGGGAAACTTCCTAGTTATGCATATTATGTTGTGAGCCAAGTTCTTCTGGATAATGAGAAGTGCACAGAGTACCTTGGAATTGTGCCAGGTACTCCTGTATGCTGTTACTTAAACTTTTTCATTCTGTATTCGTTCCTGCTCTGAGCCGTTGGTTGTCACAATTGAAGCAGCCACTAGAGGGCACTCGAACACTAGAAACCAAGTTTCAGAAGTTTAAGAGTTTATCTCTTAGCCTCAAGAAGCTGGCTTAACGGGTATGCAACGCGATGTTTCATCTTTCCCTGTTTTTTCGGGTTCTTGCTGCAGGGCGTGTGGTTTTATTCCATTAGTGATTATTGCTGTTTGAGATGAATGCCATGGCAGCCTCTCCAGGAAAGTGCAGTCATTCCAGGGGGTTTGAGAGCCCCGTGGAGCCCATCGATGAAGCTTAGCTTCAGGACTCTTGAGACCGGGCTTCTGTAACAGTCACAGTTGTGGGTGTTCCTGGTTTCACAAATAAAATTTTGGGTGTGAGATACTGACTTGGCTAGTAGGTTTACTACTGGTGGACCCCCCCCCCCCCCAAAAAAAAAGAATTGTGGTTGAAGATCTTCTAGGCATTTAGAAAGTATAGAACCTCATTTTATAACCTAGTAATCTGCAGCGCCTGGCCAGCAGAGCAACGAGTGTCTGAGGCACCGAGTCAGCGCTGGAGGATTTAACAAGTCCTTGAAAGAATAGTAGGGAAGTATGGCAGCATCATTGGGTAGAGGCAAGATACGGACAAATAGCTGCTTTACTGTCCTTGTGGTGTAATGGAAGTCTCTTTCGTCTCGCGCTTTCACCGATGGCTACAGAGAAGAGCTGGTCGTGGTCTCTTGTGTGTTTTTAGAAGCGTTTATTCCGTTCTTTTTCTTTTCTCCAGAGACAGGCAACTTCTTAAGCCTCTCCTTCCAGATGACACGCTTACCACCCCGTAATCATTGTGCTGCTTACGTGTAATATTTTTCAGGAAATATTCCTGGTATCGTGCATAGATTTAGTCTTAAGCATGCAGTGGATATGTTACGGAAAAAGTTGAATATAGAACCCTGAAATTTGGAACTGGAAGGAAAGTTAACAGCCTTTCTAGTTTGACCCCTTCATCAAACATTTTTATAGTGGAAACTTTGAGCGTACATCAAAGTAGAGAGACTAGCATAAGGATTTACCGCTCACTTCCGATAATTATCAGCACTTGGCCAATGTTGTTTGTCATCTGTCTCTTCTCTCCCTCCCAGTCTCATTCCCTCTCCTTCCCCTCCCGTTTATGGTCATGTTTGTTTAAAAAAAATCCCAGATATCATATTTAACTAAGTATTTCAGTATATATATCTAACAGAAAAGGATTTTTAAAAATATTGTAATACCAGTATCACACCCAACCAAATCAAGTGGTTTTTTTAATTTTTTTTTTTTAATGTTTATTTCCAAAGGGGAGAGAGACAGCGTGAGTGGAGAAGGGGCAGAGAGAGAGAGAGAGAGAGACAGAGTGTGAGTGGAGGAGGGGCAGAGAGAGAGAGTGTGAGTGGAGGAGGGGCAGAGAGAGAGAGAGAGAGAGACAGAGTGTGAGTGGAGGAGGGGCAGAGAGAGAGAGAGAGAGAGTGTGAGTGGAGGAGGGGCAGAGAGAGAGAGAGAGTGTGAGTGGAGGAGGGGGCAGAGAGAGAGAGAGTGAATGGAGGCAGGGCAGAGAGAGAGAGAGTGTGTGTGAGTGGAGGAGGGGCAGAGAGAGAGACAGAGCATGAGTGGAGGAGGGGCAGAGAGAGAGAGACAGAATCTGAAGCAGGCTCCAGGCTCTGAGCTGTCAGCACAGAGCCCCATGTGGGGCTCAAAGTCACAAACTGCAAGATCATGACCTGAGCAGAAGTCAGAGACATCTAGTATCCAGTCAATATTCAGATTGTTTTCTTTTTTCTATTTTTTTTTTTTTTGAAGTAGTGATTAGTAAAATTTTATTGTGCACATACTAAGTTTGTGAACTGGGAACACTCAAAACACGGAATGAGGCTCAGAGGTATGCTCTTGTAAAGCAGCTTTTAGAGTGGGAAGGCAGTGTGTGTGGGTTCTTTAAAGTGCTTGGTGATAACGTTGGGGTCTTCTTAAAGGGAGTTGCTTAGTGGTTATCCTCCTATCAACTTGGGGGAATGTTTATGTTTCACCTCTGATACCCCGACGAATAAGCAAGAAGCGACCGAGGTGAGGTCATCCGTGCTGGTTTTGCAAGATGAGTTAAATGAAGCTTTGCTTATATGACTGACGGGTTTTGTCTGCTCAGGAAATTGTCGAGTGTGGTCTCCGTGTTGGATTTTAACGATTCCCTCTTTTTTGTCGTGCTCTCAGCAGGCCAGAGAGTCCCGCATTCGCTGATTTCCGTTAGGAGTTGTCAGGCTGGAAAGCCACGTCGTCTCCGTCTTCATCACTTCTGTGGTTGTTGTTGATGTTCTCCCGTGTCCTGATGCTTAAGGATGCCATTTGGTGCGCATGTGGCTGTCAATAGGCATTTGAAACCCTGGAGAGCATGCAACCCACTAGGGAGGTTCATCTGATGGTTGTAAGGAGAACAGTAGCCAAGGACTGAAAAATCCCCCAGAGCGGGGATTCCTAGGAGCCAAGGCTTAATCAACAAAATGGGTCTGTGGGAGAGGTGTCACTTACTTGATGAAAAATTTTATCTGCTCTTTAGGATCCTTTAGATTTTGGGTCACAATTCCTGATTTGTCAACAATGGAAACAATATTTCACCAACTACAGGACATGCAGCTCCTTGTTGGGCAGTCAGGGCCTCAAGGACTGTCCCATCTTGGTGTACCGTTGGAGATAAACCGTTTATTTAGCGTGTACTCCTTGAAGAGCATTTAGGGTATCGTTGAAACCTTTTTCCAGTAATTGCAGAAAAACTAATAAGTGATTTTTTTTTTTCTAATTCATTAACTCCTTGTTGAAGGAAGAGCATTCTGACAAATGTATGGAACCCAGAGCTTTTTTGAATAATGGGATTTGAAAGCTTATGGGGACGCTCGCCTATGAGGACTCACTTGATGTACAAATGATCATAGCTTAGATCTGGCTGGCATCCAGGGATTCCTGTTTAGTCATTTTAGCTTCAGGACATCCTAACATACAGTGTCTAGACCATTTGGATGGAAACCTTTGTATATCTTATTACCACAGAGAATGAATAACCCGCTATTGCTAAGAAAGCCGGAATGTGGATCCCAGAACCCATAGGTCAGGGACAATGTGGACGTCATGGTTACTCTTTGGTTTGTAGGCATCAGCACATGTCCATCTTGAATGGCTGTGGTTTACATGTGGATAGGAACAGAAAACATTCCTCTGCATTTGGTTTAGCTTGTAATGGGATTATGGAGGCATTCCATTGACCTACAGAGTTTTCATTGAACGTCATTTCCTGGACAGTGTAATCATAGGTATCATTGTCATTGTCTAATTTTAAATCTGTCATTATACATAGGAATCCAGTCTCCTTTATCTGAGTCCAACTAGAGGGTTTGATTACAGAGTGAGTTTGGAACGTGCACCAAATCAGGCCTAGGACCATTAAGGTCCTTCATGCACAGGGACAGGTTATCAGCAATGAGGTTTATAGTGGTTATGGGTCATCTTTTGGGCTCTGGGGCTTCTGCTCAATCCCACATTAATTGCTCCTTGCTGTGAGTGGGGGCTGCTGAGTGGAGGTGTCCTGGCCTTTGGGGGTCGGAACCTTGTGCTGGTGGTGCCCTGAGTTTCGTGGTGCCTAGAGGACAGGCCCTCCTTTGTCTCCTGCAGCCACACTAGTTACTCCCAGGGAGCCATGGGATCAGAGCCACTCTCCAGATTTTCTTGACGGTCTCCTACATTCATTTTGTAACTTTTCATTGGTCGAGGGTTGAAATAGGGTCTTGCATTGCATGTAGATAATGTAGACTCTTAAGTCTTAATTTCAAACATTTCCCTATTGTTTTTTTTTTTTTTTTTTTTTTTTTTTTACTATCATCCACTAAAGGCAAATTGTCATTTGTTTTAGCCAAAGCTGGAATAGTGGAAATCTTATTCCACCCTTTTGGTGTCATTTAACATGGTCCCTAATCACCTGCATTTCCTGTGAACTGCTATTTTGGATGTATAGCCTTGATTAGATTCAAGTTCAGTTTTATGAGAGGGCGATTGGAATTCCTCACACTTGGTTCTGTGTATTTCCTGTTGCCTCACAGGGAGAGGCAGCCAGTGTCTGGCTGCCTCATCGTTGGTGATGTTAGGATTGCTCACTGGTGACAGGTTTTGTCAGCCTTGTTGCAGGGTTGCCCCTCTCTCTTTTACTTCATAGTTCTTAGCATCCATTGATCGTTGCTTAAATGCCTTAGTCCTTTAGGGTTGCAAAAATGATGATTTTCACTTATTTACAGTCGGGAGTTTTTCTTAGAGGTGAACTTGCCCATATCAACTACATTATTATCCTAAAATCTAGTTTGTTTAGCAAAGGCGGGATAAGTGATTGTTTCCTTTATAGACTATTTTTCAGAACAATGAGTTGGTGCGTTGGTAATCTTGATGTGGCCAATGAGATTTTCTTTGTATTATTAAGCACTATGGATTAATATATGTATGTTTATGTATTTCAGTCTTTTGCATTACTAGTCTTTTTGATACTTTAATTGTAGTAAGTCCAATGGGAACCCTTTTGAGTTTGCTTCTGACTTTTCAACATGACTCTGCTATCTCTGATAAGTTGCCTGCATTCTGTCAACAAGATTTCACAGGCTTAGCTTGGGAAAAACTAAGCCCTAGTTTTGACATCAGTTTTTTAAGGAACTTTAATTTTGGTTGGAAATGGTACTTAGAGAACAAAGTCTGGGTATGAGTGTTCTTTGCTACCTGGATTATCATTTCTTCTAGAACTTTCCAAGGGTTAGAATTAGGAAATACTATTTCTTAAAATGAAAAATAAGTCCATTCATACTGATCTTTCCAATTTCCAATTTAAATTTGAGTTTTTACCTCTTTAAAATTTTTATTTTTCTTTTAAGCTGAAAATCTTGGCTGCTAATGACATTAACATAATTATTTGCTTCAACCTATGGTTTGGAATAGTTTAAAAACAGTACCAATCCAATATTGTTGCTAACAATAAAAATGTGAAGTACAGTTTAAAGTATTTTTGTAGCATTTTGTTTGGTTTTGTTTTTCATTTTGGTCCTTGGGATATAATTCACTGGATGATGTATACAGCTAAAATACTGAGTTTCAGGTTGACTGAAATAATTCTTTGTTACCGACATGATATATAATCATGTATTGTTTTCAATTTGTGTTACATATTTAGGGATTAGGGATTTAGGGATTACTTTGTGCTTGCTTGCTTGGTTTAAAAATTATAATGCTTTTTATTTAATTGAAGAGTTACAGATATACAGAAATATGTACAAAACGTATATATCATGCTCAGTAAATTGTCACACAATGAAAACCCAGGAAACTCAGACTGGGTTAAGAAATAGAACATTACCAGAACAACAGGCGATTCCTTACACCCTTTACCAATCATTAGTCTCTCCCTTTGTTCTATGGGTGATTACTACCATAATATCTAATACTACGATTATTTTGTCTGCTTTTGAATTATATTTATATCATATGACATGTATTCTTTGGTATCTAGCTTTTTTTGTTCCATATTATGTTTGGGGAATCCTTGTTTTAGGAACCTGTAGTTCATTTTCTTCAATTGGATGTATCACACCACTGGAGGTGGACCTTTGGGTAGTTTTCCATATTTGGCTGTTATAAGTAATTCTTGGACACTCATTTTGATATAGTTGTGTGAACTTTATGTTGGGTAAACCTAGGAGTTAGAATTGCTTGTCATAGGGTATGCATATGTTCAACATTAGAGGATAGTCGAAATGATTTTCTTAAAAAGTTGTATAAAACGAAAATGAAAGAATTTGTAGTGTTCTGTATTCTCATTAATACTTGGTTTTCGTATAAAATCTCATTAAATAAGGCTCTACCAGGTTTTTATTTTTAGCGTGAATGAGTGTTGAATTTGATTATAGGACATCTATAGAGGTGATGGCATAGTTTTTCTGTCTCTATTAACAGGAATTATTGGCATTCCTAAAATTAAACCACCTTTGTGTTTTTAGATGAAACTCCACTTGGCTTGTGGAGTTTTTGTTTGTTTTTACAATCCGCTGTTGGTTTTAAGGGGGGGAGGGTGTGCTAATATTTCTTACAGATTTGTCATCCTGTTTTTATCCCCCATGGCTTTGAATTCTTGAAGAATCCAAGCTACTTGTCTTGTAGCATGTTCTACATTCTGGATTCATCTGTCTGTTTTTTCTGGGTCATCTAGTCCCTAAAGTTCCTATAAACTGTAAGTTAGGTTGAGAGGCTTGAGTAGATTCAGATTAAACTTTGTTTTTGGGTAAAAATGTATCATAGGTGATGTTGGGTGTTTCAGATTTCATCATACCAGGAAGCAGATAGTGTCAGGTGTCCACGATTAGTTATACTTTGATCACTTGATTAAAGAGGTGAGACCAAATCTATGCATTCTGGGGTGCATCTTTTCCCTTTGCAGCGTCACTTTAACTGCCATGTTAAATATACAGTAAGAAATAAATTATATGGGTTATAACTGTTTTAACCTTTTTCTAAATTGAAATGCACAATTTTAGTTTATGATGGGTTAATGTATTAGCTGTCATTGATTGCTGTTTTCTTTTTCTTTTCAACAGATTAATTTACTTAAAGTTCAGTATGCTATGCAACACTATTATTGTCATTACTTTGAAATGAATCTAATTTTCAAAATTTATTTACTTATTTTTTAAGATTTTATTTTTAAGTAATCTGTACACCCAACGTGGGGCTCGAACATGTAACTCCAAGGTCAAGAGTCTCATGCTCCACTGACTGAGCCAGCCAGGTTCCTGTATTTTGTTTTTTATGTCTTTTTTTTTTTTTTTTTTGGTAGGATAATCACATTTTGTGATTTCATTGCTCAACAGAATGATATCTCCCAAGAATTCTTGACTTAAGATTATCAACACTGTGATATTCACCCTTCTACTGAATTGGTTTTACAATTAAATTTTATATTAAGCAGTGGATATCTGGTGATTGGAAGCATTATTTAACTTACTTAGTTCTCTCTGAACAGTGTGTGCTTTTGGAACTCTGAGCACAGGATGCGATGAACTGCATTTAGAGACAGATCCCACGTGTATTTTAGAGGTTGTGGTATAGAGTGTTGACTTGGAGCCCTTGTTCAGAGTTAAGCGTAGATGATTGCACCACTTCCTCTGCTGTCCCTGGTGGCTTGAGTCCTGGAGCATTTTCTTGCTGCACAACTATGCACAGTCTGTTCTGTCATGGTCCTAATTTCCCACAATCCTAGTTATTCAACTTAAAACTTCTTTGAAGAACAAAGGATTCTTGTTGCACTTTTTGGCTGTATTTTTAAGTGTATTTTACATACATACACAACATTGTTTTCCCCCACCTTTTCCGTGTAACATTTACTATTTTTTTCTCATTATAAAAATAACATCTGGCCTTCTAATTATCACAGTTTAGCTACTTAGATAACCTGAAAGTACTTCAGTAGCAAAACAAAACACCCAAAAAACAAACAACTAGAAATGCGGGGATAAAGTCTTTAACAAAGAGACTTTAAAATAGCCGAATGCACAAGAAAATAAGGGAAATTCTCAAAAGTCAGAAACAGGAAAGCTGAAATCTGAAATATTAAGACATTAAGACTGTTTAGAATAAGCGCGTCGGTGGGTTATTCCTGTCAGGTTTTGAGTTTGGGTACAATTTAAGGATAGAAGATGCAGCCTGAGGTTCTCCTGAACCTCTCCTGAAGCAATTAGTCGGAGATAGGACCCTAGATGAGCTACCCCTACTAGTGAGCGGGGCATTTAGAAGTGGGTGGGGAAGAGCAACCCACCTATCCAAACAGAGAGATAACAAGTTTTGTTGATTTTTATCTTCAATTCTAGAAAAGGAGAAAGTGTCTTCCATATAAATTTGTGGAACCAGTTTTCGGAGTTTCATCATGTTTGGGGTATAAATGTGTACTTCTTCCAAAATGAAAAATTAACATAAAGATCAGACCTGGGTTGGATGAATCTGGACAGAATATGAAAGCAATTCTGTGGAAGCTGGTGAGGACACACCATTCAAAGGAGGGAAGCAGGCTATGGGAGATGTACTTTTAGTTGGCTTCTTCCCTGCAGGAGGTCTAGTTCACGCAGGGAAGCAGAGTTCAGGTAGAACACGACAGTTTTGCTGGGCCGAGGAACCGAGGCTGGCATTTGTCATTGCGGGACAGAGTAGAAAAAGAGTAGGGGGGGAATCTTTCAAGAGAAGACCCACAAAATGTGTGTGCCAATTCCTCTGCAGTCCTTGGCTAACTCGGAAGCTGTTCCGGAGCTGAATGATAGTGCAGGGAACCAGGCAGAGAGCAGCAGCTGGCAGGTTGAAGAGTTGAGCAGAAATTTCAGCAGTTGCCCAGTGCTGGGGAGGTAGGCTTTGGGGTCAGGTCCAACCAAGTTGAGAGGGACTTGATAAACACTTGGGGCTTTCCACTGAAATTCCAGAAGGGCTGCCCTTTAGGTCTAAGAACTATGCCTCAGGACTAAAGGAAAACCAAGCCTTTGTAGGATTGAGGTGATTGACTGGTATTTTAACTGCTTGACAACAAAACTCCACACTCTTTGCAAGAAAATAAGATTATCCACAGGGTTCAGAGGAGAAACTCTTCATGATGCTCAGAGATTTCTTAGACTTGACACCAGAAGCATGATCCATAAAAGCCCCTCCTGCACCCCCACCCCCAAAAAGCCCACAAAACAAAACAAAACAAACCCAGCAGATTGGATTTCATCAAAGTGAGAAACTTTGCTGTGGCAGAGGCCCTGTTAAGATGATGAAAAGACAAACTACACATGGGAGAAGATGTTTGCAAACGACATGTCTGACAAAAGAACTCATGTTTACAATAGTAAAGAACTCTCAAAACTCATTGGTAAACAAACAAATGAATGAAAAAATTAGAAAATGACCAATAGACGGGAGAGAGATTTCACCAAAGAGGATATATGCCTGGGAAATAAGTACACGAAAAAGTATTTAGCATTGTTACTCGTTACAGAAATGCAAACTAAGACTGCGTCTACACGTGTAGTAAAACGATTTAATGAATAACGACAGTACCAAGTGCTGGCAAAGATGCTGCGAACTGGACCTTTGTCCACTGCTGGTGGGAGCGTAAAAGACATTTTGGCAGTTTTCTAAAAAACGAAACCTATGTTTACCAGATGACTCAGCAGTTTTGCTCCTGGGCTCTGTTTCAGAGAAATGAAATCTCCCGTTCGTATAAAAGTCTGTATTTGGCGATTCATGCCAGCTTTATTGATAATAGCCCAAACCCATCCTTCAATTTGTGAGTCATATAAACCTTGGCACAATCCTTACCGTGGAATATTACTTAACAGTAAAGAGGAAGGAACTATTGATATGCACAGTAGTTTGGGTGGGTTCCAGGGGTGTTGTGCTGAGTGAGAGACCGTGTTAATATATTATTCTTGAAACTACAAGATTACAGAGCTGGAAAACAGACGAGTGGTTGCTAGGGCTTAGGGATACTGAGAGAAGAGGGAGAGTTTCACTGCAAAGGGATAGCACGAGGGAGGTCTTGGCGATCACGGAGTAGTTCCGTGTTGTGATTGCGTGAATCTACGCATGTGATAAAATGATGCGGAGCTCTACATACATGCTGTACCAATGCCACAGTTTTGGTTGTCGATATCGTACTGTAACTGTGCAAGATGTTACCGTTGTGGGAAACTGGAGGAAGAGAATATGGGATCTCTCTGTACGACTCTTGTGGCTCCCTGTGAGTCTGTGATTAAGAAAAAGTATGTTTTCTAAGATATTTCTAAGATATTCCTAAAATATCTTAGAAAAACCCAGGTTTGTATCTAGGCGTCTTTCGCTTTAACCTGAAAGATCTACTTTAACATTTCACGTTAAATTCTGTCTGGAGATGAATTTACCCATTTTCTCTTTATTTCTTCTTTATTTTTGAGAGTGTTTTCATAGATGACAGAATTCTGAGATAGCACTTTTTTTTTTTCTTTCAACACTTTAAAAATATCGTTTTAGCGTCTTATGGCGTGGATGGTTTCTGATAAGAAGTCTGCATTCGTTCATGTCCTTGTTTCCCAGTGTGTAATATATAGCACTTCTCTAATCGCTTTCAAGATTGTCTCTTTAGTTTTGATATTTTCAGCAGTTTGAGTAGCATCTACCTAGTGTCCTCTTTGTAGGTACATCTTGGGCCAGGTTCAACAAGATTCTTGGCACTGTGAGCTGATACCTATGATGAATTTTGGAAAAATTGCGACAATTATCTTGCCAAATATTTCTTCCGTCTCATTTTATATTTCATGTGTAGCATAAACATATTTGTGTTACATTGTGTATGAAATATTATAATGATTTCAAGTGAATTGTGATAATTTACAGATGCTCTTATAATCTGCAGAGTATCTAGTAAAAAATTAAATAGCTATAGCTACATAGTCAATAGCAGGGATTAAATAGAATACTAAATGAATGCTCAATTCAAAATAAGTCAGCAAAGTAGAAAGAAAGGAAGAAAGAGCAAATGGGACAAAGGGAAAGCCATATAGCAAGATGATGGATTTAAACCTCCCCACATTAGTAGTTACAGTCCGTGTTAGTGGCTTAAGTAGTCTATTCAAAAGGGGAGAGATGGTCCTACTGGATAAAGGAGAGAAACCTAGCTATGTACACTTTAAATGAGACCTACTTTAAAGAGAAAGATAAGCTAAAAAACATGCAAAAAGGATATACCATGGAAACACTAATAACAAGAAAACTTGTGTGGGTATATTAAAAACCAAGTAGACATTAAGGGAGCATTATCAGAGATGAGGCTGAGTATTTTATAATGAAAGTTTCAATTCGTTAGGAAGTATGAACAGTCCTTAATCTGTATGTGTCAATAGTGCTTTCTTAAAAAATTTTTTTTTTCAACGTTTTTTATTTATTTTTGGGACAGAGAGAGACAGAGCATGAATGGGGGAGGGGCAGAGAGAGAGGGAGACACAGAATCGGAAACAGGCTCCAGGCTCCGAGCCATCAGCCCAGAGCCTGACGCGGGGCTCGAACTCACGGACCGCGAGATCGTGACCTGGCTGAAGTCGGACGCTTAACCGACTGCGCCACCCAGGCGCCCCAATAGTGCTTTCAAATAGATGAAGAAAACTTTGCTAGAACTACAAGTAAAAGTAGGCAAATCCGTTCGGATTGTTGGATAGGTTTTAAACAAGGAGTCAGAAAGAACATGTAAGATTTGAATGATACAGATGAAAATGAACTAGTTTGACATTTATAGAACACTAACTCCAACAACTGTAAAACACATTCACCTGAAGTACACACTGAATGTTCCCTAAGATGACATTTTCAGCCACAAAAAAATGTATCTTAACAAAGGATTAAAATAAATTGGATTAATGACGTTAATTAAAATTTAGACTAAATTCTCTGACTACAGTGAAATGAAGTTAGAAATAGATAACAGGAGGAAATCTGGAAAATCCCCCAAATGTTTGGAAATAAAACACTTCTAAGCAAGTCATGTGCCAATAAAGAACGCTCAAGAGGATTTAAATAATACTGTAAACGATAATGGACACCTGATACAGCAAAAATTTGGGGGGATTAATTTTAACGTGGAATCAAGAGGGAAATAGCCATGGCGTGAAACGCCCCTATTACAACGGGAGTTCCAAAGACTCTAGTGTGCATCGGAATTACCTGGAAGGTTTGTTAAGGTGCAGATTGTTGGCTCTCCCCCCGCCCCCCCATCATTTCTCATTCAATAGGTCTGGAGTGGGGCATGGTAATTTGCATTTCTAATAAAGTTCCTGGGTGATTTTTGATGCTGCTGGTTCAGGGGCTATAGAGAACCACCATATTAGAAAGTAACTTTTGGGGCGCCTGGGTGGCGCAGTCGGTTAAGCGTCCGACTTCAGCCAGGTCACGATCTCGCGGTCCGTGAGTTCGAGCCCCGCGTCAGGCTCTGGGCTGATGGCTCGGAGCCTGGAGCCTGTTTCCGATTCTGTGTCTCCCTCTCTCTCTGCCCCTCCCCCGTTCATGCTCTGTCTCTCAATGTCCCAAAAATAAATAAAAAACGTTGAAAAAAAAAATTAAAAAAAAAAAAGAAAGTAACTTTTAAGTTCCAAAAGGAGGAGCTAGAAAGAGGGGAGCAACTTAAACCCAATGCAATGACAATAAAGGTATACTAAAAATAAGACCCGGAATCATTGAATCAGGGAAGTAGTAATAGGTAAAAACCAGTGAAACCAGTTGTTCATACTTCAGTAACTTAAAATTAGTGAACTTCTAGCCAGATTGATTAAAAAACAGAGAAGATAGAAGTTACCAATGTCAGAACTAAAAGGGAGAGAGCAGTATAAATCCAACGTCCTTTAAAAGGTCTTAAGGGGGGCGCCTGGGTGGCTCAGTCGGTTAAGCGTCCGACTTCAGCTCAGGTCACGATCTCGCGGTCCGTGAGTTCGAGCCCCGCGTCGGGCTCTGGGCTGATGGCTCAGAGCCTGGAGCCTGCTTCCGATTCTGTGTCTCCCTCTCTCTCTGCCCCTCCCCCGTTCATGCTCTGTCTCTCTCTGCCTCAAAAATAAATAAAACCTTAAAAAAAAAAAATTAAAAAAAAAAAAAAAAAGGTCTTAAGGGAATAATCTGAATGACTTTAGGTCTGCATACTTGCAGTTGAAACGAAATGGGCAAGTTGCCTGAATGACACAACTTTCTGGGATTGCCCTAATCAGAAAGAGAAATTTGGAGAGCCCTATGTCTGTTAATACGTTGTTGAAAACCTTCCCGCCAAAACAGCTCTGGGCTTAGATGACTTCTGGTGAATTCAGTCCCTGTATGTATAGCAGGATGTACATATGTAATGGTGTGTGCATTAATATATGTTTATATTTACCCTGATTTTTATTCAGCATCAAGTTAATTTAGCCTTATGAGAAAATACGAGACAGGCAACGTAGCATGAGTGACAACAGCATAGTAGAGGTGTCCTCACGTAGGTGTGACTAGTGATGCTCCGAGCCACTTTGCAGTTGGGAGGCATGTGGTTGAAAGAGGTGACACCGGATGGGTATAGAGCAACCCATTTTGGGGAAATCGTCATCTCCAGAGTTCCTTAAAGTTGTTTTCTTGTCACTGAGCCGTCTATTGCTGAGTTATCGGTCTTCGTGTATCGTCCATCCGTTTACCAACTCTCAATATTTAGCTGTCCGTGTATCTAAATGTCTGTATCTGAGAGTGCTTTATATATTCCGTGTTTTCTTCCAGTCTTTGGCTTGTCAGTTTCTTCTCTTTATATTGTAATCCAAAAGTCAATTTTAAGTTTCAGCCTTCTTCTGTTCTGTTTATGAAAAGATCACGCTTTTCATATCTAATGTAAAAAACAAAACAAGAAACAAAACAAAAAAAAACCCCAAACTTTGTCTCTCCCAAGACCACAAAACATTTTTCCTATGTTTCTTTGTAAATATTTGCAGTTTGGGATTTTATGAGACCCACATGCTGCTGGCTGCGCTGAGAGGGAAGCTTAAGTTTTGGATTTTCTATTTGGGCCTATGATGTGTTTTGAGTTAATTTTGTATGGGATATTAGGTACGGATCAAGGTTTATTTATTTATTTATTTTTGGCCTCTCATCATCAGATACTCAACGAGCACTTTCTTTGGGCAAAGTTCTGGAGACAGAACGATAAACAAAAAAGACGTTGTCCCTGTCCTCGCGGAGCTTTATAAAGGACAAAGGGTATTAAAGAGGAAGTCCTAATGGAGCCTACGAAGGAACCGTGGGGAAGCAAAAAGCAGCTCAGGATGGTTACTTTAGTAGAAGGGAAGGGACAACCATGTGCCAATGAGAAAATGCTCGTCCTTTTTATTGCTTCTCAGATTTAGGTTAAATTGAAAACAGACCTTTCTCTTGGACGTGGCCAGAGGGATGGTTATTAGTGACCTTTTGTAAGTATCGTTTGTGTGGTAAGAAGCATGTAAGGGTTGGGAATGATGGTGTAGAAAACCAGAGGTGAGCAAGTGGTAGGTATGTATCTAGATAAAGCAGTTTACCTGTGAGGACGAGGCACATGTCCATGCCAGTGGAAGAGACTGACTCCAGAGGGAGGCACTGAAGATAAAGGCTAGTGAGGGGCTAGCTGAAAGCATATAATCCTTCACATGGGTGGGAGGGAATGACTGAGTAGGGTGATGGGCCTTAGGTCGGAGAAGGGGCACTGTATCCACTATAACGAGGAAGAGAGGATTAATGACGGTAGGTGGAGCGGGGTAGGGGGGTATGATTTGGTGGTGAAAACATGCAGGGTCTTCATCTACTGGCTTCTGGCAATGGAAGTACATCAAGGTCAGCATCAGAAAGAGGGGAGTGGGTGTCCAGCGTATCTGAAGTAGAGGAGAAGCTACGAAGCTGTCCTCTTCCTGAATGGGAAAGCTGGCTCACCAGGAAAAGAAAATAGGGTTCCGTAGACCAAGCTTGTTGTAAAGAACTTAAGGTGAAAGGAACCAATCTGCCTAGTTGTAGGATACTCTGCAGAAGACAGTTGGCTTTCAGTCACAGGAGTGGTTGAGTCCATTGGAGGGCGAGAGGCCACTTCTACACCCTTTCACGTAAGGCCCTATGGTGTTGAGTTTTAGGCCCCAGAGCCCAGTGCTTGTAGGAAAGCAAGTCCGTGAGAAGCGAGCGTGCTCATTGGCCTGGATGGTACGGTCGAGTTTTAGCAACTATCGTGGAAGGGCTTTGAAAAAGGATCTTGAAAAGATGGGAGTGGAGATTAGAGAGTATTTGTATTTGAGAAGTACTGCAGGTATACTCAGGGTCTGGGATGGGACTGTGTGGTGAGCGGCTGAGTTGGGGTGGAGGAACAGGCCGAGGAGCTGAGTGATGAGGCCAAGGAACCGTGTGGTCAGGGTGCTGGGTGTGGATGTCCGCTTGGATGAAGGTGTGGACAGGAGTACAGGTGGGAAGGAAGGTGAGGAGCAAGGGGCCAGCGTCCTCAGTGGCGAGGAGGAGGGACTGGGGAGTCCGTGGCCCAGGGCACCAGGGAGGCTAGTGTAATATGATGATGCAAGACTGAATCGTGGGTCCTTTGTCACGATGGAAGGTTTGGGAACGTTACCAGGAGTGAGAAGGACATCAGCCTTGTCTGACCTCCAAATACACTTTGAGTTAGGCTCGTTATTACCTTTGCTGTTTGACAGGGCAACAGGAACCATAAAAAGAGAGCTAGGTTTTCAACCAGAATCTCAGAGAAAATGATTTCTCTCTTTGGAAAGGGGCTGTTTAAAATTGGCCCATCATCAGGACTCCGTTGACAACAGTGTCGTGTGTTGCCCGTGTGTCGCAACTCAAGACAAAGCACTTGCTAAAATGTAGCCTGTGGGAAGAACTTCTGAAAAACTAGCCATGTTTCTGGTAATACTTTGCTTTCTGAAACCTACATTTGAGCAGGATCTTCTGGCTGACGGCAATTTGTAAAAATGGCGCTAGATCTTTTCCTGAAAAAAAGACTTGTACCTTGTTGGGTTTATGTCCCCCCCCCGCCCCCCCTCCCCCAGCCTTTTGTAACTGTTACATAGTGTCACAGTGCTTTGTACCCCACTCCAGCGTGGATGTAGTCTCCTCAGGAGTTTTTGTGTTGAGGGGCTGAGAGATGCCATCTTTTACATCAGATACTGTGAAACCATTTCCGGCTTGTTTGTAGCCCTGAGCTGAGCCTGTTATCAATCCTAATCCCCCACGTTGTTAGTTTCAGTGACTCTGCCCTTGTACCTCCTGCAAAACAAACTTGTTTTTCTGTTACTTGTTGGACAGCATGAGAGAAATTTTTTGAAAACAATAAAGCAACGGTTGAATAGTATTCAGGTCTTTGTGTAGAATGAAGTGAAATGTTCTGGATTTGTTGTATTAAGCCGTGATGCAGAAGTACGTATCATTTGGGGGAATTGCCGTGTTTGAGTCACTTTTGCATACAAATTAAATCTCTCACATCAAAGAATTCTTAAAAGGCATGTTTCCTAATTTCCTATAATGGTAGAATTCATTTAATTTCTTACCTGACGTCTTATAGAATAATTTTTAGCTTCTGTGTTTCTGCTCCAGTTTTTATGCTCATTTTACCTGGGCTATGCACATGCCTTTGTTATAATATTTTTTGAGCAGCAGTTGTGAGGCTTATATATTTGAATGTGATATAATTTAGTAATTCTTGGGAACCTAGCAGAGCATCACATTTAATTTTCTATTAGATGAAAGAAACCTGGAAAGAGAAGTGGTGATGGAGAGAATTGCACAAAACAGAACTAATCAGAGCTGATCCCTGAGGCAGAAAACTGCAATTTAAAATGAGCTTCCTTTGTATTTCTACTATTTGGGGAGTGTTGGTGGACCGACTATTAAGAACATAGTAACAAGTGAATAATAGTAGATATGTATATAGCAAGCTCAAAACCACAGTATTGAGGTTATGTTCTTTGTGCCATAGCTTTTAAATATTCCAGGCCCTAAAAGACTCAATATTAATGAAGTACAATGGTACCTTTGTTTCTTTAAAAAATTGGTGTTTAGTTAGAGAGAGGGGGAGAATGTGGGTGGGGGAGGGGCAGAGAGAGCCAGCAAGATTCCCAAGCAGGCTCCTTGCGGTCAGTGCAGAGCCTGACGGGGACTCGAACCCACAAACTGTGAGATCATGACCTGAGCCAGAATCAAGAGTCAGACGCTTAACTGACTGAGCCACCCCGGTGCCCCTAACTTGGTTTCTTCAGAAAACATTTACATAGCTGGTGTGGTTGTGTTCTGCTGATTCCCAAATAAAAATGTCATTTAATCCTCAATAAAGATATGTAGGTGTATCATGTATCATCTAACCTCCCCCCCCCCCCCCGCCCCCAGTCGCTCCTTCATTAGACACAGAAGAAAGGGTCTAGCAGGACAGCATGGCAGTACCTGGAATATGTGTTTGCCTTTGTTTTCCTGTCTGGAATGGCTTCTCTCTCCCTGTTGGTCAGGTCTGGTTGTGGTTGCCAGGGGGAGGCAGAGAAGGGTGGAAATGTAGGATATGCGTCTCTTTCTAGGGGAGCTGCTCAGAGTCCTGGCTGCAGTACCTTGTTAGAACAGCATGGCTTTCTTCATCGTTGAAGGCAGATTCTAGATTGAGGTCTCTGCGGACTGCCGCCAGTGTCTTAACTTTGTACCACCCTCTCTTAGCCACTGCTACACAGTTGCCGTTAGCGACCATTGTTGCTTGGTGAGTAGCCAAGAAGCAGAATTCAGGGGCTAATCTTCACATACCAAGATGATGTATGAATCCAGTGTCCTTGGCAATTCCAACAGTTCCTTTGTTTTTTTTAATTTTTTTTTAACGTTTTATTTATTTTTGATAGAGAGCGAGCATGAGCAGGGGAGGGGCAGAGAGAGCCAGCGAGACCCAGAATCCGAAGCAGGCTCCAGGCTCCGAGCTGTCAGCACAGAGCCCAACACGGGGCTCCAACTCACAGACCGCTAGATCACGACCTGAGCCAAAATCAGACACTTAAACGACTGAGCCACCCACGTGCCCCCAGTTCCTTTTTTTTTTTTTTCTTTTAATTTTAATTTGGGTAAAATGAACTCAGAATTATAAAATGAATAGTTTGTGAAGGCTTCAGAGGCTATCACTCAAAATGAAACGTGACCGCTTACTCGTTGGTCAGTCTAAGCGTATGATGTTGGTGTGATTTTTTTTCAAGAGGGAAAACATGAATGCACCTACGAGTGAGGGTCAGGGGCACTGTCATTTCCAATATAATTGGTTTCAGAAACAACTGCAGGGAAAAATTGGAAAGTGGGGCTTTCAAAGGGAATTCTGTCATTCATGGTTCCGAACACACGGTATACTCAAATTGGGATAATTATCTGATGGTCCGTTTACGAAGGGGATAGTGCCGTTATCCAGGGTTAGGAATAGTGGAGTTGCCCTTACTTCTTGGTCCAAAGAGAAGAAGGGGGGTGGGGTGGATGCCATTTCTGGAACAACATTTGGGAGTTGCAGTGGGAGGCTGATTGAAAGGGGCAGTACCGTGGATGTTAGAGATGGCTCAAGTGCAGGGACAGGGATGGTTAATCGATACCTGGAATAGGCATCTGCCCCTGTGAGGACAAAATGTTGTTCCCTTCATGATCAGAGAGTTCCAGTGTAGTCAGCCTGCCACTGTGTGACCACCTGGGTCCTCTAGGGAACAGAGTTACGTCAAGACTCAGTGTTGGTCTCTGTTCATGGCAGGCTGGGAACTCGGCAGTGGCAGTGGCCAAGTCGTCCTTTGTGAGCACAATTCCATGTTGTGGGGCCCGTGCATATTCCCCAGTCTGGCCTCCATGCTGTTTTGGTTGTACATGGGCTCCTTGAGCAAGCACCAGGGTGACTGGTGAAGACTGTTGACTGGCACCCACAGGTGGTTCTGCTTTTCCAGCTGACTTGATCCCCTCTGGTGGGCATTTGCAGGGTGGGTTATGAATGTATTTACACTCTGTTCCCATTCGAGAGGCCTCTGTCTATACTTCTTTCCCCACACTTTTTTTTTGGGGGGGGGGATGTATAATTTGGTTCTTTCTAGTTAGCTACTGCTTCTGAGTTGGTATAGATCCATCCTTTGGTCCATCTCTCTCGTTTAGAGAAGTACCACCCACAATTTTGCCTACTTGGAGCGCTTCCTCTCACCATTGTCTTTGTGGACCAGATTGAATGGGGTTGCAGTGACGTGGCCATCACTTCCTGCTGATTCAGACATAACATGCAGATCCATATGCAAACCGGGTTTATGCTATTTTTCTCCCGAGAGGGAGGAAGTCTAGAACATTCTGGGAAATCATGAGTATAGGCCGAGGAACAGGGAGGCAGCTGAGCAGTGGGAGCAGATAATCATGGGAGTCTGAGTCATCTATACATATGGAGTGCCCATTGTTACCATTTTAATTGAAAAGTAAAATGTTGCTGTGTGTAACCCATGTTACGGGTAACATCCAGTTCATGATGGGCAGGGCAGGCCCCATATTATTCCAGGGTTCCGCAGCAAGCCAGGAACTGCTTTTGAGATGAAGGACAGTTGTTGACAGAGGGCAGGACAGGGCCTTGTTCCAGAATCCTTGAGGTCTGTGCTAGGAATCTGCTGCTATGGCTTGCCATAGGCTTTGTATAGCATTGCTGTTGGCCACAGTCACATACAATAGCATTAAGCCTGCTGAGTCTTAAGACCCAGCTGGCAGAGAAGCTTGTGCTTTGGCTTGGACCTGCTGCAGAACCCTTTCTTGGGCCCCTCTCAAAACCGGCAGCCTTATCCATGATCAGGAAATGGATTGGAGCCTATAAAACCCAAACAGACTCCCCCACTATTGAACCTCCTTATCTAGGTGGGTAATGCGAGGTGCAGCAGCTTCTCTTTTACCTCATTATTATTTTTTAAAGTTAATTTATTTTTGGTGGGGGGGGGGGTGAGCAGAGTGAGAGAGAGAATCTCAAGCAGGTTCCCTGCTGTCAGCACAGGGCCGTGTGCGGAGCTCAATCCCATGAACCATGAGAACATGAGCCGAAATCAAGAGTCGGACGCTCAACTGACAGAGCCACCCAGGCACCCCTCTCTTAATTTAGAAGGAGTATTATTGATTACATGCCCCGAGACCGCTGGATTCCTAGGTACTTCACCAGTGTAATAGACCAAGGGCTTTTGCAGGATTTATCTCCTACCCTCTGGCATACAAGCTAGGGTGCTACCTACCAGGTGCAGTTAGCATGTCACCAGTATAACGAAACAGTAGGATATCCTGCAGATTATCAAGGTGATGGGGGTTCCTCTGGACTATATTATGACAGAGCAGGAGACTTGACATGGGGGCAATTTAGTAAGTTAAAACTGCCTCTGATTTTATTTACTGATCGGACTGGGAAAGAGAGCATAAGGAGTGCCAGGGGCTATGTTAATTTGGTTCAGTAAAGATAGCACGGCTGAACTGCAGCTCTAATAGGCATCGTCAGCTGATTAAATTTGCAGTAATCTGTAGTCCTGCTCTGTAACCCATGTGGCTTCTGTACTGGCCTGACAGGCAAGTTAAATGGGGACGTGGTAGAAATCACCATCCCTGTACCTCTCAAGTATTTGGTGCCATTGAGTCCTAATAATTGACCTGGCCGGATATGACCTGCTTTTGGTTTCCTGTCATTGGGTGGGCAGGCAGGGAAGGTGTTGTAGTTCCAGGACCTTCTACTTTGTCTCTTGGTACTCTGAATAGACCTCAGTCCACTCGTTGGGAATCCATTGTGGGGATCCTGCTAGCTGCTGAGTGTATCTTTTCTCATTGTATGTTCTAGACTTAGGAAAATAACTGAGGATAGCTCCATGGGCCCACTGGACAGATGTGAGATGGGTTTAGTAAGATCCCATGTGGCACATGGCCTTGATAAGCTCTTTCTTGATCTGACTACCGCAGTACAGTGGTTTCTTAGGTCTCCGGAGATCAGCCCAAGTTCAGAGCCAGAGGTTCTGGGCATTTCCCTTTTCCCGGTGCTCAGTCCCATGGTAAATGTCTGAGGACAGTCTGGGGAAGGAAGGTGGTGGGGAACATCCCCAGCATTCGCTCTGTGGCCATTTTGTAGGGATCTCTTCGGAGGGGACCGTTAGCTTAATGGAGGAGCTCTGGGTCTGTGAAGCAGCTTGGGCCTGGGGTCTGGATGAGAGGCCGTCCTTGTCCTGGACTCCAGGGGGTCAGAATCTGTGATCACAGATCGCATGTGACTCACGGTGGCACTTGTGCCTACAGTTAAGTGCTGCATGGGCTTCTACCCTTGCTGGATCCCATCCCATTATTCCCATTGTGACCAGAGAACCCAATTCCACTGTCGGTTTGCTCCACTGTTCCTTCTGGCCTGTCAAGGATAGCCACCTCAGAGCTTCTCAAAGATGCTGGTGTCCCTCTCACTAAGGCATGCTTTTCAGGCCCACCTTGGAGGGATGGTTTAGGGGGTGGCTGGGCAGGTTGCATTTTGTAGAACCACGTCAACATTTTCAGTTCCCTGAGCTTTCAGACTCTGTTTTCTGTAATTCGGATGTCCAGGCTATGCCCTGGACCGACTAAACCAGAGTCTCTGGGGCTAGATGCAGGTATCTATAGTTTTTAAAGCTTTGCAAATGATTCCAATACGCAGGCAATATTGAATTCCACAGTAGTGATTTCAATGTTGTCCTAGACCTTAAGCGTCACTGGGCAACTTGTTAGACATCTCGTACAGATTCTCAGGCCCCCCACCCCAGACCTACTGAATGAGAATCTCTGGGGGTGGAGTTCAGCAGTGTATCTTTACAAATTCTTCGGTGATTATGAAGCACAATAAAATTGAGAACCACTGCTCTACAGTCTCGGGGAATCCTAGCATTTTGACCTCATTAACTGTAGACCATCATTAAGGTCAGGTTGCTGCTGGTCAGCCTGGCAAAGTCCCAGGTGCTTGAATCTCTGGTCTCCCAGGTGAGAGGCAATGTGAATGTGATCTGCAGACTTGCTTTTCAGACCTGGTTCAATTCTTAGGGAAGATTTCCTCCCTGCCTCCCACTGTTTTATTCAGTACCAAGATCTCAAGATTCCTTACCATCCTCTTTTGTAGGCTGGTTCACTTTTTATTCATATATCCTTGGGGTTTCTTTTCTTTTCTTTTCTTTTTTAAATATGGTTTATTGTCAAATTGGTTTCCATGCAACACCCAGTGCTCATCCCAACAAGTGCCCTTCTCTCTGCTCATTACCCACTTTCCCCTCTCCCCCACCCCCCATCTATCCTTGGTTTGCTCTTAGTCCTTAAGAGTCTCTTATGGTTTGCCTTCCTCCCTCTCTGTAACTCCCCCCCCCCTTCTCCTCCCCCGTGGTTTTCTGTTAAGTTTCTCAAGATCCACATATGAGTGAAAACATAGGGTATCTGTCTTTCTCTGCATGGCTTATTTCACTTAGCAGAACACTCTCCAGTTCCATCCACGTTGCAGCAAATGACCGGATTTCATTCTTTCTCATTGTCAAGTAGTATTCCATTGGATATATGAACCACGTTTTCTTTATTTATTCGTCAGTTGATGGACATTTAGACTCTTTCCATAATTTGGCTATTGTTGAAAGTGCTGCTATAAACTATAGGGGACATGTGCCCCCATGCATCAGTACTCCTGTATCCCTTGGGTAAATTCCTAGCAGTGCTATTACTGGGTCATAGGGTAGATCTATTTTTAATTTTTGGAGGAACCTCCACACTGTTTTCCAGAGCGGCTGCACCAGTTTGCATTCCCACCAACAGTGCAAGAGGGTTCCCGTTTCTCCACGTCCTTGCCAGCATCTGTAGTCTCCTGATCCATCCTTGGGGTTTCATCTGAATGTGAATGGTCTCCTATATTTGATGCCACACTATGGGCAGGCCCTGAGGTGTGTCTCTTGTTCCGTTTCAGAAGGTTGTCTCAAGATCACCAAGATTTAGCACATGCCGCCAGGGTTAAAGTATCTAGAGGGTTTACCTATTTCTGTTTTCCTCTTTTCTCTCTACTTTTGGTCTTTGAGGTTTCCTTAATTTCTTGCCGGTTCAACTATGCATTTTATAAAGCTATTTAAAAAGATTTTTTCCAGCATTTTTTGTTGTTTTCAGTGGGAGGCGTATTCAGGATATTTTGTCTACCACCCATCAGAATGTACAAAAGAATTTTAACAGTTACTCAGGGTTCACACTACAGATTTATTGCAGTCTGACCTCTGAGTTCTTAACTTAATCTGCATAGCAAGATCTATCCAGATACTTTTAATACACTGCTTTTCTAGTAGTTGGTGCCTTGCATTCATGGTGGCAGATCCATGACATAAATGTTGATGGCAGATTTTAGCTGCCATACAAATGATCATCTTTCCTCCTTAGATGTGTGTGCCATAGTTTCCTGTTTTATTAGTGATTATTTGAGTTATGAAAACTCCTTTATTTCTGTGTATAACTAGGATGGTCTCCGTGAATTGAATGAGGGATCAGTCTCCTGACTGGCTAGTTTATGTTGTGGTAACGAAGACCTTGGACGTCTCGGGCTCACCTTTGATCCTGCGGGCCTAGGTGGCTCCAAGGGCAGCTGACCTCAGCATTCCCGGCTGTTTCCACATTCCCATCTCCATCCAGTGGCGTGCTTGAACGTTTCCTGGGGCAGGGAAGAGAGGCGGGAAAATTGCACGTGGGTGTATGGACATCGTTTCCACGTTCAGTAGGCTGGTACTAGTCACACCAAGGGGGCTGGGAAATCTTTTTGTGTGTCCAGGAAAGGAGGGGAACTGTTGGCCACTTTTCCGGGTTGACTCTGCCTAAGTGTAGCCTAACGGGTATTTATTAGGGGATGAGCAAGGTCAAAGGCTCCAAGAGACTGCTTTGGAGCAGTGAGGACCTGGCGGCTCTGGAAGGCCTCTGGAGCAGGACCCTCTTGGAGTCTTGCTTGCGGCCGCTGCCAGAATGAGTGAGTGAAGGTCAGCTATGCTGTTACTGTGGGTCACTCCACTCAAGGTTCATCTTTCTTTCTCTCTTTCTCTTTCTCTCTCTCTCTCTCTTTCTCTCTCTTTCTCTCTCTTTCTCTTTCTCTTTCTTTCTCTCTCTTTCTCTCTCACTCTCTTTTTCTTTCTCTTCCTCTCTCTTTCTTTCTCTCTCTCTCTCTTTGTTTCTTTTAAATGTTGATTTTTGGGAGAGTGTGAGCATGAGTGGGGGAGGGACAGAGAGCGGGAGACAGAGGATCCGAAGCAGGCTCTGTGCTGAGCTCAGGAACCGTGAGATCCAGACCTGAGCTGACGTTGGACGCTTAACCAGCTGAGCCACGCAGGTGCCCCAGGGTTCATATTTCTGAGCAAGAGCCCCGCTGGCTGAGTTTAGATCGTGGCCTTCTCTTGACTGCCCCACACTGTGGGAAGAAAGAGGTTCTGAGGGGAGTTGGGGACCCTGGACCCTTTCAGGTTCCATATTTAGGGTGCAGAATGCCTGTTTTGTCATCCATCCCACAGACTAAACCCAGCACAGGAAAGGTATTTAGCCACAAAAGAGGTTGAGGAGTGTTAGGAAGAGGGACTGGATGACCAGTGACCAAAAAGTGACCGGTTTCTTTTGCAGTTGAAATTTGTTGATACCTAATTTAAAAACAAAACAAGAGGCTATGAAGTTGATAGAGTTGGTATACCGAGTGCTTCCAAACTTTCTGTATGACTGTAAAAGACGGCATAAGAAATCTGCTTAGGTGTTTTATTTGCTTTTCCTGACAGTTTTCCTTTTTTTTTTTTTTTAAATGTTTATTTATTTTTGAGAGAGAGAGAGACCTTGGATGCACAACTGGGAAAGAGGCAGAGGAAGAGTGAGATGGAGAATCCCAAGCAGGCTTTGCACTGCCAGTGCAGAGCCCCGTGCGGGGTTGGAACCCACAAACATGAGATCATGATCTGAGCTGAAATCAAGTGTTGGATGCCCAAGGAACTAAGCCACCCAGGCGCCCCGACAGTTTGTTATTTTTGAGAGAAGGAATCCACCCATTATAGGTTATTTGTTTATATTAGGCCTCAACAGGGAAGTGACAAGTTAGCAGTCCTTACTTGAGGTTCCCCATTACCTGATTTTAGGAGTTAGATGCCAACCGATACTGAGATAATTAAAGGTTACGTCCACGGCGATAATGTTAAAACTTTGATGTCAAGATGTCACCAGGAGAGGTTCATGCAGACTACGCTGCTTCGTTGCAATAATATTTTTGGTTATTAAATACAGAACAGAATTCTATTCCCGTCAAACAAGTTTGCCATCTGTCTTCTGCATCATTGACCTGTCTTTATGTGTCAAGACTTCCTTCTCTGCCTCACTTTTTAACCAGCACTTGTGAAAAGGAGGGTTTAAGTTTCAAGTCCACAGGTGTGATTTTACTGGTGAAGGCTTAATCAGAAACGCAGGACCCAAAGGAATGTAAGATTCAGTACAAATAAAATTCAGGCAAGGACTGTGAGGCTCACAGTGTTCTTATTTTATATGCCCTCACTATGTTTGGGACATTGAAAGTGGGGTTCTAAGAAAGAAAAAGCCTGGGCAGAGTGCTGTCCGTTGGAATTTTTGGTTTACTTGAGTTTGTGGATGGAGTACCTCTTATTTCAGAGGTTAGGGGAGAATACTGAGCAACATCTAATTTAAAAGGTTATGTTATAGCTCTTACGATGACTGCTGCTGTGTCTCCTATTGGGAGTAGTTAGGTAGGGCTTTAAAAATGTCCCTGTGGGGTAAAAACACTGACTAGGAAATGCCAGCTACTTCCTGGATCTGGAGTTTAGTTCAGTTTCTGTTTGTAGCTGTTAATTGTATACCTGTGAACATGGACACTTAAGAACTATTTTGAGGGTCAAGAGCAAGCAAATGATATCAGTGCAAGTGTCCAAGCATTAGTTTTATAACTGCGGAACTTCCAAGCTTTGGTATTCATACTTCTTAGTTTGCCATCTTCCTGTCTTTTTGCCTTTGACCTGAGAGACTCAGTCCAGGCTACGTGAGATTGGTGCACATGTGACCATTTAGTTCAATCTGATGCCTTCGTATAAAGCCAGAAGAGGCCTCATTCCACCTTGACAGAGTTGTGATAAAATGGGTTTGGATTTCAAAGCAGTTTAAAAAATACTACAATCTTAAATTACTATGTGTAGTGGCCAATCGACCAATCATGGCTTTAGTTGCAGAAGGATGGTCTCCATTAATGACAGTGTATATTTGCCTCAAAGCACAGTAATGCTAGAAATAAGCCCTCTCCCACCCCCTCATTTTCCTTTACTTAGGTTTTTCAAAAAATGGCACACAATACTAGCATAATGCTTGAATATCTGCCCTGGTTTCCCCCCCCTCCCCCACCCCCCCCCCCTCAGTTTCAGTGTTAGAAGGCCAGGTGAATTTTCACAGAATACAGGAAAACATACATAAGAACAGTACCTTCGAATTACTCATACTTTTGAGTTTGAAGAAGGACTAAACAAATCTATTTTTAACCTTTTGTTCTGTTTAGTATTGGCATTTTCAAATGTCATTGTACACAGGTCAACGAAAACTTGTTTTTCTCTTTGGTTATTTGTCCCTCACGTGGAATGGTTGTTTATTATTCTTACAGTTGTGCTTTTCAATATTAAAATTTCTTTAAAAATGACAAGTGAAGGGGTGCCTGGGCGGCTCAGTTGGTTTCGTGTCCGACTTTGGCTCAAGTCATGATCTCATGGCTTGTTGAGTTTGAGCCACACACGCTGGGCTCTGTGCTGACAGCTCAGAGCCTGGAGCCTGCTGCGGGTTCCGTGTCTCCCTGTCTCTTTGCCTGCTTGCACTGTCTCTGTCTCTCTCTCTCAAAAAATAAACATTAAAGAAAAAAACAAGTGGAAAATCTATGCAAATAACATTGCAGACAAGCATTGTGTTGTGTACCGTTTAGTGCTATCCAAAGTTAAACGGTTTTGCAAGTGAGCTGTCCGCTGGCTGTGGTGTTACTAGCTTGGATTATATGATGTGTATCTGTTTACAAGACACTAAGCTCCAAAGCAATTTCTGTTAAGCTGCAGGCGGTTCAGACAGTTTTATCTCTTTAAAGATCTTCAGCATTAAAGTGTTTTTAATTTCAAGTGACGTTGATGGATTCAAAACGCCAGTGGATTCGACAATGGGGAAATATTGTAAATCCCTGCCCCTAACTTGGTGAAGCAGAAAGTAGGATCTAGGTTTCCAATGTGGTATGAGGTTGAGTCTTTAAAAGAATTAGGCCTTTTACTTGGAGATAATTGTAGATCATATGCCGTCGTGAGAACTAGTACAGAGATACTGTGTGTTCTTGATCCAGTTTTTCACAATGGTAGCATCTTGGGAGTCCTACGGTATGATATTACAGCCAGGATGCTGACACTGAGAGAGTTAAGGAACGGAGGCGTTTCATCACCAAGAATAGTTCGTGTTGCTGTTTATCATTTGTCTCACCCCCACTCCAGCCGCTGGCAGCCACTCATCTATTCTCCATTTCTATACTTGTATGATTTTGAGAATGGCGCGTGAGTGCAGTCATATCGTGTAGCCTTTCGGGACTGGCTTTTAGACTTTGGTGTCATTCTTTGGAGATTCATCCAGGTTGTTCCACGTGTCAGTAGTTGGTTCCTTTTTATTGCTTAATGGGACTCCATGGTATCAGTTGTACCACAGTTCGTTTAACCATCCCCCTGTTGCAAGACACCAGTGTCATTCCCAGGTTTGACAGTTATGAGTAAAGCTCTTACAAACACTGATGTACAGGTCTTTGTGTGGATGAAAGTCTTCATTTCTCTGGGAAAAATGCTTGAGATTTGGGGTTCAGGAAAGAGTGGACTTGCCACCAAATCACAGTTTCTCTGGGATATATGCTTAGGGGTACAGTTTGCTGGGTCCTTTGGTATATGCATGTTGAGTGTTTTTTGGTTTTTGTTTTTTTTTTCCAGACACTGCTGCAGTTTTCTAGAGTAGCTGTACCATTTTGTATCCTACCAGCAATTTCTGAGTGGTCTAGTTTTTCTCCCTCCTTAGCAGCAATTGGTGTTGTCATGTTTTTATTTTTTTATTTTTGCCATTCTGATAGGTGTGTAGTGTTCTCTCATTGTGGTTGTAATTTGTATTTCCTTAACTGCTAATGATGTTGAACATGTTTTCATGTGCTTATTTGTCAACTGTATATCTTCTTTGATACAGTGTCTGTGCTTTTGGTGCCCAGTCTACTTTCTACCTAGACTCTGAAGAGTTTACCCCATTCTCCCCTCCCCTAATTTTATAGTTTCATGTTTTACATTTAAGTCTGTGATCCATTTTAAGTTCGTATGTTGTATAAAGCGTTAGACTTAGGTTGAGGCTTGCTTTTTGTTCGTCCTTTAGATGGTCCCGTCGCTCCAGCATCATTTGTTGAAAAGGCTGACTTTCCTCCTTTGGATTGCCTTTGCACTTTTCTCAGAAATCAGCAGGCCATTCTTGTGGAGCTATTTTTGGATTCTGTGTTCCATTGATCGATATATCTGTCTCTGGCAGTGCCTCACAGTTTTGATTACATTATGTATATACTGAGTGTTGAGATCAGATTAATTTCAGCACTTTTTCCCCCAAATTGTTTTGGCTATTCTAATTATTTTACCTTTACACATAAATTTTGTTTTATTAAATTTTTTTTTAATGTTTGTTTTTGAGAGAGAGACAGAGTGCAACTGAGGGAGGGACAGGGAGGGAGAGGGAGACACAGAATCTGAAACAGGCTCCAGATTCTGAGCTAACATTATGAGATGTTAGCACAGAGCCTGACTTGGGGCTCGAACTAGGGAATGGCAAGATCATGACCTGAGCTGAAGTCGGACCCTTAACTGACTGAGCTACCCAGCACCCCTTGTTCGGTTTATATTTAAGTATTTGATATTTTTAGTGATTGCAAATAGCATTTTTTTTTAATGCTCATTTATTTGTGAGAGAGAGAAAGAGAGAGGGAGGGAGGAAGGAGGGAGTGGCAGAGAGAGACAGAGAGAGAGAGAGAGGGAGACAAGCTCCCTCTCTGAAGCAGGCTCCAAGCTCTGAGCTGTCAGCACAGAGCCCGTTTTGGGGCTGGAACTCACAAATTGCGAGATCCAGACCTGAGCCGAGGTTTTATGCTTAACCAGCTGAGCCACCCAGGAGCCCCTGAATTACGCTGTTTTAGAGCAGTGCTTCCACACTACGTATTTTGTTTGTTTGTTTCAGAATTGGGCCCCTCTATATGTAGCATCCTGAACCTACTCTATCTTACTTTATGGGTCACACTGTGATTTCATTGACGTGTGTTCTGGTGTATGAATTCTGGCAATGAGTGTATGTAATTTTCTTAGCATGACACCTAGGAAATTAACTGGATTTGATAAAATAGCCTACTGAATTTTTAAGTGGATTATATTGACACTTCGGAATAACATTTACTACTCTGAGATTTTGGGAGGAGTCATTTAAAAGTTTAAGGCAGTGTAAGAGTTTTTTCGAAGTTGGAGGTGCTGGGGCATGGTAGGCTCTGTCCTGCCATCTGTGTTCAGTTCTGGTGTCTGAGTGAACTGGATGGAGACCTGCTGCCCTCTTTGAAGCCTCCGTTCCTTGTGTTTAGAGACTGAGTAACAGAGGCCTTGCAGGATCAGCGATGGAGTGCAAGATCTTAGTAACTGACAAGTGCTGTATGTATGTGCCTTTCTTTCACTAGATACATTTTTACCTTTCTCTGGGACACTTACTGCTTTCTCAGGAATAAGACCCATGTTTTGAAAATAATTTGGAAACTAGTTCTTAAAAATGGAGAGTGAATTTTGTTGAGTGTCTTGTCTTTTACCTGTAGGTTAAAGAACTAAGAGATACATATGAACTAATCTCTCTCTTTCTTTCCCCCCCTTTTCAGGCAATTACTGTCTTAACTGAGTTAATTAGGGAAAACTTCAGAAATAGCAAATTAAAACAGTGCCTCTTACCAACCCTTGGGGAGCTGATCTACCTTGTAGCCACCCAGGTGAGACCTTCTGATTACCTCTATTGCTATTTGACATGTTCTGACATATCCTGGCTAACAAGCGTTAATATCCTATAAAAGTTGTTTTGGTTTCGCCCCTTAGAGCATTGCATGTTGGAATCAGCTTGTCCAGTTCTGCAAATCATTAAAAAAAAAAAAAAATTACATTGCACAGATCAATTTGGGAAGTACTGTTATCTTGATAATTTTGAGTCTTCTGCTGTGTATTTGGAATTGTACTGAATGTGTCTTTTTTTTTTTTTTAATGTTTTTATTTTAGAGAGCGAGAGAGTGAGCATGAGTGGGGGGGAGAGGGGCAGAGGAGGAGAGAGAGAGAGAATCCCAGGCAGGCTCCATGGTCAGTGGTCATTGCAGAGCCTGACATGAGGCTTGATGCCATGAGCCGGGGGTCATGACCAAGTTTTGCAGGCCCCCAGAGTAAAAGCAGACTTTTGGTGCTCAGCTTAGCCTTCATGCTTGCAGTTTGATTCTTTGTTTCCCTGTCAGATCTCTGATGCATTGTGAGGATGTCAGAATAAAAAGAGTTGCTTTCATTAGAAGAGTGGTCAGGTGCCTAGTTGGCCGTCTGATCAGGGATGAGAGTGTAGTGTAATTCTTTTTGTTGTTTCTTTTCTTTTCTTTTTTTGAATTATTATTATTCCCTCCAGCTTAATTGAGATATAGTTGGCATGCAGCCAACTGTACATGTTTAATGATTACAATTTGATCAATTTATACACACACACACACACACACACACACACCTGTGAAAGCATCACCACAGTTCAGATAATGAACATACCTGTCATTTCCAAAAGACTCTCCACACTTTTTGCAATAATACCTTCCTCCTGCCCTTCCTACTGCTGCCCGCATCCACTCATTTACTTTCTGTCACACAGACTAGTTTGCATTTTCTAGAATCTTTTGGACTCATATAGAATGCTATTTCTATTTGCTTTGAGAAGTAGATGTAAAGAATCCCCTTCTTTGGTACATACTTTAATTGGATATAAGCTAGGCTATTTTAATAAAGGGGTGGTTCTGTGGCATTTGACTTCAACTTAGGTTAGCAAACTGGAAACGGAAGTTAGGTCCCTGGATCCATAAAAATCATTAACTTTTCACGAGATGAGGGCTTTTCTGGAACGGTCACTCTGAATATATGTGAACCTTCAAATCTCCGCTCAGTGCTGGTGTAGTAAGACTGACCCGATGTGATAGTGTGTATTGTGTACAATACAGAGACCTAAGCCCTGTCCTGTTGGCTCTCTGGAAGCACCCCAAGGTGACAGGCTTGAGAAGGGAAGAGCAGAGCAGAATCGGCCAACAACATGATGAGGCAGTTTGCTTATTGTTTGTGTGTATTTTCTTTTATCAGGGGTACCTCCCACCTTGAGCCTGGGCGTTCCTGTTGTGTCACCTTTTTGTCCAGCTGATAATGATCTCTCACCTGCCCTGTTGCAAGAACTCTTAGATGACCTCCTTGCTTTGCTCTGTGCCTGTTATCCTCTGTTAGCCAGACGGAGCCTGTGAAAACCACGGGCGTCTACAGTGTCTGTCACTCCTCAGAGCCCTCCAGCGCTTCTTCCCGTCACAGCCAAATCCTGCCACTGACCTTGTAGGCCCTGGGGGGCCGCCTTCCCGGTACCTGTGTGACCTCCTCTCTCCCTGCTGTCCTACTGCCTTCCTCCTCCCGCCACACTGACCTCCCCATGGCTCTTTGAACCCGCCATGCCACGCTCCTGCCTCAACACCTTTGCACTTGTTCATCCTGCTGGCAGTGATTCTCCCTGAGATACTTGCGTTTTCTCGGTTCGGATCCCTTCAGAGGGTCTTCTCCTTGTGTGGTCTTGCGTGGTAGGAGATGGGGCCACCCTACCTACGGTCTTCCTCTCGCTCCGTACCCTGCTCTGGTTTTCTTTGTAGCAGCCCCAGCATCTTGACTGACTTGTCTTGTTTTCTCCTCCTCCACCTACTTCTTCCTTCTTTCTCTTCTTCGTCTTCTTCTTTCCCCACTAAATACTATTAAGACAGAAAATTTATCAGTCCTGTTCACGGCTGTGTGACCATCATTTAGAAGAATTCCTGGCACTTCGTAAGTGCTTCTATAAGGCGCGCCCCACACCAAGACCAACGGGACAGGAGGGAGTGAGCAAGGAGGCAGGGCTGGAGAGACTGGCCAGCATGTTCAGGAAGGAATCTGGATGAGTCCGATGTCGTCGTCTTAAGCCTGTGAGCAAGGGGAAGTCACTAGGGTTTTAAAGAAGGGTAATGGTGTCATCTGATTTCAGTGCCAGAGGGATGACTCTGGCTTAAAGGAGGAGAATAGGTGGGAGAATGGTAAGAAAAGATTCTGAGCTGAAATGAGAGTAAGCGAAGTAGGAGTGAAGTTAGGCGTGCGAAGAGGGTGTTTCAGGAAAGAGAAAGCCAGTAGGGCTGCGGTAGCTGACGGTCCATGAAAAGTTCTGAAAAGAGCCTGCTGGATCGAGTGGCGTGAAAGTCACCAGAAACTCAACAGGAGCTGTTTTATATGTTTACTTACTTGACTTCAAGCGAGGGAGTTGGAAGAAAGCATCCTGGAGCGCGCTGAGCCTCTAGCAGGAGGTGAGGAAGCTGGGACCAGCAATGTGAATCGAGAATAGGTGTGAAAAGGAATGGAGGGGCCGAGGCCGAAGGGAGCCCCGTTTGGAAGATGGGGACAGTGAGGTTATTGTAGTGGAAATGGAAAGGACCCCGTGGACAGGGCTTGGAAAATTTAGCAGTATGGGGTAGATAGCAAGGTAATGACGCTGGAGGAGGCAGGATGGGAATGGGATGCTGGGCCCACGTGGAAGGGGTGGAGGAGCCTGTCCCGTTGTAACCGCTGGGTGTAAGTAGCAGACGGCTTCAGGGGTAGGAACGCCGGGAGCTGCTTTCTCACTCACGACTTCCGTGATCTCTGTGGCGGAGGAAAGTCGGTGCAGTGGCCAGAGGATCACGGCTGTGAAGTGGCCCTTTCTGAGAGGGAGTCGGAGGGAGTCGGAGAACCGGATGCTGCAGAGTGAGAGGGAATTGGTCAGAGAACAGGATGCTGCAGAGTGAGAACGAAGCTCCCTGGGCTTGCTGATCCCACGTCATCCATGGGCTCTGTGTTCTGGGGTCACCCCTCTCAGAGCCCGGCTGCCTGAGCGCAGGCCTGGGGAAGCAGGCCGCCGGCTCCCTCGGGGGTTGGTTTCCCCAGAGAAGGGAAAAGGACATGCGGGAAGGGTTTTGGCCTTTGGCAGGAGGGATTAAACGGCAGACCAGGGGATCTAAGTGGCTGGGGGGGGGTAGGCGATAGAGTACAGAAAGGGTGTGGTAGACGGTCTGAACAAGTGAGCTGGAAGGGAAGAAAGTCACGTTTGGACGTGAAGTTGGGTACTGAATTTTTGTGATTTTCGATAGTGATTTTCAAGCTGCAGCAGCCTGGGATGATAATGTCTAGCCTCTGACCTGTGTGGGATTCTGTGATGGAGCAAGGATACGGTTTTAATGGGTCATGATTCTCAGCATACGTATAAAAAGCATCTGGACCAATAAGGTACCAGTTCTAAAATTTGGATGGTCTTAAATATTTTCTCCAAACAGAACCTAAAGAGATTCATTGCCTTAAAGGGATTAATTGCCCCCCCCCCCCAATCTTTCTGTGTGGTACCTAATTTATAATTAGATTTTATTTGAGAAATTACAGTCGTGTTTCTGTGGTTGTTACCCTAACTTGGTTCTTCTGTGAGCGAATCCTTGCCGATGTCATTAAAATCAGCGAACCCACCAGTCACACTTGCTTATTTTTATTTAGCACCTTGTCTTACCGGGCAACATACAGCCTTTTACTTATGCTTGTGGGTTTTCCTGAGATCCTCCTCAGAGCTGTGTGTTCTGTGCTTTCAAATCCTTTCAACTAGTGGAATACCTTTCAGGTAGGAATATCTGTAGTCTCACCTACGATTGTCAGTAGAGTAGTTTCTCTGCCAGGTGGATCGTATTGTCCTTTCTTCGTTTTCTTTTTTTTTCTTCTTCCTGCCTGGCTTCTGGTGAAGGGGTCTGATGAACATCATATAGAACATGAGGAGAAAGGAGAAACACCTTGTATGTACAACGTGGTCAAAGACCCCCTCACTGGGTCAGAATTGCCAGGTAGTGATACTTTTCAATAGGATATTAAGAAGCTTCAGAGAGTTTGTATGTTTGAAACGGCCTTTTTCTCGAACGGGTTAATCTCTTTTGTGCTGTTAGCTTCACTGCTTTTCCTTCCACTTTTTTTTAGGAAGAAAAAAAAAAGAACCCTAGAGAATGCTGGGCCGTTCCCTTGGCTTCGTACACAGTGC
The DNA here is from genome assembly GCF_024362965.1 of Panthera pardus. Classification (NCBI taxonomy): domain Eukaryota; kingdom Metazoa; phylum Chordata; class Mammalia; order Carnivora; family Felidae; genus Panthera; species Panthera pardus. The sequence goes on from NW_026526721.1 coordinate 148,348,589, forward strand.
TAATGAGGTGCCTTCGGGAAGGGGTAAGGCTCCTTTGTGGTCCTCTGTAGACACCCGCCATCATAATAACCCTTCAGGCGCTGTGTGAGGAGTGTAGCCTGCAGCCGTGCGGGGAGCTTGTCAGCCGAGTCTCGCTCCTGAATTTAAATAATCCCGACAAGCCGCTGTGAGCAAGTGACCTATGGTCATTCAGCTCGCTCATTCACTTTTTGAAGCGTCTCGCCTTTTTAAAACACGATAGCAAACACAAGCAGCGTAAGCAGCTTTTTCATAACCTATCCTCAGTCCTCCCCTGCTCTTAAACTCCCTGACACACCAGTTTAGCAAGCAGGGTGTATGCAGAGACCTCGCTGGGGGCCTCAAAAGCCCCGTGATTATCTTGTCGGCTTGCCATTGTGCAGTTCAGAAACAGGAACCTTCCGCCAGTATCCACTGATTTTAATATTAAGTGGTATTTATCATGTGATTCTTTTTTTTCAATTCATTCACGGTCCTTCTCATGCCGTTGGTGGTGGCTGCAAACCAGCCAGCTGGCCAACTAACCGACTGGCATAGGGAGCTCGTGTGTGTGACTTTGTAAAGAATTGAGTAGCTGACCTAAAAGGGTCACGTTTTCTGTTTGCTTTAAAGCATTTGACATTGTTTCACCCAAGGCAGAGCCATAGGCTAAAGACATTCCTTCAGGAATGAAAAAACCACGTCACAGTAAACATGTTCCTTTTGAGTTCATTACTTCCTGCGTCATTGAATGGTAAGGGTTCCAGGTGCAGGAGCGCTCTGCACGGTCTTGCCCTAGTGATCCAGAAAGGAAGTTTGAAAACTTCCTAGCCCGTAGGGTTGGAGATGTCAGCTGTCATTATGGGGTATGAATAAAGCCAGTAAACTGTGCTTTACCAAAGATACGAGAATTAAGTCATGTTTCTCTGTAGTCAAAAGACGTGTTTCAGTTTATCACTCAAGACCTCAAGCTAGGCACACTTGGGGACACACAGATGAAGAAGGTGAATACTCTTCACGCACAGTGATCTGACCTATTGGGGGAGATCAGATAAAAACAAAGTGGATTATGTCAACTGTATAAATGTGGAAGCACAGAACTATGGGAACTCAAAGGAGAGAGGGAGCCTTCTAGGAACTTTTTTCACAGCGTAAAGAAATTTTGCAAACTTTGTATCTTAATTTTTAAAACTAAGATTGTTAGGGAAAAATCTGTTATTTGACGGCCAACAGGACTGATTAGGGAATTTCAGTCCCTGCCTGACGACTTCCCTTCCAGATTCTTGTTCCCACCCTGCTTGCCTCAGGTGCCAAATTACTACTGTTGGGAAAATAAGTAAAGTTCTGCACCATAAGATGGCCTATGGGACTAAGACAAGCTCTAATTCCCAGCTTAGAGACTCCTCTTCTGGGTTCTTCCTGCCCTGTTTGCAGCGTGCCCGAAAGCCATCAGGAATGCGGAAGATGACGCTATAAATTACCCTTCCCACCTGCATTCGGCACTCAGATCTCTGGAGAATGCTCTCCTCTGAGCCCACCCGTGTAAAATAAATCTCCTTCCTTCCAAGATCTCCGAGTGCCGCTTGGTTCTTCTGCCGGGTGATCCAGACCAGTTTCCATAATAAGATTAAGGGGCAGTAAAAGGTTACTAATTCTAGTTCGTGAGGTTGTATCCTTAATCGAGTATTTTCTCCCACACCCTTCCGTGTTTTTCACTGTATGTGTAAGATGAAGAATAATGCCTGATATCCGTGTGTATTATTAAACAATTATTTTTAATCATTATGATACTTCGTATTTTAGTAGCAAATGTGCCTTTTATTGTCTTGGTATATATGACAGGTCTTGTGTATTTTCCATAAAGAGGGAGGGAAGTCCAGGCCTCTCTACAAAAATTTTATTGTACGTTAGAAAAGCAGTTAAATATGTGCTTGGACAGCACACGCAGGTGTCTCTCACTTTTCAAAAGTACATGTTGCGCCCCTTAACTTGTACAAAAGACCCACATTAGTACTTGTTTTCTCTCATTGAAAGAAATACGAAGAGGGTTTCTGCTCCCACGAAAAAAGGCAAAAAGCACAAACAGCATTCAGGGTTTGTTTTGCAGCCAGTTGTTACACAGGCAGGCCTCGGCCTGTCCCGAGAAGCAGGGAGAGTGGCCCGCCAAGGTCCTTCCTTCCCCAGGAACTACGTTCGGCATCTCAGCATCCAGCCACTGAGCCCACCGTGCCTTCGAGCATCTGTCCTTGTGTTGATGTATTTTCTGCATCCATTAACAAGATGTGTCCTAAGGTATTAGAGAAGCCTGAGAGACGTTATTTTTGGGGTCTGGGAATACTCAAAACCTTTTCTATTTAGATTATGGTGATAGCTCTTGGTTTTACACCATTTGGGCTTACTAAAGGTTTCATAGGAACAGGGTACTTTTGGATAGTGGGAGAAACCTAAACTTGAACATTGTCTCTGTAACACAGATCGATTAGGGGGTGATTATCCCCCCTAAAAAAAGATTTGTTTACAAAAATAACTGAATTGTAGCAGTTCTTTAGCATGTATCTAATGTATTTAGGACGTAGTCGAAGGTGAATAATTTCTAAGCCTCTTATTTTCAACAATTAATTTGTTCCATGTAGAAAAACTTTCCCCAGCACCTACTGGTATTTCCTGATGTAGGGGTGTGTGTGTGTGAAACACATAAACAAAAGAGTATGTGAAATTTATGTGTATGTTTAAAAGCACACTGATACACCCACTCTCTTTATTTTTATTTTTATTTAATTTAATTTTTTATTTTTTTCAATTTACATCCAAATTAGTCAGGATATAGTGCAACAATGATTTCAGGAGTAGATTCCTTAGTGCCTCTTACCCATTTAGCCCATCCCCCCTCCCACAACCCCTCCAGTAATCCTCTGTTTGTTCTCCATATTTGAGTCTCTTATGTTCCCCCTCCCTGTTTTTATATTATTTTTGCTTCCCTTCCCTTGTGTTCATCTGTTGTGTCTTAAAGTCCCCATATGAGTGAACTCATGTGATATTTGATTTTCTGACTAATTTCACTTAGCATAAGACCCTCTAGTTCCATCCACATAGTTGCAAATGGCAAGATTTCATTCTTTTTGATTGTCGAGTAATACTCCATTGTGTGTGTGTGTGTGTGTGTGTGTGTGTGTGTGTGTATATATATATACACACACCACATCTTTATCCATTCACCCATCGATGGACATTTGGGCTCTTTCCATACTTTGGCTATTGTTGATAGTGCTGCTATCAGCATGGGGGTGCATGTGTCCCTTCGAAACAGCACACCTGTATCCCTTGGGTAAATGCCTAGTAGTGCAGTTGCTGGGTCTTAGGGTAGTTCTATTTTTAGTTCTTTGAGGAACCTCCATACTGTTTTCCAGAGTGGCTGCACCAGTTTGCATTCCCAACACCCACTCTCTTTAAAAACAAACAAACAAAACCCAAAAAAACTGGTAACAGATTTCTTCTCTGTCCTTCCTGGATTGCAGCTTGCTCTTTTCTTTCAAGGAGTAGCCACTATTCTTACCTTATGATAAACATTCCCAAGTATTTCTTTATCACGTTTCCATCTTTGATTGGTTCTTAAGGCTGAACTTTATATAAATAAATGGCACCAAATCCTGTGGAGACTTTATGTTGCTCAAAATTAGGTTGAAGTTGATACATGCCAATTGTGTAAACTATAGTTCATTTATACTACTGCATTGTATGTTGTTGGAATGTGCCTCAATACACTCAGACACACGTGTGTATCAGTTTGTATTCCCACCAGTAGGGTATAGGAGTACCCTTGAACCCATGTCTTGAACATTTGATCTAGTCAGACTTTAAATTTTTGTCAATCTTCTGGGCATTAAATGTTTTCTCATAATAGCTTTAATATGCATTTTTGTGGTTACTAATATGGTCACCATCCTTTTTTATTTATCTTGTTTTGTTGGGGGGGGGATTTATGTTGCTTTGTAGGAATTCTCTACACTGCCTCCCTTACCACAAGCCTGCTGTTATAAAATGTTTGAAATAACTAGAAAAGGAAAGAAGACTATAATGACCTTTATTTCCATCACTTAGTGTCAACAGTTTTTAACATTTTGCTCTCCTTGCTTTGTTGTAATATAGGTGTGTATGTATATATTCATATGTACATGCATTTATTCATTTATTTATATTCATTTGTTTTCTGAACTGTTTGAAAAAAAACGCAGATGCCATTGGCACTTCATCCATTGGAATGTTTGTGTATTCTGGATACTAATCTTTGGTTTATATGTGTTACTAGATCCTTTCTGATGGTGGTTGGGCTTTTCATTTTCTTAACCAACTGAGCCACCCAGGTGCCCCAAGGGCTTTTCATTTTCTTACAATATCCGATGATAAGCAGAAGTTCCTCATTTTAATGTAGCTAAATTTATCAATTTTTTTCTGTTATGATTAGCTTTTTGTGTCTCATATGCTTCTCTACTTCACCATCATTAGATGGTCTATTCCATTTTCTTCTAAAAGTTTTAGTTTGGGGCGCCTGGGTGGCTCAGTCGGCTAAGCGTCCGACTTCGGCTCAGGTCATGATCTCGCGGTTCGTGAGTTCGAGCCCCGCGTTGGGCTCTGTGCTGACAGCTCAGAGCCTGGAGCCTGTTTCAGATTCTGTGTCTCCCTCTCTCTCTCTGACCCTCCCCTGTTCATGCTCTGTCTCTCTCTGTCTCAAAGGTAAATAAACGTTAAAAAAAAAATTAAAAAAAATAAATACAAGTTTTATTTTTCCTTTATTTAGAACTTTATTTGTAATTGTTCTGTGTGTGCGCTGCTGTGTATGGGTAGTTTTATCTTTTTAAAAATGTTTTTATTTTTGAAAGAGTGCGTGGGCAGGGGAGGGGCAGGGAGAAGGAGAGAGAGAATCTCAGGCTCCGCACTGTCAGCACAGAGCCTGACACAGGGCTGGAACTCACAAACCACGAGATCAAGATCTGAGCTGAAATCAGCTGAGTCGCCCTGGGTAGTTTTATCTTTATAAAAAAAAAAAAAAAAAAAAAAAAAAAATATATATATATATATATATATATATATATATATATATATATATATATATGTATGTATGTATGTATGTATGTAATGAGTTCTCCCAGGATTTTTTAATGAGAAAGTCACCCTCTTCCCACTGCTCTGCAGTGTCCCCTTGTCTCATCAGTGTCTTTTCCTGGGCTCTGTTTGGTTCTGTTGGTCTATTATCTGTCTCTGTGTCATACTATCTAAATTAATACTTTCTATTATTTAATACTAAGGATATGGGGAGTTTTCCCCTAGTAACATAATCTTTTTCAAGAGTTTCTCAGTTAATTTTGTTCCTTTCACTTTCGTGTAGTTTTTAGATTCACCTTTTCAGGTTCACCTGTTTGGATGTTAAGAACACATCTGCAAATGAATTTGAGAAAAATCGGTTGATATTAGTAGTAAATGGAATGCATACTCAATGAGAAGACCAATAATAGGAGAATGACACATTTGATTAAAAAAAACCTGAAGATAACTGATTGAAGTTGCTTTGAATTCTTGATGAGATTCAGCCGATGTATTTAATTTATTGCTTAAGCTACCTCTCAGATGTAGGTCCCATTCTTTACAGATAACATTTATGAAACATCTATTATGTACCGCTAGGTGCAGGAAAGGTAAAGGTAAATTAAGATGCTGCCCTGCCTTCAGTTTTCAGGAAAGAAATTTTTTTTTTATCCTTAGTTCTGTACACCAGCCTTTTATTGTTGTTTTGGTAACTTCATTTGCTTTGGTTTCTTTCTCGTGTACTCAGTAAGACATTTCAGGCTATTAACTTTTCGTTCCATGCTAGCTGTATCTCACTAGTTTGGACATGTAGTGTTTCCATTATTGCTATTTTATTGATAGTCCCTAGTTCTAGTTTTAAATTTGTCCTTGATCCAGGGTTGTTTATGAGGTGGTTAAAACTTTTTCATGTGGGTGGGATTTTATTGCCTTTTTTTTTTTTCTTTGTTGAAGTAACAAAGTTGGATTACCTTATTGTCAAGAAAGTGGTTTGTCCTGTTTCTCTTTGGATTAAAAAAATTGTGGTAAAACACACGGTAACATAAAACTAAACCACTTTGACCACTAAGTATATAGTTCTGTGGTATTGAGTACGTTCACATTGTTGTGCTGTTTCTATTGTTTTAAATATATTGAGATGTTCTTTTGCCTCAATTACTGATTTTTTTTCCACATCAAAACTTTGTAATGTGTCTTGTTGAATATGGGCCAAATTGATTCGATTTTTATCCCTTTTCTTTAATTTCTGCATTGGGGAGAAAGCAGTATAGAATTTTTACTTCATTTTTTTGAGAAATTTTACTTCATCTTAATTTGATACGTAGACTTCTTAGACGTCAATTGCAGTTTTAAGTTATAAACTTCTTTGTTCATAATGCATAGAAAATTAGCTTTGCCTGGGATATTTATAGGTATCAAAAGAATAAAGCATTTTCTAGTCAAATACTTAGAGACACCAGATTAAACAAGGTTGAGCAGTTTGATTTGTTGTTAGTACTTTTCAGAGCTTGTAATTATGAACTACTTGGGAGAATATACAGCATTTTCAAAGTAATTTGCCCACAGACCTACCCTATCCTATGGCATGTTGTGTGATGCACTGTGGGAGAGGAAGTCGTGGGCTTACATTGAGAGTGTCAGGAGTTTAAGATCATTTTCAGTAGGTTTTCTCTTTTTAAAGTTCCCTAAGATATTATGATGGTGTTTTCCAAACAGCCTACTTTCTGAACACGATTTCTGTAACTTTAACAATGGTGATAGAGATACGAGTCAGGTGTTTTTGTCCTTGTGACAGAGGTCAGTGCTTAGAGGGAGAGAAGAGAAGTAATCAGAGTAAGAGACATATGGTGGGTCACACAAGCAGTTCGGAAGATCTTATGTGACTGCCGAAAAAGGAGGGTGGCAGTGTGGAAGAAAAGGTATCTATGAGGATACTGAATCAGTTTCAGAGTTGGGGTTGGCATTTCAAAGACCTTCAGCTGAGAGTCAGAGGATGTGGATTTCAATCCTACACTTGCTACTCTTCAGTGGTTTGGTGTCGGCCAAGGTCTAGGTGACCCACCTGGTGGTGTTTCCTGTATAGGAGGGTACTTGTGCTTCATGACCTTCCATGAGCTTCTGACTTGGGCCCCCTCTGAGTCTGACAACTTTCCCTTCCATTGCTTTGACCTTAATGTTGTATACAGTACTAAGGAGCAGTTGCCCCCTTGGGGTCATCGCTGTATTGATCTCAGGAATATTTGGCAATGAGCTTACGTGATGTATGTTTATATGTGCGTGGGATAAGGAGGGTGAGAAAGCTGACCTTTCTTTGAAGTGTTTATTTTTATATTAAAAATTTTTTTGTTAACGTTTACTCATTTTTGAGAGAGCGCGAGCAGGGGAGGGGCAGAGAGAGAGGGAGACGCAGGATCCGAAGCAGGGTCCGGGCTCTGGGGTGTCAGCACAGAACCTGATGCGGGGCTCGGACCCACAAACCATGAGATCATGGCCTGAGCCCAAGTTGGACACTGAACCGACTGAGCCACCCAGGTACCCCTGAAGTGTTTATTTTTATCTGGGTAGGTAGTAGCCTATTATTCTCCAGTGACAAGCCAGAAGCAGCTCCTAGGGAATTTCCACATATTTACGGGAGAAGATTATTTGTATGTTTGTATCTACTCAACCACATCTGTTTTGAGAACCTGCATAATAGTCTATGTGTGATTATAGGTGCTGAACTCACAATGCATAGGTTGTAGTTAAAAATATGAGGTCCAAAAAACATACAAACCATTGGCTTTGTTTTTTTTCTGAGTAACAGCTTATTAGATAATTTTGAAGTAACACTTATTTTAAGAGGACATTTATTTGCATTTTGAAATTAGAGTTCTCTCTCTTTTTTTAAAAATGAAAACTAGTGTTAAGGTTGCTTTTGTGTTTAATTAGAAAAGACCAGGCTCAAATTAGAAAGGAGTACTAGAGATGTTAGGCATTAAATGTATTATCTTTGAAATGTTTTAGGCCTAAAACACAGGGAAAAATTAGTTGAAAATTCTTGGCTTTTGATAAAAGTGAAAATGTAGAGTTAGATTTTCTGATTTTGTTCCTGTCACAGTTTAATGTTCTGATAAATGTGTGTGCCTCAACATCAGGTTCTTTCTGGGTCCTCACCACTCTGTTGGTGTTTCTGCAGTGAGCGTTGGCAACGTGTATGTGGACTATGAATGATCCGGTGTTTTCTTTATTAAACTAGCCATAATTTTTCTTTTTGGCTGGGTACAGTATACTTTATTGATGGTATGTGACAAGGAAGGGCTCCCGAGCCTCCCCCCTTCTTCAGGGGACCTGGGATGGAAACTGTGTAGCAGTTAAGAGATTCACAGTGTATTGGGGCTTGAGTTGGGGCATGGACATCCAGCACCTGAGGGCATCTCTCTGCCTCTTGCTGAGGCTGGTGGCTCAGGGGGCTCTTACTCTTCGGAGGCCATGTGGACCATAATGTCCGCCACCTGGTTGCTGTAGCCAAATTTATTGCCAGGAAATGAGCTTGACCACTTTACCAGTGAGCAATGCCAGCCTTAGTATTGAAGGTGGAAGAGTGGGTGTCACTGTTAAAGTTGCAAGAGATGGCCCAGTCCTCAGGGTAGCCCGGGATGCACTTGAGGGGGCCTTTCCGTGCCTGCTTTGCCACCTTCTTGATGTCATCCTGTTGGCAGCTTTCTCCAGGCGTCAGGTCAGATCCGTGACTGACAGGTTGGAGTTGGGGACATGGAAGGCCATGCCAGTGAGCTTTCCGTTCAGCTCAGGGACGATCTTGCCTATAGCCACGGTGGTGCCAGTAGAAGCAGGGATGACGTTACGGGAAGCCTCTGGGCTGTCGTGCCACAGCTTCCCAGAGGGACTGTCCACCGTCTTGTGGGTGGCAGTGATGGCACGGAGTCACGAATCGTGATTCTCTCCACGGTGCTGGGATCGTCATGGATGGTGTTGGCCAGAGGGGCCAAGTAGTTGGGGAAGCAGGAAGCGTTGCTGACAGTCTTCTCGTTGTTCATGCCCATCACAACCACGGGGGCATCAGCAAAAGGGGGAGAGATGATGATCCTCCGGGCCCCACCGTTCAACTGAGCCCCAGCGTTCTCCATGGTGGAAAAGACCCCGGTGGACTCAGCAACATGCTCAGCACTAGCCTCGCCCCGTTTGATGCTGACGGGAGAGAGGCTTTCCGTTGACGACAAGGTTTCAGTTCTCAGCCTTGATTGTGCCGTTGAATTTGCTGTGGGTGGAATCATCCTGGAACACGTAGATTATGTAGTTGGGGGTCAACGAAGGGGTCATTGATGCTGACAATATACATTTTGCCAGAGTGAAAAGCAGCCCTGGTTACCAGGTGCCCGATACAGCCGAATTCATTCACTCTGACCTTCACCATCGTGTCTTGGGGACGTGACTGGCACCGCACCAGAAGTCGTGGTTGTCTGCCGAATGGGGAGGACCAGAGAGCCACCATCCGAAATGTTTTGGACCCTATTCAGTAGGAGGCAAAAGGGCTTATTAAGGATGGAGTTACCTGATGTGTCTTGAAGTGAACCGTTGAGAATGGCATGAGGAAGGGACCCTTAGCACCAAGTGAGATAGATCAGCTTCCAGAGAGGTGGTGTAAGGTAAGAAGCACACAGCATTGCATTTTACACGCAAGCGTGAGGTTGCATATCCTCTCCTGTGGCAGGTGACTTCACAGAGGAGGTTTCAGAGTTTGGCTCTGCTGCAGTCAGTATGTAAAAACTGGTGAAACGTCAATGATAATACCTTTCAAGGATTTATATTGGTTGGATTTCTGTTTAAATTTTCACATTCTTTTGACTTATTTTTATCCCATTACATGCTTTGTACTCTTAATAATCCTGTAGCTCTTTTCTTTCTCATTTCATACCTATCCTTATAGTTTTTCTATTTATCTTTTTATTATTATTTTTAACTTATGGAATCATGTTTAGAGGAAATGGTGTATGTATGATTTCAGTCATTTAGAATTTGTTGAGACTTCTTTCAGGACTCAGTATGTGTGTATATTCAGGGAAAAAATGGTGAATTCTGCCATTGTTGGATAAAGTTTTTTTCTGCCCATTAGGTCAGGCTTGTTAATCTGATTGATAGGGATAGAAGTCTTCTGTATCTATGCTGATTGCTTTTTCTCTATTTTATCAGCTACTGAGACATGTTTTTAAATACTTTCCTTGGTAGGATTGCAGTTTTGTTGTATTTTGCTTTTATGTATTTTGAATATTGGTAATTAGATACATAAAATTTTAGAGTATATTTCCCTTGGTTTACTGACATTTTTATCATTATGTTGTTACCTTAAAAAATCAATGGTAATGCTTTTTGTCCAAAGCTTATGCTCTTTGATATTAATTTGCTTATACCATCCTTTGTTGGATTAGATATGACTGATATTTCTTTTTTCATTCTCTTATTTTTAGCCTTTCTAGTTGAATAAATTAAAAAAAATGTTTAATGTTTTTATTTACTTTTGAAAGAGAGAGACATAACACAAGTGGGAGAGGGGCAGAGGGAGGGAGACACAGAATTTGAAGCAGGTTCCAGGCTCTGAGCTGTCAGCACAGAGCCCGATGTGGGACTCGAACTCACAAACCATGAGATCATGACCTGAGCTGAAGACGGGTGCTTAACCGACTGAGCCACCCAGGTGTCCCCAAATGAATTTATTTTTGATGTGTCTCTTCGTACAGTGTTTAACAAAATTTCTGCTTTATAGTTTTTCTTTAGTATTTAGTCCATTTATGTTTATTGTAGTTGTTGGTATAGTTGTATTTATAGCTGGCATCTTATTTTCTGCTTTTGTTTATTCTGTTTTATGTTTATTTTTTCTTGTCCTTTTGGTTTGCTTTTTTAATGATTATTTTTATTCTTTTAATGGCTATTCTGTTGCTCTTGTTAAAATACATTTTTTTCTTTGAATACAATTGTGGGTTGACAGTATTTTTAACAATTAAAGGTATTGTTTTAGTGTCTTCTGACTACACTTGTCGCTGTTAAGAAATTAGCTGTTAGACCAACTGTGGCTCTTTTGAAGGAGATACTCTGTAATTCAAGTGAGGGCCTACTTATACTTTTAGCCTTTGGGCTTTTTTCCCTGCAATCTCCTTTCCCTAACATACACCTGCAGCCCCCAACTCAGATCAGTGGGGAGTCGGGAAGATGGAAAAGTTACTTTTTGTTCATCTCTATTATATTTGGTTGTGGCCACTGGGAGCTCTAGCTTTACTTGGTGCTGGTTCTTCATCTAACTTCCAACTTGTGTGGGTACTTGCCTGCCTTCTCATTCCTTTTGTTCACCTTGTTAGACAAGTGCTCTCAGGGTAAACATCAGCTTAAGTGCTCTGGATATCTCTGAGGGTATCTCTCAGAGTTCTTGCCTATACAGTCACTGGCCTAACAATTTGGTCCTAGTTCACTGATGCTTTTAAAAAGGTTTGTTTATTTTCTTATTTTAAATTTAGCATTTGGATTGCTTTTGGAGGGATAGAGTTGTCCAGATCTCTAGCCCACTATATTGTAAGAAATAGAAATCCTGTTTTCTTGATTTAATGAGTTACTAAAACAGTAAACCAGGGAAAATAAACTCCAGATACCTTGGAGTCTTTAGAAGAAAGATCATAGTTTTGCTAAACCAACAAATGTGAAAATAATGTCAGTATTTTTTTGAGGAGGGGAGAGGCAGAGGGACAGAGAGGAAATCTTAAGCAGGCTCCAAGCCCAGCGCAGACCCTGATGTGGGGCTTGATCTCGTAACCGTGAGATCATGACCTGAGCTAAAATCAAGAGTCAGGTGTTTAATGGGCTGAGCCACCCACGCACCCCTAATGTCAATATTTTAGATGTTAATTTTGATACTCCTTTTTGAAGAAGTAGGCATGTAGACTAAAATAACATTGGCAGTGAAATTTTTTTTAAGACTGCCCACAATACATTATTAGATCTACTTACCATTATTAAAAATGAGTATAACTCTTCATTAATAAGCATAATCATCATAGGCTTATTTTCATAGGATCATTTCCTAATCATCATAACTTTTATCCTCATAGTATGATGAAATAGGTCTTTGATTTAAGTGATGGATATTAGTTCAGTCCAGTTATCCCTTCTGAAGAGTTAATTAGGCAGAAAATAACACCAATCTTATTGCTTGTATTGCATCCCACAGGGGATTTCAGAGGGACTAGGATAGCTCGTTTCAGGTAGTAGCAAGTTGAATTGACCTGACAGCCTCAGTGAGTTTATAGAGCACTGGGACGACACATGGCTCCTTTCCAACCTGAGTGCTAAAATAGTGGTGGTTTTCAAGTAATAGGAATGAGTCCTCTAGGATTTGGCTGATGGTTGTGATGGAAAGCACATGTTAAGGTATTTGAGAAAGTTCTTCCCCCCAGATAGCACTTTGCTCCCCACCTCTACATCACAGGGCAAAGGTTTCAGAACCTGATGAGAAGACACAGAGCAAGGCATAAAAGATCAAAATGTCATACATGTATGTACTGAGAGCTAGGGAGGGTGGAGGACATAGCTTGGTATCTGTGGGCAAGTAGGTTTCCTTATGTTGCGCTCCCACCTCAGGGAATCTTTGCACCCCTCAGGTACAAATGCACTTTCCAAGTGGAGTACCTCTCTAGGTAAGACTTGAGATGGGGAATATGAGAAAACGACTCTGTGTGGATGGGCCTGGGTTCAAGGAAAAAGGGGCAGGAGTTGAGCTGAGTGGTTAGGCATGCTGTTTATTGTTTTCAAATTTACCAACTAGGTGAAGCATTTTCTTTTCTCTTGGGTATAATGAATAAAGGAACAGAGAGAGGATGAAAAGGTTATATTAAGTCTAGCCACAAGGGAGGAAACATCAGGAATGGGGAGGAAGCATTGAAGAAGTTCAGGTAACGTTAAAACTTTTTCTAGCAGCCTTATAATTCATACTTTGTGATACTAATAATTGGAAGCGAAGCTAACATGTTAAAAATATATTACTTAAAAAATATGCTATTTTTTTATGACCTAGGTTAAGTATCCGGGTATGTTATGTAATTTCCAAACTGCTTTGTGTCTTATTTTTATAGATGAAGAAGCTAAAGCACAGAGGTGAAAATGCCCAAGGATATGCAGTTGGTAGAATGGTTTGAACCTAGATATATAACTCAGTATCTTCCTACTTTTTTTTGCATTTTCATGAGAAATACATAATTTTTTGATTGAAAAAATTTACATATGTACTGTAACAATTTAAGCAATGTCTAAAGTAGAACTCTTGGATCCCACAACTCACACCTATTGTACTCATTGTTAATAGGTATTGTATCTCTTTCTATGCTCTTTTTTTTTTTTTACTTAGATATTTACATATGCATATGTTCTTGTTAAACAAACATGGGATTATATTCTACATACAATTTTTTTTCTACATACAATTTTTAATGTAATTGTCAATATTTCAGTTGACATAGAACTTACATAAAATATATATTCAGTATGTGTGTATTGTAAATATTTCCTCCTAGTCTAAGACACGATGAGGCAATAATGGTGTCATGAGGATAAATTTACAACTTTTATGAGTGTTAATTTAACAATTTTTTCTTTTATGCTTAGTGCCTTTTTCCTAACAAAGTTTTGCCTACCTCAAAATAGCTAAGATACTCTTTATGATCTTTTCTAGAAGCTTTTTTGTTTCAGCTTTCCCATTTAAGTCTGTGACTCATCTCCAGTTAACTCATGAGTCAGAGTTTCCTGGGATGTTTTATGGTTCAGTGTATACTGTAACATGGTAATGTTTTGTGTGATCTTGAAAAAAAACATTGTATTTTACCTTTGTTGAGTATTCTATCAGTGTCTAAGTTGGTTGATAGTGTTATCTTTCTGTATCTTTACTGACTTTCTGGCTACTTGTTCTGTCAGTTACCGAGTAGAAGGTATTGAATTTCCCAGCTAAAATTGTGGATTTTTTTATTCTCTCAGTTTTATCAGGTTTTGCTTCAGGTATTTTGAAGGTCCATTATTAAGGGGCATAAATAATTAGGATTGTTATATTCTCTTGTTGAATGACTTTTTTTTATCTCTTGTGAAATGACCTTTATCCCTTGGAGATACTCTTTGCTCTGGAATCTTCTTTCTTTTGGAATCTACTTTTCTGATGAAAAGTGTCCCATCAACCTTATTGTTCTTCCTCTCTACATAATGTGTCTTTTTACTCTAGCTGCTTTTAAGTATTTCTCTTTAGTACTGCTTTTTAGCAGTTTATGATGTGCCTTGGTGTGATTTTGTTGTTGTTGTTGTTGTTCCTTCCCTCTTGAGGTTCATTGAATTTCTTAAATTGACAGTTACCAGTTTTTATGAATTTAAAACTTTTCAGCCAGTATTTCAACCTTCCCCCACTCCTGTCACCTTTGGGATTTTCACTGCACGTACATTAGGTTGTTTGAAGTTGTCCTATATGGTTCACTGATGCTAAGATGCTCTGTTCCATTGTCCCCCCCCAATTTTCATTCTGTGTTTATTTTGGATAGTTTTTATTGCTAATTGCCATGCCTTCAAGTTCATTAATCATTGGATCTGCAGAGTCTAATCTGTTAATCCAACTAAGTGTATTTTTCATTATAAGACTAATTTCTAGCCTTTCAGGCCATTTTTGTATCTTCTGTTTCACTTTCTTAAAAGTTTATTTTGAGAGAGCGTGTGCATGCACAGGGGGAGGGGCAGAGAGAATGGAAGAGAGAGAATCCCAAGCACGGTCAGTGCGAAGCCTGATGTGGGCTTGATCCCACAACCCTGGAATCATGACCTGAGCCAAAATCCGAGGTTGGATGCTTAACCGACTGAGCCACCCAGGCGCCCTTATTTCACTTTTTTATCATGCTTATGCTATGCTTTCTTCTTCTTTCTTGAGTGTATAAACTATACTATCCATTTTAATAAATTTTTCTTCTGAGTCTATCACCTGTGTCATTTTCCTGATTGAGTTTTCTTCCTAGGAGTCCTGTTTTTCTGCTGCTTCGCATGTGTGGCCATATTAAGCCGATGTTGGACATTGTGCTTTTTATATTGTTAGGTGCTGGAGTGTTTGTATTCTTTTTTAAAGATTTTATTTTAAAAAAAAGTTTTTTTTTTTTTTTTTTTTTTTTTAAAGTGCTTTTGTGCTTTTTCTTGAACTCATCCAAGTGACATGGAAGCAGTTTGATCCTTTTTGAGTCTAGCTTTTAAGCATTGTTACGACAGTCTGGAGTAGCCTTTAGTCTGGTATCACGCCACACAGGCAATACCTTTCCTAAGACATTGCCTTGTATTTTAAATGCTCTTTGGCTGATTGCTACACTCATACTCCCAGCCCTGAGTGATTCCTGAAGCTTGTTTTGCTTAGTCCTTCAGATTTTAAAATTCTCTCCCATTTTTATATTGTGCTCGTACTGCATACGTTTCAGATGGTTTCAGCCTTTAAAATTTTTTTTCCTTAAGTTTTCATTTCAATTCCAGTTAGTTACCATACAGCGTAATAGTCGTTTCAGGTGTAGAATTTAGTGAGTCATCACTTACGTGCAACACCTAGTGCTCATCCCGGGTGCCCTCCTTAGTCCTCATCACCCTGTTGTACCTGTCTCCCTGACCACCTCCCCTCTGGTAATCCTCAGTTCCCTATAATTAAAAGTCTGTCTCATGGTTTAACCCCCCACCCCTAACCCTGCCATGTTCGTCTGTTTTGTTTCTTAAATTCCACATAGGAGTGAAATCATATGGTATTTGTCTTTCTCTGACTGACTTATTTAGCTTAGCATTACTCTCTAGCTCCATCCACATCATTGCACATGGCGAGATTTCATTCTTTTTGATGGGTAATTTGGGTGTGTGTGTGTGTGTGTGTGTGTGTATACCGCATCTTCTTTATCCATTCATCAGTCAATGGACAGTTGGGCTCTTTCCATACTTTGGCTACTGTTGATAGTGCTGCCTGAAACATGGGGGTGCATGTCTTCCTTTGAATCACTGTTTTTGTGTCTTTGAGGTAGATACCTAGTAGGGCAATTGCTGGATCATAGGTAGTTCTGTTTTTAACTTTCTGAGGAACCTCCATACGGTTTTCCAGTCAGTCTTTTTATTAAAATCTATTAAAATTATGTTATGCTAGATTTTAGTGATGAAATGATTAAACTGGTTTAGTGATTAAATTATAGTAATTTCATAATAGCCTAAAGGAATGATTACACCTACTGAAGTACATAAAACACGCAGGGTCAGATGAAACACTCTTGTTATCAGGCCTTTATCTGCAGTGGTTATGTAGAAATGACATGTATGTATATATCTTTTGGTAAATAACTCCCCCCCCTTTTTAAAAAATATTTTTTAATGTTTATTTTTGAGAGAGAGAGAGAAACAGAGCATGAGTGGGGGAGGGGCAGAGAGAGAGGGAGACACGAATCCGAAGCAGGCTCCAGGCTCTGAGCTGACAGCACAGAGCCCGACACAGGACCCGAACTCATGAACCGTGAGATCATGACCTGAGCCGAAGTTGGATGCTTAATCGACTCAGCTACTCAGGCACCCCTAAATAACTCCCTTTTATTCTTCTCTCTTTCCTTCTCTAGGAAGAACGTGTTGTGAATCACATGGCAGCAAAGATTATTGAAAATGTCTGCACTACCTTTTCTGCTCAGGCCCAGGGCTTTATTACAGGAGAAATTGGACCCGTTTTATGGTTCTTATTCAGACATTCCACTGTTGATTCTCTCAGGATAACAGCAATATCGGTAAGTGGAGCATCTTTTAGGGATATATCTGGGTATACTTAAACACCGAATTTGAAGAATTGTGCCACAAACAGAGTAAATCTCACCGGATAAGTAGGACACAGAAATATCAGAGTAATATATTTGGTGAGAACAATAATTTTCTCCTAAAGTAAAATTTTCAAAACTGGGGCTGGAAAACCTTGGGACTGTTGGGAAATGGTTTTAAAAATCATTTGGAAGTGCTAGTGGGTGGGGTACAGCATTTGTTTTGGTTTACATTTAGTGTTCCCTGACTTTTCCTGAGCTCCCTCTTTCAGATTTTCTGCTAAATGCATTTATCATGAATTAATTATAGAGTGAATTCATGTTAGTGTTCAGGCGTCTGTGGTTTTGCAGCTTTTATATTTTGATTGGTTGTCTACTTCTTTGCTCACATGGTTGTAGTGACTTGGTGTAGAAGATAATTATGTATGAAGATGTGTTAACATGGTTATATCAATTTAACAGTCTGTTAAACAAATACAACCCTTGCTCATATGATTTATGAAAACACTCTTTTTGATCACCGGTCTCATCTTTCTGTTGCCTGCTCATTGTTGCACCTCTCCCTTTGGTGCCTTGTTTTCTTTGCTTAAACCTCCAACCCACATTTTTCTCCTGCATCCTCCATAAATGACTTTCCCCCATACTTGGCAGAGAAAATCAACCTCCAGTGGTAATTATCCCAGTGTCTGTCTGCCACGTCTGTAGACCTGTTTACATCCACACCTGAGCTGTCTTTCCCTCCTGTTACGATTGATGAACTGTCCCTTCTTCTGCAGAGACAGATCTCTCCCATGTTTCTTCATGTCTTCTTCCTGTTCGCTCCTTGGGAATCTCATTGAAATGCTTATTTTTTCCTCTCTTAAGTCCTTTGATTTTTATTTTTATAATTTTTTTCATGTTTGTTCATTTTTGAGGGAGAGAGAGAGAGAGCGTGAGTGGGGGAGGGCCAGAGAGCGAGGGAGAGACACAGAATCCGAAGCAGGCTCCAGGCTCTGAGCTATCAGCACAGAGCCCTATGTGGGGCTTGAACTCATGAACCATGTGTGAGATAATGACCTGAGTCAAAGTCAGACGCTTTACTGACTGAGCTACCCGGGCACCCCTCTTTCCTAAATCTTTAACCCTCTTCTCTACTAGATCCTTCTAATCAGCATTCGTGTATTCTTTACCCCATTAAAAAAAAAAAAAAGCACATATACAAACATATCAAAGTGCCTCTGGGCTGCATATCTCCCTTCATGGCCATACTTCTTTAAAGAGTTACTGCTATAGGGGTGCCTGGGTGGCTCAGTCGGTTAAGCATCCGATTTCGGCTCAGGTCATGACCTCACAGCCCGTGAGTTCAAGCTCCTGTGAGGCTCTGTGCGGACAGCTCGGAGCCTGGAGCCTGCTTCGGATTCTGGGTCTCCCTCTCTCTCTGCCCCTCCCCCAATCACGCTCCATCTCTGTCTCCTTCAAAAACAACCATTAAAAAATAAAGTAATAAAAAGAGTTATTGTTACCAACTATTCCTCCTTTCTGGCCCGTTTCCTCTTTAACCCAATGTGGTATCTGTCCTAAAATGCCACTGAGGCTGATCTTGCTGAGATCTCCACTGGCTTTCATGTTGCTAAATCCTGAGGGTATTTGTGGATATTTTCCAGTTCTTATCTTAAATTGACCAAAGTAATTCTGAAGATTAAGGGCTAACAGTCTGCTTACTGAATGTCATTAAGCAAAGGATATGGAGCATCTGTCTGTCTTTCTTTCACATATACACACACATGTGCTTCTGGAGCCATATAATTTCAAAATGATAGAAAAGAACCCTAATTATCGTATTAGTATTTACAGAAAGACTGTCAGAAGGAGCTTACAAAGTATATCAGGGAACTTCCGTGACGCCTCTGGGTATCTTAGAACATCTGTTTTAATCCTGGCCCTTAGAAAAAAGTCTTCCTTTGATTGGGTTTATGTTATTTTCTTTTATTATTATTTTTGAATGTTTATTTTTGAGAAGGAGCATGAGTGGGGGCAGGGCAGAGAGAGAGGGTGATACAGAATCCGTAGAAGGCTCCAGGCCTTGAGCTGTCAGCACAGAACCTGGTGAAGGGCTCAGACTCATGAACTGCGAGATCATGACCTAAGCCGAAATCCAGAGCTGGACGCTTAACTGACAGGCGCCCCTGTTGGGTTTATGTCATTTTCATCTTTATACTTGAGCGTGGTTTCTTTTCTTGGTTAAGTTTTTTTCCAGTTCCCGCCTAAGTTGTGTGCCTTCTAGCCCTTTCTTTACCTGAGCTATTAAATTTCACACGTTCGTTTTGGGGTATATACATATATATATTTTTTTAACTTAAAAATAGGTCTACTTGCTTACTTTTTGAGAGAGAGCACACGGTGGGAGAGGGGCAGAGAGAGGGAGAGAGAGAATCCCAAGCAGGCTCTGTGCTGTCGGTGCAGAGCCCACGTGGGGGCTCTGTCCCACAAACCGTGAGATCATGACCCGAGCCGAAATCCAGAGCTGGATGCTTAATCAACTGAGCCAGCCAGGTGCCCCTCTTATATTTTGTTCTAGCACTTTTCTGAGTCATTAATTTTTCAGTGAAATGTTTCAAGTCGTCCCCCAAAATTCTCACTTACCTTAGCTCCAGGCTCTTATTCAGTATCCTGTGTTGTGTATTGTTTTTCTATCTCTTGAACCTCCTCCAGTATGAAACAGTTCCTCGGTCTTTTTTTTGTACTTCATGTCCTTGACAGTTTTAAAGAATATGGGGCTTTGGTTTTGTAGGGGAGGCTCCAACCGGGTCTGTGTGCCGCTTCCTCATGAAGCCCCCCCAGCAACGTTGAGGAGGGCTGCTGTGCGAGGATCATCTGTGTATATTATTCCTTCTCTGTCAGAGGTTGGCGGACACGTTCTGTAAAAGGATCAGATAATAAATATCTTGGGCTTTGTAGGCCACGTACAGTCTCTGTTACACATTCTTTCTGTTTTGTTTTCTACACCTCTTTGAAAATGTGAAAATCCTACCTCATGAGCTGTGGAAACACAGGCCTTTGGTATTTTTTGGTACTCTATTGTGAGGAAGCTCTTTCCGTTCTCCCACACGTGTGTATGTATGCATTTCTGCCATTATTGTGATGAATAACTTCAGTGGGTCTTAATGTGACACTCCTGCTTCTGTTATTTGGATTGTTTGTTTGGATGCTGAAGTCATCCTAGATCTGGCCAGTGTCATCCCTTCAAGCTGGCTTCTGTGTCCTGTGGACCTACTTCTATCATTGTTTGAGCCCTTCATTATCTTCTGACACCACACAATGTTCTGGCTTAATTTGTACTTGCTCTCCGCTAGCTCTGGAATCAATCATTTCTTCGGGCAACCTTTGGTATTTAGAGGACAGGATCTGAGTGCTCTTTGTGCTTACTGCTATGAGGTGTCTTTGTTTCTAGGCCTTCTGAAAATTCAAACTTGGAAAAAATATATCCATACATAAACATGCATTTGTAAATGCGTGTGTGTGTGTGTGTGTGTGTGTACCATTGTACATATGTGGAACAAAACTCATGCTTTCACATCGACACTTCCGATTTTAATCCAATACCTTAAGATTCTTTCTGGCCTTCTCATTTTCCATGTTTGTAAATCCTTTCTCAGAGACAAACCTGGTTTCTGTGATTCTCAGTATCTATACTGATTTGTTCACTCAGTGAGTGAATTTATTTGTTCTGTGAACAGGCCCATCCCCTCTGGCCACCTCCGCTGTGTCATCCTCTGTCTTCTTTGTCACTGCCACTGGTGCAGCGTTGCCCCTTTCCCCTCGCTGCCCCCTCTCCTCAGACTCTGACATATTGAACCTTGGGAGGGGAAGATAGAGGAGGTGGATTAGGGAAAACGAAGGGTCTCTTCTCTTAACTCCTTCTGCTTCCGTGCTCACATGCAGCTACTTAACCTGTCCTGGGATGCTCATTCCTGAGTCTCCGTCTGGCCCCGTCTACCTCTCCCTGCAACTCTGTTGCTGCCGCCATAGTCCAGGCCCCACCATCTTTCTCCTGGCCCACTGGAGTGGCCTCCTCACTGGCTTCCCACGGTCAGTTTGCCCCACCGACATCACTGTCCACACAGAGCGCACTTCATGAAAACACGTCTCCTCTCTCTTCTCTGCTGCAACTTTTCAACAGCTTTCCACCATTTTTCTTAAAGGATTGGCACAAACAGAAGTTCAGAATTGGTGAGTGCTTTCACTTTCAGGGCAATATTTGTTATTTAAGCAGGTAACACATCTTGCTACATAAATTAGTTACCTTAGCTATCTGAGCAGTCAGCACAGAGCCCAACGAGGGGCTTGAACTCATGAATCATGAGACAATGACCTGGGCTGAAGTTGGGTGCTTTACTGACTGAGCCACCCAGGCGTCCCTCTGGTAGCACATCTCCTGGCCCCTCGAATCTCTCTGTAGTTTTGCTCATAGCAATGACTATAGCTGTATTTATGTAATGTATATAAGCACGATTTTTCCCCATTAGTGTTACTCCTGGAAGGTAGGAGCCCTTTCCCTCTTGTGCCCTTCGTCAGCACATGTGATGGGTACTTGGTAGGTCTCTATTAACCAGAGGAATGCATGAGCTCTGGCTGGAGAAGAAAGGTACTCACTGTTGGGGCGCCAGTCTGCTTCTTGTCCTCTTATAACAGTCTGTGTCTGCTGCCTTTGTCACTGATTTTCTTACCCATTTCTCACCCAGTTCTCCTGGTCATCTCTTGGTCCCAGAGCTTCCCTTATACCTTCCCACTCAGGAATGCCTCCTTGGCTTAGGGATTGGTTATTGGGTGGAGTGGACCTGACTTAGGAAATGTATTGATTGGATAAAAACGATCACTAGAATTAGGGTTATAGGGAATCTCTCTCTCTGTTAACCATCGTGGGAACCAGAGAAGCCCGTAGAGTTAGATCGAGTAAGATGGAGACTATGAGAGAGATAACTGGAGTAAACATAATTACTAATGGGCTGAGATGAAGGGGGTAAAAAGTGAAGAATCCTATAGCATGGTGGTTTTCCCTGGGGTTGGCGGGGAGCTTTTCAAGCAACACTGACAACTTCCTCCACTTTATACACTCCTTGCCCCTATTGTGATATATCATAAGATCTCTTTAGGAATCAGATGAGAATGTGTGTAGTTTAGAGAAGCTCCCAAGGTAATTTTGATAGGACGTTAAAAAAAAACAACATTCAAAAGGCAAACTAGAAATCGTTTTTAAAGTTTTTATTCCATGGTGATTCTGTCCAAGTTTGTAATAGAGGTATGGCCTCCACTTTTGACTTAGTCTATTTCTTAGAAATTGCTTTCATGATGCGGACTGTCAAGAATTCTGGAGGTAACACAGTGTTCTTTTTGAGGCATGTTTTGAAGTGAATTTTGGACTAGAAGTGTTTTTTTCCCAGTCTTGAAATGTAGTCTCAAGCACTGTTTTAATAAGTAAGTATTTCAGAACCAGAACACTGAAGATCAGAGTTGAGATTTGATTTTTTTGATTCAGAAAATACAAGCACTAATGTGCTACTGAGCCTCCATGAAGCTCTCAACTGTGTTTGATATCCAGAAGTGGAGGGTTAAAGGTTATTTTCTGCATGAGCTTTTTAAAATGGAAAGTCTGTTAGGCTTCTGAGCCGCATTCTGAAGATGAGACATTCTAGTTGCCCTCATATTGGTTTGAATACATTTAGAAGTAGTCTGGACAAATCTTTTACCAAGAAATATCCTCATTATGATCAGGTAGGGATTTTGTACTGACAGAAAGTCAGTTTTGCTGTGCGAACTGCTCTAACGGTTTTTAAAATGCCAGTGACACTTAGTCTTTTGTGTCTTGAGGTCTCTGTTGGGAGAACCCTTAATCTTGCTCAAAAGTTCTGATGGTAGCATGACCTTTAGGGACTCCATTTAAAATGCTCTTTTGGGGCACCTGGGTGGCTCAGTTGGTTACCTGTCCCAGCTCTTGATTTTGGCTCAGGTCATGATCTCACAGTTTGTGAGACAGAGCCCCATGTCGCTGTCCACGCTGACAACATGGAACCTGCTCAGGTTCTCTCTGTCTCTCTCTCAATAAATAAACTTCAAAAATGTTTCTTTTTAAGTCTTGGATTAAGTAATGAAATAATTCTGTTTTGATTTTATATACAGCAATCTTCTTACATACCTTATAAATGAGTTTTATTTTAGGTTTATTTATTTTGAGACAGTGCATGCATGCACCTGCACAAGCAGGGAAGGGGCAGAGAGAGATGGAGGGAGAGAGGGAGAGAGGGAATTTCAAGAAGGTTCTGCACTATGAGTGTGTAGCCCGACATGGGGCTGGATCCCATGACCACCTTGAGATCATGACCTGAGCTGAAATCAACAGTTAGATGCTTAACCCACTAAGCCACCCAGGAGCCCTTAAATGAGTCTTAAAAACTTTCATGTTCTGGAATCAGCTAGCTTTGTTTTTAGTGAATTTATTTTTTGTAGTCCTGTTTTCAGATATTAGTGTCTACTTTTCTGAAACATACACGATTTGGGCTTTAGACTTTAAGAACTGTACTTTAATGGTTTCCAAACCATCACGTCTAACTTAGCCATCTGTAACTCCCATGGAAGGACGAGGAGAGAATGAAATACAATTTGAAAGGTGTCCAAAGTAGAGATTGATTTTTTTTTCTGGGTATTTCATTCTGATATGGCTATCTGTAAATGATTACAGATCCTTGGTATATGTTTGAAATAGAGTCAGTGATTATTGTTTTCTAGCTTCATTGAAATGTCATCGACATAACACTGTGTAAGCTTAAGATGTATCACGTGTTGATTTGATACATGTATATATTGCAAAATGTTTACCGCCATAGTGTTAGCTAACCCCTGCATCACATCACACGATTACCATTTCTTTTTTGTGGTGAGGACATTTACGATTTATTCTCTTAACAACTTTCACATATATACAACAATATTATTAACTGTAATCACCATGATGTACATTAGATTCCCAGAACTTACTCATGAAACTGGAAGTTTGTACTTGTTGACCAACATTTTCCCATCTTCCGCTCCCCTCGGCCCCTGGTAGCCACCATTTCCCTGAGATTTTCAAGAAGTCGAAAATATTTTTGAAATCTTTATCTTTTCCCTTCCCCTTTGCTTTTTTTTTTGACATATTTGTAACCATTCATCTCATATTTGATCTTTTCATTGATCAAGGTTATATAGATCTGTTTAACATATAAATCAGAAAGAAGGAGGTTATAGGACATTAATTACAATGAATGCTTTTGTGAAACTGTTTCTGGCTTAAGTTTATTTCTCTTTGGAGTCGCCCAGAATATGACCATCCTTTTTGCTTCAAAACTTTTGAGGTCTTCCCATGGATTGCTTATGGCACAAAATTCATAAGTCCTGGTTTGGTAGAGCATCTCTGGCTCCATCCTGCTTTTCTAGATGAATCATCACATTTTCCCCTTTCCTACTGATTGCTTTTCCTTCTTCACCTGAAGTATGTTATCAAAGCATCAACTTCCCCTTCTTCAAACATGCTCTGCTTCCCTGTGTCTCCATGTGAACACGTGTTCTCTTCTCTCTGGCTAGAATTTATTTTTAAGTTAATATTTAAGAATTCCAGTATACATATAGTTCACATATGCTGTTGTGTTAGTTTCAGGTGTACAATGTAGTGACTCAACTATATATTACTCAGTGCTCATTATGGTAAGTGTATTCTTTAATCCCCATTCCTCCACCCCCTTCCCCTCTGGCAGCCATCAGTGTGTTCTCTATAGTTAAGAATCTGTTTCTTGGTTGTCTCTCTTTCCTTTTTTTTTTTTTTTCCCCTTTTGCTGATTTGTTTCTTAAATTCTGCATATGAGTGACATCATATGGTATTTGTCTTTCTCTAACTGGCTTATTTTACTTAGGATTATACTCTCTAGCTCCATCCATGTCATTGCAAATGGCAAGATTTCATTCTTTTTTTGTGACCGAATAGTATTCCTGTGTGTGTGTGTGTGTGTGTGTGTGTGTGTGTGTGTGTGTATACCAAATCTTTATCCATCCATCAGTCAGTGGACACTTGGGCTGCTTCCATATCTTGCCTGTCGTAAATAATGCTACAGTCAACATAGGGGTGCATGTATCCCTTTGAATTAGTGTTTTTGTATTCTTTGGGTAAATACCCAATAGTGTGATTACTAGATCATAAAGTAGTTCTATTTTTAGCTTTCTGAGGCACCTTCGTACAGTTTTCCCACAGTGGCTGCACCAATTTGCATTCCCACCGACATTGCAAGAGGGTTCCTTTTTTCTCCACGTCCTTGCCAACTCCTGTTTTTTCTTATATCTTTGATTTTAGCCATTCTGACACGGGTGAGGTGATACCTCATTGTGGTTTTGATCTGCATTTCCCTGATGAGCAGTGAAGTTGAGCATCTTATGTGTCTGTTGGCAATCTGGATGTCTCCTTTAGAGATAGATCTGTTCGTGTCTTCTGACCGTTTTTTAGTTTGTTTTTTTTTGGTGTTGAGCTGTGTAAGTTTTTTATATGTTTTGGATACTAACCCTTAATCAGAGAGGTCATTGGCAAGTATCTTTTCCCATTCTGTAGGTTGTCTTTTTGTTTTGTTGATTGTTTCCTTTGCTGTGCAGAAACTTTATATTTCGATGTAGTCCCAACAGTTTATTTTTCCTTTTGTTTCCTTTGCCTCAGGAGACCTATCTAGAAAAATGTTGCTATGTCTGATATCGGAGAAATTACTGCCTGTGTTTTCTTCAAGGGTTTTTATAGTTTTAGGTCTCACAGTTAGGTCCTGGCTAGAATTTGCTTACTTTTCCACCTGGTCCACTTCCCCCCTACCCTTCAAAAACTGGCTCGAGATCATCTTCCTACGTAGCCGTTGTTTACTGCTTTACCTTCTTTTCCAAACGAATTCAGTGAGCTCACTTCTGTTATGGTGCTCATTAAATTCTATTACTTTATAAATATGTCTCATCTCTAATAGTTCGTGAGTGAGTTAGGAAAAGCTCAGATGTCTGATTATCTTGGTTTGAATTCCAGCTTTGCCTCTGACCAGCTATATGCCTTTGGGCAAGTAACTTAAATATTCTATGCCTTAGTTCCATTGTCTATAAAATAGGTAAACAGTAATACCTTTCTTATGTTATTGGGAGAATTAAATGTGATAGTATTCAGATAGTCTGAGATAATCATGTTTCACATGCTAAACAATAAATGTTAGATATTTATTTTTATGGGTATTTTTTCACCCCTTAGTTTAGTGTCTGCAAAAAGAAGGCACTTGATGTTTTTTATGACTTCAAGGGAAGTTTTTCTATATCAACTTACAAGTTAGTTTGTCATTGCAGTTAACCCTTTATAATTTGCATGCTCATCATAAGAGTCTCTGTTATCTTACAACAACTTTAGTTTTTATGGGTGTCTGGATTACTGTTTCATGTTTAAGTATGCTGAAACTTTCTGACTTTGTTAGGCCAAAATAAGTAGTAAAGGAGCAAGGTAAGCAGCCTCTGCTCCTTGGTACAGAAGCGTGTTATCGTCCCGAGGCCTGGTTAATGCACTTGGAGCTGTCTGACAGATCTGTTCTCTTGTCTTTGCAGGCCTTGTGTAGAATCACTCGCCATTCTCCCACTGCCTTCCAGAATGTTATTGAGAAGGTGGGACTGAACGCAGTAATAAACTCCCTGGCCTCAGCCATCTGCAAAGTTCAGCAGTACATGTTGACCTTATTCACTTCAATGTTGTCTTGTGGGATTCATCTTCAGAGGTTAATCCAAGAAAAGGTTTGACTTAGACTTCACCTATTACTATACTTTACAAATTGTTGTTGAACCATTACGATGGCAGGAGAAAACAAGTAATATCATCTCTGTAGAATTTATTTTTCATCTCAGGGGACCTTTTTGAACTTTGCCAAACCTCTGTACCACAGGCCATTTATCTGAAGATATTGTAAGAGTCTTTTAGTGATTAAAGTAGAAATCCAGTAAATGGCTCTGCCCGCGTATCCCATTTTCGTAATGGAAAGTTAGAAAATTTATGAGTCTTTCTTCTATGCTAATATTTTTTATGCCTCCTTCTCCTCAGCCCCCGTCTCTTTCCCCATGTGCTTTGCCTTCTGTGGGGAGAGTCCCTCTGTGTTCTCTGCTTACTTGGACTTGCCTAACACTCGGCTAATACAAAGCACCTGGACAGCTCCTTGTCTCCTGTTTTAACTTCGTTTCCTTCTAATCCTTTGATATTCCTTTATTTTATATACGGTAGAGTTTTTAAATATTCAGTTCCGATCACAAAGCCGCAGGGCTCTAAAGAAGTCTCTTCTGTAGCCTTCCTCAATGTGTCTTCTCTTGGTGCCTGCTACAGAGTGATCCGCGAACCAGAAGCCTGGGTATCAGCTGGGAGGGGGTTGGATACGCAGCCCCTCGGGCCCCATCTCGGGCCTGCTGAATCTGAATCTACATTTTAATGAGATCTCTAGGTGGTTTGTTTGAACTTTATGATTTGAGAAGCCCTGTCCTAGAAAGTTAGTGTTGAGTGAGGTGTTACCAGGTAGGAAAAGCGGACCGTGGTGGTATAGACGTGTTTGGAAAGCTTGAGTCAAAGCAAAAGATATTTTTATAATTGTACAGCCTTTCCCAGGGTTTTATATGCTCATGTGTTTTATGAATCTTCACAGGGGGAATGTAGCGTGTGGCGTTCTTGAAACTTACTGGACTAATCATCCTTTTTTAGAGGGGAGATACTGGTCATATTGGAGTTTTGAGAACACAGTCAGGGTAATGGCACTAACAAGTATAGAGGGGAACCACTTAGATATACTCTTTGCCTTGGTTCTTCTGTGTTGAGGTCTGCACGTTAAATTCTGGTTTTTGTAACGTAAGTGGAAATGTCAGTAAGTAAGAATCATTGATTGACGTAGTAAACTCGATCTGTCAAAGTCAAGATGGAGAGTAAACTCCCTCTTACCTTTACTCTGATCAGTCTCCTTCAGATTCTGCTAAGGAGCTGGAGCCTCAGAGACACATATTTGTTTCTAACAGTCTGTGTATCTAATTTTTGCTATTAAATTTTCCAAGTCATTAAGTATTGTTACATTATTAGGAAAAGCACCGCTTGAGTAGTTTTACCGTGTAAACTGTGATAAGAGTGGCCGAGAGTTTTAGCGATTGGGTTTTTTTCCCCACCTTGAGCACAAACATGGATTGATTTCATTTCAAGTATGATATTTCACAAAGGTAATAAAATAGTATGCATCGACGAATATGATTTTTATCATTGTTTTTATGACACACAACTAATATTCCGCATATTATAACAAAATGAATGGTTGAACGATGAAATGTATTGACTGATAAGTAATCTTCTGATTTTCGTTAGTATTGGTACTGAAAAAATTTATTGTGGTGGAAATCACATGATACAGAATTTACCCTCTTCACCATCTTTAAGTTCACAGTAGTGGTGAGTATATTCACTCTAAAACATTTTCATCTCGGAAAACTGAAACTCTGCCCGTGAAACATTTAGGTTGTTGTGTTTGAAGACTGGATTTTGTTTAAATCTGTGGGAGTAGGCCGCCTCTGACGCGGAACTGGCAGAGGAAGGAGGGCTGTGTCTCGTGCCTGCCGTATTGGGGTGGAAATCCAGGTTCTCGGGGGGAATTCTGTTGCACCCTCAGGGCATGGAGGGCCCCTCCTTACTGCTGGGCTGTGGGAGTCCACACTTTCCACGAGGCCTCCCCTGATGGCCCCCTGGCGGGAGTGGGGGGTGCTCCTCAGGCCTGTCTCCCCTGGCACTGTGGGTGGGGGGTGTGAGTCCCATTCCTGGTGGCAGGTGCCAAGGTACAGGCTTCCCGCTCCCTTCTCTGATGCCGTCTCGGCAGGGGGAGGGAAGGGCACCTCCTTACTGCTACTGATGGGTGGAGGCCCAGGCTCCCCACGTGATCTGTGCTGACGCCAGGGTTGGGGCGAATGGCTGCTGTTACTGCCAGGTTGGGATGTTAGCGCC
Organism: Panthera pardus; assembly: GCF_024362965.1. Taxonomy (NCBI): domain Eukaryota; kingdom Metazoa; phylum Chordata; class Mammalia; order Carnivora; family Felidae; genus Panthera; species Panthera pardus. The sequence goes on from NW_026526721.1 coordinate 148,377,506, forward strand.
AGCTCTCTACTTGCTCCCTTCTGGAATTGCCCTGGCGGGGAGCGTGTTGGCTCTGCGTGGGGTTGGCATCCAGGCTCCTCACTTTGCTGATAGGGGCGGGGCCGTGGTTTCCCATGGTGTTTGGCTGGGGTGGAGTAGCTGTTGTTTGAAAGTTTTAGATCTTTCTGGGCTGCCCCTTTCTTGATCCTTTGGCTTGAGAGAGCTGGCCTTTCTTGTGTCTTGTGCCTGTTGGTGTTTCTAGGCTCCTGGATTACCTAGCACCCAATCTGGGATATCTGAGACAAAGAGAAAACCCAGTGAACTCATTGCCATGTTGATCCTCAGGACCTGTCTCCTCTCTCTTTCAGAGGCACCTCACATTTGTTTTATATACGATGTCCAGGATTTTTAGTTGTCCTTAGTGTGGAGAATAGGAAAAAGTGCATCTTCTCTCTCTCGACCTTTCATTCTTAAAATGGTTCTATGGCAGGTCAGTAATATGCAGTGAATTCTCATTTAAAATATAACGCTCTTTTTTTTATTAATTGAAAAGAATTACCATTTATTGAACATTTACCACGGGTCACTTAGTGACTTGGAGTCCTGGGGTGTTTGCGGAGGAAACTGAGCGTGCTGGGTAATTTTGTCAGGTTCGTAGAGGGCATAAGTGCCAGAGCTAATGCTCATGCCAGACAAACAAGGACGTGGGGCAATTTTGGATAGTGTTAATGCTCTTAAGGACATAGGGTGTCTGCAACAGGCGGTGTGCAGGGAGTGGAGCCAGATATCGTTACCGGGGGGGGGGGGGGGGGAGGGAAGGCCTCTGAGGAGGTGATGTTCTAGCTGAGCCCTAAATGGCAAGAAGGAGTTTGCCCTGTGAAGTTCTGGGGGAAGAACTGTGTAGCTGAGCTTCCCTGTGAGGTGGGAGGATCTGGAAAGAGAAAGAAGGCCCCCAGACCTGAACCTAGTGAGTTGGTGGCGGGGGGGGGGGGGGGGGGGCTGGGGAGAAGGGAGGCCAGTGGGAAGAGGCTGGGACAGGCAGGAGACCTCGCTCATGTAGGGTTGTGACACGAGCCTTCTTCACAGATTTTGACAGAGTGGCCATAGTTGTGTTTTTACTGAAAAGTGCATTAAAGAAATATACATGTGTGTTTCAGGGGCAGATTTACCAACCTTCCTATTGCTAAGTTGAGTTTCTGTCCTGAGCGTTTGCTCGTTGACCGGTTAGAATGGGTGGACGAAGAGGGGACCTGGGAACACATACTGGGTGGGTTCCTTCCGGTTGAACAGGAGGACAACCGCACATGCTCTTTTTGGGGGCCATCGCCTGTGTATCATTATCTCTTTAAAGTTGAAAATCAGTCCCCAAAGGCATTCGTGCTATTCCTTTTAATTGCAAGAAATTACTGTTTAGGGTAGCAAATTTAGAAGAAACTAGAGAATGACACAAAATCAGCTGTAATTTCACTGCCCAGAGATAATTACTGTTAGCAGCCTGGTCTGTCTCTTTAGTCTTTTGTCTGTGTGTCTATGTGTTTTATGTACACATTTATAAAATTATGATCAAAATGTGTAGATTTATCTTGATAGTACATTGTCATTTAAATATTCTCCAAGAACATTAAAAAACATTGTATAGTTTTTCATCTCATGGCTTTCCAACAGTTGAATTCTTTCCCACTGTTGAACCATTTGCCTCTCATTGTTGGTTTCCACTGTCTCCGATGTAGTGAACATGCTGTTCTATCCATCTTTGTGTTCACCGATAATAGATTACCACAGGTATTAGCCACATTTAGAAGGCCCTGCGTAGACAGTGCTAGACTATTCTCTAGAAAGGTAGATGATGACGGTACTAATCACTTACAGTTTAACCAGCAGCCAATAGAGCCATGCTATGTTTTTCTTCTAATAAAACGTGGAGTTTGGGATTATTAGCATTCTGCGTGTTTTCATAGTTATTTGCAGTTAGCAATTAACCTGACTCTCCATTTGGATTATGCACCTGTAGCCAAGTTCTCATCGTAAGCTAAACTAACCAGCTTATTATCCCCTTCGGAATCATGCTCGTGTTCTCAAGTGGGTGTCAGTATGCTGAAGGAATTTGTTCAGTTTCCCTGTCGCCAGCATTAGCTGCTTGCGTATCATTGTCTTTACACGACCATTATCCAGCAGCCACGTGGATTCACTGTTTTTTTATTTTGTGTCATCGTCTTCAAAAGGATTGGCTTTCCGATAAATGTGCTAAATGGCAGAATATTCCTTTATCCAAAACAAGTGTTAGTTCCATACACTGTGATGTGAAAAGTGAGTGATCGCAGCCATGGTGACAGGGGACTCCCTTGAATCACAAATCAGGTGTTATGAATATTCCAGTAACTGGAGAAATTGAGCAAAACAAAAAATGATAAATGGTTTTTCCATTTTTTTTCTCCCCAAATATGTTGAGGACGCTTTTTGAACCATTGGTAAATGGTACTTCGTGTGTAACTCTTACATCATTGGTAGACTTAGGGAGTTGATAACTTTTTCACAGTTCAGATGGGTGAGTGGCTGTGAACAAGAGACTTCTGGAAGGTGTGACTGGATGGATGTAAGACAAACCATGTAGGTTAGGTATTCATCCTTGCCTTATTAAGCTTTTTTGTTTGTCGTTGCTGTTTTAATGTTATTTTTCTGGTTCTTCCAGGCTGTTAATGTATCCTGTAAATCTTCCAGATCAGGGGCTGGAGGAGTTTGGGAGTTCATAAATGTATTTCCTGCTGTTTTACTGGGGAGAAAGATGTTGGGTGAGGTCATTGCAATTTCCCTTAATTGTAATATCAAGAAACTTAAAGTAGGTAATGCTATCCTAATTTATTTTTATCAGGTTATATTTATAACTTTTATGAATGTTGGGGTTTATATGTTTAGCATAGAAGATTCAGAATGTATAGCATATGGAGGACTGGAGTGCTTACCTCCCTGAGCTAAACTCTGTAAAAATTCTGATCTTTTATCCCTTTCAAATTCATACTTGTGCCTGGATACATGCACATGCATACACGTGTGTACACATGCATTCACATACTCCTTCCTCTCTGCTGCCACACACACATACTGTTAGAATCTTCTCGTAGAAATTGGACTAACTCCATACTGTTGGTAATCTGTATTTTTTCTTTCCAATGACATGTTAGGAATGTGTGTCAAAGTGAGTATAACTTCAATATTATTTTTAAAGGGTAATCGCATTCTGTCACATTAAGGTATCCCCATTTATCCCAGCAGCTCACTCTTGTCCCTCTAAGAATTATTTTTGCCATTATTTTCCCAGGGAGAACATGCTCATGGCTAAAGCCATTTGCATGGCCTTCCTTAATTAGTCCCTGAGGAGAACTTTTAAGTAAAATTACTAGGTTAGTCTCATTTTTAAAAAGTTCTTTTTCCTTCATAGATTACATAGAAAAGACACTGTGGTTGTACGTATGTTTGGAAATAGACTCAGTGCCGGTAAAAAGTGTGGTAACATTGCATCCAGATGATGTGTCTCTCATATTTGCCAAAATATTTTGGTTTCAAGCAGTATTAAGTGCGTGGTTGCAGTCCCATCATGCCTTTTGGTTTACTTTTCTATCTAAAAATTTCAGCCAGGATACTTAGAGGCCACATGCAGATTCTTATTTTCTTCTTTTCATAATCTTTTAAATTCGTGGAACCACAGTAAGTTATTTGTGGGTTGTTGAAAGCTGTGGCTCTGTTACTTTGGTCCAGAAATCATGCCAGTTACAAAATCTGTGTCTTGTGATGTCCTGGTGTCTAGTAGAAGCTGACTGGTTGCGGAATTAAGAAAATATGAACAGAACAAGAACAGAATCTTAAAAGGTATCTGTGTATACTAGTATGGCTGAGTAGATACCCCACAAACCCTCTCACTATAAAAAACTTAAAAATGCTCGATAGTCCTTACAAAGACAAAACTGAGTTTTTTGGGAATGTCACAGAAACATCCAGAAGCTAACCCTGAAGATGAAACGAAAATCTGAAGGGCTACTGTGAGTGTGATGGGGCTGTAGCCTGGGTTCTTAGAGTCTTAGAGGGGGACTGGAGTGTGTGTGTCTGTGGTGTGCACAGAGTGAGTGTTTGTGTGTGTGTGTGCGTGCACAGGGTTTGTGTGTGGGGGGTGTTGGGTGAGGGGTGGGGTTGTGTGTGCGTGCAGGGTGTGTGTGGGTGCGTATGTGGTGTGTATGGGGGTGGAGGTATGCGTGGGTGTGTGTGTGCGTGCATGGGGGTGTATTATAATTGTGTGTGGGTCTGAGTGTGTGTTCAGTAAGAAGTGTGAAGCCTGAAAACCACTGAGAGAATAATGTAATTGGCCCACATCCGCGTCGTCAATTTTCAGTACATGTGAATGTCGTCTCATCTCTGCTCCCTTCTCACTTGTACTTCATTTATACACACTCCTGCCTCTGAGTTATTCTGAAGCAAAACGCGGACATTGTATTGTTTGTAACTCATCTATATCTGTAGAAGATAAGCAACCTTTTAAAATAGATACATTCCCAGTATCATTTAACACCTACCAATTAATAAGTTTTTAATACAGTCATATATCAGAGATCCCTACACTGGCTCATAAATTATTATTTTCTAGATTGTTTGAATCGGGATCAGATCAAGGTGTGTGTATCTCCTTTCTATTTCATGTTGATTTGTCTCTCTTAATCCTCTTTAAAAATCTATAGATTCTCTCGCTCTTTTTTTTTTTTTTTTTTTGTATTTATTTTTTTAGTCCTTGAAATGAATCTGTTAAGGACAACAGTCACGGTTCACAGGCCTTTCCACATTTGGATTTTGTTGATTGAATCTAGCAAACAACATAGACAGTGTGGCGTCCTTTAAAATGTTGCTCCTGTGTTTCTTGTATAGGCTTAAAGGTTTGATCAGATTTGAGTTAGATTTCTTTTTCTTTTGAAGACATTTCATTGGTGGTGGTTTTCATAATGGAAGACACACACTAATGACCCAGCTGTTCCTTTTGTGCTACGAAGAGTGAACAGTGGCTTCAGTTCAGTCTACTCTACAGATGATATCTGTGTATTTATCTCTCTATCTCTATTTGTGTAACGTTTGTATTATGTGCTATTTATTTTATAGATACTTGTATCTCTTCATCTCATTTCATCTACCTGCCCCCTACCCTCCAGTGGTCCCGTATTTACCTGTGGGTAAAGGGTTGAGAAAACCCTTTCCTGTTTTGTGTGAGAATTTGACTTTCAGTAAACTTTCTAGCTCTGTGTTTCTGGAAACCTACGACTAACCTGTCATCTGTGGAGTTGTTACAAGAGAGATTGGTGCCTGTGGGCTAAGCCAAGGTGGCTTCCACGCCCATCCAGGGTGACTCTTTTCTCCCTGCGCCTGGGCCATGCTGCTGGGGCTGTGGCGAGAGCAACATGGGGTGCGGCCTTTCCAGCAAGCCCTGGTCCTGAGCAGACTGGCTGAAAATGTGATGCACGGTCGTCCTTTGCGTCGGTATGTTGCATTGACTCTAAAATGACCTCTGGTGGACATTGAAATATTCTCTCCCTTCTTGAGACTAAAGGATAGCAGAAGCCCATTTGTACCGTGTGTGTGTGTGTGTGTGTGTTGTAATGTATCTCAGAGATCACTTCATCGTCATTTATAGATAGGCTCTTTGTCCCCCTGCCCCCACCTCACTTTTAAAACAGTGCTTCATAGTGTATGCACTGCATTTTATTCAACCATTCCCCTCTCGGAAGATATTTGGACGTTAGGTCTCTTTTCTTACATCATAAGACTAAAATACGAAAAGGGAAACTTGAACAAATTTTTAAAGAAAATGTAAGTGGCTGTCTTTGCGACCTTGCTATAGGGAAAGCTTTCTTAAGGCTTAGCATCCAGCTTATGAAAAATAGACTACACATAAAAAGGAAAAGACAAGACAAAATGGATGTAGTCTATGCAGAGTTACTTCACAGAAGAAGAAACTAGAAGGGTCCATAATCTCGGGAAAAGATGCTCACACTGAATGTTGATGAATAGAATGAAGGTTAAAATGAGTCAGTTTCATATACTTCAGGTTGGCAAAAATGTAAGTCTGCCACTAAGAGTTGTTGGTGAAGATAGGGGCCAGCAGGAACCCTCCTGGGTGAAGTGGTGTAATCACTTGGGAGTGCAATTTCGTACTGTCCAGTGAAGCTGAAGATGTACATAGCACAGCAATAAATCTTTTCATGAGGAGTGTATCCTTGTACGGTCGTACACAGAAACAGGGTTGTTTGTCTCACAGCCTTTTCCAGTGTCCTACGGTGGCAAGAAACCTAAAAGTCAACAAGAGATTGGAAAATTAAATTGTAACATGTCCATAGGGTGGAACAATATACAGTAAGTAAAAACGACTGAACTAGGTTGAAAATGTATTGGTTCTTTTAAGAGTCCCATACTCTTAAATACACAGAACAAACTGAGGGTTGCTGAAGGGGAGATTTGTAGGGGGATGGGTTAAATGGGTGACAGACATTAAGGGGGGCACTTGTTGGGACGCGTGCTGGGTGTTGTATAGAAGTGATGAATCACTCACTGGGTTCTAGTCCTGAGACCAATACTACATTGTATGTTAACTAACTTGAATTTAAATAAACAAATGAAAGAAAGATGTGGATAAATCTCATAAATAAAACTGAAAAAGGTAAGCTGAAAAAGTATATGGACAATACAATAACATACACAAAGTTTAAACTAGGCAAACATAGAGGCGCCTGGGTGGCTCAGTCGGTTAAGCGTCTGACTCGGGCTCAGGTCACGATCTCACGGTTTGTGAGTTCGAGCCCCACAGTTGGCTCTGAGCTGACAGCTCAGAGCCTGGAGCCTGTTTCAGATTCTGTGTCTCCGTCTCTCTTTGCCCTTCCCCCACTCACACTCTGTCTCTCTCAAAAATCAATAAACTTAAATATTTTTTAAATAGGCAAAAATAATTATCTGTATTTTTAACGGGTGTATAATTGTGTCGTAACCAGCAGAGTCTGAGAGTGCTTTTTACCTTTCATAATAGAGGGAGGGCAGCAGCTTCAGCTGTGTCTCTGTAATATGTTGTTTCTTTAAAAAAAAAAAAAAAAAAAAAGAAAAAGGAATTTGGGTTTTTTTTTTTTAAATGCCAAGATTTAGTAAAGTTGAATGGATTGTTAAAATCACTTCACCTTTTTCTGTGTCCTTGAAATGTTTCATTATTTGAATAAAAGGATTCATGTTATAGCCCTGAAGTTACAATTTACATTTTTCTTCACTTTTGGAAAGTTTCTGATAATCTCTAGGGAACGTTCAGTAGTTTTCTCCTTGAGACGGTGTGTGTGGTGAACGTGGCCGTGGTGTTAGGTATGCTAGTGTGGCTACCACACGGGTAGTTTTTACTCATATGTAGTGTGGTCTAGAAGGAAGAGCCTCGTAACCTCTCCTAGGTATTCATTGATGAATTTGGTTTTTGAGGTGCAGGAATTCTTAAAAAATTCTGGTGTTGACTCACAATATGACTACTAATGAAATATATACATTTAGTTTACGTTTATTGAGTTTTGGTTATCTTGCGATCCTAAGCTTCCCTCTTTGTTGTTCAGAAATGTACTGGGGGTGCCTGGGTGGCTCAGTCGGTTGAGCGTCTGACTTCGGCGCAGGTCATGATCTCGTGGTTGACGAGTTTGAGCCCCACGTCAGGCTCTGTGCTGACAGCTCGGAGCCCGGAGCCTGCTTCGGATTCTGTGTCTCCCTCTCTCTCTGCCCCTGCCCCGCTCATGCTCTGTCTCTCTTGGTCTCAAAAATAAATAAAAATTAAAAAATATTAAAAAAAGAAAAGAAATGTACTGAAGGTTGAAACACTGTAATATGTATTTTTTTTCCTATTTGTTCTTCAAGCTTACAGAAAGTCTCAGAATATGTAGGGTTTTAGGAACTCTATCCCTCACGGAAAATAGTATGAGTTATTAAACCAACTACCTTTGAACATATGTTGAAGGGAAATATTCTGGCAGGTTGATAATGTGGTACTTTATGATAGACAAAGATGGAATGTGATGAAGGACTTCAGGGGAGCTCAGAAGGAGTGTGTTTCATCGGGACAGGCTGTGTTACTAGTTGGAATATTGCTTGCGTTGGATATAAGAAAAAGTGTCTTATCCTCTTTACTCTGTCCTAAAAATCACAAGATTAGTCATCTTCTTTTCGTTTTTGCAGGTCTTCATAGATGACTTTAGGCATACTTATTTAGTTAAGGGGAGAATTCCAAGCTAATTAAAAAAAAACATTTCTTTAAAGACGTTTAGTTTTCAAAGATAGTATTTGCCATCTAAAAGCCTACCAGATATCCCTCTGCCTTGTGATTCAGAAAGTGTCATTCTGTTAAATTCACATAGGAATTGCATGGCTTTCAGTGACAACGTTGCAGCCTATAGCATTGGGAAAATTATTCTATGATGGAAAGAGTGCTCTGAGGGAAGAGGTATAGTGTTTGTACGCGGAGTATTTGAGGAACTTAACACCGGATCCTGTGGTATATTCATGAGATTGGGGGTTGACCACAGCTTCTGTGTATGCCTTCTTGGCTTTTTGTTTTGGTATTTTGGGTGGTGGTCCATGTTTTGGATTGATGTTCAGGAAGGCTTTGGTGCTTTTATTTAGTGGTATTAAACAGTTCATGAGTTTGCTAGTCATTTTGCACTTGTTCAGAATAGTGCCAACCTGGTTGCAGTGAGTGGATTTTGAGTAGGATACACATAGATGCTCAAGATACTTACTTAAAAATATTTATATGGTCGTCGGTTTGTTCACATATTCCATATTTGAGATTGCCGCTCTGTAATTGATTTTAGATTATAATATCTTACAGGATTATTCAGATATCATCAACATCATAGCCCCTTATGAATTTTGTTAAAACTGAGAAAGACTCAAGGGTAAACATTATATAATAAGTGTGTTCCTGTTGGGGTAGATGTGGGGAGGAAGAATGCTGTTGCTTGCATAGAATTTTTTCGATTTCTCAAACCTCCTTATACAGGTGTCAAGTTATTCCCCAAACACCAGAATAGGAGTTGGTGTGGTGAACTTGGGAAGGACAGCGCGGGGTCCACAGCTGTTGGGGAGGTTGCAGAGGAGAGGAGAGAGTGAATTCTGACAGTCCCAGAAACTGAGCAATCCAGGAATTTCCAGCAAGGGCTCAATCTCTGTCAGAAAATTCCCCACTCAGAGTGGAAAACCTGGCATGTGGTTCTTAGATGAGTCATTGAATGTCGGGGAGACTTTACAGGTTGGGGTGTGTGGCTGAGTACAGGAAGACTGGGGAGACCAGAGCGGGCAAGAGTAACTGAAGCCCTTCAAGATTTTCAGAAATAGTCAAGGAAAAACTCTCTTGTAGGAGGATAACACTCCACGCTGGACAAACCATTAAATACGGTGCACATTAAATACGGTGGGAACCCTGAGAGGAAAGGTGTAGAGGACGTCGGTAAGGCAGCTCTGGGAATGTGCTGTCGATTTGGCTCCAGGAGGCCCTATCTGTGACTGTTTCAGAGTCACAACACAGGAAGGAGCCTTCAAATCACAAAAATGACAAAGAAGTTATCCTGGCCTGTCCTTACTGTCTACAGTAGAACCTCCTTCCTAAAAGTACGAGAAAATCCATTTCATTCAGACACCAACAAAGCAAAAGGGTGTGGTCAAAAATCCATGAAAGGATAGTATGAAAGAGTGTAAGAATAAGTGGTTCTGAATAACATTCCACTGGACAATGAAGGATTATTGAAAGAAAACACATGGCCCCAAAGCACATGAAAATGTAATATTTAAAAAAACTAAGATGAATTAGGAAATTTGGAGTGGAAGCTATGGGAAGAACTGTTCAAATCAGAAATGGAAGGGTGGATCAGATAGAAGCGGGCTGCGGGAAAGTACAAGAACTTATTTCAGGAAAGATTCCAAAATAAGAGGAAAAACAGAAACGAAGACAGTTTTATAAAGGCACACAAAAGGCAGTGGGCACTGACACTTTCGTCTTGTAAGGATAATAACGGAAAGGCGAAAAATGAAAAAAGAAATGAAGGAAAATGTGAAAAGCATCCCAGTGAAAGTCTTAGCTACAGAAGACGAAGAAAACAAAGTTATTGAAACAGAACAAATACTAACAACTACAATCCAGACAATATTTTCCTGAATAAAATGAGTATTTGAATGCACAAATCAAAAGGACACACGGCGTATCTAGGAGAATCATTCTACAATAGCAGTACTATGACATTGTAGAGAAAAGTCCTTTGAGCATCAAAGCAAAAGGACCTTACATCTTAGCAAGTCACTTAGAGGGAACGGCAGTTACGCTGGCATCGGACATTGTGCCGCAGTGATCCTTGATGTCAGAACTCAATGGAGTAAGGTGTTTAAATTTTTGAAGAAAAGAAGATGTTCGCCAAGTGTATTACATTCAGTCACATTGAGTCTTTGTTGTAAACACCACAGGTACGTGTGTGAACAAGAGCTCTTCCCGAGGCCTCCATCAGAGAATGAACCGCAGACAACCAAACAGCGTTTGAAGAAGCTGAGGCCGAGTAACGATGTTCAGGGCGACAGAATAGTGCGTCATTCTAAACCCGCAGTGACTGTCTCCATCCATCCAAGAGCACACGTGCATGTGTACACACACACTTGTGTATATCGATGCGTACAGGGCAAAGGGGTAAGGATATGGAAGTTACGCTGCACTCGTCAACTGCTTTGTGAGTTCATCACTGGAGCGACTCTAGCAAAGGGCTTGCCGTAAAAACTCGGTGCCTGATTGTTGATGTTACCAGATTGAAAGCGTATAACACTCCTGAAACTCCACTCTGCTGTATTTCAGTTAACTGAACTTCGAAAACTCACATCAACTTGTTTAAGTTACCTAGATTCCAACATCTGCCTCGGTTATGTTTTTCCTAAGATAAGTGACCTCGAACGTACTTGGTAGCTGGGTAATCGGTAAGGCATCCTTTGGACTTTATATGCTTTGGGGCTTAAAGATTTAAACATGGATTTTTAAAGGCATATCCTATTTCACAGGTGAGTTTGTTCATGTTCCCTGGTAAGAACGGCTTCCTTCCGAGTGTTCTTGGCTAGAAATACTGCCTTCTGAAATTTTTGGCCTTGCTGATTAATTTTGACAATAGCTGCTGTCCATTTTTATTTAGCAGTCTAGTTTGACTGAAGTTGCTGCTTCACGTTTTGAGTTTTGACCAAGTAGCCCAGTAGCGATTAATAATGAACCAGAAGCCGTAGACCTCTGTTATTTGGAAGTACCGAGAAAGAGCACTGAGAAATTTTGTGCATGTAAAATTTAGAAACATTTGAATGCCAAGTTTACTCAGGTTTTCTTTTTCTTCTCAGAGTCACTAGGCATACTGACTCAATGGTCGCTAATTAAACATTTAAAATGTGGTAATTTATGCATATTCATCAGACCTTGAGTTGCTATTGTGATATTTTTAGTCCATCTCTATTAATAAATGTATTCTTTGAGATATTTTAGTCAGATACCTGGCTAAACTTCTTTAAGGAAAGTGTAACCCAAAAACAATTGTAGATTTAATCAGTACCTGTTTTATTTCCATCAGTATTAAGCAGGAAAAAATTATGTCCATGTAGTTATCCACATTTTTTCCCTTGAGGCTATTATCAGTTGACGGCTGGGCTGTCCTCTTCGATTTTTATCTGTGACAGGTGATGGAAGCAGGTCAGTTTTCCCTCTTGAGATTTGCAGACGATAACGTTGAAGTTCTCGGCCTCATCATTATTTTTATTCATCTCCTAGTTTTGTCTTTGTGACATGTGTCAGAGGGATATTTTATCCTTCTGCTTAATTTTGATGAAGGTATTACTTTGTTACGGATGCTTCATATACCAATTCCTAGCATCCTGGATATTTCCTCCTGGCAACTTTGTTAGGTAGACGTGTGCTCTCCGAAATCACTGCTGAGTACCGGTGGATTGTTGGATGTAAACTGATCATGCTGTGGTTTGCTTATAGACCTACGTGGCGTCTGGTTTTTTGTTTTTTGTTTCCCCCTCCACATGGAACATTTCGGTGTGTTGACTGAATGGCAAGGTGAATTTCCTTCAAAGCTGAGTACATAGTGGGCTGCAAACTGAAGGGACCCGAGGTCAGTTTCGGTTCTCTACAGGTAGTTTTGATTATTCAGCCTTGGCACTGAGTCTTGGCCTGCACCTGTAGCCTTCACCCTCTAAGTGTTGTGAGACTAATACTGTTCTAGACGGGTGGTGCATGTTGCTTACAATTAATTACGGAGTCCTGGGCAGTTAGTTGTCGGGAGTCAGTCAGTCAGACTGGCCATTTCTTCAGAAGTGACCATTTAGTCATGAGACCATTTCTTCTCATTTAGTCATGAGAAATTATTCAGGGCACAGGATACATTTAAGCCTACATCAAGACTGTCATCTGTAATATACTCCATCTTTCCAAGGGACTCAGGGTTCCTGCGTTACAAATCTAGTATATAATTTATTTTTGGTGTGTGTTACAGTTTGTCTAGGTTTTTTTCCCCCAATCAAAATCATAAATTATTTTAGTTTTGCCAGATGGTTAGTGATGGCTGCATCCACTACATCAGGGAGAAATACAGTAGACCTCATCACTTACTTGTGGGCATTTCTATGTTTTAAAATTAGATGTATTGATGTATGAAAATTTTTTTTTTTTTTTCAACGTTTTTTTTTTTTATTTATTTTTGGGACAGAGAGAGACACAGCATGAGCGGGGGAGGGGCAGAGAGAGAGGGAGACACAGAATCGGAAACAGGCTCCAGGCTCCGAGCCATCAGCCCAGAGCCTGACGCGGGGCTCGAACTCACGGACTCACGGACCGCAAGATCGTGACCTGGCTGAAGTCGGACGCTTAACCGACTGCGCCACCCAGGCGCCCCAATTTTTTTTTTTTTTAATGCCTGGAAAGTTTTCATCTTTCATTATATACTTAAGCTGTGTATTTCATTCATCTTTCCTATGTAGCAGACTCCTTCAAAACATAGTGGCTTGCATAAGAGCAGTGTTTTATTTCGCTCCCCAAGCTGTAACTGGGGCAAGGCCGTGTTCGCTGGGAAGATGGAGTGGGATGGGGCATGAATTTTCTCCGTGGTTCGCTCATAGGACCGGCAAGTTGGTGCTTGCCCTTCGGGGGGCACCCAACTGGGAGTGTGGACTGGGAGCCTCGTTTGCTTTGCACGTGGGCCTCTGAAGGTTACTTGGGCTTTCTCACGGCAGGGTGGTCAGGTTCCAAGAGAGCCCTCAGAGAACCAGGCAGAGACTACGTGGCCTTTTCTGACCTGACTCCGCAGGTCCTGTAGTTCACGTTTACCACCTCCACCCCCCGAGTGCATCGTCCCAGAGTTTGCCACGGAAGAACACGTCGAAACTGGATGTGGGGTAGACGCAGTCTGTGCTACGGTTATGATTGACTTCACAGATCCCCTCTTCGGGGATGTTAAGATGGCTGGCTGCCTGTTGTTGCTTCTGGTACGTGAACGGTACCACCATGAGGATTCTTGTACTTCAAGTCCCTTTGGTTCATCACTTTGTTAGGATACGTTCCTTGAGCTGTAACAGCTGAGTCAGGAGAAAATAACATTTTTAAGGCCTTTAAGAAATAAGTCACTTTCCTCCCAGTTGGAGGAAAGGTTGAACACTTATTTTCATATGAGCTGTATTTAAGATTTATCCATTTACCCGTGACTGTGCCAACATTGGCTGTCATCCGTTTTCATCTTTGCTGGTCTGCTTTGCAATGAAATGAAATCTTATCCTGAAGTTTGCATTTCTTTGCCTACTAGTGAGGGCAGAGGATTTATTTGCTTGTTAGGCAGTTTAAAATTCTTTCATCCGTTGTTTGCTAGGTCATGTGTTTTTTAACTGGAGTGTTCCTAAACTTCCTATTGGTAAAAGTGATTTATACACATTTCAAATACTTTTTCCAAGATTATGTATTTATGTTGGCAGATGTATAGTATCGTACGGCTGTTTCCCCCTTATTTAAATTTAAATTCTTAATGGCATATTTGTAGTCTTTCTGGTGTGAGTAGAAAAGTAAGGATCCCAGTAAATGAACAGTCTGTTCTTTATTTGCTGAAGTCTTAAATATGCTTCTGATTGTTTTCCTCTTTCTATTGTTCATGTTTTCCATACAAATGTCAAAAATTTAGTTCTTGCAGAACTTTTATGATGTTTTAATAATTGTATATAAAATACGGTGTTTAGTATTTTTAGTTATTGTAGTATTTTTTAGCCTTCAGTCACCATATCAAGCTTATTAAAAGGTGGTGAGCATCATCGTCTCCGTTTCATTTTAAAGTTGAGGAAACGGAATCCTGGTGAGGAGATTTTGGCAAGGAACGTGGCATTTGTAGTCAGGTTTGCTTGGCTTCAGATCCCAGGTGCTTTCCTAGCACTTGAAGCTGCCACTCCCGGTTTTCAGGGGTTGTCTTATCACTCAGCCAAGAGCTGTGCTTTTAAGTCCTCCACCTCTCTCAAGTTTTCTTTTAACTGGTTTGTGTTTTTGTTCTTGATTACAGGGGTTGATTTTTTCTTGACCTCGTATAGTGAAAACTGTGGAGTTTTTAGTTTTACCTAGCCACTTTACTAGGCACTTGGAAAAGAAAGAGCACCGATTCTGTTTTTGGCATAATGCTTTTGGAGTTGAGTTCATAAATGCTACATCCGTGAATATTTGAGAAATTTAAACGCTTAAAATGTAATAAAATGCATTTTAATGTACATAAACCCTTATGAAGAGTATTCATCACTTATAAGATTGTTTTCTTGGAGTTAATACACATTTTCATTTTCTTGATTTCTTATGCTAAAGTCTTATGTTGCATTCTTTGTCAGGGAGGTAAATCTGTTTAAATATAGATTTGCTTTGTTAATTGCCATGAATTATGTTCTTTGTAAGTTAGAATAAGGGGTGTGTTGGGGTGCCTGGGTGGCTAAGTAGGTTGAGCATCTGGCTCTTGATTTCAGCTCAGATTCTGATCCCAGGGTCATGGGAGTGAACCCTGCATTGGGCTCCATGCTGAGTGTGGAGCCTGCTAAAGATATTCTCTGTCTCTCTGTCTCTGTCTCTGTCTCTCTCTCCCCCTCCCCCCCCATCTCTCCCTCTGCCCCACTAGCTCGCTCGCTTGCTCTCTCTCTCAGAAAAAAAAAAAAAAAAAAAGGAATGCGTTACCTTGTTTATAAAACTTGGGAAAGCTTTAAAGTAATACTAGACTTGTCACAAAGGTTCTCCTTCTAAAGTGACTGTCGTTTGTGTTCATTTTATTTGCTCGGAGCTCATAGTTAGAAATTTAAATAAAATGAAAAAATGAATAACAACAAGTGTTGGCAAGAATGTGGAGCCAATGCAACTCTCATATATTAGTAGAGAATAAATTGGTACAACCACTTTGGAAAATCATTTGACAAGCTCTGTTGAAGCCAAAGAGAGGACTACTCCTTGACCTAGCAATTCTGCTCTCGGGTACATACTCAAAACAAGTGGATACATATGTTATTTGTTCACAAGAAGACATGTGGGAGAATGTCCATAGCGACTTTCCTAATAACAGTCCCAAACTCCAAGTGACCCAGATGTTCGAGAGTGGACTCGTAGAGTTTTCTGTTTTCACCTAGAACATTTTACAACAGTGAAATATGCACGGCTTCTACGCATAACACAGCTGACTTTCAGGCCATTATATTGAAGCCAGGCAAGGGGAATTTTTTTGACTTCCTTTTTTTTTTGTTTTGTTTTTTGTATATCTTTGCTGTCTCTCCCTTTTTAAAAAATTTTTTTTAAAAGTTTACCCTTTTTTTAGAGACAGAGACAGAGCATGAGTGGGGGAGGGGTAGAGAGCGAGGGAGACACAGAATCCGAAGCAGCCTCCAGGCTCCGAGCTGTCAGCACAGAGCCTGATGTGGGGCTCAAACCCACAAACTGTGAGATCATGACCTGAGCTGAAGTCAGACGCTCAACCCACTGAGCCACCCAGGCGCCCCTCCCTTTCTCTTGATTGATTTAGTGCTTTATCTATTTTGTTGATATTTTTCAAAAAGCCTGCATTTTGACCTATTTATCCTTTACCCATTTTTTCTATTTTCTATTTCATTACCTTCTGCTTACATATTTATTTTCTTTGATTTGTCTCATTTTTAGCTTTTGGCTTTTTGTGTTGGGAATTTAGTTCATATATTTTTTCTTCTTTTACTTTCATTTACAGTGTTTTTTACAGGTTGTATTTTCTTCTGACTGTTCTAAATGCATCCCATAGATTCTGATAAATAGTGCCTTTACTATACAGGAAAGCCTTGGATTGTGAGTAACTTGTTCTGTGAGTGTTCCACAAAATGACTAAATGTTTCTAACAAATTGTAGCTTGACAAGCGAGTGATGTACAAGTAGTACGTGATGCTGAATGACGCATGATCATAACTGAGCCAATCGTTCTTGAAATTCACTTTGATATACGACTGCTTTGGATTACAAGCATGTTTCCAGAATGAATTATGCTTGCAAACCAAGGTTTTACTGTATTTTTAAGTTTTTCAATTTTGGCTTGTATTTTTCTGTTACCTTCAGGGCTTTTTAAAATAGTGTTTTAAAAATTTCCAGGTACAAGGATCTTTGGGATTGGTGTTTTATTAATTTTTAGTTTTATTTCATTGTGCTAATAAATATTTCACTTCTGAAACTATTCCCGAAAATAGAAGAGAAAGGAAAGCTGCCAAATTCATTCTGTGAGTTCCAACATTACCTGGATACCCAAACCAGATAAAGACATTACAAAAAGAACTGCAGACCAATGTATCTGATGAACATAGATGTAAAAATCCTCAACAAAATATTAGCAAACTGAATCCAACAATACACTAAAAAAAATTATTCACCACGACCAAGTGGGATTTACTCCAGGGACGCAAGGGTGGTTTATTATTCACAAATCAATCAACATGATACATCACATCAGCAAGAGAAAGGATAAAACCATATGCTCATCTCAATAGATGCAGAAAAAACATTAGGCAAAGTACAATATTCATTCATGATTAAAAATCCTCAACAAAGTAGGTTTAGAGGGAACATAGCTCAACATAATAAAGGCCATATATAAAAAACCCATTTCTAGCATCATACTCCATGGTGAAAAGGTGAGAGCTTTTCCGCTAACATTAAGAACAAGAGGCCGTTCCTCTCTCTACTTTTATTTAACATAGAATTGGAAATCCTAGCCGCAGCAATCAGACAAGTAAAAGAAAAGACATCCAAATTAGTAAGGAAGAAATAAAACTTTCACTATTTGCAGTGACATGATACTATATGTAGAAAACCCTAAAGACTCCACTAAAAAACTACTGGAACTGATAAATTAATTCAGAAAGGTCATTGGATACAAACTCAATACATAGTCCATAGTCCAGAAAGAGAAATTAAGAAAATTCCATTTTCAGGTGCACCAAAATTAAAATACCTAGGAATAAACTAAGGACTTATACTCTAAACTATAAAACACAAAGAAATGGAAAGACATTTCATGCTCATGAATTAGAAGAATTAATATTGTTAAAATGTCCATGCTACCCAAAGCAATCTACAGATTTAATGTAATATGTATCAAAATACCAACATTTTTCACAGAACTAGAACAAACAATCCTAAAATTCATATAGAACCATAGAAGACCCCAAAAGCCTAAAGCAATCTTGACAAAGAAGAACAAAGCTGGAGGTATCACAATCCCAGACTTCAAAATATACTATAGAGCTGTAGTAATCAAAACAGTATGGTACTGGCATGAAAATAGACACACAGATCAATGGAACAGAATGAAGAGTCCAGAAATAAACTTGTGCTTTTATGGTCAATTAATTTACCACAAAGGATGCAAAAAATATACAATGGGGAAAAGACAGTCTCTTCAACAAATAGTGCTGGGAAACTGGATCACTTTTTATTATTTATTTATTTATTGTTTTTTGAAAGAGAGTAGGGGAAGGGCAGAAAGAGAATCCCAACCAGCCTCCATGCTGTCGGTGCAGAGCCTGATGCAGGGCTCAAACCTGTGAGCCATAGATCATGACCTGAGCTGAAATCAGAAGAGTTGAATGCTTAACTGACTGAGCCACCCAGGCACACCCCCCACCCCCCCACCCCCATTTTAAAAGTTTAATCTGGACCACTTCCTTACACCATGCATGAAAATAAACTCAAAATGGATTAAGGACCTAACTGGGAGACCTGAAACCATAAAATTCCGAGAAAGAAACATAGACAGTAATTTCTATGATGTTGGCCCTAGAAACATTGTTTTTTATATGTCTCCTCAGGCAAGGGAAACAAAATCAAAATAAATTATTGGGACTACACCAAAATAAAAAGCTTTTGCACAGCAAAGCACACCATCAACAAAACAAAAAGGCAGCCTACTGAATGAGAGAAGATATTTGCAAATGGCCTATTCAATAAGGGCTTAAAAGCTAAAATATATAAAGAATTTCTACAACTCAACACCAGAAAACCCCCAAATAACCCAAATGAAAAAATGGACAGAGGACCTAAGAAGACACTTTTCCAGAGAAGACCTACAGATGGCTAACTGACCCATGATACGATGGCACAGCATCACTCAACATCAGGGAAATGGAAGTGAAAACCACAGTGAAATATCTCACACCTGTCACAATGACTAGAATAAAAAAGACAAGAGGTGGGGATGTGAAAAACAACAAAAGGAATCCTCGTGCACTTTGGTGGGAATGAAAATTGGAGCAGCCACTGTGGAAACCATTTTAGAGGTTCCTCAAAAAAATTGAAAAATAGAACGACCATATGATTTAGCAATTTCAAAATTGGGTATTTACCCAAAGAATATGAATAATTCAAAAGGATAATGCATCTTTGTTTATTGCAACATTATTTACTATAGTCGAGATACGGAAACAACTCAAACATCCATTGATAGATGAATGGATAAAGATGTCTCTCTCTCTCTCTCTCTCTCTCTCTCTCTCTCACACACACACACACACACACACACACACACACACACGGATTGCTTAGCCATTAAAAGGAATGAGATCTTGCCATTTGCAGCAACGTGGGTGAGCTGTAGCAGGTATAATGCTAAGTGAAATAAGTCAGAGAAAGACAAATACCATATGATTCCACTCGTGGAATTTAAGAAAACAAGTGAAACGAGACAAAAGATACTTTTTAAAAGTTTATTCATTTTGGGGCGCCTGGGTGGCGCAGTCGGTTAAGCGTCCGACTTCAGCCAGGTCACGATCTCGCGGTCCGTGAGTTCGAGCCCCGCGTCAAGCTCTGGGCTGATGGCTCGGAGCCTGTTTCCGATTCTGTGTCTCCCTCTCTCTCTGCCCCTCCCCCGTTCATGCTCTGTCTCTCTCTGTCCCAAAAATAAAAAATAAAAAATGTTGAAAAAAAAAAATTGAAAAAAAAAAAGTTTATTCATTTTAAGAGAGAGTGAGTGGGGGAGGGGCAGAGAGAGAGAAGGGGAGAGAGAATCCTAAGTAGGCTGCACACTGTTAGACCGGAGCCTGATGTGGGGCTTGAACTCACGAACGGAGATCATGACCTGAGCCAAAACGAAGAGTTGAATACTTAACCGATTGAGCCACCCAGGCGCCCTGAAACAAAAGATAGTTTTAAATGCAGAGAACAAATTGGTGTTTGCCCGAGAGGAGGTGAGTGGGGGGATGGGTGAAATCTAAAAAAAATATTTTTAATTTTATGGGTTATATTAAGGTTTTCTTTGTGACCTTTTATATGGTCATTTTAAAGGAACATTTTGTGTGTGTTTAAGAAAAGGTACATTTTCTGCTATCTAAGTATAAAGTTTGATATATGCCCATAACATCTGTTGTTTATGTTATTTAGTCTTTTATATCCTTACTTATTTTTGTTCTCTTGACAGTCTTGGACTGAGAGTGGTGTGATAAAGTCTATTGCTCCTTACGTCTTCTATAGTTTCCACTGTATAGAAGTGGTTGCTGTGCTATTTTTTTTTCTCTTTATTTTTTTGAGAGTGTGAACAGGGCAAGGGCAGAGAGAGAGAGAATCCAAAAAAAGGCTCCAGGCTCCAAGCTGTCAACACAGAGCCCGACACAGGGCTAGATCCCGCCAACCTTGAGACCATGACCTGAGCCGAAGTTGGACGCTTTAGTGACTGAGCCACCCAGGTGCCCCAGTGCTATTTATTTAAGGCATTGCATTCATCGCTGTATTCATTACTGATAAGTGTTTGTTTTGAATGGTGGCCTTTAGCATTAAAGATGTTCCTTGTCTTGTTTACTTCTTTTTGGCCTAAATTCTGCCTTGTATAGGAGGAAGAATCATTATGTAACTCTTTGTATATTAGGTACACAAACACAATTCCTGCTTTGTATTCTTGTTGAGTTTGCCTAGTGTATGTATGTGTGTGTGTGTGTATATATATGTGTATATATATATATATATATCAAGAGGTATCTACATCTGTATTATATTCTCTCTGTGTTATATTTATCACTTTTATCACTTCTAACATTTATGTACAGTGTCAATCACCTTTTGGAATACAATTCTGTGAGAATTAACATATGCTTAGACCCTGTGGTTACTACCACAAGAAGGACACAGAATGATTATGGCATCCCAAAGGATGACACTTTGCTCCTCCCTTTTTAGGAAGACCACTTCCCATCCCAATCCCTGGTAATTACTGATGTCTTCTCTGCTCCAGAGGTTTACTTGTTCTAAAATGTTATGTAAATGGAACTATACTGTATGTAATCTTTGAGACTTGTTTTTTTATTTTTATTTTTTAATTATTATTTTTTTTTAACGTTTATTTATTTTTGAGACAGAGAGAGACAGAGCATGAATGGGGGAGGGTCAGAGAGAGAGGGAGACACAGAATCTGAAACGGGCTCCAGGCTCTGAGCTGTCAGCACAGAGCCCGACGCGGGGCTCGAACTCACAGACCGTGAGATCATGACCTGAGCCGAAGTCAGACGCTTAACCGACTGAGCCACCCAGGCGCCCCAAGACTTGTTTTTTTAAATGTAGTTGAGATTCATCCATGTTGTGCATATCAATAGTTTATTTTTTTATTGCTGTGTAATATTCTATTATCTAGATATACCACACTTTATCCACATACCCATTCAAAGACAGATGGCTTGTTACCATTTTTTGACTATTAAGAAAACTCTTGTCAACTTTGTAGGTTTTTCTGTGAACATGTATTTTTATTTAACTAGAGTAATACTTAGAAGTGGAATGCTATATTATGTATGGTAGGTGGGCGTTTAACAATTTTTTATCAAAGTGTCAAGCTATTTTCTTTTTTGTTTAAAAAAAATTTTTTTTAAATGTTTATTTAATTTTGAGGGAGACAGAGACAGAATGCGAGTGGGTTAGGGGCAGAGACAGGGAGACACAGAATCTGAAGCAGGCTCTAGGCTCTGAGCTGTCAGCACAGAGCGCGACGCGGGGCTCGAATTCACGAGCTGTGAGATCATGACCTGAGCCGAAGTCGGACGCTCAACCGACTGAGCCACCCAGGCGCCCCGAGTGCCAAGCTATTTTCTAGGGTGACCGTACCATTTTGCAGGCCTATCAGCAATGTATATAGAATTCTAGTTGCTCAACAACCTAGTCATTTTTCATTTGGTCATTCTAATAATTGCCGAGTGTCTCATTGTGATCTTAATTTGCATTATTGTAATGGACAGTAAGCATCCTCTTGTGTTTATTTGAATATCTGCATAGGTTCTTTGGTGAAATGTCTGTTTAAATATTTTGCCCATTAAAAATGTTTTTGCTTAATATTGAGTTTTGAGAGTTCTTCGTATATTCTGGTTACAAATATTTTATGCCAGTATCTGGCTTGTCTTTTCTTACAGGGTCTTCCACAGAGGAGAGGTTTTAATATTCATGAAATTCAGTTTATCAGTTCGTTCTTTTATGGTTTGTGCTTTTGGTGTCATATCTGAAAACTCTTCCTAGCCTAAGGTCATGGAGATTTTCTGGTTTGTTTTCTTTTAAGAATTTTATAGTTTTACACTTTTTATGCAGCGTATGACTTATTTTGTATGATCGTCATTTTTGTATATGGTGCACGGAATGGATTGAAGTAATTTTTTTTTTTTTTTTGCATGTAGCTATCCAGTTGTTCCAGTACTATTTATTGAAAAAACTGTCCTTTGAAAACAATATATTTTTAAAAATGCATATTTATTTTTGAGACAGAGCGGGGTGAGGGGGGGGTGAGGGGGAGGGGCAGAGAGAGAGGGAGACACAGAATCCGAAGCAGGCTCCAGGCTCTGAGCTGTCAGCTCAGAGCCCGACGCGGGGCTTGAATGCACGAACTGAGATCATGACCTGAGCTGAAGTCAGAGGCTTAACCAACTGAGCCACCCAGGTGCCCCTGAAAAGACTGTCCTTTATCCAAAATCCCCTTTTCACCTTTGTTTTTTTTTGGTCCATGAAATTTGTGCTTTATTAGACAGTCGTGAGTCTGAAAGTAACACAAGGCAAAAAACTGCATTCTTTTAGTTACAGTTGGACAATTTGCAACATTTTAAAGGAGATGGAAAATGCCTATTTTGACAAGGCTTAGTAATTCATTCCATTGAAGTTCCATCGATGTCAGTGGCACTGTTATTTTGTACATGATAAGATACGGAATGTAAACATTTTGTACAAAATAGGATATTTTTAAAGGGTGCTGTGATAGTCCTGCAGTTGGCCAGCCTATTTCCTTTCTGAAGAAAACCACAAAGTCATTTTAAATGTCTCTAGATTAAGAACTTTTCTATCTCCAGATCTCTAAAATTAGGACTGAAACCAATAATAAAGTCCAATCTCTTGCTTTGAGACTCATCCAGGATAAACTCAGAGTAATTCATTTTGTTGTAAGCAAGACCCAGCAAATTCAGAAGCCAATATGAAGTGCCTTACTTATTAAAAAAAAAAAAAACTTATTAATGTTTATATTTGAGAGAGACAGAGCTTGAGCAGGGGAGGGACAGAGAGAGAGGGAGACCCAGAATCCGAAGCAGGCTCCAGGCTCCAGGCTCCAAGCTGTCAGCACAGAGTCTGATGTGGGGCTCGCATTCACGGACCATGAGATCATGACCTGAGCCGAAGTCAGATGCCCAACTGACTGAGCCACCCAGGCACCCCATAGAGTGTAAAACTGTAATAACAAATATTTTCAATGGTAAAGGCTTCTAATTTTTAAAACATTATGACATTCTTTGGTTATGATTGATTACATTAATTATAGAAGTTTCTAACGCAATTACTTAGAAAGTTTCCTTTTCTGGGTTCAAGAAATCAATGCTTTAAGGTTAGAAAACAGTCAGTTAAATATAATATAGAGGTTTAACTACCCATTTTACATTTAATTAAAACCACGTTTTTCCTCCAGAAGACCTCAACCTTGATGTAAAACAAAGGGTATGTAAATAAGCTTCAGTATAATTATAATAGTATTGCTATGGCTTAGTTATCTTAGATTATTAATTATCTACTCTTGTTCTTGTTGCGTGTTAACATTTCCCCAACAAGCCCTGGACAGGAGGGAAGTAAACATGAAATTCAGTGAAACTCAGGTTAATTAGATTTCCTACTTGTTAGCAATTGAGAAAATATTTGGAGAAAGAATGGCAGTATTGTGAGTGTCCGACAACTAGTCCTTGTGCATTGTTCTTCACCTCTAACCATTTTCTCGCCTGATAAAAGGTAATAATTTACCTTAGGGAATTGTGGGAATTAAATAATTGTACTTTTGTCTTAAGATCATTGACTTTATTTCTGTTTCTTTGGTCTGTGTAACCTGTCATTTTTGTCAATACCACATTGTTTTGATTACCGTAGGGTTTTTTTTTTTAATGTCTTAAAATCATTGTGTGATTATGTATTTTTTTTTCCCCAAATTGTTCTGCTTGTGAGTTCCTTTGCCTTTCCATATAAATTTTACAATTAGCTTGTCTATATCTACAGAAAATCCTGTTGGGATTATTTTGACTAGAATTGCAATAAATCTATGGGTCCCTTTGGGGGAAAATTGGCATATTAACTTGGAGGTTTTCTTTTTTTGAATAGATGAACATGGAATGTTTCTTATTTATGCCTTTAACATTTTTTCTTTCTTAATTTTTTAGAGTTAGCAGTTTAACAATTCTCTACCTTTCTTGTTAGTTTTATACCTGTACTTCTTTTTGTTGTTATTGTTAGAGTTATTGAAAAATGATACTTTAAAAATTTGCTGTTTAATTGTTCATCATTGGTGTATAGAAATACACCAGATCTTGCTAAATTTATTAGTTGTAGAAGCCTTTTTATAGATTCTTTGGGATTTTCTACATAGCTAATCACAACCTCTGAGAATATTTCTTTGATTCCAGTGTGAGTGACATTTATTTTTCTTTCCTTATCACACTGGCAGTGACTTTCAGTAAAACACTGAGTGATGGGAATGCACATGGTTGTTTAATTCCCAGTCTTGGTGGGGAAGCATCAAGTGTTTCCCCTTTAATTTTGATGTTAGTTATAATTTTTCTCTAGATTCCCTTTTACAGATTGAGGAAGTTCCCTTCTGTTCTAGTTGGGTGAGTTTTTATCATGAATGCAAGTTGAATTTTGTCAAATGCTTTTTCATCATCCACTGATAAGATCATGTGGTTTTTCTTATTTCGTCTGATGAATCACACTGATTGATTTTCAAATATTGAACCAGTCTTGCATTTCTGAGATAACCTCGACTTGTTTGTGATTTTTTAATTTATACTTTTGATGTATTGTTGGACTCAACTTGTTGATATTTGTAGAGGATTTTTGCCTCTGTGTTCCTGAGGTATATTGTCTGTACTTGTTTTCTTGTATAATTAGCTGTTTGGACCTTTTTCATGTCTATAAATGCTTGTATAAGTATGTAAGTGTGTATGTGTGTAAGTAGTTAGATACACACATCTAATGTGTTTATCTCCTGTAGCCTCTTCTAGATCTTTTCATCCTTTTTTGTTATTTTTTAAATATTATATTCATTTGGAGTTTGTTTTCAAGTCTGACATTCGGCCCTGCCTGCCACATACATGCACTCATTCTGTTAATTTTGGTTAGCTCAACATTCAGCAGAATGTTATTACATCACTTTTAAATTTCAGATTGCATTCCCATACATTGGGTATTCTGTCCATTTTTTTCTCCTTAAGGAGATCTCTCCTGGAGTCTTCTGACCAACTCCAATATGGGTAGGGTGCTCTCTGTGCCCATTTATAGCTATCACCCTGGAAATCATCTGGGGATTCCCTTTGCCTCTTTCCTGTGTTCAATATACTCTTTTCTTGGTTTATTTCCCTAGGGTGAGTGTTGGGGGTTATATAGAGGAATGGTGGTATATTAAGTGATTTGGGGAAGGTAATAAAAAACCAGATCATGAAGAGCCTTGTATGCCACGATAAGGGATTTTGGCTTCATCTTAGGAGTTGCAGGAACTATGGAGAATATTTTATAGGTGAATAATGTACTCCTATTTGCTGTGGGAGAAGATCACTGTGGCTAAGATTTCTAGGATAGATGGAAGAAAACAAAGTGAGATAAAACATGTTCTAGTAATCGAAAAATATGGTGTATTGCAATATAAGGCAACATCAGTGGGGGTATCATTCTCATAGTAACAGGGGATCAATTGTACATGGGAGGAATGAGGAGTCAAGGAAGATGCTCAGGTTTTTCCAGCATGGTCTTGAGCTGATGATCCTCAGAGGGGGAGAATCATGTTTAGGATAGGTTCTGAGCTTAGTTTTGGATGTGGAGTTCAAAGGATTGCAATATACCCTTCATCCACATTCAGAAAATGTTAGCATTTTACCATGTTTGCTTTATAGTTCCTCTTTTTGTCTTTTACCTTGTGCGTGCAAGTACATGTGTGACCAGTTTGAGAAGAGGTTGCAGACCTGATGCTCCTTTACTTGTAATCAGTTTACTGAATATTCCCTAAAATCAGGCAATGAATTTAAAAAGAAGTTAACATTTATTTAACATTAACTCATCTACATGACTTTTTCAGATGTCACGATCATCCCAGTTGTGTTCTTTGATGTGAAACAAAATTGCCAGATCTTGAATTGCAGTCAGTTATCATGTCTTTGAAGTCTTCTGTAATTGGAACAGTTTTTCAGTCTAAGACTAGTGGATCTTTGAGTGGTTTTGGAATTATGTGTTTGTGTGGGGGGTGGAAACAGATGACTCAAAGGTTCCTTGGTGTTTATGGTTTTATTTTACCCAGGTGATGACTTAGCTTGATTATTTGGTTCAGGAATTAGGTGAGATTCATGCATGGATACAGATACGTAGGTATATCTCCATTCTTAAATAAAAGCATATGCCTGGCTGTAAATTCTTCTTGTTTGGCAATGTAGCACCCAATGTAAAAGGACAGTGGCATAGCAAAAGAGCTGCTTACATTTACCTTGGACATAATGGTGTTACTGCTAGGTGCTTACTTCTCTTAAGGACTGTGGGGAACTTTCACTCTTGCTCTGTGTGGCCATCTCGCTAATAATTCTGTATTCCTGCCTGCTTGTATTCATTAACTCTGTGTGTGTGCCTGCATTTCCTTTTTGCCTGTCATTAGGCACCTGAAACAAAGTGAAAATAATGCTAATGTTAGTATTTATTCCTCTGTGTTGTATTCTGCCTT
Source organism: Panthera pardus (assembly GCF_024362965.1). Lineage (NCBI taxonomy): Eukaryota > Metazoa > Chordata > Mammalia > Carnivora > Felidae > Panthera > Panthera pardus. Next base: position 148,404,250 of record NW_026526721.1, read on the forward strand.
TTGTTAAAGAATGTTATAGGAATACAGGTTTTTCTTCTGTGTCCTGTATTGAGTATTTTATGTCTGTAGGACTTCAGGTGTGTAGACTAGATGCGTAGACTAGAGATGTGCTTTCTGTACATGCAGGTTTGTGCAGAGGTTCATGGGTACATGCAGTTGTGACTTCCAGTTGTTCTCATTACTTATTGCCACCCTTACTGTTGGGCGGTTGATTGATAAAGAGATGGATGGGCTTTGTTGTCCTATTGGCCTTGATTTCAATCCAACTTTGTGAATTGGTTACCTTTTCAAGGTTCATTTTTCTCTTTAAGAATAATACTGTCACCTTGTTATGGCTACTTTCCAGGTTTAAATGAGATAATACATATTAAAATTTTGGTTAGACTCCCGCACAAATTAAGAATGCAATAACAATAGTTGAAATTATTTTATTTTCTGCCATCTGTTTATTTATCGTAAACTCTTGACCCTGATAGTTGACTGCTCTATTTATTTCATGTTTTCTCACCAAATATTTTAATATCTTCCACAGGATTTTGTTTCTACAATTATCCGTTTGCTTGACAGCCCATCAACTTCGATTAGAGCAAAAGCCTTCCTCGTTCTTTTATATATTTTGATTCATAACCATGAGATGCTGCTGCTCGGCTGCCAAGCGAGGTATGATTTTCTCTGATGGTTTCAATTTGCAACTTGTTTTATTTATTTATTTTTATTTACTTTTTATTTATATCCAAGGTAGCACGTAGTGCAATGATTTCAGGAATAGAATCCAGTGATTCATCCTCTACACATAATTCCCAGTGCTCATCCCAGTGAGTGTCTTCCTTAATGCCGCTTACCCATTTAGCCCATCCTCACACCCATGACCCCTCCAGCAACCCTCAGTATGTTCTCTGTATTCAGGAGTCTCTTGTGTTTTGTCCCCCTCCCTGTTTTTATATTGTTTTTGCTCCCCTTCCCTTCTGTTCATCTGTTTTGTATCTTAAATTCCACATATGAGTGAAGTCATATGGTATTTGTCTTTCTCTAATTTCGCTTAGCAGAATACACTCTAGTTCCATCCATGTTGTTGCAAATGGCAAGACTTCATTCTTTTGGTTGCCAAATAATATTCCATTTTGTGTGTGTGTGCATGTGTGTGTGTGGTGTATATGTGTATATAGTGATTGCCAAGTAATACTCCATTATGAGTGTGTGTGTGTATGTATATGTATATTTATACATATATCTTCTTCATTCATCTGTTGGTGGACATTTAGGCTTTTTATATACTTTGGCAATTGTCAATAGTGCTGTTATAAACATTGGGGTCATGTGCCCCTTTGAAACAGCACATCTGTATCCTTTGGCTAAATACCTACTAGTGCAATTGCTGGGTCATAGGGTAGTTCTGTTTTTGATTTTTTAAGGAAACTTCATACTGTTTTCTGGGGTGGCTGCACCAGTTTTCATTCCCACCAGCAGTAAAAGAGGGTTCCCCTTTCTCCGCATCCTTGCCAACATCTGTTGTTGCCTGAGTTACTAATTTTAGCCATTCTGACTGGTGTGAGGTGGTATCTCATTGTGGTTTTGATTTGTATTTCCCTGATGATGAGTGGATGTTGAGCATATTTTCATGTGTCTGTTAGCCATCTGGATGTCTTCTTTGGAGAAGTGTCTATTCATGTCTTCTGCCCATTTCTTCACTGGATTAATCTTTTTGGGTGTTGAGTTTGATAAGTTCTTTATAGATTTTGGATACTAGCCCTTTATCTGATATGTCATTTGCAAATATCTTCTCCCATTCCATTGGTTGCCTTTTAGTTTGGCTGTTTTTTTCCTTTGCTGTGCAGAAGCTTTTTATCTTGATGAGGTCCTGATAGTTCATTTTTGCTTGTTTCCCTTGCCTCTGGAGACCTGTTGAGTAAGAAGTTGCTAAGGTCAAAGAGGTTGTTGCCTGCTTTCTCCTCTAGGATTTTGATGGCTTCCTGTCTTATGTTTAGGTCTTTGATCTACTTTGAGTTTATTTTGTGTATGGTGTAAGAATGTGGTCTAGGTTTTCTTCTGCATGTCGCTGTCCAGTTTTCCCGACACCATTTGCTGAAGAGACTGTCTTTTTTCCTTTGGATATTCTTTCCTGCTTTGTCAAAGATTAGTTGGCCATCTGTTTGTGGGTCTCTGTGCCAGTACCATGCTGTCTTGATTACAGCTTTGTAATACATCTTGAAGTCTGGGATTGTGATGCCTCCAGCTTTGGTTTTCTTTTTCAGGATTGCTTTGGCCTTTTGGGTCTTTTCTGGTTCCATACAAATTTTAGGATTGTTTAGATGCCATGGTGGCAAGGATGGATGAAGCAGAGAAGTGAATCAGTGATATTGAAGACAAAATTATGGAGAATAATGAAGCAGAAAAAAAAAAGAGGGAAACTAAGGCAAGAGAGCACAATATAAGAATTATAAAACTCAGTGGCTTATTAAAAAGAAACAACATCTGAATGATAGGAGTCCCAGAAGATGAAGAGTGAGAAAAAGGGGTAGAAGGTTTATGTGAACAAATCATAGTAGAAAACTTTCCTAACCTGGGGAAAGACAGACATCAAAACCCAAGAAGCACAGAAAATTCCCATTAGATTCAACAAAAAACCACCACCAACAAGGCATATCCTAGTCAAATTCACAAAATACACAAAGAAGGAAAGAATTATGAAAACAACAAGGGAAAAAAATTCCTTAACCTATACGGGAAGACAGATCAGGTTCACAGCAGACTTATCCACAGAAACTTGGCAGGCCAGAAAGGATATATTCAACGTGATGACTCAGAAAAATATGCAGCCAAGAATTTTTGATCCAGCAAGGCTGTCATTCAGAATAAAAGGAGAGATAAAGAGTTTCCCAGACAAAAACTAAACGAGTTCATGGCCACTAAACCAGCCCTGCGAGAAATTTTAAGGGGGCCTCTCTGATGGGAGAAAAGATGAAACAAACTAAAAAAGACCAAGGGCAACAAAGACTAGAAAGGACCAGAGAACACCACCAGAAACTCCCAACTCTACAGGCAATACAATGGCAATAAATTCCTCTCTTTCAGTACTCACTCTAAATGTCAACGGACTAAATGCTTCAGTCAAAAGACACAGGGTAACAGAATGTATAAGAAAACAAGATCCATCTGTATGCTGTTTACAAGAGACCCATTTTAGACCTAAAGACACCTTCAGATTGAAAGTAAGGGTATGGAGAACCATCTATCATGCTAATGGTCGCCCAAAGAAAGCCAGAGTAGCCATGCTTATATGAGACAATTTAAATTTTAAAATAAAGACTATAGCAAGAGATGAAGAAGGGCATTATATCATAATTAAGGGGTATATCCACCAAGAGGATCTAACAATTCTGTACATTTATGCCCCCAATGTGGCAGCACTCAAATATATAAATCTATAAATCACAAACATAAAAAACCTCATTGATAACAACACCATAATAGTAGGGGACTTCAACACTCTACTTACAGCAATGGACAGATCATATAAGCAGAAAATCAACAAGGACACAATAGCTTTGAATGACACACTGGACCGAATGGATTTAACAGATACATTCAGAACATTTCATCCTAAAGCAGAGGCATACACATTCTTCTCAAGTGCACATGGAATATTCTCCAGAATAGATCACATACTGGGCCACAAAATCAGCCCTCAACAAGTACAAAAATATCGAGATCATACCATGTACATTTTTAGACCACAATGCTCTGAAACTCGAAATCAATCACAAGAAAAAATTTGTAAAGACCACGAATACTGGGAGATTAAGGAGCATCTACTACAGAATGAACAGGTAACCATGAAGTTAAAGAGGAAATAAAAAGTTCATGGAAGACAATGAAAATGATAACATGACAGTCCTAAATCTCTGGGATGCAGCATAAGCAGTCATAAGAGGGAAGTATATAGCAATCCAGGCCTTGCTAAAGAAGGAAGAAAGGTCTCAGATACACAACCTAACCTTATACCTTAAACAGCTGGAAAAATAATAGCAAATAAAACCCCAAACCAGCAGAAGACAGGAAATAATAAAGATTAGAGCAGAAATCATCAATGCTGTCGAAATAAAAAAACAGTAGTAGAACAGATCAATGAAACCACAAGCTGGTTCTTTGAAAGAATTAACAAAATTGATAAATCCCTAGCCAGTTTGATCAAAAAGAAAAAAGGAAAGGACCCAAATAAGTAAAATCAAGAGTGAAAGAAGAGAATCACAACAAACACTGCAGAAATACAAATAATAATAAGAGAATATTATGAGCGATTATATGCCAATAAATTGGGCAATCTGGAAGAAAGAGATAAATTCCTGGAAACATATAAACTACCAAAACGGAAACAGGAAGAAATAGAAAATTGGAACAGACCCATAACCAGTAAATAAATTGAATTAGTAATCAAAAATCTCCCAAAAAGCTAGAGTCCAAGGCCAGATGGCTTTCCAGGGGAATTCTACCAAACATTTAAAGAAGAGTTAACACCTATTCTCTTGAATTGTTCCAAAAAATAGAAATGGAAGGAATACTTCCAAACTCATTCTTTGAGGCCAGCATTACCTTGATTCCAAGACCAGACAAAGACCCCACTAAAAAGGAGAACTAGGGACCAATTTCCCTGATGAACAGGGATGCAGAAATCCTCAAAAAGATACTAGCCAACCGGATCCAACAATATATTAGAAGAATTATTTACCACGATCAGGTGGGATTTATTAGTTTTAGTCGTAGTATTTCTTGGCCTCTATATACTTGATATTGATTTTTTTTTCCCCTAGACTTTTCTAAGGGTTTAATTTTTCACTTAACACCATCATCTGGGAAACACCAACGATGCAGAGAAGACCTGTGGAACTGAAGCTGGTTGGTGGGAAATACCTGGAGTTTCCTAGATGTGAGGATAATCCAAGGCAGGGTGTTAAAATTGGTTCTTGTTTGCATCTTTGAGAGGCATTCTTGACTGGTGGTTTGGTCATTTTTCATTTTTATAAGATTCAGGAATGAGCCACTGAAGCCCAGACAGTCTACAGAAGTGGGGCAGGAGGCAGAGTCAGGAGGATTTCTGGAGTGGTCCTTTGCTGGGCAGATCCTCAGTCTCCCTAGGTTCCACTTCCTTCCTCTAAAAGGAGAAGTTGTCCTGATGCTCCTGAGATTCCCTTCATGCTCTGATGCTTCCTGATTAACGTCTTCTGGACTGGTTCATGCTCCATTACACCTCAGAGGAACCTTGAACACATGGATTTTTGAAGAATACCATATGGAATGTCTGTTTCTTGATCTAGCTTTCTCCTTATTGTAGAATACTCAGGAGACCCTAGCATTGCTGAGATTGATCTAGATTAGAGATTAGAAAACTTTTTCCTATAGAGATTAAGTATGTTAGGATTTATGGGGTAAGATCCAAAATTGTGGCTATTATAGCTGTATTTATGTAAGAAGAGAAAACAAATTTCCACAATTTTTTTGTTGATGAATGTACTTTTATAATGAGAGAAAACAAATATCCACAGATTTTTAAATTGACATAGTAAAGAATATACTAACAAAGGAATATAGCTTTTTTTTTTTTTTTTTTTTTTTTTGGTAATACAGGTCTACAAATGAGAAGAACACAATTCTTTTTCTGAGGGATAGATAACATTTTGCTTAATTAGGGGTCAAAGTTAGCGTCCTCCTCATCAAATCAGTTGTAAATGTCAACGTTAGCGGTGATTGCAAAATGTGTACGTTAGTGCTGATTGCTAGTGCAATTTTATGTACCTGATCTTTGAAAATTCCTTTTCCTGTAGATAGATACTAGTAGTCACATACCAGTGCTAATTTATGAGCATGTAATTTTAATTGAGCATCCATCACTTGGAAGGCAAGATTCTTCCTTGGTATTTGCCGTTTAGTATGTCCTTAGGTTGCAGGTTAATCAGGTCTAAGTGGGGGGGATATAGAGGCTCCTACAGAGGCTTCTTTCTTTCTGTGTCTCAGAGATCACTGTCCAGCTTTCTTTCACGTCCAGCGTCTTGAAAACCGATGTTCCATGTATTGTGTCTATTTTGTAGTTGTTTTATTTTATTTATCTATCTATCTATTTATTTATTTTCTTTTTTAACGTTTATTTATTTTTGAGACAGAGACAGAGCATGAACAGGGGAGGGGCAGAGAGAGAGAGGGAGACACAGAATCTGAAGCAGGCTCCAGGCTCTGAGCTGTCAGCACAGAGCCCGACCCGGGGCTCGAACTCATAGACTGTGAGATCATGACCTGAGCCGAAGTCGGATGCTTAACCGACCGAGCCTCCCAGGCGCCCCTTGTAGTTGTTTTAAATGGGAGCATGCATCCTTAGTCCACTAGAGCCGAAGGTAGTAGTTGTTCTTGTCTATTTGTAAGGGTCTCTTTCCGCTGGCTTCGCTTCCTCTACTCTGTGTGTCTGCCATCATCTTCCCCAGGATAGATAACATAGATTCTCAACAGATGTTCTTACATCGTTTCTCGGATTCACAGTCTGATCTCCATATAGTGACTAGAGAATCTTGTAGACAGTGTGAATCAGCTTTTGTTTCTTCCCTGCTCAGACTCTTCTGATAATATCCTGTCATCCTGAGATGATAGCCCTGCTCTTTACCATGGCCTCCTCTGCCCTCCTTCCTCTAATCCCTGCCCACCTCTTAGCCTGTGTCGTCTTTGACTTTCCTTGGCTCTCACTCCATTCCAGTTACATGGTGTTTCTTGTTGCTTTTTGAACACAGTAAGCCTACTGTGCTCACCGCAGGGCCTTTCCCTGGTGCTGTTCCTTGTGCCCATAATGCTCTTCCCCCAGATGTTTTCATGGCTGGCTTCCTCCGATCATTCAGCCTTCTGGTCACTTTAAGAATCTCTTCTGACAGCGACTCTGATCTCTCTGTCTCAAATACTCTTTTTTTTTTTTTTTTTTTAAATTTTTTTTCCAACGTTTTTTATTTATTTTTGGGACAGAGAGAGACAGAGCATGAACGGGGGAGGGGCAGAGAGAGAGGGAGACACAGAATCGGAAACAGGCTCCAGGCTCCGAGCCATCAGCCCGGAGCCTGACGCGGGGCTCGAACTCACGGACCGCGAGATCGTGACCTGGCTGAAGTCGGACGCTTAACCGACTGCGCCACCCAGGCGCCCCTGTCTCAAATACTCTTAACCCCAACTGCAGAAACTCTTTAACTGGAAACGACTAAACCATTCAGACCGTCATAGCCAGGGCGTGAACCGTTCGGTCCTCTCAGAAAATTGCTGTGATTTGTGTGTGTCTGCTCTCTCTGGAGCAACACGGTGAGCAGGATGCGTGTAGAGAAGGAGCCTGGAAGATGAGGCTTGGCTTTGCTGGAGAGGTGAGGACGGGCTCCGTTCTTCCCGTGCTGTGTGGCAGAGATGGCTCGGTATCCTCTAAACCTCGGTGAACGGGAGACCTTGGGGCTTCGGCGTCGGCAGGTGCAAAACGCAGACGCCTTCTGTGCGTGGTTGTGGGGGCCGGGCGTGCCTGTTCCCAGGAGATCTGGAGCAGGACTGAATGGGGGCCAGTCTGCCCCCGTCAGTGAGGCTGCAGGCCGATGATGTCATTTCCTCGCTCCTAAAGAGAGCAGCTCCCTCTCACCACCTGCTTCTTGGCCACGCGCTGTCCTGGTCAGGTGCCGAGTAGGTGAAGAAGTCACGAGGAAGCAGATCTGTCGGAGTCCATTGAGAGAGACGCTGTACTTGGAGGAGACAGAGCAAGAACAGGCAGCTCTTACTGGGGCAGAACGAACGGGACAGACGGAATCTCAGCAAACGAGTAATGGAAACTCTGTGGAGAGGCAGTTTGTGCAAGTGCGGCAGAGGAGCTGAAAGAGCGTGGCCTCTGCTGGGGATGCTTTTCGTGCTTTGAAAGGCAGTGTGAAAGAACAGGCCGAAGCACACAGAGCCGATGGCAGAGACCCGGACGGGTCCGCGAGGACAGTAGGAGAGACAGAGCAGAGTTCCGGGAGACCTCGTCGCCCGCATTGCCGGGGGCAGGAGGGAACCGATGGAGGATTTCTAATTGGAGAGGTGTTAGCAGCCGTCTTCTGCTGGAACGTGCTCTCTCCTGCAGGTGGGGGAAGGAGAAAGTCACAGAACCATAAGGGCAAAGGGAAAGATGGCTAAAGCCGATGAGCATTTTCACCTCACCTTTGTAGTTTGGACGCCGGAAAGCTGACAGATGGATGCTTGCTAATTTAGCAGAATGGAGATTGCTGACATCCTTTTTTGTCTGCAAGACGAAAGCCGTGAGGACACCGATGACTATGTCAGAACTCTGGAAAGGTTGGAAATGAGAGGTGCTGCTACCTTTGGCCGTGGTGAGGGGCGGGGGAGACTCAAGACAGGAATGATGGGGGATCTGCTTGGAGAGTGGATTCCCAGCGCCCCCCTCCCCCCCCAAACGTCCAGGAGACTCTGCCTCTTCTGCCACAGCAGGAGACTTGAAATACATTCTGGATAGTGCCAATCTGGGTATTTTCACGTATAGGTAAGAGGGAGATGAGGTGCCTTGTGAGAAGTCTGAGGATTGTATGAACGTCTGATTACTCGGAAGGGTGAGGCCTTCCACCCCCTGTTTTACTGCGATTGCAGACTGTTGGCAGCCTGGCTTATGCACTATTGGCCAGAATTTGGAGATTCATCTCTGGGAAGGTGGCCAAATCCCAGTAAGAGCCCCCACAGGGGCTGCCGTTTGGATGGCCCCTTCTGCATCCAGTGAAACCTTCCCCCCATTCTCGGAATGGAGCCCATCCGTGTTAAGTCCTGCTCCTGCACATACACCTCCCAACAACACTTCAGTGCATCATTTAAAAACATAAATGGACAATCAAGAATCAGCAGGTATTTGGGGCGCATGGGTGGCTCAGTGGGTTAAGTGTTCAACTCTTGATTTCAGCTTAGGTCGTGATCTCACAGTTCGTGGGATTGAGCCCTGCATCAGACTCGGTGCAGACAGTGGGAAGCCTGCTTGGGTTTCTCCCTCTCTGTCTCTCTCTTCCCCTCCCCTGCTTGCACACGCGCCCTTTCTCTCTCTCTCAAAATAAATACACAAAATGTATATAAAAAAGAATCACTAGATATTTAAGAGAAGCCTCTCACATGGGGTGCAGAAGCCAAAACTCGTCAACAGGTAGAGTGATATGGCAGAAGCAGAGATTAGAGTTATGAAGAGACAGTTCACGGAGAAACGAATGAGGGACCCTTAAACCTACCAATATATGCACAAGTTTCCTCATCGTAAGAGGAATGCACATCGTTATTCCTCATTCTAAGAGAAACCAGCAGAGATAGGATTTCACAGTGCACTAGCAGGGTCTGCAGATGTATTGATGAGGCTGTCGAGAAACCGGGCCTCTCCTACGTTGCCTGTGGGAATGTAAAATGTGGAAGCTACTAGGAAGAGGAATTTGACGATATCTAGAAAAATTACATATTTCACCCTTTGGCCCAGCCATCTCACTTCTAGGACAGAGGGTCCAAAGATCCTTTATTAGCAAAGAGGAGAAATGACACATTTACTAGGCATTGTTTGTTATGGCAAAAAGACTAAACAGTGTAAATATCCATGAGCAGGAGACTGGCTAGAGAACTGTGGGCATGTTAGTTTTCTGTCCCTGCCATAACAAATTACTCCAAAAAAACCGAAAACCAAAAAAACCCCAAACCGGCACATTTTAATCTGACAGTTCCCATGGGTCAGGAGTCAGGGTTCTGTGTAGTGGGACCGTCTGCTTGAAGTGGAAGTGGTAGCTGCTTCCGTAGTCTACATCCAAGGCTCGGGGGCCTCTTCCAAGGTCACTAATTGTTGGCAGAATTTATTTCCTTGTAGCAGTAGGTCTGAAGTCCCCATTTCCTTGCTGGCTCTTGGCGGGGGCTTTCTCTCAGCTTCTAAAGGCCGACCTTTCTCTCCACTGGCAGTTCATAGCCAAGCAGTTTGCTTTCTTCTTGGAGGCCAGTAGGAGTCCTGCTTGCGTATTCCTTGAATCCCCTCCACCCCCCTCAAATGTCTTTGACCTCCCTCTTTTGCCACCAGCCACAGAAAACTCTGCTTTTACGGGCTTCACCTGACTGGGATGGGTTCATGCAGATAATCTACATACTTTGGGGTTAATTGAATTGGGACTTGACTTCTTCAAATTCTCTTCACTGTATACCTAGATTGGTGTTTGATGCCAGAGGGGTGGGAATCTTGAGAGATTATTAGAATTCTGCCAACCACAGTCCCCATAATGGAGGACTTGGCAACTGTGGAAAGGGTCAAGGAAGATCTCTTTACACACTCATGGAGTGAATGGTCTCCAGGATACATTATTATCCTGAAATAACGCAAGGTGCAGAACAATATTTATGGTAGGTGACCTTCTGTATAAGAAAGGGAGTGAAAACAGAAAGGATAGATGCATTTACTAGTATTTTCAAAAAGAGAAGGGAAGCATACATGAAAAATTACCAAAAAATGGCAATTTATAGGGAGAGGAAGCAAATAGGGAGAGAAAGGGAATAGGGAGTAGGAATAGGGATGAAAGCTATACTTCTCTTAATGTAACTGTTTTATGATCTAGGTTAAAGAACCATGTACATGTTGTACATGATGAAAAATAAAATTAAATAAAAAAGGTTAAAAAGAAAACAGTCTGTAAAAATTGAAAAATAACCTGATGTCAACTTTGTGGTCTAACTTTCCAGAGAAGAGATGGGAATGTGTTTTTAAATCACGGTACTTGGCAGTATATTTCTTTTCTTTTCTTTTTTTTAAGTTTATTTATTCTGAGAGGGAAAGAGAGAGTGGGGAGGCACAGAGAAAGAGAATCCCAAGCGGGCTCTGCACCGCCAGTATGGAGCCTGATGCGGGGCTTGAACCCATGAACCTGTAGATCAGGACTTAAGCCGAAATCAAGAGCTGGACGCTCAACCAACCTGAGTCAGCCAGACACCCAGTATTTGATAGTATATTTCTACTGGGATGTGTTTTAGGGACCAAAAAACCCCAATAAGGAAACTTCACCTTCCTTTTGTTTTTGTTGTTAATGTTAATAATCGTATCGCTGACTTGAAACTATCGTATATACGTATATGTGTGTTACAGGAAGAGAAAGCTAATAATTATGCCAATTGAAGTAGGAACCAAGGTTTTCTAACATGGAAGAAAATGAACAATTATGAAATAAAAAGTAAAATCCTGTCATCCATAATTTAAATCAAAATTATCAGAATGAACTCATGACTTACTCTTTATTTTATTTTGTCTCTTTTTAAAGAAATTACTTATTTTGTAATTTGAGCTACTCAAAATCCAGCACAGATTTTAATCCCTAAGTGCTGTTTTCCACTAAAAGGCGTTTTGTGCAAATGGCCACTGTCTTGGGCAAAGCCAGACATTCATGCAGGAGATAAGCTATAGAGCCCAGGACATGTTTTCATTCCTGAAAGCGAGGGAAATTACCAGAAACTGCTAAGGTCCTGTCAAAAGAACGTAAGATCCAACTTGAAGGATCTTCTACTTGCCCAGGATGGAATTTTGAGCACTAAAAGGAATAATGACTACCGTATATTAAAATAGCAGGGTAAAGAATTTTTGAGGTCATGATTATAGTAAACAACCCTTAGGAGGACAGGTGACCATTAGCCTGAATATTGTTCAATCAGGGGCCCAAATCAGCACTTACCCAGCATTTAACTGACTTTAGTTCGGAATAATCCAGTAGTTGATTTGGTAAAGTTTTTCTTTATAGAAGTTTCATAGCTAAGAAAAACAGGAGAAATGATGTGGTTAGGATATCTCTGTTTCGCAATCCTTCAAGTCATAAAGGGATTCATTTTAAAAAATGAGCATTTTGGATAAATCTTTGGATATATGCTTTAACACTTCTCATGGGTAACTTTCCAGAAGTGAAATTGCTTGGTCTTATGGTAGGTCTTAATGTTTTTAAGAAACAGACAAACGATTTTCCAAGGTAGTTGTACCATTTGACATTCCTTCCCACCCCCAGTGTATGAGAATTCCGGTTTTTCTGCAGCATCCTTGCCGACTCCCCATGGCTAGTCTTTTTTTTTTTTTTTTTTTGTAAACTTTAACCCTTCTACCAGGTGTGCAGTTCTAGCTCACTGGTTTTAATTGAATTTCCCTCACGATTTATGATTTCGATCATCTTTTCATGTGCTTATTTGTCATCCCTGTATCTTCCTTGTTGAACAACCTATGCATATCTTTTCCCTTATAAAAGTGGTTTTCTTAGTGAATTTTGAGGGTTTAAAAATACATATTTATGATATAAGTTATTTATCACATCTGTGGCTTGCAAATATTTTCTCTTAGTGACTTTGTCTGTTTATTCTCTTAAGAGTGCCTTTCAAAGAGTAGAGATATCCAAATGTAGATGGATAAATTGTGGTCCATTTTTACAAGGGAATCCTTACTTTGCAATTGCTACTTAGCAATAAATAGCTTTGAAGAGCTGGAAGGTTTCATCCTACTTATAAGCTAACAAGTGAACCTGCTGGTTTTAATAGATGCAGGCAAAAGACATAGACTCCTGGGTCAGAGATGGGCCTTCATCACCCAGGACACAGTGGACAGCATGAGGGTCCGTTTGAATTGGTTCCCCTTGACACCCAGGTCCCTTTGTGGAGGGAGCAATGTGCAGGCAGGCCCAGGTGGGTGCTGTGCACACGGTGAGGTGGTTTGTGTCACTGCTGAGGGCCTCGGTGATTAGAAGCCCCTCATTTTATGAGGAGTGCCGGCAGACCTGCCCAACTTTTACCCCCAGAAGGAGACATTATCTCCATTATCCTGATCGGGAAACAAATCTGCTCTCTTCCTGGGGGGAGACATTGTATTTTCCAAAGCTGTTTGCCATACAAACCTAAACATAGCTGGAGTTGGGAACAAATGCTTTAGTGTGTCTTCATCTGACACGCAGAGATACGTGAGAACCATGGAGCGCATTTTCTCCCCACACTATTGATATGATGGCTCTTCGTTTTATGTTTTCAGAAACCAGCGAACTGTTTTCCAGAACTGCTGCCCTGTTTTACATTCCCACCAGCAGTGTAGGAGTGATGGGGTTTCTCTGTCTCCTCGGTAGCTTGTGCTGTTGCCGTGTTTAACTTGAGTCATTCTCAAGGGTGTGGTAATACCTCATTGTGATTTTAATTTGCGTTTCAAATGCTAATGATGTTGAGTGTGGTTTTGTGTGCTTGTTTTCCTTCTCTCTGGCCTCCTCAGTGAAATGTTTGTTCATGTCTTTTGCATAATTTCAAATTGTTTTCGCTCTTGAGTTTTTGAGTCTTCTTTATATATTTTAGAGATGAGTCCATTGTCAGATATATGCTTTGCAGATATTTTCTCCCAGTGTGTAGCTTGTCTTTTTATCCCCTTTATAAAAATCTTTTTTTCAATGTTTATTTATTTTTGAGAGACTGAGACAGAGAATGAGTCGGGGAGGGGCAGAGAGAGAGGGAGACTAGAATCCAATGCAGGCTCCCGGGTCCTAGCTGTCAGCACAGAACCGAACCCAGGGCTCGAACTTAATAACCATGAGATCATGACCTGAGCCGAAGTTGGATGCTTAAATGACTGAGCCACCTGGGCACCCCTGTCTTTTTAGTGTCTTCACAGAGTCTTTCTCAGAGCAAAAGTTTCTAATTTCGATGAGGTCCACTTGACCAATTTTCCTTTTTTGCTCTCAGTATCAAGTCTCGGAAGTCTAGGTAGATCCCACCGATTTTCTCCCCACTCCGCCTCCCGCCAGATGTTTGTTTGTATGCCATTCATTTATCGTCCATTTTGAGTTAATATCTATATGAAGTGTGAAGTTTAGATACGTGTTGGTTTTTTTGTTTCTGTTTTTTGTTTGTTTTTTTGCCTGTGAATATTTAATTGCTCTGGCACCATTTGTTAAAAAAAAACTTGTCTTTTCTGCATTGAATTGCTTTTGTTCCTTGTCACAAAATCAGTTGGGCACATTTGTTTTGGGTGACTCTCATTTTGGGTTCTCTATTCTGGTCCATTGATTTGTGTGTGTCTTTCTACCAGTACCATAGTGTTTTGATTACTGTAGCTTTTATGGTGAATCTTAATATTGGTAAAGTGATTCCTCCCATTTTTTCTTCTTTGCCAGTACTGTTTTAGCTTCTCCAGGGCCTGTATGCCTTTGCATATGTTTTAGAATAAGCTTTTTTATGTCTGTCAAAACCTTGGTGACATTGTGATAGGAGTTGCATTAAACCAATGTATCAGTTTAGGGAGAGTGATATATTTACTCGGATGTCATCCAGTCTTTGAACATGTGTGCAAGGGCAGAGTGGGGGGTGGGGGGGAGGGGCGGAGAGAGATTGAGAGAGAGAGAGAGAGAGAGAGAGAGAGAGAGAATATATATCTTAAGTAGGCTCCACAGTCAGCATGGAGCCTGAGGTTCGGCTCGATCCCGTGACCCTGAACTGATTACCTGAGCCGACTGATCTTGGTGAATGTACCGTGGGTGCTTGAAAAAGATGTGAATTCTGCTGCTTGTTGGGCGGAGTGTTCTTTTTGTGTAAGTTAGATTCTCTTGTTTCATTGTGTTGTTTAGATACTTTGTACTTTGTTTTTATTTCTAGCAATTACTAAAAGGATAATGAAGTCTACAATTACAATTGTGGATTTGTTTATTTCTTTTTTCAGCTCTAAAAATTTTTACTTCACGTATTTGGAGGCTCCATTGTTTAGTGTGTACATATTTAAGGTTATTATGTCTTCCTGGTCGATGGATGTTTTTTATCATTATTTGGGCTCCTCTTTGTCTCTGAAAGGTTTTCTTTGATTTAGTGTCAATGTAGCCACTTCATTTGCTGTCGATGTAGCCACTTTGCCTTTATTTGCCTTAAAGCCAATTTGCCTTAAATTGTTTGCATTTTATATCTGTTTTCACCTTTTTCCTTTAAACCTACCTATATCATTGCATATGAAGTAAGTTCCTTACAGACAGTGTATTGCTGACTCATAATTTTGTATATGTCTTGCCAGTTTCTGTCTTTTAATTAGTGCATATGGACCATTTACATTTAAGGTGATTATTGATGTTTTAGGGCTTAAACCTGACTTTTTCCAAAAATCATGACTGTATAAAAATTTTCCTTGTTTTTAAATCTCCTGTATATTCTCTATATACACTGATTATTTCATCAGATGGAGTTACAATTTTTGCTTCAATGATGAGAAGTATGTTAGAGGTAGATATACATACCCCTAATTTTATGGATTCTCATGTCCTTCTTTACTTTTTTTGATACTGTTAGCTTGATGTTATAGTTCCCTTTATGTTTAGAAAACTTTCTTAAGCCATTCTTTAAAGATAGGTTTGTTTTAAAAGAATCACTACTTTTCCTTTTTCTGAGAAATCTCTATTTCTCCTGCATTCTTGAAGCATATTTCACTGCAGTTAAAACTTTGATTGACTTTTTTTGTTTGTTTTTTGTTAAGTCTCAAAAAAGATTCCACTTTCTTCTGTTCCCTGTAGTTTCATATGAAAAGTCTTTGATTGCAGTTGGTGTTCTTTGTTAGTGATGGGCCATTTCTCTCTGGTTGTTTTAAAGATATTTTCTTTGTCTTTAGGATTTAGATGTTTAATTATAATTTATCTTTGGTGTGAATTTCTTTGGCTTTCTCCTTGAGTTTGTTCAGTTCCTTATACCTGTGTATTTATTTCTTCTGATAAATGTGGGTATTTTCCAGGCAATATTTCTTAAAATACTTTTTCAGTTCTATTTTTCCTTTCCTTTCCTTCTTTGGACTCTGAAGATACACACATAGGTATACCTTAGACATGTTGCGGGTTTAGTTCCAGACCACCACAATAAAGTGAATATTGTAATAAAGTGAGTCAAATGAATTTTTTTATTTCTCAGCGCATATAAAAGTTGTTTAAACTGTGCTGTAGTCTATTAAGTATACAGTTGCATTATGTCTAAATAGTGTGCATATCTTAATTAAAAAATACCTTATTGTAGGGGCTCCTGGGGTGACTGAGTTGGTTAAGCATCCGAGTCTTGATTTTGGCTCAGGTCATGATCTTACAGTTGGTGAGTTCAAACCCTGCATTGGGCTCTTTGTGGACAGTGCAGAGCCTGCTTGGGCTTCTCTCTCTCTCCCTCTCTGTCTTCCTCTCCCCTGCTTCATGCTCTGTCTCTGTCTCTCTCTGTCTCTCAAAATAAATAAATAAACTTAAAAACAGGTTTAAAAAATATCTTTTTGCAAAAAAAAAAAAAAAAAATTGCTAACCATCATCTGAGCTTTCAGTAAGCTATAATCTTTTTGCCCGTAGAGGATCTTACCTCAATGATGATGGCCACTGAATGATCAGGATGGTCGTAGTTGCTGAAGGTTGGGGTTGCTATAGCAGTTTCTTAAAATAATCCATCAATGAAGCTGGCCGTGTTGATTAACTCTTCCTTTCATGTATGGTTTGTCTGTAGCATGTGATGCTGTTTGATAGCCTTTTACCCGTGTGGAGTTTCTTTCAAAACTGAAGTCTGTTTTCTCAAACCGTGTCACTGTTTTGTCAACATAAGTTTCTGTAATATTCTAAATGCTTTGTTGTCATTTCAACAGTCTTCACAACATCTTCACCAGGGGTAGATTTCATCTCAAGAAATTGCTTTGTTTGCTCATCCATAAGAAGCAACTCCTCTCCTCATTCATTAAAGTTGTATGAGATTGCAGCATTTCAAATATAATAATAGGCAAAAGTTTAAAATATTGTGAGAATTACCAAAATGCGACGGAGGCATAAGTGAGCAAATGCTGTTGGAAAAATGGCACCGATAGACTTGATCCACACAAACCTTCAGTTTGTAAAAAAGACAATATCTGCAAAGCTCAATAAAATGAAGTATCCCTGTATAAAGTATTTTGTGATTGGTCTACAGGTTATGAGACGGTTTTGTTTTTTTTTTTTAATTTTTTTTTTCAACGTTTTTTATTTATTTTTGGGACAGAGAGAGACAGAGCATGAACGGGGGAGGGGCAGAGAGAGAGGGAGACACAAAATGCGAAACAGGCTCCAGGCTCCGAGCCATCAGCCCAGAGCCTGATGCGGGGCTCGAACTCACAGACCGCGAGATTGTGACCTGGCTGAAGTCGGACGCTTAACCGACTGCGCCACCCAGGCGCCCCGAGACTGTTTTTTTTAAAGCCTTTTTTAAAATCAGTTTTTCATATTTTGTAAATACAATGAATCTGTCTGTAAGTTCACTGATTATGTAGTCTCCAACCTGCATTCTGTTATCGAGCTCATCCAGTGAGTTTTTTAATATTGGTTATTGTATCTTTCAGCTCTATATTTTACATTTTTTATAACCTTTATTTTTCCTGAAATTTTCAGTTCTTTCATTGGTTTTAAGAGAGTGTGAAAACGTTTTCGTTACAGTGGCTTTAAAATTCTTAGGAGATCATTCTAGCATGATTCATATTGGTGTTAGCATCTGTTGACTGTCTTTTTTTGATTCTAGTTGTGATATTCCTGGTTCTTGCTACAATTCATGATGTTTGGTTGTATCTTGGACATTTTGCCTGTTACCTTAGGAGACTCTGTCTTCACCTTACTCTTTGTCTGGAAGTCTTGTTGCTTGGGAAGAAATGTGGGTCCAGCTCCTCACTGGACCCCATTGACACTAACCTGATGGGGAATCAGATTGCTGCTTGCTTGTGCCACTTGCTCAAATATGCCAACACGGTCCCCTCAGGGAAATTGTAGAGCGGCTGGTTTGGTTGGTCGGGGAGTTCGAGGGTCTGCTGCCTGCTTTTCTCATGGGTGCTACCCCCAACCCCCTGGAGTGGGAGCGGTAGGCGGTGGGGTCAGATCATCTGCTCCCACCAGGGTGGAAGATGAGCTTGCTGTTGGCCTTGCTCACACCTGCCAGCTGGGGAATCGGAGTGGGCCGCCTTCTTCTGGGGCTGGCCTGCTGCCTGGTTCCACTGAAAGTATAGAGGAGAGGGTCGGTGCTATTTTCTCTTGGTGTCTTGCCAAAGTAAGGCACATATTCTCAAAGTTTCCCCTTAGGCCATCTTTTTACTGGTTCTTTGGTGGAGGGAGACAGGCCTTTTCTCTTTTGGGGGTGGCTTTGGGTTCACCACTTCCGCTGCATCCTTTTCTGAATCCATGAGTAGGGAGAAGAAACGGAGGAGCCTCACGGCTGCGTTGTTGCTCAAGGCCCTTGTTGTCCAGGCAGCTCCCCATTTTCTTTTCCATCTTACGCCTGTTCTCTGTATTACATCCAGGCATTTTTAGTCACAAGAGGGAAAATCTGGGAGCAGTGGGGCCTAATTCCATCTTGCCATAATTGGAAATCCAAAGTCACTTTCAAGTTTTGCTCGTGGAAATACAAATCTGTGCAACTTTTCGGAAAGTAATTTAAAAACATGTATGACTGTTAACAATACACATCACTTTGGTTCTAACAGACTTGCATTTGGTGTTAGAAATAGAAGTATGAATTATTCAGGATGTGTGCATGTGGGGGTCCAATGTAGCCTTGTTTCTAGTGGTTAATATCTGGAAATACAGTTACGATCCATTGATATTGAAATGATGATATAGCTGTAATATAAGTGAGTGCTTCATTTCATTAACTTGGAGATATATTCGCTATGTATATATATATGTGACAAAGTGAAAGGGCAGAGCTTCATATTAGGAAGTTATTTTTATCAAACAAATAAAAATGGCACAAACTCTTCTATTTGTATAAAATTTATTAAAAAAAAAGGCATTGAAGGAGAATACCAAGTTGGTTATCTGAGGAGGGTAGGATAGGAGATTGTTATTTTTATTCATTTTTATTTTGGCCTTATTGTAATCATTTCACTCCTGTAATTAAAAATGTAATGAAGAAAAAGAAAGTTAGCAATGGGCACCAGGTGATTTTGAAGGATTAAAGGAATCCTTAAGGCGGTCAAAGGTCAGATTTGTTTAGATTTTGTAGATCACATTTAGGAATATGATACTCTCACAAACACATAGGTGCCCAGTCCAGATGATGGAAAATGGTTGGTATTTGTTACTCCATGGTTTGCAGCCCAGGTACGATGTTCAGTGCATTTAAAATGCAGGGTTGAATATCAAAGTATGCAAAAGGAAGGCAGCCTTTAGAGAGATAGTAACATTCTCTTTGATGGGTTCATATGGGAAATTGTTTCTCCTTCCTTACCTGTCCCTTAGAACTCCACTAGTGGCTAGAATTCCGAGCTACCCAGGATGCTGTCCATCCGCCCAAGAACTTGCAATCTCACATCGAGACCCTATGATAACCTCGGCTACATCATGTAGACCTTTCTTCCTGCTTACTGTCATCACCATTGGCCTTTTATAGATTAAATATCAGCACATTTTCTATGATGTCAGCTTTCAAATCTATCTAGCATGACAGGCAGTGAAATCGAGTTGTCAGGATCAGATAAAAATTATATGATAGCCCCACAATGTCCACCTATTTCTCCAAATGGTTTCATATTCTTGTTGAATATGACAGGTGATCACGTGTCTCTAGTAAATGATAACCCTTTCAGAGGGTGAATAGTCTTGTAAGCTCATTGTATAGGTTTGTTCTGTGATCCTGAAATGATGGATGCCATTTTCATCAAGGCTTTTTTTTCCCCTTCCCTATAGCATTGCTGTTAATATGGTAATCGGAAAAATAAAGAAAAAGTCTACTTTGATCATGAAGGATTTTTTTTAAAAGAAACATTTATTCTGTATAATTGGTTAACTGTGTGGGAAAAAATTTTCTCAGCTTACACCATACAAAAGTCAACTCCAGATGGATTAAAGAATTATATACTAAAAAGAAACTGTAAACAGCTGGAAGAAAATATGTTTAAACATGGGCAGCAAAAGCTTTTCAGAGTAGAAAGGCTATGAAAGAAACCATAAAAGGAAATACTGATGGTTTGGCTATATATAGGGCAGAAACTTTTATATTCCCCAAGATTATAAATAAGATTTCATGCTTACAAAACCTGTAAATTTTTACAGCGTCGTATGTAACAAAGAGTTTTAACCCGTATACTGTAAAGAGATTCATAAAGATACGAGCAGATATTTGGCCTCAAATAATCAAAGAAATAGAAATTAAAATGATACTATTTCTACCCATCATAATGTCATGTTAAGGGAAAAAAAACCCCTACCACTGTCTTAGATCCAGAGTATAGCCCAAAGGACACCTTTTAACCAGTTGGTGAAGCTACCTTTTTAAGGGCATTTAAAAATGTGTATCAGGAATCCCTATGAATCAGTATAGTTCCACTGTTAAAAATAAACTTGAATCGCAGGTTTGGACTTTTCTGAGCATGTCAAGTACCTGAAAGATACAATTCCTCAGTGAGCCCGCCTTTTCTCGGTTGCTGAGATTTTCATTAACTTCGGCTATTACGGAAGTACCCAGAGGCTCTTTACAGAATCCCATTTCTAGTTGCCCCTGTCCACGCGTAATCATGACCACTCACTCTTAACCAGTAGAGTAACCCTCTTTATTACCCAAACGGAATTGTTGTTCTGTCCTCTGGGGGGAACTTTCCTTCCTTGGAACCAATCTAGCAGAGCCTTCCAGTCATGGAGATTGGAAGTAAAAATCCTGTGAGTGCTGTGCGATAGAACACAATTTTTCATTGTGTTGCTTCCCGGGTGGCCCATGACTGAGTTTTCAGTAGGCCATTCCTTCTTTCTTTCAAACCAGCTGCTCCTGGGTAGAGGAGTGCTTGCTGAGATGAGTGAATTTCATGGGCATGAGCACATTTCCACACTTTTTGGATGTTACTAAGTTCCTGGGTCAGATACAGTATTATATTGATTACCATGATGATAAATAAGGCAGTTCTTAAATCCATGCTTAGTGGAACTGGCAGGTGCTTATGGGCACGGAAAGCAAATCTGTATCCAGGATTTGTAACTATTTCGCTGAGGAGAGTTTACAGCCTCTTCCATAAACCGACTTGTTGCTAGATGACTGGCTGGTCTCTCCAGGAAATGGGGCCACAGTGGGGGCTCAGCACTGAATTCTCCTGTTGGCTGAAGTGGTAATGGTCGTGGCTGATGAGCATTCCTGTTGCTGAGCCCATGCATAGCCTCCATTATTCACCTTGGCCACTTGGCATGTGGGGCCACTGCGCGAGTCCTGGGGTGGCTGGAGAGAGAGGTGACTGACATTTGCACAACTTGTCATCTTGTCTACCCAGGTATTGAGAGCCTCCTCTGACGTGGATACCCACCCACTAAGGGTCCTTCATATGGTCCAGAGATGCCTTCTTGCTTTGTGCCCGTCCAGAGAGGTTTACCCACATGCTCCCTTCCCAGGGTTTCTTACCATCAGTCTTCATATCTTGTTCTTTCTATGTCCCTCCTAAGCTGTTAGCCAATGCCTGTGAAGCAGCATGCATCTGTGCTTCTGGCTACATCTCAGTTTAAACACAGGGTACAACGAAATGTATTTGAAGCTCTGCCAACTGGGACGTTTCCTTTTCAAGAACTCTTGGATCGGGTTTGTCAACTGCAGCAGTGCACTTCGACTTGGTGCCAGCATTTTGCACTGAACCATTGAGTAACTGGGCTCAGTGCTTTTCCTCTTTGGTCAGTTGGTCATAAATCTTAATCAGGATCAAGAGAGGGGAGGCAGTGCGGAAGAGTGAGTATCAAGGGAATCTCAGCCACCGACTTATGCAACTTACTAAGATGTTCTGGGCCTGTTCCGGCTCAGTCTCTTATATTAATCTGCTTGTTGGGTTACTGCTCTGCGTGCCCAGTCTAGTGGCTTGGTGTGTCAGGTTACTGATTCAGGTAATGACAGGTAGCTCAGACGTTGTGATAATTTGATGTCAGTGGTCGCACGTTCATTCTAACAAGAACTTTTTCTCGAAAGAAAAGTGGTCTGCAGATGAGCATGTGGCTTTGCTCTAAAACCCCTATCTCGGTCTGTTGGGGCCGCTCTAACAAGATACCGAAGATTGGTAGCTAATAAACTATCGAAACACGGTTCCAGAGGCTGGAAGTCTGACATCACAGTGCCAGCAGTGTGGATGAAGGCCCTCTTACAGTTGCAGACTTTTCCTTGTATCTTCACATGGAGAAGGAACCAGGGAGCTCTGTGGGATCTCTTTTATAAGGGTACTAATTCCATTCATGAAGGCAGAGCCCTCCCACAGGCGACTTAATGACTTTCTAGCACCATCACATTGCGTGTTAGGATTCCAGCATGTGAATTTGGGGGCGAGCACCAGTCTTCAGACCGTAGGAGCCCCGAAGGTCTGTGTTGTGACTCGCTTATTGGTGCTTCCCTGGGGCTCCCTCTATCACTCCTGTTTGCCACAGACACCCAGAGGATCACTAGCTCTGCTAGGTCCTAAGGCCCGAGGGGCAGAGGAGCCTTATGCTGTACACTGGAACGGCAGCAAAGCCTGTCTTCACTCCAACTCCATTCAAAACCGGCAAGTTTTTAAATGGGTTCCTCAGAAAATGAGTCAAAAGGAACACCTTTAAAGGTGCTATATATTGTTTCCTAAGTTCACAAAAGCCCACTTTTGGTCCTAGTAGAAAATGCAATAGCTCGTTTTTGACCTGAAGGGATGTCCCAACATGCTGTAGACCGTTCAGCCCCAGAAACTTTGCTGAGGACTAGTGGGCCCATGGATTTTTATGGGATTTATCCATTTCTCCTAGGTCTTACTAAGTCAACTGAAGCACTTGCTACTAAGTGTTCCTCAGGTCCAATCAGCTTAATGTCACTAAGTAGCATACAGATGTGGTGTTGGGTGGGAGGTTAAGATGATCTAGGTCTTTGCACACTGTTCTCTGGCCGAGAGCAGGATCGTTGGCATAACTCGTAGGCAAGGCTGTGAACAATTACTGTGTACCCTCATGAGTAAAAGCAAAGACATGCTGGTGGTTCTTCTAGAATGATACAGAGTAAAAAAGCCTTTGTCAGGTCAATAGCAACCATGATGCCAGGGCTGTGTTGATTTGCTCCAGTAGGGATACTAAATCTTAAATCACAGATGTAGTTAGAGTCAGCCTGCTCGTGTTTTGGATAACATACAGTCATTTAAGATCTATCATTTTCTTTTCTTTCTTTCTTTTTTTTTTTTAAATGTTTTGTTTATTTTGAGAGAGAGTGATCATATGTGAGTGGGGGAGGGGCAGAGACAGAGGGAAAGAGAGAATCCCAAGCGGACTCCACGCTGTCAGCTCAGAGCCCCACATGGGGCTCGATCTCACAAATGCTGAGATCATGACCTGAGTCGCTTAACTGACTGAGCCACCCAGGTGCCCCAAGATCAGTCATTTTCTAAGATTTTGCACAGGTAGGTAGACAGTTTAAATGGGGAGATTGTAGATTTTATCACCCCTGCAACCTTTCCATTTTTTTGTTATTGGTACAATTTCTGTGATTTGGTTTTCTGTCGGTATGGGTTACTATCTTGTGAGGGGACATGCCAGATACTGCCATTTATCCCTTCTGATCGTAATAGCCCTCACTGTACAGAACAGATAGCTAGTGAATGGATTCTGCTGGTTGCTAAGTATGTCTATTCCAGTTACAAATGTAGGAACTGAAGAAACAGTCACTCAGTAAGTTTGTAGATATGCTTAGTGAATGCAATTTGAATTTGGGCCAACATTCCATTTATCACCTGACTACCCTAAGCTGAGAGAGAATGGCTTTAATTACAGAACTTTTAAATTGGATGATTAATTTTCTGAGGATTCTGACAACGAGATGGAAGAGAAGTGCATCTCCTATTTAAAGTACAAATTTCTGCTGTATGGGGGAAAACAACAGTTATAAGTTAAAGAATGTGCAGTAGGTAGATAAAAACGGGCTTCGTATGTAGCGAAGCAAAGAAAAGTGTGGTGTTTTGGTTCTCTGGAAATAGCATATAGTCACAGCAAGGAAGCATTTGGGAAGTTGTCTAGGATGAATCCAAACGGGATGAATGTCCCCAGTTTGCATCATATTGCAGTAGTGTGGGAAGATCTGCAGAAACAGTTGGAATAGTCCATTTATAGTCCACAGTGAGCTCAGCAGAACACGAAGGGACTGAAGATGTCCTGGAGTGGGGGTCGCCGGGGGGCAGCGGTGAGGGCATCTTCAGGAAAGGGCACGGAATAAGTTACAGCAAAGAGCGTGGCTTCTCTATTTTTAAAGCCAGTGAAATTGCCTTCCCACCGTGTGCATGTGCCGTTTTCTTGATTATAGACTAGGGGAATTGCGTTTACACCATTTCCAGGCAGTCTGTTTTTCATTTCTCGAGTTCCTTTCTGTTTCTCCTCTTCACCTGTGTGACTGTCCTCTTCGCATGTAACTGCCATTCGCCCGTCTAGCTTACTCCCTTTCTCGTCTTTTGTGCCCCTCCAGGTTAATATTCCTTCATATGCCGCTTTTCATCAAGTCATTCCTTTGTTTTAAGAAATTTCCTTCCTGCAATTCTCTTGTGTTCCCTCTCCTTTTAGTTAGCATGACCTTTGTGTCAGGTTTGCTGGTGTGTGGTTACTTTAGGAATTGGTCACAGGACAGATCTGGTAAAGGGTTAGTATCCAAAGTATATAAAGAACTGGTGTACAATTCAATGCCCAAAAAACAAGTAATCCAGTTAAAGAAATGGATAGAAGACATGAACAGACATTTTTACAAAGACCACCTCCAGATGGCCAACAGACTCATAAAAAGATGCTCAACATCATTCGTCATCAGGGAAATGCAAATCGAAACTACAATGAACAAAAACAAGCAAAAAATTATAATGAACGGTCTCCTCCCTCATGTCAGAATGGCCAAAATCAAACCACAGATGCTGGCGAGTTTGTGCAGAAAAAGTTGGTAGAAATGAAAACTGGTGCAGCTACTGTGGCAAACAGTAAGGAGGCTCCTCAAAAAATTAACAATTGAGGGGCGCCTGGGTGGCTCAGTTGGTTGAGCGTCCGACTTTGGCTCAGGTCATGATCTCGCAGTTCGTGGGTTCAAGCCCCGCATTGGGCTCTGTGCTGACAGCTCGGAGCCTGGAGTCTGCTTCAGATTCTGTGTCTCCCTCTCTGTCTCTGCCCCTCCCCCACTCACGCTCTGTCTGTCTGTCTCTCTCTCTCTCTCTCTCTCTCTCTCTGTCAAAAATAAACAAACATAAAAAACAATTAAAAATTAACAGTTGAACTACTATATAATTGAATAATCACACTACTGGGTATTTACCCAAGGAATACAAAAACGTTAATTCAGAGGGGTACATGCACCCCTATACTTACTGCAGGATTATTTACATTAGCCAAATTATGGAAGCAGCCCAAGTGTCCATTGACAGATGATGGATAAAGAAGAGGTGATACACACACACACACACACACACACACACACACACACACACACACACACAGAGTGTAATCTTTTGCTGTAAAAAATGAAATCTTGCCATTTGCAACAGCGAAAATAGAGCTAGAAGGTATAACGCTGAGCCAAATAAGTCAGCCACAGAAAGACAAATACCATATGATCTCACTCATGTGGAATTTAAACAACAACATAAAGGAGCAAAGAAAAACGAGAGATAAACCAAGAAATAGACTCTTAACCATAGCGAACAAACGGTAGTTACCGGAGGGGAGGTGAGTGGAGGGATGGGGGAAATAGGTGATGGGGATTAAAGAGTATACTTAGAATGAAAAAAAAAATATCTCCTTCCTGCAATCCCCTTGTGCCCCTTCTCCTTTCAGTTAGCATGGCCTTTGTGTCAGTTCTGCTGGTATATATTTCCTTTAAAGAGTTATTCATAGGGTTGAGAAACTTACCTCTTCTGTTCAGCTCCTAAATTTATAAACCTGTGTTGTTCCCCTGCCATTTAGAGCTTAGTGTGCTGCTGGGGTTCTGCCTACTTCCCAGGCAGGGTTTTCCATCCTGTGGACTTGGGCCTTCCCTCAGGGCATGTATATCTGCACCATCATCTTCAGGAAATTCTCTGAAGGTTCTGGCTGTGAACGGTACACTTTCCTAATTTAGGGCTAATGAGAGTTTCCTGGCAAAAATAGGAAATAGGATGCTTGGGTTCACCTTGCCAACTGGACCCAGAATTTACCTTTGTATGTATAGGGCTCATAGTGGAACTTAACATACAGTCCTTGCTTTCTTTCCACCTTAGTCCCTTAGCTGGTTTCTTCTGCTTCATGCTGGGCCTTCCTTGTTTCCTGATCAGTATCGTTCTGATGTGATTTCGTCTAATCCGGTGGCTTCAAGACCATCGATCTGCGGATATGTACCTGTATGACTTCTTCCCACTCCAGGCTTATATGATCTCCACATGTTCAATGTCATGCCCAAGAGGAATCTTCAAGTTAACATAGACCAACCAGATCTGCTTTCTGACTCCGTCTCAACTCCTAGGCTCCCATCACCACAATAATGCCCAAAACGCTCAGTAGTATTCTTCATCTGGTCGTTTGGTCCCAAACCTCTTAGTAACCCATTTTTATTGTTGTTGTTCTTATCACCCCGTGCATTTCATCAGCAAATCATATTGATTCTTCCTCCAAAAGGTGTTTACCTTCTCATTTATCTGCTTCTTTGCATCAAGACCACCCGTACCCCAGTGCAAGCCAGCAGCATCTCTCCTTGCCTGTGACGCTAGCCTGCTCACGTGTCCGCCTGCTTCTGGTCTTGCATCCACCCCCCCACCCTCCATAATTTATTTTTCATACAAAAGCTAGAATAATCTGATGAAAACATCTCGGGGGGAGTTGAATTCAAAGCAATTCTGATTATAACACAAAAGCCCAGTTTTTTGATGGTAGGCTCAAAAAGGCTTGTTGAGACTGTGGTGAATATATATATGTGTGTGTACGTTTGTATGTGTGTGTATATATGTTTTAAGAATTTGATGAAATAGACAAATATCTACCTATAACTCTAAGTATTTAACTTGTACTTAAATATGTGCTTACATGTATGTGCTTACAGTTGCATGTATAAAATAATATACTGATTTAGGAATTTTTTTCATTCTCAACATTTCATAAAATTTATTTCAACACTGAACATGCATCTTCTTTTTTTTCATTAGTTCTCTTTTTATATTTTAATTTAATTTTTTTAATATGAAATTGTCAAATGGGTTTCCATGCAACACCCAGTGCTCATCCCAACGGATGCCCTCCTCAATACCCCTCACCCACTCTCCCCTCCTTTCCCCCCCCATCAACCCTCAGTTTGTTCTTAGTTTTTAAGAGTCTTTTATGGTTTGGCTCCCTCCCTCTCTAACTTTTTTTTTTCCTTCCCCTCCCCCATGGTCTTCTGTTAAGTTTCTCAGGATCCACATAAGAGTGAAAGCATATGGTATCTGTCTTTCTCTGTATGACTTATTTCACTTAGCATAACACTCTCCAGTTCCATCCATGTTGCTACAAAAGGCCATATTTCATTCTTTCTCATTGCCATGTAGTATTCCATTGTGTATATAAACCACAATTTCTTTATCCATTCATCAGTTGATGGACATTTAGGATCTTTTCATAATTTGGCTATTGTTGAAAGTGCTGCTATAAACATTGGGGTACAAGTGTCCCTATGCATCAGCACTCCTGCCATCCCTTGGGTAAATTTCTAGCAGTGCTATTGCTGGGTCATAGGGTAGATCTATTCTTAATTTTTTTTAATTTTATTTTTTATTTCTTAAAATTTACATCCAAATTAGTTAGCATATAGTGCAACAATGATTTCAGGAGTAGATTCCTTAATGCCCCTTACCCATTTAGCCAATCCCCCCTCCCACAACCCCTCCAGCAACCCCCAGTTTGTTCTCCATATTTATGAGTCTCTTCTGTTTTGTCCCCCTCCCTGTTTTTATATTATTTTTGCTTCCCTTCCCTTATGTTCATCTGTTTTGTCTCTTTAAGTACTCATATGAGTGAAGTCATATGATTTTTGTCTTTCTCTAATTTCACTTAGCATAATACCCTCCAGTTCCATCCACGTAGTTGCAAATGGCAAGATTTCATTCTTTTTGATTGCCAAATAATACTCTGTTGTGTGCGTGTGTATATACACATTCATTCATCCATCGATGGACATTTGAGCTCTTTCCATACTTTGGCTATTGTTGAAAGCACTGCTATAAACATTGGGGTACAAGTGCCCCTGTTCATCAGCACTCCTGTATCCCTTGGGTAAATTCCTAGCAGTGCTATTGCAGGGTCATAGAGTAATTCTAGTTTTAATTTTTTGAGGAACCTCCACACTGTTTTCCAGAGCAGCTGCACCAGTTTGCATTCCCACCAACAGTGCAAGAGGGTTCCCGTTTCTCCACATCCTCGCCAGCATCTGTCTGCTGATTTGTTCACTTTAGCCACTCTGACCGGCATGAGGTGGTGTCTCAGTGTGGTTTTGATTTGTATTTCCCTGATGAGGAGTGACATTGAGCATCTTTTCATGTGCTTGTTGGCCATCTGGATGTCTTCTTTAGAAAAGTGTCTATTTGTGTCTTCTGCCCATTTCTTCACTGGATTATTTGTTTTTCGGGTCTGGAGTTTGGTGAGTTCTTTATAGATTTTGGATACTAGCCTTTTGTCTGATATGTCATTTGCAAATATCTTTTCCCATTCTGTTGGTTGCCTTTTAGTTTTGTTGATTGTTTCCTTTGCAGTGCAGAAGCTTTTTATCTTCATGAGGTCCCAGTAGTTCATTTTTGCTTTTAATTCCCTTGCCTTTGGGGATGTGTCAAGTAAGAAATTGCTGTGGCTGAGGTCAGAGAGGTTTTTCCTGCTTTCTCCTCTAGGGTTTTGATGGTTTCCTGTCTCACATTCAGGTCCTTTATCCATTTTGAGTTTATTTTTGTGAATGGCGTAAGAAAGTGGTCTTGTTTCATTCTTCTGCATTCAACATGCATCTTCTTAAACTGCTTTATAGAAGTGTCACCACAGCATGTTTGACATCAGTTCCTTGAATTTCTTCTGCATCATCTGACACAGTATTCCAAAGAGTATCATCTTCTCTGCCATTTAAATTGTTGTAGAGACAGTGCTTTTTGCACCAAAGTATGATGTTGTCAATGACAGTTCTGTACAAACCACACTGTTCTTGTATAACAGTAGATGATTGCTTAAGAATTTTTCCTGTGCTTATTTGTACTCTGTAGTTTGGTGTGATTATTAAGTGGATATATATTTTATTCAACCTGTTTTTTTTTTTTTTTTTTTTTGATTTGCTTATAGTGGGAAAGTTTGTCTGAATAACCTAACTTGACTTTACTGGAAACGAGAAGTCCATTGTTCTTTTCTTTTCTTTTTTCTTTTTTCTTTTCTTTTCTTGTCTCTTTTCTTTTCTCTCTTCTCTTTTCTCTTTTCCTTTCTTTTCTTTTTTCTTTTCTGTTTATTTATTTATTTTAGAGAGAGTACAAGCAGAGGAGAGGCAGAGAGAGAGGGAGACACAGAATCTGAAGCAGGCTCTGGCCTCTGAGATGTCAGCACAGAGTCCAGCATGGTGCTCAAACCCATGAACTATGAGATCATGACCTGAGCCAAAGTTGGCCACTTAAGTGA
Source organism: Panthera pardus (assembly GCF_024362965.1). Classification (NCBI taxonomy): domain Eukaryota; kingdom Metazoa; phylum Chordata; class Mammalia; order Carnivora; family Felidae; genus Panthera; species Panthera pardus. Next base: position 148,433,841 of record NW_026526721.1, read on the forward strand.
CTGAGCCATCCAGGTGGCCCCACTGTCTTCTTCCTTGAAGTGCTTTCTACTTGGCATCCAGGATACGTTTTTTTGGTTTTCTTCATCCTTCACTAGTCAACTCTTGCTCAGTTTCCTTTGCTGGTCCTTCCTTATGATGCAGTCTCTGTGGTAGTCCCATGGCTCACTCTTTGGACAGGCCCTCCCGAGGTGATCTCATTTAGTTTAATGGCCTTGCATACCATATGTGCATGATCACTGTCAGATTAATGTCATCAGCCTAGACCTTACCTCTCTGCTTAAATGTCATCCTGTCAGAGATGCCTTCTCTGACAAGCGGCTGTCTTATTTTTTCTTTAACATTCTGTATAGGATTTTATTACCACCTAAACTATTTTTGTAGTTATTTATTTGCTAATTATCTGTCTTCTTCCCACTTTAATGTACATTCCATGAGGTGTATCCCCGTCAACTAGAAGAATGCTTAGCACGTAGCAGACACTGTAAGTATTGAATGAATAAATGAGTATCATCATCCTTGTAATCATCAAGTTCATTTTACCAAAGGCATTGCACTGATGTAAGTACAGGAGATATAAAAAAGTTTAGGACATGGCAAGTTTGGCCACAGAAGCATGGCACTATGGCCGGAGGTCTAACAGAAGGCAGATGAGGGAAGCATAATGGTGGATGTGTGTGGAATGAGCAAAAGAATTCCTGTTGAGATGGGATTAAAAAAATTGTGGTCAGATTAGTGGGAATGAATCACAGAGATAAATGGGGTGGGGGGGACAGGTGGTAGATTGGGAAACAGACATATCCTGGGCAGAAATAATGCTGTTAGGGGCACCTGGGTGGCTCAGTTGGTCAACTGTCTGATTTCGGGCCAGGTCATGATAGTGGTTTATGGGTTTGAGCCCTGTGAAAGGCTCTGTGCTGACAGCTCAGAGCCTGGAGCCTGCTTCGGATTTTGCGTTTCCCCCTCTCTCTGCCCCGGCTACTCTTGTGCGTGCTCTCTCTCTCAAAAATAAATAAGCATTAAAAAAATTTTAAGATTATAGTTAAAAACAAAAAAAGAGGAATAGTTGTATTAAAGGTAATGGGGGAGGGGAAGAGGAGTGGATCTCATTTATTTGTGGTTTACTTGGATTACAGTTCAGATTGTTGACCTTTTAAAGTTGTTATCTTTGTAGAATGCTAAGAAATATCATTTGCAGTTTTGTGCAGCAAATGTAAAGTGTTTATGGACACTGCACTCAAATGTTTCCACATTTTATTCTCTTCATAGAATGAGAATTCTTTTAGGAGCTAATACTCCCTTGTCAGTAAAGGCTGGCTGTCCTAGTATAGCCTATGTAAACACATCCTGTAATGGGAAGGCTCTGGGGGGAGCACAGAGAAATGGAGCATCATTCTAGAGTTAGTCTGATATTGTTATGGATCCCATCAGTCTTTTATTTCTCCCAACAGAGATAATGGACATTTTCTTATGTGTTAAAAGTCTGTGCTAGTGTGTGGAGACTATTTGAGTAGTTTTTGCCTTAAAAAAAGACATTTCAAGTGATGGTAATTAGGTAGCACATTATTAAATTTTGTAACGGATAATTTAAATTCTAAGGGAAAATCAATTCCTTATAGACAAGTGGTAATTTGCTCTTTTTATACTCTGTGAATTTTGGCAGGATTTCTTTTGGGTCTCCTGATTTCCAATAGGCAAACATTTCTATTTTCTCCATTCTCTGTTTCTGGAATACCTGTTATTTACATAAAGGATTTCCTGGAACAAGGAAAGAAGCCCACTTTTGAATCATCTCAGTCTCTCATTGGATTCAGGTGATTCCAGCTGATTGCTACCCCACCTGCCTTCCAGAAGCAAATGTAAACCCTGTCTGGAGAAGTCTAACCTTAGGTCTCAGAAAATTCTATCAGTTTTCCTGTATAGAGCCTAACACTTAATAGAAAGTAATCATAACTATGAGGAGAAAAGATGATATGACAAAAATAAAAATAAACAAGATATCAGTATCCATAGAGGACACAGACAATGGACTTATCACATGTTGACATTAAAATAAGTAGATCAGTATATTCAAGGAATTTGAAAGATGGAAAATTTTCAGAGAGAGCTATATCTATGAAAACAAGCCAAATAGAAATTCCACAGCTGAAAAATACAGTAACTGAAGGTGGGAGCTCAGTGGATTGGGTTAAGGGCAGATTAGACACAGCTGAATAGAGAATCTTCTGAAGTGAGGTGGGATCAGGATAGAGAGATATGAGGTTGGAAAACATGGAGAAGAGCAGAAGAGATGGGAGGACAAGTGGGATATGGTGGTTTTTACAGTAGGTGGTGCTGGATCATTTTGGATATCAGTATAGAGAAATTGTAGTAAGTTACACTGTACAAAAAGTTCAGGTAGATTGATTGCATGTTTAAATATAAAAAATATTATTTGAACAATAAAGCTTCTAGTAGGTAACAAATAAAAATATCTTCATGACCTTGGAGTAGACCAAGATTTTTTTTTAACAGGACACAAAAGCACTATCATAAAGGAAAATATTGATATATTGGATCCCCTTAAAATTAGGAACTTCTGTTCATCAAAAGGCGTCATTAAGAGAGTAATGAGATAATACAGGAAGGTATTTGTCACACAGATAATCAACAGTGGGCTTTTAATTAGAACATCTAAAGAACTGAAAGCTGATAACTCAGTAGAAAGATGAGCACGAGACTTGAACAGGCAGTTGGCAAAGTTCTCTCCAAGCGGCCATTTAACACACAAAAAGATGCATAGCCTTATTAGTCATCAGGAAAATTCCATTTGATTGTGATAACATACCATTGGATACCCACCTGGGTATATGTAATGAAAAAGCCTGATAATGCAGATTTTAGCAAAAATGTAGAGCAATTGGGGTTTTTATATCTGCCTGTTGGAATGTAAATTGTCTTAATAATCACTTTGGAAAACTGATCATCAGTAGTGCCTACTAAACTAAATCTAAGAATGCTTTGTGATCCAGTAATTTCACTGGCAAGTACATACCCAACAGAAATGTTTACATGTACCAAGCATAAGGTATGCTTAGCATTATTCATAAATGGAAACAGCCTCAGCATCCATCAGTAATGAATACATTGTGGTATACCCATACACTGGGATACTATACAGCACTGAAAAAGAGCATGGATGAATATCACCAAATATAATGTCAAGCAAAACCATGCCTGTGGATAAGTGGTAATGTTTGGTCTGGTTACGATTAAGAGTTGAAGGAATGACAACCTGTTCTAGAATTTCTCAGTGCATGGATGAATTTTGTTGACTTTGAGTTTCATCCTAAGGTCATCTGTACAGGCATTTTTAACGTGAACTTTAACATTAATGTCTCCAGTATGTTTGTCTTGGGCCAGTTTTGCTAAAGGGCATTCTAGTCGTCGGCTGGAGGCCAGGAACCTGGCTGCCAGGATCCTGGGGGCCTGCTGGGAAAGGGGGCTGGAAGCCCTGGTGGGATTCACTTAGTTTCCCCCTATTTGCACTTTGATGGTGGTTTCTTTCTCCCAGTCTAGAAACTTTCTGTTTTACTTTCTCTAGAGAATAAATCTCCAGACTTCAATGTCTGCCTGGATGCAAGTTCAGTGGCAGTCACCTAGATTCACTGGGAAGAGGAGGTAATCTAGGGATCAACTGCTTTTTAATCAGATTTTGCCGTATATTTGTTCTTTTACCCTTCCTCTTTCACACTTAGTTTTGGAAGTACCTTTTTAGTCCATAGTACCAGGCAAGTGGTTATCTACCTGGAAGAATAATGGATTTGGATTCCTTCCCAATCCATATAATAGTCAATTTCCAATGAATTGAGGACTTCAATGTGAAAGACAAAAAGAAGGGGAAAAGGAAAGATCTAGACCACATAAATAATGCCTATGAGTCACTAACAAAAGATCGAAAACCGAAAAAAAACCAAAAAACAAAACCCAAACTGAACCAGGTATTTCATGAAAGAGGAATATGAACAAACAAAAAAAAATATGCTTACCGTATTAACAATGGTGAAAATTCAAATGAAGACCACAAGATGTAGATGAGTAAAGATGAAATCTGATACTGGTAGATACCAATGAGCTTGTAACTTGGAAGGAACTGCTACCTGGTTGTTGGGAATACATTAGGAAGCAGTTGGGCAGTGACGCGATAGTGGAATGTTCGTGGTTCCACTCTTATGTGTGTGACTCAGCAGCTCTTGGACCTGTACCTTGGGAGACCATCGCAGAAGCATTCACAGCAGTTTCAAAGCAATATACGTCTAGCGAGCTAATATTTATTCAACACTTATTTCACGTCAGGAACTGTGCTCATGAGTCGAAAGATATGGTGAGCAAAATCAGACATAGTTTTTGCTCTTAGGTACTCTTAAATTTCCTGAATGACAAATATTATCAGATAATCCGAAGACATGACTAGACCCTTTTCCAGAGAAGACATCCAGATGGCCAACAGACACATGAAAAGATGCTCAACATCAGTCATCATCAGGGAAATACAAATGAAAACCGTATTGAGATACCACCTCATGCTTGTCAGAGTGGCCAAAAAGAACAACTCAGGAAACAACAGATGCTGGCAAGGATGTGGAAAAACTGGAATCCTCTTGCGCTGTTGGTAGGAATGCAAACCGGTGCAGCTTCTCTGGAAAACAGTGTGGAGGTTCCTCAAAAAATTAAAAATAGAACTACCGTATGACCCAGTAATAGCACTACTAGGAGTTTATCCAAAGGATACAGGAGTGCTGATTCATAGGGACACGTGCACCCCAATGTTTATAGCAGCCCTTTCAACAATAGCCAAATTATGGAAAGAGCCTGAGTGTCCATTGACTGATGAATGGATAAAGAAGATGTGGTTTATATATTCAATGGAATACTACTTGGCAATGAGAAAGAATGAAATCTTGCCATTTGCAGCAACGTGGATGGAACTGGAGGGTGTAATGCTAAGTGAAGTAAAGCAGTCAGAGAAAAACAGATATCCTATGTTTTCACTCATGGGATGTGGTACTTGAGAAACTTAACAGAAGACCATAGGGGAAGGGAATGGGAAAAAAAATAGTTACAAACAGAGAGGGAGGGAAGCAAAAACCAGAAGAGACTCTTTAAATACAGAGAACAAACTGAGGGTCGATGCGGGGTGGGGGGGTGGTGGTGTGGGAAAGAGGGGAAAATGGGTGATGGGCATTGAGGAGGGCATTTGTTGGGATGAGCACTGGGTATCATATGTAAGTGATGAATCATGGGAATCTACTCCCCAAAACCAAGAGACTGTATACACTATATGTTGGCCAACTTGACAATAAATAATATTAAAAGAAAAAGGATAATCAAAAATAGATTATAAAATTGCTCTTGGGTAAGGGCTTTAATGTATTCTGTTCTATGAGACTGTATCATTGAGAGGTTGAATTTAAGAAGGTCATCACTACAGTGAATGATGAAATATGTGTAGGAGTTGACTGGCAAGGAATGAAGAGAAGCGTCCTGTAGTTAGAGACATGATATCTTGTTGCTAGGGAAGGGGCGCGGGAAGTTTAACTGGAGGGGAAGATAGCAAGCCAAAGCAGGAGGTGTAGTTGGGGGCCAGACTCTGGAGGCCTTGAAGGTCTTGATGGGGAGTTTTAAGAACTTACATGTTAAAGACATGGAGATTTTAAGCACAGGGACAACTCAATGGACAAGATCCACATAGATACAGGGTGTGTAAGGGCTAGAATGACAAGAGTAGGACGTACACTAGCTTGGAGGCTGTTGTAGTTGAGGAGAAGGGAGTACGGAAGCTTGCACTTGATTTGGGGAGCATTTAATGATTGACTTCGTGTGAGAAGTAAGAGAAAGGGAGGTGATGTGTAAGGATGAGTCTAAGGTTTCTGGTTTGATAGCATTGGGAGTGATATTGTATAATGGGATATTATACTCTGAAAGACAACCATGTTTGTTGGGATAATTGTGTTTTGCTGGGATGTGTAGATTTTGAAGTACCTTTGAGACAGACAAAAGTAGATGTCGAGTCAGCAGCAGAATATATAGATCTGTAGCTTGGAGACCAGATTTGGACTGCAGATACATAATTGGGAAACATCTGTGTATATAGTGGGAAGTCAAATCATTGGTGGAGATGAGATGGCACGGGTCAAATGGTAGGAAGGAAAGAGCAGTGGTCCTAGAACTGAGTCTTGATAAACTTGAGTATTTAGGACAAAAGCCACAGAGAGGGACCAACTAAAGAAGCTGAAGAAGAAAACTAGAAATGTATGGTGTCATACAGAGGAGTAAGAGGCATGGCAACAGTATTGAACGTTGCTGACCGGTACCTGCTGGATTCGATGTCATGGAGGTTGTCAGTGGCCTTGAAGTGAGTGATAGGTATGAGTCAGACTGGGGTGGGTTGAGCAAGTAGGAGGAACTGTGGAGGGTGCTAGGTATAGATTTCTCTTTCAGGACTTGTTTGTTTGTTTGTTTGTTTGTTTGTTTCTTTCGAGAGCATGTGTGCACAGATGTGAGTGGGTGAGGGGCAGAGGGAGAGAACGAGAGACTTAAGCAGGCTCCAAGCCCAGCACAGAGCCCGAGGTGAAATCAAGAGTTGTATACCTAACTGACTGAGCCACCCAGGCACCCTTCTTTTAAGAGGTTTGATGAGATGGGAAGGAGAGAGACAATGAGGAATTTGCTAGAAGAACACGAACAGTGTTTTGTTAAATGGGAGAGAGTAAATATATAAAAGGGAAAACGAGTAATTGCCTGTTATAAGGTTCTGAGAAGGTGGAAGGGAAGGAGTTACTGGTCCACCGCTGTGACGGAAGGAAATGTGTCGAGGGCGGATACATAACAGGTGTGCGTGTTGAGAATTTGGAAGGAGAGTTCCTTCATGATGCTTTCTGTTTGCTCTCATGAGAGGGTGGGCACTTGGGGGTTTGAAGAGAAGAAACTTTTGAAAACAGACTGGGAATACATTGACCGATGAAATACAGTCAGATTTTGGTACTGCTCTGGGCCGTTCATTCTTGGTGTCACACGTTTATGGTGGTGTTGAGTTTTAGCAGCCTTCTCTGCAGGCATCCAGAAAGCAAATCACTGGATTCATGCAGACTTCCCTTGGCTAGATGGGTGCAAAGAGAAGAAAAGGGGCAAGGGTGTAATGAAATGGTAGATGATGGGAGATAATAAAGCAGGAAGTAAGAGAAGAAAAGAAAAGGCTGATGGATCGGGAGAAGATGCCATGGAGTCAATTAAGAGAAGTTTCCCCGAAGTCGAGGAACCATCACAGTGGAAGAACACGCAAGTAGGATCAAGAGCAGATAATGGTTAGAGGGTGTGTTTGAAGTACTCATCTTGGAGGAGACGCTATACTCTTTCACTTGGGAAAAGCTGTTCGACAGATGGTGAGGCTGGGCAGGGAGGTGTCTGTCAGGCAACCCATCTCGGAAAGCAGAAAAGGAAGATGAGTTCCCGTGTGTCTAGTATTTTCAGGTCCTCCTTCCTAGATTGGGCTGAGGGAGTAGCGCCGACTAATCAAGAGGTTCTTGGAGTTGCTGCTCTCGTCTTGGAAGCGCCTGGCCCCAGTGATAACGTGTTGTGCTGCCTGTCGCTGGGAGCTCCTGGCTGGCTGATGGGCTGCCCCAAGTCATCGTGTCACGTGTCGTGAAGCTCTTAGCTTCCACTTAACCTCTCGTTTCTGTGGTTTACTCATCATCGAGCAGTTATGTGCTCTGAATTCTTTAAGTAGTATTGATACATTTTTGCCGACTTAACAGTATTTTTCCTTCGTTTTGACTAATGCCATCTATTTGTTAGAGTGTGGCCGGCACTGTAATCAGTGACTCGAGTAGAGGATACTAACTGGCGAATGGAAATAAACTTGTGATTTGGTGCCGCTCCAGATAATAGCAGAAAGACAAAAGCATGACTAAATCTACAAAGAGGGCCACGTAAATGCTAAGCGTTAAGATGTCAGTATACTTTTAAGCGTTTTGTGCAAAACCACTTCTTCCCAGTTGACAGTAGGAGTTGGTAGGAAGTTTTCTCTGGGAAGTAGAAGTTGGGTGAGAGGGTAGGGACAGCGGAGCTGGGAAGAGGGATGTTGGCATCGGGAGATGTAAAGAGGCTTTCATATGATGCAGCCTGTGAACTCGCCGCCCTTTTGAGAGTTGAGGGGAATGGGCACTTGGGAAGGTGCCTGGTGGGTCCAGCAAACGGGATGAAACATGAGCCTGTAAGTTTCTAACCACACCCTCAATATCTAGAGTGATGGCCCAATATGTTTCGTGGGTCTGGGCTGGGCACAGTTGGTCAGAGATTGACGTCTACTGAATGCCAGCGGGTTGCGGAAGTCTCGTTTTAGATATCCTAAAACTAGGGGACAAAGGGACATGTGAAAGCCAGATGTTTAGATGTAGTGTCTGTTCTCTGTATCACCCAGTGTTGAGATGAAAATCTTTCTTTGGATTCATGTACACAATTTAGTGAAGGAGCTGGAATTCATGTGACTTGCCTGAGGTCCCAAGCAAGTTTAGTACTAATGACCAACACGAGCGCAGACAACTTGTGGTTCTCCTTTGAACCTTTGAAACTCCAAGAGTGTTCTTCTGCCCAGACGCCTTTTTCTGCCTTTCATCCGTCATCTGGAGAATGTGGTTTCTTTCTCATGGGCCAAGGCTAAATGAAATGAGGGCATTGTTTGGTAATACATTGGCAGATATATTCAGAGTTGCCTTGTTTTCTTTCCTCATAAACGTGTAGATTTTTCTATGGCAAAAAAGAGACGGTGCCTGACAAATTGCTAAAATCTAAACGTCAGCATGACGGGGACTGTGCCCCCTGGAAACATTTGCCTTGGCGACGTTTTCAGACAGATGCTATCAACTGTTTTATCATGAGAGGTAATCTTTTGCACTTCCCTGTATGTAGACTGGTGATGTACATCGAGAGAGACAGCAGAAAGACCACTCCAGGCAAGGACCTGCAAAGCGGCAATGAATACCTGTCCAAGTGCCTGGACCTTCTCATCCGTCACATTGTGCACGAGCTGCCGCGGATCCTGGGTAAATTCTCCTCAGGCCCCTTGACGCTTCCCTTCCCGCGCTTGGGCTTTTAGGCCTCGCCTCTTTTTTCTTCTTGTTTCTCACTTAACACAGGAAAGCACAGTGACACCGTTTCTTGAATGTGTAGTTTCAAGATTTGAACTCAGGATTTGCTTTATCTGTTTTTACAATTATTTTACATCAGCGACATGACTGAGGCAACGAGCAGGCTAAAGGTTACGTTGAGGTGTCATCTGTGGTAAACTGGCGATTTTAGAAAATAAACACGAGAAAAAGATTGTCAGAGCTTAAAATTGGGTTTGGGCCTTTTGTTTTAGGTGACTTTCTCAAGATTTCCTTCTGCCTAATTCTGAAGAAAAGATTCTTTTCTTTCGGGTTACAGCCACACATTTATTTACCCTTAAGAGAATTGAAAAATGCATAAGGATTAGCATTTAATATTAAAGAATTTTGATATTAAAATTCAAAGTTTGAAAATTTCTTTGGTTTAAATAAAAATATTAATTTGCAAAAGATGTTTTTTTTTTTTTTCTGGCTGATCTGTTATTTCATTGTTATTTGGAGAAATTAAAGTAATCTAAGGAATGTGTACATTTAGCTTAAATTTCATTCCATGCTTTTCCAGCAGATGTAGCTATAAACCAGAAATGTTTAAAATGTTAAATTTGATCCAGTTCCTTATGGTAAAATATACTCAGAAATTCAGAGTATTAAATCAGAATAATGAAAATACCTTTATGGCTGATTAATGGTATCTTTTTGCTCCTTACTAATACTTTGAGAGATTTTTTTTTGGTTGTTAATGACTGAAAATAGAACATTTCAAATATTTTTTGGATTATAACTTCTTAAAGTTTAACCCGAAGGCTACAGTCTGGTCGATTGGTAGTTGACTTGCTTATTGGCAGACTCATCCCGTTTTAGGGTGTGATGCTAAGATTCAGATGTCCACAGTGTAAGTTTTATTATTGGACTTTTCACCCAATGAGAAGTTTTAGGAATTGGTCTTTTTTACTTCCATCCTATTTTATTATTTAAAATTGCAAGCTATAATCTGCTCACTTATAATTAAAAAGATTTTTTTAATGTTTATTTTTTTTTAAAGAGAGAGACACAGAGCATGAGCAGAGGAGAGGCAGAGAGAGAAGGAGACACAGAATTTGAAGCAGGCTCTAGGCTCTGAGCTATCAGCACAGAGCTTGACATGGGGCTCAAACTCACGAACTGCGAGATCATGACCTAAACTGAAGTTGGACACTCACTCTACCGAGCCACCCATACGCCCGTGTTCATATATAATTTTTTAAATACCCTTTCCCTGTTTACAGAAGTAAGAAGTGCTCATGGTTAAAATTTAGAAAAGACAAAAAAAAAAAAAAAGGGAAGAAAAATCATATATAAAACCAATACTATATAAATTTTACTTAGAATTGCTAGATGAAAGAGGAAGCTTATATCCATTCTGTCCCCTGAGGCTACAGTTTTCTGTTATAATCTCAATATGTGTGAAGAAAACAGCACAGCCCCTACCCATTTCTTTTATTTAGAGATTAATTACTGTAGTAATCCCATTAGTGTTCCAGCCGTGACCGGTGGTCCCTAAGTATTTATGGTCTGTAACCTTCATGAATGATCCCGGATGTGCTTTGCAGGTGACATTCTTAACGCCTTGGCCAATGTTTCTGGTCGTAAACACCCATCAACAGTCCAAGCGAAACAGCTGAAGACGTGTCTCCCCCTGATGCCTATAGTGCTTCACCTCGTAACTTCTCAGGTACTATTTTGTTAGGAAAAAAATAATAGAAATGTGACTCCTGTCTAGGTAAGCTGGAGCCTAGAAATATCAACTCAGACAAAATATTTTCATTTTTGGTTTCTTACACGTGGCTTTCAGGATTTAATCTGTGGAAACTCTCATCACGCAGGTGTTTCGACCTCAAGTTGTAACAGAAGAGTTCCTTTTCAGTTATGGAACTATTCTTGTGAGTAACACTGAATTTTTCACGTTCCTAATAAAAATGTGGCTGTCTCTACTGTTTGTGGAATTTGGTGTCACGATGAAGTAATTTTAAAATCCTTGTGGTATTTATTTGTCTCTAGGGAAGTGACCTTTTTATATTTTTATCTGTTGACTGTAATAAAATTTGACATTTGGAGAAAAATACATTCTCTCTTGATAATGTATTTTGTTCAGATAGCGCCCAAGCAGGGTAAATATGTCTGTAGAAAACACCTCAATAGATTTTAGTATTAAACGTCATGAAGAAATTTAACCTGGCAAGAATGGAATGCTGGGAATGTATTATCATCGTGATTTACTTATGTTGCCCAGTTATGCACAGTATCTCTTTTGAGGATGGCATTTCTCTAAGTTAAGCTCAACTTTACTTTTTCTTTAATTTTGGTGAGAAGGGTAGCAATGAAAAATCATTGTCCTATCTTTTATTGCAGTTTTTGCCCACAAAAAGTAGTCTTTCTGTTCAGTTATGGCTCATGAATGATGTTGTTTTTTTTCCTAGCCTGGAATACAGTATATGTCATTGATAAAATGGGGAGATACACAAAGAGAAAGCTGACGTTTGTCACACGGTATCTCCGGTCTTATTTGATGTTAATAACAAACAACTGAGATTTTCAAAATGCCATTGAGGTTTCTAGTTAAGATGAAGTGAGCATCTCCACTTTATTGTAGGTTTGAAATTAAAAAACAAAAATGATTGTCATCCCCAAGTGAGACTGTAGTTTTCTAGAAGGTTCATCGTAAAGTGTGAAGTTTTGAAGTACAAATGTTGAGTGGAGGTCACTGATTTTTTAAGAAGTGTGTTCAGGGGATGCGGTAGGGTCCTTTTGTCCCCAGTTTCAAAACTTTATCATCCTAAGTGCGTTGAATCCTAATTTCTGTCAAGTACAGAATTGTGGTTGTACATTCATGAATTTGCAAATTATTAGAATTTCACTTACCACCTTCTTTTATGTTTGCTTTTAATTTCTTTTAATTTGCTTTTTAATCTGTTTTTAAGTAGTGTTCAGGTATCCTATTGGCACGACTATACTTCTGTAATTCACTGCACCAACATATTGATGCCTGGCAATGGTGATTTTGCCCCTGCAGCCATCTTGGAATCTTTTGGCACAGTGTTTATTTGGGATGGGGATAATTGTCCTTGTCTCTTCTCTTATTTTTGTTCTCATGCGGAACACTTTTCTCTGCCTACGTTAGCTGAGTACGCTTTAGGTTTTCAAGGAACAAGCAAATGTGTCCAACTAAAATCTTCATGGGCATTCAGGAACGGTGTGTGTGTATTTTTGAGAGAACACATCTGCTCTGTGTAATGCTATCTATGCTCCATACAAGGGTGGAGGCCACACCAAGGAAGGATCTCCTCATTTCTCCCAAGAATGGGTGAACTCTGTGCAGGTTGGGAGGTATTCTGTAGGGTTTTCTTAATATAGGCCCTTTTGGGAATAGATAATAGTGTGCCTGGTCGAAAGATAATTAGGATATTGGAAAATCTTTGGCGGTATTTTTTTTTCCTTGATAATGGCACTTAGGTAGAGCGAGCTTAGGCAAATAAAATGGAAAAGGTCATTTGGCTTTCTTTGGGCTGTTTTCCTAGTTCGAATCATGGCTGGGCCCAGAATCTTTCCGTTATTTTTCTCATCGCATTTGTTATTTGGCCTTAGCTGTGTTTTATTGTTCTTATACTTAGTGTTGATGGCTTTGATGAAAAACTAGTGAAGGGAAAGGAGTACCGACTAAAATGAAGGACCCAAATTTAGTTATGTACAGAGTTCTTGTGCATGTTATTATGCACTGTGGAGAGTTGGTGGTTGCTTCTGTGAATTGATTCATAATCTGTCCAGAAGATGCCAAAGGTATGACAGAGGTGACAGTGCCCTACTGATGCCACCAGGCAAAGGGAACTTATCCGACATCCTACAGCTCCTTGGAAATTCACAGTGCAGATTAGCATATTAAAACCTCTTGGGTTTTGTGCTTTGAAATAATTCTTTTAATTTTTGCTCAGGTAGCGGTTTCCTGGACTTATTTGAGAGTTTTGTTTGTTTGTTTGTTTGTTTGTTTTGTGGGGAGCAAAGGGGCTGCACAGCTCTAAGTGTCCTGTAGAGCAGTCCACAGCATGGCTTTGTGAAACTGTCCACAGCACAGTGCATCTTCTGTCCTGGTGGCCTGGGGGAGCAGTTCATTCATGTGTATGTGTTTAGGACTGTATTTTGAAAGCCTTATTGTTCCATATGGAGATAAGTATTTTTAGTATTTTTCACAATGTATCTGGGAGAGTAGCTTGATCTGCCTTAATCTGAGGTATCAAGTGTGGTTCGTCTTTAGTAATTGTGCCCAGTGGCAGTGGCTTGGCACCCAGAACTTTCTGGGCTTCCCCCGAAGCAGCTGTCTAGGAGCTGCAGGCCTGCCATACGTGGGTGTGGAGACGGCAGTCAGGCTGGGGTGATGGTCACTCGTTAGGAGGGGCCCGCCGGGTGGAGGGAGCGGTGGGACTGTACCTCGCGTTAGCTTCAGTTTTCGTGCTGGCACCAGGCATCGTTTGCCTATTTGGCTCATAGACATCTTATTTATTTTTTTGGTAAAAAAAAAATTCAGGATACTTCTTATACACGGACACGTGAGTATAGGAATTAACGTTTTGTAAACATTTTTTCCCAACGATAATGAAGTTTTGGTCGTTTTATGTTTTAAAGAGGGAAGTATTTGGAAACAATTTAGCAGGGCACCTTTAAAACCATTATTAAGCTTTCAAAGGGTCCAGGCAAAAGCTGATAATTGCTATTTTCCCTTCTTATTAACAGAAACAGTGTGTCATCATACCCGCCTCCCTCTCTAGTTAAAAAAAAAAAAAAAAAAAAAAAAAGTAGGGACAGTGTGAGCAGTAAAACATCTGGGGAAGTGCTATGGGGAAATCCTGTGGTGAATACCATCGTTCTTTTGGGCCTCCATTGAATTGGGCTGGAAAATAGGAAGTAGGGACATTAAGGAAATACGCTCGGGAACTCATGATGTATGTTATCCTAATGTTCACTGTGTTTCTTGTGTCCTTTTGAAAATGCTGGTGATTAATGAGCTGACGAAGAGGATTTTCTTGTATTTTTTTCTTACGTTCTGGCCTTGTTAGTTTTTAAAAGTGCAGTGATTGTGTGGCGGTTATAATTTCCTACAAAAAAGCCATCACAATTCTAATTTTCAAGCACAAGAAGTGATAAAATTATTCTGGTAGATTTTAATACAAAAATATAATTATAATCTCCATTATTAAAAGATCTTCACTTATCCTGGGCGTTGAGATAATTGTTTAAGAAAAGACATGCTTCCTGTCTTTTGCAGAGTTTTGTTTTAAGTGAATATTGTTTTGTTGGTAGGTATTGACTTCAGTTGCAGTGGGTAGAGCAGAGGGAGTGCACTTTTACGTTTTTAAAAATATGATAAATGTGTTTATTCTCTGCCACACAAATGTTATTCTGAGTCTCCCTCCTCCCTTTTATGAACCGTGGATTAATTCACATACATAGTTTGCTACAGGAGCTCATTTCCAGCTTCTTTGAGGTACTGACTAATATTGCAGAGCGCTGGCCTGCCCTTGAGGTGCAGCTTTCCTCTCTGGAGGGGGTCATTTTCTGCCCCCCACTCCTCTCCGCAGTGAGCCTGGCTGTGGGGTAGGCATCCATGCTTTTTTTGCTCCTCTGCTAAAACTCCCAGCTTTGAAGCTGGCGCCCTCAGGGGATGGCCTGTGTTACGCCCTGTGCTGTGTTCCTACAGATTCCTGGGTCATGGCTGCTCGTTCCTCGGAATCTTCTAGCGTGGAGCTCACTGTCCGTTTCTCCATGCTGTGCCTGTCCACGTTCTTGGGAAACCAGACATCCCTTCGGACCATCCTTCCAACACCTCAGCCTCTCTGCCCCCTCTTTCCTCGGGAACTTATCTTCCTTCTCTCAGCTGCCAGCATCCATGACCTCATTTCCAGTGTCACACTGGCTGGCCACCACCCCTGATTTTCAGCCCCCTTCCTCTGTTCCCCATCTCCAGCAGCCTTTCGGTTAAACTGAGACTTCATTTCATCTTAGCCCTTTCCGCTAACTGTCCTGCCCTCCCGAGGGCCAATGACTTCACTTTTCACTCAGTTCCGAGTCCCTTGTTCAGTCCCCATTACTGCCTTATGCAAACCTGTAACGCCCCTTGCTTTCTTCTTCCAGTACCCTCCTCTGGCCGACCTTAATTCTGGTCCCAGTTAATTCTCCACCTCCGGCTTTGAGTGTCTAGATACGGCTAGAGAAAAACAACAAAATAACTGGTCTCATTTTATTTTATTTTTATTTATTTTTTTATAACTAGTCTCACTTTAAATTCACGATGGCTCATCTCAGGTGAGCCCTCTCTGCAGACTGGTGCGCCTGGTTTCTTTTCCTAATTTATATGCCTTCATGCTTACTAGAAAAAGAAATATATCAAAAGACATCAACGTTGGTAAATCAATGAAACATTCAGTAGGGATTTTTTTTTTAATTAAGTAGGGGAACAAAGTAAGTTGAAGGAAGCCCATAATTCCACTATCGAGATGACCCTCCTTGACATTAGAAAAGAAAAAAATTAATACACGTAATATGACTAGAAAATTCCAATAGTGTGGGAGGCAGAGAATGAAATGTGAAAGCACACACACCTCCCAGGCCGGCATCTGTCTTCCTAAAGGAAACCTCTGCTTGTGGTTCCCTGTGATTTCTTCCTTGGAAACTTTTGTCCTCATCTGTGTTTGTGTATTATCTATATTTTAAAATATATGTACAGGAAAGATCAGAGTACAAACACTGCATGGGGCTTGCTTTCTTTACTTAGTAATCCATAGACCTCTAAATAGATTTATGTAGTCAAAAGACATCTTTCTCTGAATATTTTATTCAACGTCAATTCTGTATTTACTCAGCAAAAGTTATGTGCCCCTTTTGGAACTTTTTGAAATTATTTCAACCAAATTATCATGACAAGCTACTTTTTTTTTTATTATGTATTATGTTATTTTTTTGTGGTCTTTTTTGTTTTTGTAATCATAGATTGAAAAAACCAATTTAAAGTGTCTTCTATGTTTAGCTTTTAAAGAGCATATGTCTTTTAAGATTTTCTCTTAAAGGCAATTTGTGCTTATTTAAATTATAAAATATATGCTTGTTAAAGAATATGTAGAAAATTACAGTGAGATTTGAAGGAAAAAAATCACCCATAACTCCACCACTCTGAGAGACCACCATTGTTAACATATTGTTTACTCAGTGTTTTCAATTTGCATATATGCACTTGTGTGTAGAAAACCGTCTAACATACATATGAGTTACACTGTATGTGGTTCAGACGATGCTGTGTGTGTTTGTATTGTCTTGTTTCTATTTAACTTTGACTCATAAGTATTTTCCTACAGCTTTAAAAATTTCTTTTTCCCCCCACAATTAATTGGCTATATGCTATCCCATTTGTATAAACTGTATACAGTTTTCTGCCATTTCAGTGAAGTTCAAAAATACCCAAACAAACAGTACACTCTTTAGGGACACATGTATATCTAGTAAAACTATGAAAACGTGCCAAGGAAATGATAAATTCATGACAGTCATTATCTCCAAATGAATGAATGAGGTGTGGGAAGCTCATGCAGAGAATTGGGAACATTTTAGTTCCTAACTCAAATATATGTGTAAGGATTTTATTTATTCTTGATAACCCCCAAACCTACACATATGTTCTTATGTATATGTTATATATTGTCATTTCTATTTACCAAATATTTTAAGAAGAACCATTGGATCATCGTAGCTTCATTTTCCCTCCAGACTAATTGCTTATGTTTTTTATTCCAAGGTAATCTTATATTTTGTTTGCTACTTGTTATTACATATAAAATACCATATATGTATTATTTTTTGCGCCAGGGGACAGAACTAAGTTGCAGGGCTTCCGCACGTCACTAGTATGGTGGCACTGCCTGTTTATACTGTTTTGCTTATTAAATTAATTTTTTTTAATGTTTATTGACATAGAGCGCACAAGTAGGGGTGGGGCAGGGCAGAGAGAGGGGAAGACACAGAATCAGAAGCACAGAGCTGTCCGCACAGAGCCTGATGCGGGGCTCAAACTCACGAACCACAAGATCATGACCTGAGCCGAAGTGGGACACTCGACCGACTGAGCCACCCAGGCGCCATTCTACTGTTTTGTTTAGATCATGTTCACGGAGTAACTCTTCTGTGTGGGGCGTTCAGCTGGGGACTGGAAAACTCACCCAGGGAGCTCACAGCCAAGCTGCTCAGGCCTGCCTCCAGAAGAGTATTGGGGGTCATTCTGCATGGAGGCACAGGGTTGGGGTTTAGATAGAATATATATGAGGGACCAACAATGCTAGTTAACCGTGAAGGCAAGCCTTGAACTGCTACATCTCGATGCAGTTTGCACACAGGGTAGCTAAGGCTTGACCTTCCTTGGAGAGGACTGTTTCACCTGATTACGTGCATCCTTACTAACTTCTGAGGTAGTAAGGGAACAAGTGTGGCATACTGGAAATGGTTATGTATCGGTTGGATTGTCCCCAGTATTTATAGGTTGACATTTCTGTGCTTCTATTGCCAATGAGTTTATTCTGACATTACATCTCATGGATAGTGAACTGTATGTTTAAAAACGATTATAGGGGCGCCTGGGTGGCTCAGTCGGTTAAGCGTCCGACTTCGGCTCAGGTCATGATCTCACGGTCCGTGAGTTTGAGCCCCGCGTCGGGCTCTGTGCTGACCGCTCAGAGCCTGGAGCCTGTTTCAGATTCTGTGTCTCCCTCTCTCTCTGACCCTCCCCGGTTCATGCTCTGTCTCTCTCTGTCTCAAAAATAAATAAACGTTAAAAAAAATTAAAAAAAAAAAAACGATTATAGTTTATTATATATATATATATATATATATATACACACACACACATATATGTATATACTATTCATATGATCATATTTTAAAATTGTGATTGTATGTATGGTATTTATGTGTATAGTATTTAATGCTTTCGAGGAATTACTTCATTAAGAATGATAAGTGCAGTTTTGGGAGAAAGATTAGTTGTATTTCCTTTCAGAGTTATTTTGAAATCTTATTTTCATTTTTTACAGAGTCATATTAAATCTATAGACTCAGGAGAAACTAACATAGATGGAGCCGTAGGTGAGTAGACCATGGGGCATTTGACATCTTTGTCTGAAGTACTTTGATATAGCGATTTTGAACATGAAAATAAACACCTGTAATAATTAACTGTATTCCTAGGACTGATGGCATCGGAAGAATTTATCAAGATCACGTTGTCGGCTTTTGAAGCAATAATACAATATCCTGTTTTGTTGAAAGACTATCGCTCTACGGTCAGTTCTGCCAGCTTGTGAGAAAGATACTGTTTTGTTTACTTGGTAACTCTGTATGTAAAGAGACTAGTTTACATATGCTCGATTCCTATCTATTCTCACATGAAATAACCACTCAGAAAAGCCGCTGCCCTCACAAGAGGCACATTAAGAACTCCCTTCCTTCCTTGTTGACTTCTCTGGAATTTTCATTGCTCATTATTGTCTTTCTCTTCTGGTCCACACCTTACGCCCAGCTTCCTTCTTCTTCTTTCCTGGTTATTTGTGGTACCCAACTGCATAAACTCTTAGAGCAGAGTTTCTCAACCTTGGCACTATGGGCATTTGGAGATGGACAGTTCCTCGTTGTAGTAGTTGTTCTGGGCATCGAGGGATGTTTAGCAGCGTCCCTGGCCTCTACTCACTAGATGTAGGTA
Source organism: Panthera pardus (assembly GCF_024362965.1). Classification (NCBI taxonomy): domain Eukaryota; kingdom Metazoa; phylum Chordata; class Mammalia; order Carnivora; family Felidae; genus Panthera; species Panthera pardus. The sequence continues at coordinate 148,452,748 of NW_026526721.1, forward strand.
GCACTCACTCCTTCCCCCTTCAGTGATAAATAGAAAGGCCTTTACACATTGCCAGAGGTCTTCTGGGCAGAGAAATTGCCCCCATTTCAGAACCTCTGCCTTACACTGATGCTTAGGTGAGTGGAGCACTGACTTTAGAGGAGGGAGGAAAGGCTTTGTGATCTCATTCTCACCCGCAGAAAGCCTCAAGAAAAGAAGCCAGATGGGATGAGCACTGGGTGTTGTATGTAAGCCAGTTTGACAATAAATTATACTCATAAATAAATAAACAAATATAAAAAAGCCAGGTAAGATGAGAACCCTTATTATCATTTTCCCATTCTCTCTAATGGTTCTAGGGGTTGACCGAACTCAGCAAGGCAGTTCTAACTTGGGGTCTTTCAAGTGTTTGCGGTCAGCGGTGCCTGGGGCTGGAATCATCTGAAGCCTCATTCACTCCCGTGTCTGCCTCCAGCTGGGACTCTTGGGACATCTTCTCCATCCTCTATGTGGTCTCTCCAGTAGAGTGACTTCGGGGGGGCCTCACCTCTTACATGACGTCTGGGCACTCTCAGGACATGTGTCTCAAGAGAAGGAATCATGATTTTTTGAGTGTAGAAAATGTCTATCAATTCTTCATGGTTGTTTCCTCCTCCACCTCCTCCTCCTCTCTAAAAGTGCATTAAAAAATGTGTAGTTTAATACTGTAAAACCAGTGCTCCAGAAATTGCCACTCAGTTAAAAAAAACCATGACCACAGCCCTGAATTCCCCCAGTCATGATTCCTTTCCTCCCTGGAGAGGGGGCCACTATCCCGACTTCCATAGTGATGATTCCCATGCTTTCCTCTGGAGGCCTGTGTGTGCATTCCTAAACCATATAGGTTGGTTTTGCCTGCTTTTGTGCTTTGTGTCAATACGGTATGTATTTATTTGTGACTGCTTTTTTGGCTTAGTGTTTGTGGGACATTCTTGTTAAGTATCTATATGGTTTAATTTTTCACCGGCATATTGTAGCCCAATGTTGATTTTGAGTATATGCAGATATCACAGTTTACTTATTTATTCTTGATAGACACTAGGCTCTTTCCAGCTTTTGGCATTTTCAAAATATTGCAACGGAGATTCCTTTATGTATTTTGCACCACATAAGCATGCAGTATTTCTAGGATACATACTTAGGAATGGAATGAGTGGTTGTAGAATACATGCAAACTCATTTTGTCTAGAAAATGCCGTAGTGTTTTCCAGAGAGGTCGTACTAGTTTATATTCACACTACCAGTGCAGTATCGGATCCCCACCACCTTCTCTTGTTATTTCAGGTTTTTTAATGAATGGGTATATAGTGATATTTCACCATGGTTTTAAATAGTGAGATCAAGACTACCAGTGAGGCTGTTGTTTTCAAGTGTTTATTGGCTTTGTTTCATTGTGAAGTGACCTTAATTTCTAGTAATGCTTTTTGCCTAGAGGCTTGTTTTTGGCTCATTTTAATATAATCACAAAACTTTCTTTTGCTTAATATTTGCTGACATACCTTCTTTCATTTTTTTGTTCCAACATCTCTCTATTTTTATATTGTAGATCTGTGTCCTGTAAATATCATAGTATTTAAAAAAATCTAATTTGAGCAGTACTTAACTTTTCACTGGAGCATGTACTCCATTTACGTTTAGTGTAGTTCCTAGTATATTTGGATTCATTGTACCATTTTCTTTCAGACTTTTTCTCTTTTCCCACCTCTAATTTCTTCTCTTGTATAGTGATTTACTTTCTTTTGCACTAATTATTTTCTCTACAGAAGGTTGGTGTTTAGATTCTCCCTTTATTATTTTACTGCTTACCCTAAAATTTACATCATGCACATTAACTTATTAAAAGCTGAACTTAAAAAAGAAGCTATCTCGTAAGTAAAATACAGACCTTAGCCAACAACTCCATTCAGTGCCCCTGTGATGTATATTACTTTTGCCTGATACTTTATAGTCTATCTTGTTCTGTTTCTTTCTCTTTAACTCTCTTTTATTATTAAGTAATAATATAATACTCATTATTACTGTAATATAGTGTTCAATTACATTTGCCCACGTATATACTGCTTTTTTGGTTGTTGTTTGTTTTGTTTTTCTTTCTTAGTTCTCCCTCCCTCCATCTGGCCCCACTTCTTCATGACTGCAGTATATCCTTCGCAGGTTTCCTTAGCTTGGGAGTGCTTGTGGCCTGCTCTTTGTCTGTTAAGTCATTGTTTTTTGAAGGAGATTTTTTTCTGAGTATTAAATTCTAGGTTGGCAGTTATTTTTGTTCTTGTTTAGTACTGTGAAGATGTTATTTCACTATCTTATGTTCTGAATTTTCCTGAAGTCTGTTTTTCCTGTGAAGATAATCTGTCTCTTTGTCCCTTGTCTCCATTTAAGACTATTTTTTTGGGAAGAGAAGGAGGGTCTTTGGTTTTCTGTAGACTCACTATGATGTAACTAACTGGGTACTTCTTTATATTCTGCTTAGGATTCTCTGTGCTTCTTGAATCTGTGGATTGTCCTTTTTCATCAATTATGGAAAATTCTTAGCCATCATCTCTGTTCATTCTCTCTCTCCTTTGCTCTGTCTCCGTCAGCAACTCAGGCCACATATACATTAAACTTTGTCGGTGTACTTTCTATATTTGCTGTCTTTCTACATATTCCATATTTTTCTCTCTCAGTGTCATTTTCTGTTTGGTTAATTTCTATCTTCTGTGTCCAGTCTCATGCCAAACATTGCCATTGACTTTTTAATTATGGTTATTTTCCATGTGTAGAACTTCTTTTACCACTAGAAATTCTGCTTATCTGTTTTTTCAGCCTACTGTATTTTTTATAATTTCCTATTCCCTATAGTTATCTTCCAGTTGTGGTTTATTTGTTCGCATTTGTTAGATGTGGCTGTTTTACACCATGTCTGATAATTCCAATATTAAGAGACTGTGATGTGAGATAGTGTCTCTTATACAATCTTTTCCGTGTACAACTCATCTTGTTTTCTTGGAGAACTTACATTTACTGCTTGTTGGTTGTTGGCCTTGAAATCTGTGGGTATTTCCTGAAGCCTATTGTGGATGCTCCCTCCTCTAAGAGGCTTTGTGTTTGCTTTGGGGCCCTGCCAATCAGGGCTACCTCAGACCAAGGTCATTTGCACCTAGTGTGCAAATCTCTGAGGCTCTAGGTCTGAGATCATAACGTCCCAGGGCAGCCTCTGCAGCACTTCCCAGGAGTGTGAACGTGTGTGGAGGGGTTGGAGAATAGATCTAATTTCTCCATCACTGTTAAGAGAGTGTAATCCCCCCTCCTCAGTGCCCCGCTCAGGGTAGGAGATTCACAAAAGTGCATGTGCTGGGAAGACCTGGACTCCGACCTTTCTGGCCCTTGCAACCCCCACTAGAGCCTGTGCTTGGGTTAGTGGTAGGCACTGCCAGGGTACAGTCAAGTCTGTGCTCATGTCTTCTACTCCACTCTCCAGTTAAGACTTCCATTCAGAATTGGTCTAGAAGTTCCTCCACTGTCTTTTCAGAGTTTGAATACTTTTAAGGTCTTGTTCTTTTATATTTTATCTGGCCTTTATCATTGTTTTCAGTGATTTAATTTAATCCAGATAACCATACCCACTGTTACCAGAAACTCTGTGTCTTATGGCAATGATTTCTGAGTATTGCCCCAGTATTGCTTATTGGTTCTTTATCCTGGTGAACGATACCCCATGGATAATTTGTTAAGATCCACTGTTTATAAACATCTATACCTAGCTGTATATAAACATTTAGTTTATTTGGTAAACACGAAATGCCATCATAATAATCGTTGAAACTACAGCCCATAGTATTACGATAGGAAAGGTATCATTTGCAACTCATGGGTTTCATAAGAAATATTTTTTAATGCTGTAACCTATGGGAAATCTTCTAATTACCTCTTCTTGAGCATGACTGGAATACATGAAATGGAAGACCTAGCACTCTAAGGAGCATAACATTGTTGGAAATGTTAGCGCAAACTGTGTTCAAGGCTGCTGATCAATACTTTATGTGGAAGTGATTACATGCATTTAATTCTTGATGAGCACAATTGCTTAACTCAGATTTTTTTCCAGAGTTTAGACCACATTAATTGCTCAGAGTTGGAAATCAACAGTGTGGCCTACACAGCAGTCAGCAGTACACGATGATTTGGATTGTGTAGACAACTTGCTCCCATTCACGGTGGTTTCAAGAACATGTAACCAGTAGCAAAGAGAAAAATAACGGTGAACAAAGGTGATTCTTTGTTAGAAAATCCTGGCAATAATATACATACATCACCTAAAATATATTTCAGTTTCTTTAATTTAAAAAACTAAGCTAAGTTATAATGCCTTTTTTTAATAATGCCTTTTTTTTTAAATGAAAACCTGTCCCTTTGTAAGTTTTTAAACTAAAGGCTAGAGGCTAATAAATATTGAGTAATTTATCGTTAATTAATCCAGATTTTTGAATTAATCTTAAGAGCTGGTGAGGTTTTAGAATGTGGAACTCTGAGAAACTTCTACTGGGAATGTAAGTTGGTACAAATACTTCGGAAAAATGGTAGTAGCTATTGAAGCCAGACATAGTATATGCCATTGATTCAGCAATTTCACCTCTAAATATACATTCGGTAGAAATATGGGCTTATGTTCACCAAAATACATATAGAAAGATGCTCATAACTCCAAACAGGAAACCGTCCAAGTGTCCATCTCAGCAATCTAATGGATAAATTATGGTTTAGTCACATGATAGAATACCTCGTAGCAGAGAAAATGAATGATACATTATTATGCTTCAGAACTTGGATAAATCTCACAAAGTTAATGCTGAGATAAAGATGAAAGATACAAAATATCAGGATCCAGTTGCATTAAATTTGAAAACAGACAAAGCTGTTACCAGTCAGGATAGTGGTCATTCCTAGGGCAGGTGGTGACTAGAGGGAGCTACGAGGGGCCTTTGCAATGTTCCGGTAAAGTCTTTTTTTGATCTGGGTGCTGGGTACAGGAGTGTGTTCATCTTGTGAAAGTTAACCGAGACATATGCCTGAGGATTAGTATACCTTTATGTACGTATGTTCTGTTGAATTAAGTGTACGTAAATATAAAAATACTTTTCATAAATTAATTTATAATTATAAATTCTTAAGTAACATTAAGACCTTAGAGCAGTAGTTAATTAATAAATAATCTTTGGAAGCCTAAACAGTTCTAAATAAGAAACAGTTACAAAACAGTGATCATTAAGTAAAGTTTTTACTTTATTTTTTACAAGGGCAGTAGATGAACAAAATTTGTAAATGCTTTTGAATTATACCTTTCAACTATACTTTAAAATTGTTTAAATTGTATGGCATAAATGCTAGTAGACAGAAAAATATCTAAATTATTCTTTATTTTCTCTCTAACTTTTCTTATGCTTGATTAAAAAGAAGGTTGATTACTTTGGTTAAAGATGATAACTAAATAGTTAATACAAAGAAATATAAATATGTGTAGAAGATAATATGATTTTCTGTTTATTAAGAAAACTAGAATAGTTTATTCAGAGAGTAAATTTAATTTGATACCCATTTTGTTTTATTTAATAGACTTAGTTTTAAAGCTACAGTTCAATACTTTAAATTCATTTCTATTTGTGTATTTATACATTTGTGAATGCCTAAAGGCATACATATGAGGGCATATTAATCCTTTACTGTAGATTGTTACATGAATAATGTACACAAAAAGTAAAATTGGAATTAGTCTTTTGAATATAAAATAATTAGGTTATTTTATACTCGTTAATAAAGATTTTTGTCAAAATATTCTGAAATTTCAAAAAATATATTTCTCATAAATAAGTAAAAGTGTATAGATCTTGGTAAATGTAACCCCCCCTTTTTTGCAAAGTAACTGATAAGAATTAGCATATCTATTAATCATTGGTGTGGACTTGTATCCTGTATTAATTTCCTATTGCTTCTGTAAAAAATTATCAAAACTTTAGGGACTTAACACAAGTTTATTATGTTATGATTTGGGAGGTGAGAAGTACAAAATTGGTCTTTGGGGTTAAAATCAAGGTGTCAGTACACCTGTGTCAAGGTGTCAAGTACACCTGTGTTCCTTTTGGGAGAAGTAAGGGGAAAAGTCTTTTCCCTCTCCTTTCCTGGCTTCCTGGGGCTGCCTGTGTTCCTTGGCTCATGCGTGACCTCTTATTCCATCTTCAAAGGTGGCAGCGTAGCATCTTCAAATCTCTCTGACCTCTCCTTCTGTTGACACATCTCCTCCTCTGACTCTGACCCTCTTTTCTCCTTTTTCTCCTCTTTTCTCCTCTCTTTATGAGGAGGTCTTGTTATTCTATTGAGCCCATCTGTCTAATCCAGCATAAACATCTCAAGATCCTTGACTTAATCACATCTATAAAATCCCTTTTGTTGTGTATGATAACAAATTATCAGGTTCTCGGGATGAGGATGGTGGACGTCTTTCTTTCTACCATCGTCCTGTGTACCACAGATTCCGGTTTTTATCCAGGGCTTCATGACTGAAATTATTTTGGTGCTCAAAACAGATGTGGCCAGTATAAAGTCTTTCGAATTGATTCCTGTGTCCTTGTGACATACTCCATCATTTTCGGAGTGATTTTTTAACTTGCTGGCACAGCAAGATATTCTTGCTTTGGCTTCTAGCTTCTCTAGCCTGGCCTAGTCATTTCCCAGTCAATTCTCAGAGGAGTTCTGGCTCCTTTTCATGGGAGGTGGCATTAGAAACCACGGTGTAGGGCCCTAAGTGTGCCTCTCTTTCCTGGGATGTCTCCGCTTCTGAAATATATACATAAAATAGAGCTGGGAAATGGATACATGTATATACATGTATGAGCACACACAACACACGTATGCATGCTTGCGTATATTGGTACACACACACACACACATATTTTGAAATCATAAGTTCACGCTAATAACTTCAAACCCAGTCCCTGTCCATATGGTTCCTTCTATCTACTCTATGCTGTGTTCATAAGATACTTGGATTGGTCCCCTTCCTCCTCTTTTAGTGTGGTTATAATACTCATCTGAAACACAGTTGGTTAGTTTTCAGTTCGCTTTCAATTGTTGGGTTTCTTTTTCCCCTTCCTATCCTTTTATCTTTTGAGTACACGTAAGGTTAACATGCTTCCAAAAGTCAAAGCTGTAGAAAAAGATGTATTCAGAGCAGGGCCACTCCATATCAGTTCGTAGAGCTCTTCCTCACTCTTCATTGGAGCAGTATAGTACTCTATTCTGTGTGTATGTATCATAGGGTTATTCAACCCATCTCTTATGTTGGGACGTTTAGGTAGTGTCTAATATTTTTCAGTTACAAACAAATAGCCCATGTACATGCAGTTTCCTATTGTTGGAGGTGTAACTTCAGGGCACGTTTCCAGAGTGGTGATTGTGGGATTGAAGGATAATTACATAGGGGTTACTATTTTGCTTCCCCCACCTCCTAGTAATATATGAGTGTCTGGTTCTCCCCAGTCCAGTCTTGCCAATAGCAAATGCCAGTCTTCTGAAATTTTGCCAATCTTTTGTGCCTTGGGAATTCCTTAACATCTTTTTTAGGTATTTAATATTGTAAGGAAGAGTTAAACAATGCCGTGTCTAGTTTTGGTAGTTGTTCTCCTCAAAAGGGGTATTCTGCGTGGCCCACTCTGCCATTAGTGGAGGTAGGATTCATGGCGTAGGCATGTTTCCCCTGTATGGCCGATATGACTTTGGAGGAAAGGGGACTGGTAGTTGATGCGACATGTTAATTATTGTGCTGTCCGATGTACCAGATTTTCCAAGGCTTGCTGTAAGGAAGTGGTGGTTAATTTTCAAATGTAGGATAAGAATTTCAATTGAGTGCTTGGAATAGTAAACTTCAGTTTTCAAATGATGTACTTTCATCTGTAAAATAAAAAAAACACCCCACTACAAAAATAATAGTATAAAGCATACTTTCAACAAATGATTGTTTCAGAAATACACTTTCCATAGGTTACAGTGTTGCCTTTTTTCTTTGTGAAAAAAGAAAATTTGAATATGGTTATGTGGCTATTTATGGGTTAAAGCTGCTGAACTCTAGTATCTCGTGTTCGTCATTTCTTAAAATGGAACATAAGTTTGTTACATGATAAATTACCGTTTTGGGCATCCAAGGCTTTAAGAACAAGTGAAGTAAACTTTAGCCATCTGAGCATTATTTACATATTTTGGCGTCATTGTGATTGTGTAGTTTAAGTGTCCCAGAGCTGTCAGCATCCCTAGGTCACAGACATTCATTTCTTTTGGGACATTGAGGATCACTGGCAGCAACTCACGTGCATATATATGCACACATAGTTGGGGGGGTGGTTTGAGCAAAGAAATGAAAAGTCCCTAGACCTGGGAACCTGTATTTTTGTTTTCAGTAAACGATGACCCTGTTTTTAGGACATGTCCTTAAATGATCTTTTACCACAGACGAATGCCTTTAAGAAAGTAATTGTCACAAGCATTAAGTATTAAAGCTCCTCGGATTGTTCTATACATAGGTGTATTAGCTCTGCAACTAAACTAAGTAACAAATCATGGAATTTTATGGTAGAAGACATTAGTGTAGGGGAGCCTGATTAGAGTTGCAGTGGTATTGGCTTAAATGGTTTATCTGTTGTTTGTAAATTCTGTGGAAGGTTCTAGAAGAGGAAAGCACTGTTGAACAAACCATCTACTCCGCAGCAGCGGTTACTCGCTGTGTCTTGTCTCAGGTGATTCAGTCTCTTGTTTGTTAACAGGTCGACGCAGTACCAGTGGGTAAAGCCATGACAGTTGAAGGTTTGTCATCCACAGTGTTGGATTTTGTTGTCACGGTAGCCTTTTGTCCTGTTTTCTTTGTTATTACGCTGCTTCGTTGCCATCTGGCATTGGGTTGTCTTGAAAGCATTGTAATGTGGCCTCTCAAAATGCGGACGGAGTTTTGTCATGAGCCACACTGCACTCCCCACATATTATTTTTAAATCAAGAAGTGTTTTATAACATGACTAATGAGTAGTCGTCTTTGTTTTGGCATATGATACGGGATTTGAATGTCTCAGGCTCTAAGGGAACTTAGCCCCGTTTTAGGTAAAAATCTATTATGTATAGAATTGTTGAATCACTATATCATACACATGAAACGGATATAACACTGTATGTTACTTACACTGGAACTAAAATTAAAAATTTAACAACACATCATTGGGTGTTAAGAAAATAACAAGTGAATGCTGTTTCAAAGTGTATTTGGAAGAGGGAATGGACAGAGATCTCTGTGAGGGGTGCGGGTCTTGGATTACGTGCAGGGGGACCTCCTCTTTGTGTGTAGGGCAGTACAGCCTACCTGCGGAAGACAGAGAAAAGCTGTCACCTTGAAATATCTTCCTGGCCTTCTTACAACCATTAGGCCACAGACGGGTCTGTATTGAACTTCCATTTCCTTTGTAGGTAGGGATCCAGGAGCGGCCTTGAAGCTTGGATGAACAAAAGGGTGGGGGTGGCAGGGGAAGTACACGTTGTCTGTATAAATAAGGAGCTGGCATTGGGTGGAGAATGAAGAGGAAGAAAGGAACGAAGAGGGGGCCTAGAAGAGACAGGCAACAGGGCAGGAGCCTCAGAGCTGAGCTGTGTGTGTGTGGAGGGGGGGGGGGCGGGGAGACAAGGTTAGTGGGAAAAAAAAATCAAAGGTGCAGGTGATTCAAAGATGACTAAAAGCAGGAGGTTTCATATTCAATTGCAAATTGTGGGTGTTGCCATTACAAAGCCGCATCCCTCGGAACCATCAGTAGAGTCTGGTGTATATATGGAGAACTTGGGAGATTTTAAATTCAGTCCTTACAAAGGGATCATGTGGTACCGTGAGCAAGGTGGAGATGAGGGAAGACCACCTGAATGATGACACACAGAGGCTGCTGATTGGGAGCTTGCGGCAGTAGGGACATCATCACCCTCACTTGTATTCGGCAGAGGGTGTAAAAACTTTAGGGCAAAAAAAGGGAAGGCTTAAGGTGTATCTTGGTCGGCATGGGGGGAGCTGGAGGCAGACTAATGAGAAACAGGGCCTCCTATGGGATGGATTAGGGGAGCAAATGTGACTTTGTCTGGCTGGTCGTGAGTGGGAGGCAGGCTACAACAAGCCGTGGAGCTGGCATTCGTCCTCCAAGTCCTGAGCGTCCTGAGCTCATTGCAGCAGGTGTTGTGAGCTGGCTTCTGTGCCTGCTTCCCGCGGAGGACCTGGGACAGAGAGTCCTCATTGTCATGTCTGGTCTGACCGCCTTTCATTTGGATAGTCGGTCTCAGAAGCAAACAGCAGGAGAAGGGAAAAAGCAAATAAAATACTAGAGTAAGTGAAAACTCAAGAGTTGGCAGTGAACCATGGAGAAGGAAATAAGCCATTGCACGTTCTGAGAAATCTGAGAGAGGACTTGAGATTAATTACAGCACGCAGGCCTGAGCATTTTATTTAAAATTCAAAGTTGGGCTCACCTCAGCTTGCAACCAGGATACAAAAGCAAATCCCTTTTCTTTTCTTTTCTTTTCTTTTCTTTTCTTTTCTTTTCTTTTCTTTTCTTTTCTTTTCTTTTCTTTTCTCTTTCTTTCTTTCTTTCAAAATTACCATGTGTAGAACAAGTACTTTTAGGTTTCAAAACTTTTGAAACGTCCTTTTCATAGTAATAGGATGAATTAATATGAATAGAGTTAAAGCAGTGATGTAATAAGTAGACCCCCAAAAAAGGTTTAAGGTTTTGGTTTACTTACGTATTTATCACTCGCATATTTATAGTAAGTGCCTTTTTAAACCACCTCTTTATTTTTTTAATATTTTTTATTTTTATCTTAGAGAGTGAACTGGGGAGAGGGGCAGAGGGAGAGAGAGAGGGAGGCTCTTAAGCAGGCTCCACATCCAATGCAGTGTCTGATGTGGGGCTCGATACTACGACCCTGGTATCATCACCTGAGCCGAAATCGACTCAGGGGCTCAACCGACTGAGCTATCCAGGAGCCCCTGTAAACGACCTCTTTAAAAGATTTAATTATACTGGAATTAAAATGAAAAACTTAATAAAAAAATCAATGAATGTTGAGGAAGATACACTAGTGAGCTAGAATCAGATCCTGCTCTGAATAGGTTAAGTGTTGGTTGGGAGGAAGAGACCAAGATGAAAAAGAAAGATTGGACCATGGTTTGAAGAGTGCTGTATTGGTGGTTTGCTTGGGGTATGCCAAGAGCCCTTTCAGTCTGACAGGGTCTGGAGATGGTTTTTAGAGGAGATGATTTTATTCTTGAACTAGGTCTTGGACATAGGTAGGGATTAACTCCTGAGTGGCCTCCTGGGTGAGGGGTGGGTGTTTCAGGCGACGGAATCCTGTATGCCAAGGGAGAGAAGCATGAAATGTTTACATGAGCCATTTTAAGGTTTCTCTTGGTATTATTTTGAGACACTTAGAGTAATTTACTTGAAAATACTTCACCGTAGAGGTGTAAAATGATATGCATGAGTTGGTTTTAATGTCTGCCCTCGGAAAGGTTAGTTTGTATGTGAAGGATGCCATACTCTCGCCATATTCTTGAAGTGTGCCATATTCTTGAGGGAGTACTCCCTCAAGAGGTGGTTGGTGAGCCCTGGAAAGACTCTAATCTGAAGTTCACAGCTGTGAAGCGTCTTTATCTTGGTGACCCTTTTGTTAGAAAGATTATTTTCTTTGGTGAGATGAATCCATTTTTAAAGATACGTGGATTGGCTGGAAGTCTTGGGCAAGTGGCCCACCCTTGGAAGGGTACAAGTTTCCAGTGAGCCCCGTGGATTGGTATTCTTGGCATCAGATTCTGATTTGTTTCTGCATTTTGTACATTGGAAGCCTTTGGCAGTCTGGTGAGGTGTGTGAACTCATTCTTGGAAAGACATTTTTAAATGCATCAGGGAAAATAACGTGCACAGGGATATACAGGAAATGATTTGTACTGAAATACAGATTCAAGATATTTTTAAGAAACAACAAATTTGCTCTGCTTCTGGGCCCAAGCAATCATCGTTGCTGTTTTCAAGAGCCAGTTTCTGGGTCCCTCTCCCCCACTGCCACGCTCTTCTGTGTCACTTTGAGCACCCTTGGAACTGTGGTCTTGTATTTTATAGCTGCCCCCCTCTTTGTGTGAGTTACTGTGTGACCTCCAGGGATTTGGGGCCAGAGGCTAGAATTTTGTTCAATGTGTCACCGTGTGCCAATCTGCTCTCTCAATTTAGAGTTGCTTTCTCATCTCTGATTGGTATCTTCTAGGTTATATATCCAGGTAATTGTTTTAAGGTTCATCTGGATGTTTTTAAAACAAATTCAGAGTAAACTACTCTAAATATCTCCAAAAGGAAAAAGAAACAAGGCCCAAGTCATCATCTGGATGGATCTCTAGGCCTTTAAATGTAACTTTTAGCGGCTATTTATTTCAAGGACAGTGGCAATGACAAAAACACCTTCTTCTCTGCCAAGAAACTCTGGCGCATCCACACATCCCAATTTATGTAATGTTAGTTATTTCATGTTTGTGTTCATTTCCATTCTACACCTTAGTAGCTATTAAGTTTTGATAGTGGTGGTAATAAAATCCCTGTACCTACATACTGCGAGCTCATTGACGTTATGTGTGTGTGTGTGTGTGTAATCTACTTATGTGGGTCTACTTACACTTAATATTTGTGTAAGTGTTGAGATGTATCACTCCTACAAATCTTTTTCTTGTATTTTGTGAGAGTAGATATAGTAACCCTTCTGATTTGTATAGGAGTATATTGAAATGTTTTATTTTTCTATATTTCTTTTGTTATATTTTCTTTATATTTTCTATTAAAATTTGACTCCATTGTTTCTCTGCTCTATGCTCCAAAGTAACCAGCGTTTTAAAACTTTAACTTTCATCTGTTCTCTTTTGCTAGAATCATTGGTTAAGTGAACGTTTTGCAAAGGTATGTGGTGTTTTTCATTTTAGGATTTTACAACCAATGATCTTTTCTGAAAAACCATTTATTACTTTGATTTATGTAGTTATTGCATAGAATATAAATAAAATGGATGAAACTGTTTTTCAGTGTTTATTTCCCTTGCCTTGTTCGACTTGCTAAGCATCTGGACATTTTCAGAGTAATTTTATTTTTATTTCTCTGTGAGTTATGGGCAGCTTTCTTTGGGTAATGTAATCAACTGTCATTGCTCGGGAAAAATATGAATTAAAGGTGAATAGTCAAATAATCTAATTTGTCTTGTAATCTGCATTTGCATATTATAGTAAGCACATTATTTCTCCATTACCATCCTCTACCTGTTTCTTCTTCTAAAGGATCATTCTCAGTTGGAAGGATTAAATTTCTATCGTCTGGGATACAATTCTAATTGCCTTCAGTCATTCAGAGGACAAGTGTTAATTAAAAAATTAAATGATATTGTAATGAATTAGATTTCTTCTTTTAAAACTGATTACATATATTTTTAATCCAGAAATTTATGTTTGGTGTGTATTTAAGTTTATAGGTATTGTTTTGGGCTACATAGTGAGATACCGTCTGTGCCTTTTTGCAGGTTGCTTGTTTTCATTAAATACATTGATGTGAGATTTATCCATTCTATTTTTGAACTCTTATAATCAGATCTTCAGTGAATAGCTTTGAATGTGTTACTGGAAACTTTGGTTGCTGTTATGAAATTCTTCTTCCAAGTTCTTGTACCACTTTATTGGTTTACTGTGGTATGTAGTACCCATTTCCCCTAAGTTTTTCAAGCTCTTGGTACTAAGGTAATTTCTTAACTGGATCTGTGTAAATTGGTATCTCAGTGTTCTAATTTTCATTTCTCTGATGGTGGGTTTGAATAGTTTTCATATGTTTGTTGACTCTGTGGGTATTCTCTTTTGAAAACCATCATTTCTGCCTTTTGTCCAGTTTTGGGGGCTGTTCGTCTTTTTCTCATTGATTTTTCTCTTGCATTCTGCATATGAATCCATTTGTCAGATTTGGGGATTGCAGAACTTTCTCCTAGCCAATGGCTTTTCTTTTCATTTTGTTTCTAGGGACTCATCCTATATAAATGTTTTTTGTTTTAATGTAGTCAAACTTATTAATGTTTCTCTTTTAGTTTGTGCTTTTTAGATGCTACTTAAGAACTCCTTCCAGGGCACCTGGGTGGCTCAGTCGGTTGGGTGTCTGACTTTAGCTCAGGTTGTGATCTCATGGTCCATGAGTTCGAGCCCTGCCTTGGGCTTGCTGCTGTCGGGGTGGAGCCTACTTCAGATCCTCTGCCCCTCGCCCCGCCCCTGCTTGCACTCTCTCTAAAAAATAAACATTAAAAGAATGAAAAAAAAGAAGTCCTTTCCTATTTTAATGCCACAAAACTATGCTCTATTTTCCTTTAAAAGCCTTTCTTTTTAACTATTCAACCTTTAAGCCTCCTGTAATTATTTTTTCAGTGTTCTCTGGTATTTTTTACCAAGTAGATAGCTAATTGTAGCTCTCCCTTAAATGAATAGTCTACATGTTTTTCCACTGTTGCTAATAATACTATCACTGCCCCTTGCTGAGTTCCCATATGTGTCTGTTTCTAGGCTCTCGGTTATATTCCATGAATTTCTTTGTCTAGCTCTACATTTACACCACTTGGTTTCCCTTATAGGAAGCCTGGAAACTTGGTAGGGTAAACCATCTCTGCCCCACAATTTCTTGAAAATCTTGTATTATTCTTGATTCTCTGCTGCTGTTGAAATCGACCTCTGTGCTCTGGAGCTAAAACATAATATGAAGACAGAGTTTGGGTATAAAGAAGGAAGATAGTTGATTATTCTGCCCGGCAGAGGAGGCTGCAGGAGGCTAGTGTCTCTAAGAGTGGCAAGCCTGTCCTAGGAAAAGGCTGAGGGGTTTCCTAGGAAAATACAGGATCTGGGTGGTTTCGATAGGAATGTATAGGTATGTGCTGCCAGCCGCCTTCGTCATGTCTTCCTAGGTGGTCTCATGTCTAGTGTTGGCACAGCCGTCCGAGTCTCATTGTTAAGTGTACGTTGAGGTCAGCGAGATGTCAACGTCGATACTGAGTTCCCGGAACAAAGCATTCTGCAGAAAAACGTATGAGGGGAAGGGAGAGGCTTCAAGAATGAGGAAGGGAAGAACTTATTCAGGGTCCAGCCTTGCTGAAGGCACCAGTGTGCCCGTCTTCATTTCCACCCATCTTTATGTTTCTATAGCATTGTCACTATTTTCCAAATACGTTACGGAATCAATATGAGGAGGTAATGCAAACCTTCTTGGACTATTTATTTGTATTACACTGGAATGATCGGTTAATTTGCAGAGAGTTGACCTCTCGGAGTCTGTTCATCAATGACCATGTGTTCCCTTTGTTTATTCCTTCTCTGATACATAGATCTGAGTTTCTGACCTATATCATTTTTCTTCCTTCTGAAGAACTTTTGAAAACATTTCTTGCAAGGCAGGTCTACTGGCAGAAAATGTTTTCCGTTTTTGTTTGTGTGAGAAAAATCTTTATTTCTCCTTTTACTTTTGAGGGATAATTTCACTCAGAATTCTAGGTTGGTGTTTTTTTTCTCTTAACACTTGGAATATTTCATGCCAGTGTGACCCATCAGGTAAAATGAATTGAGATAAGCACGTCATTAGTGTGAGATTTGATGTGTATGTGGCTTGAAGCCAGGTTGCGTTCCCCGTTTGCTCTACCTGTGGTTTTTCAGAGGCTAAAATTCCCTCCGGGGTCCTAGTTTTTGTCTCTCCTGTTGCTTTGGGTTTCCCTAATAACTCCTTCTCACATAAAACCCGTGTCTTGCAACTCTCTCCGTGGTAATCCATGTCGTTATACAGGAGCCCAGTTGATGTTGGGTAAGGCATGGCCGGAGGGGATACGTCCCACGGTCCCGTGGTTAGGATTCTTTTTGTGAGCCTCTGCGTCTGGTCTCTGACGTTCACAGGTGTTTGTCAGTTGTCCCTGCGCCTGTGCCCGGGGGAGACAGGAAGGCTCGGAGGGTGCTGGAGTTGGGATTGTCTTTCCCAGGTTGGTTAGGTTCTACTGAAACCTTACTATAGGCTCTGGTAAGATAGTGTCCTTTGTGTCCAGGCCTTTGTCGAGAAGAAAAGAATGTTCTGAGCGTGTTTCAAAATGGCTCATTTTCCTTCCCTCTGCTGGAAGCATGAGGGGTTTTTCTCTGATCTTCACTCTGAGAGTCCAGTGGGGACTCGGGGAAGTAAACTCCTGGGCGTGTGGGTGCTCCAGTAAGGCTGGGCACCAGGAGCTTTTGTCCCCCAAGCTCAGGCTCCCAACAGTTCCTCAGTTAGCCTTCAGGTTTTGTACCAGCTGCTGACTCCACTGGCCTTTCTTCTCCCGTTAAGCTGTGATTTTGTTTGCCTGTCTCTTCAGGGGAGCGGTTTGTTCTGTGACTTCAGTTCTTGGAGGTGTCTGAGAAGAGTTGTTGATTTTGTTTGTTTCGCATTTTCCTTGTTGTAAGGATGGTTGTGACAGCTTTCAAGCTTTTTGCAGAAGCGTGTCAATGGCCATTGTACCTGTAAATATTTTCTACATTTTTTTTCTGTAAAAGGATACCGTAGATACCTTAGAATTTGATTGCTTCTATAGATTTTGGCTTAATTATGTCATTTAGTTGGTTATTGTAGGCATGTAGGAATACTGTTGATTTTTGTCTGTTCATCTTCTGTCTGATGATCTTGCTTTTTGACCATGCTTAGTTGTTTTTCAAATGTGAGTTGGACACCTGTCATTTACTTCAGTCCCACTCCTCTTTTGATGTATCCTCTTAAATCTTTAAGGTAGGCGTTGACCATGTTGATGGGTGTTAATAGTGGGCTATGTTTGTTTCCTTTGCATGGTTTTTGCTTTTGACACAACTGGCAGTTCAGAGGAATCAAAATTCCTTAATGGAGCGTGACATCTATGCTTTGAGCAATGTGATATCACTTAATGGAAGAGGGTGATCAAAACATCTCTGGGTCTTAGGATCCTTGTACCAATATCTGGATAGAATATTATATGTGAACTTACAAGGGGGTGCATGGGTGGCTCAGTCGGTTAAGCATCTGACCTCGGCTCAGGTCATGATCTCATGGTTCGTAGGTTCGTGGGTTCGAGCCCCGTGTTGGGCTCTGTGCTGACAGCTCAGAGCCTGGAGCCTGCTTCAGATTCTGTGTCTCCCTCTCTCTCTGCCCCTCCCCCTCTCGTGCTCTGCCTCTCTCTCTCTCAAAAATAAATAAACATTAAAAACCTTTTTTTAAACTAGAATAGGTTAACACTGGTGGGTTACTGCCCATGTGTAGAGATCTTTACCTGTGCAGGGCTTCATCTCATTGGTCTGGATAGCAGGATGGTATTGTGGGGCCGGGAACAGTTTCTTCTGCCCTTTTATCAGTGTAGGGAGAACAAATGCTTGTCTTAGGACCAGGAATACATTCAGTTGTAAACAACGGGAATTTTGTTTCTTGTCACCAAAATCGTTCATCAAAGGAGAGAGTAGTTGGTTTCCAAATTAGACTGCAGAAATGATTTGTCCTTTCTTCATTGTTCATTTTCATCAGGGGGAATCGATTTGTTATTTTGGAGTTGGTTTCAAACCACATTTGATTGTACCCTCAATAACTAGGAAATCCTAGAGGTGATTTGTATAGTGGATTTATATCTTTTGAATATGTTTCTAAAAATAACCAAGATTAACTTGTCATAGCTCTTTGATGTATTTAATAAAACATAAAGATTGGGTGTCTCCTTTCCCCCCAATATTTTGGTTGTGTAGTTTAATCTTGAATAATGATCACTAGCTTATATATATTCATTTGGTGGTTTAATGTCAACCCACGCCAACCGGATTTTGGATTATATACTAAGGTTCCTTTCATAGACTCTGAAGGTTTTGATAAATTACTGTTTTGATGATCAGAATGTCATTTTGACCTGAGGACTTTTTCAGAGTTAAATGAGCCTGGTGATTTATGTAGAGTTTAAATCCAGGATAAATTTAGCTGTTGATTTTCCCCCTCTTTTGATTAGTGATTCTGTCAGTGCAAAAAGCACAGATAGTGGTTAATACCAGTTTTGTGATTATAAACATTTGAACCAAGTCTTTTACATCTTTTCTTTAAGGTTGTTGATTATATCCTGCCACCCTTGGTCTCGTTGGTTCAGAGCCAAAATGGTAAGTGTGACCCCGTCACTGAGAATGCCAGTAGGTGCACATTCTGTTTTCATTCTATCGCCATGGACTCACATTCTTGGCATTTTTCTTTCAAGTGGAGTGGAGACTCTTCAGCTTGCGGTTGCTCTCAGAAACCACATCTCTACTTGTGAACCAGGAGGTCGGGGATGGCAAGAAGGAGGCGAATGTTGACTCTGACAGCAATCTACTGGCTCTCATTAGAGATGTCTTACTTCCCCAGTAAGTCCCACGTGCTGCATTCGCGCAGAGAAGTGCAAGATGTCTGGAAGCTTCTGTCAGACTAGTTCTAATGATGGGGTTGGGGTCTTGATGTTCTTATGTTTTTGTACATATGCTTACGTGCTCGCAAAAAAGAAATTTGGTAACAGAGGCGCTACAGACTACTACACTGCCTAGAACCCAGGAGAATCCATTTAGAGCCTTAGCTGTTTTCCATAAGGCACATGACTCTGAGGTTACGCAGATTTAAAGGTGTTAATGGCCAGAAGGTAAGGTTTATTATTCAAGGTCAACATTACAAGACTACTGGAACGTGGAATCGGGATGTTTCTCTGACCCTACTCAGAAATCAAAGAGATGGACGGAAATCTTCCTTCACTCCAAACTCTTGGAACGGAAATTAAGTTTAGTTACAAATAGGATATTTCAGCAGGGCTGCAGGGGGGTGGTTGGTGGTGCTAGAACAAGTAATGATTAGTTAACAGAATGGGGTTACGTTTTTCTTCTACTCCATTGCTCAGGTAGCAGACACGGTAGGGTGACTACCAAGAGGACCCAGTGCAAACACGTGAAACTCTAAAATGACACCTTGTAATTGAGGCACACTGAATTTTTTTTTCTCCCACACTATGAGTCTTATCAAAAGTACAGGGTTACCTCGTTTTATTATGCTTTGCTTTATTGTGCTTCACACACGTTGCACCTTTCACAGTTGAAGGTCTGTGGCATCCCAGTGTTGAGCAAGTCTCCAGTTTTCCCACAGCATCTGCTCGCTTCATGTCCCTGGGCTACCTTTTGGTAATTCTCACCGTGGTTCCAACTTTTTTATTAGTGTATTTGTTTCCATCTGTGATCAGTGATTATGACTCGCTGAAAACTCGGGTGATGGTTAGCGCTTTTTAGCAGTAAAGTTTTTAAAAAGTATGTGAATTTTTTTTTTTTTTAGACATAATGCTATTGTACGCTTAATAGACTATAGCATAGTGCAAACTAACTTTTATACGTGGTGGGAAACCAAAAAGTTCGTTTGACCTTTTTTATTGCTGCATTTACTTTACTTTGGGGGCCTGGGTTGGAACCCACTATATCTCCAAAGTATGCCTGGAGTTAAAGTTGAAAAACACATGCCAGATATCACTGTTAAGGAAAGTTTTACAGAATTCAAAGTTGCACGTCATGCGTTGATGGGCCTGCTTGATCCTGGTGTCCTCGGGGGCCCGAGCTGCAGTCTGAGGTCAACAGGTTTTCAGGAACAGCACTTTTCACCAAATGCTCCCCTCAGTTTGTTCAACTTCTCCAGATCTCTGGTTCTCATTGAGGAAAAAACTAACTTCCACGATGTATAGAAACCTGGTCTGATTATATTTTGAAGCATTCAAGCCCTCGTCGTTGGTTTAGGAAGGTACATTTGTGAAGCCTGTGGCCAGTGTGTCTGAGCCGCCTCCTGGCTGAGGGGGCCTGTCTTGACAGGTTGGAGTTGAATCTGTAATGGCTTTCGTTTATCAAGCCAGACTCTTGTTTCTTTTATTCCTGCACTGCTGTACTTGGTCTCAGGGAGACTCCTGATAATGAATATATACTGTAAGAATACTTTTCTTACTGTGTGGTTCAGTCGGTTGAGCGTCTGACTTCGGCTCAGGTCATGATCTCGCAACCCGTGAGTTTGAGCCCCGCGTCGGGGTCTGTGCTGGCAGCTCAGAGCCTGGAGCCTAATTTGGATTCTGTGTCTTCCTCTCTCTCGGTGCCTCCCCCGCTCATGCTAGCACTCTCTCTCTTTCAAAAATAAATAGATGTTAGAAAAATTTTATTTTGTTTTGTTTTATTTTATTTTATTTTATTTTATTTTATTTTAATTTTTTTTAATGTCCTTTTCTGCAAGAACCAATGTTTATTAAGAAGGTACAGGCCCGTTTACAATAAATATCAATAACATCATGAAAGACTGGAACTATTGTATCAATACTGAACTTGTGTAACCAAAGCACATTCTGTATTTAAGGAAACACAGCATACACGTACCAAAACAAAAACAAAGAAAATCAAAAGAAGACAAACCCATACACAGCAAAATCAAACATCAGCCTTAAAATGAGAAATTTTAAAAAAGAATACTTTTGATACCCAAAGTAAAAAAGTGGTTATGTATATGAAAAAAAAATTTAAAACTTTGTTCGGTGGAGCTTTCTCATTAAGAAGCTATCAATGAAAGTATTTTTGGTTGCATATGTTATCTCAGAGTGTGTATGTTTGTACTTCCATGGGTAAATATGAGATTAGAATACTCTCTCATGGGATTAATTCATGCTTTTAGTGCCATTTTACACTTCTGATCTGTATGTAATTACATGCATATTTCTGACAAGAAAATATAAATATATTTTTATACCTATGTATAAAAATATATATGTATACCTATGTATACCTAGGTATACCTATGTATACCTAGGTGTATACCTATGTACATATGTATACCTATGTACACCTATGTATAAAAATATATTTGTGCAAAGTGTGATTTACTTTGGATATCTGCTATCTAACGGTTTATACAGAAGCATTTTTTAGGGCCTGATATGTGCCCCCACCATAGGGACAGGGTTTTCTTTAGCAGGACTTCACAGTTTAGTGATAGCTGGTGAACACTCATGCAGATTTGAAATGAAATTTCTTCATATCTTGAAGTCTGTCCACTTTTGGAACAGTGTATAAAATAAAAAGTGTTAACTCTATAATCCTGTGCTTTTGTTTTACTCATCTGAGCTGGATTAAATAATACGTCTTTCTCGTAACACGTGTCTTTATATTTTCCAGAGATGAGGGGTTGCAGAGAAAAATACAAATGAAACCACATGGCAGTTGAAGAACAAAAGCAATGTAGACGAGTTCAGGTTTTTATTAAGCAATTTGAAATCCACTTTGGATAATAATGATAGGGAGTTGGTTGGGACATGGAGTAGGATGTTTTCACGGCTTGTGGACTGATTCTGATGTGAAACATGGATCTTGGCTTTGCAATTCACGCTCTCAGCCTCAGTCTTCTCATCGGTAGAATAGAGACCGTGGTACCTAACTCAGAAGATACTTGCGGGAATTAAATGGGATACCTCTTGTAAGACACTTAGTACGGTGTGTGGGGCATAGTACGCCCTTGGCAACAGCAGCACGACTGTTAGGTACGGTATTATCTCTCCTAGTAACCTTTAAAATGAAGATTGTAATAATACGGTCATAGTGATAACAGTACCTACTTCAGACCTGTGAAGTGGCTATTGAAATAAATATTGCTGATTGTGCCTCCCTGGAATATATGTAAATCCTCAGTAAATGTTATGTAAAAACTTAAAAAGTGAAATACAAGTAATACGTTTATTTACTTTGACTTTGGAAACCTAGAAGTCTTGGCAAGGAGTTTGGGCTTTGATGATAACTCTTGGTAATTAGAAGTTTAGAGATGCTAATAATAGAAAATTTGTGTTCTTCATGAGTAGGCAAATATATGGTTTAAATCTTGCCATTTGTGACAGCATGAAGGGTCCTAGAGGATTTTACGTTAAGTGAAACAAGGCAGACTTGAGAAAGACAACATTTGGTTTCACTTAATATGTGAAATCAAAAAAACATAAACACATGAACAAGGAAGACAAAAACAGACGCATAGGAAATAAACTGTTGGTTACCTGAGGAGGTTGGGGAGGTGACAGATGGTGATAACTAGACAGGGATCATTTTGTAGTGTGTAAAAATATTGAATTTCCATGATGTATGACTGAAACTAATAAAATATTGTATCTCACTTGTACTTTAAAAAAAGAATTGTGAAGTTTCTAGAGTTTGTAAGAGTGACCTACATCTGTTTTGGTTTGGCAAATACACATATTAACATCGATACTTCTAATATATTTTAAATGTTTATTTATTTGTTTAGAGAGAGTATGAGTGGGGAAGGGGCAGAGAGAGAGGGAGACAGAGTCTCCCAAGCAGGTGCCGCGCTGTCAGCACAGAGTCCGACACGGGGCTCAAACTCACCAACTGTGAGATCATGACCTGAACCGAAATCAAGAGTCAGATGCTTAACCGACTGAGTCACCCAGGCGCCCCTTAGTGTTGATACTTTTAATTTTGTTAAGGTTTTAATCCATCTTTGGTCTTAAATAATACTCGTGCTAAAGTCAAGATGCTGGGCTTTTCTTGCACATAGGCAGTAGGCTTCCCAGTTTTCACTCAAAAGTGTCGTATTAAGACTGTTTTATTTGTAAATAGTAACACTCACACTAATTTGGAAAATAATTGTGTGCTCACATTAGGAGCTTGTGCCGACATCTACTCTAGCTGGATTCGGGGCTTTGAGTGATGTCTACAGTCCTGTGTGTTTGTGTCTTTCTCACCGTCTCTGTGCTCTGCCTACAGTTACGTGACTTTGTTCTCATAGAGGCTCTTTCTACTTGGTGGTTAAATGGCTCCTGGGCGGTGATCCTAGGGAAAGAGTGGGTGTCTTTTGTCATAGCTTTAGCAAAATGTTCAGGGAGGACAATAATTTAATCTTGTTAAATACCATGTGATACCTGTGTTCCAGGTGCTTATCAGAACGACTGTGTGATATAAATGAAAACTCAGTTGTAAGAATAAATATCTTATTAAATATTAGTTATGGTTATCTCAGAGAAATAGAACCAATAGGAGGCATGTGTATATATAGAGAGTTACAATAAGGAATTTGCTCACATGACTGTGGAGGCTGAGAAATCCTGAGATCAGCAGTCGGCAAGCTGGAGACCCATCAGACCCAGCTGATGGTGTAGTCTGTTTTGAGTCTGAAGGCCTGAGAATGAGGAGAGCTGATTGGGGGTATGTATCAGTCTGGAAACTGATAGGCTGAAGATTCAAGAAGAGCTGATGTTTCAGGGTTCCAGGGTGACTCAGTCTGTTAAGTGCCCAACTTTGTCTCAGGTCATGATCTTGCAGTTTGTGAGTTCGAGGCCCATGTCAGGCTCTGTGCTGACAGCTCAGCTGTGGATTCTGTGTCTCCCTGTCTCTCTGCCCCTCCCTGACCTGTGCCCTGTCTCTCCCTCTCTCAAAAATCAATGAACATTAAAAAAAAACTTAAAAAGGAAGAGATAATGTTTCAAGTCCAAAGGCAGCAAAAGAACAGTATCCCAGCTCAAGGCAGTAGAACAGAGGAATTCCCTTTCACTCAGCATTTTTGTTTTACTCAGGCCTTGAACGGATTGAATGAGGCCCACCCATGTTGGGCAGGGCAGTCTGCTTACTTAGTTTACTGACTCAAATATTAATCTTATCCAGACAGACCCAGAATAACGCTGGGCCAAGTATCTCTGTGCTCATGGCCCAGTCAAGTTAACAGATAAAATCACCCATCGCTTCATCTATCGTAAATAACAAGGCTGAATTGCTTTCCTATATAAATTAATGAATTAAGAGAAAAGAATTGTTACATCTTCACAGCGTATGTGCTTTGCTTTCTGAAGAGTTGAACTTAAGTTGTATTTGTTCGGTGCCTTTTCTCTGGACAGTTATCATACCCTGGCTGGCGAGATGGTGTTTCATTTAGACTTTGAAATCTAGATAGGATTGCATAGAGAAGGCGTAATCTAGATAGGATTGCATAGGAAGAGGAGTAGGTCTTCTGGTCAAGAATAGGGTAAGCAAAGGCATGGAAGAGGCAGAGTAGTGAGAAGTACACAGGCCAGCTGCTTTCCAGCAGATATCTGCATGTGATCGTTGCATGATGTGAGCCAGGGAGGGAATATTTTTCTCTTAATCAGCTTATCTATTCACCGGTACCAATTGAGGACGTTTTACTGTAGATGTTGCTGTAGTTGAGATGACCGAGATAGGCACAGCTTTTATGGAACATGGACAGTCTGCCAGAGCCAAATATTTTGGAAATTAATATTTTTTAACTAAAGAAGTCTGTAAGCTCTGCAAAAGAAGTGTTTACATAAGTATAACTTAAATACCGAAGCCCGCTTCCTTCAACACTGAGCCTGTGTAGTATTCACGAACCTGCCACAGAGTACAGGTTCTTTCCGAAATGCTCTGTGCGTTTACTACCCCTTAGCTTTTGAATTGCACAATTTACCCATTTAACTGTCTAAAGCTCAGTGTTTCTCAACGTTTTATGACCTTAAGACACTATTTCTGATGGCTTATCTGTTAACATCTCCCGAGAACTCCTTTGATCACAGTTTTGAAATCCTACTCAAGGGCATTTCCATTAAGATCGAGAACAAGAAAAAGATGCTCACCATCAAAACTTTTATGTAGCTTTTCATCATGAGTATTAACTAACGTGATGATACAGGAATATTAAACTCTGATATCCTACTAGATTCGTATTGATGCATAACAAATCACCACACACTTAGTGGCTTTAATCAGCATCTACTCAGCCCTGTAGGTTGGAAGTCTGACATGGTGTGACTGGGTCCTCTGCTCCGGATCTCATGCCCCCGAAGTCCGGCATCTGCGGGGGTCCTTGCCTGAAGACTAGGGGAGAAACCGGCTTGTTGAGGTCGTTGGCAGAATTAGGTTTCTTGCAGTTTGCATTAGTTTCATACCACACGCTGACTGGCTCAAAACACCAGAAATTTCTTCTTTGACAGGTTAGGAGGTCAGAAGTTCACGGTCACAGTCTTGGCAGTGTTGGTTCCTTTCGGAGGCTCTGAGGGAGAAACCATGCCTCTCTCCTGGCCCGTGATGGCTGCCAGCAATCCTGGGTTTATAGCAGCATCCGCTGCAGTCTCTGCCTGTCTTCTCATGGCCTTCTTCCCTGTGTCTGCCTTGAATTTGCCTCTGCTTTTCTCGTATAAGGACACCTGTCATTATGTGTTTTTTTTTAGTATTTGGTTTGAGAGACAGAGCAAGCAGGGGAGGGGCAGAGAGACAGGAAGAATCCCAAGCAGGATCTGCGCCATCGGCACAGAGCCTGATGCAGGGCTTGAACCCACGAACTACGAGATCATGATCTGAACTGAAATGAAGAGTTGGACACCTAAATGACTCAGCCACCCAGGCGCCCCATAAGCCCCTTCCAAAGAAGGTCGATTTCACAGGTCCTGGGCGTTAGGACTTGGGCATATTGTTTGGGACCATTATTCACCCTGGTGCACAGTTGTAGGACCAAAGTCCTTCCCTTCCCTTAGGTGCCCACATTTCTTTTCCCCGGGTCTCTCCATCTTTAACTCAGCAACACTTGTCAAACCTCCCTCATGTGTGCAACCTCTCTGAGCTCCTCTTCTGCAACCACCTTGAGAAAACTCTGTGTGCTAAGGTAGGTGATGTTGGCCATTGGTAGTCTGGGTCTCGTGATTAGAATATACTCAGAGACAAATCTTGGCCCTGCCACACTTGGTGTCTATGCCCTCACTTCTTGCCCCTCTTCTTTCTTCCTTCAGTTTCCCCTCCTTCAAGATAGCTGGAATGCTGCTGATGTAACTTGAGTTTTCTGTGTGATTCATGAGAAAAAGTTTTTTTCTGGGAAGAAAAATAACCGTATATACTTGGAAAATTACTGTGATTTCCTTCAGCTGAAAGACAAGGTTTAATCTGAAAGTGTCATGCAGAAGAGGCAATATTTAATGGAACTTAAGTCCAGAATGACTTCATCCATTAAAATCGGCACCTCTCTCCAGCTTAATATCCAGTGAACTCATAGTATTGAAAGTAATCTTCTCCTGACTGGTTTTTGTCTGAGACTTGTTGCATAAGGTGTGGGCATTTCTCCTTCAACATTTAACCACAAATGGGGCTAGATCCTTAACTCAGGTAAGACACCATTGCTCTTCTTGGGGAAGAAGAAGTTTTAATATTCATACAGAGGTAAATAATGTCATTTGTACTATATTGTGTGATTGTGCATACAAGGGTGAAAGCCTTTCCTTTCATCCTCCCTCCTTTTTTTCTTTCTCTTTCTTTCTTAGTTAATTCATTCAATAAATATGTATTGAGTGACTTCGATGTGCTGGGCATGGAGAATGCTATGGTGGGCAAGATTGAATCCCTGCCCCTCAGTGCAATTACATTCTGGTGGATGAGACAAAGAAGTAAACAAATAAATACGTAAGATCACTCCAGTTAATTGTGAGCATTGTACAGAAAAATGAAACATAAAACAGTGTCAGAAGATAGAGAAGGATAGTAAAGGGAATGAAGAAGGGGTTGTTTCAGGTAGGATAGTCAGGATAGGCTTTACGTAAGGCAGCAAGCCATGGCGAAAATCTCTGGAATTTGCCTTGGCTAGACTGGAACTACTTTGCTAACGTGTACTTTAGTTTTCATATTTTCTTTTAGCTTTGTGTGTTTTGAAAAGAGATCATGCTGATATAAATGTGCTTAGAGTGTTTTTATGACAATATGGCATTCAGCATTTCTCTCCTGGGGAAAATGAGTACTGCCTTTCTTCTTTATAATTCTCTTGTGACTTGTACAATCACCAGGGCCATAATGACTTTATAAATTATTAAGGCTTTGTTTTTAGAATCTCAGAAAGGACTATATTCTTTACAAATTAGAATTGTATTTTCTTTTAGAAATTGGAATTTATAAGTGGTTCCATTAGTGGCAATACACCATAGAGCTGTTTATCGGGCTTTGAAATAATATCCAGTAAAAGTCATGAGTTTGACTACGTGGTTTATATGTTGTTTGCTTAAAGAACATCCAGATGGTTCTGTATTGCGTATTTGTCTCCCTTAACCACAAGTATTCTATGTTAAAATAGACATGAACTTGGCCATTTCTGGTGGGAATCAGAGTAGGTCGAGTATTTCAATTTTAGCTTTTCCTTAATTTTATTTTGCAGATAAAATTTAAATCACAGATGTTTTTGCAGCAGATAGAAGCATCATAAATTTCTACTTTGTTCCTTTTACCTAAGCCTTTTGCTGTTTTGAGTGTGTACCTAATCAGTGCATTTAGCTCTGTAGAGTGATTCCCGCCCGCCCTCTGCCCCGGGACACAACCTATAGGAATCTAAATTGGGATAATTTTGGAATTAAAGTAAGGGCAAATATTCTTGTATCCTTCTGACTTGGGATAATTCTAATACTCCAGGTTTTTGGATAATATTTTGTTTGTTGCTTTATTGAAGTCTTTTTTTTCTTTTTTTTTTTTTTGCCTTTCAGGTGTTTGTAATAAAAATTTGCTGTTCATTTTATTGAAGAAATCCAGACGAGATTAGGGTTTACTATCTGAAATTATATTGTAACATTTTCTTTGAGGTCATACCTGTTTTTCTTTCACTTAAAGAAAAATATATGTGTATATATACATATATATATATATATATATATATATATATATATACATACATACATACATACATATATATATATAAATATATGTGTATATATATGCCATTTGTTTCTCCATCCACTTATTTATCCATTTAACTTCTGATAGACTTAAGTATCTATGCATCCATGCAAGACAATGGAATATCATGTAGAATTTAGGTCACGTAAAAATCACAAGACTGAAAAGTTCTCAAGATATCCACTCTTTATTTGGTTTATACCCTCTCTTAGTTCATAAAATTTTGAAATTGACTCAGGATATCACCTAGTCAAATTTTGGATGAAACTATACAGAAAATGCCGAAGAGTAGATTATCTACTCTTTGCTCACAGAGGTCTGAGGGGAGGTCTTCAAACCGCTTGAAAGGCAGATTTCACCTCCATGCCTTTGCTGTTTGGTAGCCTTCTCTTAAGGTAACCTTACACCTCTCTTTCCTCTAAGCCCTAAGTGTTGAATCCATCTTGCTTTCTGTTAGATATGCCTTTTAACACACTGTTTTCTTCATATCTTTCCCTTGCTCAAAAACCCTTTACATTGTAGAAAGTAATATTAACACCGCTTACCCAGCCATTCAAGGCTCTCCAGTTTTGCCTTTTGGCAACCATTTTATGTTAATACCTGCCCGTGCCTCTATATGATCTCTCCATTCTAGTGAGATTTGCTTAGTACTTGTTGAAATTTACTCCTGGGAACCTGTCTGTTCTGTCAGTTCTCACACACCAGACTGTGATGTCTGTATCTATTCTAATATAATCCTGTTTTATTGACTGTCTTGTAATTTACTTATCTACACCTACATTTCTTTATTATTATTATTATTATTATTATTATTATTATTATTATTTGAGAAAGAGAGTGGGGGAGAGGTAGAGAGAGAGGAAGAGAGAGAATCCCAAGCAGGCTCCAATGCTGTCAGCACAGAACCCAACACGAGGCTCGAACTCCTGAACCATGAGATCATGACCTGAGCTGAAACCAAGAGTCAAACGCTTAATTGACTAAGCCACCCAGGTGCCCCTCTACACCTACATTTCTAAATGTACTATAAATCATTTAAATAATTTCCAGTTGCTGAGTATCTAGGATTTTCCCAGTATTTCACAATTATATCTACTGCTACAAAGAACCACTTTCAGGGCTACATCTTTGGGTGTGTACTATTTCTCTTTGTTGAATCTCTAGGGTTGGAATCATAAACTGACCTATGCTTGTAAGGGCATTTGTTGGGTATGTGTTGGCAGATTTTTTTCAGAGGTGATGAAGAGTTTATGTGACCAGTTTCCATTTATGAACCTATTTTATCGTACCCTTGTTATCTCTTACTTGAATTCCTTCAGATATTAGTGAAGTTGGCAATCCCCCCCCACCCCCACCCCTCCCTGCTGGTCCCATGCTTCTTGGCCATTTACATTCTTCTTAGGTAGATTTTGTTTGGTTTTTTTTTTTTTTTTGGATGTTTATTGGTTTGCAATAGCTCTTTATATATTAGAATATTTACTGTTTTCTACCAACATTCTGCAACTTTTTCCTTCATTTGATTTGTTTATGGTGGTTTTGCCATTGAGAAATATTACTTAAAAACTTTAAAGCTATAAAGTTTTTTGATTCATTTCTTATTGTCATGCTACAGAGGGCTTTGTGATTATGTGAATACTCATTTCAGTCTTTTAATGGAAGTTAAATTTTTTTACTTAAATTTTAATTACTTGACAATATATTTTCATAAGCTATGTCCTGACCATTCTAACTCCTTTCTAAGATCACTCTTTCTTGTCCAATATTGTGTCACCTTTCTTTCCTTTTAATTTGTGTGTGTGTGTGTATGTATTTTCTTGGTCCCACCCAATACTTAACAATCATCGTGGTTTTGGGGACACCTGGGTGGCTCAGTTGCTTAAGTGTCTGACTGTTGATTTGGGCTCAGGTCATAATCTCACAGTTAGTGGGATGGAGCCCCGTATCAGGCTCTGTGCTGATAGCATGGGGCCCGCTTTGGATTCTGTGTCTCCCTCTCTCTCTGCCCCTCCCCCACTCATGTGCTTGCTCTCTCTCAAAATAAATAAACTTAAAAAATTATTATTATGGGTTTGTAAAGTAATTCAGCTTTTCGTTTAGCAGGATCTTCCTCACTGTACTTCTCTCTGAAGTTCCTTGGATATCCTGGAATTCTTCCCCCCCCAGATTGGCAGAGTGGACCTCTTTAAGATATGGACCTCCCCTTACCCTCAACAGAATTTCTACTCTTTCCACTTGGCCAATTCTTTGGCCACTTCCCCAGAGTGACTTCTCCCAATAATGCAGAGTTCTTTTGATAGCCTGTTTCTACTTCCTGCCAGCTTACTTAATTGGGCATCAGTTTCACCAGGCACTTGACCAGATAGGGAAGAGACCACCCCTTGGATTCCTGAATAGGTGATTTTTAGTGGTTTTCTCTTCTTTGGGATAGATGTGGATTTAGTATGAATGGCTTTTCTTGCTTGGGTCCTAGCTGTTGGGGACCTGGAAAAGAGCCCTTATTTATAAGGGAGGATTCTAGAAGTAAAAGAGTGTGGAGGCTTATGTTGCTAGTGATCTCAGTCTGTGGCCAGGCTCAGTGCATTCAGAGTGCTCCTCTCCAGCCCGTGCCCGTTGGAATGGGCCAGTTCTTCCCCGGTCACTTTCCTTCCAAGCCTTTTCAGAAGTCTAGGCTTATCACTGTTTTTTTCCCCCCTGCCAAGTCACATTCAGAGGAGTGTGAGATCCAATTACTATCAGCTCAGCTGCTTTATCTCCGTTAGGAAGACAAGCTTAATAAATCACAGCATTCTCTTGGCTAGTTCTTGCTGACCATTATAAACCTATCTTTGATGAAATGGAAGTATATTCAATATATTCGGTATTTGTATTCCAAACATATCTATTATGAATCTTACCCTTCTTTTCCAAGGGGAGAGAAACATAATATTCTTTGGGAAAACTCTCATGCACAGGCCAGTACAGGCTTCATCTTTCCCTCCTGTTTCAAGGTCAGATAACCTCAAACAACCTAAGACATTTGAATTTCAGGCAGTCAAGCTTCATCCGTGTGTTCTTTATAAATGTAGATTCTGTATATTCTTGTTAACTCCATTTTAAAATATTTTATATTTTCTCAGTCTTATTGAGATTGTCTATTACATTTCTAACCAATTGTCCATATCTTCTGTTGTGTTTTCCACAAGAAAAGTACGGAAGATCACATGGGAAGCGTTTTAAAACTCCTAGGTTAATGGCCCTTTCCTCAGTGATTCAGCTAAGTCTGGGAATGAGGGCAAGGGGAGCCGGTTGTCCAGGGTGAGAATTGGACTGACGCATCAGAAAACTCCCATCCCCCCTTCATTTGAAATTCTCTGGCTGACAATTCCCAAATACTGGTAAGCAGCTGACGAGTGCATTCTCCTCTTACCTGACTTGCATACATCACTTTAAACTCAGTAAAGCCTCAGTTCCCCTCTTCAGGATGTGTGCCCTAAAGAGCTAATAACTTAACAAGTGTGGGGTGCTCAAGCCCTTCACATTAATGACAAAGAAACTGGCCCTTGATGGGCTGGGAGATAACTTCTGAGCCTTCAGAATATCCTGCCAGATAAAGAGTCTCTGTGTACATGAAGCCTTGAGCCATGCCAGACCCTTTATGCTAACGATGTGAATCTGGGTGGGGGCCTTGGGCAATACCAAATCAGCTTGTTGACCCCTGGAGGGGCTGGAGCCCTAAGCACTAAGGTTAGCCACGCAGACGCTCCATGCCCGTGTGACTGACGCCTGATGAAACCCTGGACACCAGTGCTCTAGTGAGCTTCCCTGGCTGGTAGTCTTTCATCCTTGTTGTCCACACTGTTGCTGGGATGATAAACTGTCCACACACCTCCGCTGGGAAAGGGCAGCTGGAGGCTCATAACCGGTCCCTCCTGGACTCTGCCCTGTGCATCTTTCATCTTTGCTGGTTTTCACCGTAACAAACTGTGATCGGTAGGTGTAACAGCTCTTCTGTGAGTCTTTCTAGTAAATCATTAAACTGGAAGGTTGTCTTGGGTACCCCCAACTTAGGACGTAAGAGCTTTTTATTTTACAAGAAAGGAATAATGATTTCTCTCTAATATGTGGAGTTGTTCCTTTTTTTTTTTCAAACTGGATGTTAAATGTTATGAATACATTTTTTAACACCTCTAAAGGTGTTTCTGCGATGTTTGTTTTCTTCATATGATAAAATGTAGCGTTTTCCTAAATTTGATTATTTTCAATCCTAAAAGTACTTACGCTCGGTTGTGCTGTATTTTTTTGACATGTTGTTTTCTTTGATTTATTAAAAAAATTTTTTTAAGCGTTTATTCATTTTGGAGAGATGTAGAGAGAGCATGAGTGGGGGAGGGACAGAGAGAGAGGGAGACACAGAATCCGAAGCAGGCTCCAGGCTCTGAGCTGTCAGCGCAGAGCCCAACACGGGGTTCGAACCCATGAACTGTGAGATCATGACCTGGGCCGAAGTCGAATGCTTAACTGACTGAGCCACCCAGGCGCCCCTTTTCTTTGATTTATTAACATTTATGATTTTCTTATGAATGATTGATATTTAGATTTTTATCTTTGACATACCTGGGCAAAACTTTTAATTACTAGAATTTAAAAATATTTTATAAGAAACTTCTAAAATTCTGAAAGGTGATACTTCCTGTCTCCTTAAACAGAGCACTGTACCCAATTTAACATTTTCTTGACTCACTACCCCCGTTTTGAACATGATGGTGTATAATGGGCCCTGTGGTCCCATCGAGGTACGAGCAGCTGTTTCTTCTACGTTAAATGCTCCCCAGACTTCTCTCTGTTTGGAGTTCTTGGATTAGCTTTTTTGTGTGTTTCCTATGCCTTCAAGTCCCAGTTCTTTCTGTAATAGTCCCTCTCCTCCCTTTACTTGGCTCCTATTTTAATGGCTGTGGGATTAGAGACTGCATAATTAAGCTTGTTATATAATGATTTCCAAAATGAGAGTAAATAGGCTCTGATAAGAGCCTGGGGCCTTATCCTCTAGATGAAAAGCATCCGCTTCATGTCATGGACTTTTAAATATACATTTTGGGTTTTGGGAGGTGTTTTAACTCCCTTTTAGTTATTGGTTGTTCCAGGGAGTTGGCTCATAAAGTTGATTGGTTGGTTTGTTCATCTGTCCATGTGTCCATCCATTTATCCAACTGTCCATCCCTTCACCTGCCACTTATTTATGGAGCACCTACATGGTACCGTATACCAAATAGCTGAGCCTGAAAAGGGGAGGACACAGTATGTTAACCAGCCTGTGCCTGACAAAGAACATGGGAGCAAAGTCTGAGCCGTGTTGTGGGAATTTTTAATAAAGGCCTGCTGTTTATTTATCTTTTTAGTTTTATTCTCTCTGGCAGTCATTTACATTTCACATGTTCAAGTGGTAATGAGAAAAGTGCTGTGCAGAAACGAGTTAACACGGCAGGTCTGAGACTGCTGTCCTTAGAAAGGCCGGCCCTTGGCTGGCTGGCATCTTCGAACTTGGCTCCCTGAGTGTTGCCAGTCACCATTTGACTGATGGGGGGAGTTCAGGGTGGCCAGGCCATTGTGCAGCCAGCATGCTTTATGCCGAACGCCTGCTTTCCTCCTGGGATGGATTTTGATACTTGTTAGAGGTTGCGTAAGCGTCCAGCGCCCAGTAAAAACCTGGGTCACTTGAGTCTCTGATGGGCAGAAAGACCACACGCGTGTGCCACGTTTTTATTGCCGGAGGAAAGACTGTGCTGTCTCTGACCTCTTACTGAAGGAGATAGCATAAGGAAGCCTGTGCACAGAATCCTCCTGGCTCCTCCTGCGTCCTTCTCCCTGATGACTCATCTGCGTGCCCTGGCCACAAAGCTCTACCGAACGAATGTCCACCATGACTCCACCGTGAGCAAATCTCTGCACTTGAGGGTGGTCTTGGGGTGCCTGCCACAGGTGCCTGATGTTTATCAGTCTCTTACTCTGTGTGTAGCCTCACGCCGATCCTTTTACACGGGTCGTCTCATTGCAGCGTCCCCAAAACAGACCTCTGTGCGGCGGGTGGGTGCCCTCATCACCACTGGCAAGTGAAGCTGTTTGAAGGTTCATGAAGTTAAGTGCCCTGTGCCGGTCCTTCAGCTCACACATTGGCTTCTTTTTTCCCCAGATGTTGGCACCTTATGGTTTATTGCTTCCGTTGTCCAGAGGGGAGGTTAAGTGAGGAAAACCACTGAGTATTTTTTTCATCACTTTGTCATCTCAGGTACGAGCACATCCTCGCGGAGCCTGACCCAGTACCAGCTTATGCTCTGAAACTGCTCGTTGCCCTGACTGAACACAACCCAACCTTCACCAGGTACTGTAACCCCAGATTTAAAATGGATTTTGTGTGTTCTAACAATGTCACAGATGATGAGATTCTGAAAGGCTAACGTTTGAGTTAACCGAAGCGGTCATTTCTCACGTTTGATGGTTTGTGGTGTCTCTCATTGATGCTGTTTTGGGTCCTGTTCTCATGTTTTTAATCCCTTATTGGACTTTTTGTGGAAAGTCAACTGTGGAGTTCACAGTGCTTTAAAATGATAAATTCTTTAACGAGAAAGAAACTAACATATACTTTTAAAAATGTCGATTGGTGCCTCCTATTGTACTGAGCAGTTTATTAAATCTGTAGTTTTGGACTCTACCATTTTGCTTAGTTGGCATACTTCTTTTAAGCACTTCTTTTTTTTAAATTTTTTTTTTTAATGTTTATTTTTGAGACAGAGAGAGACAGAGCATGAATGGGGGAGGGGCAGAGAGAGAGGGAGACACAGAATCGGAAGCAGGCTCCAGGCTCTGAGCCATCAGCCCAGAGCCCGACGCGGGGCTCGAACTCACGGACCGCGAGATCATGACCTGAGCTGAAGTCGGACGCTTAACCGACTGAGCCACCCAGGCGCCCCTCTTAAGCACTTCCTAATAGTGCCTCTGTTGAAGATACTACATGTGGTGCAAATTTTACAAAACTCGTTGCTAGGATAGTGGCAACTGCTTTCAGTCTTGCACAGGAGAGCCCCCAGGTACATAGAAGGGGTGAAGCGGAAGCCCTCCTTGCTTTCAATCAAGAAAGCTAGTTTTGGTTGTTAGGTGACATCTGGGGACCTTTGCGTTTGGACACCGTCTGCAGGTGCACTGACTTCTATAGTCGCCGGTTGGTCTTTAACAAGGAACTGAGTCACACAGCCCCAACCACCTTGATTTCATCTGGTCTCTTGTTCCACCACGGAAGGTAGTGAATAGTGACGAGCCACCAGCAGTGCTCCTGGTGAACAGGAAAGACTGTAGACCATCCATTCAGAGTGAGAGGCTGAACGGAAACGTTTCTAGCGTGCGAGCCAAGGCACAGAGGTATGCCGCGACTGAGTCGCAGGGGTGCCGAGGCGTCTTTGGGTCATTTGCGGTGTTGAGGCTGGTGTAGACTTCAGGCCCACTTCCTTCTGCTGTGAGCGAACTCATTCATTTCCAGAGAGTGACCTATAAATACCACCCTGTACTCTCTGTGCCACGTTGCAAACAAATTTGGGGAGCACTTATCCTTGTCAATTGTAAATCCAAAGGCACTGTTCTCTCTTCCTACAGAAGAAATTTAATTGTAAAGAGTGTACCTGTATTAAAAGTTAAATAACAATTCGGACAGTTATTTCTTTCCTGGAGCTTTGGTACCAGGTGCTAATACTGTATCCTAATTGCCTGTTTTGATTGGCTCGGGCAGATTGCATTTACTTTTTTTAATGCTGAGTCTTTCACGTGGCATGCTTTCCAGGCAATTCCTCTTCTTGCCAAGTCTCTATTCAATTCATCTGAGTTTCCTCACACTGAGAGGAAGAACCTAGTGCAGTAGATGACCCATATACAATCTTTTTATTTTAAAAATGACTACGTTTGGAAGACACTTTATTCTTTTTTTTAAGTTTACAAGCAGATTTCAGTGGATTAATTTTTATAAATGTTTTTCTTTGCTTTCATTGCACAAATAAGATCTGTGTATATTGTGTGTATTGTGTGTGTATTAAAGTCCAACAGTAAAATCAATACGTCCCTAGGCGTCCTCATTTCCCTCCCACACTTCCATACACAGGTCTCTGCCAGGGGTAATAATTTGTATTATTTTGGTGATGTCTGTCCTGAATCTTTTCAGGCTGTTTAGATCTAATAGTCATATACTGAAATAAATGGCTTTGCTTTCGGGTTGTTGATTTAAAGAAAATCATAGATAGTATCACTGTGTATGTATTTTTCTAAAATTTGCTTTTTTACGTATCAAAATTATTGGGAGACTTTTTACATCAGTACTTATTTATACTCTTGGTGATATCTTTGCCAAACTAATGGATAAGAATGGGATATTATTTTACATTGTGTAATGATAACATTGAACGTCTTAATACTTATTTACTTAAATCGTAACAG
The DNA here is from genome assembly GCF_024362965.1 of Panthera pardus. Lineage (NCBI taxonomy): Eukaryota > Metazoa > Chordata > Mammalia > Carnivora > Felidae > Panthera > Panthera pardus. The sequence continues at coordinate 148,489,002 of NW_026526721.1, forward strand.
GTACATAACCTTCAGTTCTCCTTCACAGTATCTCTTGTAGAGAAAAACTCCTATATATGCAAAGATTTCCACCTAGGCAAATAATTTTTAAAATGAGACAAATAGGGGCGCCTGGGTGGCTCAGTTGGTTAAGCATCCGATTTCGGCTCAGGTCATGATCTCGCAGTTCGTGGGTTCGAGCCCCATGTTGGGCTCTGTGCTGACAGCTCAGAGTCTGGAATCTGCTTCGGATTCTGTGTCTCCCTCTCTCTCTGTTCCTCCCCCACTCATGCTCTGTCTCTCTCTCTCTCTCTCAAAAATAAATAAATGTTAAAAAAAAACTTTAAGAAAAATGAGAAAAATAATCTTTGAATTCTCATACAGCCATAAAATATACAGTGTAACAGTTTGAATGGGCAAGATAAATTTGAATACAAAGATATCCAAATAATTTTGTTAACTGAGACCACTTATGACCCTCCAGCACCCATTTAAATACCGCTTTTGCTCTATGTAAGGTCTCTTTCTGGATTCACTTATTGTGTGTTTGCCTTTCTTCTGAAGAGGCGGGCTATTTTGGCTGAGGCTCCAGAGGTCAAGAGAAAGCATTAAAGGCCTATTGCCATCCGCCTGCCCTCTCCCCACCCCACCCCTTTAAAGGGAGGCCCCACGCCCACAGACTTTAACAATCTGTGTGCAGTTGGCAAAGTCTACTCACACATCTTGACGGAAAGGATCGGGAAGGAAAAGTAATATGTAATTAGACTTCAGAGTTTGTTTTTATTTCCCTAACTGGAGTTTTAAAAAAGTGTAGGGGTGGGGTGCCTGGGTGGCTCGGTCGGTTAAGCATCCGACTTCGGCTCAGGTTATGATCTCACGGTCCGTGAGTTCGAGCCCCGCGTCGGGCTCTGTGCTGACAGCTCAGAGCCTGGAGCCTGTTTCTGATTCTGTGTCTCCCTCTCTCTCTGCCCCTCCCCTGTTCATGCTCTGTCTCTCTCTGTCTCAAAAATAAACAAACATTAAAAAAAAAAAAAATTAAAAAAAAGTGTAGGGGTGCCTGGGTGGCACATTAGATTCTGTGCTGGCAGTGGGGGGCCTGCTTGGGATTCTCTCTGACCTACCTGCCCCTCCCCCATGTGTTCTTTCTCTCTCTCTCAAAATAAATCAATAAACTTAAAATATATATATATATATATATATATATATATATATATCCATCCATCCATCCATCCAGAGATAGATACTGAGAAGTCCTGTTCCTTCCTCTGTCCATTTTGCTTTTTCTTCACCTCTCTTTTATCACAGATGGGTAACTACCTTTATTTATTTTAAGCTAATGTGAATATGTATTTTCTAATTTCTCTCTTTTACACACAAGTTGCATATGATGTATGGTCTTCTGCCCCTTCTTTTTTTCACCTAATAGTATATCCCCAATATTTGTTTCTATAGCAATATACAGAGAGTTTCTCTGTTAAGTTTTACAGTTATAGAATCTTCCATTGTATGGATATAAAATCTAATTAGTGTCTGATGGATGGACTTGAGTTCTAATCTTGTGATACTGCAAACAATAATCTATATATCATTTTGTACATATGCTTGTACACCTTATGGGGTAAATTCCTAAGTGGTATTTAGGTTTCAAAGGATAAATCCATTTGAAAGCTTTTTTTTTTTTTAAAAACACGGCCGCATTGTCCTCCGTGGGGATTTTCCCATTCTGTATCTCCCGGGGATGTGTTTGAGGATGCCTGTTTCCCTGTAGCTTTGCCTCAGAATTTGTTGCTAAGCTTTGGAATTGGTCCGGCCTGATGAGATAGATTATTTCAGTGTGATTTTAGTTTCCATTAGTCATGAGTGAGGTTGAGTATCTCTCTTTATAGTTAGGGGCTTTCGTGGGTTTTTTGCTCATTCTGTTTGCCATCAGTTGGCTCTTGGCAATGACACTCCTCAGACCGAATCACCTCCTGCCTGGCTTTCCATTTGCACAGATATAGCAGAGCCTGCTAATCCATTTGACTTTGAACAGCTTGCCTTATTATTATTATTATTATTTTTTTGGCTGTCATGAAGAGTGCGGCCAATGAGTTTTCCTTTGCATGCTCCGTGGTGAATCCACGCACGTGTCTCCACTGAGCACCCGTGCTGGAGTGGAAACACTGACTCACAGAGCTTGTGCTCGCCCAGGTCGAGTAGATAACTGCTGAGCAGTTTCCCAGTTTGTTGTACTGATTTGCATTGCTACTGGCATTGTTCTAGAGGTTTGGTTGTCATATAAGCTTTTTCTTTTTTAATTTTTTAAAATGTTTATTTATTTTTGAGAGAGAGAGAGAGAGAGAGAGACACCGAATATAAGCAGGGGAGGGGCAGAGAGAGAGAGGGAGACACAGAACCGGAAGCAGGTTCCAGGCTCTGAGCTGTTAGCACAGAGTCCGACGCGGGGCTCGAACTTGTGAACCGTGAGATCATGACCTGAGCAGAAGTGGGACGCTTCACCGACTGAGCCACCCAGGCGCCCAGGTTGCCATATAAGCTTAAGAAAAAAATTTTTTTGAGACACGTTTACTGAGGGACAATTTACATGGGATACATCTCACTCATTTTAGGTATACAGTTTTTCTGAATTTTGAGAAACGTGTGAAATTGTGCAGTCACCACCTCCATCAAGATAGAATATTTCCATCGCTCCCAAATGCCCTCTCATGCCCCTTTGAATATTACCGTATACAACTTCTGTGTGCTTGCAGGATGATATGACCAGATTGCTTTCATATTTTCATTTTCATTTTTAAAATTTATTTTTTAGAGTTAATACATAACACACTGCAAATTTAAGTATTTGAAAGAGTATACAGAAAGAAGTGTATTTTCACCCAAGGAGAAAGCCACTCTTCTGTGTGTGTGTGTGTGTGTGTGTGTGTGTGTGTGTGTGTGTGTGTGGTTTTTCACATAGATGGTTGTACGCTGTATGCACCATTCTGCACTCCTTTTTGAAAATAAATACAACAGCTTTATTGGGATATAAGTCACATACCATCTGTACTTGTTTTTAGCAGATACGTAAGCATTGCATTTTATGAATACTCCATATTTATTTACAAATTCCCTTTTGGTGACGTTTATGTTTTTTTTAATCTTTTGGTGTTATAAAAGCTACAACTAATGACATAGGCCGTTCATCACACGTGTGGATATATACACGTAGGATAAATCACGAAGAGTGGAATTACTTCATGGAAGCGTCCACAGCCAGCAGTGCCGAAGCTTGTCTGTGCATTAGTGTCACCTGGGCCATACCCAGGGCAACTGGATCAAAATCTGTAGGGCTGGACACAGACATCAGTAACTGTTGATTCTCCACAAGTGAATGTGCGGACAGGCTTGGGAAGTACTGGGCTAAGCCTTTGTAGTTTGAAAAGTTGTGCCAGATTGCCCCCAATCTGGGCTGGCCAGTTTTCGCTCCACCAGCAGCGTAAGAGAATGTCTACTTTTGCCAGACCTTTACCACGTTAGTGTATATATGTGTTTGACCTTTGCCATTGTGGTAGGTGAATATCGCCTCTTTGTTATTAATTTCTAGTTTTACTGCATTGTGATCAGATCATATATTTGTTGCTGATTTTTATTTGATTTTGTTTGTGGTATAAGCTGTTTTTGTGAGTGTTTCATGTTTAGTTGCTTACTGTAAGTAAAACAAAGTTAGGGGTAACCTTGAAAAGAGTGTCACCCTTCCTTAACTTTGGCCAGCGTCAGAAATGGTAGCTCTTTAATCTAGGAGATCGTCCCCAGTCACTTGCTAGCAGTGACTTTTAGGGAAAATGCTGATTATAACTGCATATCAAGAGTAGAATGCCTTAATTTTTTTAATGGTTATTTATTTATTTTTTGAGAGAAAGCGCAAGCAGGGGTGGGGCAGAATAAGAGAGGGCCAGAGGATCCGAAGCGGGCTCTGAGCTGACAGCAGTGAGCCCAATGCCGGGCTTGAACTCACAAACCATGAGATCATGACCTGAGCTGAAGTCAGACACTCAACTGACTGAGCCACCCAGGTGCCCCCAGAATGCCTTAATTAAAAAAAAATTTTTTTTTAATATTTATTTTTGAGAGACAGAGAGAGACAGAGTGTGAGGGAGGGAGGGGAAGAAAGAGAGGGAGACACAGAATCCGAAGCCGCTCCAGGCTCTGAGCTGTCAGCACAGAGCCTGACACTGGGCTCAAAGTCACAAACCGTGAGATCATGATCTGAGCTGAAGTTGGACGCTTAATTGACTGAGCCACCCAGGTGCCTCCAGAATGCCTTAATTTTTATGTGCAGATAGATTTCTAGTAATATAAAATAAACACAAGCCATTTATTGTAAATTTAACTTATTTATTGGATCCATCTACACCATGTTCTTTGAAATATTGTCAGTTTAGCCTGTATATACAATCAACCCTTGAATGATGCCGGGGTTGGGGGCACAGTCAGAACTTTGTATAACTTTTGACTCCCCCCAAACTTAAGTACTCATAGCCTAGTATTGACCTGAGGCCTTAGAGCATAAATAGTCGATGAACACATATTTTATATGTTACATGTGTTATATACATACAAAAAGTAAGCTAGAGAAAAGGAAATGTTAAGAAAATCATAAGGAGAAGAAACTACAATTATAGTACCCTACTGTGTGTGTGTGTGTGTGTGTGTGTGTGTGTGTGTGTGTGTGTGTGAACATATATAAGTAGACCCATGCAGTTCAAACCTGTATTGTTCAAGGGTCAACTGTATTAAGAGTTGGGAGTTCCAAATAATAACTATTGGAACATTAACTCATCCTATGTCAAGCGCAACATTCTTTTATTGTGTTTATTCTTATTTTGTAGGATTCTTAGTGGATAAAGAGGTCTTCAAAGGCTTAGTCAGGATACAATTGAGAATTTATTGTTCCTTCAAATAAGGGACAAGAGCATGATCAAAGCTGCGTTGTACCTGACCCTGACTTTTTTTTTTTTTTTTTTTTAATACCACTGGCCTGTAAATCTAGTTTGTTCCTGGGTTTATAGGAGAAAGGTAAATTGTTTACCATGTTGGTCCAATTTTGCTATCAGAAGGAATATGTTAACTCCCCTGAGCTCTGCCCTTTTCTCTCTCCTTAATGTTATGGTAGGTTGCCCCAAACCATTGGTCTCAGGGAGAGCTATACCCCAGGAGCTTGTTTCCATTAAGAGCTAATTAGCTTGCAGCAAATCTTCCTTAGCAAACAAATTGAATTTTAACTTCTTGAGTTCTTTTGGAACAATATTGAGCTCTTATCCTGAATTGCAAAAAGTTGTTTATGCTCTGTATCTAAGAACTGTCATTTTAGTTAGCTCAAAAAATGTTAGAGCTGTTTCTTTTATGGCAAGATTCACAAAAATGCCTTTAGAAGAATGGAAATTTTGTGATCTCTTAAATGAAATTCACAGTGAATCCACAGTATAGCCTTCAGTGAAAAATTCTTCTGCCTTTACAGTCATTGAGCTTCAGGGGACTTCCCTCACTGGTTTTTGGTTCATTTGTTCATTCGTTCGTTCATCAAAAATTGAATTGGCAACTATTGAATGATGCAAAGATAAGAGGTAAAGTTCTCACCTTCAAGGTGCTGAGGATTTAGTGGAGGAGCCGTTTATCAGTAGGCTTTTATAAAACAGTGTAATGATTTCAAAGGTACAGTCATGTCTAGAAGGTTATGGGAGCTTCTAAAAGAATTTAATCCAAGTTGGGGCGCCTGGGTGGCTCAGTCGGTTAAGCATCCGACTTTGGCTCACGGTCCGTGAGTTCACGCCCCGCATCTGGGCTCTGTGCTGACAGCTCAGAGCCTGGAGCCTGTTTCAGATTCTGTGTCTCCTCCTCCCCTGCTCATGCTCTGTCTCTCTCTTCTCAAAAATAAATAAACGTTAAAAAAAAAAAAAAAGGAATTTAACCCAAGTAGTTGTATGATTTTGGCCAAATTTCTTAACCTGTTTGTTCCTAAGTTCCCTCATCTGGAAAATAGGGGTAATATTAGCATCTGGTCCACAGAAAATGCTGTGTTAAGAGTTCCCTCTTTTCTTCTCCCTCCCCCTCTTTCTCCTTACTCCTCCTCCTTTTCATATGATTAGAGGTAGGTATAGCGAAGGAAGTACTCCTAAAGAAAAGAATCCCCTTTGACAGTAGAGTGAAATGTTTGGTGACACCAATTGAAACCAGAGCTCCAACACCCTACAAAGAATAGGAAGAAAAAGAGTTTTTTGGTAAGAGAGACTGACCGGGGCAGTCTTATTAGTTTGACATTGCATAACAGAACTGTCAAAGCCACAGAGGATGTCCCCTGGTACTAGATGGCTTCCATATCCATATGTATTTGCCTTTTAATTTATATATATATATATATATACACACACACACACACACACACACACACACACACATACACATATATATATTTAAGTTTATGTGTTTGAGAGAGAGAGTGATTGAGAGAGTGTATATGAGAGGGAGAGGAGCAGAGAGGGAGGGAGAGAGAGAATCCCAAGTGGGTTCCTTGTCAGCACAGAGGCTGATGTGAGGCTCCAGCCCACAAACCGTGAGATCATGACCTGAACCATATTCTAGAGTTGAACACATTACTGACTGAGACACCCAGGAGCCCCTAATTTATCTTCTTAATGACATTTGTTTTTGCCATATTCTGATCCATCATCATTTAAATTTTATAGCCTGGTAAAACTAAAAGCCCGAATCATCAGAAGCATCAGGGATGTTTGAGAGGTTTCCATGTTGTTAAAATAAGCCAGTTGGGTGTTTGTTGCCCCGTCAAATAGCTGAATTTACACAGCTAAATATTTCCTCTCATGAAATATCAGCAAGTGAAATAACGATGTAATACAGTGAAACTTTATTGTTAACCTTCGAATGAATTGATTTCCCCAGAAATAATTTCCTGCTTCTCGGGTTGCCTATGGATGTCAGAAAGCCTGACCGTGAGAAGTAAGTCAATCTCTGAGTCTGTGCGGCTCCCGTTTCCATCCTAGGGTCACTCTTCTGTGGCTTTCCCATTTATTCTTTACTAGCACCCACAGAATAAAACCCGGGGTTTCTCCAACAGGCTCTGAGCCTTTGAGCGTCCATTTTCATGGTCTCTTGCCTCTTTTGTGGACATAGCCCATGTCCTAGTGTTCCCATCCACTTGTTCAACTTGAGGACATATCAACACTTCTTACTAAAGTACAGTCACTTCAGGGGTTAAAGCAAGCGCAGAAGATTTAAAATAAAATACTGAGCGATTTTGAGTTGGCTCCTTTCATCGGTTTCTTGAATCAAGAGCTTTATTTTTTTGTTTTCCATTCTCTCTGCCTTGATTTGGGATTATTGTGTCGCACACTCGTTCAGCGTGTATATTACTGGTACTTAAATATGAGTTGAAAAGAATTCGGAAATTAAATTTGTCCCAGTGATCAACTTTGATGGGGTATTTTGTGTACTTCCACTGAGATTATCCTTTTAACAGTTACAAGCATAAAATTTTGTTTTGCGCTTAGAAAGTTTGGCATTTTATATTTTCCGGGAAGGTGCTTTTTCTTCCACCTGCTAGTGGTTGTTAGCGGTCTTTGAAAACTGATAGTAGAATAGCACCTTGCAATCTAAAGTGGGTGGTTTCAGTTTACTTTTTTGGTGTGACATTTACATTGAAGGAAGACAGTTGGAGTTTATTGTACACTTTTGCGAATAGCGACCCCCCCCCCCCCCCGCGTTGTGTATTGCAGAGCCGGGTTCAATCTGAGGGGGTTTCAATACAGCCTTTTGTGTTTCACAAGATGTCCTTAGGTCTGTTGACTTACCCTTGTCACCTCACGCAGAGATTGGCCAAGTGTGGTCCACAGCGCCAGTCAGCTTGCAGCCTGTTTTTGCGCGGCCTGTGAGGTAAGAGTGGTGTTGATGTTTGTAAAGATTTGTGAAACGTACATACAAACACAGGTGCGTATGAGACGGAGTCCTGGTGTCGGGCAAAGCCTTGGATACTTAACTTTCTAGCCCTTTTCACACAATATTTCCTGACCCCTGATCTAAAGGAATAAAACTTTTTTGGGGGGAGGGTCTTTATTCAAATGAATATAGAAATACTAGAATTTCAGGGATGTTATGGGAATTTGGAGATGATCTGGGTGTTTTAAAATGTATATGTATATTTTTCTTATTCAGGTGTGGTGAGGTCCACAGATTAGGAGAAAACTGCCCTTGAAAAGATAGCTTGTTATCGTCACAGATCCAAAGGTGGGGGCACACCACGCTGAAGGTGGTCACCTTTGGATGCAACGGGGTCAGTCAAGGGGCAGAGGAAGTTAGAAGAAAATGGGGACAAAGAGCCCTTCTTATAGTTTACAAATGAAGGAAGAGCTGAGCAGGTTTAGGATGGACTAGTTTGAATAATTTCACCAGGCCTTAGGGGTGTAGGGGCTACCTCTCGTCATCAGGTTCCTGGCCCTGGAGTGAAGGGGGCCCAGCTCTGGTCCAGTACCTGGGAGTATAGGCCCGGAGTGGAAGAGAGCCTTAAAGGAGGTGGTTAGTGCTGTTTCACTCTGGATTGGCTGGTTTGAATAGGAAGGGCAAGTTCAAAGTCAGCGGAAAGGCAAGCTCTCTTGTTTGCTGTCTCTGAGAAGTAGTTGGCCCTGGGAGAGGCATTCCCTCTGGAGTTAGCAAGGCCTCAAGATGCGAAAGAAACAAAAATACGGAATAAAAAGACATGATTAGTGTACTGGGCTAATATGCCCATTTTACACGTGGGGGAAATGAGGTCCCAGAGGGAATTTGTATGCCCCAAACCCCAAGACAGTTTGAAGAAGATCAGGTTTTGGATCCGACTTCCTGGGCCATTGCTGTCTATAGTCCCCAGCAGAGCCACTTTTAAGAACAGACTCAAGCGGATATCACAGTGGGCTTTGGAGTCCTACCGCGTTAAGTTTCACCGTATCACGTTTACTTACAAGAGTGGTCCAGCTGCTCAACACAGTCGCCCTCACTGTCACGTGGGTCTGTTAATCACAAATGCATCATTCTCCTTTGTTTCCTTCTGCCGTGGTCACCAGGTTCTGGCACGCCTCTGATTTTTATTACCGTGGCAGCTCCTGGCACAATTCTGGTTAATAATATGATCCTGGTTCCTGGTTCTGTTGAACCTCTTCCTTTCCTCATTCTCCGAGGTTTGGAACCCTCCTGTGCTGATGACTTAAACCATACTGACTGGGTTGAAACCCCTCCTTATTATGTGAATCATGCTATAAGTCATCACCATATCCCCTGTACAAATGTTAAGTCTTTGTTAGCACGCATGGAGTCACCATGAAATTACTTCTCTCGTCCCACCCCAGCATTCTGTTTTTGATAGAATTAGGGAAGAACACCAACCTAAAACCTTAGGAACTTACCCAAGGCATTCTCTTTTCCTTGGTGATGTGTGAGGAAAATCAACCGTAGTCAAAATCTTTTTGGACGTTATGTTTTCAGAAAGAAAGAAACTCTTGAGTGATTTTTTGTCTGCTACAGGTGGAAGTATGTACTTCTGCTTATTTTCTTCCATTATCTTGCTTACGACCACAGAGCTTTATCCTAAGTTCATGGCGAGTTGGTAAATATTTCATTGCTTATCCTTATTGTGTGAGGTTCAGTTGGGTCCACTGGGACAGTTCAGCTCTTTTGTTAGAAACAACTTGGTCTTTTGAATATTCTCCCAGCAGCCCATATGCTGGAGACTTCTTCATTCCAGTTTTCCTGTCCGACTGGCACGGGCTCAGTGACAGCTTTCCTTATGGAGACGCAGGCAGCGCCTGGCTGAGAGTCCCACGTGCTGATGTCTCTGGCCACATGGCACCCAGAATTGAGCCACTCACTGCATGTCGTGTCAGAAGTTGAAGTGTTTAGTCACGGCGGCCCCTGGTATTTTGGGGGCTACAATCAACGATAATTCACAGTTCCTCCCTTCTGGATTTAAATAGATGTTCAGAGATCTCATCGTCTTTAACACAACAACACCTAACATTTTTCCTTGAAATATTTCCTTACTTGCCCACAGGAAAATCCATTTGCTTCTTTTTTGGTTCTCCACAGAATCTCTTGAAGTTTTGCAGGTTTTTTTTTTTTTTTTTAAGTTTATTTATTTTGAGAGAGAGCATGAGCAGAGGAGGGGCAGAGGGAGGGAGAGAGAGAGAGAGAAGATCCCAAGCAGGCTGAGTACTGTCAGCATGAAGCCTGACACAGGGCTCGATCCCTCAAAGTGTGAGATCGTGACCTGAGCTGAAACCAAGAGTCGGATGCTCTACCAGCTGAATCACCCAGGTGACCCTAACGTTTTGCAGTTTATTTCCATCATAAAATTAGGGAATTTCAGGGCAGAGTAAGCTTTGATATTTTTCTTTCTGCATGAAATTTAATATTCATTGATTCCTTGAGTCATCTCACAAATAGTTGTGTTCACTGAGGTAGAACAGACACGGTCCTAGTTTTCATGAAGCTGATGATTCCATGGGGATCACAGACGATAAACAAGGAGATCGATAAAAAAAAATCATAATTTCAGCTAGTGATACAAATGGCATAAAGAGCAGAAAGCAGGGTTAGAGAATGGGGGTGATGGGTTGGGGCCCGCTGTTTTCGAGACGGTGCTCAGAGCTTCCCTTCCCAGGGAAGGGAGGTGCCTGGCTGTGTTAATGCTACCTTCATTAGTAGAGAAACAGGCCTCGGATTTCCGGAGACTTTCAGAGGAAGGGAAAACTCCCCAGTGTCACATGCTCCCGAGAGTGTCAGTCAGATGAGGATGGAGAAGGGACCATTATAGAGGCAACAGGAGTAGCTTCCTCGGGGGTCATTTTCAGTGGCATGTGGGGCAAAAGCCTGGTGGAGTTCCTCAAGGAGGGGATGATGAAGGCGAGACGGGGAGCCTCAGTAGTTCTAGAGAGAGTTTTGCTATTAAGGGGAGCTGAAAAATGGGGAGCTGGAAGGAGATGTGGGGTCCCAGGAACTTCTTGTTTTTAAGGAACTTGCTCTTTTTAAGATGAGCCATCTTTTAGAGACATTCCTGTGTGGACGAGAATGAGCTAGTGCAGAGGCTGGTTGACTACAGTTTATGGGCCAAATCCAGCCCACCTGCTTTTGTAAATATAATATCAGAACACAGCCACTGGGCCTTGTTTATTGTCTGTGGCTGCTTCTGCGTTACGGTGGCACAGCTGAGCAGTTTTGAAAGAGCCCACGTGGCCTGCAGAGCCACAAGTACTTCACTTCAGTCCCTTTCCTGGAGAAGTTGGCCTGACTCTTGATCTCTGGAGAAGGGTAAAAACGATGAAGCAAGAGGGTAAGTAGTGGATTACTCCACAGACGTCCTTGCCCCTAGGGAGTGTCCCCTGCGGTATTTGCTAAGGGAGAAGTAATGGAACCCCTGCAAGCCTGGAGGGGTCATTGAGCGGGGGAGTTAGAAAGTGACCTTCTGCTTTTGGGAGTCTTGCGAGTGAGACTTTTGAGGTGTTTGCCGTCAGTAGTCTCCTAAACCTGTAGAAACCGGGTGTGTGAGGGCAGGATAAGAAAAGTGTTTGGAAGCGATGAGGTCAAGGAATTGGATCTCTATTTGGATAACTGGAAACTATGTTATATGTTCCCGTTTTGAGAATATTTCTGAAAACAATACTAACATCGTACTTGAAGACTTGTTTATATATTTCTGTTTGGGGCTGTTGTCATCTGTTACTATTGTTTCCTACTTTAAGATAGATAGTAAAAATGGGACTGTGGCCACTGAAAAATTTTTTTGTGGTGACCATTATTTTTATGAGTTCCTCTCTTCACTCTTGCCTTTAAAACGATTGAGTAATAATTACTTTCCCTGTGGAAAAAAGTGTTATACATTTTCCTTAATAAACTATTTAAGTGTGTTTGGAATTATTGTTTATTTTTAGCCCTCTCAGGACAGAGGGACTCACCTGTTTGGGGATCTCAGTCTTCTCTGGAACCCTTCTTCGAGAAGTGGGTTGTAGCCTTGGTTTTCTGGGCTTCAGGGGCAGTGTTTTTTATGCATTAAGGGTTGTATATGTTATTGGGGCATTCCTACACATTGTCCCTGGATTCCTGCTTAAAGTGAGTGTCATCTAGTTCGCTTGCTACATACAAACCTAGCATGTGCATTAGAGCTCAGTTGTACTGTGCCCTTGGCCATATTTTATCATCGGCTCATTATTTGCTCAGACTTACGCATCTGGGGCCAGACTTTGGGGCTGTGACTGTCCGTGTGTTTCCTAGCGAAGCTTGGCCGAGCCCTGGAGGAGTGGGCAGTGCCGGCAGCCCACACATCCCTAATTATCTTCTCCTCACTTCCTCACTGTCAACAGCCCTAGGCTTGTTGGACCTCTAGACAGGGCCAGAGACTGTTCCGCAAACTCTGGGGTCATTGTGGAGGTGACACGGAAGCAGTGTGAAAGTCATGGTACTCAAATCGTTACTTGACTCTGGGAGGTCTAACCTGGGCTGTCAGAGCGTGATGTAAATTCCGGGGCGAGATTACAAACCTGAGCAGTAGAGCTTTGGGCTTGGTTCCGCCGCAGGCTCTTCGATTGAGTAGGAATTCTAAGAGAAATGACTGAGTCGTAGAGAGCAAGCTTTCTGTGGGGTTTTTGTAAACAGTTGTGTGTGTGTGAGTGTACAGTGAGCTTTTGCAGCTTGTTCAGTGGGGAGGTGAAAGCTTGAAGTGGCCTGTGTGCCACTTCATAGTGCGGGGTGGGAGAGGCAGTGCCCACGAGTAGATGGCTGTTACGGTGGCACCGGGCAGACCTGTCCTTCGCAAGCCTTCAAGGCCATCAGCCGTCTAAACATTGATACCCTTCAGTGCAATACTTGGCTTCTCACGTACACATCGGGTGTGGCATCAAAGCATTCGGCTTTATTTTCTGCCATGATAAACAGGTTTCCAGTTCTCCATCCAGCCATCATAGGCGTCGTTATCTTCAGGATTTAAAAGGCATAGTCTTTAAATTACTTGTCTGTTTCACATCAGATTAACATCTTTATTTGATTGGTTCGTTAAGGGATGTGTAGAGATGACAGTTGAACCAGTTGCCTTGGACTAGAATATTAATGTCAGATAGGTGTATTTTGGCTGATAGATACTTATTTGTCTTTGCTTGGTGGGAGTTTCCAACTCCTGATTGGCTTCTTTGATTTTTGACTTACCACTTAATGCCTTCTGGCTCTTTTGTCCTTGTAAAACACATTTATTTTGTTTCTGATGGTGTTAAAATGTGCAGCACTGAACACAGTGGCAAAGGGGGAAGATAGTGCCGTCTTGCTATAAAGCATTTCTATGGCGCCCTTATATTGCGTGTTTATATGGTTATTGGGTCTCTTTATGAATCATACGGTTAATTTGCAAGCCCTTATTATTTGGTTTTTACAGCCAGAAAAACCATCCGCGTAGAAATAATAGCTAAACCAAGTCTCTTGGTAGGATCACTGTACCTTCTAAAGTCTGAAGGAATCAATCCCTTGGTAACACTGGGCAGATATTCGCATCAGAGTTCCGTTTTAGTGTTTTCACTGCTGTGGTGATTTACTAAGGTAATTTACCAGTTCAGAAATAACACAGTACTTGCAGTACAGGCTCATTTTTGTTGTTGTTTATCTACTCTTGATAAAGCCGTGCTGTCTGTGAATATATTGTGTACCCCGTCACTGTCAACTCCAGAGAACGACGTGAAGCCCGGATGCATGGAATGTAACATGAGGCATAAAGCACAGACTCCCAGTTTATTTCTCGTGTCTCAACACCCGAGTCCTCCTCCTTATCAAGTCTTTTGATTTTATGTGATGACAGTTATTGGTCAGAATATATTGCAGTGTTTGCTGTACAGAAGGGGCCTTTGTGATGGAATTAAAGAGTGTGAGAGCTGCCAGACTAAACAGTGGTCTGAGTTTCAAATGTTCTGTGACTTTCTTGGCACAGTTCTATTGCCATCTCGAACATGTGTTATCACTTAGGATTCTTTGCCATAGAGTGTTACGTAGGAAAAAACCCCAGGCAGTGAAGGAGACTAACTGTGGCTTTTCAATGAGGTAAATGCCTCTGAGACACCTCATACCCTCAAAATGTACCAGTTTTTTGCGTGTGCATTTTTTTCTGTCTGCTTGGAGTCATAAATCCAGCTTAATGCAACTGTTTACAAAGTAAACAACATGGTCAGCTTTTAGGGACAGACTTCATTAGTTATCTTGAAATTCTGAAGTCAGGTAGCCCAAGGGGAAAATGGACAAAGGGTATGAAGAGGGCATTCCTGACAGTACATATGAAAAAAAGTAACCCTAATTAGTATTCAAGACAATTCCATTAAGATAATAAAAAGATGATATTGGTAGAGTTTTTTTTTTTTTAATGTTTATTTTTGATGTGTGGGGGAGGGGCGGAGAGAGATTCCCAAGCAGGCTCTGTGCTGCTGCAGGGCTCGAACTCCCATATCGTGAGATCATGACTCGAGCTGAGATCAAGAGTCGGACACTTAACTGACTGAGCCACCCAGATGCCCTCAATTTTTTTTAATAGCACTTGTGAGTCTAGTGAAATGTACTCTTTCATAAATTAGTACATCTTTTGTGACATGCAAACTGTCAATATGTATTAAACCTTAAATATCCTTTGATTCCACTTCTAGGAACATATATTAAGAAAAGAGTAAAAGATATGCACAAATATTTATATATAAGAATGCCCACTGACACATTATTTAAAACCACAGTGAAAATAAAGATAGCTAGTATCTGTGTTCAAAGAGCTTTTTATGTTCCAGACAGGGCTGGATGCTTCACGTGCACAACCACATTTACTCCTCACCCTCATGAAATGAGGTAGGTAGGCAGTGATATAACGTACAAAGAAAGTAAAGCTTGGAGTTGATGTACTTATCCAGGATCCCAGAGCTAGGACAATTGAGTGAGATTTGAACGCCTTTGAAGTGATCCCTTAACCACTACATTTGGTTTTTTTTTTTCCGCCCCTAGTGCATACTAGTAGAAAGTGGGTCCTTGTTACAGGATCCATCAATATAGGATGAGCTCAATACATTGTAGGTTAGAAAACTATGAAGGTCCAAGAGTTCATATCTTCAGTGAGTATTTAATGATGTGGGGAGATGTTCTTAGTGAGCCGCAGTGTGTGTGGTATGAGTTGACCATTTCTTCCCACCCTCTATTCTGCTGTAATATATCTTAAATTAGGCAGATGCCAGTTCTGATGCCAGATCCATTATGGGCTTTGAGAGTGGCTGTCAGAAAATTGCTTCACCAACCTGTGTTTCAGTGTCTCCCTCTGTAAGTGTCCTTAGGCATTAAATGAGGCGTGACTGCAAGGGACGGAGTACATGCACGAGAAATGGTAGCTGTTATTTTCCAGATGAGGTTGATCCTATGCCTTATATGAATAGAAAAAAAAAAAAAGCAACTAATACATCAGAACTTACTAATGAGTTTTTTAAGTTTATTACTTTGAAAGAGAGCGCAGGAGCGCAGTGGGGAGGGACAGAGAGGGGGAGAGAGAGAGAGAGAGAGAGAATCCCAATCAGGCTCCACACTGCCAGGGCAGAGCCCGATGCCAGGCTCGAACTCATGAAGCATGAGATCATAACCTGAGCCGATCCAGAGTTGGACGCTTAACCGACTGAGCTCTCCAGGCGCCCCTTATTAATGATTTTTTTTATAGCACTGCGATTGCAATATTTTCGTTGTAATGTAATATAATTTTCTATTTTTCCCAAAGGTAACATTCAATAAAATACTATATTTTATGCTCCTCTATTTCTGTATTTCACATAAATAATTTTATATAAATAGCTATGTAAAATTAAGATTTTCCTACAATTTGATTTGTAGGAGGTTTTATAAGCTAATACCAATACTATGTTATATTGAAGTTTTATAATAAACTTTAACTGGTAGAGTAGATCCTCCTACCTTGTTCTTTTTCCATTTGTTTGCTTATATTCAATTTATTTAAACTATAAAAAACTCAAAACAGTTCACACATTTCTCCTATACCTGCCCGACCCTCACCTCTGGCAACCACCAATCTTTTCTCTGTGTCCGTGAGCTTGGTTTTGTGTGTTTTGTTTGTTTTGTTTAGGTTCTAAATTTAAGTGAGATCATATAGAAATCACCTTTGTCTGACTTATTTTAGTTACCATAATGCCCTCAAGGTCCATCCATATTGTCAGAAGTGGCAAGATCTTTATTTCTTTTTTAATGGCTGAACTTTTAAATATTCCACCGTATGTCTATGTGTGTGTGTGTGTGTGTGTGTGTGTGTGTGTGTGTGTGTATACACCACATCTTTATCCATTTATCTCTCAATGAACACTTGTGCTGCTTTTGTATCTTGGCTATTGTAAAGAGTGCTGTGTTGAACATGAGGGTGCAGATATCTTCAAATGAGTGTTTTCGTTTTCTTTGAATAAATACCCAGAAGTGGAATTGCTGGATCCTATGATAGTCCGGGTTTTTTTTTTTTAATGTTTGTTTTATTTATTTTTGAGAGAGAGAGAGAGAGTACGAGAGGGGAAGGGGCAGAGAGAGAGGGAAACGGAGAATCCCAAGCAGGCTCTGTGCTGTGAGTGTAGAACCTGACATGGAACTCAAACCCACAAACCATGAGATCATGAGCTGAAACCAAGAGTTGGACGCTTAACTCACCGAGCCATCCAGGTGCCCCTTAATACGATTTTTAAACTATTTATACGTTGGTGTTTTTTTTTTTTTTTTTTTTTCCTCTTTTTTTTAGTCTGCAAGTGGAGGAGAGGGAAAGAGGGAGAGAAAGAGAATCTTAAGAGAATCTAATCCATGCTAAGCACGGAGCCTGATGGAGGGGCTCAATCCCACAACCCTGGGATCATGGCCAGAGCCAAAATCAAGAGTTGGACACTAAATCGACTGAGCCACTTAGGTGGCTCTAATATGATTTTTAATAATTATTTTCTATAATCAGGAAAAAACCCACCTATTTGTTTAACACACATACTCATATAGGCTGGTGGTTCTTATTAAACATTAATGTTGGGACACCTGGGGGGGCTCATTTGATTGAGCATCGGACTCTTGATTTAGGTTCAGGTCATGGTCTCATGGTTCATGGGTTGGAGCCCTGCATCGGGCTCTGTGTTGACAGTGCAGAGCCTGCTTGGGATTCTCTGTCTCCCTCTCTCTCTGCCCCTTCCCTGTTTGCACGCTTTCTCTGTCTCTGTCTCTGTCTCTCTCTCAAATAAATAAATAAAACATTAACATTAATGGCAATCCATAACCTATCTTGTGGTTTCCAAGGTCAGCAAGGTAGCCTTTGGTTCAGTGGCTTCAAGTTGATCATTACTCTGTTTGTTTGTTTGTTTGTTTGTTAGGTGGAAAGTATTATGCTAAGTGAAATAAGTCCATCAGAGAAAGAAAAATACCATATGATTTCACTCATTTGTGGAATTTAAGAATTTAAGAAATTTAAGAAACAAAACATGTGAACGTACAGGAAGAGGGAAAAAAAGGAGAAAGGGAAACAAACCACAAGAGACTTTTAATGATAGAGAACAAACTGAGGGTTGATGGAGGGAGATGGGTGGGAGATGGGCTAGATGGGCGTTGAGCATTAAGAGGGACACTTGTGATGATCACTGGGTGTTGTATGTAAGTGATGAATCACTGAATTCTACTCCTGAAACCAATATTGTGCTGTATGTTAACTAAAATTTAAATTAAATTAAATTAAAAAAAAAAAAAGAAACAGCTTCCTGAAATGAGTGTGGGGAGTTATTCAATATAATACAGTATAATTTTTGGAAACTGGGACTGACCCTAAGATCTGAACAGGGTATTAAACTGTTCTTTTTGACTCTCTTCCATTCCACCCCATTGATCTCCTTGCTTCCTACATTCTTTGAAGATGGACACCACTGAGATGTTTCCTTCCTGCCACATCTTGAAATGATGGTGTGCCTTGGGGTTTCTGCCCTCATTCTACTTGTCGCTCTTCTTTCAGAATGTAATTCATTTTCTTATCCAGAGTAGCTTTTCCCTCTGTGTATTATAGTATCTTAGAGCAGTTCACATCATGAACTTGGAAACTAATGAGCTGTGTTACCTTGGATAAAGTTCAATGTTAGTTTTCTTCTCTTTAGAACAAGGTTACTCATTCCTACCTCGCCTTAATCATGACCACCATGGTAAGTGAGAGGTAAAGCACTCACTACATCGAGTGCACGGGTGGGCAGTGAGTGCTCTATGAGTGAGGTTGCTCGCTGTGATGTGCATTTTTCTGGTCGTGGTCATGGTGGTAGCCTCCAGGTAGGACACATCAAGTACCTGGTGTCATTGTTTATTTCTTCTCTTTCTCCCCTGGATCCAGTAGATTTTGAAATCCTACGGATATAACTCACTGATATTTCTCCTTTTCCTTTTCCCATTTACTCCTGCTTCGTGTTGATCGCCTCATATTTTGAGAGTCGTCATTATCAGCTAACTGATCCTCCTTTTTGTTTCCAGCCCATCCTCTTCACTGTAACCCGAATAAACATTGTAAAAACAGAAAGCTGGTAATGACATCATTTTGCCTAATCAGCCCCTTAGTAGCACCCAGTCACCTAGAGCAACGCTTGGCAAACTTTCTATAAGAGGCCAGATAGTAAATATTTTAGGCATTGCTGGCCATATAGACCCTGTTGCAGCTACTCAGCTCTGCCATTGCAGCGTAAAAGCAGCCAGAGACCGCGTGTAAATGAATGAGAATGGTTGTGTTTCAATAAAACTTATAAAAACTGAAATTTGAATTTCATGCTGTTTCATACGTGATAAAATATTCTTTGATTCCCCCCCCCCCCCCTCCAGCTCCCAAGCATCTAGAAACGTAACAACCATTCATAGCTTGTGGGCCATAGAAATGCTCGTGGCCACAAATATGCCTTTCACCTGCTTGTCGCTGCCTGTAATGAGCTCATCCCGTTTTTGCTCTTGGTCATGCTCTTTCCCTTGTCCAGGACATACTTCATCCCTGCCTGTCCTCCTCCCCCTTCATCCACTGACTGCCTGTCAATAACCTCCTCCTCTTTCGAGGTTCAACTCAAGTGGTACCTGCCCCATGGGGTGTGATCCAAGCTGCCTGGGTTTATATCTCAGCCCCCTCCTTGGCACTTGACCGATTTACTTCCTCATATCTCAGTTTCTCATGTGAAACAAAACAATCATCGTCATTATCATCATCATCATATTACCTGATTGCTAAGATTTTCTTTTTCTTTGTTCAACTCCATTGAGTTACCACATGCACAGCCCTGGGACTATGTTCTACTTATTAACTGTGTGATCTATGTTTACCACTGTTGTCATCATTGGTTTCACATTGAAGCCTCTGTTATGCTTCTCAGCCAGAAAAGACTACAGCTGACGGTTGGACAACATGGGTTTGAACTGTGCAGGTCTGCTCATATGTGGATATTTTCCAATAAATATGGTACAGTGTTGGAAACGTGTTTTCTCTTCCTTATGATTTCCTTAAGAGTTTTTTCTCTAGCTTGCTTTATTGTACGAATACGGTATATAATACATAAAACATACAAAACATGTGTTAATGGGCTGTTTATGTCATGAGGCTTCATATCAACAGTAGGCTATTGGTAGTTACATTTTGGGGGAGTCAGAAGTTACACATGGATTTTTCAACTATGCAGGGGGTCAGTGCCCACACATCCTGTGTTACTCAAGGGTCAACTGTATTTTCTGTTGTCCCATCTGTACTCTTTTTTTTTTTTTTTAAGATTTTATTTTTAAGTAATCTCTACTCCTAACGTGGGGCTCGAACTTACAACCCCAAGATCAAGAGCCAATTATTCTAGCTGAGCCATCAGGTGCTCCCCTTCTCTCCCTGTTTAGACATCTGTCCTAGCACTTAGAATACTTGATATGCCTCTAACTTAGCTCAATGCATGGCACCTAATGGGTACAGTAATGTTAATAAATAACGAATGAGTGAAAAAAAAAAGAGACATATCTTAGCCTGACTTCAAGTAAATTAAAAAAAAAAATCTCTTACATTTCATTAAGTAACAGGACAAAAAGAGACCATAGAAAATAAATAGTTTCATTAAATTGAAAAGAATTTCAGAATTAGCTCTTATACAATGGCTCTTTTTTAGTGTTGGGCTCATGTCTGTAGGGACAAGAGATGCTGGCCACATGTGAAAACTGGTTGTTCTCCTAGAGATTTGTCTCTGGTTTGTGCCCCTGCCAGTCCTTTCTCTTACTTGTCTTACTAATAGTGCTGCTTTTGGTTCAGTCCCCTCCTTGCTTTGGTGCAAGAGGCAGCGTGCTTCTTGGTGGTATGAATGTAGAGCTTTGTGACCAGTACAGAATCATGTCTTGGGGAGAGTGCCAAGGATTCAAAGCAGTATTGGAGATAAGAGAGCAGCCATAGAGCCATAGGTTCAGAAAGGCAAAGGGTGAGGGCTCAGGACCCAGGCAGACAGAAAAGATGTGGGAATGTGGGGCCAAAGCCCTTGGCTGGTTAACAAAAATGTTGCCTGTGTAGGGACAGTTAGTGTAAATCCCTGGGCAGAATGTGACTTTCAGGCACCTTGTAGCATCTGGGAGTCAGTGATATTTAAAAAAAAATTTTTTTTTAAATGTTTATTCTTGAGAGAGAGAGAGACAGAGACAGAGGGCAAGCAGGGGAGAGAGGGAGACAGAATCTGAAGCAGGCTCCAGGCTCTGAGCTGTCAGCACAGAGCCCGATGTGGGGCTCAAACCTACAAACCAGGAGATCGTGACTCGAGCCAAAGTCAGACACTTAACCGACTGAACCACCTAGGCACCCTGGAGTCAGGGATTTTTTGTACATGAGTGCCGTGTACCGTATGGAGATCCTCTGGGTATAGCTGTTCTGTCTCACCTTCTGTACTTTGTATGATAGAAACAATCTTTTTTTTTTTTTTTCAACGTTTTTTATTTATTTTTGGGACAGAGAGAGACAGAGCATGAACGGGGGAGGGGCAGAGAGAGAGGGAGACACAGAATCGGAAACAGGCTCCAGGCTCCGAGCCATCAGCCCAGAGCCTGACGCGGGGCTCGAACTCACGGACCGCGAGATCGTGACCTGGCTGAAGTCGGACGCTTAACCGACTGCGCCACCCAGGCGCCCCTGTATGATAGAAACAATCTTGGGCCTTGTTTCGTTCAACAGATGTGGGTCATCACAGGCCTGTGTTGGGTATCTGTTGAGGTAATGGGTACAAAAGCTTTTTGCAAAGTCGCTAATGTAATATACTTTTTAAATTTCTGTATGAATCTCCTTTCTATTGGAAAACACTTGCTTTTTGCTTAACCATAGTTTCTTACTAAAACTCCTATCGTTTTCATGCTCTTTGAGGCAATGGGAGATTCTGTACGTGGGAGGTACGTTCTGGAATAGCCTTGTAGTCTAACAATTCTAAGACTTTCTCAGCCAATGAAGCAGTCGGCTTTATAAGTTGAATTCAGTTAATTTTTATGTCGTGTATATATATTTTTTGCCCACTGGGGTATAAACTTCTTCAAGGAAAAGATACAATGCTTACCCATATGAAGGACTCTGTAGATCTTTATAAAATGACCAGATCTAAACATGTCCTGTGCTAGAGCTGCTGAAATTTCAGCCCTGCCCTTTTCTTGTGCAAAATATCTCCTTAGATGTGTACCTTTATTGGTAAATAAATAATTGGTATTCTGCAATTCTGTGCAAGAGGATTAGTGAGCATTGCAGACAAGGGCAAACATTTCAAGGGGAAACATTACAAATAGCTTGCTCTCAGGCTAGACTTAATATCATACCAAAGCTACACATTATAAAACCATTTCTTTTTGGAGCTGATTCACTGGGCCAGTAATTTGAAATTCAGCGTGATGTTAGAGATTTTTTTTTTGTTTTGAATTTAAAATGGCTGTTGGTACACTAGACTGGCAAATTACGTATGTCATAAGAAATGAAAAAGCTTTGTTTGTTGTCTAGTGCTCCGTTATAAACAAAAAGTAACTCTAAAACTCTTAACCAACATTGTTGAAGTTTTAAAAAGTTCAGCATCTATTTGGGGTTTCTATATAAGTTGACCAGAAGCAGCTCATTCAAGGAACTAAATATGAATTATTCTTTTATTTTTATTCATTTTCTAAAAATATGTGTTTAAGGGGCGCCTGGGTGTCTCAGTCGGTTAAGCATCCGACTTCAGCTCAGGTCACGACCTCGCGGTCCGTGAGTTCGAGCCCCACATCGGGCTCTGGGCTGATGGCTCAGAGCCTGGAGCCTGCTTCCGATTCTGTGTCTCCCTCTCTCTCTGCCCCTCCCCCGTTCATGCTCTGTCTCTCTCGGTCTCAAAAATAAATAAAAACAGTAAAAAAAAATAAATAAAAGAAAATATGTGTTTACTCTGAGAGAACGAACATGAGTGGAGGAGGGGCAGAGAAATAGGGAAAGAGAGAATTCCAAGCAGGCTCCACGCTGTCTGCGCAGAGCCTGATGTGGGGCTTGATCTCACAAACCGTGAGATTGTGACCTGAGCTGAAATCAAGAGTCAGGTGCTTAACCGACTGAGCCACCCAGGCACTCCTGAATTATGCTTTTAAAAAGGAGGCAAGGATGAGGTGAAATTGGGGTGGTCGGAATTTTCAGACGGCCTTCAAGATTCCCAGAAGGTATATACACACCTCCTCCCGGTTACTCAGCTAAACAGTAATTCAATGCCGCTGTGATGGAATATTGCAGATGTAATTAAGGGCCAAAACTAGTTGGCCGTAGAGTCTGGAGATCATCCAGCTAGGCTCTACTAATTGCAGGAGTCGTTTAAATCCAGCCTGGAGGTCAGAGACTGGGAAGTCAAAGAGATTTGAAGCTCGAGAAGTATTTGACATGGAGGAGAGTCCTCTTTTGCTGGTTTTACAGTTGGGGGAGTCCATGTGCCAAGGGATGTTGAGTGGCCTGTAGGATATGAGAGGGACCTGTGTCTGGTAGCCAGCATGGAAAGAGGGACTTCAGGCCTACCAGGAACTGAATTCTGTCCACAAGACTGTGGTTGAAAACATATCCCCTCGTCCCCCGGCCTCCAAAGGGGAAGTCAGTTCCAGATCCCTGTGCTCTGAGCAGATAACCCAGCCATGCTGAGCTAGGCTTCTGACTACGGGACTTTGAATTAATAAATGGGTGTTGCTTTAAGCCACTAAGTTTGTGCTAATTTGTTATTCAGCAATAGAAAACAAATACGAGGCTCCCGAGGCTCCTGTTACGATCCTTTGGATTGCTGTAGTAGCCTATCAACTGTTCTCTCTGGTTCTAAACTAATGTTACTCACGCTGTCTGTGGTGAAGAAACCGTTTTTAAAATTTCAGTGTGTTACAGGCCAGTGCAGTGGCGGCTTGAGTCTTACAAAGATGGCTACAGAAGTCTCTCCCATCCCACATGCTCTTCCTTCACTCTCCCATCGGGAGTTGTCTGTGTTTCTCCTCCACTTGAGGCTGGGCTGAGCTTAATGACGGGCTTGTAACCATTGAGAATGTAGGGCAAGTGATGATACCAGGGAGAAAAGCCCAGACAGCTTCCACACGGTTGTTTAGCAGTGCTCCCTCTCGGCACCCGGCTGCCATGCTGTGAGAGGCCAAGCCACTTGGAGAGGAGAGCAGTAGGTGATCCAGTGGGCGGAATTAGCCGAGCCTTCCTTGAGTCACCTCATGTGGCGTGTGAGCGAAGAAGGCTTCGAGATGCCTACGGCCCCCCCAGCTGTTCTCGTCACCCGAGCCTTTGTGTCTTCCCAGCTGACATCAGGGAACAAGGATAGGTCATCTCAGTGTGCCCTGTCCAGATCCACGACCCATCGATTCTCTAGCATCTTAAAGTAATTACTGCTTTATGACGCTAAGTTTGGGATCGTTTCTTATGCGGCAACAGATAACCAGAATAAATATTTTCAGAAAATATGATGAAAGTGAAATCTAACAAAGGCACTCAGAATATAAGCAGAAGTCATACAGTGTCACTTCCATGCTGCACTATCGGTCAAAGCAGTTCCAAACCTGCCCAGATTCAGGGGGAGAGGACACGGATCCCACTTCTCAAGAGAGGAGAGTCAGAGCACTTGGGAGCCATAAAACAAAAACTAAACAAAACAAACACAAAAAAACTTTTAATATTGAAATACTTTTAGACTCACGGAAAAGTTATAAAAGTAGTACAAAGAATTTCCTTATGCCTTTCACCCAGTTTCCACTGATGTTGGCATCTTATGGAACTGTAGCAGTTATCAAAACCAGGAAATTAACATTAATATAATAGTATTGACTATCTGCATATCTTATTCCAGTGTTACCAGTTTTCTCACTAATGTCCATTTTCTAGTTCCGGGTGTCATGTAGGGTCCCACATTGCATTTAGGCTTCTCCTCTCTGGTAGGAGTCCCCCCAGTTGGGGACAGCTCCTCACTCTTGTCTTTTATGGCTTTAACACTTTTGAAGTGCACTGGCTAGTAACTTTGTAGGATGCCACTCAGTTTGGGCGTGGCACTTTTCATGATTACATTGAGGTTTGTAGTCTTGGCAAATGTACCCGAGAAGCGATGGTGTGTCCTCCTCAGTGCACGGTATCAGGGCATACGTGATGTCATTGTCTCATTGCTAGTGACGTGAAATGTGCTCCCTTCGTTAAGGTGGTGCCTGCCAGGTTTCTCCAACGTAAATGTCTTTGTGGGGAACGATTTTGAGGCTATGCAAATATCCTGGTTTTCATCCTATTTTGGTGGGGTCACTTTGTATACTGCTGCAAAGTTCTTATCCCAACACACAGAAACTCAGTCTTTCAAATTTCACTAGTTGTCTTGTCCCAGACCTGTGATGGTCTGTAGGCCGGCTCTGGTCTGCAGACCATTCTTTGAGTAGGAATGTTCTAGACTGCACTCCTTCCCCCCAGTCATTTTCCCCCATTACTGTCAGATTGGAGTTGGAACAGCAGATCGTACTGTGTCATTCTCCTGCTTAAAATCCTTCATAAACTTCCTGTAACCAGTCTTCTGGTTACAGATAAAACCCAGAGTTCTTGGCATGACATTCAAGGCTGCATCATTCTGCTCTATCTTGCACATTGTCTTTTCACTACTTAGACTGCCCCGTCCCTCCTGCTCCCCCTTTCCACGTAGGTACGCTTCAGTTGAATCGGCCAGTTCTTTCAAGGCTCATAAACACCTCTTTTCACCAGTCTGGGCTCGCTGGGTTTTCCCCAGGTCCATTCTCTTGTCACTTGTGTATACATCCATGATAGAAGTTAATTCTGTTTGTGTCTCTAAGCCATTTGACTCTGAGTTTGAAGGCACAGATTTTGAGTGTATAAGATTAGCCCATGGCGCATGCTCAATGGTGTTAGTCATAATTGAGTACTGAGAGAGTTTTCAGGGAAAAAAAAATCTCTAGCACTAAGTAAGGTCTGTATCACAACATGGATTGTTAAAATGCAGGGACAGTAGATGGAGAAACCCTCCGGGGGCGGCGGGGGGCAGGGGGGGGATGGATAGTGTTCCCGATGGATACGGCCAACCATGGAGATGGAGAGTCTTGACTTCTGGTCCTTGCTTCGTGTGTACTGTCTTTACCCACGTGGGTAGGTAAAAACTGCAAGCCAGAGAGCGAACCTGACAGTGCAGGTCCACGGACCGACCCTGGTGTCTCCCAGACCCATCGAATCACTGTCGGGGCTACTTGCTTTGTTTTGCAACATGAGCCAGAACAGACAGAGATCCTTTCCTTCCCCTCCTTCTGGCTCCTCTTTTCTCTGAATACTTAGAAGTATGGTGGGGTAGGTCGGGGGACTTCAGGTCCTTTTAATTCTTGTTCCTGGTTCATCCCTACATAGTCTCTATGTTTTAAAGGAAAGTTGAAAAATGTTAACAAAGCTTTTGCAGCAACGTGGATGAACTGGAAGGGACTATGCTGAGTGAAATAAGTCAGAGAAGGACAGTCATCGTATGTTTTCACTCATAAGTGGATCTTGAGAAACTTAGCAGAAGACCATGGGGGAAGGGAAGGGGAAAAATAGTTACAAACAGAGAGGGAGGGAGGCAAACCATAAGAGACTCTTAAATACAGAGAACAATCTGAGGGTGGATGGGGGCTAGGGGAGTGGGGGAAGGTGGGTGATGGGCATTGAGGAGGGCACTTGCTGGGATGAGCACTGGGTATTGTATGGAAGCGATGAACCACGGGAATCTACCCCCAAAACCAAGAGCACACTTTACACACTGTATGTTAGCCAATTTGACTATGAATTATATTTTTAAAAAAGGATGAAATTCAGCCCAACTCACTTCTGTAGCTCTCTGAACAGAAGCAGAGGCATCTCCCTATTTCTACTTTTCCTACCTAAATTGCACCTAGTCATTTATATCTAACCATCGCTAATTTATTTTATATTTAGCCTGAACTGTCAAGCATCAGTAAATAAAACTTTTAAGAAGTTTCCCAATGCCAAGGGCAACCAACACTTACTTTAGGTACAGGAGGGAGTCAGAATGTCAAACAATGTATCCTAAAGGTTTTCCTAAGTGTATTCAAAATTTGCTAATTCAAACAGCACCCTCTTGGTTAATAATATGAACAGATATACAAAATCCCGGTGAATCTGCTGAGTCAAAATTTTGTAAGGAAAACTCTTTAAGCACATCCCACCTATTATTAAATTGTACTGTTAAGGGGAAGAAAGAAAACAAAGAAGGCCTGTCCCTGAACCCTCCCCCTGTCCCTGCCAAAAAAAAAAAACAAAAACCAAAAAAAAACCCCCAAAAAACTGTTTCCAGTGGTCCAGTGAACTACTTTTGGGGAGGGCAGTTTATTTCAGTTTTCATCTGGAATTACTTAAAATCAGTGTGCTTAAGAGGGCTAACATAAAGAAAGAAAAGTATGCTGTGATGTAGTTAATATCTTCATAGTCCTTTGAAGATTAGGGATAATTTCAGAAAGATCTCTTTTTGTTTGTTTTTGGTTTTAAAAAAAATCTAGATAAATCTTTTTATTTCCTGTCCTTCAGGTTGTCCATAGACCATAGAAGTTTTATTATTTTAGAATGTAGGGATGTAACAGGCTCATGTAGTAAAATGATACTGGTGATTTAAAATGTTAAAAAACCTTTTTTTTTAGTGTTTAGTTTTGAGAGAGAGAGAAGGACACAGATGCAAGTGGGGGAGGGACAGAGAGAGAGGGAGACACAGTATCCAAAGCAGCCTCCAGCTCTGAACGGGCAGCACAGAGCCCCATGAGGGGCCCGAACTCGGGAACCATGAGATCATGACCTGAGCCGAAGTCGGACGCTTCACCGACGGAGACCCTCCCTACAGGTGCCCCGCTACTCGTGATTTAAAATCATGGTGACTGACCGCTGAACAGATCCCCCAACTGAGATAGACTTTTGCAGAAGTCTATTATGATGACTTAAGATTTGCTGCCTGAATAATTCCCGGGGATTCAGCCACATCAGCTTTCTTTGGAGGTAAGCCTCATCCTCCCTGGTCTGCAGAGGCCTGAGCGCTGGGGCTGCTCTCCAGAGTACAAATTAAAGGAAGAAAGCTCTGAGTAGTTTGCTTCGTTACTTGCAGCCTACTGAGGGTTTGATCATTTGAGACCCAAGCCACTAATTGGGCCTATGGTGGTATGAGAGGAGGTGGTTAAAGTGAAGAGACAGATTTTTAAAAATCAAAGTGTAAGAGCACATTGAAGGCAAGTGAATATTGTGTCCGAAGTTGTCTAAAATCTGTGGATTTCAGATGCTTAACTACGACCCACATAAGAGAAATGCATTTTGCATCACCATCCAGTATACACGCCTGTAGACCTGTAACCGAAACAGAAATGTCATCGAACAGCACCCTATGTGACAGCTTTGGGTAGTCTCTATGTTATTATGTTTAATCAAGAAAATGCTAGTCAATAGCCAGTGAACTCCTCCTATTGCCCACTTATTGCCCACTGCCCACAGTCTGGAAAAGACACTGCCTTAGATCTTCGTAAACATTTGCAGCCCTCCTTGCTCCGGACTGGCTAAGTTGTTTTTGGGAATTTACACTTGCGGTTTAGTTCATGAGTCATGGAAAATGTCATAGAAGTGTTGTGTTTTTTAAAAACGAAAAGTGCTTTTATTTAGCTTGAGCTCCCTTTTTATTTACCAGACGTGGCTCTGAATTATGTCAGTCCGATCCGAGAACGACAATTGTTGTGGTTGGTGGTATTCAGAAAAATGTGAGGCCTGGCGTGTTAGAACCGATAGTTAGTTGAAGGGGGCTGGAGTAGTAGTCCCGGCCAGCCTGCTCATCGTGCAAAAGCCCAGAGAAGGACTAGTTGTAATCCATAAGAATGGGTTATGGATCCTAGTAGTGGCATATATTTAAAAATACTGTCAGGAGGGGCACCTGGGTGGCTCAGTCGGTTAAGCGTGTCTGACTTCAGCCCATGTCATCATGATCTCATGGTTGTGGGTTCGAGCCCCATATCAGGCTCTGTGCTGACAGTCAGCTTTGGATTCTGTGTCTCCCTCTCTCTCTGCCTCTCCTCCCCCTCAAAAATAAATAAACATTAAAAAAAAAAAATACCGTCAGGAGGGTGCCGGTATTGTGAGCAGATGTTCCTGGACCTGAATGTTGGGGGAGAGGGTAGAAGAAGCAGCTGTCACCTATAGGTTCCATTGGAGAAGAAGTGGGGCCCGTGTCCCTGGGACTTTGTGGGTTTGGGTGCCAGGGCAGCTCTGAGAAATACGCTTAGCTGTTTCAGCCTGGGCCTAATAAGAGTATAGATCGTAAACATTTAGAAAAAAAATTTTTAATGTTTATTTATTTTTGAGAGAGACAGAGCACGAGCAGGGGAGGGACAGAGAGAGAGGGAGACACAGAATCTGAAGCAGGCTCCAGGCTCTGAGCCGTCAGCTCAGAGCCCGACGTGGGGCTTGAACCCACGAACCATGAGATCATGACCTGAGCCGAAGTCCGACGCTTAACCGACTGAACCACCCATGTGCCCCCCCCTTTATTTATTTATTTATCTATTTTTTCTTTAAAGATCATAAACGTTTTTATTTATTTATTTTTTCCAATGTTATTTATTTATTTATTTATTTATTTATTTATTTATTTTTGGGACAGAGAGAGACAGAGCATGAACGGGGGAGGGGCAGAGAGAGAGGGAGACACAGAATCGGAAACAGGCTCCAGGCTCCGAGCCATCAGCCCAGAGCCTGACGCGGGGCTCGAACTCACGGACCGCGAGATCGTGACCTGGCTGAAGTTGGACGCTTAACCGACTGCGCCACCCAGGCGCCCATAAACGTTTTTAAAGCACAGTTTAGGAAGAGGGATGGTCACCATCTCAGGAGCTGAGGAAGTAGACTGGGAACGTGCCGGCCTGAGGCTGTGTGTGGTCTCGAGTCCGTGCATTTCCCGTCCTGCCCAGGCATTAGGTGGGGAGCTTTGGCCTCACATCTGAGCCTTCAGTTGCCCAGGAAAGTGAGAGACTGTACATGAGTTTGATATCTGTAGTCAAAATCTTATCCCCTAGTATATTGGAACTGCAAAAGTAATCGCATTTACTTCTGCTAGACACTGGGGGCTTTCTAAGCGCTCCAGTCTTTGGGACTTCTTTCTGTATCTCACTTTCTCATAACACATATTAAAAACACCCCGACCTTTTTTTTTTGGCGTGTCTCATAGGCTTCTCTTTTAGCAGTGTGTTATCATAGACAAACAAGCTCGAGGGAGGCCAGATGATAAATTCCCTTCCTATCTACCGGGCAATTTCTGTGAAACAGACAAACTGCACACGCCCACAATGAAGGCAACATGCTTGCCTTCAGTGCTGTGGTTTATCATCCAAAGTAAATGCTAATAAGATGAAGGCATCTGATTTATTTTTAAAACTGAATGAGGAGGGATCAACAGATTATAGCTTATGGGCCAAATATGGCACATACCTGTTTTTGTAAATAAAATTTTATTGGAACACAACCATGCCTATTCATTTATGTATTATTTATGACGACTTGTACATTATAGTGACCGAGTTAAGTGGTTGCTGTAGAGACTGTGTGGCCGACCAAAGCCTACAATCTTTGCCATCTGACCCTTTACAGAGAAACGTTTACTGCCATAGACCAAAGGAATATTTAGAGACTGAAGTGTTGTTTTAATAAGAACTGTTACTTTTGAATTGAGGCTATTTTCTCTTAAATCGCATGAAAAAAATCTTTTGTTACAATAGATAATAATTAACTAGTTTTGATGAGGGAAAGGTCCCAAAGTCTTGATTAGGGTCTACTTTTTTTTTTTTAAGTAAAAGATTAAAAATCATTATACATTAATTCATTAGTGCTGAGAAGATAGCTAATGAGGCATATATGAAAGATTACAGTGTAGCACACTTACAATTTAACTGTGCGGTGAGGGGTGGTTACATTATTTCGGCTAGCATTGCCTATTTTCATAGCCTTAATGAGAGTTGTGAATTTTAATTAATTCTTACATTTATAAATGTCAGTCTATTTGAGATTTTACTTGCTACAGACCAGTAAGGCTAAGCTAATAGTCACTTGCAAAGAAGCCCCATATTTCTTGTATTTAATAGGGGTAGTTCAGTGTATTAAAAATGAATATAATCATCTGTTTTTCGGGCACAGAACTTAAGCAATGAAAGCGGGGGCTGTGGTAATCTTTATCAGGGCAGCAGTTTAAATACGAGTTATCTAATGTGTGCTTATCTTTTTATTTTTATTTTTTTTTTTAACAGACTTGTGGAAGAGAGCAAACTGATCCCACTCATTTTTGAAGTAATTCTGGTAAGAAGGGAAACGTGTACCTGAAATTCAAGTGAAATTTTAAGAATGTTAAGGTTTTGACCACGTTGTGTGGTTGGGTTCTAACCCTGACTCTGTCCGGAAGGATTCTGTGCCCTTCGTTGTCTCACTTCACCTTATCGGGCCTCAGTTTCCTTGCCTGAGCTCCTGTCCAGCTCTGAAATTGTGTAGGGACACTGTTTAAACCACCTGCGCTCGTGTCACAAGTCCTTCATCTGAGGTTGGTTCGCGGAGGAAGGGCAGAGGGATGACCACTACGCTTCAGTATGAATTTTCTGATGCTCGCTGTGAATCCCTCTGACGTTGTAGTCATGAGTCAGATCAGCAGTTTTGGGCCTATGGCCAGAGAGTTATGTTCTTCAGGATGTAGAACAGCTCCAGACACCTTTTTTTCTCTTCACAGAATGCTACTCAATTGAAAACCATCTGTTAAAGAAAACATTTCACCTATGGTTCCTATGTGTAGAGAATGAAATGGGATTGCAGAGTTGACTTCCCATTTCGGATAAATCCCTATTTATTACTAAAGGCAGGTTGGAGAAGTAGCTGGAAATCCATACAGTAACACAGTGCCCTTAGCACTCTGTTCTCTTGTACCTAGTGGGTTATCCCCCTTTACCAAAAACTTGCCCTACAAAGCTGACTGACAGCAGAAAGGACAAAGGAGGAGATACGTCCCCAGCCACACTGGCCTAACCTCCCTTGGTCTTTAATGGAGCAGTAGCCGTGATGGTCTGCTAACTGTACCCATGGAAATCAGCTTTCTTTAATCCAAAACTGTTAGCCTATAAGTTGTTTGTGTGTCGATAATGGCTAAATGGTGAAAACATTGCTTTTCTTAGCTACAGATGAACCTTTTCCTTTCAGGAGAGTGGGTTGGGTTTGCTGAGCCATGTGATTGGATGGGGACAAGGGGTGAGAGTGGGTGGTATTTCCAAAGCGCGCTCAGGTGACGATGAGATGACGCAGAGCCGCCGTGCGAGGGGGATGTGCAAAGTGAGAGGCTGGAATGAATCGCTTTGAATAGTAAGGAGATTTTATAAGCAGTGTCCGGAGAAAACAATGGAGAAAAATGGGAGGAAGAAACATGGAGACGGAGAGCTGTCTAATGGGGACGTTAAGCTTCGCCAAGTGGCCGGTGTGTGTCTCCACCTTCAGTAGGGTACATACGTGACTTGCTGATTTGTTGCGGCATCGGATTTGTTTTGGAGGGCAGCGGGTGCAGTCAGCTGCCCGGTTTGAGTTGGGTTGGGTATGGGCAAGAGCCAAAGCTGTCCAAACCCAGCCGTATCGGGCTTGCGTCTGAAGAGACTGGTGTCGAAGACCTATGGAGAGCGCTCTAGAGCTACCGTGGGCCTCAAGTGGGGATGTGTCTCATCCCCTTGCTGTGGTAGGAGTGTTTCTGACCTGTTTAGGTCAGTGCAGCTCCTTTTGTGACTGATGTAAAGTTCTCATCCTATCCAGTCCCCTCAAGGTCTAAAATCCACACTTAGGAAATTCCTTCTGGAAGGTTACCAAAGTTCCTCTGTGCTTGATTAATCTTTGTATAATGAGCACCTAGCAAGGCTTCATATCTTACCGTGGTAGATGCTCAATTGCTTAATGCCATGGTTTAGACCTTTGTCATGTCGTAGAGAGTGGGTAGAGGTGACCTCCACTCTCCAGGTGAGGATCTCAGCCAGTCCTGAGTCCTGAGTCCTGAGCCCTGAGCCCTGAGCCCTGAGTCCTGATCTCCCAGGCATGTCTGGGATGATACTTTCCCTTAACCGGAACAGCTCCATACTCAGGTTTCTTGGAGGATCATATTTTAAAAAGAGGTCCTGTTGTTAAAAAGTAAAAAACAAAAAACAAAAAAAAAACCCCAACATTTGGGAATCACTGCTTTTGGGGACAGGACTTTGATGTCTGTGAAGAATTATTAAATTATTAAATCCCTTTTCTTTTTTTTGTCTTTCTTGAGTTGCATAATCTCGGGTTTTTCCCTCTATATAATTACATTTTTTAATCTGTGAGATGTCCTCATAGCAGTTATCCTGTGAACAGTTGTCTTGTCCTTTCTAAACTGTTATCACCGAGCAAGACATGACATAGCATTTTAGTGATTCTATGATGCATTTTTTTAATAACAGATTTTAACATTTAACAGATTTAACATTTCTGAAACTGGGATGTACTTTCCAAATCAGTGGCATTTTGCGATTGCTTTCAGCCAGGAGACCTGGTTGTCATTGCCTTAACTAATCCATCTCATTTTTCTTTTTCTTTTTCTAAGTGCCCAAGAGTGATGCATTATAAAAATATATGTCCGAATATGTCTAAAAGGGCTCTTTCAATAAAAATAAAAGGAACTTTCTAAGTAATGAGAAACCATGTCATAGTTTAATTGGCAACATTTTGCTTTCTTAGTGCTTGGTAAAATGATGGGTGCATCTTAGAACTGAGGGATTCCTGGTTTCACAGAAACACAGTATATTCTTGCGTTAAGTTTGGGTCTAAGCCCCCCGGCCAGTGTGGTGCCCTGCATACGTGTAGCAGCTTCTCGGCAACGGTTTGATCAGAAGAGACACCGTGGAAGATGGTGCAGGGTCCTGTGTGTTGGACACTCCTTGTGTCTTCTAGCCCCCCACCCCCATTACGATAGAAAAGGCTGGTGCCACCCCCATTACGGTAGAAAAGGCTGGTGGTCCGCAGTGACCTCTTGATGACTTTTTTCTCTACTCTCAGCTCATAACTGTCGTCCATCTTCTGTTTGATGTACTTGCAGTCTGATACAGGCTTTGTAACTTCCTTCTTTTCTCGAGTTCCTCATACAGTGTGTTCTTACCAGCCATGCGTCCTCTCCTAGATGTTTCTCATTAAGAGAGCAAATGTTTGTCTTATGGGCAGGAATTGCAGGCAGCTTCTGTGTCTTTCCTGTAGGCCTAGAGGGGAGTGAAGATGAAGGGAGCAGCGTTGTGAATTTGATGTCCTGTCCGTGTCAGATAGCCGTGTACAGATCGTAGGCAGATAGAACAAAGAGCTTTAAGTATGGGCCACGCTGGTGAAGATACAGTGCAAAGCTGTAGTAATCAAAACAGTACGGCACTGTCACAAAAAAGATCTTTGGAACAGAATAGAGAGCTCAGGAATAAATCCGTGCTTTTATGGTCAATCTGCGACGAAAGGGGGAAGAACATACAATAGGGAAAATGAGTCTCTTCAGCCAATGGTGCTGGGAAAACTGGCCGGCCACATGCCAGAGTATGAAAGTCTACTTTGTTACACCATATGCAAAAGTAAACTCAAAATAGATTAAAAACCTAAGTGTGAGGCCTGAAACCACAAAACTCTGAGAAGAGAACAGAGGCAACAATTTCTTTGGCATCAGCCGTAGCAACGTTTTTCTAGAACTGTCTTCTCAGGCAAGCCAAACAACAGAAAAAATAAACTGGGGCTACACCAGAATAAAAATCTTCTGCACGGCAAAGGAAACAATAAACAAACCAGAAAGACAACCTACTGAATGGGAGAAGATACTTGCAAATGATTATTATCTGGTAAGGGGTGAACACTCGAAATGTATAAAGAACTCACAGAACTCAACACCAAAAAAACCCCAGTCTGATTAAAAAAATACCTGTTGGGATGAGCACTGGATGTTGTATGGAAACCAATTTGACCATCAATTTCATATTAAAAAAAATAATAAAAAAATAGGCAGAGAACCTAAAGACCTTTCTCCAAAGAAGACACACAGATGGCCAATAGACACATGAAAAGATGCTCAATATCATTAATCATCAGGGAAATGCAAATCAAAACCACAATGAGATGTCCCCTCACACCTGTCAGAACAGCTAGAAGGAAAAGAAATAACAATTGTTGGCAAGGATGTGGAGAAAAAGGAAACTGCGTGCACTGTTGGTGGGAATGCAAACTGGGGCAGCCACTGTAGAAGACAGTATAGAGAGTCCTCAAAAAATTAACAGTAGAAATACCATACGATCCAGGAATACCATATGACCCTGCTAATTGGTATTTCCCCAAGGAAAAAGAAAACACTTTGAAAGCATACATGCACCCCTGTGTTAATTGCAGCATTATTTACAGTAGCCAAACTATGGAAGCAACCCAAGTGCCAATTGGTAGATGAATGGATAATGAAGATGTGGGGAGTAAACACACACACACACACACACACAGGAATATTACTCAACCCTATAAAGTATGAGGTCTTGCCATTCGCAACAACATGGATGAACATAGACAATATTATGCTAAGTGAAATAAGTCAGAGAAAGACAAATATATGATTTCACTGCTTTGCGGAATCTAAAAAAACCACATAAATGAATCAACAAAAAGCAGAATCAGACCTATAAATACAGAGAACAAACTGATGGTTGCCAGGGGTGTGGGGGATGGGCAGAATGGGTGAAGGAGAGTGGCAGGTATAGGCTTGCGGTTATGGAATGAATAAGTCATGGGAATAAAAAGCACAGAGAGTGTAAAGAATATCGTCAGCGGTATTGTAATAGTGTCATATGGCGAACAGCATGGGATAATGTAGAGACTTAGTCAAATCACTGTGCCGTGCACCTGAAACTAACGTAACATTGTCAATTATAGTAAATAGAAAAATTGGTGAAGCACATAACCATGTGAAAGTAGTCTTCATTATTTTGAAGGAAAAAAAAAAGCCATTTCCAGTTGTAACTGTCTCCTCAGGAGGCACAGTGCTCCCTCCTGTCTGGATAGCTAAACATCTGGGCCCTCTGGATTCATAATGCAGGAAGAGCGATGTGCGAGCACGTAATTGGGCAGGAGCAGTGTAGGAGCTTTATATGGGGAGCGAGAGAATGCTCTGGATCCCAGGGGAGGATCTTGTGTTCATTGCAGGGAGAGGAGTCTGGCAGAAGTAGTAACCTTTGAATGTGGCCTTGAGAGGGAGTTGCCATGAGGAGAAGGTGAGTACTTGGATGCACCTGGACCAGAGACCATGGAGAAGTGTAGGCAGGGAGTCTGGAGGGGGAGCCAGATCCTGCAGGCTTTATACTGTGGTTGTTTCGTATTTGCTTGACTTCGCACATAATTTATGCTTTTCAAAATCAGGTGGTATCCTCTAGTTAAAGAAAAAAAAGATCGTTTAGAGCCTCTAGCTGCAGGGACTGTGTGCACTGAGAAGGTAGACTGCTCAGATAGAGGTTGGGCCTTGGAGAGAATCAGGCTTAGGGTTATGGGATAATACTGGAAACTTGGAGACTGGTCGAGGGCTGGAATCTCCATCAGCAAGGCTTTTGAAAGTGGGGAAGGAGACAGAAGACACAAAGGTCGGTTTCAGAGGTTTGATCTAAGGAGTTCCAACACCACATTCAGGGCAGAGAGCAGGGCAGAGTGGTTTTAATCCTGGGGTCCAGCTGCAAGTTTCCCAGCTCTGGACAGGCCAAGTGGTGGGGAAAGCCAGATAGCGATGGCTTACAACAAAGGAGCTGTCACAGCAGCTGGGCACTGCTTCCCTGGCGGGGCCCACCTGGGTGGGGGGCCTGCCTTTTCCTTGGCCTTGGGAGGCAGCTGTGTTGAGTAGGGGCTGGAGACTCAGGCAGGCTGCGTTGGATTAAGCTAAATGGCTTCCTGTTCAGCCTTCAGGGCCTCGCATGCTAAGGCAGTCTGGATCTGTGTAACAAATGTGGGTTCTTAAGAATGTGAACCATCGGAAGGACCCAGTGGCTTGGATCCGAGGGCCGCCTTGCTGGCTGAGCGGGATGGAAGGCGTTCTTCTTTCCCCTTCTGCCCTTTTCCAAAGAGTAGAAGTTGCTTTTAAATGTGTCTTAAGTATGAATTTGAATGAATCAGCCTGTGGATTTTGCTGTAACTCTAATCTCACCTCACTTTATTTCAGTGGTTTATGTTTTGGCCTACTTCAGTAAATCATTTTGATACCAAGTAATATAGGCAAACTGTATTTTATTGGGGAAAAAATCTTTATTCATCGCAGATTTTCCAATATGTGCCAAAATATCGCTGTCATGATGTTTTATGTGTCTGTTCCAAAACAAACAATTAAAGAGCAATTTCAGTGGCAAATGTTAACAATAAAAATGGGATTAGCAATGCGCTAGTTTGACAATTATATTGTTTTAGCAATCTTGAGGATAGCAGCTGAAGCAAGCTTGAGTAAATCTTTCAAGTCAACGGTATCTTTAGGAAAGAGTCTCTTTATGGACCCTTGGAGCCGCGAGGATTTAATCATGGAGACACCAGTGTAGTATAGACTGGCAACCACATTACTTTTAAGAAATGTTTTCAGTCCTGCACATTCATCAGGCTTTTAAAATTACTTGGCTCTTTTCTACTTGCAACCCACCTGATGTGAATTGGTTCTTTCAGGGTATGTTAAAGTGACAGGTTCCTTATGAGGTTAAGACTCTGCACACTTGTGTCCAATATGCTGTTAATACGATTCTGCTGTGCACATGGGCATGAATTTCTAAAGTAGAAAACAAGATTTGATTAAAATTTCAAAATGCTTGACTTAGGAAGATACTTTCAAAGTTACACAAAGAGTGCTTACTGGATGTAGGAGATAAATCTGTTTCTTCAAACTTGCATGGGTCCCTATTCAGGGTTTCTATAGATTGCAGAATGGAACTCTAAAACCAGCTGTTGTATACGAGATGACTTTACACATTGCTCATGCACTGTCATAAAAGTATGTACTTGGTTGTGTTTTTGTGTGTGTGTGAAGGGGAGGAAATGGATATGCACGGATCTGTTCTTGGTAGCTTGTGTCATCAATTTGTATTTGCAAAATAGCCCTCTAGGGCAAGGGTGTAATCTCTCGGCCCTGGATTGAATGAAGAGAAGTTGTCCATATACCAACTGAACACTCTAATCAGATCAGTATCCTGATAGCCGGTTAGCCAGAATAAATGGGTGGAAGCTAAGGAAAATAAACTTATATCAGCAAACTTGGCTTGAAGTGTCACTGGTTTCTGCATAAGTAGCCCAACTGGTTTGAAAGAAGATGGACTTTATTAAGATAAATACCACATATTGTGTCCACTGGAAAAAAAATGCTAAAATAGAGCTTAGGATATCTTTGGCCAATCATAGGGCACACATTGGGAGTGTGTTACATATGGCTTCTCCAGAGCCAGTGGAATCCCGAGTTTTATTATCATCCCATGTCTAGTTAGTTCTGATCCAGATCCTGGGCCCCACTTTGAGGAAATAGTTTTCCTTCTTCCTTCTCTCTAAGGAAACAGTGTAGTTAAAGAGCACAGAAGTAGACAAGTGATCTGTACTTCCCAGGAGTGTAGCTTTTGCATTTTTTGGTTTTTACTCTTGGTTGGTTGTGGAATTAGACTTGTAAAGAAATGAGTGAAACCTCAGTAAAAATGAGCAGCAGACAAGTGAAGGGAATCCGGTACAGTGGGATGAGGGAGGAGCAGAGAAACCAAACCACCGGATTAAATTTTAAAGAAGCGAAAAGATAGTATTCTACTGAAGAGACAGTTTTCTTGTCTGGATGTCTGTGAATCTTGGGTGTTTATGGGAGTCTCTGCCTTCACTCATCTCAGTGCCTGTGTGTTGATTACATTTCCCCCAGAGACCTGCACTTCTCACAGGGGAGCTAGTAGCCACATAGGGCCTGCTGAGCCCTGAAACGTAGCTAGTTTGAATAGAAATGTGCTCTAAGTGTCAAATATCAGATTAAAAAAAAAAGCGTTAAGTAGCTGATTAATTTTCTAATATGATATGTTAAAATAATAGTTTGGATATATTGGGCTAAGTGAAATATTATTAGTTTCATGTATCTCTTTTTATTTGTTTATGGCAGCTTCCAGAGCATTTAAAACGTGTGGTTTGCATTCTATTTCTGTCGGTTAGTACCGTGGTAGGTGATTTCCTAAGTCTCATATCCTCAGTTACGTTGTGAGTTTCACTTAGGGAAGAAACCATGCTGGATACAACCTCGTTTGCTCCCAGCACGTTGCCCTCCCGCTTTTTGCCTTTCAGTATGTGTTGATTCATTCATGAACACATGAGAGAGGTGAGGCAGGGCTGTTACACTTAGATCCATCCATCCTAGACTGTGGTCACCAGCCGATCTTTCTCCCCTTGGTGATGGGTGGGAAGATGAAATAGAAAGACGGGCTAGTGTTCTCCAAGGTGATATACTTGCAAAAGGTAGTTCGGCCATGGCTGGTGACACCATTTGATTTTACTTCTGACTCGGGACTGTCTGGAGATGCCCAGTCATTGGCCATTGGCCACCTCTGGGTTCAGGTTGGTGTTAAAAAATAAAATGCCTACTGTGGTCATCAGGCATTGCCTAGTCCCCTGACTCCAAAAGTCTTGTGTTTAGGCCCCTTGGGTAGATGGGAACGGAGTAGAATAATTTGTGGTAAATGTAAAGAATTCCTGGAGGGCCTAGTGTAAAATCAGTGATCGCCCATTCTCAGGATGTAACCTCTGAATGTTACTTCCGCATAAACTTCTCCAGTAATGTAGGATTCAATAGTTTCTTTGTGATCAAAACGGTTGAGAATACCCACTTTTAAAGAAAGTGGAAATGTCAGCAGAAAGTTACTAGTTTCGATTAAAGCCACAAACATCTATTAGCATTTGCTTTTGATGCTCTTGGCGTTTGTTTTCTTGGATGAGCAAGAAAAAGCAGAATTTATGCGCTTACCCAGAGCTGCAAAGGATTTTCAGACTGAGCCAGGAAATCTGACGGACTAAAGCAGTTTACAGATTTATGGGAAAAGGAGAGCTTTTTAAATAGCACTAGCAAGTGAAATTGCATTTTGGATTTATTAGAGGTACCAAATTGGAGAAAGACTGTGATGAGAAGCCAGTGAGGGCAAATTATTACATAGGATTTTTAGGTTCATTTTTTTTCTGGTAACAAAATCAGCACCTACTTGTAAAGCATCCAAACAGCACAGCAGTATCTAACGTAGAATGTGAAGATCTTCCATAATATCATACCGCACAGCTTAAATCATATTTCTGTATTATTTCTACACATGTGTTATATCTCTTTCTTTAAAAAAGTTTATTTATTTTGGGGTGCCTGGGTGGCTCAGGCAGTTGAGCGTCCGACTTGTGCTCAGGTCACGATCTTGCGGTTTGTGGGTTCGAGCCCCGTGTCCAGCTCTGTGCTGACTGCTCAGAGTCTGGAGCCTGTTTCGCATTCTGTGTCTCCTCTCTCTGCCCCTCCCCAGCTTGCACTCTGTCTCTCTCAAAAATAAGTACACATATTTTTGAGAGAGAGAGAGCATGAGCTGGGGAGTAGCAGAGAGAGAGAGGAAGACAGAGAATCTGCACTGTCAACGTGGTAGCCTGGCAGCACATGGGCTCAAACCCACGAACTGTGAAGTGATGACCCGAGCCAAAATCAAGAGTCAGATGCTTAGCTGATTAAGCCACCCAGGCGCCTCTCTCTCTTTGTTGTTTTAATAAAAAGCGGAACAAACTAAATATTTTATTTTGTATCTGCCTTAGTGTATAATGTCCATGCCAGCGCGGTGTGTGTGTGTGTGTGTGTGTGTGTGTGTGTGTGTGTATTTGTGTGTGTGTCCGCATGCACATGGGTACTATTTATTCTATTTCATGGCCATATAATATTTCATTGTAGTGGCATAATTTATCTAGCCAGTCCCCACTGACGGACACTTACAATTTTTCCCTTCCCTTTTTTGCTAACATAAACAACACTGAACAAAATAACTTTGCACATCTGTGAGTTTTTGTAAGTTCTTTAAAGTTGAACCGTTACGCCAAAGTATATGTATCTTTGTGTTTTAATATTCCTCTCAAAAATGTTAAAAAAATTTTGTTAATGTTTATCTATCTTTGAGAGAGAGAGAGATAGGGAGATAGAGTGTGAGCAGGGGGGAGGAGCAGAGAGGGAGACACAGAATCTGAAGCAGGATCCAAGGCTCCAAGCTGTCAGCACAGAACCCGACGTGGGGCTTGACCCCACGAGCTGTGAGATCATGACCTGAGCCGAAGTCGGCGCTCAACCGACTGAGCCACCCAGGCGCCCCTCAGAAATGTTCATATAAAATTTTTTACACGCTACCACCTGTGACACACTCACACTGAGTATTATTATCAGTTGTTTATGTTTTGACCTGTTTGCTTTTAAGTATATATGTGCCTTCAGTGTTTTACAGCATGCTTGGGCAAGGACTTCCCTCAACAAGTTTATATAATGTCAATCTGCATTTTATTCTGTACAGTTGTAGTGTCACGATTTACATTTTAAATCTTTGCTCTGAAATAACTTTGTTGTAAGGAATGGGTACAAATCCAGCTTTTC
The DNA here is from genome assembly GCF_024362965.1 of Panthera pardus. Lineage (NCBI taxonomy): Eukaryota > Metazoa > Chordata > Mammalia > Carnivora > Felidae > Panthera > Panthera pardus. The sequence goes on from NW_026526721.1 coordinate 148,530,179, forward strand.
TCTTCCCTACTCCCCTTTCTCCATCACTGAGTGGTTGTTGCGACAGTGTTTGTTGATGCGGTTCGTCATTATGGTGACTTGAAATATTATATTCATCATTCATTCACTGGATCTCCACATACTGTCTGTTGTCTGTATTGGCATATAATAAGCTGTATATATTTAACATAGGTAATTTGGTGAGGTTTTGCATATGTCTGTTCAATCAAGGTAATGAACATATCCGTTGTCCCCTAAAAGTTCCTGCTCTTGTGTGTAATCCATCCCTCTATAGCCCCTTCCTGTCCCAGGCAACTATTAATTTGCTTTCAACCACTGTAGATTCGTTTTCACATGATAGTTGGCATATGGAATTTTATGTAAATGAGTAATAAGATATGGACTTTTTTTTTTTTTTTTTTTATGGACTCCTGGCTTCTTCCACTCAGCGATGTATTTTGAGTTCATAGTAGGTGCTGTTGTCTGTATCAGTAGTTCATTTGTTTTTATTGCCAGAACTGTCCATTGTGTGGATATGCCACGGTTTCCTTATCTGTTCATCTGTCGATGGTCGTTTGGGCCGTTTCCACTTTGGGGCTGTTACGCATAACGCTGTGAACATTTGTGTATAAACTTATGTGTGGACCTACTTTACTTTTCACTAAATGCCTAGGAATGGAATGGGTGGCATGTAGAATAAGTGTATGTTTAACCTTTTAAGAAACTGCAAAACTATCTTGGAACGTGGCTCTATTATTTTAGATCCCCATTAACTGTGGATGAGTTTCAGTTATTCCACAATTTCATTAACACTTGGTATGATTAATCTTTTTCGTTTTAGACATTCTAATGGATTTATAGTAGCACATCAGTGTGGCTTAATTTGTATCTCCCTAATTACTACTATTGTTGGGCCCATATGCCATCTGTGTATGTCTATGTATCTTTTATATATAGAAGGTATCTATATAAATCTCCTGCCCATTTTTTATTGTTTGTTTTCTTGTTATTGAGTCGTAAGAGTTCTTTTTTATGTCTCCCTACCAGTAGTTTGTCAGATGTATATTCTGAATATTTTTATGGCAGTGTGTGGTTTGTTTTTTTATTTCCGTAGTAGTGTTCTGAATACTAAGGTTTCTGAAGTCTGAAAGTTTTCAATTTTGATAAAGTCCAAATATATATTTTTTAATACTAGATACTTTTTGTATCCTACTTAAGAAATACTTGCCAAAACCAAGTTCACAAAATTTGCTCCTGTGTTTTCTTTTAGAGGCATAATAGTTTTAGTTCTTACACTGAGATCTGAAATATATTTGAGTATATGGTGTGAAGGGAGAGTTGGGGTTTATTTTCTTTCTTGAGGGTATTCAATTGTTCCAGCACTGTTCCCTGAAAAAATTATCCTTTCTGTGTTGAATAACTTTGACACCTTTGGTCAAAAATTAATTGATCGTTTATGTGTGAGTTTATTTCTGGACTCTGTCTTCTGCTCTGTTGTTTTACATGTGTAGGTCCTCTGCGTTTTCATATAGGTTTTAGTATATGCTTGTCAATTTCTCTTCCAGAATGTCTGTTGGAATATTTATGGGGATTTTGTGGACTCTATTCATGATTTGGGGGGTGAAATGACATCTGAATAACACTGTGTCTTTTGATCCATTAGCTTGGTATATCTCCATTTATTTGGATATTCTTTGATATCTTGTCAGCATTGTTTTGTAGTTTTCATTGCATAGGAAGGGTGTATACACAACTTTCCCCATTTAAGTATTTAATATTATTGATGCTGTTGTAAGTGGCATTCTTTAACTTCGGTTTCTGGTTGTTCATTGCTAGCATATAAAAATACAATTGATTTCTGTGTACCAAACTTGTATCCTGCAACCTAGCCAAACTTACTTTTTATTTCTAATAGCTTTATAATAGAATCTTTAGGAATTTTCTACATAGATGATCATAACCTCTGTAAATAAAACTATTACTTTTTCTTTTACCATCTACATGCCTTTTGTTTTCCTTCCCTTTTTGCACCGGCTCAGACCTCCAGTGCAGTGCTGTATAGAGTGGTGAAGGCGGACATCCTCGACTCTTTCCAGATCCTAGAGAGAGAGGATCGTCTCTGATATGGGCTGTACATTTTTGTAGAGTCCTTTAGCAGGCTGAGAAGTTTCCTTTCATTCCTAGTATGCCAAGATGTCACTGTGATGGATTTTTTCCCCCCATGTCTATTGAAATGATCATATAGTTCTTTAAAAAAAGTTTCATTGTAAACTTATTGATTGCTTGCTGCTTGGAGCTAAACCGCATGTGAGTATGCTCTATTATTTCTTTTATATAATGTTGGATTTGATTTAGTGAAAATTTTAAGAATTTTTGTGATTATGTCCATGGAGGATACTGATCTGAAATTTTCTTGTAATCATTTTCTGATTTTGATTTTCTGATTTTCTGATTTTCTGATTTCTGATCAGAAATGTTGGACCCAAGGAATGAAGTGGAACAAGTTCTCTTCAGTTTTTTTTGGAATAGATTTTATTTTATTTTATTTTTTTAGAATTGGTGCTATACTCTCCTTAAATGTTTTGTAAAAATCACCAGTGAAACCATTTGGGCCTAGAGTTATCTTTGTGGCATGGGTATAAAGTATCAATTTGTTTTCACTAATGGACATAGCGTTATTCAGTTTATTTCTTTTTGATATCTTTCAAGAAATTTGTATATTACATTTAAGTTGTCGCATTTTTTAGCATGAAGTTGTTTATGATATTCTCTTTTTTAGTGTCTAAAAATCTATGGCAATGCCTCCTTACCATTTCTGATATTGCTTATTTGAATAGCAATGAGAAATTTAATTCTTCTATTTTATTATTATTTTTAACTTTTAAAATTTATTTTTGAGAGACAGAGACAGACCACGAGCAGAGGAGGGGCAGAGAGAGAGGGAGACACAGAATCCAAAGCAGACTCCAGGCTCTGAGCCGATGCGGGGCTCGAACTCATGAACCATGAGATCATGACCTGAACCAAAGTCAGACGCTTAACTGACTGAGCCACCCAGGCGCCCCTGAATTCTTTTTTAAATGTTTTTTGTTTGTTTGTTTTGTTTTTGAGAGAGAGTGTGCATGAATGAGTAGAGGAGAGACAGAGAAAGAAGGACAGAGAATCCCAAGCAAGCTCCATGCTGTCAGCACAGAGCCAGATGTGGGGCTCTGTCTTATGAACCATGAGATTATGACCTGAGCCAAAATTCAGAATCAGGTGCTTAACCAACTGAGCCACCCAGGTGCTTCAATTATTATTATTATTATTTTTTTGTTAAGTTGATTTATTTATTTTGAGAGAGAATGTGAGAGCAAGGGAGGGGCAGAGAGAGAAGAGAATCCCAAGCAGTCTCTGTGCTGTCAGTGTGCAGCCCAGTGCAGGGCTGAATCCCATGACCCGCCAAGACCATGACCTGAGCTGAAATCAAGAGTTGGACACCCAACCAACTGAGCCACCCAGGCACCCCTCTTTTTTTTCTTAATTCACTTGACTGAAGTTTTAATTACTTTGCTTGCTCAAAGAACTAGCTTTCAGTTTTATTGATTTTCTTTCTTTTTTCTTTTTTTCTATTTCATTAATTTCTGCTTTTATATCCTCCTGTTTCTTTTGGGTTTTATTTTTTTGCTCTTAACGCTAATTTTTAAAGGTAGAGGCTGAGGTCAATGATTTGTGACCTTCCTTCCTTCCTTTCTTTTTTCTTTCTTTCTTTCTTTCTTTCTTTCTTTCTTTCTTTCTTTCTTTCTTTCTTTCTTTCTTTCTTTCGAAAGAGCTAGAGAGAGCAAGGGATGGACAGAGGGAGAGAGAGAGAAAATATTAAGCAGACTCCATGGACAGTGTGGAGCCTGACATGGGGCTCAGTTTCACGAGCGTGAGATCATGACCCAAGCTGAAATCAAGTGTTGTTGCTTAACTGACTGAGCCACCCAGGCACCCCTCTGTTTTTCTAATATAATCATTTGGTACTATAAATTTCCTTCTAAGCACTGCCATAGTTCCATTCCACAAATTTTGATATGTTTTGTTTCCATTTTCATTTAGTTTTATGTAATTTCTAATTTCCTTTGTGATTTCTTCTTTGATTCATGGGTTATTTAGAAGTGTCTTATATAGCTTGCCAGTATTTTAGGCCTACTAAATATATTCTTTATTGATTTCAATTTAATTAGATTGTAGTTAGAGAACATACATTGTATGATTTGCATGCTATATAATTTCTTCACACTTGTTTTATGACCCAGTATATGGTCTATTTTGGTAAATGGTCCTTGAACACTTGTAAAGAATGTGTATTCTGCTTTTGTTGGTTGGAATGTTCTATGAATGTCAGTTAGGTCAAGTTTGTTGTTAGTGTTGTTCAGTCTTTTATATCTTTACTGGTTTTCTGGATACTTGTCTGTTACTTGTTGAGAGAGAAGTAAGAGAGTATCTTGTGGCTTTAGTTAGTTGATTTTGGTTATATAAGTTCTGTTTTCTGTTTTGAAGCTCTTGTTCTATGTAAAAATTAAATTTAGGATTATATGTTGTCTTGAGGAATGGAACTCTTTATCATTATGAGGTGCCCCTCTTTTTGCCTGGAAACTACTTTTATCCTGAAATCTATTTTGTCTGATGTTACCATTACGACCGTAGCTTTCCATAATTAGTGTTAGTAAAGGATGTATCCTTTTCCTTTGCTTAACTTTTAAGCTGTCTATGCCTCTACATTCAAAGACATTTTCTTGAAGACAGATGTAGTTGGGGCTTGCCTTTTTATCCAATCCAATAATATTAGTTTTCTATTTGAGGTGTTTAGAACATTTTCATTAAATGTAATTATCATTGTTAGTATATTTAAATCTACGATCTTACTACCAGTTTTCTATTGTTCCTTCTGTTCTTTCTCTCTTCTTTCTGTCTTTTTGAGCCATCTTTTGGATCAGTTGAGTGTTGTCCTTTTTAGCGATTGGTGTAGGGTTTACAGTACGCATCTTTGGGGGCACCTGGGTGGCTCAGTTGGTTGAGTGTCCAACTCTTGATCTCAGCTCAAGTCAGGATCTCATGGTTCAAGAGTTGTGCACTGACAGTGCAGAGCCTGCTTGGAATTCTCTCTCTCTCTATCTCTCTCTCTCTCTCTCTCTGTCTCTGTCTCTCTCCCCACCCCCCATCTCTGCCCCTACCCCGCTCATGCTGTCTCTCAAAATAAATAAGTGAACTTTAAAAAAAAAGGAAGTTAAAACAACTTTAAAAAACTGTTTAAAAAAATACACATCTTTGTGTAACCCACTGTTACCTGTCATAACTGTCATATAAGTTATTACCTTACATAATGGTTACCTGCAAATATACTGCTAGACAAAGTAGCCAAGAGTTGATTGGACACAAAAGATCACAGGTCAAATAGAAAAATTCTCACATCGCACAATTCGCTGAATCAATTAAGCACACACAGTGAGAAGCAGGGATTAAGGTAAATTAACACGTTTTAAGGAGGGTGCAGGCAAGCTGGCATGCACAGGCCCCAAATCCTGGGGGACGGGGTAGTCGTCTCTCACCCCTGCCTGCTGCATCAGCCCTCCTCAGCGTTGAAACGTGAGGAAGAGGGCCCACCAACAGAAAATGTCTCAGGCCAGCAATACGTATTTGCTGTCTGCGAGAGACACTGAGACGTGCGCAGGTGGCCCTGGCTGCAGCTTCGACCGTGTGCTTGCCGAACATCCGTGGATTTTATGTGTTTCTTCGGCAAAGAACACGCCGGACCTGAACAGATGTCATCAGCGTGTGGCTTAACTCTGTCTGCATGTTATACTGAATATTTGGTGCTTCCTGGTTTTAGATTTAGTTTAATATTTAGTATATCACGAATGTTTAGGGTCTGAGGTCTCGTGCATGTTTAATGACTTGTGAATCCTTTGGTCCTCTCCTCCATCTCCATTCGTGCTCAGCACGCTTCTGTTCTACACGTCCGTGTCATCGACTTGAAGCGTCCCTTTTTTTCTTCCTTGTTTCTGCGTCAGAATGAAATACCCTCAAGTGATAGAGAAACGTACTTTATGTCACCTGATGTCTTATGTGAGGCCCTCACAGCAGCGTTCTTCTCTTCTTAGTGACTTCCCATTCCATCTGTCACAAGATTGAACTCCTGCAGAGCCCTCTGTGGCATGTGGTGATTACCTCCCCGGCCACATGCCTTACTTCTCTTTCCCTTCCTGTGCTTTCACCGTCCTGACCTCTCCATTCACTGAATAGGCTGTGCTTGGGGCTGCTTTTCTCCTACCTCAGGACCTTTGCTTCTCCTAGTCTCTCCCAGAATGTTCTTCTCCCATCTCTTCGCATGGCAGAGTTCATTCCATCCTGCAGGTTCCAGAGACACTTGTTTTTCCTCTTGTCTGAAATAGTCTGTGAGAATAAGGGGCGGTAGCTGTGTCTCTAGCTTCACCTGCCATCTGCCAGGAAGTAGCCTTAGGTAGTAAGTAGCCCCACATTAAATATCTGTTGGATAGGTGGGGGTAGAGCGCATTATCATTCTCAGTGCACTGCTGGGCTTAACACGCAAACGATTTTTTTAAGATTTTTGTACAAGTATGTATCAACAAAATTGGTCTGTGGTTTCTGTGTCGAATCCACGACTGTGTTTTTTTCTTTTTAACTTTGTGTTTTGAAATATTTCTGGTTTCACCAATAATTGCAAAAGTAGGACAGAGAGGTCCTGTGTTCCTCGTGTAGTTTCCCACCGTGGTTCTGTCTTCTGTAACTCTAGTATGGTATCATGACCAGAAAGTCTACATTGGAACTGCAGAGTTCGCTTGATGTGCATTTGGTGACATTTGTTTTATGGATCAGGATGGGGCCTGCCTTGGTTTAGTTTCTGTGGACCTTTGAAAGGAATGTGTATTCTCGCATTTCTTGGAGTGGATGAGATCCTGTTGGCTGATGGTGGTGTTGAGTCCTTCCGTATCCTTGCTGGTTTCCTGTCTAGTTATTCTGTCAACTGTGGAGAGATGGGCGTGGAAGTCTTCAGCTGTAATTGTGGCTCGGTGACTTCTCCTTATCTCCCACTTGGTTCTTCGGTGTTTTGCAGCTGTGTTGTTTCATATTCATACAAACCAAGGATGTTCATATCTTGTTGATGATTGGCACGATTATGTAATCTTATCATTATTTATTATTTATTTGTGGTTATTTTATTTTTATGTAATGTCTGTGTTCCTTCTAATTTTCTTTCCTCTGTAGTCTGTTTTTTCTAATATCAGTACAGCCACACCTGCTTTCTTTTGATTCATGTTTGCATGGCATATCTTTTTCCATCCTCTTACTGTTGAAGCCACCTTTATCTCTATATTTTATTTTATTTTTATTTTTATTTATTTTTTTTTAACATTTATTTATTTTTGAGACAGAGAGAGACAGAACATGAACGGGGGAGGGGCAGAGAGAGAGGGAGACACAGAATCGGAAGCAGGCTCCAGGCTCTGGGCCATCAGCCCAGAGCCTGACGCGGGGCTCGAACTCACGGACCGTGAGATCGTGACCTGAGCTGAAGTCGGACGCTTAACTGACTGAGCCACCCGGGCGCCCTTATCTCTATATTTTAAATGAGTTACTTGTAGACAGCATATATTTGGGTCCTTTCTCTCCCCCTCCCCCCCCCCACCTTAATCCACTCTGCAAGTCTGGCTTTTCAGTGATGTATTTATATGTTATGTATTTAATATAATTATTGATACGTTATGTTAGTAAGTTTGCCATTTTATTTCTAGTTTCCCCCTTTTTTTGTTGTTGATCCTCTGTTTTCTTTTTCCTGCCATTCTGTGGATTACTTGGACATTTTCTTAGAATTCCATTTTGATTTGTCTATAGCATTTTTGAGTGTATCTCTTTGTTATAGGTTTGTTAGTGTTATTCTTGGTATCATAATTTATAAACATGCACATAAGTTATAATGATCTTCTAATACTGTCCTATTTTTTGCCAGTTAGAATAAAGCATGGAAACTTTATCTCCCTTCACAGGAAGTTCTTCTGTTTATAAAATTCAGCTCTGAAGCTGTCAGGTCATGTTTTTTTGTTTTTTGTTTTTTTTCTTTTTCTAAGTTTTTGTTTGAATTCCATTTAGTTAACATACGTAATATTAGTTTGCGGAATACAATGTAGTGATTCATCACATATATATAACACCCACTGCTCATCACAAGTACCGTTCTTAATACCCATCACCCATTTAGCCCATCCTCCTGCCCACCTCGCCTCCAGCAACCCTCAGTTTGTTCTCTGTGGTTAAGAGTCTGTTTTAAGGTTTGCCTGTCCTTTTTTTTTTTCTATATTCATCTGTTTCGTTTTTTAAATTGAACATAGGAGTGAAGTCATATGGTATTTGTCTTTCTCAGATGGACTTATTTCACTAAGAATTTAGTGAATTTACTACTATATATACCACAACTTCTTTTTTTTTTTTTATTGTCAAATTGGTTTCCATACAACACCCAGTGCTCATCCCGACAGGTGCCCTCCTCAGTGCCCATCACCCACTTTCCCCTCCCTCCTACCCCCCATCAACCCTCAGTTGATTCTCAGTTTTTAAGAGTCTCTTATGCTTTGGCTGTCTCCCTCTCTAACTTTTTTTTTTTTCTTCCCCTCCCCCTTGGTCTTCTGTTAAGTTTCTCAGGATCCACATAAGAGTGAAAACATATGGTATCTGTCTTTCTCGGTATGACTAATTTCACTTAGCATAACACTCTCCAGTTCCATCCACGTTGCTACAAAAGACCATAATTCATTCTTTCTCATTGCCACGTAGTATTCCATTGTGTATATAAACCACAACCTCTTTATCCATTCATCAGTTGGTGGATCTTTCCTTAGTTTGCCTATTGTTGATAATGCTGCTGTAAACATCGGGGTGCATATGCCCCTTCAAAGCTGTATTTTTGTATCCTTTGGGTAAATACGTAGTGGTGTAATTGCTAGCTCAAAGTAGTTCTATTTTTAACTTTTTGAGGACCTTCCATACTGTTTTCCAGAGGGTCCACACCTCTTGGCAATCCCACCAACAGTGTAAGAAGGTTCCTCTTCCTCTACATGCTCGCCAACATCTCTTTACGGTGTTGTTGATTTTAGCCATTCTGACAGGTGTGAGGTGGTATCTCATTGTAGTTGTGATTTGTATTTCCCTGATGGTGAGTGTCGTTGAGGATTTTTTCATGTGTATGTTGGCCATCTGGATGTCTTCTTTGGAAAAATGTTCATGTTTTCTGTCCATTTCTTAACTGAATTAATTTGTTTTTCAGTGTTGAGTTTGATAACTTCTTTATAGATTTTGGATACTAACCCTTTAGCAGATATGTCATTTGGAAATGTCTTCTCCTGTTCCAACGTCGCCTTTTAGTTTTGTTGATTGTTTCCTCTGCTGTGCAGAAGCTTTTTATCTTAATGAGGTCCCAGTAGTTCATTTTTGCTTTAGTTTCCCTTGTCTCTAGAGATGTATCTAGTAAGAAGTTGCTGTGGCCAATATCAAAGAGGTTGCCGCCTGTGTTCTCCTTTAGGATTTTGATGGTTTCCTGTCTGACATTTAGGTCTTTCATCAATTTTGAATTTATTTTTGTGTATAGTGTTAAGAAAGTGGTCCAGTTTCATTCTTCTCTGTGTCACCATTCAGTTTTCCCAACACCGTTTGTTGACGAGACTGTCTTTTTTCCACTGGTTATTCTTTCCTACTTTGTCAAAGATTGGCTGACCATATAGTTGTGGGTGCATTTCTGGGTTTTCTGTTCTGTTCTTTTGATCTATGTGTTTGTTTTTGTTCCAGAACCAGACTGTCTTGATCACTACAGCTTTGTAATATAACTTGAAATCCAGAAATGTGATGCATCCGGCTTTCCTTTTCTTCTTCAGGATTGCTTTGGCTTTTTGGGGTCTTTTGTAGTTCCATGTAAATTTCAAGATTGTTCTAGCTCTGTAAAAACTTCTGGTTGTATTTCATAGGTATTGCATTAAATGTATAGATTGCTTTAGGTAGTAGAGACATTTTAACAATATTTGCTCTTCTTCATGAGCATGGAATGTTTTTCCATTTCTTTTTTTAAGTTATTTTTGGGAGAGCGCAAGCAGGGGAGGGTCAGAGAGGGGGACAGAAGATCTGAAGCAGGCTGTGCGCTGACAAGCTGACAGCAGCGAGCCCAATGTGGGGCTCAAACTCACAAACCGTGAGATCATGACCTGAGCCGAAGTCAGGTCAACCGACTGAGCCACGCAGGTGCCCTGGAATGTTTTTCCATTTCTTTGTGTCATCTTCAGCTGCTTTCATAAGTGTTCTATAGTTTTTAGAATACAGTTCTTTTACCTCTTTGGTTAGGTTTTTTCTAGATATCTTACGGTTTTTGGTGCAATTGTAAATGGGATGGACTCCTTGATTTCTCTTTCTGCTGTTTCATTATTGCTGTACAGAAATGCAACAGATGTCTGTATGTTGATTTTATATCCTGTTACTTTGTTGAATTCATGTATCAGTTCTAGCAATTTTTTTGGTGAAGTCTTTCAGGGTTTCCACATAGAGTCTGTGGTGAGTGAAAGTTTTACACAGATGTCGTCTGTAAAGAGTGAAAGTTTGACTACTTCTTTGCTGATTTAGAAGCCTTTTATTTCTTTTTGTTGTTGGATTGCTATGGCAAGGCCTTCCAGTACTATGTTAAATAGTATTGTTGAGAGTGGACGTTCCTTTTTTGTTCCTGAGCATAGAGGAAAAGCTCTCAGTTGTTCCCCGTTGAGGATGATATTATTGTGGGTCTTTCATATATAGCCTTTATGATGTTGGGATATGTTCCCTCTGTCCTTACTTTGTTGAAGATTTTTATCAAGAATGATGCTGTACTTTGTTAAATGCTTCTTCTGCATCTATTGACAGGATCATATGGTTCTTATCCTTTCTTTTATTAATGTGGTGTATCATGTTGATTGATTTGTGAGTATCGAGCCACCCCTGGAAAAATCTCACTTGAATGTGGTGATTGATTCTTTTAATGGACTGTTGGATTCGATTTGTTAGCGTTCTGTTGAGAATTTTGCATCCATGTTCATCAGGAATATTGGCCTGTAGTTCTTTTTAGTGGGGTCTTTGTCTGGTTTTGGAATCAAAGTAATGCTGGCCTCTTAGAATCAGTTTGGAAGTTTTCCTTCCATTACTATTTTTGGAAAAATTTGAGAAGAATAGGTATTAACTCTTCTTTAAATGTTTGGTAGAATTTCCCTGGGAAGCCCTCTGGCCTTGGACTTTTGTTTGTTGGGATATTTTTGATTACTAATTCACTTTCTTTGCTGGTTATTGGTCTACCCAACTTTTCTATTCCTGTTTCAGTTCTGGTAGTTTGTATGTTTCTCAGGATTTATCCATTCCTTCCAGATTGCCCCATTTGTTGGCATATATTTTTTTCATGATATTCTCTTATAATTGTTTTTATTTCTTTGATGTTGGTTGTGGTTTCTCTTCTCTCATTTGTGATTTTACTTATTTGGGTCCTTTCTGTTTCCTTTTGGGTAAGTCTTGCTAGGCGTTTATCAGATTTATTAACTCTTTCCAAGAACCAGCCCTGGTTTTATTGATCTGTTCTACTGTTTATGTTTGTGTGTTTCTAAATCATTTATTTCTATTCTCATATCTATATTTCCCGCCTTCTGCTGGCTTCAGGCTTCATTTGCTGTTCCTTTTCTAGCTTCTTTAGGTGTAGTGTTAGGTTGTGTATTCCTTCTTGACTAGGCCTGTATTGCTATATACTTCCCACTTATGACCACTGTTGTTGCATCCCAAAGGTTTTGGACCATTGTGGTTTCTTTTTTTTTTTTTTTTTTTTTTCATGAAATTTATTGTCAAATTGGTTTCCATACAACACCGAGTGCTCATCCCAACAGGTGCCCTCCTCAATACCCATCACCCTCCCTCCTCTCCTTCCCCTCCCTCCTACCCCCCCATCAACCCTCAGTTCTCAGTTTTTAAGAGTCTCTTATGGTTTGGCTCCCTCCCTCTCTAACTTTTTTTTCTTCCCCTCCCCCCATGGTTTTCTGTCAAGTTTCTCAGGATCCACATAAGAGTGAAAGCATATGGTAACTGTCTTTCTCTGTATGACTTATTTTACTTAGCATAACACTCTCCAGTTCCATCCACATTGCTACAAAGACCATATTTCATTCCTTCTCATTGCCACATAGAATTCCATTGTGTATATAAACCACAATTTCTTTATCCATTCATCAGTTGATGGACATTTAGGCTCTTCTCATAATTTGGCTATTGTTGAAAGTGCTGCTCTAAACATTGGGGTACAAGTGCCCCTATGCATCAGCACTCCCGTATCCCTTGGGTAAATTCCTAGCAGTGCTATTGCAGGGTCATAGAGTAATTCTAGTTTTAATTTTTTGAGGAACCTCCACACTGTTTTCCAGAGCAGCTGCACCAGTTTGCATTCCCACCAACAGTGCAAGAGGGTTCCCGTTTCTCCACATCCTCTCCAGCATCTGTCTGCTGATTTGTTCACTTTAGCCACTCTGACCGGCATGAGGTGGTGTCTCAGTGTGGTTTTGATTTGTATTTCCCTGATGAGGAGTGACATTGAGCATCTTTTCATGTGCCTGTTGGCCATCTGGATGTCTTCTTTAGAAAAGTGTCTATTTGTGTCTTCTGCCCATTTCTTCACTGGATTATTTGTTTTTCGGGTCTGGAGTTTGGTGAGTTCTTTATAGATTTTGGATACTAGCCCTTTGTCTGATATGTCATTTGCAAATATCTTTTCCCATTCTGTTGGTTGCCTTTTAGTTTTGTTGATTGTTTCCTTTGCAGTGCAGAAGCTTTTTATCTTCATGAGGTCCCAATAGTTCATTTTTGCTTTTAATTCCCTTGCCTTTGGGGATGTGTCAAGTAAGAAATTGCTGTGGCTGAGGTCAGAGAGGTTTTTCCTGCTTTCTCCTCTAGGGTTTTGATGGTTTCCTGTCTCACATTCAGGTCCTTTATCCATTTTGGTTTTATTGTTGTGAATGGTGTAAGAAAGTGGTCTAGTTTCATTCTTCTGCATGTTGCTGTCCACTTCTCCCAGCACCATTGTGTTTTCATTATCGTTTGTTGTTATGTGCTTTTAAAATTTTCGTTTTTAATTTCCTGCTTGACCCATCATTCTTTAGTAGGATGTTCTTTAACCTCTGTGTATTTGTGGTCTTTCCAAATTTTTTCTTCTGGTTGACTTCAAGTTTCGTAGTATTTTGGTCTGAAAATTTACATGGTATGATCTCAATCTTTTTGTACTTGTCGAGTCCTGATTTATAATCTGTTCTGGAGGATGTCCCATGTGCACTTGAAAAGAATGTGTATTCTGCTGCTTTAGGAAGAGATGTTCTGAATATATCTGTTAAGTCCATCTGGTCCAGTGTGTCATTCAAAGCTATTGTTTCCTTGTTGAATTTCTGCTTAGATAATCTGTCCATTGCCATAAGTTGGGTTTAAAGTTCCCTACTATTAACGTTTATTATCACTGAGTTCTTTTTGTTTGCTATTGTTTTCATATATTGGTGCTTCAAGGTGGGGGCATAAATATTTACAATTGTTAGGTCTTCTTGTTGGATATGATACCTTGTCCTTCTTCATGTCTTGTTACAGTCTTTGGTTTAAAGTCTAGTTTGTCTGATATTCAGTATTGCTACTCTGGTGTTCTTGTGATGGTCATTGGCATGATAGATGGTTCTCCATGCCCTCACGTTCAATCTGCAGGTGGCTTTACATCTAAAATGTGTCTCTTGTAGGCAACATATGATGGATCTTGTTCTTTTTTATCCATTCTGATACACTGTGTCTTTTGATTAGATCATTTAGTCCATTTACATTCAGAGTGATTATTGATAGGTGTGAATTTAGTGCCATTTTATTATTTGTTTTGTTGTTGTCTCTGGAGATTTTCTTTGTTCCTTTCTAGTCTTTGTCCCTTTTGGTACTCCTTTTCCACTCAAAGAGTCTCCTTTATATTTCTTGATGGGCTGGCTTGGTGGTCACAAACTCCTTTCATTTTTGTTTGTCTGAGAAACTCCTCATCTTTCCTTCTATTGCGAATGACATCTTTGCTGGATAGAATATTCTTGGCTGCATATTTTTGCCATTCAGCACATTGAATGTATCATGTCAGTCCCTTCTGGACTGTCAAGTTTCTGTGGAGATATTTGCTGCTAACCTGGTTTGTCTTCCCTTCTAGGTTAGGATTTCTTTTCCCTTGTTGCTTTCAGGATTCTTTCCTTATCTCTGTATTTTCCATATTTTACTATGATATGCCTTAGTGTCGGCTAGCTTTTGTTGATTTGGATGGGAATTCTCTGTGCCTCTTGGATTTGGATGTCTGTTTCCTTCCCCAGATTAGGGAAGTTCTCAGCTTTAATTTCCTCAGATAAACCTTTTGCCCCCTTTTCCCTCTCTTCCTCGGGAACTCCTATCAAACAAATGTTATTATGCCTTATGAAGTCACTGAATTCCCTAAGTCTGTATTCATGATCCCATATTGTTCTTCCATTTGTTTTCAGTTTCATTATTTAACATAATTTTTATCTTCTATATCGTTTATTCATTCCTTTATTTCCTCCATCCTTGTTGTCATTGCATTCAGTCGGTTTCACATCTTGGTTATGGCATTTTTCATTTTGTTCTGACTAGTTTTAATTTATCTCTGCTGTAAGGGACTCCCTGTGTCTTCTATGCTTTTCTCGAGCCCAGTTAGTATTCTTATGATTGTTGCTTTAAATTCTGGACCAGGCACTTTACTTACATCTGTTTTGATTAGATCCCTGGTCATGACCTTTTCTTGTTCTTTCTTTAGGGATGGATTCCTTCATCTTGGCATTATGTCCAGGTTTCTATCTTCTTCTGTGTGTTAGGAAAGCCTATTATGTTTTCTGCTGCTGAGACTAATGGCTTTATGAAGAAGAGGTCATATACTGTCCAGGGCCTGGCACTTCAGGAAGTGTCTCTGGTGTATGCTGTGTGCACTCTGCTGCTGCGTTTTGGCTGCCCTTTATCTTGGGTCGTTTCTTTGCAGAGTTTCTCCTTGCCTGCAGTGGAGGGAGTTGGGACCTTGTCCAGAATGTGGTGAGTTTAACTCGGTGTGCTCTGGTCTGTTTGTTAACCGAGACCTCATGCTATTTCCACTAGAGCTGAAGCTTTGTATAACTCTGTAGTCCATCAGTGTGCATGCGGGGGGGTTGTGCTGGTCTTCTGGGGGAGTGGCCTGCTGCTCTGGTTCTCAGGCCCACTGCCCAGAAAAGCAGCACCTGCAGAGCACGGGGGGGGGAGGGCAGGCCTTGGTACAAGTGGTTTAGGCTGCCACTGTTTAGGCGCTCTGCCTCTTACTGAGGTTAGTTTATGTTGAGGTGCAGGAGAGAGAAATGGCTCTCTGTCCCTCTCCCCCTCGCCCTCTGTCTCCCTCTCTCTCTCTCTCGCCTCTCTCTGTGACCAGGGATCCCTCCCCTCTGCAGCACCACAGTCCGTTTCTCCCTCAAATCACGTCTCCATTCCTCTTGTCTCCAGGGAGGGGAGTTCACACCTGCAATTGTCCAGGAAGCCCTTCTAGAAGAGTGAACAATCTCCCCTTTTGTGTCTTAGGTGTCCCTCAGATCTTTGCTTCGCCTCGTCTGTGTCTGGGCTGTCTGTGGTACACCTGTGTTCTATCCCAGCTAGGCCACCTGAGTTTTAAAACTCCAAACTTCAGGGACTTGCTGTGGCTCAGATCCATGTTGGTCCCAGGGGGATGGTCTCACTGCACTGAGACTAATGCAGTTTTGTCCAAGAAGGGCAGTCGCACCAAAGTGAGGGGTACGGAGTTTGGAGTAAAGCACGGCGAAGAGCCAATGTTCAAGTTACCTACCCTCAGCAGGTGTCTCTGCACTTATGCTGAGAGGCGGGGAAGGGTAATGGCACCCCCGGCTCTTTGGTCCCTGGAGAGGCCACTTCTTCCAGTTACACTCCAAGAAGGGAGTTCTGTCTCTTCGAGTGCATCCCAGGGAATCCTCAGATTGTGCCATCTGCTCCCAGGCTATCTACTCTCCTTCTCCACAGGAGCACAGCAGTGCTCACTGGGTTCCACACCGGTCATGCCGCAGACCTCTAAAACTTCCATCTTTGAGTCCCACTGGTTGTAAAAACTCAGGAAAATCAGCCCCTCTCATTTTCCCAGTCAGTGTCTTTGGAGAATTGTTTTCCTTGTGTGATCCCCATGTGCCCCCTCCCTCCCTCTCTCCCTCTCCCTCTCTCCCTCTCCCTCTCCCTCTCCCTCTCTCCCTCTCTCCCTCTCTCTCCCCCTCGCCCTCTGTCTCCCTCGCCCTCTGTCTCCCTCTCTCTCTGTCTCCCTCTCTCTCTATTGCCTCTTTCTGTGACCAGGGATCCCTCCACTCTGCAGCACCCACTGTCCGTTTCTCCCTCAAATCATGTCTCCATCCCTCCTACCTTCCATGATGTGGCCTTTTCTCTCCCTCTAGTTAGGCAGTTTGTCCTAGGCCTCAGATTGAATTTTTGAGTATTCAGAATGGTTTAATATATATCAAGCTGTGCTCGAGGGATGAGACAAAGTTAGGGTCCTCCTACTGCTCTGCCATCTTGGCTTCTCTCTGGTCGTGGTTCTTTTTAAGGAGATTCTAGCTCTCTGACCATTTAAAAGCCTTTCATCTTAGTGTAGTTTCAGATTTGCAGAAAGATTGTATAGACAGTACAGAGTTCCTCTGTACTCTTACCCAGTTTTCTTGTTAAGATCTTACATTACTGTGCTACATTTGTCACAGTTGGCAATCCAATACTTGACTCAGATTTTCTACTTGTCCATAGTTCCTTTTTCTTTTCTTGGCATCATTATGACATTTAGTCATCATGTCTCCTCAATCTTCTCCTCAGACTTGCCTTGTTTTTGATGACTTTGCTGGTTTTGAGTAGCCCTGGTGTTTTGACAAATGGCCTGTCATCCGAGAGTGCCCTGTGTTTTTGTTTTTTGTTTTTTATTCATGGTAAGATAGTCATGGGTTTGAGGGAGGAATACCAGAGAGGTGAAGTGCCATTTGCATTACATCATATTAAGACCTATGAAGAGCAATCAACATGCTCTGTCACTGAGCATTGACCTTGCCTGTGTAGCTGAGGTTTATCAGGTTTCTCTTGTATAATGTTCCTTTCTCCCTATTTCTGTACTTCACTCTTTGGAAAGGAGGTCAGGAAGCTCGTCCAGCGCTGGAAGGATGCCGAATTCAGCTCTGTCTACTTGAGGGCACAGTATCTACATACATTATTTGGAAGTTTTCTCTATGGGAGATTTATCTCTTCATTTTTTTTTTTTTTTTTATCGTTTGACAACTTTTAAAATTGCTTCCCTAATTATTGCCCCTTAAAGATTTTTTCTGTATTTTAGAAATTAGAATATTTCTAAAATATCATCCAAATCCATCAGTTATCAGAGTGGCACTGTATAAATATTTATTTAAACATATATGGTTATTTACTCACTTTTCTTCCTAGTTTGTTGTATTTGTGACTTCTGTTTTGTTTGCACTAGAATAGCTAGTGTTTCATGATTTCTTCCCCCTCAAATCACTAGCTCTCGGATATTTACTGGTTCTACCAATTTTATCCCATTACGTTAATTCCCTTTAAAAACATCACTAACCATTCCTTTCTCTTTTATTAGAATTTTTTTGTTCTTTTCCTTATTCCTGGATTTCAGGGCTGTTATCCTCTCATCGATTTTCCTTGTGAGAAGTAATGGGCGCCAACCTGAGCTACCCCTGTCTCCTGAGAGTGTCAGGGATACAAGTGGAAAGTGTTACATGTGGAAGTTTGTGTGAGACTTGGGGCAGTCACTGTCATTCAGTCGGGTGGTTCGTCGGGCACTACTGGGGGCTTGGCCTCGGTGAGCTCCCGGTTTACTGTGGAGGCCAACATAAATCAGCAGTTCAGTGCAACGTTGTGTAAGTGATAACAGATAACAGCGGGCCAGCTCTCGGGTGCTGGGTGATTAGAGCCGGGGCACGTTTGTGCTGAGCCCGAAGTCGTGCAGTTTGCACGATGGACCGTGTCGGGCTCCACCAAAGTGTGTACTTGCTCAGTCCTCTTTCCCGAAGGGCACGGGCCCCCACCTGTGCCGTTGCCTGTGTGGCTCCTGCTCTCCTGGCAAGAGTAACTTCGGGCAGTGCCTCTTGTGCCTTTTTGGCTGTCTCTTCTGAAGGATCATCTGGGCTCTTCTGACCAGGTGGGATGCCTTTGTCACAGGTGCTCACAGCACCCTGTGCTTCTGAACACCGCTTGTCACAGATGCAGTTTCATGTGATGAGTTGATTAGGGTCTGTCACTGCACCATTGACTTCAGACAGCAGAAACTGTCCTATTTTGTCACCGTTCTATCCCTGCACCCAAATCGGGGAATGGCACATCATAGGTTCTCAGCAAAGGCCTTCATTGAATGAGCAGTGGTCGATGCCAGGTGCATTGGGTTCAAACTCTGAAGTCCCTTATGTCCATGCCAAAGGGTTTGGACTCTGCCTCGTGTCCTCTGGTGAGCCTTGGAAGAACATTAAGCAAGGATTTCACATGATTACATTTAATCTAGAAAGATCTCCTTGGAACCATTTATGTGACAAGCATGATTTAGGACATGTGTGTCAGGCAGTGTTAACCAGTAGGTGTTTCTTAATTTTGTAGATATTAACCAGTAGTTACTGTTCACAACACTCCCATTTTGGAAATGCCTTTTATAGGCAGTCTTTTAACACGTTTATGTAGATTCTTTCCTATGCTGTGCTTAGGAATGGTTTTTAGAGTTTTCACCTGTGGTAAGTGGAATATTGCCTCCACCTACCAGATGTCCCTATCTTAATCCCTGAAACCTGTGTATTTTAGGTTGCTTGGCAAAGGGGAAATTAAGGTCGCAGGCGGGATTAAGGTTGTTAATCAGTTGACTTTAGGGAGATTATCCTGGATTATCCAGGTGGGCCCAGAGTAATCATAAGCATCCTTAAAGATGGAAGGAGGAGACAGAAGGGGCTCTAAAAGTGACAGCATGAAATGCAAGACAGACTCAACTGGCCCTGGCTAGCTTTGACTCTGGAAGGGTGCCACAGGCCAAGGACTGCCAGGAGCCTCTGGAAGCTGGAAAAGACTGGCCTCCAGGAAGGAATGCGGCCTCACCAACATCTTGATTTTTAGTTCAGTGAGACCCAGCTTGGACTTCTGACCTCCAGAACTAGGAGGTAATAAATTTGCGTTGTTTTAAGCCACTAAGTTTGTGGTAATTTGTCACAGCCATAATGGGATACTAACAGAAAACCACTTTAA
The DNA here is from genome assembly GCF_024362965.1 of Panthera pardus. NCBI lineage: Eukaryota > Metazoa > Chordata > Mammalia > Carnivora > Felidae > Panthera > Panthera pardus. The sequence goes on from NW_026526721.1 coordinate 148,549,502, forward strand.
CTGTGTTTTATAATAAGCCTACCGTGTAAGCAGTCATGAGAAAGAATACAAAGGAGTCTTTGTAGAAGCAGCAACTGAGATTAACTATGAAATTCTGCTTGGGTCTTTTTGTGTTTGTGTATTTGATGGGTGATAAAAGTGTCCACATATATTGGCTGCTTTTTTAGATTAAAATTCACATTAGTGTTTCTTGATCTAAATTGGTCAAAGCAGAAATAATCTTCTTTTTTTATTCTGATGCTGCCCCCACATGATTCACATGTGAATAATTCCTGCTGTGCCAAATAACCATGGCAGTTTGTAGGTTTCGTTGTAAAAATAATTCATTTTGCTCTCCGTGGCAGGTTTTGCTTTGAAATCTATTACTCATGTGCTCTGGGAGATTGCTCACATATGTCTCTCTGTCTGTGTCTGCTCTCCTGAGATGCTCTGTGTCTGTTGAAGCACTGGATTTTTATTTTTATTTCACTATAAAACGTTCGATAGTTTTCCATAGCTCCAGTTGAGCCACTTTTTAGCAATTAACATTTTAGAGGGTTTAGTTAGAGAGTATGCCGTGTTGTAAAGCAGTTTAGATGGATGGCAGGGGTAGCAGGCTGGAGCAGGGTCAGCTGCTTCCAGTCTTGCGGTGGAGGCTGCTGGGGGGGGGGGGGCAGGGGAGGGACTGGTTGGGTCCAACTGGGACGTCTCCGCGTTGGTCAGCTTTGCTTTTAGGAGATTCTTGTGATGTTCAGCGGGTCCCCTCATCTCCAGGGGGCCTGAGAACTCTTAAAGTTTATTAGCTTGAGTCCTTTGGGAAGTCGGGGACTGCCACTAATGAAAGGCATGCTTAGAAACGAGTTTTTAAGAAAGTTGTTACTGTTTTAATTTCGGGAAACGCCACGTTCGGAGAATGTGGCGCAGCTGTGGCATTTAGGAGTTTTGTTTGGGTCTCCCCTTTCCGCCGTGTGGCGCGTGATGAGGTGTACGTTTTACCTTTGGGCTCTTCTGTTGTGCAGAGCTGCCCCCTGCCCCACATCTCTAAGTTTGTGTTTTGAGGAGCATATCTCTTTTTTGGCCTTAATTTTTTTCCCCCCAATGGTAACTCTGCTGTCTCAGGATGGCGATAAGGATTACCTCTCTGAATGTGGGTGTTGTTACCTCCTTAGGACCTGCCCAGAAACCTGTCCCCTGCCCCCCTACCCCCCACCCCATAAGTACCTTCATTACCCCCGCCCCACGGCCCGGGCAGGAACCCAGACAACAACATAAGGTGGTTCTACGCTGAATTCATTGTTTGGTGTCACCAGGGACTTGATTGCGCAGGACCCTGGACTATCTGCCTAAAACATTCAAGCTGGAACATGCTCTGGGGGGAGGGATAGGAAAAGCCAAATTTTCCTTAAGATATAAAAGCTATATGGACAACTTGCCATGTCCTGATGAGTGCAAAGCCCTACATGTTTTGAGCCTGAAGACGGAAAGCCCCTGTGTATTTTCCTTGGTCTACACAGAAAAGCTCTTTGGACCTGGTTCAGTTTCCCCAAGAATCCGCTGGCATGGCCCTGCTTCACGAGAACAAGTAAGACTTAGCTTTTGGTTTGCCTGTGGGTGGCACATGGGACTTACCTTGAGATTTTTACATTATGCCCCACGTGGAATGGGAAGACGGCAGAGTAGCTGAGTATCCGTTGTGGGTGGGACCCTTCTCAGTCACCTCCACGCTGCATGAGATCGAGGTTCTCAGTGGACTTTGCCTCCTGAGCAAAGAGTCTGCAGAGTCAGCCTGTTCTCCAGCCTGGGCACCAACCTCGGGAAATTAGACTCCGGTGGGCTGCTACTTCTGTCTGGAAGGTAGAGGTTAGGGATGTGCTAAGTAGCCTACGGCGCACAGGACGGCCGCCACAACAAAGTCAGTAGCGGCCACGTCGCTCTGGAGTCCGGCTCGCTTTCTTCCAGATTTCTGACTACTGCTGTCCTCGTTCTTGGTGACTTCAGTGTTCGTGTGGACGGCCATTCGGCACCTCACCCGTCTTCTGTTCCGTTCCGTCCCTACACACACCCGACGTGGGTGGACACGTTTCCAGCCTTGTCTCCCTTATGAGTGCACTGTCTTCACGGCCTGGCTCCGAGCCGCCCCCTCACTGATTTTCCACCTTAGCCATAGTAGTTACCTCAGAAGTTCTCAGATGTCTAGGCCACTGATCCAGCCAGCCTCCCTATCTGCCAGCCTCTCTGTGTCGTCCCTTCCCTTCCTCAGCTCCATCTGCTGCCTTTGAAAGCACCCAGATTCCCTCACCCCCTTCCCTGTCCCTTACTCCCCCGTCAGACCTACCGCTTTCTTGAAGCCCAGCTGTCCTCTTGTTCTTCACCGGCACCTGATAAATTAAAATCTCCTGGAGGAAAACATACAGTTATACCAACTGGTTTCTCTGTATATTTTTTTTTAATTGTTCATGTTTGTTTATTTTTGAGAGAGAGAGAGAGAGGGAGGGAGGGAGGGAGGGGCAGAAAGAGAGGAAGACACAAAATGGGAAGCAGGCTCCAGGCTCCGAGCTGTCAACACAGAGCCCGACGCGGGGCTCGAACCCATGAACCGTGAGATGATGACCCGAGCCGAAGTCGGACGCTCAACCGACTGAACCGCCCAGGCACCCCCCAACTGGTTTCTCTTTCAATTAACTGACTGTATCTCAACTGGAAATCTGTGCTGGGAGTCCACGCGCGCTTCCTGTGTGGTTTCCCGCTCTCCAGTTGAACACCTTCCTTGGGGTAACATCCCGTGGAAAATAAACCCAAACCTCTTCACCCGGACTTCCAGCGGCCCAGCCCATCTGCCCCCTGCACCTCGCTGCCCCCATCTCCTCCCACAGGCCCCTTCTCCCGCGTAGTCCGGGCACAGCGGCGTCCTGTTAGTCTGGCTTGTCAACTGGTTTCCACTTGGGACTTCACACGGTTTCCCTTGCCTGGAAAGCTCGTCCCTCTCCTTGGTGTGGCAGGTCCCTCTTGTCATTGAAGTCGGAATCTTACCTCCTCTGGGGGGGGGCCTCCTCCGGCCCCCACTCCAACTAAAGCGCTTACTTGCGGTCAGAACATCCAGTTTTATGCCTTAATGTGGCCCTTAACACTCTGATATTTTTCTTGTTTATTTGTCCACTTCGTGTCTCTGCTCACTGTGATTTCAGCTTCGCGAGGGTAAAGCAGCACCTGGAACAGTGAGGGGCACATCAGTAGTGTTAAATACTTACTGAAGGAATGAAAGAATGAACCCACGTTGAGGCATTTACTTCTCAGATACATATATTTTTCTGGTTTCAAAATTTTCATTATAGAACAAAGTGTTAAATGCTAAAATGTGAAAGAAGGAAATAAAAACCAACTCTCCCCAACTACCTAGGCATAATCCCGTTAATGCTTAGGTATATTGCCTTCCAACCTTGCATATGTTCCTGTGTAGAAGTATTAATACTGTTTTCTAATTTGCATTTATCACACATATCCTTTGCTTTCTCATAAACGTGATTCTGTTTCATTGCTTTTAAGCAACCCTAGGACATTTAGCTTGTTGGTTTTGTTCTCATTTCCGCTAATTGGTAAACTTTGTGAGGACATGTGTAACAGGTGAGGACATACCTGTGTAACTACTAGATTCACAGACCTTATCTCAATATAGCATAAAATAAATACCCGTATTCTTGGAATGAGTGAATTTTATTTTTGTAGGCAGCTATTGATTAAAAACATTCACATATTTCTATCTTTATGCATATTCTTAATCTTCAGGAGAAATTTCTGAAGGTAGAATTTCCAAAAGAGGTATATCAATTTATATTCCTTAGAACAATTTATAAAATCGCCTGTTTTCTAGATTCATGCCAATAGTCATAATGAATGCCCCCACATGCATATATAAGTCTTTGCTGCGTACGTCCATATTTTACAGGCAGATCTTCTCATCATTGCCATTTGCAATTCTCTGAATACCAATAAAGTTTTCTGTGAAGACGTTTACTAGAAATTTTATTTACTCTTCTGTCAATTGCCTATTTATGGCCATTATTTTGTGCACATGTTTGTCATTTTCTCACTGACTTATAGAACTCTTTACATATCAAACTTACCGTATATGATTCCAATATTTTGTTTTTTTTCTTAACATTTATTTTTGAGAGAGAGAGGCAGAGCGTGAGTCGGGAAGGGGCACAGAGAGAGGGGGACAGAGCATCTGAAGCAGACTCGAGGCTCTGAGCTGTCAGCACAGAGTTCGATGCGGGGCTTGAACCCATGAAGTGTGAGATCATGACTTGAGCCAACGTCGCATGCTTAACCGACTGAGCCATCCAGGCACCCCAGCAATATTTTCTTAGTTTGTCATTTGATTTTTTGCTACATTTATGTTGATTTGAGACATTTTTATTAATTTTTAATTCCTATATGCATTCTTTAATATTTGGTCTTTGATGTTAGTCTTCTTTTTAAATTTTTTTTAATGTTTATTTATTTTTATGAGAGAGAGAGAGACAGGGTGTGAGTAGGGGAGGGGCAGAGAGAGAGGGAGACACAGAATCTGAAGCAGGCTCCAGGCTCTGGGCTGTCAGCCCAGAGCCCGACGCGGGGCTCGAACTCAAGAACTGTGAGATCATGACCTGAGGCGAAGTCGGGCGCTTAACTGACTGAGTTACCCGGGTGCCCCTGATGTTAGTGTATAAAATGCTTTTCCTACTCCTCATTTGAAAAGTACCTCTTTTTCTTATGGTTGTGGTTTTATTTTTTAACACTGAACTTTCCAATCTACTTAAAATTTGCTGTGGATTGTGCTTTGAAGTAAATATCTAAATTTGGTTTTCCCTAATATTTAATTTATTTAAAATACACATAGGGTGTTTAGTATATACCAGTCGCCATTCTCGGTGCTAACTTGTGATCTTCATAGCAACCTTATGAGGTAGTTTTCCTTCTCCCCTCCTTTCCCGTTTTACAGATGAAGCATGCAGAGGCATGGGGAGGTTAGTAACTTGCCAAGGTCAAGGCTGGTAAGAGTTGGTAGTATCTTGACCCAGAGTCTATACTGTTAACCACTGTGGTCTACTACCTTTACTCTTGTTAAATACTCCGCTCTGCACAGTTCTGTAAAGGGCCCGTCCGTTCCCACTGTTCGGAAAAAGCACTTTTAAAATGATGTGACGTCGGGGCGCCTGGGTGGCTCAGTCGGTGAGCATCCGACTTCGGCTCAGGTCATGATCTCTCGGTTCGTGAGTTCAAGCCCCACATCAGGCTCTGTGCTGACAGCTCAGAGCCAGGAGACTGCTTCGGATTGTGTGTCTCCCTCTCGCCCCTCCCCAGCTCACTTTCTCTCTGACTCTCTCAAAAATACACAAACATTAAAACATTTTTTAAAAATGATGCGAAAGCATATACATGTTTAGGTCTCTTCCCAAGCTAGCTTCCTTGCCTGCTTGGTTGATTTAACGTCTATTCTGGTGAAATTTCCACCCACACTTCTAAATAATGTTTTTCATTTCAGCTTTTCCTCATTCTTCTTCTTTAGATGTTTTAGTACTTCTGCACATTTTGACCAGAACCCTACTTCTAGAAAAGTGAAGACCTCGGTCTTCTCTATTAAGGTTTGTTTCGTTTCCATAAATTACTTGATTTATTGTGAGGAATAATGTATAGACTTCGTCGTTACGAGGAATTTTTCCCAGTGCGATGACACGGCTCTGCAGGCCACTGTAGGTCAAGTCCTCATTGGGTATGTGAGACTGTGGAGTGGACGGGAGCACAATGCTGGGGACAGAGTAGATGCTTAGTAAATGTATGTTATAAACTTAGGAGGATAATGTGTCGGTTTCCACATTTTTTTTCCCCCTGATTTTCATTTGTATCCTCTCTGTCAGACTTGTGTACTTAGCAAGCACTAATGATTTTAGTCAAGTGAGATGAGTCTTTGAAATCCCTCCCCTTACCTGGGCCGATTTCTGTTGGGGGAGAGGAAGATGCTAACTTTCCAGTGTTTACCTTTCCTCCTCCCTTACTGTTACCATCACTATTGAGATGGGTCAAGAGAGGTGCCAAGACCCTTGGCCTCTCTGCAAGGACTTTCAGAGGGTTTATTTTCACAGAACTTTCCTCCTGGGAGCCAAGGTGATTAGGGACTACTTGAAAACAGCCCAACAATACAAACCCATTCCCCTTCCTCTCTCCCTCCCTCCTTCCCTTCCTGACATATTTGTTTATTCAACTAAAATATCTTGCAGTAATGACATTGGTTATGATAATCTGGAGAAAATAAAGCTAAATTTAATGCAATTGTCTGTTTTATCCCCCAGAACCCTGTTACTACAGGTGAGAGATTGACAGATCTGAAACAGGAAATCAATTCATTAGATTTTTGTTCTCTAATCCCTAGTTTTGATCATTTTAGCTAAATGAAATATGTTTACATTTAAGAGAATGTATACATCACTTACATCATGTACTTGAAAATTAAGGCAAACCCATTGTTATAAGAGTTCTTAATGATCACTAACCATACTCACTGGCTTGGATGATCCTTTGACTATAATGAACTCACTTCTGATGGGGACGGAAGCATCCATTATATCAAACGCTAGTAATTGAAAACCAGGATGAGCAGGGGGATAGAAAGAATACTGTTGGGTAATGTTTTGTCCTTTTTAAAAAATTTTTTTTTAATGTTTATTTTTGAGAGAGAGAGAGCGCGTGCGTGAGCGCGCGCGCGAGTGGGGGAGGGGCAGAGAGAGACAGAGACACAAATTTGAAGCAGGCTCCAGGCTCTGAGCTGTCAGCACAGAGCCTGATGTGGGGCTCAAACCCACGAACAGTGAGATCCTGACCTGAGCTAAAGTTGGATGCTTGACCGACTGAGCCACCCTGGCGCCCCACTTTTGCTCTTTTGACCTTGACATTTTGCTTTTAAGATTTTCACTTGGCCTTTGGTTTTCTTCAGTTTTGCTATGATCTGCTTCTGTGTTTTATTTTTAACCTGTTTTGGATTAACTGAGCTTCTTGAATCTGTGGGTTAAGGTTTTTTTTTTTTTTGCTAATTTAAAATACTTTTTTAATCAGTTGCAGAAAGTACTTGGCTGTTACCTCTTTCAGTATTTCTTCTGCTTTGTTCCTTCATTGTTGCTCATTCCCTTTTCATTCTGGGCTCAAATATTACCTGTTAGATCTTTTGAGTGTCCCACATGTTCACTTACAGTCTTAAACATTGTTTCCATCATTTCTTTCCCTTTCTGTTTAGTTATTTTTTAACCTATCTTCTAGAAGACAAAGCATGGATTTAGTTGTATCTAAATTACGTTTCAAGCCCATCCATGATGTTGTTAATATAGATATTTTTAATTGTTCAATTCTAGGATGTCCGTTTGATTTTTTAAACAGATTACAGCTTTCTGTGAATCTCCCTTTATTCCATCTGTTTTGCCACTGTTTTCTTCATTATTCATAATTATTTTGAAATCCTTCTGTGGTAACTCCAGCATTTTCTTCCCTCTTAATATTGGTCAAATTTTCTTGCCTGTTTGCATGTCTAGCTTTTTTTTTTTTTTTTCTTTTTTAAAGCACATGCACAAGTAGGGGAGAGGGGCCGAGGAAGAGAGAAAATCTAAAGCTTGGTTGTATGCTCAGCACGGAGCCCTATGCTTAGCACAGAGCCCTTCCCACCACCCTGGGATCGTGACCTGAGCCAAAAATCAAGAGTCGGACGCTCAACCCACCGAGCCTCCCAGGCGCCTCCACATGTCCAGCAATGTTTTGTTGTATACTATCTTAGGTAAACACTATAGAGATGACTGATGATATTATATCTTCTATCAGAGAGAGACCCCACCTCTTTTTTCTTAGACGTTTAGGGGTAGAGTCTGATCAACTTAGTCCAATTAGAGAGTAAGCTGGGTCAGGGCTGTTAAGATTTGGTTCTAATTCTGGTACAGTCCAGGGGCGCCTGGGTGGCTCAGTCGGTTAAGCGTCCGACTTCAGCTCAGGTCACGATCTCGCGGTCCGTGAGTTCGAGCCCGCGTTGGGCTCTGGGCTGATGGCTCAGAGCCTGGAGCCTGCTTCCGATTCTGTGTCTCCCTCTCTCTCTGCCCCTCCCCCGTTCATGCTCTGTCTCTCTCTGTCTCAAAAATAAATAAACGTTAAAAAAAAATTAATTCTGGTACAGTTCAGTTCTTTTGGCTTGGCTTTCCTGGACTTTTGATTAACACGTGGTAGTTGTCGGTCCCCTCAGTCCTGCAAGACGGGGGGAATCAACTCTACCTTTCAGGATGTCCCAGCCTCGTTCTCAAACTTAATGCTCATCTACTTTCAGAATCTGACAAATACCTTAAGGGGGAGCCCATGTGAATGCTTGGATGGAGTCCTTTTCCTGACTAGTCACAGTTGGTTTGTTTGTTTCTTTCTGTTTCCTTTTTTCTTTTTTCTTTTCTTTTCTTTCTTCAAATGTACTTTTAAATTGAAATGTAATTAATATACAGCGTTATATTAGTTTCAGGTGTGCAATATAGTGATTCAAAAATTTTACACATTACTCAGTTGCTTAGCAAGATAAATGTGCTTTTTTTTGTTTTAAAGTTTTTATTTAAATTCCAGTTAACAGTGTAATATTAGTTTCACTTGTACAATATAGTGAATCAACACTTACAGGGCGCCTGGGTACTCAGTTGGTTAAGCGTCACTTTGGCTCGGGTCATGATCTCAAGGTTCATGAGTTGGAGCCCCACATGGGGCTCTGTGCTGACAGCTTGGAGCCTGGAGCCTGCTTCGGATTCTGTGTCTCCCTCTCTCTGTGCCCCTCCCCCACTCATGCTCTGTCTCTCTTTCTCTCTCAAAAATAAATAAACATTAAAAAACAAAGAGCACTTACAGACAACCCAGTGCTCATCATGACAAGTGCCCTCCTTAATCCCCATCACCTATTTCACCCATCTGCCTACCCCCTTCTCCTCTGGCAACCATCAGTGTGTTCTCTATAGTTAAGAGTCTGTTTCTTGGTTTGCTTCTCTCTTTTGTTCCCCCTTTGCTCCTTTGTTGCATTTCTTAAATTCCACATATGAGTGAAATCATATGGTATTTGTCTTTCTCTGACTTATTTTGCTTACCGTAAAACTGTCTGGCTCCATCCACGTTTTTGCAAATAGCAAGATTTCTTCCCCCTCCCTGCCATGGGTGAGTAATAATCCATTGTATATGTATACCACATCTTTTTTTTTTTTTTTTTTTTTTTTTTTCCTCCAGATGTAGGGTTAGGGCCAGGGTGAGAGTGAAGGTTAGAGTTAGGGCCAGGGTAAAGGTATGTGCCTGGTATCCTGCAGTTCAGAGACCTCTCTAAAGAATAAAACCTCAGACATCTGCTGGGGGGAGAATAGAGTGGCAGTCATCTACCGAGCTGACACAAGGAGGGGCTTGGGGCTCTAAATACTCTAAATATTCAGTTACTCCTTCTGTTTTTAATCTCTACCTTCACACCCATTTTCAGAAGTATTACCAATTCTTAAATGTTTGGGTCTTCTCCAGAATAACTAGGCCCCTTCTCAGCTTTCCTTATTGTGTGTTCAGGAACCCATTTTCTCAGATCTAGAGGTAGGGTTAGGGTAAAAGTTTGTGCCTGGCACCTGGAGTTCAGAGACCTCTCCAGCGGTTAGGGGTAGGGGTTAGGGCTGGGGCTGTGTTTAGGGTTCACGTTAGGGCCTGCGCCTGCAATCCTGCAGTTCAGAGACCTTTCCAGAGAATAAAACCCCAGACTTCTGCTTGGGAATGTATAGACATGGCTGCCATCCACTGAGCCGAGTCAGGGAGGGGATTGGCTCTAAATATCCTTTAAATAGATGTTCACTCGGTCTTCTGTTTTATCTCTGTCTTCATACCCATTTTCAGAAATACTGCCAATTCTTAAGTTTTTACTTAAATCCCAGGTAGTTAACACACCGTGGAATATTAGGTTAAAGTGTACAATGCAGTGATTCAACACTTCCATACAATACCTGGTGCTCATCACAGGAAGTGCCTCCTTAATCCCTATCATCTTTCTCACCCATCCCCTCACCGCCCTCCCCTCTGGGAACCATCATTTTGTTCTCCATAGTTAAGAGTCTGTTTTCTGGTTTGCCTCTCTATTTCTTTTTATTCCCCCCTTGCTCATTTATTTTGTTACTTAAGTTACACGTAAAAACCCAAACTACAATGAGACATCACCTCATACCTGTCAGAATGGCTAAAATAAACAACACAAGAAATTACAGGTGTTCGCGAGGATGTGGAGAAAGGGGAACCCTCTCACACTATTGGTGGGAATGCAAACTGGTGCAGCCACTCTGGAAAACAGTATGGAGATTCCTTATAAAGCAAAAAAAAAAAACAAAAACAAAAACAAAAACAAACCTACCCTATAATCCAGCAGTTGATTTACTAGGTATTTTCCCAAAGAGTACAAAAGAGTACTAATTCAAAGACATACAAGTATTCTGATATCTATAGCAGCATTATCTACAGTAGCCAAAGTGTGGAAACAGCCCAAGTGTCCACCAACTAATGAATGGATAAAGAAGTGGTGTGTGTATACACACACACGCACGCGCGCGCGCACACACACACACACACACACTGGAATATTACTCAGCCATAAAAAAGAATGAAATCTTGCCATTTTCAATAATGTGGATGGAGCCAGAGAGTATTATACTAAATGAAATAAGTCAGAGAAAGAGAAATACCATATAATTTCACTTGTATGTGGAACGTACCATATTTTCTTTATTCACTCATCTATAGATAGATATTTGGGTTGCTTTCATATCTTGGCTATTGTAAATAATGCTGCAGTAAACATAGGGGTGCACATATCTTTTGAATTGTTCGTTTGTTTCCTCTGGGTAAATTCCCAGTACTGGAATTAGTGGATCATATGGTAATTCAATTTTTAACTTTTTGAGGAACCTTCATACTGTTTTCTATAATGGCTGCACCAATTTGCATTCCTGCCACCAGTGCACGAGGCTTCCTTTTTCTCTACGTCCTTCTCAACACTTGCTATTTCTTGTCGTTTTGATTTTAGCCATTCTGACATATGTGAGGCAGTAGCTTATCGTGGTTTTGATTTGCATTTCCCTGATGAGGAGTGATGTTGAGCATCTTTTCGTTTGTCTGCCCTCCATGTGTATGTCCTCTTTGGAAAAATGTCTGTTCAGGTCTTCTGCCCATTTTTTAAAATGAAAAATTTTTGATTTTTTTTTTTTAATGGTTTGGATATTAACCACTCATTGGATATATCATCACAAGTATCTTCTCCCATTCGGTAGGTTACCTTCTTGGATATATATATATATATATATTTTTTTTTTTTTTTTTTATGGTTTCCCTTGCCATGTAAAACTTTTTATTTGGTGCATTTTTAATACCTTATTTTCACTTTTGTTTCCCTTGCCTCAGAAGACACATCTAGAAAAATGTTGCTAAGGCTGATGTCAAAGCAATTACTGGCTATGTTTCCTTCTAGGAGTTTTATGGTCATGTCTCACATTTAAGTCTTCATCTTGAGTTTATTTTTGTGTGTGCTGTAAGACAGTGGTCCAGTTTCATTCTTTTGCATGTAGCTGTCTAGTTCTGCCAACACCATTTGTTGGAGGTACGTGTTTTCCTCATTGTACACATTGCCTCCTTTGTTGTAGATGAATTAAAGCCTTTCGGTACAGTGCAGGGAGCGCACCCTGGAACTCTGTGCACCTGCAGCCCCAGCACATGGACTGAGGGTGTCTGTTCTGAGTGCCTCTCCCACCCAACTGCAAGTCTGGGCCCCAAGGTTCCAGACAGGCCCTTAATAGCACCGGGACCAAACCCTGCCCAGTGCACCCAAAGCAGGCAGAGTGGGTCATTGCAGCTGACTGGACTGAAGACAGACACAGCTCAGCCACAGAAGTAAGGTGCATGCAGTCTCTCTAAGGAGACATCCCTGGAATGCCTGATTCTGGTGAGCAGAGGGCATTCTGTGACAGAGCACCACAGGGCCGCTTCTTCATAAGGCCACTACTTTCAAGATGAGGAGGCAGAGCTGACCTTCCTAGTAACAATAACAAACATGGAGAGTTAGACTAAAGGAGGGGGCAGAGGAGTATGTTCCAAATGAAAGAAGAGAACAAAACCGCAGCAAAAGCCTGAAGTGAAATAAGCAATATGCCTAATAGAGAATTCCAAGTCATAGTTCCAAAGGTACTTATTGGACTTGAGAAAACAGTGGAGGATCTCACTGAGACCTTCAACAAAGAGATAGAAAATGTAAAAAAGAACCAGTTGGAGATGAAGAACTCGGTGACCAAAATAAAAGAAATACACTAGAGAGAATCAGTAGTGGAATAGAGGATACAGAAGAACACAGCAGTGAGCTGGAAGACAGAGTAATGGAAAGCAACCAAACTGAACAGCAAAAAGAAAAAAGAATAACAAAAAATGAGAATAGATTAAGGGAACTTTGTGACATCATCACGCATAATAACACTCGCATTGCAGGGATCTCATTGAAAAGAGACAGATGGGGGCAGAAAATTTATTTGAAGAAATATTAGCTGAAAATTTCCCTCATCTGGGTAAGGAAACAGACATCAGATCCAGGAGACACACAGAGATCCGCCCCCCCCCCCCGCCCCGCCAACAAAATCAACTCAGGGAGGTCCACACAAAGTCACATAATAATTAAAAGGCAAAAAGTAGCAATGAAGACATTCTAAAAGCAGGAAGAGAGAAGAAAACCATTACATACAAGGGAAACCCCTTAAGTATGTTAGCTGATTTTTCAGTGGGAACTTTGCAGGCCAGAGGAGGTGGCATGCCATATTCAAAGTACTGGAAGTAAAAACCTACAAGCAAGAATACCCTACCCAGCAAGGCACACACTAGAAGGAGAGAGAAAGAGTTTCCTAGACAAACAAAGGAGTTCATCACCACTAAACCAAACTTATAAGAAACATTAAAGGGAATTCTTTGAGTGGAAAGAAATGCTATAATTAGGAGTAAAAAAAAAAAAAGATTATGAAAGAGAAGAATTTCACAGATAAATGCAAACACATAAAGGTTGTAGATTAATTACTTATTGTGCATCCATAAAATTGCATAGATTAACATCACTATGGAGGTTAAAGCACAAAAGCAGTAAGATCAGTTATGTTTACAAAAATCAGTCAAGGGATTCACAAAATAAAAGGATGTAAATTATCACACCATATACGTAAAATGGGGAGTGGGAGAGGGGTGCCTGGGTGGCTCAGTAGGTTGAACGTCCAGACTCTTGATTTTGGTTCAGGTCATGATCTCACAGTTCGTGAGATTGAGCCCCACATCTGCTCTGCACTGACAGCAAGGAACCTGCTTGGGATTCTCTATCCCTCCCTCCCTGACCCTCCCCCCAACTTTCTCAAAATAAATAAACTTAAAAAAATAGGGAGTGGGTGTAACAATTTAGCACTTTTAGAATAGGTTTCAACTTAAGCACCCATCAACTTAATATAGACTGCTGTATGCACAAGATGTTATATCTGAGCCTAGTGGTATCCATACCAAAAAGATGAAAGAATCTAAGCATACTACTCAAGAAAGTCATCAAACCATAAGGGAAGAGAGCAAGAGAAGAAGAAAGGAACAGAGAGGTACTACGAAAACAACCAGGAAACAAGGAGCAAAATGGAAGTAAGTTCATACCTATCAATAATTACTTTAAATGTAAATGGACTAAATGCTCCAATCAAAAGACATACGGTGACTGAATGGTTATTATTTCTTAGGTACTACCAACTGTGGGAGATTCTACTCCACCTTTTACAGATTTTCTGTTCATCTTATCAACCTCCTGTAGCACCCATCAAATGTTTGAGGGATGCTGCTTTGGTATGAGGCCTCTTACATTTCCTGTTCATCCTTCCAGCCCCATCCGAGTGTTAAAACCTTTGAGAGTTTCTCACATTGGAGCCTCCTGTATGTACTGAGGTCATCCAGATGACCCTGGAAGAAGAAATGGAATTATCAGTTGACCTTGGAAAATTTCTCTACTATCTAGAATTTTAGTTTACCTCCTTCTTGGTGCTTCCACAGCTCTCTGATGTCTCTACAAATATGATTTTATAATTTGTCTGGAGTTTTCTGGTTATTATAAGGCAGTATTGGCCTTTGTGACTTAATATATCTTAGTAGAGGCAAAAATCTTCTAATCGATTAAATTCTTCTTTTATCTTTTTAAATTTCATCCTGTTGCTTGCTTTCACTAGCTTCATCTTTTTGTAGCTTTTAAAAATTGAATACTTCCTGTGTTTTAGCATTTTTATTGTGGTGTTTAATGCTATATGTTTTTATTTTATAAACTGCTTTAGCAGTGTCTCCTGCATTCTAATATGTAACGTTTTCATTATCTTTATTTTTGTAAACATTTTCAATTTTGATTTGTATTTCCCTCAAGAATTTTAAAATTGCACTTAATAAAAACTTGTTTGGTTTTTTATATTTATAGTATTAGTCCAATGAATAAATTTCTATTTGGGGGAGATTTATTGATGCTTCTTTGTATATGCTGTGGTACATTTCTTGAATTCTCTCAACATTTGAAAACTGTTCTCTTATTCTCTGTAGGGTTCAGAATTTGGCATTTATCTGTAAGCTCTATATCTATAAGCTATATCATATATGTAAAAGATATACCTTACTGATTTTTTCCTTAATCTTAGATTGAGGGAAGTGAATATAGTGCCCCATTATTAGTGCGTTTCTGTGTATTTCTCCTTCTCCTGGTTTGGGAATTCCTCTCATACTCCGTGCAGATGTCAATAATTATTACATCCTTATTTAACTTTATGGTCTATAGTTGACATTTGTTTAATAAATTTGTTCTTTGTCATGTTTTTTGATCTTCTTTTCAGTCCTTAAAATAGAATTAGAATAAACAATGGGTTTGGACTCCTGTCTGGTCCTTGGGTGGCGTTTTTGCAGCCTCTTTTCCCATAGTTATCATTCCTGCTGAATGCGAATTTTTCCTCCTAAATCCTCTAATTCTTTTTTTTTTTTTTAATTTTTTAGCATTTATTTATTTTTGAGAGACAAAGAGAGACAGAGTGAGCAGGGGAGGGGCAGAGAGAGGGGGACACAGAATCCGAAACAGGCTCCAGGCTCTGAGCTGTCAGCCCAGATCCCGACGTGGGGCTCAACCTCACGAACCACGAGATCATGACCTGAGCTGAAGTCAGATACTTAACTGATGGAGCCACCCAGGCATCGCCTCAGTCCTCTAATTCTTGACAGGCGTGATCAGGATTTGAACCAGAGACCCCTCTATTTAGCAAGTTGTGATTCCAGCTATACCTAGCTTTTTCATCATTACACATGTTGGAAGTAAACGTGCTTTGGAAAGAATATTTAAAACCACACCTGCAGTATTCTGACAGGCGATTCTGTTCTCTGCAGAGCCCAGGGCGAACAGCCACCCCCGCCGTCCTTCGCTGTGTTCCATGTCTGTGTGCCCCTGGGCTGAGTGCATGATTGCTTGCAACTCGCTGCTGTGTATTCTAGAACTCATACCTAAGTGGCCATGTAGGAGCATCTCCTGGAAGCAAACGCTCCAGCGGTTTTGCCCAGTAGTAACAAAGCACTCCAAACATGATAAAAGTCCATCAAAGAGTGGGAGGAGGAGGACGAGCATGAGGACTAAGGTCAGAGGTGGTGAGGTGACCACCAGCACAGGAAGTGGGGACGATCGTGGCTCCCCTTCAAGGCTGGTATGGCAGCTGTGGCTGGTTGAAGATGGTCTCTCTCGCAGGTGATACGTTATTGCTGAATGAGATCCTAATCCTAGTGTAATGCTCTCCTCACAGATACACATATAAAATCTCAAAGTACTCCCCTCCCTGGTCACTTCCTGATTGTGGAGGGGGTAAGATTTAAAAAAAAAATTTTTTTTTAAGGTTTTATTCATTTCTCAGAGACAGAGAGACAGAGCGTGAGTGGGGGAGGGGCAGAGAGAGAGAGAGGGAGACACAGAACCTGAAACAGGCTTCAGGCTCTGAGCTGTCAGCACTGATCCCGATGCGGGGCTTGAACTCACGGACCGCGAGCCCATCACCCGAGCCGAAGTCGGATGCCCAACCGACTGAGCCACCCAGGTGCCCCCAGGGGGTAAGATTTTAGATGATCCATTTCTTCTTATAAACCCCACAGGGTTTCATAGTGGAAAATAAATGAGACTTATTTGTGCTTGCAAATCAAATGGCCATAAAAGGTTATTTCAATAGACAGAGGCAAAATCATACTAAAATAATTTAGTAAAAATGGGAGCTAAGAGCATGCTTAATGGAACATGATTAGATTTAATTTTCTTACTATTTCCATCATTAAAGCTCCATTATCTTCTCCGAGACTTCATTTAGGTTTCCAGCCACATGGAGGCTCTGAGGCGTTCGTGGGGAGCACATGGAGGCCCGTGAGTTCCATTAAAAACCAAAAACAGCTAATGATACGCTGTTCTTTCATTTTTGCTGTTTGACATCGGCGTCTCACATCCAGAGTCCCTTGTATTCTCTTCCTAACCTGATCTCTTAAAAGTCATAAGTGTCATTCTCTAAGAGCTTTCATGCAAAAGAAGTTCGATTCTGGAGTTGAAAACAAAACCGCGACTCGCTGATGAATGTCCCTCAAGTGCAGAGGTTCTGAGGAGTTTTAAGAATTGCTCTGGTTATCCTTTGGCTTCGAGTATCTTCACATTGCCTCATCCGGAACCAGCAGATGCCCCGACAAGGGGGAAACGATTGAGCCTCGGGCTCTTCCACAGCTAAATCCTAGCTGTAGATGGTAACAGAATCAGTAACGGTATGAGCTCTTCACAGGTGGTAGAACTTCGTAGGTAGGGGTA
This sequence comes from Panthera pardus, assembly GCF_024362965.1. Lineage (NCBI taxonomy): Eukaryota > Metazoa > Chordata > Mammalia > Carnivora > Felidae > Panthera > Panthera pardus. The sequence continues at coordinate 148,566,381 of NW_026526721.1, forward strand.
GGTAAGAATCCATACAGCTGACACATCTCTAGAAAACATTGTGCCCTCTGCGTGATGTCACGAAGGAGAGGGTGCTGGCCTTTGCAGCCAGAGGTAGACTCTGGGTACTTCGGGTTCAGCGTGAGGTCCGTGCCACGGGCCTGAGTGCCAGCAAGTTGCTAAGGTGAGGTCATGAAGACGGGTCCCAGGTGAGGTGAGGAGTTCAGAGAAGCCAGCAGGCCGCGGGCCCCGTGGAGCTAACCAGGAGGATGATGTCCGGTCGCCCGGCCCAGTCCGTGCCGTGGCCCTGTAACCGATGTATGTCTGGAACAGCCACGGCGTATTTCTAGTTGCTGCTGTTGCTTTTTCTTTTAAGTTGGAGTATATCTGGTTTGTGTTCAACTCCAGTGAATCCAAGAGAAATGACTAACCTAGTCACTTATCATCAGCCGAGATTTAGTATGCATTCCGCAGGTGTCATCCACGTGTTCAGAGTAGTCAGCCTCAGCGCGCCTTCGTAATGTCCCATTTCTCTCAACCTCGGGTTCCCGGGTCCCTGGGTTTGCGTCCTTCCTCGGGTCCTAGACCCTTTTCAAGCCTGCTGGTCCTCCCTGGCCGGCCCCATGCCCCTGCCCTGCCTACAAACTTTCCTGGTCTCGCCAGCTCAGCAGCGCCCCGCTCCCTGGTGTGCGGGAGCACGGCTTGACTTGATCGGCGGGCCGTACTCCCCTGGGCCCCGTCTGTCTCCCCGCGCGCCCGCTGCGTGGGAAGTGGGTGGGAAGCCCCGTGACGGCAGGTGCCTGCCGGAGCGCAACGTGGCATCGGCGTCTAGGGCGGGCCTGGCGCGGCTGGTGTTCGGGGCAGCTCGGTGAAGGGATGGCGTTCAAATGAGTGCAGGGGAGAGGATTCGGGTGGTACCTCCAAAATAGGGTAGGCTGTTTTCTGTAACGCAGGAGGACATCAGCGGGGAAGACCACCCCAAATAACGAATAATCAATAAACCGTTCCCGTATTTGTAAAGATTTCCGGATGTGTTTGTGTACGTGGGTGTTTGCGTGTATTTTCAAATTTATACAAATTCACATTAAAACCTCTTTTTGTGGGGCGCCTGGGTGGCGCAGTCGGTTAAGCGTCCGACTTCAGCCAGGTCACGATCTCGCGGTCCGTGAGTTCGAGCCCCGCGTCAGGCTCTGGGCTGATGGCTCGGAGCCTGGAGCCTGCTTCCGATTCTGTGTCTCCCTCTCTCTCTGCCCCTCCCCCGTTCATGCTCTGTCTCTCTCTGTCCCAAAAATAAATAAAAAAAAACGTTTAAAAAAAAATTAAAAAAAAAAACCCTCTTTTTGTTTTTAATTTTTTTTTTTCAACATTTTTTATTTATTTTTGGGACAGAGAGAGACAGAGCATGAACGGGGGGAGGGGCAGAGAGAGAGGGAGACACAGAATCGGAAGCAGGCTCCAGGCTCCGAGCCATCAGCCCAGAGCCTGACGCGGGGCTCGAACTCACGGACCGCGAGATCGTGACCTGGCTGAAGTCGGACGCTTAACCGACTGCGCCACCCAGGCGCCCCTCTTTTTGTTTTTAAATATGGGAGCTCGCATTCATTCTGTCCAAGTCAGTTCTGTTTTCTGTATTGTTAAACCTCTAATTAAAAAGACTGTATGCACCCCCCGCCCCCCCCCCCCCCCCCCCGTGTTGATAGCAGCACTATCCACGATAGCCAAAGTATGGAAAGAGCCCAAATGTCCATCGATGGATGAATGGACAAAGAAGGTGTGGTATATACATACAATGGAGTATTACTTGGCAATCGAAAAGGATGAAGTCTTGTCATTTGCAACTATGTGGACGGAACTGGAGAGTATTATGCTCGGTGAAATTAGTCAGAGAAAGATAGACATCATATGACTTCACTCACATGAGGACTTTAAGAAACAAAACAGATAAACATAAGGGAAGGGAAACAAAAATCATATAAAAACAGGGAGGGGGACAAAACAGAAGAGACTCATAAATACGGAGAACAAACAGAGGGTTACTGGAGGGGTTATGGGAAGGGGGAATGGGCTAAATGGGTAAGGGCACTAAGGAATCTCCTGAAATCATTGTTGCACTATATGCTAACTAATGTGGATATGAATTAAAAAAAATTAAAAAATTGTAATGATACCTCTTCTCCCCCCTCTTCCAATATATATGTGATGACGTTGGACTTCTGGTAACTGGGGTGGCTTCTAGTATTTAGGATTCTTTTAGGGGGCTGAAGAAAGCAGGACTCTGAGGACATTGTTTCACCCCACAACCTATTGGTCAGATGCACATTGGGAAGGCATGGATGAGGGATGCCTGTCTTGTGCTAAAACTTACATTGGAGTGATCTTTGCTATAATCCACAAGTAAATATTTGAGACTGTGCAGAACTGTCTTGTTTGACTCCAGTAAAGCATAGACATTTGATACTTGACATAATTTGATATTATTTACCTTGCTTTCAAATAAACATTTGAGAAGTGTCAAACAAAGACAAAACTTCAAGCTATGAAATAAACTGTGCACTTACACTTGGAGTCTTAGAGATTGCAATCCGGGAGATACAGCTTTGAAATAGAAAACGTGCTCTGGGGAGACAGAGGAGGTTGGAGGTTTTAAAAGGAAAGCGAAGATTTCCATAAGTTGTTTTGAAGAAAAGATGCATTGGTGCTGGTATATCTACAGTTATGTTAATCTGTATGTGATTGGTAGCTGGGCTGATGTTATACAGAAAATCCACCTATGTGCATTAAAACATAAATAGATGCCTTGACTTTTACCTGAGTTCAACCAAAAAAAAAAAAAAAAAAAAACCAATCTGAGAGTTTGAGAAAGAAGATGTGTAGGAGCCCCACTCTCTCGATGTCCTCCTGGCTTCATTTTAAATAACTCTCTTAGCAATGCCTATTCCATTTTATTCTCTCCATTGCCGGAAGATACAGCCTTGGGTTTAGCATGAAAGGATGTTGGAGCAGAAGGGGACCTCGGAGGTGGGCCTGAACCTCCAGCAGGTCACAAGGTTGCCCGCTTGTGCACGTGTCAGGGGCAGGGCTTTCCCTTCTGCTTGCTTCCAGTGGAGCTCCCGGCTCTTGCACCTGCAAGGGGCAGCTGACGCGAAATGATGAGCCGGGTGCTCCATCCCCCTGGACAAGAGGGGAAGGGCTCCCTGTCCTCTGTATGGATTGAAAGGACGTTTCTAGCTGTCTGAGGTTTTGGCCTCTTCCCCTGCCCTTGGTGGATCTGGTGACAGTGACTTGTATGCTCAGAGCCGTTGCTGTTGGAGTCGTTCCGGTGGAGCCTACGTTCTGTGGCACTTCAGAGCATGATGACATGGTTGAAGTTCTGTTGGTTGTTTCTCCTGCATTTGGTTCACAACTCTCTAGGGAGCTTCCTGGGTGAAATCCGAAACTGACCCTGGTACTGGAAGGGCAGGGAGAGGTGAAGGAGGAGGCCGGCCACTCCAGCTCGGTAGGTGGCAGTTCAATAAGCAGAGGGAACCCACATAAGGACGAGGCTTGTCCTGGGCGGGCAGCAGCAAGACTGGATCTGTGCAGCCACCTGCCAAACCTTAGAAGTTTGTTTCGAAAGAGGCCTTAACTGGGTGCGGCCATGCTGGCCGCTCAGGTGTTCACAGCCCATCGCCATCTCATGGCTGTGTCCTTGGAGCAGCCTCTGGGAGCGGGGAAGGCGAGCAGAACCCACATTCCAAGGACAGGGCAAGGGTGAGGAGCCTTCAGTCACCGGGGTCAACCGGCAGTCACGTCTTTATGATGACTGTACCCAACAGCTTCCACTGTAGGTTTTTGTGTGTGTAAACCTGTGTGTTTGTTTTGGTTGTTTACTGTGTTACTCATGCCCTGAGAGAGGAGATTCTAAGATTGGTGACAAACTCCAGTCTTCTATGGATGGTGTATGCGTGTCACAGAAGCTCAGGGGCATCTTCTAAAGATCAGCACCCCTTCTCTGCACAACTCCCACAGACACAGGCTCACCAGCATTCACCTACCTGTGCCCATCCGTTGTCATGCACGCCAGCAGAAGGGAGGACGCATGTCAATCAGTGTGCCGAGGGGACCACACGTATTTTCATTTGCAGCTCATCAGAATTCACATGCAGAAGCGGCTGTGACACCACTTCTCTGTAAACTCACAGCGGGGTGGCCAGGTGAGAGTGTGATAGCAAGAAAACGATCCCAGCCCATGTGCTGCATGAATTGAGAGAGAGCTTGAAGTGCTGGGCATTAAAGAGAATCAGTTGCTCCTCTGCTCCCTGTCTGGTGAGAATGGCATGTGTCACCAGGCTGACGCCAGGCGGTGCTAAAGGCAGTGACCTGAGCAGTTGTCTCTGTGCAGCTCCCGATGAAATGTTGGTCAGCTTTTATTTGGAGGCACCCAGTGGCCGGACATGGACTGTGTCGGCTGACTGACTTTTTGTTCCTAATTCAGGTGACCCGCTGCTTTGCGATACAGAGACTTTTCGTTTTAGCACCTGTAGACTTGGGGTTGCACCCTGAGCTTGTCTTTTCTGGGCTCGCTTTTCCATCTTGAGGAAATCCATTAGTCCCTCCTTTCTTCCTTCCCATCCTCTCCGGTCTCTCTCCCTTCTAACCTTTGTCCCTCTCTTCATTCTTAGCACTCGTTCTGATTACTGGTTTTCTCTCTGACCTGCGTGAAGAAAACTTAATGACGCCATCTCGATATGTAATTTCTTAAAGCTGAAGCCCGTTTATTGGGGTACAAGAATTAAAAATATGAAAACCCGGTATCCTTCCCTTTCCTCTCCTCCCTTCTCTTTCATCCTAAGCTCAAGGCACTTCCCAGGCACTGTTGGGACTGTTGCTTTGATCCAGAAGCAGTGGGTGTGAGCAGATGGGCACTGCATGAATAGAGCCTTGATTGTCCAGCACACAGCCAAGACTCCCATAGGGGTTTGTCCCAGAATAGATGTTAAAGAGGGGGATCAGGTGTCAGCTGACATCTGAAGGTCCTTAGGAGATGCCCAGCCTGGCTTGACCTAAGAAATTAATTTGAGCTCTCCATAGTCCACAGTCCCCTTCTAGGTTTCAGAAATGAGACCAGCCAATATATGGTCACATTCTTTCTTGGTCAAGTTGGTCAGTCTCCTTACTCCTCTGGAATCTCCTTATTCTTCTTGTGTTTCCAAGATATACCCTGGTCTCTGCTCAGCGTCTGTGCGTTTCTTGATCCCTTCTCTCAAACCTTTTCCCAGCACGAGACCCCTTGACCCTGCCCACGGTTGTCCAGCATGAGCCACGTTAACACTTCTATGTTTTTACCCAGTTTATGCATTTATTAGAGTGTCTTCAAGTTCTACTTGTTATGTTGGGTCTTTGCTGGCATTTTGTATTATCTAATAGATGAAAAATTCCTCAGATGATTTTTATCCCGTCACAACCAATTTGTTCTCCAGGATCGTATATTTTCTATCATTGTGCGGCCAAAAATGAGCATATTGAATGTTCCAAAGTGATTATACAAATATAACTGTTACTATCTAAGTAGAGTCTAAGAAAAGGAAAGCTGATTGCCCTCTGTTAATGGAGATTGAGAACAGAAGTGTGATCATGCCTAAAATACCGAGTGCACCAAATTCCAGGGTGAGTGACAAAGATCCGGGCCGCGTTGTGCTGCTCGTTGGTAAACATCCAGTGTGTGTGTTTGCAGTTTCCCTGCTGTCTGATTTGTTCCTTGCTCAGAATAACTTATTGGAAAACGGTGCTCCTTGTTTAAAATTTCAATTCAGACCGTGAGATGGCTAGGCTCTCACTGCCACTTTAGAGGCAGCCCTGTGTAACAAAAACTGGTTGAAAAACCCAATGGGATCCAGACAGCGTGTGCTTTTGGGGTGGGGGGGGGGTCAGTAGGCATCATGTCCTCAGGAATAGCCCACCTACCACTTGCTGACCTAGTGGAGAGGTGTTAATTAAGGTCAACTGAATCTGTAGCTCCAGGGACCGGTGTCTATATTATTATTCCAGTGTTTGCAAAACAATAACAACGTTTGTAAAGCTGCCTACTTGACTCTGCATGCCCTGATGTGATTTTTAGAAGTGTGAGGACAGAGTGAGGTGGTGGAGAAGGAAGACACCTTCTCCTGCTCCTTCTCTTCTCTTCTGGGGCCTCAGTTGTTTTATCTTTAAAATCAAAAGATTGAACTAGAAAGTTTTCTCAGCTTCTTCCAAAGTCTGAGACTTTGATTCTCACTTCGCTCCAGGTTTGCCTGCTGGTTTGGGGCAAGCCAAGGAGCCCTGACTTTCCTCAGCCCGGATTCCTTTCTGCCTAGCGCCATCTCTCTCTGCTCTCTGAAACCCTAGGTTCACGTAAACTCGCCAGCTCCCGGCACGGTCTTCTCCGGCAGACGTGGCCAGTACTCCTTTGAGACAGGAGCCGCGAGCACCACACTTGGTGAACTCCCCAGCGTGGGCAAACTCCCACAGTAAAAGCCGTAATTGAAAACTGTCTCGTGATAGTTGAATGTATCGATCTTTCCAGTCCCCGAACGCAATATTTTCTTTCTTTAAAATGGGACACTTCTTTATATTTGTGAGCGATCCTTTTTAACGGAGAGCCCCATTAAAACCGTGTCTGCGTCTGTCAGGAATTGTGGAGTGTATATCTTCCATGCCGATGCACATGCTTCGTGAGTCCTTGACAACTATTTCACACGTGAGAGATTTGATGTATTTTGGTTAAAGGAAAAAGGTCTGAATTTGTCATTCATTGCAAATATCCAAAAGCGAGTATGTACCTATTAAACGTTTGGAGGACGGTCATTTTTATTGCTCAATAAGTATTTATCAGTTATTTAATTGCAGGCAGTTTCTGGTCAGTGACAAGTTCATTCCTTGACGGAGACTCTCATGAGCTATCTGTCCCTTCCCCAGCTGTATTGACCCAAGCGACTTCGAGCAAGATTGGTTTTTCGTTAATACACCAGAGGCCTCTGCTTACCAGGCGCCGCTCCTGGCACTGGGGACTTGATCGAAAGTCCCAGCTCTGCCCTCAAAGGGCTCGAGATCAGGTGAGGAATGAAGGAACCAACCGTTACGTATACGGTAGGTGCAGTCAGGCACGAGAAGGCGATGACCGTGCTGTCCAACGGGAAGGACCGCCTTCCCCACGGCCCCCAGCTGCTGCCAATGACACCTGGCCTGAATCTTTAAGAGGGGATGGTAGTTTGTCAAGGCCTTATTTTGGTAACATTGTGATTATTATTTTGGGCAGTGGCAGGGGTGTAACGGGAAGGCAGAGGGACTTGTGTGTCTGGACACACACCTGTATTTGCTCATCTGTCCCCTTTGGGCCTGTGTTTAGCTCACACAGGGTGTTGTGGGGCAGATCAGCCCGTCCATCGGCATCCCAGGCAGACACGTGGGAGGGGTGCAGCCCGCGTCTGGGGACGCTGGTCCCCACTGCTCCCCTCTGTCTCCATTGCCAGGTTTCTCCGGCCCGACCGGCACTGGTTCTGACCCGCTGTGCCTGTCTCGAGGCGTAGCGCCCTGTCGGGAGCCAGGGGGAGGGCAGCTTGCTGCTAGAAGCTTAAATGGTGTGAAAGGGCAGGAGGGCTGAGCAAGCCAAGCGGCACAGTTCACCTGCCAGGGGGGCATCCGCAGCACTCGGCCATTGGCGTGGAGCGAGGGCTGGAGTTCTCCAGCTGAGCTCGGCATATGATTGGCAAATGGTACCATTTGGTCCACAGCCTCCTTTCTGTGCCAGCTGGAATGTATTGCTAATAAGAACTTGTATTTGCTGCTGCTTGAGGGCCTCGACAATATCTGTCAGTCAGATTCAAAAATTTAAATTCTTTTCTCGCATGTCTTGAATCAGAAAGATGATGACCCAAATAAAAGAAGGGACTTCGTTCTGTACCTCCAGGCTTTTAGGGTGAGAGCATCCTATGTGTCTGGCTACCTATGGGGAAGAGTGCCTCCTCAGAGCCCGCTAAGCCCCCAGCAGCCCTGACCACAGGGCCCAGGAGCTGTTTGACTGTTTGACAGCTGGCAGAGCAAATGCCCAGTAATAGTCACCCCAGCCCCAACTTCGTCATGCCTCAAACATTCCCACTCTGGATGTCCATATATCCTTGCCTTGCTTCCCAGGAAATCCTGTATGCATTTATGAGGTAAATGGGTGAAATTCATTTTATTTATTTATTTTTTAGTGTTCTTCCCTTTTGAGAGAGAGAGGAGGGCGGGCAGAGAGAGGGAGGGAGGCAGAGAATCCCAAGTAGCACAGGGCCCGATGTGGGGCTCAAACCCATGAACCATGAGATCATGACCTGGAACCGAGATCAAGAGTTGGACGCTTAACCAACTGAGCCACCCAGGCGCCCTGTGAAATTGATCTTAAATTTGTGCCCCTTCAGCTTGTTCCCTTCCCTGTTCCTTACCCCCGAGGGTCAGAATTTGGCTCAGGAAATCATGAGAATATTTCCAAAATCATAATGTGATGCTGCTCTGAGATCAAAAGCACGGGAACCACAATGCCCTTGCTTCTGCCACCCGTGGTTCTTGTGGCCTCCCCTCGCTTCAGGCCTTTGATTCCCCTGGGGCTCTGGACAATCTGGATGGTGGGAAGCAATGGCCCTCCACCTTGGGCCTACGGTGGGCTCTCATGTGCTCCCTGGGCCTGCGGGTCCCACTTTTAAGCCCTAGGAAGGGGGATGAGCCTTGCTACTTGAGAAAGAGGAGCCTGGTCTGCAGTGGAGGAGAGAAGGCTGGAAGTAGAGGCTCCACTAGGGGGCTCGTGGCAGCCCCAGCCAAAGATGGCAACCGCCTGTGGCAGAGGAGAGCTCCTAGAGGGGCCCCGGGGAGAATCAGGGGGACTTGATTGCTGATTGGATGTGGGAGGTTGGCGAGGCAGTTGGCCCCTGGGTAATTCCAGGATCTTTGGCTGCATGGTGGGCAGACAAAAGGAGGATGTGTGAGGAGAAAGGACAGGATGAGTTCAGTTTAGATCCCATGGAGTTTGAGCAGTGTGTGGCACAGCCTTGTGAAAAATCAGCAATCTGCAAAAGTGTCCTCGTCCCCTCAGATACGGTTGTCACATCGGGACGCTCTGAAGAGCCTTCTGTGGGCTCCAGCTGTCTAGGAACCCAGCCGTGTGGGAGAAGGTGTAAAAGGGACAGTGAGTGGACACCCCGCTCTGTCCTAGAGCTGCACCTTTGTACTGCGGGCAGGCTTGTGCACCGCAGACTAGCATCCTGCGGTGCAACGTGTGGGTTTCCCCTGAAATATGATCTCACTGTGTGTTGAATAGGGCGTGTCCTGTGTTTATTTCCAGGAGATCAGATTCCATGTTCACAACACTTGTGTGTGTGCTTCTGCCTTCTAGCCTCCCCTTGGCTTCTAACCTCCATCGGGACTGGTGGGTGCCTTTCGGTTTGCTGTCTTTTGAGATCTGACCCCACACCAAGGGCAGCAGAGAGTGACCGTGGTTCACTGTTACTCTTCATCGCTAAAGGCATTTCCTGCCTTGACTATTCAGACCCCTGCCAAACTCTTGGATCTGGCCATCTGAAGGCTTTTAGTGCCGTTTACGTCGTCAGATATTAGAACGAAGTCTAACACTTTGTTTACAGTGAAACTGCTTTGGGATGGCTGATCATTTTTCAGTAGTGTTTCCTTGCTGTGCCCTTGGTATTTCAGAGCTGTCCTCTTTAAGCACTGAAGCAATTAGTTTTGAGAAGGCTGATTCTTCAGGGTCCAGTGCTCCCCTGCCTTTCATTTGCTGAAGCTGTACATTTTAATGAAGTTGTTTCATCTATGTTGCCAAACACCAGAATTTTGCTGTTTCCATTCTAATTATCTCTACTGGCAAATGCTGTGTTTTATTAGAGCTCTCAAGTGCTCTGTTTATTAAATGTCCATACACTATGCCATTAGGCACACAAATTAGGTCAGCTGTGCTTATTGATGGGTTATGGATAAAGGAGTTAAATGTTTTCGTCATGATCTTAAAATGCAGTAGGATTGCCTTCCGTGGCTGCGTGGGTCGTCAGTGATGGCTTCTCTGATGAGCTCGGCTGCCTTTCTTACCCAGCAGCCGAGGCTAATGCTATGTCTGAGCAATGGTGCTGCGGATGGGGGGGCTCGAGTATGTATCTTCAGTCTTTCGGGTAATATGCTTATTCTTTCCTTTCCTTTAGTTGTGACCAGCACCTCCATCTCGCTTCCCGGGTTGTGTGTCTTACAGCATCGTGATGCACAGTGAGGGCTTTTATGAGGCCAGCAGGTGCCAGTGATGGTGGCACAGGGAGGGCAGCACTGCAGCACTTCCCCAATTCAGTACTTGGCTGCTTCTTTCCACCTCCTACTCCAGGCCCTTTAAGTTCCTCCCGCCTCACCCCGTGGCTCCTCAGGTGGTATTGGTTAAGCTGGGATGTGCTGACGGGCTGGTGGCTCCAACCCCCCCCCCCCCCCCCCCCGCCGCCCCCGTTCCTGTGGTCCCCAGGCGATGCCGCGTGGTGATGAGGGGCATGGCTTCTGCCATCGCCCAGACCGAATCCCAGCCTCGCCACTGAAGAGCTGGGTGATTCTTGGCAAGTCCCACCTCCCCTCGCTACCCTCCATGTCCTTATCTGTAAAAAGGGGAGAACCGGAGCCACTTGGGTGTATGTGTGAGGATTAAATGAGATGATAATGCAGGTTTACATGCTTGGGATACAGGCCCCGGCACGTAGTGCCGCATCAGCAAAACTGTCAGCCACGCTTTGTCCCTGTTCAGGCCCACATGGGTGTCTGCCACCCTGGGCCAAGATCAGCGCCGAGGCCGCTGGTGGCTGGGCCCCTGACCCTGTGCCACAGGCCCTCTTGTGCCACAGTCATAACCTGCTCTGTCTCTCCTTAGAGGGCTTTACTTGTGTGCGTTGAGGTGCCCGTGGTGTAGACTGCTTGCTTTATTCATGAGCCATGGGAATTAAAAAAAAAAAAAAAAAAAAAAAAAAAAAAAATCAGGTCTTTACCTAGCCTTCCGTTATAGTCTTTTCACCCTGGGGCTCAGGCATAGTGTGCTGGGGGATGGGGTACCCTAGAGGAGCATCCGATGGGACCCAGTCTTCCATCGGGATCATCCCTCCCTTCCAACTCTGGCCCATGGCCTTTGAACCAAACTCGAGTTTCTCTTCCATGAGGCTTGCGAAGTGCCCAAGACTAACTCTGGCCCCACATACTTACCCTACTGTTTTCTCCCTTCTTAGAAATCCTCTACTCTGACTTTAAGAAGCGACTATGATGTTTTTTAATAGATAATTTATCCCCTGTAGGCTAATATGGTTGTGAACAGCAAGAACAAATCTTATTAACGTTGCTAAGAGAAATGAAATAACTCAGCTTGATAGAAGTTAATGGAAGTGTGTTTAATTCATATTTACACCTTCTCAACTGCTCTTCGCATGTATTTAATTCTTTCTGGGGGAAATGATAATCTAGGCCACAGCAATCGCTATGTTAGTTCCCCTGGGGAACCACAGCATCATCTTGAGCAGGGACAATGATTCTGTTCCATGCTGTTTTCTCCCCCACACCATGTAGGAAGCACATATACCTGCAAGAGAGAAGAGTAACTCTATAGAATTCTCTACTATGCTCTTCATAAAGCCCTCACTTTATATTAAACAAAGGTCACAGTGTATGAATTGTTTGAAAACCAACAAAAAAGAAACCTAAAAACAACAATGTTTTGGGGCACTTGGATGACTCAGTTGGTTAAGCGTCCGACTTCAGCTCAGGTCATCGTCTTGTAGTTTGTGAGTTCGAGCCCTGCATCCGGCTCTGTGCTGGCAGCTTGGAGCCTGGAGCCTGCTTCGGATTCTGTGTCTCCCTCTCTTTCTGCCCCTCCCCCTCTCACTCTCTCTCTCTCTCTCTCTCTTTCTCAAAAATAAACAAACATTAAAAAAATAAAAAAAAAATTTAATAATGGCTAGAAAAGGAACCATTTCTCTCAGTCTGGTTACAGGATTATGGGTCTCTTTTTATTTCCTGCATCAAATATTTGGTCCCGAGGACCCCCAGGGATAAGGTTGGTGGGGGCTGCTAATAATCAGAGTGCACCTTCACCTAACGTCCCTCTGCAGGCTGAGTAGTGCGGCTGGCAGAGGCCTTCATTCTGCAGGGAGTCTGCAAACTCCAGGGCAGGAGTCCGAGAACCTGGTTGGCCAGGGTACAGTCCTGGGTTCTTAGTGTTCAGGGGTCATGGAGGTTTGGATAGTTGGTTTTTGTACTAAAGGAAATGCCTGTATCAACAAGCGGCCTCACCCCATCAGCACAAGGGAAAATTGAAGTACTGGCTTCACAAAGAGGCAAAAATATCACCAAGAGCATCGTAGAAAAGATACATTCAATCATAAAAATGTGTAGATCAAAGGAACAATGGATTTATCTCCAGTGAAAAGGACCTATATTTGCTGACAGGCTGGTCTTTGAATAAGCAGTGGAATGTGTTATTTTACTGAATGGGACCAAAAAAAAAAAAAAAAAAAAAAACCCTGAAAAGATTGATTAGCTCCTCTTTTCTTGACTAGAATAGGTTTCCTATGTATCGTTAGTTACTTTATCATGAATAACGTGTCGTGTCATCTTGTGCCTATTAATCACCCTTTCCTCGCAACCAACTGTACGAATAATTAGATGAAATTGGTGGCGGACCATCGCTTCCCTATTCATCTTCTTGAGCCCGTGTCAGTGGAACATTCAAACGTTACCATTTACTCTTCAGTGTGTGTTTCTAAAGAAAGTTAGAAATTCGGGGGCATCGGTATTTGGCAAGCAAAGCCCTTGTCTTACATCAAGCGAAGACACAGATGGCGAGGTGCATGACGCCAAGGGGCTGTCATTGCTGAGAGACCCACATCCGGTGACACGGCAGCCTCAGAGCCAGATGCAGCGTGGGTGTTCTCGTAAGCCTTGGAAACCACGTGTCCATCAAGGGTCTCCTGGTCGCTCTGCCGTGTGTTGTCCCTCCAAGACCTGGCAGTTTCATTTTGTGACCTCGGTCACTTTCAGGTGCGGTCTCCCCAGGTCCACGTAGTTAACTTCTGGTCACTCTGACTCCTGCGTCACCCATCTGAAGCAGAGACAGCTGTGTGGCTGTCACTCAGCTCCTGGGTTGGAGGCCACATGCAGCCGCACTGTGCTCTGAATGACTCATGCTGCCTCCCAGCTAACTGAACACGTGGATGGGGGGAGTGTCTCAATGCGGAAGGATCTGCTTCGTTAGGTGCAGAAAGTTGACCATTTAGCCTCATGCAAAGGATGAAGGGACAGAGGTCACCCGATCATTTGTCTCTATCGTGGTGTAATTGTAATTCTGTATAGTTATGATGACATTTGTGATCTATTGCAGGAACATCAGGAGAACATTCTGGGTCACACCATGCAAAGTGTGATTGCGTTGCTCAACAATCTGGTGGCCTGCAAAGATTCAAATATGAAGCTACTTTATGAACAAGGTAAATGCTTCTTAGAATTCCTTTTGAGACTCTTGTTTTTTTTTTGCCTATTTGTTATTTTCCTCATCATACGTAGCAGGGAGTCAAGAAGTGCTGTTTAAAGTTGATGAATCAGGGGCGGCTGAGTGGCTCAGTTGGTTAAATAAGCATCTGAGTTCGCCTCGGGTCATGATATCACGGTTGTGTGATTGAGCCCCACGTCGGGCTCCGTGCTGAGTGTGGAGCGTGCTTAAGATTCTCTCTCGCTTTCTTTCCCTCTGCCCCTCTCCCCTACTGGCATGCTTGCTCTCCCTCTCTAAATAAAGAAAATAAGTTAAGTCTAGATATGTATGCAACCCCTGGGGTACATTTTTGTCAGGTGCGGCTCCTTGAATTTTGGTCCTCTCGAACTTGAAGACCTGTGAGCTAAGGACACACGTTACTGCTCTGCCACATTTCTAGACTGTAACGAGGAGACGTAGCAAGAAGGACCATCAGAGGAACTCTCATTTAAAAGGGCAAAGTAAAGGTAGATAACAGTCACCGATCCATGACAATGTTGAAATCTTGGGGGACACGTTTCCTCAGCCCTCATTGTTCCCAAAGGAAAAAAATACTCCCGTGCTTTGAGAATAGTTTGCCCTGGGAATGGTTCTCTGTGGCTCTTGCCTCTAACTTCTGAATCCTTGTTCTTTTCCCATAAGAGTGGCCCATACTTGTAGCTGAGTAAGACTCTAAGCCTGATTCTTCCCTGTAGAAGTTTGGGACCCTACAACTGTTTTTCATTGTAAAAGGAATTATCCCTGGTCTCCTCAGTCCAAACCAGTGGTGCTTCTTTCAATGTGAGTCTAGCAAAAACTTTGTTAGTTTCTTGTAAATTTTTTTCTGGTTTCATTGAGAAATAATTGATACAACATCACTGTATAGGTTTAAGCAGTATGGTGTGATGATTCGGTTTACATGTATCGTGCAGTGATTACCACGATAGGTTTAGCTAACGTCCATCTTCTCCTATAGATACAATACAAAGAAAAGAAAGAAAAACTGGGAGTGGTTTTTCCTTATAATGAGAACTGTTAGGATTTGCTCTTAACACTTTTCCTGTATATCATGTAGCAATGCTAACCGTCATCTTATGTTGTATATTACAGCCCTAGAACTTACTTATTTTTACAACTGGGGGCTTGTACCTTTTGACCACCTTTCTCCTTTTCCTCTGCTTCTGGTAACCACAAGTCTGATCTGTTTTTCTGTGAGTTCGGTGGTGATAGTTTAGATTCCACATATAAGTGAGATCGTACAATATTTGTCTTTCTGTTTCTGACTTATTTCACAAAGCATAACGCTTTGGGGGTTTAACCATGTTGTTACCAATGGTAGGTTTTCCTTTTCTATGGCCGAATAATATTCCATTATGTGTATACATACACACCCTTCCTTCTTTATCCATTGACTGCTTGATGGACACTTAGTTTGTTTTCATGTCTGGCTACTGCAAATAATGCTGCTGTGAACATGCAGGTGCAGGTAGCTTTCTGAGTTAGTGTTTTTGTTTCCTTCGGGTGTATTCCCAGAAGTGGAATTACTGGATCCTATGATAGCTCTTTGTTTTTTGTTTGTTTGTTCTGTTTGTCTGCTTGTTTTGAGGATCCTCCATACTGTTTTCCATAGTATGGGAAGGCTGCACCAATTTACATCCCTGCCAACAGTGCGCAAGGGTCCTTTTCCTCATCCATGCCAGCGTCTGTTATCGTTGGCCTTATCAGTGGTGGCCGTTCTAACAGGCATAAGGTGATACTGCATTGTGGTTTTAATTTGCATTTTTCTAATGACTCGTGATGTTAGGCATCTTTTCATGTACCAGTTGGCCTTTTGTGTATGTTCTTTGGAGAAGCGTGTGTTCAGGTAGGTCCTTTACCCATTTTTTAATTGGGTTACTTTTTTTTGCTACTGCGTCATATGATGTCTTTTTTAAAAATTTTATGTAGATCCAAGTTAATTAATGAACATGTAGTGTAATATTGGTTTCAGAAGTGGAATTGAGTGATTCATCACATACATATAATACCCAGTGCTCATCCCAACCGTATGATTTCTTTGTGTATTTTGGATTTTAGCCCCTGGTCAGATACATGGTTTGCAAATACTTTTTCTCACTCCATAGGTTGTTTTTTTACTTTCTTGATGGGTTCTTTGGTGTACAGAAGGTTTTTAGTTGGATGTCATCCCACTTGTTTATTTTTCTGTTCGTTGCCTGTGTTTTAAGCATCACATCCAAAAAGTCATTATCAAGATGCATGTCAAGAAGTTTTACTCCTATATTTTTTTTCTAGGGCTTTCATGGTTTCATGAAAAGTATCCATTTTGAATTAATTTTCATGAGTGGTGTAAAATATAGGTCCAATTTCATTCTATCTGTTCTCCACTCAGTGTTCTTAGTTCCCTTGTCAAATATTAGTTGACTGTATGTGCTTGGATTTATTTCTGGGCTTCTGATTCTGTTCCATTGGTCTCTTTGTGTTTGTGCCAGCACCATAGTGTTTTGATGACCATAGATTTATATTCTAGATTGCAAGTAGGAACTGTGATGCCTCCTGCTTTTTTCTTCTTTCTCAGGATTTCTTTGGGTATTCGGGGTCTTTTGTGGCTCCATCTGGGTTTTAGGAGTGTTTTTTTCTACTTCTGTAAAAAACGTCATTGTCATCTTGATAGGGATTCCATTGAATATCTAGATGGCTTTTGGTATTTTTGACATTTTAGCAATATTCTTCAATCCATGGACATATCATACTTTCCCATATCTTCCTTTCTTCTTTGATTTCTTTCATTAGTGTGTTGTATTTTGCAGAATAGACATCCTTCACTTCTTTACTTACGTTTATTCCTAAGATTTTGTTGCATTTGATGCTGTTGGAACTGGGATTGATTTCTTCGTTTTTCAGAAAATTCATTGTTAGCATATAGAAATGCTATTGATTTTTTTGTTAATTTTGTATCCTGCAACTTCACTGACTTTACTGATTAGATCTAACCGTTTTTGGTTGAGTCTTTAGAGTTTCTTTATTTAAAATGACATCATCTCATAGGCGTACTTGTACCCCAGTGTTTGTAGCAGCACTTTCCACAATAGCCAGATTATGGAAAGAGCCTAAATGTCCATCAACTGATGAATGGGTAAAGAAGTTGTGGTTTATATATACAATGGAATACTACTTGGCAATGAGAAAGAATGAAATATGGCCTTTTGTAGCAACGTGAATGGAACTGGAGAGTGTGATGCTAAGTGAAATAAGTCATACAGAGAAAGACCGATAACATATGTTTTCACTCTTATGTGGATCCTGAGAAACTTAACAGAAGACCAAGGGGGAGGGGAAGGGGAAAAAAAAAGAGAGGGTGGGAGGCAAACCATAAGAGACTCTTAAAAATTGAGAGTAAACTGAGAGTTGATGGGGGGAGAGAGGGAAAAGTAGGTGATGAGCATTGAGGAGGGCACCTGTTGGGATGAGCACTGGGTGTTGTATGGAAACCAATTTGACAATAAATTTCATATTAAAAAAAATTTAAAAAATAAAATGCCATCATCTACAAATAGACAGTTTTGCTTCTTTGTTTACAATTCCTTTTACGTGCCTTTACAAAGACTTTTATTTCTTTTTCGTGCCTGATTGTTCTGGCGAGGACTTCTTGTACTATGTTGAACAGAAATGTTGAGAGTGGCCTTTTTTTCCTGACCTTAGAGGAAAAGCTTTTAGTCTTTCACAGTTGAGGCTAATATTAAAGTGTAGACTTGTCATATTTGGCCTTTATTATGCTAGGGTATGTTCTTTATGCCTAATTTTTAGATTTTATGAATGGACATTGAATTTTATCAAATGCTTTTTCTGTGTCTAGTAAGATGATCATATGATTCTTTCCTTTCTTTCTATTAATGTGACATATCACATTGATTTTGCATATGTTGAAGCATTCTTGAATCCCAGGGATAAATCCCACTTATTCGTGGTGAATGATCCTTTGCTGTGCTGCTGACTTTGGGTTGCTAGTGTTTTGTTGATAATTTTTGCATCTATATTCATCAGGGATATTGGCCTGCAGTTTTCTTTCTTAGTAGTGTCCTTTTGTGGTTTTTAGTAACAGGATAAATGCTGGCTATGGTTCAGGAATGTTTCCTACTCTTAAATTTTTTTGGAAGAGTTTGAGAATAATTGGTATTCTTGTTTAAATGTTTAGTAAAAGTCACCAGTGAAGCCATCTCGTCCTGGGCTTTTCTTTGTTGGGAAGTTTTTGCTTACTGATTCAATCTTCTTACTAGTAATCTGTCTGTTCAGATTTTCTATTTTTTTCTTGAGTCAGTCTTGCTAAGTTGTACATTTCTAGGAATTTTTTCATTTCTTATAAGTTGTCCAATTTGTTGGTGTGTAGTTGTTTATAGTAGCCTCTTAATCATGTTTTGAATTTCTGTGGTGTCCATTGTAATGTTTCCTTTTTCATTTATAATTTTGTTGATTTGAGACCTTTCTCTCTCTCTCTCTCTGATTAACCTAGTGAGGGTTTGTCAGTTTTGTTTACCTGTTCAAAGAACCAACTCTTAGTTTGATTAATCTTTTCTATTCTTTTTCTGTTTTCTGTTTCATTTATTTATGTTCTGATCTTTCTGTTAACTTTGGGCTCAGTTCTTTTTCTTAAAATTGAAGCACAGTTGCGTTTCAGATGTACAACATAGTGATTCGCTAAGTCTGTACGTTATGCTGTGCTCACCGCAAGTGTAGCTACGATCTGTCATCATACAATGTCATTGCATTACAGTTGGTTTGTCTTTTTCTAGCTCCTTCAGGTGTAGATTCAGGGTGTTCATTTGGGCTCTTCTTAATGTAGGCATTATTGCTCTGAACTTCCCTCTTAGAACTACTTTTGCTGCATCCTTCAAGTTCTGATATGCTCTGTTTCCATTTCCATTTGTCTTAAGCTTTGTTTTATTTATTTTTTAAAAGTTTACTTATTTATTTTGAGAGAGAGCACACACAGCAGGGGAGGGGCAGAGAGAGAAGGGGAGAGGGAATCCCAAGCAGGCTCCGTGCTCATACCATGGAACCTGTTGTGTGGCTTGATCCCGTGAACTGTGAAATCATGACACGAGCCGAAACCAAGAGTCAGCTGCTTAACTGACTGAGCCACCCAGGCGCCCCAAACTTTGTTTTAATCTCATGCTTAATGTCTTCTTTAACCTATGTTGTTCATGAGAGTGTTTAATTTCCATGTATTTGTGAGTTTTCCAGTTTTCCTATTGGTACTGATTTCTAGTTTCATGCCATTGTGTCAGAGAAGATACTTAATATGATTTCAGCCTTTTAAAATTTGCTAAGACTTGTTTTGTGGCCTAATGTATGGTCTGTCTTAGAACATGTTCAGTGTGCACTAGAAAAGAATGTGGGGGTGCCTGGGTGGCTCAAGCGTCCGACTCTTGGTTTGGGCTTGGGTCATGATCTCATGGTTCATGAGTTCAAGCCCCACATCGGGCTCTGCACTGACAACGTGGAGCCTGCTTGGGATTCTCTCTTTCTCTCTCTCTCTCTGCCCCTCCCCTGCTCTTGCACATGCACGCACACACACTCTCAAGATACATGAATAAACTTCAAAAATAAAGTGACTAAAAAGAATGTGTATCCTGCCGTTGTTGGGTAGAATTCTCTATGTATGTCTGTTAGCTCCATTTGGTCTCTAGTGTTGTTCACATCTGCTGTTTCCTTGTAGATTGTCTGTCTGGTTGATTTATCCTTTGTTGAGAGTAGAGTATTAAACTCCCCAACTATTACTGTATAACTGTTATTTCTCCTTTTACATCAGTTAGTCTTTGCTTATATATTTAGGAACTCCAATGTTCAGCACATAAATATTTATAATTGGTATATTTTCATGTACTGACCTCTTTATTATCATATAATGATCTTTTGTCTCTGGTCATTTTTAGCTGAAAGTCCATTTTGTTTGACATAAGCATATCTACCCCTGCTTTTTTTTTTGGTTACCATTTTCTTGAAATGTTTCTTTCATCCCCTCACTCTCAGTGAAGACTCTTCACATATTGCTGGATCTTGTTTTGTTTTGTTTTTTAATTCATTTAGCCCTTCTGTGCCCTTTCATTAGAGAATTTAATTTGTTTGCTTAAAGAAATTATTGATAGGTAGGGACTTACTGTTGCCATTTTGTTGATCGTTTCTGGTTGTATTATAGATTCATTGTTCTTTAACCTGTTTTTGTTTTTTGTTTTGTTTTGTTTTTGTTTTTTTTTTTGAGTTTTGATGTCCTGATACCATATGTTTTGACTTTTTTGGCATGTTATTTATGTAATTACTATGGGATTTTTTCTTTTTGTTACATTGAGGCTTATGTAAAATATTTTAAGCTTGTAACACCCCTATTTTAAGCTGATAACAACTTCAGCTGAGTTTTTAAACTTGACACTTGTACCTCTCTCTCTTACATTTTAGGTTATTGCTGTTACAATTTAGATGGTTTTTTTAAATTGTGTAATTAAGAACAGATTATTGTAATTATGGTTACTTTGAATACCTTTGTTGTCTTAAAACTTGTAAACTAGAGTATTATTCACCACTGTTACGTATTGTAGAATCTAGCTCTGACTGTATACTTACCCTTACCAGTGAGATTTACAGGATCTTTTTGTATTTTTATGATGGTATTTGGTATTCTTTTACTTCCACTCAAAGAACTTCCTTTAGCATTTGTTATAATGCATTTCTGATGGTAATGAACTTCTTTTGTTTATTTAGGAAAGTCTTTGTTCCTCCTTCATTTCTAAAAGACAGTTTCACTGGGTATAGAACTCTTGGTTTATAGTTAATCTCTTTCAACATTTTAAATATGCCATCCCATTCTCTTCTTGTCTGAAAGTTTCTGTTTAGAAATTTGGCAGGAATTTTGTGGGGGTTTCCATGTATGTAACCTTCTTTCTTTTCTCTTGTTGCTTTTAAAATTCTTTCTTTGTTTATTACTTCTGACAACTTGATTATAATGTGTCTCAGTGTAACTCTGTTCAGGTTCAACCTCTTTAGGGTCCTTTGGACCTCATGCATCTAGATGTCCATTCCTCTCCCCAGTTTCTGGAAGTTTTCAGCAATTATTACATTAAATATCCTTTCTCTTCTCATTCTGGAATCTCCATAATGTGAATATTTTTTCTTTTATTGTGTCCCCATAATTCCTGTAGGCTTTCTTTAGTCTTTCATCGCTTTTTCTTTTTGCTTCTTTGACTGTATAATCACCTTTCCTCCAGGTCATTGGTTCCTTCTTCTGTATTGCTGAGTCTACTCTGAAAGCACTATTGAATTCATCAATTTAGTTACTTTTCAACTCGGGGATTTGTTTGTTTGTTTTTTGATGGTTGCTATTTCCTTATTGAATTTCTTGTTTTTTTTTTATGCATTGTTTTTCTAATTCATTTCCTTGCTGTGTTTTCTTGTTCACTGAGCTTCTTTAAAAGATTTTCCTGAATTCTTTGTCTTGACAGTGCATAGATCTCAATTTTGGGGGGCGGCCAGTTATTGGAGCTTTGTTAGTTTCCTTTGATGGTGTCATATTTACCAGACTTTTTATGATCCTTATTCCTTGGGTTAATATCCACGCATTTGAGTAATCAAGATCCTCTTCCAGACTTTGCAAGTTTCCTTTGGCAGAGATGGCTCTTCACCAGTCAGCTCAGCTTGGGTTTCTGGGTGTGTTTGCTGGAAATGTCCTTGGGCAAGTGGGATGGGCTGTTTTTGTCTGTTTTGGAGGTGAGGCAACTATTTGTCCTCAGGGATGGAAGAGATGTGCCACTGGCGTGGAACAGTTGGATAGGATTTCAGGCTCTGTTCCCTATCTGAGTGAGGCTGTGGGATGGGCTCCATGGTTGGTTGGATTCTCCGATTAGGCTTTCTAGATGGTCAAGACTGGGTACTTTATTCAGTAGGAGATTGAGGCTATGAATTAGCTTCCCTGCCCTAGCAGGACAGCAGGATGGTATCCAGCACCTGTAGAGTTCATTATTTGGGGATCTGAATCAGGTGAGAGTGTACTGAATTCCCTTGTCAGGTGAGGCTGCCAGTTTTGCTCTGCAGATGGGCAAAGCCATGGGCTGTGCTCGGTGTTTATGTGCCACTGTACTTTGGGTTATGGAATGGGCTCTACCGTTGCCTGTGTGTTCGGGTTAGATTGGCTGAAGGCCATAATTCAGCAACCAGCAGGGCTACGAATGACACTGCCTGCCTGAGAACATTAGGAGAAACAACCCTCAAGCTGCCAAAGCTCTTTGTTGACCTAAGTCAAGCCAGCTTGCACCCTGAGTTCTCTGACTGAACAGGGCCACTGGGCTTGGTCTGCAAACTGTTGGCTCTGCTTGCCCACCTCTTGGATCAAGTGCTACTGGGCTCACAGCTTCGAGGATGTGTCCCCAGCCCATCTGGTCCAATGGGGCCAAATAACACCCTGCACAGTGCGTGGAGCTACGTTGCTGCTCCCTTGCCTGGACAAGATATAAAGGCGCCACTCCATGTTACCCTCAGTTTCCCAAGTAGCCCCCTTAGTTGAGAGGAGCCAAGAGTTACCCTCAGCCTTGGTGGCGAATGAATCCTCCACTTGTATGTA
Organism: Panthera pardus; assembly: GCF_024362965.1. Classification (NCBI taxonomy): domain Eukaryota; kingdom Metazoa; phylum Chordata; class Mammalia; order Carnivora; family Felidae; genus Panthera; species Panthera pardus. Next base: position 148,588,481 of record NW_026526721.1, read on the forward strand.
GCACAGGAATACTCCATGCCCGGTACTGGCTTTGCTCTGCAGAGGATCAGCTCTGCTTCCTCAACTGCCTTTGGCTCAAGTGTCACTGGGTCGCACTGCTTCCACTTGTCACCAGCCCTTCTAGTCAGATTGTGCTGGAAGTTACTCCCCATAGCAGGTAAGGCCGTGATTCAGCCCCTTGCCTGGGCATGGGCGAACTGGGCTCTAGGGATGGCAAAACTTGTTTGAAGATCCAAATCAGACAGATCCGCACTGTGCAGTGAATTCCCTGATCACGGTGCACCCCCAACTGGAATGTACAGATGAGTAAAGCTGTTCATTGATATTACTGCTTGGGCACCGCAGATACAAACTCAGTCTGCCCAGGTCCCTGTGCTGGGTGTTAGAAGCCCTTCCCTGCTTCACCGGTAGTCAGATGTCCAGTGATTGAGCCCCGCAGATTCCCCCCTGCAATCCCCGTGGTGCAAGATCAGACGAGGGTCTCCTGCAAAGCAACTCAAAACTTTGAGGGGGTTGCTGTTTGTCCCTGTGGGTTCATTTTCCCATTAGCGGAATTGAAGAGACCTTTCCCTGGGGTGCTGCCATGGCCTGGGGGAGGGGCAATATGGTCACCACGTGGCTGTTTCTCTTACTCTTCTAATGTGGTCCGTCTCGTTCTCTGTGGTAACAGGGGTGGACTTCAGCCTTACGTCTGTGTTCAAGGATTCTCTCAGTGGCGTCTCGTTCTTGAATAGTTGTTTCTTGTCGTGAAGGGAGTAAAGTCAGGAACCGTCTCTATCACCGTCTTGGTGACGTCACTTGGTTTCCTGTAAATCTTACTGATATTTGTTTCGTTGAACAAAAAGCCCACCCACGAATCCCTTCAGAACATTCTAACTTTGGACCGAGAATTAGGAGACTACAAAATAGTGCTGGTAAGATTCTTAGCAGCCCTGTTGGCTGGTTGAGAGAGTCGGTAAGGAGTCAGATGTCTGAATTTGAGAATAGAGAGACTGTAGGTCCTGGCTCGTAAAAATGTGGAGTTATGTGGCTGAGGCGAGATGAAGGACAAAATGCTCGAGGAGAGGCACTTAGGGAACTGAGAGATCAGGTATGGAAGGGTTGGTTATGAGGTGACCTCTGTGGCTACAGGGATACTGTATGCGGCGGACTGTTAGAGCCAGAGCACCCGAAGAAGCCCAGGCAGATTTGCCAGGAAGCTAGTGACGCTGACGTGTCAAGGGCCCTCTGTTACAGAGGGGCTGTTTTACATTCGTAATGTTTTCCTCTTCTAGTCTGTCCCCAGCCGCAACCATGGAAGCTTCAGTTCTCCTGATTCCTGGCCCCATTCCAGGCTTTGTGGAGTGAACTGGAAATCACAAAAGTAATCATGGTGAGAGTAGTGTTAGTTAATGCTAATAATATTAGTGATGTTAGTGTTAATACTGTGCTCAGGGAATGAGCGGAAGTGAATAAGTGGTCTGAGGGTGATGGCAGTTGGGAGAGAAGAAGCAGGCGGTGGAGACTGTTGATCTGAGATTAGTAAACTGTTGCCCACCAGCTGTCTGCTTGCTTTTACAAATAAAGTTTTGTTGGCACATAGACACGTCCCTTCATTTACATGTATCTTTGGCTAGATTTGTTTTATAACGGCACTGTCGAGTAGTTGAGACACAGACTGTGTGACCCATAAAGCCTGAAACATTTACTATTATGGCCTTTTAAGAAAAAGCTTTGCCAACCTTCGGTCTAGAAGCAGCTGTACGGAACAAGACAGCACCACCTAGAAATGTGTAGAAGGAAGTGGACAATTTGAGGTCTTTTGCTAACGACTGTGAGTTCCACGTGTCACAATGGAAGGGGCTCCGGTTGAAAATGGTAGACCGTTGCCTCTGAAGGATGACGTGCAAAATCGTCTTTCTGTTTTGACTGCAGGAGACGGTGGGTGAACGGCTGTGGTCATAAGCTGCGGTGGCAGATGAGGTAGAGATAGTGGGCGAGGTGGGTCCACGTGGTCTTAAGGCTGAGGAGCGTGGCCAGGCCGCAAGGATGGCGGGGTGAGGAAAGGTGGTGGGTTCCAAGAGTACAGGGTTTGGGAACTCCTTGCCGGCCCCTTCTATTAGAGGGTAGAAGGGAAGAGAGGCGGGGAGGCTCCTGCGGCCTGCAGAACAGTCTGCTTCCAGTCTCTAGAGATGAGCGCAAGGTCTGATTTTCCTTCATGCTCTGCCGCTTCTCAGACCCCTTGGTTACTGACTGTGCAGACTGATTTTTCCAAAGCTGGGTAAGATCTGACGCATGTTTGCAAACCCAGAGCGTATTAAGATTCACCGGAGTGTGGCCGCGCGAAGAGTCATTGGTGACCTGCCACTCTGTGGCCTTGAATGTAAGTGGTTGGTTTGAATTAGGTCTTCCTGTTAATCTTTATTTTGGATAAATTCTGGCTCAATCACTCGTTTATATATTCATTACAGTTCCCACAGAATTCAGTTCCCTCTTCCAAACAGAGAGCTATTTCCAACGTTGATACTTGAAAAGTCACCTGCATATAAGTGAACTGTAAGGTAGAGGAGGAAATGAGTATTCTTGCCTTCGAGTGCTTCATACCAGTGCTGTGTTAGGCCGGCGTAAACTGAGTTTCAGCCTCAGACCATGCGCTAACAGCGCTGAGAGGTCTCTGGAGGGTCTGCTCCCCCCCTGCTCTCCTGTATCAAGTGCTCTGACGGATCAAGCATGTGGAACGACATGGACATTGATGATTCTGAGTTGAAGAGCGAGCAGAGTTGGCCTCCGAAGGGGAAGAACTGTTTAGAAAAACTAAACCAATTAATTTCATTTACATGTTCCTTTTTTATGTACATAGAAAGGCAGTCAGTGAGTGACTCCATATCCGAAGTCTCAGCCCTTGCATTGAGGGTAGGATAGGGTTTTTAGTGATAAAGCGTGCGACGCAATGCAGCCCGCAGCACTTTTTCTTTCTCCGTGCTTATGTGAAATAATGCTGTTCCTTCCGATCCGTGGCATCTCAGACTCAACGAGGTACGGGAGGTGGTATATGGGAAGGCTTCAGTACGGTGCCCACCGCCTCTCAGGCCGAAAAGCGCACAGACTGGTAAAGAGAGTCGCCATCCCACCAGCATGCACCCGCATTACGCAATTCAGGTTTTTTTGCTTAACCGCTTTCAGTTTTAAACGAACCATTTAGGGCGAGAATTATAAAACAAAGGAAGACCTTGTGTTTACATTTGAAAAATATCAGAGTTATTAACATTTTAAACGTGGCTGCTGGCCTGTCCCTGTGCGATGACCTTTCAATAATGGATATTAATTCCAGCTCAGTTTTACCAGCAGAGAAATGTCAGGAAAATGTATTTACGCGACACACTGCCGTAGCGCCTCTGAAAGAAACATTTGGAGAAGTTAGGTTTGTCTCTGCCGGTTTGTGCTCATGTCAGAACTCAAAATACTCCTTTCTTCCCAGGGTTATTATAAAACTCCCTGAATTGGCGTTTAACTGAAGAGACCGGGAAGTCACTGAGAGTTGCTTGGGCTTTGCACGGGTACTTGGAAGCTATCTTAGATTCTTTTACTTTTATGAATGAGATTCAAAATTAGGCTGTACAGTAGAGGTTGGCAAACATCTGCAAAGGACCAGACAGCAAATGTGGTAGGCCTGTAGGCCGTATGGTCTTTGTCAGTCCATGAATGAATGAACATGACCTTGCTTCAGTGAAATTTTATTTCCAAAATGAGGTGGCCAGCCCACTGGCCATGGTTTTCCAACCTCTGTTATACAGTAACTAACTCAACCTATATCAAAAGTACTCTTAAGTTTTTACAAGTCAACATATTTGTGAAAGTTAGTTATTAAATCTTGATTCAAGTTAGGAAATAACAACAAAGAAATAACAGGAAGTTGCATATAAATTCATATGTGCAGGAAGAGCCTGCTGCCTTTATAGTGGTATGAAGATACATGAGGAAGAGCAGAAATTTGCCTAAAGGGTTTAATCTAAAAATGATAATTAATAAATCTCATTGTGTCAATTAGCTGTTGCTAGATAATAAACCACCCCCAGGCTAAGTCACTTAAAATAAGCCACTTATTTTCTCACCATTCTGTGGGTTGGCAGCATGGGCTGGGCTCACTTGTCTGCCTGGATCCTCAGTGGGGCCTCTCATCCTCCAGGGGGGCTCCCTTGCTCTTCTTCACACGGTAGCCACCTTCAAGAAGAGCCCGTATGAGAGCTGCGAGGCCCCTCGGAAATGTCGTGCCCCTTCCATCACGCGCTGTTGGTGGAGGGAAATCACGAAGCCAGGCTGGTTCAAGAGCTGAGAAAAGAGACTCCGCCTCTTGATAACAGGAGCTGCAAAGAGTCCTTGGCCATCTTTAACCCAGTTCAGTTACCTAGACATTTAGAAGCAGAACTTCACATGGCCCCACAACTGGTGCACTAGGGGTCGGCAGACTGTTCTGCGAAGAGCCAGACAGCACATACCTTAGGCTTGGTGGCCACAGACTCGGGCAGCTACTCAGCTCCGCTCTTGGAGCTCCAAAACAACCGTAGGCCATACATAAAGGAATGAGTGTGAGTGTATTTCAGTAAAAACTTATTTACAAAAACAGAGAATTTGAAGCCCTGATCTGGTTCCTTCAGTCCTGGTGCCAGGCATTGTTCAAGTGTGAGGAGCACAGCAATGAACAAAACCGACAGAAATCTCTGCCCTCGTGGAACTTAGGTTCCGGTGGAGGAAATGAACAGCAAACCAAATAAACGAACAAGAGGGTGATGTTAGATAGCATTAGATGTTACAGGGTGACGAATACCGAGGAAAAAGTAAAAGGACTAAGGGATTAGGAAATGTCTGGATGGATGTGGGATAGAAAACCCTACCTTGGGTAGCCAAAAGCCTCACTTTGAGGGTGATTGTTAAGTGAGGATGTGAAAGAACTGAAGAAGCAGATCCCTGGGGCGGGGGGGCGGTGGGCAGACTGGACACGAAGAGGGCGCGTGCCTGGCATGTCAGACGAACAGCAGGAGGCCGAGTGGCTGCAGTCCTGGGAAGGCTGGTGAGCACAGTGGGAAACATCAGAACTGGTTGGTACGTTCAGGGTGCACGAGGTTATTATTTTTGTCAAAAGCTATTGAAAGCTTTAAAATCATCTGGAAACTTGTGGTAGACTGCAATTCAGTTTTAATGGAGGCTTGGGTAATTGGTTGGTAGACTACCCTACCTACCTACCTTGACTAACTTGTGAAGGTTAGACCATTGGTTTGGGTGAAGCTAATGATAATTCAGGTTAAAAAAAATCCTTCAGTGACTCAGCTCCTGCCCAGGGTTGGGATCTCTTATTGGCTGTCACCTTGAGAGATTACTGCATGAATGCCTCTGGCATTAGAAAACCTCTTTTTTTTTTTTTTTTTCACAAAGCAGCATACTCCATCTTTGAGAAAATCCTAATTATTAGAAAGTGTTTCTTTATATTGAGCTGAAACTGGCTTCTCTCTTAATTTCTACCCTACTTGATTCTTGTTTCCCCCTTTGGAGCTACTTAGACAACATTTGTTATTTTAGTTACCTGCAGGGGGAATAAAGTACCTCACCCTGTTGAGTGTGCGAGTAGAGTTTAGACTACAGTGATATCACAATTTGTGTTTTATAATATCTTATCGTTTAAGATGCCAGAGGTATTTCGTTGATTTTTTTCAGCTGTTAAGAGACATATTTATTTCTCTGCTGCCCTCTGTTAATAGCATCCCTTGTTAACATCTCTTTCAAAATACGTAGTGCTCCTTGATTTCGACATTCATTTTACTTCATCAGCTGAGAATTTATTCAGTTATACCAATTTATCCTAAACGGTGTTTATTTTCAAGTTCTGTTGGCTGTTGTCGGTTTACAAACCACCCCATAAATCAGTGAACTAAAACAAAAATCCTATTATTTTGACTCGTGTCTCTAAGCTGACTGGGGCCCAGCTCTAGGCTAAGCTGTGAAAACTTTGCATGAACAGATTGCCTAAGTAGCATCAACTCTAATGGACCCCGATGGGCTCTTGTATGGTTCTCTTTAGTTCTGGACACAGTCCAGCTGACCCTAAGTGCATTAATGGCCATAGTCAATGCCACAAAAATAAACCTATTAGTCTTTCAGGACACAGAGGTCCCAGGGTGACCCACTGACTGCCGTGGCCTAATTTCCTTAGTGGCCCCAAGGATTTCACCTCAGTTTTCTGAACCCCCATCTTTCTAGATGCCCTGTTGTACCTAACAGCAGTTTCTGTGCCCTCATGACTACAGACTCCATCATGTGGGAGGAAAGACTGATTTTAAGGATTGATATTTTAAAGTTTCTCAAGACAATTATAGAAAATACTTTTTTGTATTTAGTGAAATTTCGGTTGTTTAAACTGTAGTTTTAAAAATTGAGATCGAATTCCTACGCCACAAAATTCAACATGTTTAAGTTCCTAATTCATTGGTTTCAGTGTTGTCACAAGGCTGTGTAACTATTTCCACTGTATAATTCCAGAACATTGTCATGACTTCCAAAAAACAGAACAAAACAAAACAAAAAACAGACCAAAACCCGTGTATCCCTTCCATTTGTTCCCTTTTACTTCTTCTCCCAATCCCATGGAAACAACCAATCTGCTCTCTTTATGGATTTGCTTCTTCTGGACATTTTATATAAATGGAATCACACAATATGATATGTGGCCTTTGTTTGATTTCTTTCCCTTAACATAGTGTATAAATTTTAATGTTTAAAAAAGGCACAAATAATCGAGTTTAAAATATTGTTACCCAAGAAACTTGTATATATTTAAATAACAATTTCGTTACGTATTTGAATTTTTCTTTCTTCTTACTATCTTGATATCACTGAAACTTTGCATTAACAAAATTGCCCCCATTTGCTTCAAAGAGTGTTTAAACATGTCTACCTAAATCTGAAGTAAATTCCCATGTGAAAAGCAAGTTTAATTCAGTAGCTTTCCTCCGTAAGAAATTATTCTCATGTTGTTAGAATGGGCCTTGCTTAAATTGACATGAAATTATTTGTGAGGATACTGTTACCAAACCTTTTCTAAGAGTAGTATAAGGTGGACGCCAGATGGGCTTTTCTTTGTTCAAAGATGCGTTCACCTCTCTTCTTTGTCAAGCTAGTATTTGGATAAAGACAGACTTGTAATAAAACTTGGAGACAACAAGGATCCCAGCTTAAATGTTAGGCTATATCTTTTTCTTGGACAAGAACACACCGCAGGCTTAGTTTTCAAAGCCGCATGTGGGGATGAGATAAAACTAAGTGTCTGGAAAATCTTTAGTTGAGCTCAATCTCTACAGGTCAGTATTTTTCTTTGGTGGAATCGTGCGGTACGTCATAAGATTCCAAAGTGTGTCTTTTCTTGGCTTGCCACTCACACTAGCCAATAGTTTACTTAATGAATCAGCAGAAAAGCCAGTATTCTCCCCTTTCCCCCATTTTCTTGGTTTCCTACTTGCAAAGTTGCTGTAATAATATTTATCTAGGTACTCTGCAGATGAATGAATCGTTGCAGACTTTGAAACCCCTCAGAAAGGATGCTGTAATTAACAAAACGCTCCCTAACAAGAAAGCTATAAAATGGATTCTTTATATATATAAATGTCTGTATCTATAAGTTTCCATTAACAAATCCAAGCATACAATTAGACTTCGGTTCTAACAGAAAACCATAAAAAATATTGAAGCCTGCGAAGGCAGGGTTTTGGAGAAAGTGGTTTCAGGATATAGGAGTTATTAGCTTGGACTGTGCTTCTTGAGGGCATGTCTGCCTATGAGCTGTGGCCAGTCTCCTGTCTTATCACGTTATTTATATGTCCGACTCTGAGATGGAGTGCGTTACTTGAGTTTTTCTTCCATGAAATGAAAAATCTAGAGATCTGGAGTTCCAACACCCTATTCTGTCCTCACAGTGGGACCATGAAATTGGTTTTCTCGTTGATAAAGTAGAGCTTAAATCTTCTTTGCAGGGTTGGTAAGATTTAAATGAGATCATGTGTGTAAAGCACTTGGCAAATAACGGAGCCCCAACAAATAGTAGCTATTTTTATTACTACCGTTTTGGTGTCGTGCTTGGTAAGTAATAACTAATTGCTAGGTGAACGACAGATTTTATTTTTTTAGGGCCTTTTGTATGTAACAGGGGAAAAAAGCCACTTCATTTTACTCCCACATCCCCAAGTCCAAATAGAACAGAAGCCCAACTCCATCTTCAGTGAAGAAAACACACCAGAACCTGCAAAACTTCAAGCCAAAACCTTTGAGGTACACCTGCCAGATACTGTGAATTCTGTACAAAGATGAGTGATTGATGAGACTTTGATCAAGGTGTATATTTTCTCCAGGTAAATGCCACAGCCTTGAAAGACATATCTCATAAGTCCTTGATTGGAATGACAAGACACAGGCCAGCCACGTGGTGATCTCCCTATAGTGATAACTGTTCAGAACCACAGGGACATTAGGAAACCCACGGGAAATGGGGGGCTGCAAGGGAGACCATGCTCATGTGCCATTTTTGTCATCTCTGAACTTGCCTTCGAGGCGAAGGCAGCAACGGAGGGCCTTTGGCTGGAACTTATGTCCAAAGTGGCTTAGCCACTGGTCTGTTGAATGTTGAAGAGATACACGTGGAGGCTGCGGACTGATCCCACTCATGCTGGCCCTGTCCCTCCCCGTGTTTGTTCAGCAGGTACCTGTTATTTTTCAAAGATGAATAATTGTCAGGAAGGAACCATCCATAAAAAATGGAAGAAAGGAACCTAAGTGAGAGGTTGAGAAAGGACAGACATCTCGAGAGAAACAGAATCCACGTTTTTTAAGTCTGAGAGATTTACACAGGCTCGCTCCAGAAGAAGGAGCAAGGAGAGACGTGGGGGCTCAGAGGAGACACGAGACAGAGAAGGAGAGGAACTGCAAACTGGAAGAGCTTGGGAAGAAACGGAAGAGGAGAACCTTCTATTGTGATCCTGGATGCTCTGTGTCGCAGATGTGAAAGCCACACCAGACACTGCAAAACACCAAGTCAGTACAACTGAAAGTACCATCAGGTAGCAGATAGCCTATTTTTTGTGTCCTGTTTTTCGTGTAGCAATAGCCAGAATGATCATTTCAGGGGCAAATCTTCTATTGCCCCCTGTACTAACTCTCTACTGTCTCTAGGAGCAAGAATGGAATCATTAACATAGCATACAGCCCCTATTCCTACTTCATCTCAAGCCACTTTTCCCTCTGCTGTCGGTGCTTTGGCCTCATTCACTTTATCTCAACTGATGTCATGTTCTTTCCACCCCACACCTTCCCGTGTACCATTCCCCATCCTTCTTGCCTCGTTACTGCCTTCAGAGTTCAGTTCAAACACCATTTTCTCAAGGAAGCCTTTGTTGATACCCCATGTTCTCCTCCATTGTGGTTATCACAGCTTTAATGAAAATACAAATTAGTCGGTTAATTGCTTAACGTCCAAGTCCTCTGTCAGAGCGAAATCCCTATGAAGTTCAGAGCCTGCCTGTTCCATTCACGATGGTCTCCCCTGCGTAGTTCCTGGTGCATGGTATTTGCTCAGTAAATTTGCACTGATGGGATGAATGATAGTGGATTACCCAGTGTAGTGTTTATGTTCCATTTCTAGAATAAGTGCTTTGAGTCTCTGCCCTCTGTTCACAGTTTCAGCCACAGAATGCCCTGGCCACGTGTGTCGTCCAACTGCTGGCCTCCTCTGTAGTGATAGGCTTTGTCTCTTTCTTCCCGCCCCATATTTACATAAGACATCGTATGCTAGATTCTTTTAAGGCCACCGAATCGGATGAAATTTGAGCATCCTACTGATTTTTCCTCACCTCTCACCTAGTTCCTCACTTTTGGGATCCAGCTGGCTGATCTCCTACGGGCAGATCCGATGCTTTGAGAACACACTGAAGATCACTGTCAGAGGCTGAGACCATCATCTTGGATTTAGCAGAGCGTTTTCAGGGAGCTAAAAACTTGCAGTGATCTCATCTTGCATCTTTTATTGTATTTAATTTTAAAATAAGGAGAGCTGGGTGTTAAAGGGCACTGTCCACTTTTCTTTAACGTTTCATTGAGACAGAAGGGCCCGTGCACCGTTCTTCCCCTTCCCAAGAACGTCCTCACCAGCCCTCAGCTAGGCTTCTTAATGGCAGGAATACTCAGAAATAGCAAAGCCATGTTATCCCTTACCAAAGTTTTTTCAGTAGAAGGAAAAAAAGACACTTAACAAGCTTTTTTATTAAATCAGATTAAAAACATGTTACATAGGAGGAAGGGATATATAACAGAAGGTGTGAATCTATATATTAGTGTCAGGGAATAGCATCGAATGAGTTGTGCCTCCTCAAAATATTTCAAAGAGCTCCTGAGAAAGGTTTTCAAAACTTGCTTTAAGAAAAAAGATACAGACCCATCATTTAGGGAAGGATTTGGAGGAGTCAGCATGGAAGTGAAAGAGGGGCACACGATTTGGCAATTGGAGTAGCTGAGTTTGAATCCTAAGTCTACAAGTTACCTGTGAGAGACTTTGGGTCCTAATCTCTTTAGGATAATGGTACCTATTTCATGTGTTGGTTTTGAGCATCACATTATAATACATATAAAATTTTCATGTGTAATTAATAAAATTAGTGTAAGTATTTCAAAGTAAGTACTAAAAACAGCTGAGTGGTCCTCACGTGGGACTGTGTAAGGAGATCATTGGAAGTGAAGCCCGAGATAAGTAATTCGATTCTAAGACCCTGCCAGCCATTTAAAATGAGTTAACCTTTACCACTTCAAATAGGTTGTAATGCAATGTGCTGAAAAATCCCCAAATACGATCTCTGAGCCATTGTTCTTTTTTTTATAATTAGGTATTTATTTGTGAGATTCTTTCTCTTTCCTTCTTTCTGAGATATACTTGACATGTAACAGTGATATGTTTGTAAGGTGTGTAATGTGTTGATTTGGTACACATACAGGGCAGAGTTATACCGTGTTACATAATTACCTTTTTTGTGGTGGGAACACTTAAGTACTACTACTCTTTTAGCAACTTGCAAGTGTACAATATAGGACTGTTAACCATAATCACCATGATGTACGTGAGAGCCCTGGACCTGATTCATCTTATAACTGAAAGTTTTACTCAGCCGTTGTTCTTAAGAAGTTACAGAGAAATAGCGTTGCCTAAGATCCATTTACAAAGGGAGGGAAGGACTTGAGAAGGACTTCAGAACTCTAGGTAAGGCTGTCTTAAAATGATGATGCTGTTAGTTTGTGATAATTGAGAAGAAGGTTGATCGGGGAACGCCCAAGACCTTAACTAAGAGGCATTAATGGGGGGTACCTGGTGGCCCACTTGGTTAAGCATCTGACTCTTGGTTTCGGCTCAGGTCATGATCTCATGCTTCGTGGGATTGAGCACTGTCTGGGGCTCTGTGCTGAGAGTGTGGAACCTGCTTGGGATTCTCTCTCTCTGCCCCTGCCCCGCTGGCATGTGTGTGCGCGCTCTCTCTCTCTCTCTCTCTCTCAAATGAGTAGACATTGAAGGAAAAAAAAAAAGAGGCACTAATGGAGATGTGATCTAGAGGATGGAAATCATGAACTCCCAGGTCATACAATTAAGAAAGACTGTGAACATCTGGAAAGAGAACTGTTCGGTTGGGTAACGGTAGCTTATGGAGAAAAGGAACAAAATTTCAGTAGATTAATACAAAAGAAGTTTATCAGTTATGTAATAGTAAACTATGTGGCCTTCTTGGTTAGCGGGTGGCTTTCTTCCATGCGGTGCCCATCTCTTTCCGTTTCGTGGCTCTGTTACTCCCCTGGGTCTTAGCATCCTTCACATCCAGCAGGCAGAATAGTAAAATAGTGGAGAGGGCAGGCCTGCTTATTAAGAACCCCAGCTAAAGGTGAAAATACTTGAAAATCATTTATCTGATAAGGGGTTAATTTCCATAATATATAAAGAACACCTACAACTCAACAACAAAAACCCAAACAACCTAATTCAAAAATGGACAAAGGACTTGAATAGACATATCTCAAAAGAAGACATACGAATAGCCAGTAAGCACATGAAAAGATGCCCAGCGTAATTTGTTATTAGGGAAATGCAAATCAAAACCATAATGAGATACTACTTCATACCGGTTAGGATGACCATTGATTTTTTTTTTTAAGGGAAATAAATGTTGGAAGGGGTGTGGAGAAATTGGAACCTTTATGCATTGCTGATGGCAGTTTAAAATGGTACAGCTACTATTGAAAACAGTATGGTGATTCCTCAGGAAAATCAAACACAGAATTACCGTATGATCTAGCAATCCCCCTTTGAGGTGTATGCCCAAAAGAATTGAAAACGAGGAATCCGGTACTCAAACACAAATGTCGGTTGCGGTGTTATTCACAAAAGCCAAAAGGTGGGAACAGCCCACGTGTCCGTCAACAGATAAATGGATGAACAGTGTGGTGTCCGTAACAAATATATGTGGAGTGGAATATTATTCAGTCATAAAAAGGAATGAAATTCTGATATATACCACAACATGGGTGACCTTTGTAAACATTACCCCCGTGAAAGGAGCCAGACACAAAAGGACACATACTGTATGATTTCACTTATATGAGGACCTAGAATAGACAAATTCATAGAGACAGAAAGTGGAATGGCAGTTGCCAGGGGCGGGGTGGAGGCGGGTGGGGAGTTACTGTTTCATGGGTACGAAATCTATTTAGGAGGATGAAAGTGGTCTGGATACAGTGGCAATGGTTCTACAGCATTGAGGACGTATTTACTACCACTGAATTGTAGACTTTTTGGCTAAGATGGTAAATTTTATGTGGTGTATATTTTACCGCAACTGAGGGAGAAACTCAGCTAGAAATGACACACATTTCCTTTGCTCACGTTCCATAGGTGGTATGGCCATTTCAGGTTGCAGAGAGTTTGAGCAGCGGAGTGCATGATCGAACAGCCTCTTCCCAGCAATGATGGCACAGTTTGGAAAGAAGCGTGAATATTTTGTGAGCAGCCAGCTATTTTAGACACAGAGATCAAGTTTTAAAATGGTTTTTAGTATGTGTGTATGTTGCAAGATCGTATAAATCCAGTTTAGAAGGCAACCTCTTGAAACTGTAGAAGCAAAAGACCCCGAAAACTTCTTATCAAACATGAACTGAGTAAAAGAAATATTAAGGTTCCCATCTTACTAATTTTAAGTGCATTAAATGTTTATAATGACTAAAATGTTTCTTCTAGTAATGTGTGCTCCGTGTCTTAGTAAGGCGTTCGTGAATTGACTTCGCTTCTCCTGTCCCTGTTTTCCCCCCATGTTCCTATATACTTGAAACTCAAATTCTGTCCCACACTGCATTTCAGAAGGGGTGTACCTTCTGTTGTCCCAGCCGTGGGGCTTCAGATGTCTCCTTGCTTTGAGGAAGAATGTTGAGTTTACTTCTGGGTGAAACATGGAAGAAACACCGCAGGTGACACTAGAGGCTGCTTAGCTTAAGGCATCCAAGATGGTGAGGAAGGAATGGATGGAAGCCAGGCCTCTTAAGAAACGGCGGAAGATGCCGGGACGTCGGCTCGAGGGCCAGATGCGCCCCCAGCACTGTCTTCAGATAGGTGTCCACCTCTCCTGTGAAATGGGAGGAGGTTCGTGCGGTGAGTCGCTCTAGAAGGCAGGACCTGGAGCCCTAGTGAAGGTTCCAGGGCAACCACTTCCTGTTCAACGTGAGAAAGATCTTTCCAGCAGTTTGAAGACTCGGGTGTGGAGAGCTCAGCTTCTGGGCAAAGTGAGTGACACAAGCCTGGAAGGCAGACCGGACGGAGAAGCGATTCCAGTGCCCGTGGGAAGCCGGCTTGTGGCCTCTAGAGCTTTTAGCAGCTCTGGAGAGTCTGTGATTCTTGCCTGCACTTGCCAATGTTTGCAAACACTCCTGCAGTCTCCAAGATGAAAAGCAGAGGAGGAGTTAATGTAATGAAAGGAAGCTATTAAGATGTAAATTGTTTTCCCCCATAAGTGCTTTCGAGATGTGCTGAAACATACATTCGTTTTTATTCCCTTCTGTCTAGGCTGCAAACACTTGGGAACTAAAGATGGAAATGTGGAATCAAGCAGGTTATCCCCACACAAAGAGAGACCGCTAACATCTGGCTCTTTCCTTTTTTCCTTTAAAGGGTATAATCAGTGTTGCATAGTGTCTCTGACGCCTGCTCTTTTCTATCCTTAGTTTTAGAAGGAAAAAAATCGAATGTCGGGCAGCAATTATTGCAGTACTGTGCTGGCATATTCAGCAAACAGTAGGCCATTCAAACTGAGGACAGTTATTAATGGGATTAGAACAGTAATAAAACTTTATAGAGGAGTTTAATAACTCATTTACAGACCATGAAACAAAGCTAATAGTCACCCTTCATGGGTGAAGTGTTCTATTTGTCCTGTGGTCCACTGCTTTGACTTTTAGTCAAATGTCAAGAGATTACTTAGATTTCAAACGTCAGTATGTGCATCTTATTGTTAAAGCAGGTAGAATTTTGCACGCTTAAAAAAGGAGTCCCCAAAGAGCAATGATCTAGCATTAACGTTTTTAATACAATGTAAGGTATCAGCTCTTTCCAGTTACAGATACATAAATGAGCGATTGGCAAACAATAAAATGATCTTTTGTCTACATAAGCACCAAACTTTGGATTGAATCCAGTCCTTTTCTCTAGGTGTCTCCTGGATATTAGCTATAAGTGGCTGAATAAATCAGTCCATTTATCTCTCATTCTGCTAACAACTTGTACCACGATTGAGTCTGTGTGGGCATTATAGTTTGTCCTTACCTCCTTCCTAACGGCTGTCTTTTACTGCCCCGTGTCCAGATTTCCTTTCCTGTTGGGGACGGTTGTCTGATTTGGATTTTATTTCGTTCCAATTTCATTCAATAACCGTTTTTTTCAACTCACAGTGTCCAGAGTTGGAATATTCCTAAAAGTCACTTATTCAAACCCCTCATTATGTGAATGATGAAAGCGAGGCCCAACAGGTGCAGAGACTTGCCTTGGGGGTGGGGCTCCCAGAGGAAAAGCATCTGGGATGACCCTGAGATGCAGAGGTTCTAAACTTGAGCCCCCTTCGCTCACTGTGCCTTCAGCAGGGGCTGGCTCACCTCTGCCTCCGGAACACCAAGTATTTGATACCAGCTACTTGGTAACAGCCACTCAGTATTCTTCTCTGCCTCTCCTTTGGAACCAAGAGTTTGCTTTAGTTTCGTGTGCTGTCGGTGAAACGGACTGGAACACTGCCCTCCCTCTTTGAGGCAGATATTACTGGTAACCTGAGGGCCCTCCTTTATAGACCAGGTTCATCATCTCTCTTGATGTCCTTGGTGACCAGTGGTATGCATTTTCTTCCTTTTTGAGACTTCTGGCCAGTGTTTAGAAATGGCATCTCTGCCTAGAGAATAAGAACATGTATTCTTTAATCCTGGGCTTCTACCAACCGCACTCCAGCTGGAAATGGCAGTGACCTTAGGGCTCTGACAATAAAAAAGAAAGGACAATCGTTTGGGCACATGTCTATTTTATGAAATTAAAGCGGTAAGCAGATGGGTGGTAAGACCTTTCAGTGCTGCCCAGTCCTCCTGATCATATCTTGACAGAATGGCCAGTCCTCAGGGTTTTACTAAGATGGCCTAATCAGGTATTTGTGATTGGATAAAGGGATGCTCATCTAGATTTTTCTGGGACTGCATCAGGCATGCCATTTTTGCTTGATAAATACTTATTAAATGACTTAGTGAAAGAATGAATGAATTTGAAAATTATATTAATTAAAGATGATGGCATAAGGTATGTACTTGTGAGTCAATCAGACAAGGAGAGAACAACAGTTCCTGTAATAATAATAATAGCAACAACAGTGACAATAAGGAGTGGGGCCCCAAATGGCATTTGGTTTTCAAAGATACGGCTATCTAGCATCGAACAATGTTAACTGGGTTTGCTTCTGAGCCCAGTTGTCCACCAGGCAGGGTGGTCGTCTTTTGAGGAAAACCAGCCACCCAAATCCAGAGAGCCCCCAGAGGGCCTTGACAATGGCAACATGGGTGAAACCTGGTTTCGGCCTTGTGGGTTATTTTACTAAGGTGACATGTCCAAAGTATGTTGTTAATGATATTACAGACTCATACTGTTGAGGGGCAAAAATGTTACGTGTAAAGGAAAACATTTTCTTTCACAAGCCCCATCTCAACTTCATAGCAAAACTCAAATTAAAAAAAAAAAAACCAAAACTTTAATTTTTCTCCCAAACGTGAACTTCCCAGTTAAATGTGTCTAATCCTTTTCTGGTTGCAAATCGCCCGATTTTAAGTCTGTTTACAGTCTGTTCAAAATCCATTCCTCTCTCCTCCCTGAAGCAGAGTCTGGATCTACAGCAGTGCTTTGCATGTTCTTGTGGGGACAGGGGTTCCTTGGATCCCATTAGGATGAAATATAAATGAAATAAACGGTTTGTAACTGATTTTATTTACTCTAATGGCATGAAATGACCTTTTAGTTTTTAATCAAATACGCTTCATTATTTTTGAAAATATGACTTAGCATTTTATGATAGAGCAGTTTGCAGATTTGGTTTATTTTTTCTTAATTAGTAGACTTTTTTTTTTTTTTAAGAGCAGTTTTAGGTTTACAGAGAAGTTGCACAGAAAGTACAGAGAAGCCCCCCACCTGTTTCCTTCCTCCAGCCCCCAGCACAGATTCTCTTCCTGGAGCACACAGTAGTGTGCTCATCAATACTCGGTGAGCCAGTATTGATTCATTAGTATTATATCAGATCCATAGTTTACTTTAGAGTTCACTCTTTGTATTGTTTAATTCTGTGGGTTTTACCAAATGCATGTTGTCTTGTATCTACCAGTACGGTAGCATATTAAATGGCTCTACTCCCCAAATCCCCAGTGTTCCATGCGTTCATCCTTCTCTCCCTCCCACTCCAAACCCCTGATCTTTTTAACATTTCTATAGTTTTACCTTTTCCAGATATCATATATTTAGAATCATACAGTGTGAAGCCTTTTCATATTGGCTTCTTTGCCAACAATATGCATTTAGGACATTTCTCCATGTCTTTTTGTGGCTTCGTGGCTCATTTCTTTTTATTGCTGAATAATATTCCATTGTATTTACGATCTACATTCCATTGGGTTATCACAGTTTGTGCATCCACTTACCCACTGAAAGACTCTTGGTTGCTCTCAAGTTTTGGCAATTACGAATAAAGCTGCAGTAAACATCTGTGTGCAGATTTTTGTGTGGACTTAAGTTTTCAGCCCATATGAGTACCAAAGCCCGTATGAATACCAAAGGGCACAGTTGCTGGACTGTATGGCAATCTTATGTTTAGTTTTACAGGAAAGCTCCAAGGGACACCTGGGTGACTCTGTCGGTTGAGCATCCGACTCTTGATTTTGGTTCGGGTCATGTCTCATGGTTTATGTGTTCGAGCCCTGCAAGGGGCTCTGCACTGACAGCGCAGAGCCTACTTGGGATTCCCTCTCCCCCTCTCTCTCTTTTTGCCCCTCCCTTGCTCGTGCTCTCTCTCAAAAATCAGTAAGTAAACATTAAAAAACAAAAACAAAAACAAAAAAACACAAAAAACGCCAAACCATCTTCCAAAGTCACTGAACCATTTTGCGTTCCCTCCAGAAATGATCGAGAGTTCTTGCCCCACATCCTCACCAGCATTTGGTGTCAGTGTTTTGAACTCTCACTCTTCTATTAAGTTGTGGTGGTATCTTGTTTGATTTTCAATTCCCTAACACCATATGATGTGGGACACCTTTTCATATGCTTCTTCACCACCTGTGTATCTTCTTTGTTGAAGTTTGTGTTCAGATCTTCTGCGGGGTGGGGGTGGGAGGTTTAACCGGATTGTTTCTTATTGTTGAGCTTTAAGGATTCTTGGTATATTTTGGCTACAGGTCCTTTTTCGGATACATGTTTTGTAAATATTTGCTCCCATCTGTGCTCTTTTTATTTTCTTCTGGTTTAGTTAATTTTGGTACTTGGTTTTAATGGTGGTTATCGGTGGAAAAATCTTCCTAACAGTGTGTAGATCTGTGTAGAAAAGGTTCACCATTGACTCTCCTTGCTCAGTTATACTTATTTTCAAGCCCATAAACCGGTTATGCAAAGATTTGTTAATTATTTAGCAAAATATCATTTTCCCAGAACGTTGCCTATTCTTACAAACTAATTGGAACATTTTGCATTCTTATATAGATTCAAGACCTACTGAGATTTACTTGGAAAACATTTAAATGGGTGTGAAAACAGCTTTCAATTTTTTGGGTCATATTTTATTTACTTTTTATTGAGCTCTAACAGGCAGTAACAAAGTAGACCAGTTTTAAGCGTGCAGCTTAATGATTTTTTACATATGTATGAACATATGTAAAACATATGTAAAACCTACGTCTAGATCCAGAGAAAGAACATTTTTACTACAATAGAAAGTTCCTTCAAATTCATTCCCAGTCCATGCTTTACCCAGAGCTAATCAGTATTCTGATTTCTAGAACAATTGATTAGTTTGCCTGTTCTTGAACTTCTTATAAAAGATATACAAAATACACCCGCTTCTGTGTCTGGCTACTTTCAGAGCATAATTGCTGTGAAAGTAATTCACATGGTTCCTTTTCATAAGGGTTTTTTCATTTAAAAAATTGCTATACAGCATCCCATTGTATGATTATATTGCAGGTTTCTCTTTTCCCA
The DNA here is from genome assembly GCF_024362965.1 of Panthera pardus. Classification (NCBI taxonomy): domain Eukaryota; kingdom Metazoa; phylum Chordata; class Mammalia; order Carnivora; family Felidae; genus Panthera; species Panthera pardus. The sequence continues at coordinate 148,607,274 of NW_026526721.1, forward strand.
TTGTTGGGCATTTGGCTTGTTTTCACTTGGTGGCTATGATGGATGAAGCTGCTTTTGATATTCTTGTGCACGTCTTTTTGTGGCCATATTCCCTCATTTGTCTTGGATGCATACAGAACCACACGCATGCACGTGCACACGCACGCATATGTACGCCTACGAGTGGAGTTGCTGAGTCTTAGGAAAGATGTACGTTAGTCTTCGGTAGATTTTGCCAAACAGTTTTCTAAAGTGTTGTGCTAATTTAATTTGCGTGTCTACCAGCGATGTCAGAGAATTGCAGTTGCTCTATGTATGTGGTACTTGTTTTTTTGAATTTTCGTCTTTCTGTTAGCGTGTAGTAGTATCTTGTTATGTTTCTAATTTGTAACATTTTCACATGTAGACTGGCCACTTGGATATCTACTTTTGTGCCTGTGAATATGTTTCACTCATTTCTAAAATTGGCTTGTTAGGTGTCTAATCGATTTATAGGATTCCTTATGTTTCTAGGTAAGATTCCTTGGTTGGATATGTATATTGCAAATAACTTCCTTCAGTTCTGTGGTGTTCTTTATGCTCCTCAACAGCAAACTTAATGAGCAGATGTTCATAATTTAAAGAAATCTTACATTTTTTAGGGTTAATGTTTTAATGAGGCATGTTTAAGAAATTTTGCCAAAGTCACAAAGATACTCTCCTATGCTTTTTTCTAGAAGCTTTATCGTTTACCTCTCATATGTAGATCTATGAAACGTCTCAAATTAATTTCTATGTATAGTAGGATATAATGGTCATGGCTCTTTTTTTTTTTTAATCTGTGGCACTGTGTATTTAAAGTCTTTTTCTCTTTGTCTGATTTTCCTTATGGTATAATTTGAGGTCTTTAGGGAGCAGTCTTACAGTAATTTCAGCCACCCAGTCAGATGATTGTAGAAACTTCATCAAATATCTTTGTTGGGATGATCTCTGGAGTAGTTAATGTTTTTCACGCAGTGTTTAAACTTCTTTACCTTGAAGGAATGGGTGAAATGTATATGTTAAGGAAAAGAGTGTGCGTGTGTGTGTAAGTATCAGCTATATAGCATGCCGACAACTTGTTTGTTATCACAAAGTCTTAGCAAGTACCTTTTTGTAAAGAAAAAACTGCATAAATCATCAAGTTTAGCAACTCTTTTAAGGTCTTAGCCATGAGATAAGCAGTGAATCCATGTGTTTTTCTGATCACTCTACATCTCATTAAAAAATGTTATGGGGTGCTTGTGTGGTTCAGTCAGCTAAGCGTTCAACTTTGACTCTGGTCATGATCTCATGGTTTGTGGGTTCGAGCCCCACATCGGAGGGGGGGTGTTAAAAATGTTTTTTTAAACATTAAAAAAATTTTTTTAATGTAAAAAATGTTATAAAGATTTGCCCATTGTGAAGATCTTATTTTTAATTTATTATTATTTTTACATTTATTTACTTTTGATAGAGACAGAGCACAAGTGGGGGAGGGGCAGAGAGAGAGGCAGACACAGAATCTGAAACAGGCTCCAGGCTCGGAGCTGTCAGCACAGAGCCCGATGCGGGTCTCAAACCCGTGAACCATGAGATCATGGCCTAAGCCGAAATGGGACGCTCAACGGACTAAGCCACCCAGGTGCCCCAGGATTCTGTTTTTATAAAACTAACCACATGAGTGGCCTAATGTTTGGGGAGGGGCACTCTTAACCCGGGTTGCCTGAGTTTGAGTCCTGGTTGTACAACTTAGAGTCACTATGACCTTAGGCAATTCTTAACCTTGTCGGTGGTTCAATGGCCTCACCTGTAAGAATAGGTTTAATTATAATATCCAGTATAAGGGATTGGTGCAAATACTACATAAAAATGAATATAAAGAAGTCAGAATGTTGTCTTGCACAAAGTTAATATTCCATAAATGTTTTATATGCATATAGTCAGGTATGTATGGGTGTTTGTTTAATTTTGTGATTTTTTCCTCTAGCACATTGTGTAGTTTGCCATTCAGTAACCCTACTGCAGCAGTTTGTCAGGGAATGATCTAGAAACAAATTTTACTTGTGGAGTTATCTTTGTAACCTTACCCTGAGAATAATTTTATAAAAAATTGATATCAAAGCAGATATTCTGTAAGTGATTTCACTTATACCATTTTTAATAAAAACATCTCTAGTAAATAAATTATTTACTGTCAAGAATATATCTCTTCCAGAACATCTTTTCTTCAGTGACTCATAGAAAAAGTAATTCTTTGACTGTATTTTGGGTACGAACGTAGAATCAATTTTGAAGTAGCTATATTGTGATCCAGCCTCTCGTAATATATAATTTGTTCTTGCTCCTTCAAGTTTTCAGCAGTATTTTAAAAATATTGCCAGCAGTATTTATTGATAAGGATTAAATTCCAGGTTCTGTTTTTTTCTTTTGAGGGGGGAGGATATTGTTCCAGCCATTTTTACCATGAGAAGAAAAGTGTTGCCAGATGGTTTATGCTTTTTCTGACTTTTACTGTAAAGTATGAAGCCTCATAGGAGCTTCTGTATATTGATCATTAAGTTTCATAAAATGTTGAGAGATACTAGACTGAAGATCACCTGAAATAAAGACGTTTTTCTATTCAGGTGCTTAGTTTTACATTTTCATGCTAATTATGACAGATCCATATTTCTAGCTAAAGTATCAAGACAGAATACACAGCAAACTCCTCGTAACAGTAGGTAGTTGTCAGAATTTCCATTTTTTTAAGCTTTTCAGATCCCATTACCTTGTCATTGTTGTTAACATCCTAATGTGCTCGAGGAGAACTGTAGGGAGCAGAGTAGCTCTGAGTCTTTTCTTGTGCTCGTGTTATTAGTATTCCCTTCAGCTCCACTTGTGGGTTTGCTGCAGGTAGCATTACAAGGACTTCTCTACTGTTTAATTTGTTAATTATTAAATTAATTTAGTCAAAATGAGATCATAGAATTGGTACGTCCATTTAAGCAGAGGTACGTGAACTGCTATTATGTCCCTGTGTGGTGAAATTTTGCAATAACTCCTTGCCCACTCTGCCTCCCCGAGTCTTGTTGCCCCCAGCCTTTCACCTGGATACCCAGGTACCCCTGGCTTTGTGCAGAAGAATGATACATTCAGTGAAAAGACCAGTTGTTGGTGGGTTTTCTTGTTTGTTTGGTAAAAATAAATGGCGCTATATATATACATACACACACACATATGTATGTATATATGTATATATAATATATAAATAATATATAAGTTCTAATATTTTTATAGTGTTTATTTTGAAAGAGGGATCATGAGTGGGGAGGGGCGGAGAAAGAGAGGAGTGGGAGAGAATCGAAACAGGCTTCTCACTGTCAGCACAGAGCCTGATATGGGACTCTATGTCATGAACTGCAAGATCATGACCTGAGCTGAAGTCAAGAGATGGACGCTTACCCGACTGAGCCACCCAGGCCCCCTGACGAGTTCTAATATTTTTTTTTAAACACACTCCAATTGATCACTTTGGAGACCTCTGGTTTAAAACAACAAAACACTTGCTTAAGTGCTAGAGAACAGGGAACTGATTTGTTAATGAAGGACTGAAGTTTGGAAGGCGAGAAAAGAGATCTGAGAGAAAAAATTAACGGAGCAGGTGATGAAAACTTGGTGGAAAGGTAAAGAAAAACCGTGGAAGAAAGAAGAATTCAAAAAAGGAAGAAGAAAAAAGAAGAAAAAGCAGCAGCAAGGAAAAAAAAAAAAAAAAAGACTGGGATCCAGAATTTCTGCAATTCTCTTGCTTCTTGTCTCAAAACTTGGAAAGAATGTTACATCAGTCATTGTCAGCTTCCACTCTTTTCCCTCCAGTATTCACTGTATCCACACTTGGGACACACATCTAACCATGCTCTCAGATTGTTTGGATTTCTGGAATAATTGTTTCTATCCGGTGCCAGAAGATGAGAAGAAAGGCATGTGTAGCTACCCAAGCGCCTTCTCTTAGTCTTGTGCTTCTCTTTCTGTGACCTGGAGCCCTGAGATTCTCACCCGGCTTCCTGCCTCCACAAAAATGAAATTAGTACCAGCAAGGTAGGATGAAGGAGCTATAATGTAGATAAAACATGTTAATGAACTCTGTAATCCAGTTTTTAAGACGATGGCATCCATTTGTGTACTGGTTACGTGAGATAGGCATTTCTAGCTTGGTTTTTCTTGCTATATAGACAATTAAAGAATAACACTGCAAAAAATACATTTGACAAAATACAACACCTATTTATAATTTTAAAACTATTGGCTAAGATTAGAAGAGAATTACCTTGCTTTGATGATACCTCCAAAAAAGCAGAGGTCATATTCAATATTGTAATATCAGAATATGAACAATTTCACCCTGACATTGGAGCAAATAAAAGATGCCCACCATCACTACTTTTAAACATTGTATTCGAGGCCCTGCCCAGTGCAATAGGTGGAAAAAAGAAATAGATGCATGAAATGTCAATACTACCCAAAGCCATCTACACATCCAATGCAATCCCAATCAAAATTGCACTGGCTTCCTTCTCAGAGCTAGAACAAACAATCCTAAAATTTGTGTGGAACCACAAAAGACCCTGAATAGCCACAGTGGGAGCCATCAAAGTCCTGGACTTCAGCCTCGACTGCAAAGCTGTAATCGTTAAAACAGTGTGGTATTGGCACAAAAACAGGCACACAGACCAAAGAAGTAGAATAGAAAACCCAGAATTGGGCCCACCAATGTATGGCCACCTGATCTTTGACAAAGCAGGAAAGAGTATCCAATGGAAAAAAGTCTCTTTAAGCAAATGGTGCTGGGAGAACTGGGCAGCAACATGCAGAAGAATGAAACTGCACCACTTTCTTACACCATTCACAAAAATAAACTCAAAATGAATGAAAGATCTAAATGGGAGACAGGAAACCATCAAAACCCTAGAGGAGAAAACAGGCAACAACCTCTTTGACCTCAGCTGCAGCAACTTCTTACTCAACATGTTTCCAAAGGCAAGGGAAATAAAAGCAAAAATGAACTCTTGGGATCTCATCAAGATAGAAAGTTTCTGCACTGCAAAGGAAGCAGTCAACAAGACTAAAAGGCAACCGATGGAATGGGAGAAGATATTTGCAAATGAAATATCGGATAAAGGGCTAGTATCCAAAAATCTATAAAGAACTTACCAGACTCAACACCCAAAAAACAAATAATCCAGTGAAGAAATGGGCAGAAGACATGAATAGACACTTTTCCAAAGAAAACATCCAGATGGCCAACAGACACATGAAAAGATGCTCAATGTCACTCATCATCAGGGAAATACGAATCAAAACCACACTCAGATACCACCTCACGCCAGTCAGAGTGGCTAAAATGAACAACTCAGGAACAACTCAGAGATGTTGGAGAGGATGTGGAGAAATGGGAATGCTCTTGCACTGCTGGTGGGAATGCAAACTGGTGCAACTGGTCTGGAAAACAGTGTAGAGGTTCCTCAAAAAATTAAAAGTATCTTCTTTTTTTTTTTTTAATTTTTTTTTAATGTTTATTTATTTTTGAGATAGAGAGAGACAGAGCATGAACAGGGGAGGGGCAGAGAGAGAGGGAGACACAGAATCTGAAACAGGCTCCAGGCTCTGAGCTGTCAGCACAGAGCCCGATGCGGGGCTCGAACTCACGGACTGTGAGATCATGACCTGAGCCGAAGTCGGACGCTTAACTGACCGAGCCACCCAGGCGCCCCTAAAAGTATCTTCTTTATCCATTTGTCATTTGATGTGGTTTATATATACAATGGAATACTACTTGGCAATGAGAAAGAATGAAATCTGGCCATTTGCAGTAATGTGGATGGAACTGGAGGGCATTATGCTAAGTGAAATAAGTTAGAGAAAGACAGATACCGTATGTTTTCACTCATATGTGGATCCTGAGAAACTTAACAGAACCATGGGGGAAGGGAAGGGGGAAAAAAGTTACAGAGAGGGAGAAAGGCAAACCATAAGAGACTCTTAAATATGGAGAACAAACTGAGGGTTGATGGGGGGTGGGGGAGAAGGGAAAGTGGGTGATGGGCATTGAGGAGGGCACTTGCTGGGATGAGCACCGGGTGTTACATGGAAAACAATTTGACAATTATATTTAAGAATAAAAAAATTTTTTAACTGCTTTTTAAAATAAAACAAATATGGAGAAATAAAGAGAAATAAATGCATAAGAATTGGAATGAAAGAAATAAAACTAACATTATTTTCAGATGACATGAATGTGAACCTGGAAAATTCAAAAGAATCCATGCACTATGAAATTAATATGCAGATCTGTCAAGGTCACCAGGTATAAGGCCACTATAAAATATCAATATAAGATCAATATAAAAAACAGGTTTTTACTAACAATAAACAAAAAATTTAAGGATGCTTCCTTAAATATGGTAGTATCCAAAAAATCAAATACTTAGGAATAAATCTAATGGGCAAAACTTACATACTCAAAGCTATAAAACATTGAGAGACATGTACAAGGGTGTTCATAATATAACAAGAAACCGTAGATTATTCAAATCCCCATCGACATTAAGATATTTAAGTACACAGTGGTGTAGTCACAATACACAGCAATACTCTACTGTTAGCGTAGCACGGGTGGACCTCATGAACATAAGTTGTGATTCTCATTATACAAAATACAAAATGAGCAGCTAATTCTTGATGTTAGAAGTCAGGGTAGTAATGACTTTTGGAGAGGGAGATAATGTCTAGAGGGAGCGCAAGAGGAATCTGGGTGCTAGGGATGTTCTTCTTTAGCTGTGGGCTGCTTACATATATTGAGTTTAGGGAAAATTCATCTAACTCTGTGTTTGGGTGTTTATACCTTTTCGTATGTCTACTGCACATCAGTAAAAACGTTTTCTAAAAAAATCTAGTACTCCTTATATATGCGGATAGTAGTAGCTTAACATTGGGTATATAGATACCTTAGGTTCATTCAGTCAGATTGGATTGTCATGTGATAGCAATACGTAATAGCTGTGTGGCCTCGTGCACCCAGCCAGCACATACGTGAACTACTTTATCATCTGTAAGGTGGATAATATCGTCATTATTTAGTTATATTGAGAATTTAATATGGTGTGTAGATGTCATTGAGAAAAAAGCTCATTTCCTTCCCTTTAAGGGACACCGTGTGCATTTATGTATGTGTATATACACATAATATACCTGTGATAGAGAGCAGTGAATTTTAAATTACAGTTCATGATTATATTCCAAATGATGTATCTACAAATGAAACTTTAAATATGTTTACAGTTCACATTTATAAATCAAGTATAACCCTGCATTTATGTGGCTATGTTCAAGTATAGAGCAAAGTTCATTGAAATTTTTTTACAGTGACAGTATGGCCATATGTTTTTTCCCCTCTAAAAGCTGTTATGTATAATAAAATGTATCATTAGTTACATTTAGGTGGTTATAGATGATATGTTGGGATCTAATAATTATCTTTCTCCCTTTGCAACTTGTCACATTTAATCAGTAGGTAATCAGACATTGATGGAAAATGAAATTCAAAGTTATGCTCTACATTTCCATATTTGCATACATCAGTCTCAAGACCTGAGCCATTTTATAGTCTAAAATAATGGCAATGGTTTTTATTTCCATCCACTTAGTCATTGGCATATTCATTTATTTCAGTACTTGTCAAGAACTGACTGAGTCCAGCCACTATTCTGGCCACTGGGTAGTGGATAAAAGAAAGGCTTGTGTCTTCACAGTGATTCTTTATGGTTTCTCTCCCCCAGAATACGATCTGTGTGTCAAATATATGTTAGATCATGACATGCCTGATAAGGGGGCAGGACATGTGACATGGGGGTTATGCACAGGGTGACCGAGGAAGGCCTGTCTTTCAAGATGGCATTTGAGCAGAGATGTGAAGAATCTTACCAGTGTGTAAGGACACACATCGTCTGCCTGACCAACTCAACACACCCTCGTCTTGATTCAAAATCAAATCATCTGTGCTGAAATTTAAGAACTAAAGCAAAGGAAAGGAGACAAAAACACAGACCCTTACGTACAGAGAACAAACTGGTGATTACCAGAGGGAAGGCGAGGAGGGGGATGGGTGAAAGAGGCGAAGGGAGCTAAGAGCACAGTTCTCATGATGAGCACTGGGTAATGTAGAGTATTGGATCACTATATTGTGCACCTGCAACTAATATAACCCTGTATGTTACTTACACTTCCAATTGAAAAAAAAAAACCACCCAAAATAAAAATGTTTTAAATATTTCTATGGAGTGTGTTTGTTGTTTTTTTTTCTTTGCTTTGGTTTTATATTTTTGGACATAACCCAAATGGCCCTTACTGTTGCTGAAATCAAAGCACTGATTCAAATGACTAGTTTTGAATGTTGAAGTTCTGGAATTCGGGGCTTCTAGTTCTGACTTCTCTTTTCAGATCCTTGCTTTTTTGGTGGTGGTGGTGGTGGTGGTGATGACATGTTTTTAAATTTATTTTTATCTTTTAGAGAGAGAGCACACGCAAGTTGGGGAGAGGGGCTGAGGGAGAGAGCGAGAATCCCAAGCAGGCTCCGTGCTCAGCGTGGAGCCCCCGATGAGGGACTCAATCCCACGACCCTGGGATCATGACCTGAGCCAAAATCGAGTGTCGGTTGGTTCCTCAACTGACTGAGCCACCCAGGCGCTCCTATTTTTAATTTAATTGAATTTAAGTGAATAAATTTCAACTTAGAGATTTAACATTTATATACATTATGAAGTGTCCACCAGGATAAGTGTCATCACCATCTGTCATTATAGTTATTGACTATATTCCCTACGCTGTACTTTTCATCCCCCGCCCCCCACAACTTAATTATTTTATAACTGGAAATGTGTACCTATTAACCCCTTCACCTACTTCACCCATCCCTCCACCCCATCCCCTCTGGCAGTGACTAATTCTCTGTAGTTTAGTCTGTTTGTGTTGTTTTGTTTTGTTTTCTTTTTTAGATTTCGTGTATAAATGAAATCATATGGTATTTGTCTTTCTCTGTGACTTACTTCACTAGCATAATCCCATCTTGTCACCAATGGCAAGATTTCCTTCCTTTTTTATGGCTGAATAATATTTCATCGTGTGTGTATGTGTGTATACATATGTATCTTTATATACACATATCCTCTTTATGCATTCATGTATCAGTGGACCCTCAAGTTGCTTCCGTGTCATGGCTTTTGTCAATAACGCTGCTGTGTTAAAAGAACACACTCTGTAAGATTTCAAGTTTTTGAAATTTTTGAGGCTTATCATTTTGGCCCTGCATGTGGTCTGTCTTTGAAGGTTTCATGTGTACCAGTAAAGAATGTGGATTCTGTGATAGTTGTTGCGTATAGTAGCCTATAAAAATGGTAGGCGTCAAGGTGCTTGTGAGGAGCTGTTCAGATTTTTTAAGCTCATTTTCTATATAATGATTTTCTTAAAGTGGTTAATCACTGAGAGAAGTATTAAAAATCTCCCGTTATGACTGGATCTGTCGATTTTCATTTAGTTGTACCAGTTTTCGTTTGATGTATTTTGAAACTTTGTTTCTAAGCGCTCTTAACATTTATGATTGTCAGGTCTTCCTGACAATTTCACCCTTCTATTCCTTTTTACTTCTGGTACAATATATTTGACTTTCATAAGTTTGACTACTAATGTACTTTGGTATGGTTTTTAAACTTTTTTTTAATGTTTGCTTATTTTTGAGAGAGAGAGAGAGAGAGGGCGGGCGGGTGGGCGAGCACACGAGTGGCGGAGGAGCAGAGAGAGGGAGGTACAGAATCCCAAACAGGCTCCAGGCTCTGAGCTGTCAGCACAGAGCCCAGCGCGGGGCTCCAACTCACAAATTGTGAGACACCGACCTGAGCCGAAGTCGGACGCTCAACCGACTGAGCCACCCAGGCGCCCTATGCTTTTAATTGTAATTTTCCTGCTTGTGGTTTGCCGAACTCCTTGAATTTGCAAGTGTATGTTTTGTTTTATCGAATTTGGCAAACTGTGAGCTATTATTTTTCCAAATATTTCTTCCCCCCTGCCCCCATTATTTCTCTTTTTCCTCTAGAACTCCAGTTGTTATGTATATACTACATATGTGTGTATATGCATTAGTCTATTTAGATGTATCATGGTCTCTATTTTTAAAAATTTAACGTTTTTTTCTTTTCTTCATACTGGATAATTTCTGTAGATGTTTTAGTTTACAGACCTTTTTCCTGCCATCTTTGTCTCCTCTTGATCTCAACCAGTGAAAACTTCATTTCAGGTAGTATACTTTTTAGTTTTAGAATTTCCATTTGGTTTATTGTTTTCATTTCTTAAAGAGTTCTGATCTGTTCATTCATTATGACCATATTTTCTTCTATGTCTTTCTATATGTTTTCATTGGCTGCTTTTAAAGCCTGGGTCATCTTGTTATCTCCATTTAATGCTTTTTTTTTTCTTGGTTATGGGTTACATTTTCTCATTCCCTGACTTTTTGCAATGTTTAATAATTTTTGATTGCACAGTGACCGTTCTGAAAGCACAATAGGGAGTCTGCATTTTGGTGTCTTTCTTTAGAAACTGTTGAGTGTTTTTCTGGCCATCATTTGATTTATTGGTAGTTCAGCTTGATCCTTTCAAGCCTTGTTTTTAATTTTTGTTACCATGGGACTATTAATAAGGCTTTTCTGAGGACTCAAGAGTGTTTACCAAGATTGGTTGCCTGTGGATTCCCAGAACTCTGTGTCTCCCAGCTCTGTGCTGTTGTCAGAACCTCCCTTCAGCTCTCAGCTTCCAGGGGGCTGTTGTCTATCACATGCCCTGGAACCTTACCCAATGTACCTCTTAGGACGTGAGGAAAGACTTGAGGGTATTGCTATGCAGATTTCCCAAGCTGCTTTTCTGAGCAGGTGCATGCTCTTCATTGGTCTACCTGGTAAACTTGAGCTGCCTCAGCAAACCTTAGCTCCAGTCTCCTGCTGCTCAGCAAAGTGAGGCTGCTGTGCTCTGTCTGAATCTCACAACCACACGCCTTAGTCTGGAAAGTACCTCAACATGAGGAATGCCGGGAAAGACAGAAAAAATATCAGGGTGATTATAGGGCTTACTTCATGCGTCCCCCTCTCTCTCTCTCTCTCTCTCTCTCTCTCTCTCTCTCTCTGGAATCAGAGTCCTGTGCTATTTGTTGTCTAACGTCTGAAAAGGGTTGTGTTGTATATTTTGTCTACGTTTAATTTTATTTATATAGAAGGAGCAGTTTGGTACCGTCATGCCCGGATGTCACAGGCCTCTCTCAGTCTGTTTTTATTTTGAAGTTTACTTATTATGAGCATCTCTTCCTTTATTCAGAAGCCATTTGTATTTCCTTCTCTTAGACAAATTTCTCTGTTCATTTTGTTTGACTGCTTTTCTCCTGTGTTTTTAGTGTTTTCTTATCAGTTTGTCAGTGTTCTTTACAAGTAAGTGAAAATTGATTCCTGTGAAATGGTATGTAGATATTTACCATTTTGTCGTTTCACATTTATCATGTTGTATTTTGCCACAGAAATTAGGAGATTCTTAGTAAATATTATTTATAAATCTCTTATAGCTTCTGGGTTTTGTGTTCTATTAGGAATGCTTTCTTAACTCTAAATTCTCCGTAATTTTTTTCTGCTAGTATGGATTCAGTTTTGATTATTAAGTTATAGATCTCCCTGGAATTTATTTGGTTTTAAGTGTTGAGAGTAGGATTTATTATTTTATGATGCCTCAGTAGTACCAATACCATTAAGTGAATGTTCCATCTTTTCTCCATCAGTCTGAAATGCCATTGTGTTAAATTTCTGTATATTTTTGAACAGATTTTCAGCCTTTACATTTTTCCCTTTGATTTTGTTTACTCACATGTCAGTGCCAAACTCTTTAATTTTTGTGGCATTGTTATGTCGTTAGACATTCATTTGGGGTAGTTCTCACTTCTAGTTACTTTACCTATTTTAGGAGTTTCCTTGCTATTTTGCTTTTTGAATTTTTTCGCCACAACAACTTTGTAATTTGTCTAGTTTCAAAAACCATGTTGACTCGGGGCTCCTGGGTGGCTCAGTCAGTTGAGCACCTGACTCTTGAATTCCCCTCAGGTCATGATCCCTGGATTGTGGGATTAAGCCCCATGTTGGGCTGAGCATGGAGCCTACTTGGGATCCTCCCTCTCTCTCTCTCTCTCTGTCTCTCTCTCCCCCCCTCCTCCCCCCTCCCCTCCTCCCCTCCTCCCCTCCTCCCCTCCTCCCCTCCTCCCCTCCTCCCCTCCTCCCCTCCTCCCCTCCTCCCCTCCTCCCCTCCTCCCCTCCTCCCCCATCTTCCCCTGGCCCCTTCTCATGCTCTTTTTCTTCCTAAAACAAAACATGTTGACTCCTAATTTATTTTGCAGTTACTTTAAATTCATGGATTAATTTAGGAAGAATCAACAGGTTTATTATTTTCTAGCCTTAGAAAATATTCTCAAAATATAGAAATATATTTTGAGCTTTTCTAGCCCCAAATATGGTATGAGTCTCCATTTGTCTGATTCTTTATCCCTTAGTAATGTTTGTTTCCTCATGTAGACCTTGTAGGGTCCTTGATACATTTATTCTTAAGTGTCTCATCTTCTTTTGTTGCTATTGTAAATGGGGTCTTCTGTCTTCTAAGTGACTATTACTCTTCCACTAAATGTTTTTCTTTTTGCAACAAATTCTAAACTGTGATATTCATAACCTTCAGGTAAATGTCGTCTCCTTCCTCTGTCTGCTTTTCTCACTGTCATTCACACAGACATTTAGTCCAGTGAGATGGGCTCTGGGTGGGACGATGCACAAGATACATTCCTACCCTCAGGTGCCAGTGGTCTAAATTAGTCATTTATTTGTTCATTCGGAAAGTATTTACTGAATACATTCTCCATTCAAAACACCATGATAGACACTGTAAAACTTACAAAAAGCACTTTGTGCAATTCAAATATTTCAAATTCAATATTTCTAAAATGTGTTTTTCGTTCCATTGTAGTTCCTTTCTTTGAGGAGCTTGTAGTCCTACTGGGGAGGAACACTTTAGGTGAAACATAAGTAGCAATGCAAGATGATATTGCAAAAATGGATGGTGTAAGCAGAAGCTTTCTGAGGAGAAAGTGGTGAGTGAAAGTGGACCTTGAGGGAGGTGGAGGCTGTAGGCAACATGAGGAAGAGAGGCCACCTTACCCGGAAAGAGCGGAGGGAACAGAGCGGAGGCAGGGGTAAAGGGCAAGGCGCAGGGGCGGGGCCCGTGGATCCTGGCTGGAGGAGTGGGCCTGTGCTCGCAGGCCTGGCTGGAGCCAGAGTGTGGAGGGCCTTGAATGTGGGGTCGGGTCAGGCGTGGTGGGGCCGGTGCTCAGGCTCCCTGAGCGGTGCGGGGACATTCCATCGGGGATGCCCAACGAGATGAGGCTGCCCTGCTGGTAGGATGGAGATGGGAAGCCGAACCGTGGGAGGCGAAAACAGTGATCGTAGGTGTGTGGGATCCAAGTCAACCCCAGAACAGGAAAGGAGCTGGTGTAGCGCCCAGAGACGGAGCAAAAGGGGCACAGCGGTGACTCTCGGGCGTTTGGGTTGAGAGGGCAGAGACGGCATCGCCGACAAGGTTTCAGATCTCAGCGATGTGAAAACTCATCACGCCTTTGGCCGCTCCCTGAAGATGTCATTTTGGGAGCCCTGTCCTCTGAACTGGGCTAATAAGTTGGGAAAGTGAAAGAATTCATTTGTGAGGCTAATTCCAGTCCTAGCCCATGTGTTAATATCCTATGTTTTGGGATTTTTTTTTTTTTTTAATTTTAATTTTGAGAATGAGAGGGGCAGAGGGAGGGAGAAAGAGAATCCCAAGCAGGCTCCGTGCTCAGCATGGAGCCCACCGTGGGACTCTGTCCCACCACCCTGGGATCATGACCTGAGCCAAAACTCGAGAGTCCGGCGCTCAACCGACTGAGCCCCCCGGGCACCCCTACGCTTTATAATTAGAGTCTAGCAACTAGAATTTTTGCTAGCCAGGAGGGGTGGAGACTGACCTCTGAGACATTGTCTTTCTTGAGTGGGATCAGGTGAGTGATCCACAGTAGGGCTTGCTTACTGGCTCTCAGGGTGTGTTAGTGCTGACCGCCTTGAGCATACAGCAGGCGCGTTTCTTACGCTGGAAAGAACTTTGCAGATAGTCCCAGGGGAGATGAAGGTTCGGGGGGGAAAGAGTCCACTGCTACCCAAGTGGGGTAAGGGCAGAAAGGATTGTGCCAGGAAGGGCGATGGTGTTGCTCTTTGTCTCATCAAGTTGTTAGTAGCATTTGGCTCCTTTATCAGAGGAGGCGCACCTGTCAATCGCCGGGCGTTGGGCCAAGCTGGAGATCAGAAGCACGATACACCTGCCCCCTGGACGCTCTGGTCGTCACAAAGATCCTGTTACCGTCCCATTGTGCCCAGCCAAGTATTCTGTCACCAACCACCTGGTGATGAGGGACAGAAAATCCAGCAGGACAGTGAGAAGAGATGAAGTGAGTGTGGTTAAGTACCTGTTGAAAAATCTAATGGTGACGATACTAACAGAAAAAAAATAGAAAGGAAATAGATTTGTTTACATTGTCAGCAAAAGAAAGAGGGATTGGATGATATTTTCAGGAGGCAGCAAGGCCAGTTGATGGTTTCCCTTTGGAACTGAGAAATTGGCTTAGTGGAGACACAGGTGAGGGGAGAGATGAGGGAAAGTTACATGAGGTGAGTGATTTGGACGGCAAGGCCTGGGGTGGAAGGTTTGGAGAAGGCAGAAGGGACTGGGGTGGAGCTTCCGAATGAGGAGTGGGTCCTTGACAGGGATGAGGCCTGCTTTTGCCTAGAGACCTCCAGGGAGGATGATGAGAGGCGGTCATTTTTTCAGCTCCTTGGTTTTCGTGCTCTGCCCCTGTGCTAAAGCCGTCCCAATTAGACAGGCCAAGCCAGCACTCGGATGTCCCCCAAGAGGCTAAGTAGTATTTCTTTTCTTGGTATCAAGCTTCTCAGGACTGAGACACTTGAGACTTTCCTCGAGATGGAACAAGCCTCACAAAGGCGTCAGGATGGACTAATAGTCCATAGTGGTACAGGGATTCCGTCTGGACCTTGAACAGTAGCCTTTATTCTCAGGTCTGAAAGCGTTTAAAGTACTATCATTCATTCTTGTCTTTAATTTTTTTTAATTTTTTTAATGTTTATTTATTTTTGAGACAGAGAGAGAGCATGAACAGGGGAGGGTCAGAGAGAGAGAGGGAGACACAGAATCTGAAACAGCCTCCAGGCTCTGAGCTGTCAGCACAGAGCCCGACGCGGGCCTCGAACTCACGAACCGCGAGATCATGACCTGAGCCGAAGTCGGATGCTTAACCGACTGAGCCACCCAGGCGCTCCTCTTATCTTTAACTTTTAAAGATGTAAAATATCTGTAACCTTTCTCATCATAAAAGCAACGGGTATTCAATATAAACGTATTCACTAACGCAGAAGGGTATGAGGTTCAAAAGTGAGCTCCCCTGAGTTGATGAGCTGGGTTCCCCTTGTGTGTAAGGCTTACCAAGCAGTGTAGGTGGTGAGGAAGAATCAAGGTGGGGGGCCTTGCCGCCTCTCCAGTTCTCTGGAGGGTCCCCACCCTCTTATCTGCATGGAGAAGTGGATGAGATAATGTGTGTAAAGATATCTCGTGTAAAACGGTACAGTGCTTGAAAAATAGGACGTGTTCAGTAAATGACTCTTAAATGCCTCCTATATACGCTGTTATTCTAGGTGTATTGTTTTTTAACTTGGTTTTCCATGTTTTATGTGATCTATGTCTACGGCAGCGTGCGTAGTTCTGCTTCACCTTGTTTAATGCTTTCAAATCTCATTGATCCCCTCCCTAAGTAGGCTTTTGGAGAAGCCTATTAACTATCAGAGTCGTTAACTATTATTATCATTGCCTTGGCCAGACTAGCCAACAGAATTTTGAATGAAAATTGTGACTGGGCATCCTTTTCCGGTTGCGGACCTGAATGGGGATGCCTCTGCTATTGAGAGGCTGTATATATGTGGCCAGTGGCCAGCTCATATATGAAGATGACGCCCTGACTCCCAACCTCTGCAGCACTTAGCCCAGAAAGCCAAACTACAACCTCTGCAGCAACCACTCAAGGATGCCACACCACCACCTCTGTAGCAATTGCACAAATTGGCCAGGACTTGGTCAGCAGCCGTCAGCTTCCTTAAATTTTGCCCCTCCTTCCAACTCAGGATCAACCGCAGAAAAGCAAATAGGCTTCCCAAACCAATAGCATAACATGTCCTCCTTCTAGTTAACCTGATTCCACCTTCCCTGTACCAACAACCTCCAATCAGTGCACACCCAAAGCCTTCCCATCTTTTTTTTTTTTAATTTTTTAATGTTTATTTATTTTTTTGAAGGAGAGAGAGACAGAGTGTGAGTGTGGGGGTGAGGGGGCGGTGCAGAGAGAGAGGGAGACACAGAATGGGAAGCAGGCTCCAGTCTCTGAGCTGTCAGCACAGAGCCCGACACGGGGCCTGAACCCACAAACCACGAAATCATGACCTGAGCCGAAGTCGGACACTCAACTGACTGAGCCCCCCAGGCGCCCCTTCCCATCTTTTTACTCTAAAGCTTTCCCACTCCCCTGCCTTGCCTTTGAGTCTCTGCCAGATGCGAGCGGTAGTGGCTGACCCCCTTGCTAGTCTAGCAAGCTCTGAATAGCCTCTGCTTGTTCTCTTTTGGGTGATCTTTGTTTATTTCCATACACTGTTAAGTATAATTTCCACTGGTGGGTTTTCTAATGATTAATCAGCTAAATTTCTGGAATGTGTCCTTCTTTGGTCATGTAACGTTAGTTACTCAACACCTGTTTCTGGAGAACCTGCTAGGAGCCAAGGTCTGTGCTAGGCTTAAATAAGATAGGAAGAACCCAAATAGACATGTTTTCTGCTCTTGTGGAATTTATGGCCTGGTAAGGAATACAGACATTCAGCAGATAAGTGCACATACTTGATTGTGGGGTTTTGGAGAAAAGAGCTCCAGGAAACTGAGAAGGAATGGGCAGGGAGGAAACCCAGAGGGGTGGGGTGTCCTGTAAGCCAAGAGAAGCACTTCTAAAAGATCAGATGTGACAAGAGCCATCAGGTAGTCAAGTGCAAGGAGGTAAAGAATGAGTATTGTGCTCTTACGTTTTTTTTTTTTAACCACGTTTCCTCATTTATTTTCCTCTACAGTTTTTTCTGCAGGCTTCATTTTTTTTTTTACATTCATATTTAAGTGAGCATTTACAAGTTCTTTTATAGCTTGAATTGCTTCCCAATGTGACTTCGAAATTTTCAGGAATTTGATGCATAGAAGGTGCCTATCGAATTCTTCCTAACTAATATTCGTTTTCTCTGCCAGAAAACTGGAAATGCATTCCCTGCTGATTGTTGTCATTTACTTGACAGCACGGGTGTTGAATATCTAATAGTGCTCTGCGTCTCCTGCAGCATAAGCGAGATGGGCTCGCTCTGTGAGTGGCACCTGTTAATTAACTAATGCAGAAAGATGTCACTGAAGTAGAAGATCGTCACGGGATAACAGGCCTGCTGTGTACAAATGCTAAAATAACTTTTGCAAAATAAGATCTTAACGAGGCGGTTCTGTTGTCAAGGCACGGTGTGGCAATTTTCTGTCCTTTCTTTTTGTTTGCTTATTTTCCCGCCCTTTGTATTTCTCTAGCGGTGGCAGAGATTCAACTTGGAACATGCCGCCCTCCCCCTCCCCTTTATCATCCTTACCTGTTCCTAATTACATCTTTTTAAGCCGGTTGTTTTTTGCGTTTTGTTCTGTGCTCACACAGTAAACTTCATAGATAGTCCTTATTTTCTTCCTTTTCTATTTTCAGTCATTTCAGCTATAGAAATGCAGTCTTGCAGAGTGAGCGGTAGCATAGACCGTGGAGCCAGATGGCCGTGACAAAGTTACTCAACCTTTCCAAGCCTCAGTTTCATCATCTGTAAAGTGGAGTTAAGGGGCTGTGGGGCTGGATATCTGTTAAAGCACTTAGAATGGTACTTGCCACCTGGTAAGAGACGTATGGGTGTCTGTTAGTGTCATTGTTTCTCTGCATGACTTATCCTGATACCCGAGTTTTAGCTTTGGAGTATTGATTTATAAATAATAGTACCAGTTTGTTGCCCTGTGTCTTTATGGATTGTATGGAAATAATTTTCCCTGCGGAGTTTTAATACGTTTGAAGTCAATGAATATTATTTAATATTCATTTGCCACATTCTGACTTACAAAGTATTAGAGCCAGGAGAAACTGCCAGTATCACAGAGCGCTCCTTCTTTAACTTCTAACGAGGAAATTAAGGCTCAGGAAAATGGAGCGAGGTGACCGCAGTCAGTCCCTCTGTTAGGTCCTGATAGTGCTGAGACCAGCATGTGGGGCTCCCAGTCCAGCGAGCTTCCTGTGCTCTAGTCTGAATGATACATTTTCCCTATTTTTGGCCAGCCACAGATGAGCCGGTTCATAAAACGTCTCCCCTAAAACGATACAGTGAACGTAGAGTGTCTCCGATATTTATCCACCCCAGGTTCTCAGAGTTCCTGTTCATCAGCTGGTACAGACTCAGAAGTACATCTTATCGGGAGGAAGTGGCTGAGGACTTCCAGGTAAAGACTGCAGACTCTGCCAAGGGAATTACTCTTGCTCTCTCCTTGTATCGGTTTCCTATGGCTGTGGCTGTTGTAACAAAGCCACAAGCTTAGGTGCTTAAAACAACCCAAAACTAAAAAAAAATAAATAAAAAATAATAAAACAACCCAAAACCGTATTCTCCTACAGTTCTAGAGGTCAGAAGTCTAAAGTCAAGTTGTTGGCAGGCTTCATCCCTTTTGGGGGCTTCTGTTTCTTTGCCTTGAAAACCCAAGGCGAAAAGCTTCTAGCTGCCGCCTGCGTTCCTTGTCTCTTGGCCCTTCTTGCATCACTGCAGCCTCGTGCTTCTGTCTTCACATTTCCTGTTCACTCTCATCTCCTGCTTCCCTCCTATAGGAACCCTTGGGATTACAATGAACCCGTTTGTGTTATCCAGGATAGTCTGTCTCCAAGTCCTTAACCAAATCACATTTGCAAAGTTCCCTTTGCCATATAAGGTGACAGTCACAGTTTCCTGGGATTAGGATATGGATATCTGTGGGGGAGGGGGCACTGTTCATCCTACCACACTCCGAAAACACCAGTAAAATGGGAGTCAAGTCTTCGAACTGATTAACTCTAGAGAAAACATGAAGTTGCCCAGGAAGGGAAAAATAATTACAGTTTTCCGTGCGACTTAATTGGGAATAATGTTTATATACGGTCATAGCAATGTAGTCACTGACCGTCAATCTGATTGAAAGTAAGAGATAACTATAGTGGGGGGACGAGGAGGGAGAGTTGTTTGCATGTGAGTAGGGGGTGGGGAAAGAGCCACAGCTTCCTTACCGCATGGGAGGAAGTGAACAGATGCCTGCAACCCAAACAATGCCAAGTGTGTATCATTTAGAGAAATAGAGGTCAATAATAAGTAGTTAAAACAAGGGAAACTCAGTTGCCTCTGGGGAGAAGAGAGTGACCTGGGATTGCAGTAAGACTTTTGACTCTGAAAAAAATAAAAAATTAAACAACACATATAGATTGAAAGAAAAGGAAGGTGAGGGGTATGGATAGGGCATGGAGTCCAGAAAGCATGCTTTTGAAGACGACTACGTAACATGAAATTTAGCGCCGGAGAGACTGCTACTCTGTCCCACTAAGAGAAGATTTGAAAAACCGGTTCTAACTCCCAGTCCACTGTGCTGGTTAGGACTCTTACCTACGTACATCAGAAACTTAGATTAGCCACACGAAAAGAGCAGATGTCTTACCAGTGAGTGCATATCTGGTGGAACGCAAGCCAAGAATCGCTCTTGGGCCCAGAAGCAGCTAGAGCCAGAGGCCCAGAGGCCCAAATGTGACCCTCGGAGCCCCTGCCCTGCCAGGTTTCCCCATCATTTTCCTTGCCGTCCTCACTGCCGCCTAGTGTTGTTTGCTCCTTGGTCGTTGAGATGAGGCATCACCACTGCCACTCTCCGTTTCAAATGTCGAAATGTGTTCCTTAGAGAGGAACTCTTGCCTTTGCCGCCCCTTTTCTGGAGCTGTAGGGGAAGGAGACAGTTGGCTGTGGCTAGGGATGGTCACTTTGTGTAGAGTGGTTGCTACAGAGCAACCAGGTGGCACATGAACCTCACCCTTTCTTCCTGGGATTGTTAACTGTGTGATAGAGATTTATCTATCTATCTATCTATCTATCTATTTATCTATCTATTTATTTACGCGCGCGCACACACACACACACACACACACACACACACACACACACAGAATGTGAGCAGGGGAGGGACAGAGACAGAGGGAGATACAGAATCCGAAGCAGGCTCCAGGCTCCGAGCCGTCAGCACAGAGCCTGATGTGGAGCTCGAACTCGTGAACTACAAGATCATAGCCTGAGCCAAAGTCAGATGCTCAACTGACGGAGCCCCCCAAGGCGCCCCTGGAATTTGATTTTACAAAGAGAGGCTGTACAGTTACTTAAAAGAACTAGTTAGCACCGTATCTATATATATAACATGGTAAGACATATAAGTCTCTGATATATTCTTCAGTGAAAACTAGCAAGGTATAGACTGTCTTCCATGCATCTTTATATGTGTGTTGTGTATGTTTCACAGGCCCCCCCCCTCCCCCCCACAGAGCGAACCCTTATGTATGGTGAGTTTCGAGGATACGGGATGTCGGGGAACTTTGTATTGTCTGTGTTGTACTTTTTACATACAAATACATGTATTTGTATTAATTGAACTTTTACAGAGTATAAGAAAAAAATGACAAGAGTGAACTGGATCATTACTCCCTCTGCCTGACAGCACCACGTGGGCATTTTATTCCGTGATCTGTTTCACACATGGATATCTTTTTTATGGGCCCTGAAGGAAAAGGGCCACGTCTTGAGTTTTTTCCCCTTGCTCCTTTATTGTCGAGCACTGTAAAATTTATATTACAAATGCTCAGCATATTGCATATAACCAGGGGCTGAATGAATGGTGCCTGTTTTCTCTTGAATGTTTACCTGCCATCTCAGAGATCACAGGGAAGGACAAAGGGGGGGGACAGAAGGTCTGGCGTGTGGAACTCAAGAGGATGTGCTCCAGCCCAGGGCCCAGCTCGTAAGAGCCACTTCATACTTAAGCCAGCAAGTGCTGCGCTGACGTCAGAATCCTGTTCGAAAAAGCTTTCACGCTTTCGGGGCAGACCCTGGGCTGTGTTGCTGCTCAGCGAGGTCACACTCCCTCCTGAGAAGGTGTCCTTTCCTGTTCCTCCCCACTCTCTTCCAGCACTTTGTGGGCATTGCGCATCTATGATCAGTCATTTGTTGTTCTTTCATTTCCTGGTAGAAACTAGGAAGTTTACGCCCCTTTGAGTTCATAAAATTTACTCGTTGAATTAGTCATAAATAATGTATCTGAAGTTCGGGATATGAAATTAGCATCCGCTTCTACTTTTTGTGTTCTCCCTTTCAAAAATGGCTCCAGATATGTTTGTGGAAATCAGTTCTAAGCTACTTTAGCTATCCGAATAATCGGATGGAGTATATATCTTCAGTGCATAAATCGCTCAAGTTTTAAACCTCTCTTTTCCATGACTTTGTCATGGAGCTTATTCTATCCAAAATTTTTCTCTCTCACGTATGCATGAGGGGGCAGGGGACACAGAGAAGTGGGCTTACATGTTGCTGAAATGCAGCATCTCTGCTTAAAACCGAAAAGGGCATTGCAGTCTCCTGGGACAGGTGACCAGAATAAATCGTATACTTGAAATAATTCACTACAGTGTTCTCCTCTGGGAGCCAAGTGCCAGACCAGTTCTGCCAGTGCTAATCATGGGGGTCTTTGGACCACTCTGGGTTTGGAGGAGCTGCGGCAAGTTTGTTTGGAAGATACTCTCATATGCAGAGTCCCTTCAGATTTGGGGGCAAAATTTCTTTTAAGGTTTATTAACTTTTTGTTGCTTTTGTTTTCTTTTAAATTTTATTTTTTATTTTTTTAAATTTACATCCAATTTAGCATATAGTGCAGCAATGATTTCAGGAGTAGATTCCTTAGTGCCCCTTACCCATTTAGCTCATCCCCTCTCCCACAACCCCTCCGGTTACCCTCTGTTTGTTCTCCATATTTAAGAGTCTCTTATGTTTTGTCCCGCTCCCTGTTTTTATATTATTTTTCCTTCCCTTCCCTTATGTTCATCTGTTTTGTCTCTTAAGGTCCTCATATGACTGAAGTCATATGGTTTTTGTCTTTCTCTGACTAATTTCATTGAGCAGTTCCATCCACGTAGTTGCAAATGGCAAGATTTCATTCTTTTTGATTGCCGAGTAATACTCCATTGTATATATATACATCTTCTTTATCCATTCATCCATCAATGGACATTTGGGCTCTTTCCATACTTTGGCTTTTGTGATAGTGCTGCTATAAACATGGGGGTGCATGTGTCCCTTCGAAACAGCATACCTGTATCCCGTGGATAAATGCCTAGTAGTGCAATTGCTGGGTCATAGGGTAGTTCTATTTTTAGTTTTTTGAGGAACCTCCATACTGTTTTCCAGAGTGGCTGCACCAGCTTGTATTCCACCAACAATGCAAAAGAGATCCTCTTTCTCCACATCCTTGCCAACATCTGTTGTTGCCTGAGTTAGCCATTCTGATAGGTGTAAGGTGATAGCTCATTGTGGTTTTGATTTTATTTCTCTGATGATAGTGATGTTGAGCATTTTTTCATGTGTCGGTTGGCCATCTGGATGTCTTCTTTGGAGAAGTGTCTTTTCATGTTTTTTGACCATTTCTTCACTGGATTATTTGTTTTTTGGGTGTTGAGTTTGATAAGTTCTTTATAGATTTTGGATACTAACCCTTTATCTGCTATGTCATTTGCAAATATCTTCTCCCATTCTGTCGGTTGCCTTTTAGTTTTGCTGATTGTTTCCTTCACTGTGCAGAAGGTTTTTATTTTGATGATGTCCCAGTAGTTCATTTTTGCTTTGGTTTCCCTTGCCTCTGGAGACGTGTTGAATAAGAAGTTGCTGCGGCCAAGATCAAAGAGGTTTTTGCCTGCTTTCTCCTCAAGGGTTTTGATGGCTTCCTGTCTTACATTGAGGTCTTTCATCCATTTTGAGTTTATTTTTGTGATGGTGTAAGAAAGTGTTCCAGTTACATTTTTCTGCATGTCACTGTCCAGTTTTCCCAGCACCCCTTGCTGAAGAGACTGTCTTTATTCCATTGGATATTCTTTCCTGCTTTGTGAAAGATGAGTTGGCCATATGTTTGTGGGTCCATTTCCGGGTTCTCTGTTCTGTTCCATTGATGTGAGTGTCTCTTCTTGTGCCAGTACCGTACTGTCTTGATGATTACAGCTTTGTAGTATAGCTTGAAGTCTGGGATTGTGATGCCTCCTGCTTTGGTTTTCTTTTTCAAGATTGCTTTGGCTATTCGGGGTCTTTTGTGGTTCCATACAAATTGTAGGATTATTTGTTCTAGCTCTGTGAAGAAGGCTGGTGTTCTTTTGATAGGGATTGCATTGAATATGGAGATTGCTTCGGGTAGTAGCGACATTTTAACAATATTTGTTCTTCGTATCCAGGAGCATGGAATCTTTTTCCATTTTTTTGTGTCTTCTTCAGTTTCTTTCATAAGCTTTCTATAGTTTTCAGCGTATAGATTTTTCACCTCTTTGGTTAGATTTATTCCTAGGTATTTTATGGTTTTTTGTGCAACTGTAGATGGGACCGATTCCTTGATTTCTCTCTCTGTTGCTTCGTTGTTGGTGTATAAGAATGTATCCGATTTCTGTGCGTTGATTTTATATCCTGCAACTTTGCTGAATTCATGAATCAATTCTAGGAGTTTTTTGGTGGAATCGTTTGGGTTTTCCATATAGAGTATCATGTCATCTGCGAAGAGTGCAAGTTTGACCTCCTCCTGGCCGATTTGGATGCCTTTTATTTCTTTGTGTTGTCTGATTGCTGAGGCTAAGATTTCCAATACTATGTTGAATAACGGTGGTGAGAGTGGACATCCCTGTCTTGTTCCTGACCTCAGGGGAAAAGCTCAGCTTTTCCCCATTGAGGATGATATCAGCATGGGGTCCTTCATTGATGGCTTTTATGATCTCGAGGTATGCTCCTTCTATCCCTACTTTCTTGAGGGTTTTTATCAAGAAAGGATGCTGTATTTTGTCAAATGCTTTCTCTGCATCTATGGAGAGGATCATGTGGTTCTTGTCCTTTCTTTTATTGATGTGATGAATCACATTGACAGTTTTGCAGATACTGAACCAGCCCTGCATGCCAGGTTTAAATCCCACTTGGTCGTGGTGAATACTTTTTTTAATGTATTGTTGGATCCGGTTGGCTAATATCTCGTTGAGGATTTTTGCATCCATGTTCATCAGGGAAATTGGTCTCTAGTTCTCCTTTTTAGTGGGGTCTCTGGTTTTGGAATCAAGGTAATGCTGGCTTCACAGAAAGAGTTTGGAAGTTTTCCTTCCATTTCTATTTTTTGGAACAGCTTCAAGAGAATAGGTGTTAATTCTTCCTTAAATGTTTGGTAGAATTCCCCTGGAAAGCCATCTGGCCCTGGACTCTTGTTTTTTGGGAGGTTTTTGATTACTAATTCAATTTCCTTACTGGTTATGGGTCTGTTCCAATTTTCTATTTCTTCCTGTTTCAGTTTTGGTAGTGTATATGTTTCTAGGAATTTGTCCATTTCTTCCAGATTGCCCATTTTATTGGCATATAATTGCTCATAATATTCTCTTATTATTGTTTTTATTTCTGCTGTATTGTGATCTCTCCTGTTTCATTCTTTTTTTTTTTCCTGTTTCATTCTTGATTTTATTTATTTGGGTCCTTTCCTTCTTTTTGATCAAATTGGTTAGTGGTGTATCAATTTTGTTAATTCTTTCAAAGAACCAGCTCCTGGTTTCATTGATCTGTTCTACTGTTTTTTTTGGTTTTGATAGCATTAATTTCTGCTCTAATCTTTATTATTTCCTGTTTTCTGCTGGTTTTGCATTTTATTTGCTGTTCGTTTTCCAGCTCTTACTTAAGGCATAAGGTTAGGTTGTGTATCTGAGATCTTTCTTCCTTCTTTAGGAAGGCCTAGGTTGCTATATACTTTCCTCTTATGACCACCTTTGCTGGATCCCAGAGGTTTTGAGTTGTGGTATTATCATTTTCATTGACTTCCATATACTTTTTAATTTCCTGTTTAACTTCTTGGTTAGCCCATTTACTCTTTAGTAGGATGTTCTTCAGTCTCCAAGTATTTGTTACCTTTCCAAATTTTTTCTTCTGGTTGATTTCAAGTTTCATAGCGTTGTGGTCTGAAAATATGCACGGTTTGATCTCGATCTTTTTGTACTTACTTAGGACTGACAGACCCAGTGTATGGTCTATTCTGTAGAACGTTCCATGTGTACTGGATAAGAATGTATATTCTGCTGCTTTAGGATGAAATGTTCTGAATATATCTGTTAAGTCCATCTGGTCCAGTGTGTCATTCCAAACCATTGTTTCCTTGTTGATTTTTTGATTAGAAGATCTGTCCATTGCTGTGATTGGGTGTTGAAGTCTCCTACTATTATGGTATTATGGAGTTTCTTTATGTTTGTGATTAACTGGTTTATATATTTGGGCGTTCCACATTTGGCGCATAAATGTTTACAATTGTTAGGTCTTCTTGGTGGATAGACCCCTTGATTATGATATAATGCCCTTCTGCATCTCTTGATACAGTCTTTATTTTAAAGTCTAGATTGTCTGATATAAGTATGGCTACTCTGGCTTTCTTTTGTTGACCATTAGCATGATAGATGGTTCTCCATCCCCTTCTTTTCTTTTTTTTTTTTTTAATTTTTTTTAACATTTATTTATTTTTGAGAAGAGAGAGAGCATAAGTGGGGGAGGAGAGAGAAAGAGGGAGACACAGAATCTGAAGCAGGCTTCAGGCTCTGAGCTGTCAGCGCAGAGCCTGACACGGGGCTCGAACTTACAGACCATGAGATCATGACCCGAGCCTAAGTCGGGCGCTTAACCGACTGAGCCACCCAGGCGCCCCTCCATCCCCTTATTTTCAATCTGAAGGTGTCTTTAGGTCTAAAGTGGGTCTCTTGTAACAGCATATAGATGGATTTTGTTTTCTTATCCATTCTTTTACCCTGGGTCTTTTGCTTGGAGCATTGAGTCCATTGACATTTAGAGTGAATACTGAAAATTATGAATTTGGGGCACCTGGGTGGCTCAGTCAGTTGGGTGGCTGACTTCTGCCCAGGTCATGATTTCCCAGCTCATGAGTTTGAGCCCTGCATCTGGCTGTGTGCTGACAGCTCAGACGGAGCCTGCTTCAGATTCTGTGTCTCCCTCTCTCTCTGTACCCCTCCTACACTCATGCTCTCTCTCTCTCTCTCTCAAAAGTAAACATTAAGAAAAATATGAATTTATTGCCATTATGTTGCCTATAGAGTTGGAGTTTCTGGTGGTGTTCTCTGGTCCTTTCTAATCTTTGTTGCTTTTGGTATTATATATATAATAATTTATTGTTTATATTTATAAGTTTTATAAATATTATATATATATATATATATATATATTTTTTTTTTTTTTTTTTTTTTCTCCCATCTTTTCTCCCCTCAGAGAGTCCCCCTTAAAATTTCTTGCAAGGCTGGTTTAGTGGTCACAAACTCTTAATTTTTGTTTGGGAAACTTTTTATCTGTCCTTCTGTTTTGAATGACAGCCTTGCTGGATAATGAAATCTTGGCTGAATATTTTTCTAATTCAGCACAGTGAATATATCCTGCCACTCCTTTCTGGCCTGCCAATTTCTGTGGATAGGTCTGCTGCAAACCTGATCTGTCTTCCCTTGTAGGTTAGGGGCTTTTTTCCCCTTGCTGCTTTCATGATTCTCTCCTTGCCTGAGTGTTTTGGTGAATTTGACTATGATATGCCTTGTTGATGGTTGGTTTTTGTTGAATCTAATGCGAGTCCTCTGTGCTTCCTGGATCTTGATGTCTGTGTCTTTCCCCAGGTTAGGAAAGTTTTCTGCTATGATTTGCTCATGTAACCCTTCTACCCCTATTTGTCTCTCTTCCTCTTCTGGGCGCCCTGTGATTCTGATGTTCCTTTTTAATGAGTCACTGATTTCTCTAATTCTTAAATCGTGCTCTTTTGCCTTCATCTCCCTCTTTTTTTCTGCTTCATTTTTCTCTATAAGTTTGTCCTCTGTATTGCTGATTCGCTGGTCTGCCTCATTCATCCTTGCCACCACGGCATCCATCCGTGATTGCAGCTCAGTTATAGCATTTTTAATTTCATTCTGACTAGTTTTTACTTCTATTATCTCTGCAGAAAGGGATTCTAATCTATTTTCGACTCCAGCTAGTATTGTTATTATTGTGATTCTAGATTCTGATTCAGACATCTTGCTTGTATCTGTGTTGGTTAAATCCGTGCCTGTTGTTTCTTCGTGCTCTTTCTTTTGGGGTGAATTCCTACCGAATTCAGTCGTTCAGGTTGTGCAGATTGTTGTGTTCATCCTCCAATCAGTTTTCTAGGTGTGTAGGATGGTTTAGTATTGGTCTGGCTCCATGTCATGGACGCGAGACACACAAAAAACTTCCATGCTGTTCCGCCATCTTGGCTCCTCCCAAGGTTTATTTACTCTTGAGAGTGACACCGTGCGTGGGGGAGGTGCAGAGAGAGAGAGGGGTACAGAGAATTTGAAGCCGGCTCCCCACTGACAGCAGCGAGCCTGATGGGGGCCTTGATCTCCTGAACCGTGAGATCACGCCCTGAGCTGAATGAAGTCAGATGCTCAACCGAATGAGCCATACAGGTGCCCCTGGGGGGAAATTTTTTGATTAAAACATTAGCCTCTGTCATAGTTGAGAAGGCCCAGCCTCTGACCATGAAGTAATTCCAGTATACAGGTTTGATAGATCACTTTATTTCAGTAGAATACACGGTTGTCCGTTGTCCAGTCATTTGTGTCAAGTGAAACTTGTCCAGTGTCCCTCTCCAAAGTGGGGAAAGCCGGACTCCCATGGGCCCTGGTGTTTGGGCAGGGTGTGAGGGGGAAGTCTTGCGATGCAGAGTGGAAACCAACGCTCCAAGGCAGGGGGTGAGCTGGGGGGCACAAATACATGGGGAGAGTTCAGGCCAGGGCGCGGTATGGACACCCAGGATCTCTTAGGAAGGGGCCGGCATAACGGGCAGAAACCTGCACTAAGATAGTTCCTAAGTTTATAGCCCGAGAGATGGGACATATTTTCATTTGGGGTCATGTCTGTGTGGGGGTGGCTGGTCATTAGCCCTCAACCAGAACAGGTGTCGTGTGCCTGGGCGCTGTGGCTCAGGTTCGCAGTCCACAGATGCCTCCGTTCACCTTGCTGGTGTGCCCAGGATGGGCCTTGCCACTTTCAACTTCTGTGTTTTTCTGTTTTTAAAGCAGACTTTTAACTCAGCTGGTTTGTTGTGATTCTGCATTTGGTGGTACAGCACTGATCAATTTGGGAAAGAACGATTTTCCCACATCAGATTTCACGGATGCCTTTATACTCCTCTTCCAGATTGTCTGCTCAGGTCGACTTTAATGAATCCTAGGGAAATGGCCACATGGTTGCATGATGCAAATACAAAATTATCCACAAGGAAGCCTCAATTGGGGGAGGTTACATTTGAATTTAGAACGTGGTATTCAAATCATAAATGATAGAAATATAAGTTGCTTTCAAAAGCTTGGGATTTCAAAGTAATACTCTCATATTATCTCTCCAACAGATTTTGAAAAAGTAATACTGTAATCAGGACACAATGACCGGAGCTGGGAACAGCTCATGCACATTAATATTCCCAGAACATTAAACACTTGAAAATAACTTATGGGGATGACTCCTTTAGAGATTTGCTTATAATTAATACAAAATAATTCTTAGATTTTTTTTTTTTTGATGAGTTGGTTGTAATTAATGCAAAATAATGCTTGGGTTCCGTGGCTTAATGAGTTTTGATTTCTTTTGGAAGTGTTAGAGTGGAGTATTAAGAAGTTCTTACGATGGCATTGGAGCAGAGGGCTGGGAAATGGTAGAGGGAGCACCATGTCAGATGCCTTTGTACAGCATCTCTCTGGAAGCTTATGCACAAGCAAGGCACAAACCTTCTTGTGCTGGTCTACCTAGAGGGCTGCTTTTAGCTTTACTTCCTACCTTAGGTCCACCTGCCAGACCAGAAACAGAGTTGCCTATGGCTTTCCCTGGGTGTTTGCCTCAGGGTTGAAACATCAGTCTTGTAGCTCACCACCCATGAAGGAGGGTCTCCCTTTTCCCTTCACACAGATACATACCAGCTAGCACGGATGGAGAGAGGCAAGAGACACAGCAAGGGGCTGTGCACTTGCCCAGGGGTCTGGAGCAGAGCTGACCTAAGCCACTGATAGCTACTAAATCTCACACTGGGTCTGGATGA
The DNA here is from genome assembly GCF_024362965.1 of Panthera pardus. Lineage (NCBI taxonomy): Eukaryota > Metazoa > Chordata > Mammalia > Carnivora > Felidae > Panthera > Panthera pardus. Next base: position 148,636,902 of record NW_026526721.1, read on the forward strand.
GAGAGGAGAGGAAGAAAAAAAAAATCCTCAAAACAACAAAAGAATGTCCAGGCCTTTCCAATGAGTGGAGGCCTCTGGCTATGCTGTATACCAGCCTTCTTAGTGGAAGAAGAGAGTGGAAAGAGCCATATGTGCATGTCCACTGGCAGTCAAATCACTTGGAAAATTTTCACTCTGGAGAATACAGCCCTGGAAATATCCTTGAACTTCACTTTCTTTGGAGGTGGAGTATCTTTCTCTTGATTAGCACTTCTCTGTGGAGAAGAATGAAAGAACAGAAGTGGGAGAATGTTAACTCCCTTTCCCTCCCTTTGCCACCTCCTTAGATTTTTTTCCTCCACTTTAGTAAGATGCATCGTGTTTTATCTCATTCACGGAACTTTGCCAGTATTAGCTATCTAATCCTTGAGTCCCTTGGCATAAGGTGAGGGGACAAAGAGCAGTATCTCGCTTTGCTCCATTATGGCTGTCGGCAGCTGGTGTTGTCAGCCTTGTGCAAATGCACGTTCAAGCCCGCCCTTCTAAGAAGCAATATTTCCTGGGACGCCTGGGTGGCTCAGTCATTTGAACTTCAGACTTCGGCTCAGGTCATGATCTCACGTTAGAGTCCCACATTGGGCTCCTTGCTGACTGTGTGGAGCCTGCTTGGGATTCTCTCTCTTCCTCTCTCTCTCTTTGCCCCTCCCGGACTGACTGCCTGACTCTCTCTCTCTCTCTCTCTCAAAATAAATAAGTAAAACTTTAAGAAAAATGGTATTTCCTAACTCCCTCTAGGGGGAAATTCTGGACACAGTGTGGGAGCAGATATGTCCGAACCTACGGGTTTATGGGGAAAGTGCACCAAGAAAGATTGGCGTCTTGAAGTTTGACTTTGGGCCACAGGATTACCAGTGGCTAGCGTCAAGGGCCTGGAGATGACCCAACCGGTGAACTTGCCTCAGGCTTGGAACTGTGGCAATTAAACACCCTTGACACCTTTTTCTTTTTAAATTCTAGTCGTTCCTTTTTACCTATAGCATGATTCTATTGTCATGATTATTCCTTTTTTAGTACCTTTTCTTTCCTCTATAACCCCTGCCCTGTCTGGGGTTTTCTCAATGCTCCTTGTCTTGCTTGTCTGTCTTGACTACTTGTTTGGGAGCTTTTCCACTTTCCCTGCTCATCTTTGACTTCAGCCTTTCCCAGTCTTGACTGCCACCTGCTTTCTAGGTTTTAATCTCCAGTTGCTTTTGGGCTTTGGCTTTTGTATGTTATCTCAAACTTACCATGTCTTAAAAGCTCACTTATGATTTCTAGAATACTCCCCATTTCTTCCAGTTACAATATAGTTCTCCTATTCTTTATTGACCCTTTATGGCCCTACCCACTATTGCGGTCAGGTTGCAAATCATGCTTCTTTAGTGATGTGTCTGCCTTCCTCCTTGTTCCCCCCGCCCCACTTGATTATTGCATGACCACAGCAACCTACTCCTTGGCCTTCTGGTCTCAGTTCCCCACTGGTGGGTCCCGAGGGGCTCCATAATATTTATAAAAGTACATGGACTTGGGAGTTAAACATGGGATCCAATCACTTCTGTGACTTGTGCTTAACTCTGTGACCTTGAACACGTTACTTGAGTACTTGTTACTTGAGTTTTTGTTTTTGCATGTATGAAATGGAGATCTCAGCATCTGCCTCACACAGCTGTTACAGAAGTCAGGTGAGGTAGTAAGTGTAAGAGCCAAGTAAAGGCCTATTGCCAGACACAGAGCAAGTGCTCAGCAAATGCTGCTGCCATCCCAGCACAGACTGCATCTTCAAAGTATGGAAGATTTCCATCATCGTAGAAGGTTCCATCCTGTCCCTTCCTTAGACTAAGCGACTACCATTCTGATCTCAATCCACATGGACACTTTTTTTCAGAACCTTAGGTAAGTGTATTTATACCACTGAGTTTATACACCTGTTTCTGGTGTCTCTCAGCCTCCTTTTTGGGATTCATTCATGTTGTTGTGGGATTCAGTGGCTCATCTCTTTTTATTGCTGACTAGGGTTCCATTGTATGAGTATATCTTAATCTATTCATCCATTTTCCTAGTGATGGACACCTAGGCTATCTCTAGCTTGGGGCTATTTCGAATAAAGGTCTAATGAGACTTTTTGTGGATACATGTTTTCATTTTACTTGGAAAAATACCTAGGAGTGGAATTTCTAGGTAATATACTAACTGTATGTTTAAATTCGTAGAAATTGTAACTGGAGGTGCCTGGGTTAAGCATCTGACTTCAGCTCAGGTCATGATCTCACTTTTCGTGGGTTCAAGCCCCGCATCGGGCTCTGTGCTGACAGCTCAGAGTCTGGAGCCTGCTTCAGACTCTGTGTCTCCCTCTGTCTCTGCCCCTCCCCCACTCATGCTGTGTCTTTCTCTGTCTCTTGAAAATAAATACATGTTTAAACAAATTATAAATGAAAACTGCAACTGTTTTCCATTAGTAAATGTGACAAAAGGATGTGGTCACTCCACATCCTTACCAACATTTGCTGTTGTCTGCTTTTTTCATTATAATTATTTCTGTTTGTGTGTGGCATCTCGTCGTAATTTTAATTTGCATTTTTCTCATGACTAATGATGAACATTTTTCATGTGCTTATTGACATATCTTTTGTGAACTGACTGGTTAAGTCTTATACCCATCTTTAAAATTGATTGTCTTTTTATTATTGAGTTGTAGGAACTGGTTATGTATTCTGGATTTAAGTTCTTTATTAGATATCTATGTTGTAAATATTTAATTTTGTGATGAAGTTTAATTTACTCATTTTTAAATGATCCATGCTTTTTGAGACCTTAGAAATCTTGTCTGCCTCCTAGTTACAAAGATCTTCTCTTACATTTTATTCTAGAACCTTCACAGTTTTAGCTTTTATGTGTAGATCTGTGATTCGTGTGAAAGTAATTTTGCATAGTATATGATGTAGTGGTCAAGGATTCCTTTCTTAATATGGGTACTCAGTTTTTCTATCCCTTTTTGTTGAAAAGAATTTTTTGTAAAGAATTTACTTGTTGAAATGTTTGTGACCATATATGTACGGGTCCATTTCTGGACACTGATACTGAAAATATTTGCATGACGTCATTATTTTTCTCTAATAGGTGTATACTTCTTATCTCTATCTACTTAATCAGTGACTCAGTAGCAGAGTCACTGGTGCTCAGACCTTGGTTTCTAAATACAGTTTCTTCTTGAAAGAAACTAGGGATTCTTGGAGAAGTAGCTAATGCTCAATCTGAGGCAGGAATTTCTTATTTTTTGAAACCCTTCATAAAGCCTTTTATTTTAATCTATTTTATTTAATATCTTTGAGCCAGGAATTCTATTTATTTATTTATTTATTTTAATTTAATTTAATTTTTTTTTTAATTCACATCCAAATTAGTTAGCATATAGTGCAACAATGATTTCAGGAGTAGATTCTTTAATGCCCCTTACCCATTTAGCCCATTCTCCCCTCCCGTAACCCCTCCAGTAACTCTCTATTCTCCATGTTTATGAGTCTCTTCTGTTTTGTCCCCCTCCCAGTTTTTATATTATTTTTATTTCTCTTCCCTTATGTTCATCTGTTTTGTCTCTTAAAGAGCTCATATGAGTGAAGTCATAGGATTTGTGTCTTTCTCTGACTAATTTCACTGAGCATAATACCCTCCAGTTCCATCCACGTAGTTGCAAATGGCAAGATTTCATTCTTTTTGATTGCCGAGTAATACTCCATTGTATATATATATACCACATTTTCTTTATCCGTTCATCCATCGATGGACATTTGGGCTCTTTCCATACTTTGGCTATTGTGGATAGTGCTGCTATAAACATGGGGGTGCATGTGCCCCTTCGAAACAGCACACCTGCATCCCGTGGATAAATGCCTAATAGTGCCATTGCTGGGTCATAGGTACTTCTATTTTTAGTTTTTCGAGGAACCTCCATACTGTTTTCCAGAGTGGCTGCACCAGCTTGCCTTGCCACCAACAGTGCAAAAGAGATCCTCTCTCTCCACATCCTCACCAACATCTGTTGTTGCCTGAGTTGTTCATGTTAGCCATTCTGACAGGTGTGAGGTGGTATCTCATTGTGGTTTTGATTTGTAGTTCCCTGATGATGAGTGATGTCGAGCATCTTTTCATGTGTCGGTTGGCCATCTGGATGTCTTCTTTGGAGAAGTGTCTATTCGTGTCTTTGAGGTGGGAGTTCTTAAGATGAACTTGGGACCTATTATAGCAGAAGTCCGGACACTTTCAAGGGGCCGTCAGTAGCCAAAACTGGAAACAAGTTGAACGTTTTTTTAAAAAAATGATTGAATCAGTTGACATCCATAAAACGTATTCTTTCAACATCCACTGTATTCACAATGATGCTGCAAAATGAATTCATTAGTAACTGCTGGTAGTTTCTTGCTCCCCCACCCATTCCTCCATTAGTCACATTTGCTAATTGCTGATACTCCAAAATCATTGGTCTGAAAACTGGTAAATGGCAACAAAGAAACAGTTATCAAACATCTCTGTTGCCTTTCCTTTACAAACCATATTTTATGATAACCAAATAGTTAAATGAAGATCCCTTACAGAGCAAAATGAGCTGAAAAAAGTACAAACAGAACGATAGAATTTGAAACTTACTATATTGCCACCTCTAATGAAATGATGGGACTAGACAGTGGTCGTTAGTAGGTAACAGTTGATGGGGAATTTTATAATGATTGGGTTAGGCTAACAACCCCTGACCTGGAGCAATTTTAACATTGTTAAGTGTGGAATAGCCAGACGGTGTATCCTTCCAGATATGATGCAATGCAACATGCAGAGTTCCAGCCCCAAGTATTATTGCCAAAATAATTGAACCTGAATTAAATGGAGTCTCCAGTCACTATAATTACCATTTTATAGGAAATACAGGCATAGAGGAATCCCACCACAAGAAAATCTACAGGACAAGTGTTCTAACTTTTCCAGAAATAAAAGGCATGAAAACTGCAAGCAGAAGAAAGACTGTTAGACATTAAAGGAGACTTAAGGTCTGCAACCAAATGGAAAATGTGTGGACCTGGTTTATATCCTGATTTCAACAAAATCCTACAGAAGACAGTTTTGAGACAGTTGAGTTTTGGACGTAGGCTGTGTATTGCCTATATTAAGTAGGTTTCGTTGTATTGGGTGGTAATAATGCTAAAGAAAAGAACCTTTCTCTGTAGACCGTACAGAAGTGTTTACAGGAGAAATAAGATGATGTCTGGTATTTGCCTTAAATTCCTGAAAAAGATGAGGATAGATTAAACAAGATGAGCAAAAATGCTGATAATCATCGAAGAACTGTCTTGTGACTTTCTTTGTTTTCATAATAAAAAGTTTAAATGAGAAACATGTGTGCTTTGACCCTGAAGTGAATGTTCTGGAGATGAAGAACTTTGGATATATGGCTGGGAATAGACCACTTGACATCGTACTAATGAGCTTGCTGGCATTATCACTGCTGTGAAGAAATATTTTGTGTCCTGCTTCATTTCTAATCTCCTGTGAGCACCTTCCCTGACAGCTGGTGACTTCGGCGTGTCAAGTCAGAGCTTGGCATTTGTTGCCTGCTTTTTCACACAGCAGGCTGGGAAGACATTCCATCCCAGCAGGGACACGATTGCATTCGTTGTTTGCCCTCTTTCCTTGAAGACCGAGTGAGGTCGGGTAGATCGCTCCCTGTTGCCCACCAGCTGTTTAGTCTGAAGCAGCCTGGAGATGGGTGTCCAAGGGTCCACTGCCACCTTCTGAGGAGCCACGTCCTTCTCTGCTGTTCACAGAGTGAGACTTCACCAGTACTCACCCCTCTGCACCTCGGACCATCTACATGGTGGTCACAAAGTGATCACGACCCCCCAGAGGAAAACGTCTTACAGCGTGCATTTACCACGTCCGGTGTTTCAGAGCCCTTCTGCCCTATCTGCAGCCCATGAAGGCCAAGTGCTGATTCATGGCATGTGTGTTAGCGATGCTGCCTGACTCAGACAAGAGCCCCTGGTCATGGACATGCCATAACGATCGCTTTGCTATACTGTGTGTCATTGGTGATACGTGTGATCACACCTTGTCATTGATAAAGAAACTTTGCCAATAATTCATTCTACCTTCCCTTCAAGTGTATTTACCTTCAGCTTTGTGACTTGTACTGGTCTTTGCCGTGAGCACTACAACTTTGAATGAGGCCTTTGTAGTTTTGGTTCCTCTCTGCCGTTAGTGACAAAATTAATTACTTTCAAAGTCCAAGATTTACTCTGTTTACTTGTCTAGGAGACCTAAATTGCTTTACTGGAAACGACAATGGCAGTGCTTGGAAAAGATAGTAAAGCTTAGATGGCTGTGCTTGGCAGAGTTCCCATCCAATTGATCATCTGGGAACTAGGGACAAATGGATTGCAGGACCAATGAAATCCAGCTTATGGTACAGCTCCTTACCATGCTCCCCCCACCAACTGCTGTGTAAAATACGCATTTTCGAAGATTCACTTTTCCTAGAACATTTAGATGATCTCCTGATGCTAAAGGTCCTGTTCACCATTTTAGGTTTGTAACATGGCGTGCTGTATTTTCACCGCATTTACATCTGAATTGTTGTTTTTTTTTTAATTCAAAGGCTAATGCTACATAATAGTATCAATAAAAATGCCAAATTAAGTGTAAACAGTAATGGCCCCTACTTGTGAAAATGTATTTTTTGTGACAGACTACATCAAACTGAAAGTTGCAGACCACCCGCACTGTTGATTTAATATGAGGTCTGCAGAGACACAATGATAGAACCTGGAAGTTTTTAAATTCCCAGTTTCTTAAAATCATAGTTGATCTTATATTTCAATATATTTTTGGAATGCATGCAAAAAAAAAAATGTTTCATTGGTTTATCCTCTTGGAATGACCCGATTACTTGTAGATCCTTATGTCCCCTGGGTCCACCTGTCGTCCCTGACCTACACTGTGAAGAACTGTATTTTCAGAGAACCTGGGAGCAGGACGTTCATATGCAGCACGGGATCTTCCGGCGTCAGGCAGCCCTCTGTCCTTGTGAAGCCTGTTCATGTAGGGTAGTTTCTCTTTTATTTATTTATTTATTTATTTATTTATTTATTTATTTATTTATTTAATATATGAAATTTACTGTCAAATTGGTTTCCATACAACACCCAGTGCTCCTCCCAAAAGGTGCCCTCCTCAATACCCATCCCCCACCCTCCCCTCCCTCCCACCCCCCATCAACCCTCAGTTTGTTCTCAGTTTTTAACAGTCTCTTATGCTTTGGCTCTCTCCCACTCTAACCTCTTTTTTTTTTTTTTCCTTCCCCTCCCCCATGGGTTTCTGTTAAGTTTCTCAGGATCCACATAAGAGTGAAACCATATGGTATCTGTCTTTCTCTGTATGGCTTATTTCACTTAGCATCACACTCTCCAGTTCCATCCACGTTGCTACAAAAGGCCATATTTCATTCTTTCTCATTGCCACGTAGTATACCATTGTGTATATAAACCACAATTTCTTTATCCATTCATCAGTTGATGGACATTTAGGCTCTTTCCATCATTTGGCTATTGTTGAAAGTGCTGCCATAAACATTGGGGTCCAAGTGCCCCTATGCCTCAGCACTCCTGTATCCCTTGGGTAAATTCCTAGCAGTGCTATTGCTGGGTCATAGGGTAGGTCTATTTTTAATTTTCTGAGGAACCTCCACACTGCTTTCCAGAGCGGCTGCACCAATTTGCATTCCCACCAACAGTGCAAGAGGGTTCCTGTTTCTCCACATCCTCTCCAGCATCTATAGTCTCCTGATTTCTTCATTTTGGCCACTCTGACTGGCGTGAGGTGGTATCTGAGCGTGGTTTTGATTTGTATTTCCCTGATAAGGAGCGACGTTGAACATCTTTTCATGTGCCTGTTGGCCATAGGATAGTTTCTCAAAGTGTAATTTGGGGAACCTTTGCATCATATCACCTGGGGAGCTTATTTAAGACGTATATTCCTAGGCCCTGTCGCAGGCTTCTGAGCAGACTCTGTGAGGCCTGGAAACCTGCATTTTTAAAACTTTCCCAAGGGTATCTGGTATGAGTACAGTTGAAGGACTGCTTAGAGTTTATACAACATAGAATACATACGCCTTTTCTGTTGGGTTTTTGTGACACTTTATTTATTTATTTATTTATCTATTGAGAGAGCGCGAGCGAGCGCACGGGAGAGAGGGAGAGTGGGAGAGAATCTTAATCAGTCTCCACACTCAGCATGGAGCCCGACTCAGCGCTTGATCCTGTGAACCTGGGATCATGACCTGAGCCGAAATCGAGAGTTGGATGCTCAACCAACCGAGCCATCCAGGTGCCCCTATGTTGGCATTTATGAGGCATGTTTCGCCCTTCTTTTTACCCTCAGGATTGGTCCGTCATGTCTGTGACCTGTTCACTGAAACTGCCACGCTGTGCTTGGATGTGGACAATAAGAACCACAGTGAGACGGCCGCCACCCTGCTCTTCTCCCTGCTCGATATTCTGCACGGCATGCTGACCTATACGGCCTGTGTCGTACGGCTGGCTCTGCAGGTATGGGACCTCCCCTCCCATGTCTGGAGCACCGCACCATGTGGTGCTTCTTCCCTTTCATCGTCTCCTACCTAAGCTTCCTCTGTCGTGTCTTTATGTTGGAAAAAGAACGTATGATGCTGTAGAGAAAGACTACCAGGTAAGCCATCTTTGGGCGACCAAGGTCAAGGACGGATAGTGTGATCACGGAATCTGAAAGGAAAGCAGGAGAGGCCTGTGGAAAGACCTAACCAAGCTCTGGCTGGGGAAGTCCCCCGATGGAGGGGATCATTTGCCTTATTATGAGCAATAACTAGGACTTTGAGGACTAGACGTGTGTTCAGCGCCTGTGGAAAAGACAATTCACCCCAAACTATAACCTGGATTTACTTAGCATCGTGCTATAAGGAAGGCCAGGGATGCGGGTTTATTGAGTACTTTCTGTGTTGGATGTTAAGTGCCTGCACATGCCTATTTCTCTAACCAACCGAGTCTGCTGATACTTAGATTATGTGAAAGCACACAGCCAGTATGAATCCATGGCTGTATTTTAAATCCTGGTAAAATTACAAAAGATGTGCATCAGGTGGTAGCCGCATCCCGCCTTGGGTGGGTGCAGAAGCTGGAGTTGAAAGCAAGCTGTTTTGATTCTTTGCCAGGAGTCCTAGCAGTGGAGCCAAGAAGGATTCCCCAGACCCTGGTTAACCTCTGTTATTCATCATTCTGATAAATGCTATCATTTATCCCCAGTTGAGCTGGTCAAGTGTTTAGCTTGTCTAGTGTGGTTTAATAAATAATTCCAAGATCCCCTCAGTAAACATGATAGCCCGTGTTTAACCCAATCTTGAAAAGCCAGTAGATGGAAATGGCCTTCACACTACCTGGTTGTTTTTATTTGCTCATCTTTAATGATAACAGCACTGTTAAGTACTTAGGAAATCCCAAATTATGGATTTCTCTTAGCTTGTCCTCTCTTTTCTAGAGTTTTTTTGGAGAATGTTGTTTCTTATTCCAGTTTTTTTTTTAATGCTTTTATTTATTTTTGAGACAGAGAGAGATGGAGCATGCACAGGGGAGGGGCAGAGAGAGAGCCAGACACAGAATCCAAAGCGGGCTCCAGTCAGCACAGAGCCTGACGCGGGGCTCGAACTCACGGACTGTGAGCTCATGACCTGAGCTGAAGTCGGATGCTTAACTGACTGAGCCACCCAGTCACCTCTCTAATTTCAGTTTTTGTAGTGATTTTAGGTAATTCTTCAAGGTGCAGTCAATAGGTACTCTTGCAAGATGCTTTGATGATATCAATCTGTAACAGATTATGTTTTGTAGATTGTAGATAAAAAGGATCAGACGTTTAAAAATTCCACAACATTAGAAATCATTTTATTACAAAGGATAGATTTTCAAGGGTTTTTAAAAGAAAACTCCTTAGTACAAAATATTTTCTAATTCGTTTTTTTTTTTATATTCTATTGTACCGATAGATCATTGTGTCTACTTTTTAAATTTCTTCCCCACCACTGTATATTTTACAGCTAACATCTTTCTAAATCCTCCCCCATAGCATCTGCCATGTATTGCTTTTGGCCTTGACCACCGACTTTGATCTTCATAATACCTGGTGTCAGTCTGACAGAGGTAGAGTCTTTGAGACTGAATTTGGGGAAAGGGCTGGGAAAAGAAATGGCATGTGTATCAAAGGCCCATCCTCCTTGAACACAGGCTGTAAGTACTTTCCAAACCTTCAGTCACCTCTTCCATTTATAAACATGCTCCCCGCTGGAGATTCTTTTGCATTCAAAACCTGATCTACTTCTAATAGGAACAACTGTAAAGGAGAAGAATTGAGGGTTGCCAGCCTTTAAAATGATAGGTGCCTAGCTTTTCTTTTCAGGGAGGAGAGTGATATGATTGATGCAGGAATATATACCAGGGAGGCAGGGACCATGGGAAGGCGGGTGTTCGAATCTCCATCAGGAGTTCAGTCCCTGCCTCCAACATGCCTTGTGATTCTAAATCGGTCCTAGTTTAACCTCTGGAGGGTTGTGTGGGAGAGATGTGGAAGCAGAGACAAATACATGCTCCAGATTGGCTGCTGTGGTATGGGCCTCGCAGGCTGAAATGCCTTGGATACAAGTCCCAGCCACACCACTTTCTACCTATATGACCCTGGGCAAGTTTCTTCACCTGCTTAGTACGGTTTCCTCATCTGCAGAGTAGAAATGGTAAAACTGGGGGCACCTGGCTGGCTCAGTCGGTCACAGCACCGACTTTGGCTCAGGTCATGAGTTGAAGCCCCGTGTCGGGCTCTGTGCTGACGGCTCAGAGCCTGGAGCCTGCTTTGGATTCTGTGTCTCCTTTTCTCTCTGCCCCTCCCCTGCTTGCTTTCTGTCTTTCTCTGTCTCTCAAAAATAAATAAATAAATGTTTAGGAAAAAAAAAAAAGGTAAAACTGCTGTGCAGGGTTGTCCCGAGACTTTACTGAGAGACGAAAATGTCTGCGAATATATGTAAATATGAGGTGCCTTGTATATACCCGGCTTAGGGAAGGTGAGCAGTAAATGGTTGCTGTCTCGTTAACAGCAAGAAGAAGAAAGGTGCACGCCTCACATTCCTGTTTACACAAGTCTTCCTGTGGCCCATGACTTCCTCCTGTCTGTGTCCTGGCACATGGGAGGGTACTCGGGCCATGTTTCCTGACTAAACTGACTCCTAGCAGGCTTGTGAAGTAATTTGTGGTTTGTTTTTTGTACGCATTAGCCTGGAGCAGGGCTGGGTTACTGTGATTTCAGCAGGGATCCAGAGAGGAAGGGTGTTAGCGGTCAAGGAGCTCGCAGTTTCGTCGGGAAGACCGTCACCACACAAATGGGGAGGAGATCATCATCCCGTTAACGTTTGCGAGGGTGCGGCTGCTGGAGGTGTGGGATGCCGCAGCGTGAAGGTGGGAGAGGAGAGCCTAACTTGACGGGGAGGGAGCCCAATTCGGTATTAACATCCAGGTCACCCGACTCCCCAGTCTGGTCCTTGACTATCATTTGTGAAGTGATGGAGAGCCATTAAACTGCTGTTTCTGGGCAGAGTTGGTGTTGCCGAAAGACTGAAATGTGGCCATGAGTTCTCCTTCGACTCACACGCACTTCAAGTCTATCCTTGGTGGGAGCCATATCTGTTTTGAGTATATCTTTAATATTATTATTTTTAAAAATTCTTTTAATGTTAGTTATTTTTTGAGAGAGAGACAGAACACGAGCAGAGAGAGAGGGAGACACAGAATCGGAAGCAGGTTCCAGGCTCTGAGCTGGCAGCACAGGGCTTGATGTGGGGCTCGAACTCACGAACCGTGAGATCATGACCTGAGCCAAAGCTGGACACTTAACTGACTGAGCCACCCAGATGCCCCTGTTTTTAGTGTCTCTTGAAATTATCCAGTTGTTCTCCTCTGTGGCATTCCCCTCATTGTTCTTTCCCACGAGCTACCCTCTGCCTGGTTGCTGAATCCAAGAGAGACTTTTCTGCCTTTGCCCATAATCCTCATCATGTCTCTGCTTCCTTTGCAGACTTCAGTGACCTCTCATTATCTGTGATATAATTTTCTAACTCCTTGGTGCGTCATTCAAGGCCTTGTAAGATCCAGCCCCAGGGTGCCTTCCAGCCTTTCCTGCCAGGCCTCCGTGCTCCCCATACCCACCCCAAACAGCCCACTCTCAGTATTTCACCCCATGCCTTTTGTCCTGTGGTTCCCAGCACCTGAAACACTGCTGTCCACACTACTCCCTGTAGACCCCATTCCCACCAACGAATGTGAAGTCACATGTCACCTCCTCTTACTTCCCTCCCGACCACCCAAACTGTGTCTACCTCTGTGGCAGTTTTCACACTCTGCCTTGAGCACAGTTGTTTGTTTTTTGTTTTGTTTTTTAATTTTATTTAAATTCAAGTTCACATACAGTATAATAATGGTTTCAGGAGTAGAATTTAGTGATTCATCATGTACATATAACACCCAGTGCTCATCCCAACTGGTGCCCTCCTTCATGCCCATCACCCATTTAACCCATCTCCCCACTGACCTCCCCTCCAGCACCCCTCAGTTTGTTCTATTTAAGAGAACAAACTCTTATGGTTTGCCTCCCTCTCTGTTTTTGCCTTATTTTTCCTTCCTTTCCCGTGTTTATCTGTTTTGTTTCTTAAATTCAGTATGAGTGAAGTCATATGGTGTTTGTCTTTCTCTGACTGACTTATTTCGTTCAGCACAGTTGTTTGGAAGCATGCTGTTCTTTTGGTCAAACCGTGAGACCCTACAGAGTGGGGACCCGAATTGTGTCATCCGTGGATGGTGAGCACGCGCGTGGTGATAATCGGGGCGCCCAGGGAGTGCTGCATTGTCTGGGCCCCACCATTGCAGGCAGCGCTCCATTTTGTGCTTAAACCGCTGGGGACGTTAGACTTCAACTGCCTGAGGAACTGACTGTCCCTTGTTCTCTACAGATCCTTACTTCTGTGTTAGTTTAACAGACCTCTGTTGAGTACCTACTTGTGTGCACTAGACTCGTGTAGCAGTGCTAGATATAAGGAAAAGTAAGATAAAAACAGAGAGGGAGCCAGGCCATAAGAGACTCTGAAAGACAGAGAACAAACTGAGGGCTGCTGGAGGGGAGGAGAGTGGGGGGAGGGGCTGAATGGGGGATGGGCATGGGGGGGCACTTGTTGGGATGAGCGCTCGGTGTTGTAGGTCAGAGATGAATCACTAAATTCTACTCCTGAAACCAGTACCACACTGTATGTAAACTAACTTGAGCTTAAATAAGTAAATTAAAAAAAAAAAAAGAATTGTGTTTCCCTGGCCTTTTGTTGACTTTTGTTTTTTTAAGCTGTACTCCTTTACCTCATTTTGGACAGTGCTGTGTTGTCATTTAATGTTAAAGATGGCTCATAAGTTGGCGTTCCCAGGTTTTATACGTTTAAGACTCTTAAGTTTGTGTTTCTGTCCAGAGTTCTCCCATGAAATGCATCCTTAGAAATCCAGCAGCTTTCTCAAAATGATCGCCAACACAACGCATCCTCACCTCAAATTCAACATTGTTCAAAGCTAACCCTGGGATTTGCCTCCCCCGATCACCCTGCTGCCCCAAGGCCTGCCACCCCCATCCTGCTGTGCAAACGAGCAACCTGGGAGTCATTCGTAAACTCTCTCTCCTTTTCATACTCCACATCTAATCTGTCACCAGATAATGTAGACTTTACCTTAAATACCTAATACGTCCAACCACTTCTCTCAACCCCTACTGCCCCAGTTCAGTCTACTGTCCTTCCTTACTTAGGCTGTAGCTGGGCGGGCCAAGAACATTGGATGGCTGGGAGGGGGGTAAGGTACTGTGTGGCAGTGACAGGGGCAAGAGAGTTATGGGCCAGAGGCAAAGGCAGAGGACCTAGATGGAGAGCGTAATAGCGATGTCGTAGCAGAGAGAGAATATTCTTGCTGCGGAAAGGGCCCCTTACAAAATGCACACAGTGGGCCACAGACCCAGGCCATCTAGAGGCTGCCTTTAGGGAGTGTGGTGTTAAGGACCTGGAGACAGACTGAAAGGAGAGGTGGGCCTGGGCCCCTGAGATTGTTATTCAGGATTTGTTTTTCTTTTTTTTCCTCCTGCATCCCTGCTGGGATTCCCATGTGCACAGAGCTTCCGTGGCGGTGCCACATTTTTGCAAGGAGACGAGTTTGTATTGTAGTCCTGGTATGAACTTCTCTGTTGTGCAGACAGGCAGCATTCCCCCACAACCCTTGGCAGCTTTGTAGGGAGGTGGTACCTGAGTACTGGTGGGGAGAGTCTAGATGTTTCTCGGTAACAGTAACTAATGACCATGTAGATCCCAGAGGCTGTGGAGGACTATTGGATGTCCCGGTGGGAAGAGTCCCACAGTGTGTACTTGTTCTTGTGGCCCCATCTGCTTGCTCCCGTGTGTTCGGAAAGGAAGCAGTGGCATCGCGCCCCCGCACGGCCTAGGTGCTGGTCTGCAAGACTGCCTTATCTTTCCCAAGAGAGAATCCGTTTGCTCTACAGGGTAACATGTTAGTGAGGAAAGGCCATGATTCTGTCTCACACTGTGCTTCAGAAGACGGGGATCAACAGCCAAGAATCAGAAGGGTTCAGACCTCCAGGGTGATGCTGCACATTTGTTTTCTGGAAGGAAATTCTACCTTTCTGGTAAAGTCAGTTGGGAAAGCGGGAGGTGTGGGGGTGGGGAGAAGAGAAGGAAGCTCCATGCTACGATTACCTTGGTTCCCCTTGAGAACAGAGAGGTTAAAAGGCAGGGGTCTGCTTTTCACTTGAGCCCCTGTGAGCCAGAGAAAGCAGACGGCTCAAATTCTGCCCACAGTTATGGGTCTGTTCAAATTTTCTCTTTCTTCCCGGTTGTGTTTTGGTAGTGTGTAAGTGTCTAGGAATTTGTCCATTTCTTCCAGGATGTTCAGTTTCTTGGCATATAATTTTTCATAGTATTCCCTGATAATTGCTTGTACTTCTGACAGATTGGTTGTGATAAATCCATTTTCATTCATGATGTTATCTATTTGGGTCCTCTCTTTGCTTTTTGAGAAGTCTGGTTAGGGGTTTATCAGTTTTGTTTATTTTTTCAAAAAACCAGCTCTTAGTTTCATTGATCTGTTTTTTTTTTTTTATTTATATTGTTTGTTTCTGCTCTGATCTTTACGATTTCTCTTCTTCTGCTGGGTTTCTTTGTTGTTCTGCTTCTAGTTCCTTTAGGTGTGCTGTTAGACTCTGTATTTGGGATTTTTCTTGTTTCTTGAGATAGGCCTGGATTGCAGTGTATTTTCCTCTTAGCACTGCCTTTGCTGCATCCCCAAGGGTTTGGACTGTTGTGTTTTCATCTTCATTTGTTTCCATATATCTTTAAATTTCTTCTTTAATTGCCTGGTTGACCCATTCATTCTTTAACCTCCGTGCATTTGGAGGTTTTCCAAACTTTCTCCTGTGGTTGATTTCAAATGGTGCTGGGAGAACTGGACAGCAGCATGCAGAAGAATGAAACTAGACCACTGTCTTACACCATACACAAAAATAAACTCAAAATAGATGAAAGATCTAAATGGGAGACAGGAAACCATCAAAACCCTAGAGGAGAAAGCAGGCAACAACTTCTTTGACCTAAGCCGCAGAAATTTCTTGCTCCACGCATCTCCAAAGGCAAGGGATTTAAAAGCAGAAATGAACCATTGAACCTCATCAAGATAAAAAGCTTCTGCACTGCAAAGTAAATGATCAACAAACTAAAAGGGAACCGACAGAATGGGAGAAGATATTTGCAAATGACGTATCGGATAAAGGGTTAGTATCCAAAATCTATAAAGAACTTATCAAACTCAACACCAAAAAAACCAAATAATCCAGTGAAGAGATGGGCAGATGTGAATAGACACTTCTCCAAAGAAGACATCCAGGTGGCCAACCGACACATGAAAAGATGCTCAACATCGCTCCTCATCAGGGAAATACAAATCAAAACCACACTGAGATACCACCTCACGCCAGTCAGAGTGGCTAAAATGAACAAATCAGGAGACTACAGATGCTGGGGAGGATGTGGAGAAACGGGAACCCTCTTGCACTGTTGGTGGGATTGCAAACTGGTGCAGCTGCTCTGGAAAACAGTGTGGAGGTTCCTCCAAAAATTAACAACAGATCTACCCTATGACCCAGCAATAGCACTGCTAGGAATTTACCCAAGGGATACAGGAGTGCTGATGCATAGGGGCACTTGTACCCCAATGTTCATAGCCGGACTTTCAACAATAGCCAAATTATGGAAGGAGCTTAAATGTCCATCAACTAATGAATGGAAAGAAGATGTGGTTTATATATACAATGGAATACTACTTGGCAATGAGAAAGAATGAAATCATGCCATTTGCAACAACATGGATGGAACTGGAGGGTATTATGCTAAGTGAAATAAGTCAGTTAGAGAAAGACAGATATCGTATTTTTTTACTCATATGTGGATCTTGAGAAACTGAACAGAAGCCCGTGGGGGTAGAGAAGGGGAAAAAATTACAAACAGAGAGGAAGGGGGGCAAACCATAAGAGATTCTCAAATAGAGCGAACTAAGGGTTGATGTGGGTAGGGGGCAGGGGAGAGGGGAAAATGGGTGATGGGCATTGAGGAGGGCACTTGTTGGGATGAGCACTGGGTGTTGTAAGCAATGAACCATGGGAATCTACCCTAAAAACCAAGAGCACACTTTACACACTGTATGTTAGCCAATTTAACAATAAATTGTATTTAAAATAAATAAATATATACATATATAAAATGAAAAAAAAAATGAAAAAAAAATTCTACCCATAGGCCTGAAGTCTGGAAGGACCTGGGCCTCCATGAAAAGAGTCTGGGAGTCCAGGCTAATAACCTGAGACAGGCAGTCTATACAGCCTTCTCTGAAGGCCCTGGCAGAGGTCATTACTTACAAGTAGTTGTATTTCCTCTGAGTGAAATTAAAAACAAGAAATGTGTGAATGAATTGTGCACATACTGCAGCAAACACAATAAATAGTCAGTGCCTTTTTTCAACATAAAATTATTCACCTCTGTAATGGAGATCGGGCAGTTCTGTAAAACTCCTGAGAACAGACACACCTTAGAGCCCCTCCCTTCTCATTGCCTTTTTCCATTGCAGTTTAAGGCCGTCCCTCCTAAGCAGTGTAGACCTATGTCTAATACATTGCACTGGGACATTGGACAGCTCTTCTAGATGTTATCCAAGCATGTGCACGCAGGGAAGGAAAGCATACCAGAATTATACGATGATGGCGTGCATCGTATACTGTGTATAATCATGCTCACGAGAAATGAGCACTCGTGATTTGGATTCCGGCTTTGTCACTCGTTGTCTTTGGGGCTTTTGACAAATTACTTAACTTCTCTGAACTTAAGTGTTCTCACCTGAAAAATGTGCATAAAGGCACCTCATCTCAGCATGGTTGGAAAGATAAAGTCCCATCCACAGTACATGAATGTAAACATCATTCTGTCAACGACGGCCTTGGTCTTGCTTTATCTGTGGGCCATCTGGGTCTGTCTCTGCAGCCTGAGCTGGTGGCAGTGGCACTGAGAGTACTCTTTGTCACGTTATAACACAGCATAACTTCTCAGGGTGCCATGGGGGATTGCTTCCTCAGCCCCCTTCCTCTCCTACACTGAGTGGATCTGTCTCCTCTGGCCAAACTGACTAATTTCCAAGAACCCCTTTCCCTTCTCTTGCTCAAGGCACAGAAGTCTGGCTCAGGAGGGGACACCCAAGCCGCGGAGGACCTGCTTCTGCTGAGCAAACCTCTGACAGACCTCATCAGCCTGCTCATTCCGCTGGTAAGAGCTCACCTGTTCGTGTGTCTTTCAGAGCACTCCTGAGGTGGTAGTAATTTTATTTCAATTTCACGATGCCGTGATTTTTTTATGCTACTTTAATTCTTTTCAAAGCTAGAACCAAAAGAAATTTCAGAAGATTATTTGGCCTAGAAACACTAAATTTCGACTTTATTTTAAAACTAGATGGCTTATTCATTTCAATAGGTATTTAAGGCAGAATTTCTCAAATCCGTCTTGATGAGCGTGAGGTCAAAAATTCGAGAAATGAATTCCAAGAAGGAAGAAGAAATCGCTATTATCAGTATTTCTCAAAAAGATATTTTAGAGTAGCACTCGGCATGCAGGACTCTGCAGGAGTACAGTAGGATGCACACAGGGGCCCCTGGGTAGCTCGGTCAGTTAAGTGTCTGATTGTTGATTTCGGCTCAGGTCATGATCTCACGGTTCGTGAGTTCAAGCCTCGTGCCGGGCTCTGTGCTGAATGTGGAGCCTGCTTGGGAGTCTCTGTCTCTTTCTGCCCCTCCCTGCTTTTGCTCTCTCTCAAAATAAACACACTTAAAATAGGAGCATGCACGCTGACCTAGATAATACTTCCCTAAATTTTCACAGATGTGGGAGATAAGTGAGGTTCAACGCAAACAAGTAAGACTACACAAGACCACTGAATATATGAAAAGAGCCCAGCAGGAACTTGGAGTTTGGACCAACTAAACAGTTTTAACCAAACTTAAAGAGGACCCAGTGTCCAGACACATGACTTCTACAAAGCATTCAGTCAGAGGGTGGGTTGGTGACATTCCGTGAAGACTCCTGAAAGCCTCTGCAGATTTGGGGAGCCAAGGACTGGGGGCCCCTGTAGCCTCAGGGAACTTAACCTCTTGTGGCCTCCACTCTCCACCGACTGAAGGTGGAGACAGACCTTCATTTCTCTCAGAACTGCTAGGATTTGTCCTTTTCTGCTCAGTGGCTTTCAAAGGAAGGCAAATGTAGTTTGGATGAATAATTCTGTAGACTTAATTGTGTTCAACAAATGTACGTTTGGCTCAATGGAGTAAAAAAAGTGGGGAAATCAGTCAGTTCTGGGTTATATCAAATAATGGCATGTGTGGAGTAAAGCAGTCACACAAAAAAGGTGTTGGTGGGCTCATAATGAAGTGTGGGAATAGCCCCAAACCCCAGGGTACATCCTCAAGCCCAATGGTGGAAGGATCTTTAGTGTAGAAGATCTTTTGTGTGAAGCTACATGGAAAATAGAACACTCACTGCTCAGCTCAGAGTATGGGGACTGAACTCTGGCAGCCAGCTCTCTCTTCGGCCAAGGGCAGGAAACAGATGAGGCTCCCAAAAACAGAGGAAAGACTAACACAAACCAGACTCTCTTTTATATAAGAGATTCAAAACAGCATGAAATTAAAAAAATATATATGTGTGTATATACACATATGTATAAACTGATGCAATATGTGATATATTAGATAATTATATTTATAGAGAATAAAGATTAAACAAGACAGATGAAGAAGATCTATCTTTTTAATTTTTTTTTAACGTTTATTTATTTTTGAGACAGAGAGAGACAGAGCATGAGCGGGGGAGGGGCAGAGAGAGAGGGAGACACAGAATCGGAAGCAGGCTCCAGGCTCTGAGCCATCAGCCCAGAGCCCGACGCGGGGCTCAAACTCGCGGACCGCGAGATCGTGACCTGAGCTGAAGTCGGACGCCCAACCGACTGAGCCACCCAGGCGCCCCGAAGAAGATCTATCTTAAGAAAGAAATGCAGAATCCATTATAGGCAAAACTTCTAGAACACTCTTTTTCACATGTATCTTACAGACCCAAGTTTTGGTGTTTGCTACATCCTCAGATTTGCTTTCTTTTAACAGGCGAATGTATTCCAGTTAGATATATTGTTAAACTTGTCTTTGATCTTAACTTTATTGTCTTATTTTATATTTTCTTTCTAAATTTGTTTAAACGTTAACATAAGGCTTAATGTATAAAAAAGTCTTTAACAGAACAAAAAAAAGCTACAAAGATCTGGAAGAAAATCCACAGGAGTATATACCAACTATGAACTTTTTGGTGTCCGATATGAGAGCATAGGACTGTGTAAAGAAAGGAACAAAAATACACCAGAGGAAATCCAAAAAACACTGTAGGATCAAGAGATTTAACTTCTCTTTCTCATCGCCTGACAGACCAAGTGCATAAATATAATGATGTAGAGTAGGAGTTGATAAGCCATGGCCTGCAGGCTAACTCTGGCCCCCTGCCTATTTTCGTAAATAAAGTTTTGTTGAACAGAGCCACATAGACCTTTTGTTTACATATTGTCTGTGGCTGCTTTTGCACCTTCGTAAGTGTTGAGGAGTTACAGTAGAGACCTTATAGCTCACAAGCCTATGTTATTTACTATCTGGCCCTTCCCAGAAGAAGTTTGTTTATGCCTGTATAATGAGTATAAACATTTTAATAAAATGGAGCTAAGAGAAATATATCCGTCCCTGTACCTTGAAAACAGAAACTGTACCTTCTGTTCAGTTTGCCAGACACATCTTGAAAAGTTGGTCTTGCGTTATGTTAAAAGCATATCAATAAATTCCAATAAGGAGGAATTGTATAGACCACATTCTTCAACCATAATGCAATTAAACTGGAAGGAAAAACAAGAATAGAAGATGCACTGTTAGCAAATACTATCTGTGAGCGTAAAGAATAAACCATTGTGGGGCACCTGGGTGGCTCAGTCAGTTAAGTGTCTGACTTTGGCTCGGGTCATGATCTCACGGTCCGTGAGTTCGAGCTCCGCGTCGGGCTCTGTGCTGACCGCTCAGAGCCTGGAGTCTGTTTCGGATTCTGTGTCTCCCTCTCTCTCTGACCCTCCCCCATTCATACTCTGTCTCTCTCTGTCTCAAAAATAAATAAACATTAAAAAAAAAGAATAAACCATTGTGATTGTATCAGTCTGGGTCCAATCAGAAGGCAGAAACCATACAGTGATTTAAATAAGAAAATTTTATCTTTTTTTTTTTTTTTTTAGATAATATACTTCTTTTTTTTTCTTTTGTTAATCTTTTCAGTTTCTTTATTCTTTGCTTCTTCTTTTCCCATTTTGAATTTAAACTTTAGGTAGTTAACGTATAGTGCAATATTGGTTTTAGAGTAGAATTCACTGATTCATCACTTAAATACAACACCCATGCTCATCATAACAAGTGCTGTCCTTAGTACCCATCACCCATCTAGCCCATCTCCCATCCACCTCTTTCTCAACCCTCAGTTTGTTCTCTGTCATTAAGAGTCTCTTGTGGCTTGTTTCCTATATGTTTATCTGTTTTGTTTCTTAAATTCCATGAGTGAAATAATATGGTATTTGTCTATCTGTGGTTGGCTTATTTCACGTAGCATAATACAGTCCAGCTCCATCCATGTCATTGCCAATGGCAAGATTTCATTCTTTTTGATGGCTGAGCATTATTCCATTGTGTATATGTACTACATCTTTTTTTTTCTTTTTCTTTTTTATATTTTAAAATTTACATCCAAATTAGTTAGCATATAGTGCAACAATGATTTCGGGAGTAGATTCCTTAGTGCCCCTTACCCATTTAGACCATCCCCCCTCCCACAACCCCTCCAGTAACCCTCTATTTGTTCTCCATATTTATGAGTCTCTTCTGTTTTGTGCCCCTTCCTGTTTTTATATTATTTTTGCTTCCCTTCCCTTATGTTCATCTGTTTTGTCTCTTAAAGAGCTCATATGAGTGAAGTCATAGGATTTGTGTCTTTCTCTGACTGACTAATTTCACTGAGCATAATACCCTCCAGTTCCATCCACGTAGTTGCAAATGGCAAGATTTCATTCTTTTTGATTGCCAAGTAGTACTCCATTGTATATATATACCACATCTTCTTTATCCATTCATCCATCAATGGACATTTGGGCTCTTTCCATACTTTTGCTATTGTGGATAGTGCTGCTATAAACATGGGGGTGCATGTGCCCCTTCGAAACAGCACACCTGGATCCCGTGGATAAATGCCTAGTAGTGCAATTGCTGGGTCGTAGGTAGTTCTATTTTTAGTTTTTTGAAGAACCTCCGTACTATTTTCCAGAGTGGTCACACCAGCTTGCATTGCCACCAACAGTGCAAAAGAGATCCTCTTTCTCCACATCCTCGCCAACATCTGTTGTTGCCTGCGTTGTTAATGTGAGCCATTCTGACAGGTGTAAGGTGGTATCTCATGGTGGTTTTGATTTGTATTTCTCGGATGATGAGTGATGTTGAGCATTTTTTCATGTGTTGGTTAGCCATATGGATGTCTTCTTTGGAGAAGTGTCTTTTCATGTCTTTTGCCCATTTCTTCACTGGATTATTTGTTTTTTGGGTGTTGAGTTTGATAAGTTCTTTATAGATTTTGGATACTAACCCTTTACCTGCTATGTCATTTGCAAATATCTTCTCCCATTCTGTCGGTTGCCTTTTAGTTTTGCTGATTGTTTCCTTCACTGTGCAGAAGCTTTTTATTTTGATGAGGTCCCAGTAGTTCATTTTTGCTTTGGTTTCCCTTGCCTCTGGAGACGTGTTGAGTAAGAAGTTGCTGCGGCCAAGATCAAAGAGATTTTTGCCTGCTTTCTCCTCAAGGGTTTTGATGGCTTCCTGTCTTACATTGAGGTCTTTCATCCATTTTGAGTTTATTTTTGTGTATGATGTAAGAAAGTGATCCAGGTTCATTCTTATGCATGTCACTGTCCAGTTTTCCCAGCACCACTTGCTGAAGAGACTGTCTTTATTCCATTGGATATTCTTTCCTGCTTTGTGAAAGATGAGTTGGCCATATGTTTGTGGGTCCATTTCCGGGTTCTCTGTTCTGTTCCATTGATGTGAGTGTCTCTTCTTGTGCCAGTACCGTACTGTCTTGATGATTACAGCTTTGTAGTATAGCTTGAAGTCTGGGATTGTGATGCCTCCTGCTTTGGTTTTCTTTTTCAAGATTGCTTTGGCTATTCGGGGTCTTTTGTGGTTCCATACAAATTGTAGGATTATTTGTTCTAGCTCTGTGAAGAAGGCTGGTGTTCTTTTGATAGGGATTGCATTGAATATGGAGATTGCTTTGGGTAGTAGCGACATTTTAACAATATTTGTTCTTCGTATCCAGGAGCATGGAATCTTTTTCCATTTTTTTGTGTCTTCTTCAGTTTCTTTCATAAGCTTTCTATAGTTTTCAGCGTATAGATTTTTCACCTCTTTGGTTAGATTTATTCCTAGGTATTTTATGGTTTTTTGTGCAACTGTAAATGGGACCGATTCCTTGATTTCTCTCTCTGTTGCTTCATTGTTAGTGTATAGGAATGTACCCGATTTCTGTGCGTTGATTTTATATCCTGCAACTTTGCTGAATTCATGAATCAATTCTAGGAGTTTTTTGGTGGAACCGTTTGGGTTTTCCATATAGAGTATCACGTCATCTGCGAAGAGTGCAAGTTTGACCTCCTCCTGGCCGATTTGGATGCCTTTTATTTCTTTGTGTTGTCTGATTGCTGAGGCTAAGACTTCCAATACTATGTTGAATAACGGTGGTGAGAGTGGACATCCCTGTCTTGTTCCTGACCTCAGGGGGAAAGCTCTCAGCTTTTCCCCATTGAGGATGATATCAGCATGGGGTCCTTCATTGATGGCTTTTATGATCTCGAGGTGTGCTCCTTCTATCCCTACTTTCCTGGGGGTTTTTATCAAGAAAGGATGCTGTATTTTGTCAAATGCTTTCTCTGCATCTATGGAGAGGATCATATGGTTCTTGTCCTTTCTTTTATTGATGTGATGAATCACATTGACAGTTTTGCAGATATTGAACCAGCCCTGCATGCCAGGTTTAAATCCCACTTGGTCGTGGTGAATACTTTTTTTAATGTATTGTTGGATCCGGTTGGCTAATATCTTGTTGAGGATTTTTGCATCCATGTTCATCAGGGAAATTGGTCTCTAGTTCTCCTTTTTAGTGGGGTCTCTGTCTGGTTTTGGAATCAAGGTAATGCTGGCTTCACAGAAAGAGTTTGGAAGTTTTCCTTCCATTTCTATTTTTTGGAACAGCTTCAAGAGAATAGGTGTTAATTCTTCCTTAAATGTTTGGTAGAATTCCCCTGGAAAGCCATCTGGCCCTGGACTCTTGTTTTTTGGGAGATTTTTGATTACTAATTCGATTTCCTTACTGGTTATGGGTCTGTTCCAATTTTCTATTTTTTCCTGTTTCAGTTTGGTAGTGTATATGTTTCTAGGAATTTGTCCATTTCTTCCAGATTGCCCATTTTATTGGCATTAAATAGGAGAATTTTAATATGAAACATTAGTAGCTATGAGAAAAGAGTAACCATAAGATTCAAAAAGAACTCTATAAGGTATCCTAAAACTGAGTGAGAGTAGTCAAGGAAGGACAGCCTTGACCAGGGACACCCCTACACTGAGGCTGTGGGTCAGACCTTATTGGGAAACGCTTGCAGCCCATAGAACAGTGGACAAGTCTGCTGGGTTGTCCAGGCCAGAGAAGGTTTACCATTCCTGGGAAAGCAAGAAGCAACCCTTGAGGATGCAGATGAACCCTAGCCAGGGGGCAGGCGTCAGAGGGACGGGGTGCCACTGTTGGGAGGCCTGAGGTACCCAGAATTTGTGTAGAGAGGACCACAGGAAACAAAGCTATGCGAGTGGCAGGCGAGCAGGGGGAGTCGGGTGGCCAGTGTCCGTGGGAAGCCGGGGACACACAGGTTCCCTTGGGGAGGGCGACGGGACCATCATCACAGGTCAGACTACAGCTGAGGGTTGCTGAGGGACCACCCATTCTGGACCATGGTTAGATTGGATCTCCACCAGATGCCTCCCATTCACGCTTCCGACTGGCAGACACAGCAGGAGAGCGTCCTCTTCCTGGGATGTGTCATCTCAGAGATTTTTCCCCGGCTCTTTGAGACTCCAAACTCTTACTCCTAGCAACTTGATCACCCTTATGTTCTAGTATATGGCCGGACGTCTGCCTAATGTGTGTGAGCTGTGTTGTGTGTATACCCATTGATCACCAGAGTCATTGCTTTTAAAAATGGCCTGTGACAAGAACATTGCAATATATCTTCTCTGGAAAAGATTAACACACATTTATAGCTGTGTATAAAGTGAAGAAAAATAGTACTAAGGCAATTGAGGACCTAAACTAGAGCACATACAGACCAAAGATAAATTTTACAGTGGTTGTTAAAAAATGTAATAGGTTACAGAATGAGGTGCTGGAATTGCTTTCCCATGGGGAGAAATAAACAGGCTCTCAGTTTTCATCTGACGTGGATAATTTTGGAGGTATTTCGCCTAAAGGCAGGTGGATGAACTTGTTGGCTTTTGACGTTCTTTCCAGATAATGGTCCTATTAAAGTGAACATATCCTTAAGAGAAGAGAAAACCTGTCATCCCCTAATTTATGCCCCATATTTTTACTATACACTGTAGGAGAGTCATAGTGGAAGGTAGATAGGAGACAGGGATTTTTAGTCTGTTTTGACTGTTAAACTGCTTTGAGAATCTGAGGGTCCTAGACCCTCTTCCCTGAAAAATGCATAGATTCACTTATGTGCAAAGTTCTGCACACAGGTCACAGTTTTTAGTGGGATCTTTGAACCCTCAATTGGAGCCATGGTATAAGATCTGGCTAAGAAAAGGTAGAACCAATTGACCATGACCCCTGAAGAAATGATAGCACGACGTAATTGTTTGACTGTAATATTTTATTTAAGAAGAGAAAATGGAAAGCTAGGCTATACATCCTACATGAGGTTTATAACTAACTAGATAACTAATTGCTGTAAGAAATTATGTTACGGCCTCCTTCTTCCTCAATTAGGTATTTTCAAAACTACAAGAGGTAATTGCTTTCCATTTTTTTACCTTAGCCTACATTCGAGATGCCAGTATGCAGCCTGGTTTATATGTTTCGCCATAACCATGCATTCCTTGGCCATTGAGAAGATGGCCCCCTGCAGTGTGGTCAGAGTGGGGTCCTTCCCGAGCATGAGAACATAAGCTTCCTGTCCTGCGCCGTCTCCCAAGCAGTTAACGATTCTCCCAGGAACAACATTTTAGCCTATAGCCACGAGATACTTACCAATTTGTGTTTCTGACGTCACTGTGCGATTTAAAAAATTGTGCCCCACAAAGCATAGGAGAGAAAAAGCAATTTCTTTTTTTTCATTTTCTAATTTCTTTCTCTTAAGAAGTAACCAAATAGGTTTTTCTCTTTAAATAGTAATGGGCTTGTCCGTTGTTTCTTTTGCGTGCTGCCTGCCTCACCAGTGGCCTGAAATACGGGAGATGGTTTTATGGTGATGGAGGCTGGGGGTCCCGAGTCATCCATTTGCGAGTCAAAGCCAAAAGATCGGGCCTCGTGTTAGCTCTCTAGTAAGCAGCGGCTCTAAGGAGTTACTTCCTCCATTGATAGGGCTACCTCTCTTTCCAGTTCGCCACTGGGCATCTCCATTGGATGCGCCATAAACACCTCAGCTTCAGCAGGGTTAAAACCAATCCACAATCGCCTCCTTGAAACCGTTTCTCTTGTGTCCTGTGTCAGTGAATGACATTCACTTCCCCCCAGCGGCCCAAGCCGAGAACACAGGCATCATCTTGGCCTCTTTCCCTTTGCCATCCCGCCCCATTCCGTCAAGCCACCAAAACTGACTGCCATCCCTCTTCATTCCCATGGGCGGTGTCGTAAAGGCCACCACCATCTTGTTGTGCGTGCAGGGCCACGGCGGCCTTCTCCCTGGGATCTTTGCCTGCTCTCGCCCTGCCCACCGTCTTCCTCAGTGGAGGCGGCGTGCTTTCTCTTCAGAGAAAGACTCCTGCAAACTCGCCTTCTCACTCATTGACTTAAAACCTTTCAATGATCCCCCACTCTTCGTGGATAAATTCCGACTCCTTAACAGGTTTACAAAACCATGTATGATCTGGCACTTAGTTTCTAGCATCATCCCTTGATTCTCTTTGCCCT
Source organism: Panthera pardus (assembly GCF_024362965.1). Lineage (NCBI taxonomy): Eukaryota > Metazoa > Chordata > Mammalia > Carnivora > Felidae > Panthera > Panthera pardus. Next base: position 148,663,894 of record NW_026526721.1, read on the forward strand.
GCTCTGTGTTCTGCACCCCAACTCTTTTCATTTCTTTAAATGTTCCTCCATTTCCTTGTCTCTGCCCAGAACATGCTCTTCCTCCTCCTACTTGGCCGACTCTCCCTCAGCTTTCAGCTCTTGGGCTTAGATGGCTCTTCTTTCCAGCTTGGCTCTTGGGTCTGGTGCACAGGAGGGATTTGATAAACATTTGCGTAGGAGAGCAAGCTAATTGCTGACAAATGCAGTGTATTTTCTACCTTTCCTCAGTATAACCAAGAATAGACCACGCTTGGTAGGACATAGATTCAAGTACAAATTTATCCAGAAAGTTCATCTGCACCCTTGCTCTCCTGCCCTCGCTAAGCCAGCCCCTCCTAGGACTGGTAACGATGATGCCTCGCGAGCTTGTTTGCTTTAAAATTGCATCATCTGGATTTCTCCCTAGAGGTTGACCTCTTTCTTGGCAGGAGTTGCCCTGACCTTCAGCGGGAAGCCTATATTCCTGAAATAACCCATATCCTACCTTAGACTGACAGGAAAGGATACAAAAGGGCAGGTAGCATTGCCCAAGGACTTCTGTTTCTGGAAAATTGCTATACTTATAGTAACTGCAAAATATAAAAACCCAGCCCTGGAATCACCACAGCAGCAGTGAGCATAAAATCTTCTGAGCCATCAAAATAGAAGCTTCAGTATCATTACTTTCTCTGAAAGGAGACTCCCCCCCCCCCCCCCCCGACCCCCAATGCTGGATTCTGACATTCAGCGTTTGGACTTGGGGAGCTGTAGGAAAGAAACGTCCCCAAGCTGCAGGTGTGTTTTCCGCCATGACTTCCTATACCTTTTCTTGAAGAGGTTGCAGTATAGTGGTAGGTTTTTTTAATGGCATTTTGTTGTTGGCCAGAGCCTCCGGTGTGAAGTTGAGTAGGCAAGCGTTCAGTTATGCGGTGGGGGTGCCAGAAAGCAACCCCTCTAAAGATCGTTCTCTCCCACTGATTACCCAAACTCCTGTATCCTCATTGCCCTCTTTTCAAGCCTTCTTTCAAATAGTGATGCTTGAACATGAAAGCGTGTCACGTGTTTCACAAAAGAAGATCGGGGCAGCAGGGCAGACCAATGGAAGAAAAAGAGGAAGTTTGAGGGACAGAAACAGAACTGAATGTGGAACTGTGAAACGTGGGTCATGCCAGAATCAAAGTCCAGTTAATAAAGGTTTTTGGGGTGTACTTTATTCTCTGTTCCCAGCACGCTTGTCTTGACTTAATAATTAATGGTTGAGTGTTTTATGTGCCTCCGTGAGAAAAGTGAGCGTTACTAATTGGACTCTTACAACTGGCTCCAAACGTTATTAGAATTAGCCACAAACACATCAGAATTGTTTGGTTTTATATTTGCACATCTCACTTATGTAACAAATGACCAGAAGGCAATAACAGCCTGCAGTTTTTGAAGATCCACACTTGTCCATTTTTGAAGCAGTGTCTGTAAAGAGGTGATGTTTAGGAAGAGGCCCCTTAAATTACCTAGGAATACCCCAGAAGAAAAGTGGGCAGAAGATTGGAGTGGACAATTCACAACAACAAAAGTGCAAATATCCAATGTTAATTTCACTGAATGCATTTAAGCACACTATGAATAACAGAAAATTAAATTTTTTTAAGTTTATTGATTTATTTTGAGAGAAAGAAAAAGTGTGAATGGGGGAGGAGCAGAGAGAAAGAGAGAGAGAATGCCGAGCAGGCTCCACAGTGTCAGCACGGAGCCCGACATGAGATTCAAACCCACGAACCGTGAGATCATGACCTGAGCCAAAGTCAGATGCATAACTGACTGAGCCACCCAGGCACCCCAGAAAATTAATTTTTAAAAATGCAATACAGGCTTCAAAGTTAGAAGCTTACTTTGGGGACAAAAAGAGGTAAATAAAAATATACATAGGTCCATATCAAAAGCCTTAAAATTATTTATATTCTTCAATGTAGTCATTCCACTTCTAGAAAATTTATGCACAGAAAATAGAGAAATACTGAATGACTTGTGTAAACAGGTATTTTCACAGCTTTATCTTTGGTATCAAACGCTTTGGTAATAACCTCTGTGTTGCTCAGTTAGAAATTAAATAATTTCCATTCTTAGGATAGAATGCTGTTATGCTATTAAATATATTTCCCAAGCATATTTAACAGCATGGGGAAGTATTTGTAACATAAGGGTAAGGAAAATATCAGAATATATATTAATTGTAGGATGCTAATGTAAAATGTAATAAATTTTAAAGTATGTATCATAAAAAATTCACATGTATTCAAAATGTGTATATATTTTAAATTAGCATCATTTTATAATTACTATATGTCATGATGCTCACAGAGGCAATCCTTACTTTTTTTTTTTAATGTTTATTTATTTTTGAGAGAGTGGGAGAGACCAAGTATGAGCGGGGAGGGGGCCGAGAGAAAGGGAGACACACAATCTGAAGCAGGCTTCAGGCTCTGAGCTGTCAGCACAGAGCCCGATGTGGGACTCAAACCCACGAACCGTGAGATCGTGACCTGAGCCAAAGTCGGACGCCCAAGCGACTCAACCACCCAGGCGCCCCGGCAATCCTTACTTTCACGGGGCTTTAATATGTGCACATTTCAGCCAGATAACATCAGTCCTCCGCAAGATCGTTCGGTTTTCAGTTACTTTGTTGGATTCACTCTGAGTAATTGCGTGAAGTACAGACTTTGCTGCTAGCTCTTCAGTGAACAAATCCCTGTGTACATAATTGATGTGCGTCATCATCAGTGACCAGTCGTGCACTTACGTGAAAATCTGCCAACGATTGGTCACGGTACATGTATTGTTTAGTTCACACGCAGCAAAGCATGTAGTTACGTTGCCTCCTTGTCTTCCAATGATAAACCCATGAAGCATTTTACAAAAGCGGATAATTGAGAGAATTGTGCAACAAAGACAGAAGGGCAGCAAAGAAGCTAAAAGCAATTAATGATGCAAGGGAAATTTAAAACTAATGTAACCGGAGTTGCAGGAGGAACAGCAGACGTCAGGAATGTTGACAATGGTTAAGAGGTTCTAGATAGGCAGCCAGAGGAACTTAGTGGAAGTGAAGTCATCTACATAAATGAAGAAAGTGATTTTGAAGAAAAGAAGGGAGCCTCAGAGGGAGCAAGGCAGGCAAAAAGAAAAAAAAAAGGCAAAAACAAAAACAAGAAAACCTTCACATTGCGAGAATCCTGGGAGATATTTTCCAACAGTGAAAGCATAAAGGATAAAATGTTGGGAGGTGAGCCAGAGTTAGAAAGGAGCATGACAGTTGCCCAAGGCATAGAAAAAATGCTCTCTCTGTATGGTGAGTTACATGACAGAAAAGCAGCAAGCACCATGCAAACTACTCTCGATAAGTATTTTCTCAGAACAACAAAAACAAAAAGAAACCCTTAATTCTCACTGTTTGTAATGTTTTGGATTACAGCAGTCAATATCAGGTTTGCTGTTTATGTATTCTTCTGCACGTTTATAAGACACACACACACTTAATCTTGATATTGAAAGTTTTTAATGTTTTGATAAACTTTAAAAGTCGTGGCACAGTTGTAACTTCCCCACTCATTAAGATCATTTTGCGTGGTTAAAATTTGCCTGGTCATTTTTACGGTCCCCTCCGACCACGCAGAGTAGGTAGTCAGGACAGACGTACTCTGCACTGGTTAACTCTGGGTGGTAGGAGGACATGTGATTTCTGGTTTTTTTTAGTACCATCTGTAGCTTTCAGCTTTTATAAATTGAACATTTGTTACCTTCATAATCATAAAAGGTTTTAAGTCCTCCTTTCTACCTTATATAATCCCATCTTACTCAGCAGAAAACAATTTATACTATCGAATTTCTATCTTCTCTGCCCTTTCCCAGCTTCCTACTACCCTCTCGTGAATGAGAGACCTCCCTTTGCCGTCAGCCAACAGCTGGTCTTTGTTGTTGTTGTTGTTACAACGCGAAGTCGCCTTCCACTTCGTCTTCCACGGTGTCCTCAGGACAACTTTTCTTTCAGTGAAGTGTGGAGCAGCAGTTTCAGCCAGAGACTTGCAGCTTCCTGACAATAGATTCTTGAATTACAGAGATCCAGAGTATACTCCTCCGAAAATGTACGGGATCTCCAATATATCTTCATAAGCATTATGCGTAAGATCAAGGAACGGCCGCAGACTAGCCAATTCATCACACAACAAAAGATAGCAAAGCCTCTAATAGGCTTACAGGTGCCCTCGGGCCCGTGGAGGGAACAACTAACTACGTGAGCTGGGCCAAGGATGAAGGGCTGGTTGAATTTTTTTCCAACTTTTTTTCTTGTAAAATACACATAAAATTTACCATGTGAACCATTTTTGCGTATACAGTTCACTGTTACTAAATATATTCATAATGTTGTACAGTCATCTACTGTCCATCTCGACATCTCTTTTTATCTCGTGAAACTGATAGTCTATACCCATTAAGCAAGACCCTCCCATTCCTTTTTACCCCAGCCCCTGGCAGCCACCATTCTATTTCCTGTTTCTATGATTTGACTACTCTAAGTACTTCGCATAACGGAGTCATACAGTATTTGTCGTTTTGTGACTGGCGTCTTTCAGCATAATGTCCTCAGGGTTCATCCATGTGTTAGAATTCCCTTGCTTTTTGAGGCTAAATAATATTCCCACGTGTGCGTGTCCTGCATTTTGCTTATCCATTCATCTGCTGATGGATGCTTAGGTTCCTTCCCACTCCTAGCTGTTGTGGATAACGCTGCTGTGAACTCGGATGTACAAATGTCTTTTCAGACTCTGCTTTCAGTTCTTTGGAATATATACCCGGAAACAGAATTGCCAGATCCTGTGATAATGCCGCCTTTAATTTTTTGAAGAACCGCTATTCTGTTTTCCGTGGCAGCCATTCCGTTTTGCATTCCCATCAATAGTATGCAAGAGTACACATTTCTCTATATCCAAACAAACCAGCTTGTCGTTTTCTGTCTTGTTGATAGTAGGCATCCTAATGGATGGGAGATGATATCTCATTATAGTTTTGACTTGCATTTCCCTAATTATTAGTAATATTGAGCTTCTTTTCATGTGCGTATTGTCACTTGAATATCTTCTTTGTAGAAATTTCTATTCAAGGTTTTTGCCCATTTTTTAATCTGGTTGACTTTTTGTTGTTGATTTTTAAGAACTCCCTATACATTCTGGATATTAATCCATTTTAAATATGTTATTTGAAAACATTTTCTTCCATTCTGTAGACTGATTTTTAATTTTTTGAAATGTTTATCTTTGAGAGAGAGAGAGAGAGACAGAGTGCGAGCAGGGGAGGAGCGGAGAGAGAGACACAGAATCTGAAACAGGGTCCAGGCTCCGAGCTGTCAGCGCAGAGCCTGACGCGGGGCTCCAACCCATGAACCGCAAGATCATGACCTGAGCTGAAGTTGGATGCTTAACCGACTAAGCCACCTAGGCACCCCAGTTGATTTTTAAAAATTATGTTGACAGGGGTGCCTGGGTGGCTCACTTGGTTAAGTGTCCAACTCTTGGTTTCAGCTCAGGTCATGATGTTCCAATTTTGCGGGTTCAAGCCCTGTCTTGGGCTCTGTGCTGCTAATGCAGAGCCTGCTTGGGATTCTCTCTCCCTCTCTCTCTCTCTCTCAAAATGAATAGATAAACTTAAAAAAAATGTTGATAGTATCTTTTGATGCCCCAAATTTTCATGAAGTCCAGTGTGCCTGTGAAAACTTTTCATTTGTTGCCTGTGCCTTTGTTGTTATATCCAAGAAATTGTTGCCAAATCCAGTGTCATGAAGCTTTTGCCCAACGTTTCTTCTAAGAATTTCATAGTTTTAGGTATTAGATTTCAGTCTTTGATCCATTTTGATTTAATTTCTGTATATGGTGTTAGGTCTACCTTCATTCATTTGAAAGTGGGTACCAGTTTTCTCAGCATCATTTATTGGAAAGACTGTCCTTTTCCCATTGGATGTTCTTGGCACCTTGTCAAAAACAAGGTGTGTGTGTGTGTGTGTGTGTGTGTGTGTGTGTGTGTGTGTAAGGATTTGACTGTGTGTGTGTGTGTGTATAAGGATTTGACCGTGTGTGTGTGTGTGTGTGTGTGTGTGTGTGTGTGTGTAAGGATTTATTTCTGGACTCTCTATTCTATGTTCTGTTGGTCTCTATGTCAGTCTGTATGCCAGGACTACAATGATTGAAGTACTATCATTTTGGGGGTTTTTTGTTTGTTTGTTTTAGAGAGTGTGCTAGCAGGGGAGAGGGGCAGAGGGAAAGAGAGTATCTTAAGCAGGCTCCATGCTCAGCCTAATAAGGGCCTCAATCCCACAACCCTGGGATCATGACCTGAGTCTAAATCAAGAATCAGACACTCAACTGGCTGAGCCACCCAGGTGGCCCTAATTACTGTAGTTTTATAGTAAGCTTTAAAATCAAGAAGTCTGAATCATCTAGTTTTGTTGTTCTTTTTCAAGATTGTCTTGGCTATTTGGAGCCATTTGAGATTCCATATGAATTTGTAGAGGGGTTTTTCTAGATCTAGAGAAAACATCGTTGGGATTTTGATAGGGATTGCACTGACTCTGTAGGTTGCTTTGGGTAGATTATAGTGTATTACATTGATCCCTTTTTATATGTAGAGTCATTCTTGCATCCCAGGAATAAATCCCACTTGTTCATGACATCTAGTACTTTTAATATGCTGTTGCTGAATTAGGTTTGCTACAGTTTTGTTTGTTTGTTTGTTTGTTTTTTTAGAGGATTTTTGCATCAGTGTTTATCAGGGATATTAATCTGTAGTTTTCTTGTAGTGTCCTTGTCTGACTTTGGCATCAGGATGATCCTGGTCTCTCAAAACAAGTTGAGAAATGTTTCCTTCAATTTTGGGGAAAATTTTGAGACAAATTAGTATTCGTGCTTTTTTTTTTTTTTTTTTCTTAATGTTTGATAGAATTCACCAGTGAAGCCATCAGGTCCAGGGCTTTTCTTTGTCACGAGATTTTCGATTATTGATTGAAAGTCTTTACTAGTTGTACTTCTATTCACACTCTCTATTTATTTGTGATTTAGTTTTTGGTAGGTTCTGTATTTGTCCAGGAATTTGTCCATTTGTCCAGGAATTTGTCCATTTCTTCTAGGTTATCCAATTTGTTGGCTTACAGTTGTTCTTAGTACGGTCTTCTAATCCTTTTTAATTCTGCATAATTGGCTATAATATTCCCATTTTAATTTTTGGTTTCAGTAATTCGAGTCTTTTCTCTCTTTTTTTTCTGTCCATCTGGCTAAGGTGTGTCCATTCTGTTAATCTTTTAAAAGAACCAGCTTTTGGTTTCATTGACTTTTCACTAGTCTTCTGTTCTTTATTTCACTTATCTCTGCTCTAATGTTTTTTGTTTTATCCCTTCTCCTAGCTTTGGGTTGAGTTTTTTCTTTTTCTTTCCCCCTAGTTTCTTGAGTTGTAAAGTTAGGTTGTTGATTTGAAATATCTTTTTAAATATAAGCATTCATAGCTATAAATTTCCCCCTTAGCATTGATTTTGCTATGTCTCATAAGTTTTGGTATGTTGTGTTTTCATTTTCCTTCATCTCTAAGTAGTTTCTACCTTGCCTTATGATTTCTTCTTTGATCCATTGGTTGTGTATGAATGTGTCATTTAATTTCCATAAATTTGGGAATTTTTTAGTTTTTGTTTTATCACTGTTTTCTAACTTCATCCTGTTGTTTTTGGACAAGATCATTTGTATGATACCTATTTTTTTTTAATTTTTATTTATGTATTTATTTTGAGAGAAAGAGAGAGCGTGAATGAGCAGGGGAGAGGCAGAGAGAGAGAGAGAGAGAGAGAGAAAATCCCAAGCAGACTCTGCACCATCAATACAGAGCTGATGCCTGGCTCGAACACATGAAACTGTGAGATTATGACCTGAGGAGTTGGATGCTCAACCACCTGAGCCACCCAGGCACCCCATCTATCTTTTTAAATCTGTTGAGAGTTAGGTCACTTCTCTTTTCATGCTTCCAAGATTCTCTTTGTCTTTGGCCTTTGAAATTATAAGTATAGTGTGTCTCTGGTTTTTTTGTTTGTTTTTAGTTCATTTTACTTGGAATTGATTGAACTTCTTGGATGTTTATATTCATATCTTTCATCAAATGTGGAAAATTTTCAACCAATCTTTCTTCAAATATTCTGTCTACCCCTTTCTCTCTCCTTCTTCTCACACTTCCACAGTATGCATATTGGTCTACTTGATGGTGCTCTATAGGTCTGTTAGGCTCTGTTCACGTTTCTTCAATCTATTTCTTTCTGTTCCCCAGCCTCGATAATATTCATTTTCCTATCTTAATGTTCACTAATTCTTTCCTCCTGCTCAAATCTGCCTTTGAATCTCTATGGTGTATTTTCCAGTTCATTTATTGTACTTCTCACCTGCATAATTTTTTTGGTTTCTTTTTTAGATTTTTCTTTTTATTTATGTTTACATCTTGTTCATACACTGTTTCCTTGAGTTTTCCATACAATTTCCTTTAGTACTTTTAGAGCATATTTAAGATTGTTGCTTTAAAGCCTTTGTCTAGTACATTTGCCATTAGGGTTTTTTCAGGGACAGTTGCTGTTTATTTACTTTTCTCTTTTGAATGTGCCGTGTTCACCTGTTTCTTCGTATGCCATGCTGTCTTAAAAAAATTTGTGAGAGCCGGACATTTGAATCTAATAATGATAACTCCGTCAATTAGATTTTCCAACTTCCCCAGGGTTTGCTATTTTTTTCTTGTTGTTCATTTACTTATGTTTGTGGTTGCTGTAGGCTGTCTGGATGCTAAGGATCAGTTTGCTGTGTGAATACAGGGTCTTTTCAGGTCTTTTCTGAGTGTGTGCCTTTCCCCGGGCACAAGTGGTGACTTTCTGATTTTCTCAGTATGTGTAGTTGCTTTTTATCGTCTGGTTTTCAAAAGAGGAAAAACAGAAAAATGAGGTGGGGGTACGTTGTGAGGAGAGGTGAGGGAGAAGGATGCTGTCTTTTAAATATGGAAGTCACTCTATCTAGAGGGAGAGGAACTTGCCACAGTGAGAGAGGTATATAATAAGAGTGGCTGCCTTTTTGCCTGCACCTCTGTGATCAGAAGCAGTAGTAGTCAGTGATTAAAGAACAGATTCCTGATATTTGGAGGACTGAATCCTTTTTGTCTACCCTAGCGTCTATAAGCTGCCCCCAAAACACATGAATGACTGTCTGCCATGGGGCTTGGGGTGGGGAATGGGTAACTACCACTGTGCTGAGAGCTGGAATTGAACAAAATTAACCTCAATTTACTGTCCAAGCCTTCTTCTGTCGTTGTAAGCCTTCAGTAGGTTCCAGAATTCCAGAGTAGTTGCATCGGACAGATTCTGCTACTGCAATTGTTGTCTAAGTGGGGAGACAGATTCCTGCTGCCTTTTACTCTTACCCAGATCCTCCAGGGCTTTTTTAATTTTGTTGGAAGAATGGTTGACAATGTGCCAACCGCATGTGGGTTGAGGATGGGTGAAGGACCGAAGGATTGTGCATCCCAGGTAGAGGACATACTAATCGGCATAAATTATCATTGGAAGTTTGAGGCTCTGAAGGTAACGGTAGGGTTGGAACTCAGGGTGTTCTAAAGAAATGCACTTTGCAAAGTTGTCGGGGACAGATAGCGAAAAAAATATGTAAGCCTTTTTACTAAGTATAAATCTTAATTAAATAACCATTATCACTTTATTTTTTTTAAGTCAGATGAAACCTGGCATTCTCAATGGATGCTGAAATTAGTGGGTAAACGTATAATGAGAAATAAGAAATAAAATCTCAAGTTACTTCTCCACAAGATACAAAAGAAACACTTTTGATTGTTACAGTGCACAGAACTGTCACCACTCTAAGCAAGCGATCAAAGTTAGTATCACCAGTGATAAGCTTTATGGACATCCTGTACCTACTGGTATAGAATGCACTAAAAAATGTACAACATCACTTCTCTGGTATTCCTGGGAAAAAAAAAAAAAAAGCATTACCAAGATTTAATCACGAGAAAACATCAGACAAATCAAAGTATCTTCCACACTAACTGGCCACTCGTCTTCAGAAGTGTGGAGGTCAGTAAAATCCAAGAAAGACTAGACGGACCATCACAAGTTGGAGGAGACTAAGGAGGCACAGCAGCTAAATCCTATCTGAATCCGGCTTGGATCCTGGACATTAGTGGAAAAACTGGCGAAACTTGAGTAAGGTCTATAAATTCGTTAATAATAATGTCTCCATGTTCAATTCTTGTTTGTGGTAACTGTACTATGGTTCCATAAGATGTTACTATTTAGGGCAGTAAAGTGCACTCATTTTTCCTATTTGTCGTAGCTCATTTAAGTCCCAAACGGTATCAGAATAAAAAATTAAAAATTAAGGACTTCGAGAAAGGAAGAAATCTGGCTCCCATATGCCATCACTTTTTTTTTTTTTTTTTTTTTTTTTACTACAAAAGCCCTTCTCCCTGAATTGACTTTCTGCCGTAAAATTCTTGAAGGTTATCTTGTTTCCCAAGAGTGTGGTGCTTGGAGTTCAGTGTCCCTAGCTCTTAGGCACTGCCTCCTGATAGTCCCTTCTGAAACCTGCCCTGTGTGGCCTGCCCTTTTTTCCCAGTTGTGAGCCCTTCTTGTAGTTTGGCCACTTCCTGTCTCGCAGTTCTTCAAGCTTTTAGGTCACAGAGAGCCAGCTCTCAGGTTATTTTGAAGAATCTACGGGAAACTGAGGCATCATTTTTTCTAATGTGGATCATCCAGCATAGCTGTGTTTAGTCTCATTCTGGGGCAATAATGGTGCATTTTTGGAAGAATTTTAAGCAAGAGCGTGCTATCAGATTTTTTGCTTCAGCCTGAGTACTGAGTTGCGATGAAGCTGAGAGGAGGAACAGAACGAGGTGACCAGGGTGCCCAGGACAGAAAGTTGCACGAGGAGGGGCACCTGGGTGGCTCAGTCGGTTGGGCATCTGACCTCAGCCCAGGTCATGCGTTCAATCCCCGCATCGGGCTATGTGCTGATGGCTCAGAGCCTGGAGCCTGCTTCAGATTCTGTGTTTTCCTCTCTCTCTGCCCCTCCCCTTTTCCCTCTCTCTCTCTCTCTCAAAAATAAATAAACATTAAAAAATGTCTTAAAAAAAAAAAAAAGAAAATTGCACAAGGAGAGAACCTCAGAGATCTACAGAGGGTTTCTCTTAGATATTCTGCAGGGTATGTGTGTGTGAGGCAGCAACCCAAGGCCAGGGACCAAAACACCCATAAGGATTAGAGAGTAGTGTCAGTTACGCACACATGGGCAAAAATAGTTCTTTTTCCCATCAGACAGACTGGAAAAAATTCTTAACTCATGGAACATTGGAAAAGCTACTCAGGAAGATCTTGGCTCAGCGGTGGGGAATAATTAGTCCTAGGCTGAATGCTGCTCCTCCAAACCCACCTAACACATCATAAAAACAAGATCTGAAGGGATCGAACTGTTTCTAATTAACAGAACTGCCTCCAAGGGGAAAACAAATCTCACAAGTATTTTTAGGAATACGCATATATCAAGCACTCAACAGGGTTAAATTCATAGTGTGTAGCATCTCTCCCAAGGATAATTGACCATTTAAACTACAGTAACAGCTATATGTGTCGTGAGCTTTATAAAAGCATGTGTGTATGTAAAATGCAAAATCTGGGAGGGAAAAGGTGAAAGTCTGCTACTGAACGTTTCTTCCACTAATGTGAAATTCTGTAATATGACTTGAGAGGTCGACTTTGTTATGTTAAAGATGATACTATTAAACCCTAAAGCAGCCACTGCACAAGAGAGTCATAACTCTAATCAACCAAGGAGATAATAATAAAAAAATATTTTATTAAAAAGAAGACAAAAAAAGAGAAAAACGAGAACAGAAACTTCTGGAACAAATAGAAAACAAATGGCAAAAAGATAGACTTAAACCTAACAGTATGAACAATCACAAAAAATGTAACCAGTCTAAGCACCTCAAATGAAAGTCAGTAATTGTCATATTGGGTCAAGAACCAAGAGCCAACTATATACTGCCTAAAAGAAACTTACTGTAAACATAATGACATGAGTAGGTTAAAAGAAAAAGAATGGAAGAAGATGTGCCCTACTACTACGAGTCAAGAGAAAGCTGGAGTGACTATTTTAATATGAGACAAAGTGGATTTCAGATCAAAGAATATTACTAGGGATATAGAAGGTCATTTTCTTTCTTTCTTTTTTTAATGTTTATTTTTGAGAAAGAGAGTGCCCCGCAGGCTCAGTGCTGTCAGCGCGGAGCCCAGTGAGGGGCTTGAATTCACAAACTGAGATCATGACCCGAGTTGAAATCAAGAGTCAGATGCTTGACTGACTGAACCACCCAGGCGCCCAGGAAGGTCGTTTTCTCATGATAAAGTGATCAGTTAATCAAGTAGGCATAATAGTCCCAAATAAACCACATGAAACAAAATCGTGTTGGAAGTACAAGGATGAAAAGATAAATGCAATTTTAGTCAGAGATTTCACTACCCCTCTCCTGATATTTGATAGAACAGGTTGAAAGAAAACGTAAGGACCGAAAGGGCTTAAAAAAATAGAATCTCTTCCTCACATCCCTTCAAGAAGTCATTCCATTTGCTTGACACTGCTTAAAATTCCTTTCATTGAAATCAAAATATCAGGCTTGGATTTCCTCCTTGGGAGAGTTAACAAATCAATGTACGTGCATTTCTAGCAAGTCAATGATGGCATTCAGATTGTTTCCATTTTCATTTGGGGCATAGGTGGTAAAACGGAAAGGCTTGGTGTTCGTGAGGTGGGGCAGGGATGCTCCTAAGAGCGCACAGGACAGTTGACCTTCAACCTAGGCCTCAGAAACCTTTCTCCGTTCCAAGAGTGGCCAGAACCTAACCTCAGAGGCACCCCTTACCTGTGTCAGTGGGAGCCGTGGGGGCTGTTTGGTCTGCCCAGAGTGTAGCGTATTAAGACACAGAAACCAAGCAAGGCAGCATCTTACTGCTAGCTCTTTTCCCTCTAAAGATACCTGACAGTCTCTCCATCAGATGGAGAGAAATATCTGGAGTGTACTTTAGCTTCAGCATCTTGAGCATTTTTCCAGATACACCTTATCATTTTTAGTGAACAGTGAATTTTTTCCTAAATATAGGATTTGAAATGCCAGACTCAAATCTGATAGGTACCTCCCAGCTTCTTGGGTGACTCAGAAGCACACATCCCTCCCAGTCTTTTTGCCAGTGGCCAGCACAGTAGGAAAACTTCATAAATATTTACCAGTTCTGCAATCCTCACAGTAGCTGCTATCAACAGAATTCACTCCAGCTCTGCCAGTAAAGGTCAACATACTGTTCTGTTGAGTGGAAACAGAACAATTTGGTTGGCTTTCCTGTGGTGGTAAATAAGCTCTGTAAGTGCTGTGATACACACACACATATATATTGGGTCTCCAAAATAAGTACTAGATATGACTTAGCATAAAACTCTAGGTTGAACGTTAAAATGTTGTCCTTCTACTTTCTGACTCAGTTCCATGTCTTGGAGTCTGTGCTATACCCTTGAAATGACTAGATTAGTGACTTTAGAAAACAGAAGACGAGGTTTTTGGATCTGTATCACTTGTGATGATTGCTAATTGTAATTGATGTTTGAGGACTTTCCTGAGGGAGCTGGATTGTGTCCCTTCGCTGCAGAGGACATCACCAGCAGTCTCTTCCCAAGCAGACTATTTGGGGCAGGTAGCCCATACCTTGTCCTTATCCAGTGACCCCGTGCAACCAGTTGTTGACACAGTGTGTAAAGGCAGCATTATCATCCAGTTCATCTGAAAGCTTGACCAGGAGGTAAAATGACCATTTCCTGCCACCAGGCTAGTGGTTGGATAAGAAGAGCTCTGTGGGCCTCTTCAAACTCTATGATTGTAAGATTCACCTGAGATAATGATAAATACCTAATATCAGTTTGAAATGGCATAGTGTTTTTAAAACACATCAACCAGAAATATTCTTTAAAAATATTGGTTATATGCAGTTCCATTTTCCTACTTTTAGAGGATCTGTTGGGAAGTCCTAGCCACAGCAATCAGACAAGAAAAAGAAATAAGAGGCATCCATATTGGTAAGGAAGAAGTTAAACAGTCACTGTTTGCAGATGACATCATTCTCTACATAAAAAAAACCCTAAAGACTGCAGTGAAAAAAATTTAGAAGTAATAAATGAATTCAGGAAAGTTGTAGGATACAAAATTAATACCCAGAAATTGGTAGCATTTTTATACACTAATAATGAAGTAAGAATAAAGAAAAGAGAAATTAAGAAAATAATTCCATTTTCAGTTGTGCCAAAATAATAAAATACCTCGGAATAAAGGAGGTAAAAGACCTGCATTCTGAAAACTATAAAACATTGATTAAAAATATTGATGATAACACAAACAAATGGAAAGGTATTTCATGCTCATGGACTGGAGGAATTAATATTGTTAAAATGTTCATACCACCCAAACCAATCTACAGATTCAGTGCAATCCCTACCAAATTACCAACAGAATTTTTCACAGAACTAGAACAAATAATACTAAAATGTGTATGGAACCACAAAAGACGCTGAATAGCCAAAGCAATTCTGAGAAAGCAGAACAAAGCTGGAAGTAACCTAATTCCAGATTTCAAGATAGACTATAAAACTGTAGTAATCAAAACAGTATGGTACTGGCACAAAAACAGACACACAGATCAATGGAACAGAATAGAGAGCCTAGAAATAAACCCATGCTTACATGGATAATTAATCTATGAAAAAGTAGGTAACAATATACCACAAGGAAGAGACTGTCTCTTCAATAAATGGTGCTAGGAAAACTGGACAGCTATATGCAAAAGAATGAAACTGGACCGCTTTTTAACACCATACACAAAAATAGGATTAAAGACCTAAATGTGAAAACTGAAACCATAAAAATTCTAGAAGTGCACAAAGACGGTATTTTCTCTGAAACTGGCCATAACAGCATTTTTCTAAATATGTCTGCTAAGGTAAGGGAAACAAAAACAAAAATAAGCTACTAGGAATACATCAAAACAAAAAGCTTTTGCACAGCAAAGGAAACCGTCAACAAAACAAAAAGGTAATCTGAATGGGAGAAGGCATTTGCAGATGGTGTATCTAATAGTAGGTTAATATCCAAAATACATGAAGAACTTCTAGGACTCTGCACAAAAAAAAATTTTTTTTGATTAAAAAATGGGGAGAAGACCTGAATAGGAATTTTTCCAAAAAAGACAACACACATGTGAAAAGATGTTCAATTTCACTCATCATCAGGGAACTACCAATCAACACCACGATGACATCTTACCTCCCACCTGTCAGAAAGGCTAAAATCAAGAAGACAAGAAATAACAAGTATTGATGAGAATATCGAGAAAAAAGACCCCTTGTGTATTGTTGGCGGGAATGTAAGTTGGTCCAGCCACTGTGGAAAACAGTATGGAGGTTCCTCAAAAACTTAAAAATAGAACTACTAAATGATCCAGTAACTCCACTGCTGAGTTTTTACCCAAAGAAAATGAAAACACTAATTTAAAAAGATATATGCACCCCTGTGTGTATTGCAGCATTATTTACAATAGCGAAAATATGGGAGCAATCTAAAAGTCCCATCAGTAAGTGAATGGAAGAAGATGTGTGTACACACACACACACACACACACACACACACACAAGAATATTATTCAGCCGTTAAAAAGGATGAGATGTCACCGTTTATGACAACATGGATGGGCCTAGAGGGTATTATGCTAAGTGAAATAAGTCAAACTAAGAAAGACAAATGTTATATGATTTCAGGCATGTGTGAGATCTCGGAAACAAAAAACAGAATCAGACCTATAAATACAGAGAACAAACTGATGGTTGCCAGAGGGAAGGGGGCAGGAGGGTGAATGAGCGAGATGGGTGACAAGGAGTGGGAAGTGCAGGTTTCCGGTTATGGAATGAATAAGCGAGGGGAATAAAAAGCACAGCCTAGGGAATATAGACCATGATATTGCAGTAGCATTGTGGCGTGACAGATGGTACCTACAGTTGTGAGCATTGCACCACGTGTAGAGAGGTTGAATGTTGTCCACAGGCAACTAATGTAGCATCGTGTCAATTGTGCCCAAATAATAAAGGAAGTAAAATAAAAATAGAGCATCCCTTGGGCCAACAAGTAATTGTCCTCTTATTTAGATCAAAGTTACGATTTATTCTTCTCTAGAATTTTATTGAGCAACCTGCGACTTCCTTTAGGCCATGCCTGCATGATCTGGTGAAATAATTGGGTAACACCGACCTCGTTGGATTTGACCTCATTAGCGTACTTCTTAGACGTCAGTTTATCATTCCTTTGCATTATAAACACACGGATGTATCTTCTAGTGGGTACTTTTATTTTCACTTTGACTGGATTCCCTGCAGTCTCTAGGAGGTTTTCTGTAGTTGGCTTGTCCTTGGGATGAAGCCGTCTTTAGGAACAGTAGTGTGACACCTCTGAAAACATGGCATGCAGAGCTCATTGGCTGTGATCATTCCACCATCAGGGGCATGCCTGTGGGCCTGCACATTTTCAAATGGAGCAGACAACCTCTCATTTTACAGAGAAGTAAATTTAAGTGTACGTTGTGCGGTGAAGCTATTTCCAGCTTTCTTTTTGTCAGTGTGAATTGAAGGGTAAAATTTTCAACTCATAACTTATTTTGTAATTATGGTTTAGCACATAATTAAAGATAGACTTGAGGCACAAAAACAGGAAACTCACATTTCATGTAAATGAGACCTCAAAGCTGTTTGGAATGTGGAGACCAAGATAATTACAAAATCCATCATGCAGAAACACTGCAAATACAGAAAATTCAATGTTTAACCCAGTGATCAGTTTCTCTTAATTTATCACTGAAACATAAATTGAGTATTGAAGAACTGAACTCCTTTTTGTGTAGCAGTTATTGTTTAATAATTAGTTGAAAACACTTTGAGCATTAATACTGAGCAAATACAAAATACCGACACACAAAATAATTGTAAAGTAAGGTATTTCCATGCCAGGGTCTCACATACATGATACCACAAAGCACAAACAAAAAAGGAAAAAGTAGGCAGTCATCCTGACGTATGGGCAGAATAGCTCCCTTCTGAGTTTCTAGTGAATGTGCATGACTTCGAGTGAAACATTTTTCTGGGTGTGTCTGTGAGGGTGTTTCTGGAAGCGAGTGGCATTTCAAATGGTAGGCTCAGTGAGGCCGATTGTCCTCGCCAGCGTGACTGGGCCTCATCCAGTCCCTTGAGGGTCTAAATAGGACAGAGAAGGAAAAGAAGGGTGAGTTTGCTCTGTGCTTGAGCTGGAACCTTTAAATTCTCCTGCCCCCATACGTTGGAGCTCCTGGTTCTGGGCTCTTCAGACTCAGAGAAGGTTTTACCCCATTGCCCCCCCACCCCACCCCGCCCCGCCCCTGCCCTGGCAACCCCGGATTTCTGGCCTTTGGGTTTAGATGGGAACTAGACCATCAGCTTCCCTCAGCCTGTGGGTGTGGCAGGCTGTAGAACTTGTCAGCCTCCATAATCATGGGAGCCAGTCCTTCATAATAAACCTGTCTTCTGCATACGTGTATATCTCCTGCTGGCTCTGTGTTCTGGAGAATCCTGTCTAATATGCTAAGTGGAAGGGTTATAAATTTTTAATTTTGATATTTATTGCCGAATTGTCCTCCTCAAAAGGTAGAATTCCAATTTTCATTCTCACTGAAGGAGAAACTGCCTGTTCCCCCACAGCCTTGCTGATACTGAGGGGGGTTTTTTTGCTAACATTTTGCCTTTCTGACACGTGAAACATTGTAGGTTTTTGATGTCTTGTATTCACTTCATTGTGAATGAAGTTTATCCTCTTTCATGGGTTAGTTAACCATTTGTGTGTTTTTTTTTTCTATAAGTTGGTTTAGTGTAATCTTTGTCCATTTATTTCTACTTAGCTTACCTTTTTCTATTGTTTTTTTAAAGCTTTTTGTATATTAAGCTTATTTTGTTACAACAAATACTAGCTTTCATTTTATCTTTGTATTTCTAATTTTTACTGTTATTTTAGCCATAAAAGTAGTTTCCATTTAGTAGTGAAATTTCTTTAGTATTTTCCCTCTTGACTTTTGAGGTGTTTTATTTTTTTTTTTTTAACGTTTATTTTTGAGACAGAGAGAGACAGAACATGAATGGGGGAGGGACAGAGAGAGAGGGAGACACAGAATCGGAAGCAGGCTCCAGGCTCTGAGCCATCAGCCCAGAGCCTGACACGGGGCTTGAACTCACAGACCACGAGATCGTGACCTGAGCCGAAGTCGGACACTTAACCGACTGAGCCACCCAGGCGCCCCTTGTTTTGTTTTTTCTTTTTTTTTAATTTAATGTTTGTTTATTTTTGAGAGAGAGAGCGACAATGAACGGGGGAGGGGCAGAGAGAGACACAGAATCCGAAGCAGGCTCCAGGCTCTGAGCTGTCAGCCCAGAGCCCGACACGGGGCTTGAACCCATGAACCGCAAGATCATGACCTGAGCAAAAGGTCACACTTAACCCACTGAGGCACCCAGGCACCCCTGACTTTTGAGTTCTATGTCGTGTTTTAAAGGTCTTCGTATTTCAAGGTTATAACTATATTCACCCATATTTTCTTCTGGTGCTTTCATGTTTTGTTTGTTTTACATTTAGATATTTGCTTTATTCGGGATGATTGTGTTATAAGGAGTAAGGTGGATGTCCATGTGGTGGCATATTTGTAAAAGATTACAGACATCGTGTACTATTAAGATTTTACTTAATCGGTTCTATTTATCTTTTACAGTAGAATGAGTAGATAAGTGGGAGTAGCACTTAGATTTCCTATGAAAATACCATTTCTTTGAATACAATTGCTTATGTTTATTCTTTGCACCACAAAATTCAATATTTGGGACTAGTAGTAGGAGCTTTGCTAGGAGACAGTAGCGAAGCGTAGCCGATGATAACCTCATCTCTTTAACCTAATTTGATGTCTTCCTACTAACAGTAAACAAAAGGGGATAAAACCATAGATATTCTTTTACACCACAGAAATGGAGATGAGAAGTGGCCTCCAGTCTTCTGGCGTATTCCCCAAGTGTTACACGGCAGAGCCTCCCTTTTACGTTATGTGATCCTCCAGAGAAAGTAGCATTTTCAGAACTGGTTTCCCCCGTGGAAAGACATCTTTTCTTCATTGGTTCATCAGAGAGAAATAGTCAGACTCAAGACACGTTACGCTGTTTCTTTTGGGGTGATGCAGAAAACTCCATTTAAAACTCCAACGATGGATAACGGGTAATTTGCCATGCATTTTATGTGTCTACAGATATCTCTATAGCATGTGTCCTTGTATCTATCTATATGAAACCTGACCTACTTCAAGGTCATCCCGATTGCATTTTACTTTGTCAGTCTGGTCTTTAACATCTCGGCCCCCTAAAACGTGTGCTAGATTTTTAAACCGTGGAAACTGCTTTTGCTTTGTTGCCAGTAGGGTTAATAGCCTGATAGCATGCATGGAGCTGTCCGTGTCCAGGCAAGAGTAACAACAAGAGAAATGATCGCATCGTTATAAAGGGAATACAAAACAATGTCATCCAATCCATTTGACATTGCACGGGAGGCCCTTTGGCAAGACACAGTGGCATTTCCATGATTCAGTTGGGTCATCTCTGAACACCCACTCATTTACCTGTGGTTAAGTTCGGTTTGTGGGTCACCAGCTGAATGACCATGGGGGAGTTAGTAAGTCTCCATTCCTGCATCAAATAAAAGGAGGACATAGTAATAACATCGCACGGGGTTGTTGGGAGGACAAAGAAGCAATGGGTGAAGAGCTGCTAGCATAGTACTTACTGGCACATAGTAAATACCCCCCTGTTTTTATCTTTGTTGTATCGTTGTGGATGGTGGTATGATCTTTATTACTCAGTAGTACAATAACATGCAGTGGAAAACACATTATGGCTACAGCCTTGAAATACAATTCCTGGGTGTCTTTAGAAGTGGGCCGTATTTAAAATGAGCAGTAAACACTCCTGAGTTGGCTTCGTTTCATTTTTGCTACCCCCAAAAACGTCTTTGATTTTTTGTAAACTCAGAAAGCGTGCCTATGCATCATTCTTCTTGAAGCAAGAAAATAATGTGGATACTTAATAGTGTGGATATTTACCCGTAACCGTGATACAGCGAAGTTAGCAGTTTTGATAATGATGTTTGGCTTTTTTGTTTTGTTTAATGCCTGCAAAATTATCCTGCCTACGGCTCCCAGAGGCCCTTCCCATACAGCATGTTCTGTAATCATATTACTGATCTAATAAACATCTATCTCATTGTAATAAACTCTTTTTGTGAACAGCCTCATTAATGTGCTGAAATAATGGACCCGGGGGTATTTCCAGCAATTTCATTGTAGCTCTAAAATTAACTGCCCTAACAGCTCTATTGGTGGGGAAACTGCTGCTTCAGCCCCGCTGATCGAGTCTTCTGCAGTGCCTTGCTGATCACGAAGGGTGCGTGGGGCAGAGCTCCCAGTAAAGGTGCTTTGGGGGCAACAAAGTCCTGCAGCATAAAACTTTAGACAAACACTCTCATGTTAGTTTTAATTCTGGATCAGTCTCTTTGAATAAATGAACCATTAGTTTATAAAACCGAGACTTTACCTTATGGAATTCGTGCTAAACGTCTATATAATAAAGCCATAACTATGTTTAACTGATTTCCTGTGGAGAATTTTCTTCTTCCAGTTGTAAAAATTGCCTGGTTTTATAAGTTTTTACTATTAGGAAGTGGTTTTTTAAATTTTATTAGCCTTGCACTTTTATTCTAAAATAGCCATTCTTGAATGGGAATAAAAACCTTTTTTAGGGATAAATGTTTTCTCTTTTATTCTTTTTCCTTTGGGGTACATTCTCTACCTCAAGCCTGTATTATTTAGAGGTGAGCTCTTCAGAAAGGAATTCTTTTAGTGTGAAGAGGACTTCAGGTATTTGTCAGTGAACTGTAATTTTAACAGGCTTCTAAATTATATAATTCTGTAATACATTTTTGAATCTTATAACCAAAAAGTAACATTTCCAAGTTTCTGTGTCATGAATTGACAGTCATGCGAACTGCTAGTCTGTTATTGGAGCTGCTAAAGGCCGGCTTTAGCATTTTCTTTTCTTTTCTTCCTTCCTTCCTTCCTTCCTTCCTTCCTTCCTTCCTTCCTTCCTTCCTTCCTTCCTTTCACGTTTATTTATTTTTGAGAGACACAGAGAGACAGAGTGCAAGCAGGGTAAGAACAGAGAGAGAGGGTAGACACAGAATCCGAAGCAGGTTCCAGGCTCCGAGCTGTCGGCCCAGAGCCCGCCACAGGGCTTGACTCATGGACCACGAGATCATGACCTGAGCTGAAGTCGGACACTTAACCAACTGAGCCACCCAGACACCCCTGCCCTTCACATTTTCTCCAGGCATTATATTTGGTTATAGCAAGTCTTGTATTTGCCTCATGTCAGTACCTGAGGGTCATTACAGAGGGTGCCCAGGAGATTTACCCTCTCTTAGATCTTAGGGGAAGGGAAGGCAGATTTATTCCAGATACTTATATTTATGTATCTGTGGATGTGCGTAGTTGACACTGTTTCAGATATTTAAGTTACAAAAGGTGCCATAAGCACATTATAACACCTGCCACAATATAGAAATGGTTAAAGTACGAAGAACTAAAGTCTCCACCTACAGGAAAACTAAACTACCCCCACCCCGGCCCCGTGTAGCCACTGTTTACGTTTGATACGTATTCTTGCATTCTTTTCCAATCTTTTCCAATCACATGCGCTTGTATCATTGATTTTGTTTCTTGTTTTGTTGTAGCTCTCATTCCTAAAAATAGGTTCATAGCATATGTAGATGTTTTGTAACTTTTTACTTATCTCAGTATTATGGGCATCTTTCCAAGTCAGTACTTTACTTATCAATGTCATTCTTTTTAACAATTGTACGGTATTTCATAGTATGAATGTATTACTCTCTCTCCACCTCAGTCGTCTCCCAATGGATGGCCATCCACATTGTTGTCACTTATTTGCTATTATAATCATCACACAGTACACACCTTTGTAAAATTTGAGGTGCTTCTGCATTTCCTTTAATTGGAAGCACCCAGAAATGAGATGGGTAGGTGGAAAAGTGCTTTTAAATTTCAATAAGTATTAATTACCATGTAACTTCCCAAATTTTTTAGCAGTTTATATTCAATTAAAGGTGTGGAAATGTACTAATTTTGCTACATCATCACCAGCATCACCTCGTCCGAGTGGCTTACTTTTAGCAGATACAGTGTGTAGAAATTCAAAGATATCAGTTTAAGTATTATCACCAGAACAAATACTGTTGGGTAGGATGACCAATCAGAGTTATTTATGTTTTATTTTATTTATTTATTTATTTTATTTATTTTTGAGACAGAGGCAGAGCATGAACAGGGGAGGGGCAGAGAGAGAGGGAGACACAGAATCTGAAACGGGCTTCAGGCTCTGAGAGGTCAGCACAGAGCCCGACGTGGGGCTCGAACTCACGGACCGTGAGATCATGACCTGAGCCGAAGTCGGACGCTTAACCGACCAAGCCAGCCAGGCGCCCCCGAGTTATTTATGTTTTAAAAGTTAAACATTGATCACAGGATACAATCACCCTTTTTTGTCTTCTAGATGTCTTACGAGACTTGTTTATTAGAAATGATATTTTCAAGGGCTCCTTTATGATACAGAATATAACCTGCTCTTCGGCTAAAAGGAAAGAGGGAACATTTTTCTCTTTATATCCTGCTTAGATTTCTTTCACAAGCAGTTAGAAGGGTAAATACTAGAATTCCATTAACTACTTACCAAAAGAAAAACTTACAAGATTAAAAAAAGAGAGAGAGAGAGAGAAAAAACAGACAACTGGATTGTGGTAATGCAATATTATGCATCTACAAGGTTATCATTAAAATATTGCAAGTCTAGGTGGCTTTACGTGTGAGTTCTAAATTTTCAAGGAATAGACAAGTTCTGTGCTGTTTAATTTAGAGTACAGGAAAATATGGAAAGCTTTCTGATTCATTTTCAAAAAACGAGAATAAGTTTAATGCCATAACCTACTTTAAAATAATACAGAACAGCTGTAAATCACTTTTATTTATGAATATAGCTAAGAAAATTAAAAAAGTAAATCAGATCTAGCAATATGTTAAAGGACCAATATAACTAAATAGGGTTTGATCCAGAAACTCCAGAAAGAAGCACTAGAAAGACATAATTTAATGTTTTCAGAAATTGAAGGAGATTAAAAACATGGTCATAATACTAGAAAGAGTAACTAGCCATTTTTCATTTTTTAAAACTCCATTTAAGATAGAGTGAAGCTTCTAAACATATTGAAAGTTATTTCCTAGAAATTAATAGTAAACATTAAAAAAACCAAACACCGAAGGTATTTTCATTAAAATTGGAAAAAGAGGAATGCCTTCTACTACCAGTAATGGTCAGCAATGATGGATGAGAGGTGGGATATTGTAGATAATGCTGTGAGATAAAATAAATAAATATTGAGTCGAAAAAAGGATTATTACTTAAGTTGGTAAGATTTTTATACCTAGGAAAATACTGAAATAAAAAACCTGTTGGAACTAAAAAATGAAGTTCAGTAAGCTGGCGTATCATAACGTAATGCACAAAAACCAGCAGCTTTTCTTTCTGCTGACGTTAATCTGACAGAAATAGAAATGGGGGGGGGAATCCCTTTTACAGCAGTGACTAAAACCACCCAGTAATAAAAGCCAACAAGAAAATGCAAGTCATGTGATAACTGTAGAACATTTTAAAAGACATAATATGTGACTTAAATTCATGGAGAGGCATGCTGGGTACCTGGTTGTGAGACTTAAAAATAGAGACTCTCCCAAAATCTTACACAAATTTAGTTTTTATCGGAATTCCATCCACACTTTTTTAGTTCATGGAAACGATCCTATGAAATAAATGTGAGATTTGCCATGAAAATCTTCACCAGGATGGCCTCTTTCCAACGTTTTTTTTTTTTTCCTCCATACACTCACCTCCTGTCTCTCACAAGATGCCTTTGAAGGAAAAGTGCAGGGACTCAAAAAGGAGTCACTTCTAACAATGAAGAGAAGGGGGGGACGTGGGAGTCAGTAGCAGGTAAGGATTTCAGTATATTTCCGGAGGACAGAAGGAAACCCGTAGAAGAATTAAACTGGGGCAGGAAAAACCTGGCTCCAAAACGCGCCAGCCTGGTGGGGGGGGGCGTTGGTCTTCCCACCCAAACCCCACAGCACATCTGGTTTTAGGGGAGGGGATGAAAATAGGGGAGTATGACCAACAGCTCCGATTTGATCCTTCGTATGCCCTTCTCCAGCTTTCACATGCTGGAGACTAAGTAGGCTAGTAGTTGCCCTCCAAAACAGTGCCAGGACTTTTCCCTAAAGAAGTGGAAGCTGAGAAGAAATTAACCAGGACCACCGAGAACAGCCTTCCTTAATTTTCTGACGGGGAGTGGCAGTGGAAGTGATGCTCTGCTCCCCGAAAGCAGAGCTTCCCTGCTCTGGTGGAGGGACGGTCTGCCACCCGAATCCGTACCTTTAGCCGTGACCTGCCCCCTGAGCCCCACACTTGAATACCCTGGGCTGCGACCGCCTGCAACAGCTCCATAAGAACGTCCCCGCCAGCAGTGGTTCCGGCCGCGAACGAGGACCCAACTGACGTTTTGCGGGCTCTGTGTCCTCTTGCTGTCCCCTGTGACTGCGTTGGCCTGGCTTCTTGCACTTGACTCCAGTCACGCCGTCTCGTTGCTCAGGGCCTTGTGGATCAGCGCGAGGCATTTGGACTGTATCCTGAATGCAGGGAGATGTCATCGGAGGCCCCGAGCAGAAGAGTGATGTGATCCGACTAAAGTTTAAACAACCGCTGTGGCTTCCGTGTGGGAAACCGACTGCCAGAAGCACAGAGGGCAGCGTGAGGGAACGTTTGCCTACTTCTTGAGCGGCTATCTCGCACGTGTTTCTCTCATCCAATGGCGATGAAATCTACCTGAATCCCTCTATGGTCTCTGCCAGTTTGCTGCTTCAGTGGAATCATTTAAATCTCCTATATTGACTGGTTATGGTTGCTTAAAAATTTTTTTAATGTGTATTTATTTTGAGGGAGGGAGGGAGAGAGAGAGAGAGCGAGAGGGAGACACAGAATCCGAAGTAGGCTCCGGGTTCCGAGCTGTCAGCACAGAGCCCGACGTGGGGCGCGAACCCACGAACTGCGAGATCATGACCTGAGCCGAAGTCAGTTTAATCCACTGAGCCACCCAGGCACCCCCAAGTTATGGCTATTTACACGAGCGATGTTTCCCTATTCTGTAGTTATTGACAAAGGAAAATGTGAAGTTTTGTTACAAAAGTCAGGATGGCCCAGGAGCCCCAGAAGACAAGACCCACTTGACCTCCCAATGACTTTAAACTTGTTTTTGGATCTTTTCTTTCTTTCTTTCTTTTTCTTTTTTTTTTTTTTTTTTAACCCTGGCACTCTGGTCTGTGATATTATAGACTTACAACTAAATCAATAATGGTAGTGACAGGTTTTCTTCCCTTTAAATTTTCACGTTAAAAGTCTAATTTGCCAGGGGTCAATGAGACTAAAGAGTATCCTTACTTCTCAAGGGTAAGGGGGCAACGGCAGGACTGTGTGGGCCATAGTGTTTCCTTGGGCGATGTCATCTGGAATTAACACCATTTATCAGCTTCATGATATTTCCTGCTACCTCTTTAGCTGAATTTGGGCAGGAGTAATACATTAAAATGAAGAAGAACAGGGACTGATGGCCTAGTGTGAAACCTTGTTAAAGACGTCCTAACAATACAGAGGGAGTCTTTTCTCCAGGTGCTTTTAGACAGCACAAAAATAGAAAACATTGCATTATAAGTGGTTTTTGTTTTTTTTAGTTAATTTGTTCTGTGAAAATAAATATTCCCACATATGTTTGACAAATAGTATGCCAGGCAGTGGTTTTTTAAATACAATATAAAGTGAGAACAATTTTCAAAGGCATTGTATTGTGTAGATTGAATAAAGGGAAGCACAACTGTAATTTTTAATTGTTTTAAAACAGTATTAGGCAGTCAAGTGTAAGTTTACTTTATTTCTGAATTATGCGTGTGTATATATGTATTTGTTACCTCTCCCATAAAGCATCTGAGTTGGCCAAGAAGAATGTTTGCAATAAATTCAGTGTTGACAGATAAAATACAAGATGCCAGATGGGCATACACCAAAAAAGATTCATTTTTGGGGTGCCTGGGTGGCTCAGTCGGTTAAATGTCTGACTCTTGATTTCAGCTAAAGTCATGATCTCACAGTTTGTGGGATCTAGCCAACGGCACAGAGCCTACTTGGGGTTCTCTCTCGCCCTCCCCCTCTACCCCTCCCCTGCTCACACACACACTCTCTCCCTCTGTCAAATAAATAAATAAACATTTTAAAAAATTCATTGTTCATCTGAAATTCAAACTTAATTGGGTGTGCTCTTTTTTGTTTGTTTTTAAGGCTGGCAATTCTAAATAAAGTGGAAAACAGAAATAACAAAGATGAGATAGAGGGAAGTTTCTATACAAGTATGAAGTCTAACATAATTCCTAAAGTTGGCCCATGGTTTTGGCCTCAAGGATCCTGGTTGCCACACAGAAATGGAAATATAACTATTTATGAGATGTACGTTACTCAGAAAGTGGGACAGGTTGCAGGGGGTGGGTGGCGGGGACAGTTCTTTGAGGGGAGGAAACATTTTCTGTTCTTTGGGTCTGAAGAAACCCTTCTAAATGAGTCTCCTTTAAGGGGAGGGACACTTTCTGATGGGGGTAGGAGTGGGGATACTACCTTTTATTAAACATTTTATGAGCTAGACAGTGTCTTTCAAAGAGAATTTTTTTATTTAGATGAGGTCCATTGTACCTTTCTTTTTTCCTTTTGTAAACTATGCCTTTGCAGTCATACCCAAGGTCGAGAAGGCTTCTCCCAGCTTTGTCTTCGAAGTTTTATAGTTTTAAGTCTTGTATTTAGGTCTATGAACCACTTTTTTTTTTTTTTTTAAGAATGAAATGAGTTTCAGAGATTGCTGAGGACCTAGTTTTCTTTCATTGAGTGTGGATGATCCCCAGTGATCCTGAGCCACCTTAGCACTAGAATTGACCTATGTTGTCAACCATTTTGAGTTAATTTTGGTACAAGGTGAAAGCTATGGATTGAAGTTTACGTTTGGCATATTGTTTGACCATATTGCCGTTGCACTTTTCTGAAAAATCAGTTGACTGTATTTGTGCAGGTCTATTTCTGGGTCTCTGACTTTATGCCAATAGCACTGTTCTATTTAGCTTTATAATAAGTCTTGCAAGCTGGTGATGTTAGTCTTTGAGCTTTTGTTCTTTTTCAAATTTGTTTTGGCCATCCTGTGTCCTTTGCATTTCCATATGAAAGTGAGAATCAGCTTGTGAGTGTCTCCCCCCCCCCAAAAAAAAACCCACAAAAAATATCCCCAAACCCCAAAACTATTGAAATTTTGAATGGGATTGCATTGACTGTAGACGAATTTGGAGAGAATGTCCATTTTAACAACGGTGAGTCTTCTGACTCATGAGCAAGGCATATCCTTCCCTTTGTTTTGGTCCTTTTTAATTTCTCTCAGCAGTATTTTGTATTTTCCCATATACGAGTCTTTCATCCTTTATCACATTTATCCTTAGGTATTTCAATTTTTTAGGTGTTATTGTAGGTGGTGTCGTTTCATTCTAATTTTTGATTGTTGCTAACATAGAAAAATTTAGTTGATTTGTATGTTGCACTTGAATCCTGTAACTGTGATAAACTCATTAATGGGCTCAAGTGGTTTATTTGTAAATTCCATTGGATTTTCTACAGAGAGGATTATGCCTTCTGCCAATCAGGAGTTGTGGTCACTTCACAATCTGGATGCCCCGTTTTTGGGCCTGACTGCTCTGGCCAGCACCTCCCATTCAGTGGTGAATGGAAGTGGTGAGAGCAGACATCCTGTCGTTGTCCGATCTCAGGGTGAAGCATGCCTTTTATCAGGTTGAGGAAGTTTCCTTCCATCTTAGTTGGCTGAAGTTTTGTTAGAAATAGATGTTGAATATTGATAAATATTCTTCCCATTGGGATGATCGTATGGCTTTTCTTTTTTACTAATTAATACGATGTCGTGGGTTGACTGTATCCCTCAAAAAAGATAAGATCAAGTTCTAACTCCCAGTACCTCCAAGCGTGACCTTCTATGGAAATAAGACCATTGCGGTTGTAATTTTTAAAGATGAGGTCATACTGGAGTAGTTTGGGCTCCCTCATCAAATATGACTGCAGTCTTTATAGTAAGATGGCCACACGGAGCCGGGGGCACGTGGGAGAACACAGTGTGACGTGAGAGGCAGCAAGTGGGCATCTGCCACAAGCCAAGGAACATGTGGGGCCACCAGAAGCTGGTGGAGGCAAGAGAGGGTTCATCCCGGAGGCTTCTGGGGAACATGGCCCTGCCAACACATTGATTTTAGACTTCTAGCCTCTGGAACTGTGAGAGAATAAACCTTTGTTGTTTTAATCACCCACTTGGTAGTCCTTTATGATGACAGCCCTAGGAAATTAATACCGATGATATATTACTTGATCGATTGTTTGGAACATTAAACTGACCCTGCATTCCTAGGATACACCCTATTTAGTCAGGGTGCATTATCTTTATTGTTATTCCCTTAATATTTTGTGCAGTTTGACTTGCTATGGTTTGGTTCAGAATTTGTGCATCTGTGTTCATGAGGAAATTGTTTTGTATTTTACTTTTTTATACCTTTTTTCTTTATTTTTGATTATAGTTGACATACAATATAAGTTTCAGGTGTACGACATTGTGATTCAACAACTAGAAACATGAAATAGGACAATAACAGTGGTTAACATCTGTCACCCTACAAAGTACAGTGTTACAACTGTATTCTGTATGCTGTGTTTTTCAGCCCTGTGACGTAGTTATTTTACAACTGGAAGTTTGTACCTCTTAATCCCCTCAACCTATTCACCCATCCCCTTACCATCTCTCCCCTCTGGCAACTACCAGTTCTCCGTTTTTAGGAGTCTGTTTCTTTTTTGTTGTTTTGTTGTTGTTTGTTCATTTTGTTTTTGAAATCATGATATTTGTCTTTCTCAGTATGACTCATTTCACGTAGCATAATACCCTCTAGATCCATCCATGTTTTCTTCAATGGCAAGATTTTAATCCACTTTTATGACTGAGTAATGTGCCATCGTGTATATGTCCTGCATCTTCTTTCTCCATTTATCCATTGATGGACACCCAGGTTGCTAAACTATCTTGGCTATCGTAAATAATACTGCAATAAATATAGGGGCGCACATATCTTTTAAAATTAGTGTTTTTATTTTTGGTAAATACCAAAACAGTGATATTACTGGATTGTATGGTATTTTTATTTTTAATTTTTTGAGGAATCTCAATAATGTTTTCATAGTGGCTGTGCTGATTTATATTCCCACCAACAGTGCACAAGGGTTCCCTTTTCTCCACATTCTCACCAAAACTTATTTCTTATCTTTGTATTACTGGCCATTCTGACTGGTGTGAGGTGGTATCTCATTGTGGTATTGATTTGTATTTCCCTGATGATTAGTGATGCTGAGCATCTTTTCATGTGTCTGTTGGCCATCTATGGATTTTCTTTGGAAAAAAAAATCCGTTCAGGTCCTCTGCCCATGTTTTAATTGAATTGTTTGTGTTTTTACTGTTGAGTTTTAGAAGTTATTCATATGGGGCACCTGGGTGGCTCAGTCGGTTGGGCGTCCGACTTCGGCTCAGGTCATGATCTTACAGTCCGTGAGTTCGAGCCCCGCATTGGGCTCTGTGCTGACCACTCAGAGCCTGGAGCCTGTTTCAGATTCTGTGTCTCCCTCTCTCTCTGACCCTCCCCTGTTCATGCTCTGTCTCTCTCTGTCTCAAAAATAAACGTTAAAAAAAATTTACAAGTTCTTCATATATTTTAGTTATTAATCCTTTGTCAAATATATCAATTGCATATAGCTTCCCCTGTTCAGTAACTTGCCTTTTTGTTGATGGTTTCTGTTACTGGGCAGAAGTTTTTAGTGTAATGTAGTCCTAATACTTTGTTGTTGTTTCCCTTGCCTGGAAGAGACACATTCTGAAAATACTGCTAAAGCCAATGTCTCTAAGAGTTTTCTTTTAGTTAAGAGTTTTAGGCTTTCAGGTCTCACATTTAGGTCTTCCATCCATTTTTTAAAAATTTTATTTGTCTTTGAGAGAGGGACAGAGCGTGCGTGGG
Source organism: Panthera pardus (assembly GCF_024362965.1). NCBI lineage: Eukaryota > Metazoa > Chordata > Mammalia > Carnivora > Felidae > Panthera > Panthera pardus. The sequence continues at coordinate 148,694,411 of NW_026526721.1, forward strand.
CGAGGGGGAGAGAGAGAGGGAGACACAGAATCCAGAGTCGGCTCCAGGCTCTGAGCCGTCAGCACAGAGCCTGAATGCGGGGCTCGAACCCACAAACCATGAGATCATGACCTGAGCCAAAGTTGAACGCTTAACTGACTGAACCATTTTAAGTTCATTTTTGTGCATGGTATAAAAGAATAGTCCATGTTCATTTTTTTGTACGTAGCTGTCCAGTTTCCCCACACCATTTATTAGACTCTTTTTCCCCATTGTATACCTCTGCCCCCTCTGTTTTGGATTAATTGACCGTATAAGCATGGGTTTATTTCTGGGCCCTCTGTCCTGTTCCTTTCATCTATGTGTCTGTTTTCGTACTGGTACCACACTGTTTTGATTACTATCGTTACGACATCAGGGAGCAGGATGCCCCTGGCTTCGCTCTTCTTTCTCAATATTCCTTTGGCTCTTCGGGGTCTTTATAATTCCACACAAATTTTAGAGTCAGTCCAGTTCTGTGGAAAATACTGTCAGTGTTTTGGTAGGGACTGCATTGAATGTGTAGATTGTTTTGTGTAGTGTGGAGCTTTCAACAATAATTCTTGTACCATTTTTTTTCCCCACCAGCAACGTGTGAGAGTTCCCGTTTCCCCACGTCCACACCAACACTTGTTATTATCTGTGTTTTTAATTATAGCCGTCCTAGTGTGTGTGAAGTGGTATCTCATGGTGGTTTTGATGTGTATTTCCCTGAGGACTAGTGGTGTTGAGCATCTTTTCCCGTGCTTATTGATGATCTCTATACCTTTATGAAGGAATGTCTATTTTCTTTACCCCTTTTAAAAAGAAGATTTTCGTCTTTCTCTGATTGAACTGTCAGAGTCTTTGTATATTTTGTATATACAAGTCCCTTGTCAGATCGTTAGATTTGGGGGAGCACTTTTCACTTTCTTGATGGTATTATTTGCAGCACAGCATTTTTTAATTTTGGTGAAATCCAATTTATGTCTTGCTTTTGTTGCCTGTGCCTTTGGTGTCAGACCTAGGAAACATTGCCTACCCCAGGGTCACAGAGATTTACTCTTATATTTTCTCCTAAAAGTTGTATATGTTTAGATATTTGATCCACTCTGAGATCATTTTCATATACGGTGTGAGGTAGGGGTCTAACTTCATTCCTTTGCATGTGGATATTTAGTTTTCTTAGCATCTATTGATAAGACTTTTTTCTCCATTGAATTATCTCAGCTCTCTGGCAGAAAACCAATTTACCGTAAACATAAGGGTTTACTTCTGGGCTGTCAAATCTTTTCCATTAATCTCTATGTATATTCTTATGCCACTTCCACATTAGACGAATTATTACAGCTTTTTAGCAAAATTTGAAACTGAGTAATGTGAACCCTCAGAATTTGTTCTTTTTAAAGATTTTTTTGGCCATTCATGGTCCCTTGCATTTCTGTATGAATTGTAGGATTGGTTTATCAATTTCTGGCAAAAGAAAAAAAAAAGCCAGCTGCAGCTTTGCTTTCAATCTGTAGATCAATTAGGGACATATTTCTTCTGAGCAATATTGACTCCTCTGACCCTACCACATGGAATGTCTTTCTATTTATGCAGACTTTCCTTAACTTTTTTCAACAATGTTTCATAGTTTTTGGTGTACAAATCATGTACTTCTTCTAACTTTAGTTCCAAAAAATTCTGTTCTTTTTGATGCTCTCATAAATGGAATTGTTTTCTTAATATCCTTTTCAGATTCTACACACCAGCAGTGTGGATACAATGGATTTTTGGTTATTGATTTTATATTCTACAGCCTTACTGAATTTGTTTATTCCAATAGTTCTTTGCTGAATTCCTCAGGATTTTCTGTGTATCGTGTCATCTGCAAATAGGGTTTTACTTTCTAAATGATTTTTATTTCTTTTCCCTGCCCAATTCCCCTAGCTAGAACTTCCAATATAATGGTGAATAGAAATGGCGAGAACAGACATCTCTGTCTTGTTCATGATCTTAGAGGGAAGGAATTCCCTTTTTACTTAAGTATGGTGTTAGCTGTAGATTTTTCCTAAATATCCTATGTCATTTTGAGAAAGTTCCCTTTTATTCCTAATCTGTTGAGCGTTTTTATTATTAAATAGGGTTTGATTTTGTCAGATGTCTATTCTGTGATTGTTGAGAGGATTGTGTAATTTTTGTCTTTTAACCTATTAGTGTTGCACATAACATTGACTTTCAAATGTTAAACTAGCCTTGCATTCCTAGGATAAATTCTGCTAGGTCATGGTGTTTAATCCTTTTGCTTTTTCTTATGTCTTTTTTTTTTTCAGTTTTATTGAGATAAAATCGACATACCCAAATCGGTTTTTTTTGTTCTTTTTTTTTTTTAAATTAAGCGCTCTACCCAATCTGGGGTATGAACTCATGACTCCAAGAGCAGGAGTCACGTGTTCTACCAACTGAGGTGGCCAGGCATCCCTGTAATCCTTTTAATACATCGCTGGATACAGCCTGCTAACATTTTGTGGAAGCTTTTTTCACCTCTATTCATGGTTTGTAGTTTGCTTTCTAGGAGAAGTATCTCTGTCTGGTTTTGGAATCCAGATAATACCAGCCACATAGAAGGAGTACGGAGGTGTCACTTTTTCCTTAGCGTTCTGGAAGTGTTGGTGTAGAACTGGTAGTACTTCTTTCTTGAATGTTTGGTAGGTTGACCAGTAAAGCCATTTGGGCCTGGAGTTTTCTTTGTCAGAAGGTCCTTAACCATAAATTCATTTCATCTAATGGACAAACTGCTATCAAGGTTATTTTGTCCTATGAGCTCTAGTTGCTTTGGATTTGTGAGATTTTTATTTATAATGTCCCCTCAACTTAAGGAATCTACTGGTATCCACTTCAGTTGCCCTCCCTGTGCTTAGGCCTGGAAACCTTTTAGGTCTCTAACCTGTGACAAGAGTGGAGCTCCCCTCACTTGTTTTCCATCCTTTGGGCATCACTTTCCTGCTTTGTCTGATGTCTTGTGTCTTAAAGACCATTGTTTCATGTATCTGTCTTCTAGTTTGTTATTGTAGGCAGTCGGGTATATCCTTTCCCTGTTATTCTAGGAAAGATGAGAGGATTTGTATACCTTCAATCTTTGTGTGTGTGGGGGGGCACCGAAAATACCCCACAAACATTATGAGATTTACAATTATCCAAGAAAGAAGCCATCTCGAAAATGTTGCTTATAAACAGTCTCCAGTTACTTGAACAATGAAGCAAAATTAGCTGGAAAATGAAGAAACGTTAAAGTGGATTGGAATAGAAGTCTGAACACCTGTGCCTATCTCACCAACTACGCACAACCTATGAAAAGAGAGAAAAGATTAAATATATCTTAAAATTTGGGGAGAAAAGAAAGAGATGCTGTTAATGGAAAAGAAATCTTGTGCAATTACTAGATGATACAAAGTAGATGGGAATGAATTGAAATAGTTAAGAAACCTATTACCCACAACATACATAGGAGAAAACTAACCAGAAGGTAGGAACAGATGCAGAAGCTCTATAAACTCAGAGTGAGGTGAAAAACTGATAGAGGCCCTAAGGCATTTCCCAGGCTAATTGAAGATTAACATTTAGAACAGGCAGACCAATCAGTCTCCCCACCTCATCCATTTTGCTCTGCTTTATTCCAGCATAATAAGTCAAGAACTGCATTATAAAGAGGATGAACTGTCTATCTGAGGTGATTTCTACTATGGGGTTAGGGCCTAGGAAGAAGCATTGTAGAATTTGAGGAAACCATAGAACACAGACAGGGGAAGCCAGTTGAAGAAACAGATATACACAAATGCAGAGGAAATCCATACCATGTGCCTATAATAATCTGCCCGATCTTTCATTCATAAAATAGAAAACCAAAGACTGCTAGACATTTGGGGAAGCGTAACAGCAAGGAGCAGAAAAAAACAAGGTAAATAAACAGCACAGAAGGAACAAAGTTGATAGGAAGTGTTATGTTGAATTGTGTCCCCCACAAAAATAATATGTTGAAGTCCCAACTCTTGGTACCCGAGAATTTGCCTTATTTGGAAATAGTGTTGTTCCAGATATAATTAGCTAAGATAAGGTCATTCTCAAGTGGACTGGGCCCCTAATCCAATATGGCTGGTGTCCTTATAAGAAGACAACTATGTGAAGACAGACACGCTGGGAGAATGTCACATGATGACAAAGGCAGAGATTGGAATTATGTAGCTACAAGTGAAGGAATACCAATGATGGCCAGAAGGTATGAAGAAGCAAGGGCACATTCTGCTAGAGGTTTCAGAGTGAGCATGGCCCTGACCTTTGCTTTCAGACCTCTAGCTTCCAGAACTGTGAGACAACAAATTTCCATTGTTTATGCCACCTGTTTGTGGTACTTTGTTATGGTCCCTTAGAAAACTACTGGGAATTGAAGTTCTCTTTTACTCCCATAAAATGAATGTTAAAGTAACCCACAAAAAGGTTTTTAAAAAGAAGCAAATCAAGAATAACAAGAAATAAGAAATATACAGAAGACAAATAATAAAATCACATATTACACTTAAACCCTAATATCTTAATATTTACCTTAAATATAAATGGTCTAAGTGCACCAATTAAAAGACAAAGAGAGCTAGAATGCATAACAAAACATAATCTGACAATATGTTGCCTATAAAAAACTCACTTCAAATATAATATAGGCAGGTTAAAAGTAAAAGTTTGAGAAGTATGTACCGTGTAAATATTAATTTAAAAAAAGCAGGACTGGCTGTCTTAATATCAAATAAAGTAGACTTCTGAGTAAGAAAAATTACTAGAAGGACGCCTGGGTGGCTCAATTGGTTAAGCATCTGACTTGATTTTGGTCCAGGCCATGATCTCATGGCTGTGGGATCAAGCCCCACATCAGACTCCATGCTGAAGTGGAGCCTGCTTGGAATTCTCTCTCTTCCCTTCTCTCTCTCTACCTCTCCCCCATTTGAGCTCTCTCTCTCTCTTTCAAAACAAACAAACAAACAAACAAACAAACATTTTAAAAAAGAAAAATTACTAGAGACAGGGATATTGCATAATGAGAAAAAGGGCAGTCCCACTGAGGTGACAACCATTTTAAATGTGTATAAAATAGGACCTCAAAATACATGAAGCAGAAAAATAATAGAGCTTAAGATAATAAAAGAATACATTGATTCAAGACTGTAGTGGATTTCAAAACTCCAGTCTCCAGCAATTAATGGAGGAACTAGACAGGAAATCATCAAGAATACAGAAAAATGGAACAACACAATCAACCAACAGGATATGATTGGCACATATAGAACACCCTACCCAACAACAGCAGAATACATCGTTTTTACAAGTACCCATGGAACACTCACAGACCCTGGGCCATAAAATAAACCTAAACAAATGTAAAATAAATTAAGCTAACACAGAATGGGTTCTCTGGCCACAGTGTAATCAAACTAGAAGTCCATAATTAAAAGACCATAGGAAAATTTCCAACACTTGAAAAGAAAATACACTTTAAATAATTCATGGGTCTAAAAGGAGGTTGCAAGGGAAATTTTTTAAATGAATAGAACTGAATGAAAAAGAAAAGCTTTCAAAATATGTAGGATGCAGCTAAAGCCCCACTGAGAGGAAAATTTATAGTAACAAAAGCTTACATTAGAAAAGGAGAAAGATCTTAAGTCAACAATCTGAGTTTGTACCTCCAGAAACTAGGAAAAGAACAGCATAATGAACTGAAAGCAAGCAAAAAGGAAGAAATAATAAGGATTAAACCAGAAAGTAGTAAAGTTAAAAGCAGGAAAACAATACAAAAAAAAAAATCAATGAAACAAAAACCTGACACTTAAAAAAAAATCAACAAAATTGAAAAATCTTTAGCAAACTGACAAAAATTAAAAAAAGACAAAATTACCTATATGAGGAATGAAACAGGAAATATTAGTATAGATCCGCAGCCATTAAAAGGATAATAGCAGAATATTCTGAATAATTTTATGCTCATAAATTCAATAACTAGAAGAAATGGACAGATTGTCTAAAATGTACTGAAACTTAACTAAGATAAACCCCTTAATAGTCCTATAATCACTAAAGAAATTGAATTTGTAATTTAAAACTTCCTAAGAAGCAATCTCCTGGCCTAGATGATTTCACTGGAGAATTCTATCAAACATTTAAAGAATTTTTAATCCCAATTTTAAGAGGAGTTTTATGAAGATTATGTTACCTTGACACTAAACTAAAAAAAAAAAAAAACTACAAAAACAAAATGAAACCATAAAAACAAAAAATAACCCAAACTTATTATATCTCTTTTAATCTTAGGTATAACCAGTTTCAACAAAATATTAGCAAACTGGATGTACCAATTTATAAAAAGAATTAATACTATGACCAAGCAAGATTTATTGCATTTACAAAGGTTATTCCATGTTCAGAAATCAGTGTATTCTACCATATAAACAAGCTAAAGAAGAAATATCACATGATCGTATCAATTATTACAAAAAAAAGGTATTTGGCAAAATCCAGTACCCATGATCAAAGTTCTCATCAAACTAGAATTAGAGGGGGAACTTCCTCAACCTACAGCTATCATCATACTTAATGGTGAAAGACGGAATCCTTTTTCCCTACAATTGATAACAAAGCAAGGGTGTCAGTCTGCTCCCCCTATTTTTATTCACCATAGTGCTGGAAGTTCTAGCCAGTGCACTAGGACAAGAAAAATAAATAAATAAAAGCATACTATTGGGAAGGGAGGAGCTAAAACTATCCTATTTGCACGTGACACAATGTAGAAAATTCAAAGGGATCTATAAAAACACTCTTAGAATTAATAAGTGAGTTCAGCAAGGTTGTAGAATCCAAGATCAACAAACAAATTCAGTTGTATTTCTATACTGGTAATGAACATGTGGAAATATTAAAATCACTATTTATAGTTTGCAAAAAAAAAATTAAATGCTGACATATAAATATGACAAAACATGTATATCCTCAACATTACAAAATTGTTGTGAAAGAAATCAAAGAAGACATGCATAAATGGGGAGATACCACATATACCTGCATTGGAAGACTCAACAGACTAAAAATGTCAATTCTCCCTCATTTTTTGGAGCATTTTAAGGCAATTCCTGCTAAAATTGCAGTGAAGTTTTTAATAAATAGACAAGCCTATTCTAAAATTTATATAGAAAAACATGGGGTGCCTGGGTGGCCATTCATCCAGGTTGAGTGTCCAACTCTTGGTTTTGTCTCAGGTCATGATCTCATGGTTCATCAGTTCAAGCCCCACATCGGGCTCCACACTGACAGTGGGGAGGCTGCTCAGGGTTCTCTCTCTTTCTCTCTCCTTCTCTGCTCCTCCCCTGCTCGCTCGCTCTCTCTCTCTCTCTCAAAATTAAAAAAAAAAAAAGTAAAATGTATATAGAAAAACAATAAGCCGTAGGATAGCAAAAATAATTTGAAAAAAAATTGGAGTTAGAGAAAACACTCTACCTGGTGTTGATGTATTATTTAGCTACAGTAACAAGACAGTGTGTTATTGGGGGAGAGATAGACACCTAGATCAATGGAACAGAATAAAGAACTCAGAGATAAGCTCACACAAATATGCCCAGCTGACTTTTTAACAAAAGATGTGAAAACAATTCAATGGAGGAACAAATCTTTAAGAACGATGCTGGAGCAGTTGTACAGTTGGTGGCAACAATGAATGCATGAATGAATGAATGAATGAATGAATGGAAGAACCTCTACCTAAACCTCATAGTTTATACAAAAAATTAATTTAAATGTAGATTTCAAACCTTTCAGGAGAAAATCTTCAGGACTGAGGGCTAGGCAAAGAGTTTTTCAAGTAATTGACACAAAAAGCACAATCTCAAGGAAATAAAACCACAAGTTGGAGGAATCAAAATTAAAATTTTCTTTCTGCAAATGAGTGAGGTGCATGAAAAGACAAGCTACAAACTGGGAAATTGGTTGAAATATGTATGAAATCTCTCTGTATTTTTTCTTACAGCTGCATACGAACCTACAAATCTCTCAAAATAAAGGATTAATTCCCATGCAAAAGAATGAAGTTGAACCCCCGATAACACCATATACAAAATTCACTCAAAATGGATCAAAGACCTAAATGTAAAAGTTAAAACTATAATATTCTTACAAGAAAAAATAAATGTAAGAGCTACAACTATAAAAATTGTTAGATGCATTTCTCAGGACATTGGAATAAGTAATGGTTTCTTAGGTATGATGCCAAAATCACAAAGAATAAAAAAATAGATGAATTTGGATTCATCAAAATTAAAAAAAAATATTTTGTGCTCTAAAGGATACTATCAAGAAGATGAAAAGACAACCCACAGAATAGGAAAAACATTGTTTAATCTAAAGGAGTTGTATTTAAAATATATATACTTAGTCTCTATCATAAAATGGCAGATCCCATGTCAAAGATGGGAAAAGGATCTGAACAGATATTTCTCCCGAGAAGATGTACGAATGGCCAATAAGCACATGAAAAGATGCTCCACGTCATTAGTCATTAAGGAAGTACAAGTGAAAACCGCAATGGGTTTCCACTCTACACCTACTGGGAAGGCTGATATTAAAAATACAGATAATAGCAAGTGTTGGTGAGGACGTAGCGAAACTGGAACCCTCCTGCATTGCTGGTGCTCATGGCAGCTTCAGAAAACAGTCTGGAAGTTCCCTGAAAGGTTTAAGCATGGAGTTCTCCTATGACCCCACAGTCACTTCTAGGTATTCACCCAAGAGAAATGAAAACCCTGTGTCTGCGTAAAAACTTACACGCAAATGTTCACAACAGTATTCTTCATAACAGCCAGAAAGTGAAAACAACTCAAATGTCCATCAACTGATGAATGGATAAACAAAATGGGGTACATCCACGCAACAGGATATTTTTATAAATAAAAGGAAATGCAATTCTGATACATGCTGCAGCAGGGATGAATCTTGAAAACATTACAGTAGGTGAGAGAAGCCAGTCACAAAGGATCACATTCTGTGCGATTTCATGTATCTGAAATGTTCAGAGGAGATAAATCCGGAGACACAGAAAGCGGATTAGCGCTGCGCAGGGGCACTAGGCAGTGGGGAGGAGGAGAGGAGGGCGGGGTGACTGCCACATGGTATGGGGTTTATTTTGGGGGTAATGGAAAAATTCTAAAGTTGACTATGGTGATGGTGGCACAATATACTAAAAATCCCTGGATTGTACCTGTTAAATGAACTACACGGCCCGGGAATTATATCTCAAGCTCTCACAAATAAAATAAAACTTTAAAAATGAAAAGGTTATACTTCTTTGGAGTATGATTGTTATTTCATATTATGCCTTTCAATGCATAACAGAAACAGTGCTTTCTGTCCCACCTGTTCAGTCAATAATTCAGACACAGACAAATTCAGAATGTTCCTAAATATCTTCTAGGAAGTAGATTTTTCCTAAACAAGTTGGTAAACAAACAAGAATGTGTGGGCAGTGCTTCTGAAAACCCAAGCTGTCTCCATTTCTGAAGACACACAACGCTGTATGTATATATTCACATATTAGGAATGCATTTAAATTTTTGTTGGTCCTCTGCTTGTTACTGGCAGTCTTTATTACGGTTTAAAGAGAGGACCGTGAGACTTTCTTCTGATTTGGTGCTATTAGCCTTGAGTTACTGTATGCATTTAGAAAAAGACACTAAAAAAAAAAAAACATTCAATTAGTCAATCTGTACACTCACTCAGACTGATGTTCTCCCAATGAAGCCAAATTTTCCTGTGTTTCTTGAGGAATACCAACTGACTTTGATTAACTGACAGAGTCCTGTTGGTTAATTTGCAGCTTCCAAGCGAGGATCCTGAAATTTTTGAAGTTTCATCCAAGTGTCTGTCTATGCTGGTTCAGCTCTATGGAGGGGAAAACCCAGACAGCCTGTGTCCTGAAAATGCAGAGAACTTTGCTGATGTACTGACGTCTAAGGAGGACCCAAAAGAGCGGAAGCTTCTGTTGAAGATTCTCCGAAGAATGGTGAGTCCACACAGAAACTGGGGCCGGGGTTGATGGCTGCAGTGGCATCTGATGAAGACAGTGGTCATTTTCCTGGGCCTGATGTCAGTAAAAGAATTCCCACTTACCTTTCTCTGCGGTCACCTCTTGTCAACGTTGATCACATTCTGCCTGTCTATCTGCATACATATATATATTGTTTTCTGAACTATTGATAAGAATGAGTTAGAGACGTTGTGCCTTCTCCCCCCTTAAGGCATTAAATACACATTTTCTAACAAAATGAATGTTCTTTTAACCACGGTACTCAAAATCAAGAAATTTAACATTGATACAGTTCTTTTACTGTTGTACTGTCCATATTCCAATTCTTGTCAGTTGCCCCAATAATGCCTTTTATATAGCTTTTTTTTTTTTTTTCCTGGCATAAGATCCAGTCCAGAATCACATATGTCGGTAGACATTTGTCTTTAATCTGGAATAGACCCGCAGCCTTTCTTTATGTTCCATGACATTTTTTTAACTTTATTTTTTTATTTTGAGAGAGAGAGAAAGCACAAGATGGGGAGAGGCAGAGATAAAGGGAGAGAGAGAGAATCCAAAGCAGGCTCTGCACTGTCAGCGTGGAGCCCGATGTGGGACTTGAACCCATGAACCATGAGATCATGACCTGAGCCAAAATCACAAGCTGGATGCTTAACCAACGGAGCCACCCGGGGGCCCCTGTGTGACATTTTTGAAGAGTATAGGCTGGGTATTTTGTAGACTTATCCAGTTTGGGTCTGTGTGATGTTTTCCGATGACTAGATTCAGGAAAACCCCAGAAGGGTTATCGTGCCTTTCTCATTTCCCCCCATCTCAAGGCTCATGATCTCTATTTGCCCCTTCACTGGTGATGCTGATTTTGGTCACTGGGTTTAGTCAGTGGTAGCCATTATTTTTAATGTAAAGGTTTAAGATGGGGATTTTCTAACATCCAGCATTTCTAACTCCTGGTATTCTACCTTAAGGAAAAATTTCCTTTTTGCCCCATTTGTTTTGTTTTCTATTTTACAAGTGTATATAGCTGATGTTTGTTTGGAAATACTTTTGACGACTGACTCCTTTTCTTTTTACGGTAAATATTCTGCTGGTTGGGAAAGCCGTTATATATAGTAGCTCTTGTTGAAATTAAGGATGGAGTGGAGGCCTTCTTCATCTGTGTCATGTTCTGGCTTGTCAATCTGTGTTCACCTCTAGACCCACTTATCTTGAGGGGTCCATTGGGAGTGAAGTCTGTGGACGCTACAGAGACTTAGGTTCAAGACAATTTCTGTGCCATTCGATAGGTAGCTGTAGTGAATGACCCAGCCGAATCTGCAGGGCAGGTTATGGGTGACAGATTAGAAGGGAGATAGACATTTACCCTAAGATTATTTCTTTACCGTTTCTGACATGGCCAGTTAGATTCCGTCTGTGGAAGAAAAGTGGAATCTGAGTGACTTTGACCATGTATGTGAAAACAGAAGTCATTTCTGGTGCTGTTCTTACTTTTTCTTTTTTAATTGTGGTAAATATATGTAATACATATGTATCTATAAAACATAAAATTCACCATCTCAACCAGTTCGGTTGCACCGTTCAGTGGTGTAATGTGCATCCCAGTTTCTGTCTCTGTCTATTCCAGGTCCCTTATATGATACGAGCAAAATCCTACAGTGTTTGCCCTTTGATGTCTGGCTCATTTCACTTCGTGTGTAATGTCCTCAGGGTTCGTCCACGTTGTAGCCTGCGTCAGAATTTCCTTCCTTTTTAAAGCTGAGTAATGTTCTGTTTTGTATATAGACCCCATTTTGTTTATCTTTTCATCTGTTGATGGACATGTGGGTTGTTTCCACCTTTTCTGCCCCATTTATTTCTTGCCTTTTTCTATTATCAAGATAGACTCATGGATTTTTCTTTTATTCAGTTTGTTGTAATCTGCTTCCTATGATCTGGCCAGTGGGAACCTCTTCTGGATGTCTGCTGTGCCTTTCGACAAGCCCCCATCACTTTTTTTGAGCACTTTCATTTTTTTTTTTTTTTGTAGTAACATATGTATTCTTTTTTTTTTTTAATTGAAGCATCGATGGACAATGTTATTACTTTCAGGCGTGCAGCACAGTGGGTGACTCAACAATTCTCCACATCACACATGGTTCACCAGGATAAGTGTAGTTATCTGTCACCATACAAAGTTATTATAGTATTATTGGCTATATTCCCTGTGCTGTACTTTTCATTTCTGTGACGTATTTTTATTTATTTATTTATTTATTTGATTTTTTTATTTTTATTTTTATTTTTTTGCAACGTATCCACTTCATTTCTGGTGCAGAGAAAGACAGACGTATTTATTTTATAAATGGAAGTTGGTCCGTCTTGATTATCTTTACCTATCGCGCCCATCCACCATCCCCTTCCCTCAGGCAACCACCGGGTTGTTCCCTGTGTTGATGAGTCTGTTTCTGTTTTTGTTTGTTTTGTGTCATAGATTCCACATATAAGTAAAATCATGTGGTATTCTTCTTTCTCTGTCTGACTTACTTTGCTTAACATAATACTCTCTAGGTCCATCCATGCTGTTGTAAATGGCAAGATTTCATTCTTTTTTATGGTGGAATAATATTCCATTATGTGTATATATTATATATATTTCATTGTAGATATATATAGTGTATATACATGTATATGCACACACAAAGACACATGCACAGGCATACCCACACACATACACACACACATACATACACACACACACACATTTCTTCTTTATCTATTCATCTGTCAATGGATACTTAGGTTGCTTCCATATCTTGGCTATTATAAATAATGCTGCAATAAACATAGGGGTGCATGTATCTTTTTCAAATAAGTGTTTTCATTTTCTTTGGTTAAATACCCAGCAGTGGAATTACCTGGAATTACCTTCCCCAGGAATTACCAGACCTCTACACTGTTTTCCATAGTGGCTGCACCAATTTACATCCACACCAGTAGAGCACAAGGGTTTCCTTTTCTCTTCATCCTCACCAAAACTTGTTATTTTCTTTTTTGATTCTAGCCATTGTGACAGATGTGAGATGATCTTTCATTGTGATTTGACTTGCATTTTCCTGCCGAGTAGTGATGTAGAGCATCTTTCCATATGTCTATTGGCCATCTGTATGTCTTCCTTGGGAAAATGTCCGTTCAGGTCCTTTGCCCATTTTTTAATCCAATTGTTTGAGTTGTATGAGGTCTTTATGTATTTTGGTTATTAACCTCTTATGGAATATATCATTTCCAAATATCTTCTGTCTTTTGGTAGATTCTCTTTATGTTTTTTGTTGATTGTTTCCTTTGCTGTGCAGAAGCTTTTTAGTTTGACGTAGTCCTAATAGTTTATTTTTGCTTTTGTTTCCCTTGCCTGAGGAGACATATCTAGAAAAAGATTTCCATGGCTGATGTCAGAGACATTATTACCTTCGCTCTCTTCTAAGATTTTAATGGTTTCAGGTCTCACATGTAGGTCTGTGATCCATTTTGAGTTTATTTTTGTGCGTGAAGATACCATTGTATCTTCATCGTGTTATAGTGCCTGACCCGTAAAGGATTCTCAGCAGATGTTTATAGTTCTGTACTCGTCCCTGTGTTAAGAACTTTTGGTACATTGTCTCATTTAACAGAAGCCCTAGAAACCAGCCCCAGGGATCACTCCCGTTTTACACGTTAAAAACTAAGACTCAGAGAACTTGAGTAATAATGTCCCCATGGCCACCAACTAGGAGATGGCTGAGCTCCCATCAGCCCCAGTTGGATTGCTCCTTGCCCGTGCCCTTTCCAAGCTTCCCTGCCACTGCTCTGCCCAGTACTGACATGGACTCTGTGGGCATTCATCAAGCTGACTTTGACCAAATTTTGATCTAGAAAGCACCTGAGAGATTTATGCTTTCATTCACAGAACAATAAGTAATAAAATTCTTCCTACGTGCAAGCAGGGCACCGAGGATACTAAGATAGTAAAACATTTTCCTGCTCCCTATTCTCAAGGGTCTCTAACTAGAGAGATAGAAAAACACCCAGCTTCATTGCAATGCAGTCAGCGCTGCAGTGGAGAGGGCAGCAAAGTTCCACAGGGACCATCCCTTTAGGGATGAAGTTGGCAAGGACATGATGTTCGAGCTGAATGTAGAGGAATGTGTTCGTCATCCACACATGGAAAGAAAGAAGCACATCCTGAGCACAGAATCTGAAATTTATGAAGTTAGAATGGGAGACATAAGAAAAGGGCCAGGAAAGACCAGACAGTTCCAGGAGCAATTTTAGTAGAATTTGGAGTTTGGACACTATTTTTTGGAAGTAGGAAATTCTGGCCTCTGAAACAAAAGGGCACTGGCAGCATCTAATTGAATTACAGTGATCTGAACTGGGAAATAAAGCTTTATCATAGTAGCTGGCATATAATAGATATTTAATAAGTAAGTATCCACTGAGCCGAGTAAGAAATGTCTATAAAATCTCTGCCTTTGTTATTGGCAGATTTTAGCTTTTGCTGTTCAGTGTGTATTGTGAGCTCATTTTAGTGCTTTATAGGTGCATGGGTCAGACTGAGAGGGACCTCAGAAGGCATTTAGTTAGCCCAGAGTCTGATGTTCCAGTCTCCTCCATGGTATCCCTGCCAAGTTTCTGAGGAGTGGATGAGGTTGTATAGACGGATGCGTAGAGGACAGGAACTCAAAAGATAGAGGATTGTAAGCAAAGATTCCTTGTGGCTTTATGGAGGCCAGTGTCTCAGGCTCACCTCAGCTCACAGTACTGAAGGAACCAGATTTGACAGAGAAGCAGGGATCATTCTAGGCTTACTACCTGGTGTCAGTATTTGGATTAAGGAGGCCTGACTGGTGTAGCCTCCTGACTGTAAGAAGTTAAGAGGGAAAAGAAGCTCCCTAGGACCTTCCTCCAAGGACATTCACTAAGGCACACTCCCTCTAGGAATACTTCCCTGTGCCGTGGGGCTACCACGGCATGACAGAGGAGTACCCTCTCTTCTCTGAAGCCAGGTGACCTTGCTGGTTTCATCCGGAGAGGGTGGCCTCCAAAATACATGTGGCCGCATAGTTCACAAGACCAGGGAAGGAGCATGTCTGCGACCAGTAAACCACGGTCCTCAGAGAGCTGTCCTGGGGAATAATGTGCCACTTTCTTCCCAATGAGTCACACACAAGGCCTGAATTCTTGAAATATCTGTTTATGGTCCCAAGCCTGTGACAATTACTTCCTAAAACCACAATTTTCAGTAACCCATTCAAGATAGAGAATGTTTAATTCGTGCTAATGGAGTTGGGATATGTTCTGCCCCTGGGGTGCTCTTCCTTATTTAGGCTGTATTTAGAACATCCAGAAGATGTTGAATAAACCTAAGAATTTAATTATCTATTGCAATTTACCAGAAAGTTGGGAGGTGTCGTAATTATACTTTGTGTTTTAGCTTTAAAAATATGATGGACTCCTTCAAGCCACTCCCATGTTTACCTACCCCTTAAACGTGATATCAATGGGAGTTTTCCCAGGGTAATGATTATAGATTAGCGACTTGTCTCTTAATTAAAGCTAGTTTATTTCAACACCCAAAATATTGACTACTCATAAACTGCCACAGACTTGTTCTATAAAACTGGCTTAAGGGTAGACGACTACTTTATGAAAGCAGAGAAGTGATCCGTTGGAGGGTGATTGAGACCTGCTTGATGTATCTGACTCCTGTCACCTGCCTACCTGTCTACCTGGTGTGGCAGAGGTGACAGGAGTGCAACTTGGGAGTGCTCTATGAAGATGCTTAGTGTTAAAGATTATTACAAATATCTACGCCTTGGAGCCCCTTTTACCCTACAGCTTTCAGAAAACCTCCCTATGCTATCATTTTCCTTCCAGATTCTCATGCATGTCCCCTGGTCCTTTCATTCCGCCCTGAGAAGAGAGCTGCTCTGTCACCAAAAATCAGCGTGACCACATTTCTTCATGTGCAGAGGCTTTAAGGCTTCGAGGAGAGCACATAGGAAACTGGAAATTCTGCAGCCATTCTTTTTCTATTGTAGGACTAGGATGAGCTGGAGATTTAGGATCAGAAAGGACCTCATTTTTTTTTTTTAAGTTTATTTATTTATTTTGAGAGAAAGAGAAACAGACAGTGGGGGAAGGGGAAGAGAGAGAGAGAGAAAGAGAGAGAGAGAGTCCCAAGCTAATAGCGCAGAGCTGGATGAGGGGCTCAAACTCAAAAACTGCGAAATCATGACCTGAGCCAAAACCAAGAGTCAGTTGCTCAACCAACTCAGCCACCCAGGTGCCCCAAAGAGGGACCTAATTTCTATTAGAAAAGTAAAGAAATGCTTCTTGAGGTATAACAAAAAGGCAAAATGATTCCTGTCTCCCTCCTAGCTTATGTTTCTCATGATAAGATCTTCTGTTCTTGCCTTATTTTCTTTAAGGAAAAAGGGAGATTGGTGTGAAACCAATGAAATTTTCAAGAGAAACACAATGCACCCAAATGAGTAGAAAGTAAATGTAATCATTTTTTTGTGAAATCTGGTCACTTAAGAAGGTTGTTCTGAAACTCTGAGAGAGGCTCTTCCAAGGGGGATCTTTCTCTGAATTCACACACATCCATTTGTAGTTACACTGGATAAAGCATTCTCCACCAGTGATTGCCATATGGTTGCAAAGTAATTGGGAACTCTATGAATGACTGAATTTTCTGTTTCCAACAAAGAAATGTCTTGCCTAGAATTTTTTTTAAGTTTATTTATTTATTTTTGAGGTGGGGAGGAGTTGAGAGACAGAGAGAAAGAATCCCAAGCAGACTCTGCACTGTCACTGTGGAGCCCAACATGGGTCTCGAACTCACAAACCTTGAGGTCACGACCTGAGCCGAAATCAAGAATCGACATTTAACCGACTCAGCTACCCAGGCACCACGCCTAGAATTTTTACTTAATTCCCTGAGGAAGCCTTCCTGAACTTTTAATAAAGACGGACCCAGGAAGCAAGTGGCCAGTGGAATAGAGTCCTCGATAGCCAGTCCCTCTCAGGGTGGAGACATCTGTCTTGCTGAGGGGACATGTGGCTCTTTGCCATAGATTTCTTCAGGATGTGCACGTAACACAGGAAGCTTCCTTAAAATCCACTTTGAACATGACTCATCTTGTCCCACATTTCCTACATGCACCTGCTCCCTCCTTCCCTTCCCATGTAGAGGCTCCTCAGGACTAAGCTGGTCACCTTCCCGGCTTCTTTCCCAGTCTGATGTGTGTGGCCCCTGGGCACCATAATTTTCCTTCTGTTTTGACTTTTCTTCAAGAGGTCCAGCACCCCTACTCACTTCCTCAGATTCTTCTAGAGAGAAAGGAAAAAAAAAAAAAAAAGAATTGTTCCTTACTTTCTCTAAAGAGATTGCCATTGACAATACTTCTACCCACCTTTTTATTACAAAAGTTTCAAAACCACAGAAAAGATAAAAGAACTCATGTAATCAAGAATTATCAGAATTGTTACCATTTTACCATCCTTTCTATTTCTGTGTGTCTGTGTTTTCTGAATTATGCAAATATGAAAGCATCATGACACTTGGCCCCTAGCTACAACATTATCACACCCACGAAAATAACAACTTGTTAATATTAGTAATGTCCAATTCATATTTGATTTTCCTAGGTGTAAAACAATGGCTTTTGTACCTCTTTTTCAGAACCATATTCTAGTCAAGGCTCACATACTGAATTTAATTGTGTTCTTAGTCTCTCTCTCTCTCTCTCTCTCTCTCCCTCTCCCTTTTTTTCCCAAGTAATCTCCACCCTCAACATGGCGCTCAAACTTGCAACCCTGAGATCAAGAGTCACGTGCTCTTCTAATGGAGCCGGCCAGGCACCCTTTAGTCTCTTTTTTTTTTCTGGAAGAGTCTTCTGCGTTTTGTTTTTCTCCTCCTATGAAATTGACTTTTTAAAGCGCCGGAGTCTGTCGTCTGGTAGAATGTCCAACATTCTGGAACATGTGATTGTTTCCTCACGACATTTTTGGTTGGAATATCTCACTGGCAGTGGTCCCTCATGATGTATCCCGTAAGAAGTACATGATGCCAGGCTGCCCCACTTGTGGGCTGAGTTTGACTGCTTGGTTAAAGGGCTGTCCGCCACATCTCTCCATCTTGCAGGTATGGTACAAAGTAATCCTCGGAGAGAGACGTTGGCACTGTGTGAATATCTGTAGTCCTCACAGCTGTTTAAACCAAAGAGTAAAAACTGTGTAAATGGGATAATGTTCACAGAGCAAAGGAAATAGGTGATTTGTAAGCATGAGAGAGGGAACATATGAAGCATGGGAAGGACCAAAGTGCCATCCTTGGCAACAGGTAGAATATCCCTCAAAATGAGGGAAGACCTGTCAGAAATGCTGCTTTCTTCCCAATATTAATTCCCGGACAATGCACCCGGTATAAATGGTAAATAAAAAGCTAAGGGCCTTTGGAATTGTTTTATGTTCTGCCTCCTAACAACCAAGGTTGGAGGGGGGTGGGGGGATAAGGAAAAAGAAACAAAAAATAAAGGAGCTTACTCTGAGGGATGATTTATTAATTCAAACCTAGAATATTCCCATTTATAGGGACTTATTCTCTGGTTCAAATTATAGTGATTATGACTCACCCTGGCATTTTCCTGATTTTTAGTGTTCATTCTGACCATCATCAACCCCACTGTGAAGCTGTTGCTGTGTGCAAAATGCTGCAGACTCTTGGTGGGATTTCCTTAATGACATGCTTTTAACGAAACCATCTCAAAATAACGAGCACTCAAAGTGTGTTAAGTATTAGGATGGACATGTTTGAAAAATACTTCCTTGTGGATGTGGACAACAAAGAACATCGTTCTGGACCCTTCCCTTCTGGATGCCTACATTAAATATTTCAAAATTTTTTATTTTTAAAATATTTTACATATAATATTCCTTTATATGATCTATATTAATTTTAAGAAATGAATTGCATCCATTGAAGGAAACAGTAGTTAATATCTACATTATATTCATAGGAATATTGGTAATATCCGGTTCATATTTGAACATATTCATAGGAATATGTTTCTTTCCTTAAAAAAAAAGATGGTTTTCAAGGTGATTCACTGTATATAACAAAGAACCAGAGGGGCGCCTGGATGGCTTAGTTGGTTAAGTGTCCCACTCTTGGTTTCAGTTCAGGTCATGATCTCACGGTTCATGAGTTCAAGCTTTGCATCATGCTCCATGCCGACAGTGCGGAGCCTGCCCCTCTCTCTCTCTCTCTCTCTCTCTCTCTCTCTCTCTCTCTCTCTCTCTCTCTCTCTCTCCTCCCCCCCCCCCCCCCGCTCATTCTATCTCTGTATCTCAGGTAGGTAGGTAGGTAGATAGAACGAACCAGAATTTGGTTTCAGGTTTTCAGTTTTTAAATAATCATAGAAAAAGCTAAAGATTAAAAACATGTTTTTCAGCTGCTATTTTAAATATCCAAGAGAGTATTTTAAAAAGCTTTTGGATAACTTGAGTTTAAAGGTATATTATGACCTCCTTTTTTTTTTTTTTTTTGAAGTAATTGATCAACAGAAGTACTTGACCAAGTTTAGGCATATTATTTTGTAACACAGGAGTTCCTTTTTATTCCAGAATAAGTGATATTGGAAAAATACGCACTTAATGTAAAGTCATGTAAATGAGTCACCTAACAATTGTGGGAAATAATGATAGGATGTGTGATTGGGATTGATCTCAAAAAAATAAAATTTATTAAAGTGAATTGTCTTTTGACAACATTATAAGGCATTCTTTTTTTTTTTAATGTTTGTTTATTTTTGAAGGAGAGAGAGACAGAGTGTGAGTGGGGGAGGGGCAGAGAGAGAGGGAGACACAGAATCCGAAGCAGGCTCCAGGCTCTGAGCTGTCGGCACAGAGCCCGATGGGGGGCTCAAACTCACAAACCGCAAGACCACGACCTGAGCCAAAGTTGGGCGCTTAACCAACTGAGCCACCCAGGCACCCCAACATTATAAGGCATTCTGATAAAGAGTTACTACCTAGTGTTTTGCAACACTATGCAGGAAAGGTCTTCACTAAGAGTAACCACTCAAGAAGTAGGTATTAAGTGCCTACTGTGTGGCAGACAGAGTTCTAAAGGCTTGAGGACGCAGCAGGGAACAACACAGACAAAAATCCCTGCTCTGCTGGAGCTTCCTGGGAGAAGGAGATGATAACCATGTAGCTATAAATACAGCTATATTATATTTTAGGTAGTGAAAGCACTAAGAAGAAAAATATGGCAGTAAAGAAATAAGTAGAACGGGACATTTGCAACTTGATGTGCGCAGGGAATGTCTTCCTGAGGTGACATCTGAGTGAAAAGGAGACATGTAAGATGTGAGGGGGGATAACAGGGAGGGGGTGTGGTGGAGGGAGGAAGTCCTTGAGGCCCTTTAAGCCTTTGGAGAGACTGGCCTTTATCCTGAGGGTTTTGAGCAGAGAGCTGGGATGCCCCGGTTGCTGCGTTGAGAATAGTCATAAAGATTGAAGGTAAGAGGTGTCGGGACCTTACTGCAGTCCAGGGGAGTCCTGATCATGGCTTGCATGATATTTTAGACAAATTATATTTATATTTTAGACAAGTCTTGAAAGTGGAACCAAGAGTGTTTGCCAACAGATTGGATATAGGCCAAGACAAAGAGAATAGCCGAAGATGGTTCCAGTTTTGGTCTACGCCAGGCTCTAGACGGCCAGAACTCAGGGGGAGCTGGTTTGGGGAAAGAGGGGAAATCAAAAGCTCAGTTTTGGATATTTTACATGTGAGCTGCCTGTCAGACATCCAGGTGGGAGTGTCTAGTTGGCTCTTGTATCCATAGGTCTGGAGTTCCAAGTAAGAGAGGTCTAGACTGGAGAGAAGAATGGTGGGAGGTGGTGACCAGAGCATGGGATGTTTACATGTGGATTCTGGAGGGCCACAGCTAATGGTAATGACCAGGTCTAGGGTAAAACCACAGGAGTGAGTGTCTGAAGGGCGAAGGGGTCCAAGGTCATTGGGCAGAAAGCCAAAGAACTGAGCGGTGCTCGAGGGATCCTCTCTTTGGACATTGATGCTACCAAGTGCTGTGACAGGAATGGTGTTGAGGACAAGGACAGAGAGCCGAGGACCAAGAGATCCACAGTAATTGCAACAGGGAAGAGCAGCCAATGGCATTCTCTGGTGACAGTGGATTTAAAGCTGGAGAATGGGGGAACGGAGGAGGGATGGAGAATGGTCGGCAAGTGTTGGTGAGACCCGAGGAGCCACCTCCAAGCCCAGTGGTTCAAGGGGTGTGAGAGACACCTTCAGAGGAAGCAGCCTCCTGAGGGAAAAGCCCAGTTTCAGTTAGAGCAACAAAGCGAAAAGAATATCCTGGGAAGAGACTGGAGATACAAGAGATTTTGCTGGCGACTATCCAAAGGGCACAGTGCGCAAAGTTCAAGAGGAGGAGTGGGCAGGGAGCCCAAGAAAGGTCTGTGCGGAGCCTTTTGTGTATGACGGTCCAGGGGAAGGGGGAGACCGGGCTTTGCATAGTGACCAATGTGAACTAGAATGAAGGGCATGAGGACGTTCGTCCCGACTGTCCCAGGCAGACATGATGGGTGAGGCTGAGAGAGAGCGCCTGCGTCCCCCTGACTCCAGCCAGGACAGAGGTGACCCCACCGAGAGCATTCCACCCATGACAGCAGAGGGCTGACGTTGCTTCTGAGTTTGCAATTCCCACCCGAGCCCTGCCAGGGTGGCCTGAAGCCTGGCCCTTCCCTCCATCGCGTGGGGCTCTACCAGTGATTGTGGCCTTTTTTTGTGTGCCATCTTTCACATCATCACACCTGAGTGATGGCACGTTATAATAGTCTTCACGTTCAACCTTCTCAGCACCGTCTTTGACTGGTTTAAGGTCTGTTTAGGACCTTCATCAATTTTCCGTCGCGATTCAAATTAGTGTTCCCTTTTGAAATGCCTGTCCTGTCATCACACCTGAAGATATTTTCCCCTTCCTCAGCTGGTGCTCATCCAGGCTTTCTAGCTGTCAAACCTTCACTCTTCAAAGGCTTTGGGTGTGATTCTTCCACCATCGCTGGCAATGATTTAACGAAATCATGAATGAAACTTAATGAAATCGCGTATCTTTCGCAAGATGTGAATTTTCATTTTGCAATTGATTTGTGTACTGCAAATATACTGACTAGGAAAAAACATTTTGCCCAGGCCCAGCGGAGCACTTCGGTACGTGCGGTGAACTTATTCCTGTCCCAAGGTTGTGTGCTTCCCAGCTCATTCAGAGTGCCTGGGGACAGGGGTTTTGAAAATAAATATTCAGGTAATCAGAACCCTCTGCCACCCTGTAACGACCCTTTTAACTTAGGAAATTTGATGATCCCACCTACAGTCATAGTTTGCATTAAAGAATTTGCCTTTAAAGTCCACCATCGTAATAAGTGACCCTCCTGATCTATGTCAATAGACATTTATTCTGATATTTTAATACGTCGATTTGCAGGGTTGATGAGTAAGGCTACGCAAACGACACAGTCTCCTTCCGCTCTTTCTCCCTAGAAGCTCGGGAGATGGTTGAGGAGGTTAGTGGCCCACGTGTGTGGTACAGAGAGATCAAGTCTCATTAGCATCTTAGGGTGTTCAGCCAGCATCCCACACAAGCATCCCAGGGGTACCCGTGGGACTGTTGCTGAGACCTGCCATAACTTTTTCTGTTTTCAGGGTTGGCTTTGCCAACACCACTGCCAAAGGAAATGTTTTGAAAGCGTTCCCGAGAATTATTTCCTGTGGCATCTCGCTTTCTTGTTGCCACTCTCATGACCCTCCTTGAAGCAAATGATGATTGGGAGTCTCATTTCAAATTATCCTTGCCTCCCTTCCTGATTCACACCTAAGATGTATTTTTATCCTTTCCTCATAGACTCAAAGTTCTACACAGTGTCATTTCTTAAGATGTTAACTGCTTTTATTTACCATAAACTGATAGTATTTGCTTTCTATGAATGCTCCTAGAAACATTATAGATTTCATTAGCTGGGTGTCCAAAAGATTTAGTTTTAAGTGCCACAGAAGTTTGGATGCCACTTGCTTTTTTTTTTTTTTTTATTCTTTCATTATTATGTCAAGGAACTAAACCTGTTTATAAACTCCACATGGACCTTTTGTGTAATGGTTATGAGCAGGTTTTAATGAAATTTGAGAGTGTCTCTAGAGATCACAGATACTGGGGCCTTTAACATTGCACCGTTGCTTAGCAACCTGGAAGTCATTACATTTCCAGGCTCTGTAATAACATGATATACTTTTCTTTGCCAGTCCCTGATGAAAATGTAAGGGAAATAATCCCTTTCTAAAGGTTGCACTCTGTGAGCGGGCAGCAAAACAGAATTTTTTTTTTTTTCTCTTCTCCTGATCCGGGCAGGTTTTAATTCAGTGCACAAGTATTGTTTTCTGAATGTTGCATGTGACAGAATGAAATAGATTCTACAATGTTATTCTTAAAAGGAAGATCTGTTCTGAAATAAGGATTGTAAATTCCATATACGTTATTAACATACGTGTGTACCTTCACTGTGTTGAGAAGATCAGGCTCATTAGTTGACTTCCAGTTAATGCAAGGATGTCTGTTTATTACTAGTTAATTTATTCTGTCCAGGTATTTGCAGGTATGAGGCTTTCAGAGTATAGTAAAACCATATGTTTAAGGGGGGAAGTTTGATTTATCGACAGTCTTTGAAAGGATATTTTGTCATTTTTCTAAAGCAGTATTGTTTATATCGTTAAAGAATAGAAGTTTGTGTTCGAGGTTCATAGCAGGATTGCGGATGAGAACCAAAAAGTAGAAACAACTTAAATGTCCATCAACTGATGAGTGGATGAGTAAAGTGTGGTATATCCATGCAGTGGCATATTATCCAGTCATGAAAGGGAATGAAGTACTGACACATGGTACAAGGACGACCCTGGAGAGCACTGTGCTAAGTGAAGGAAGTCAGACACACAGTGCCACATAGCGGATGATCCCATTTATGTCCCTGGAACGGACAAACCGATAGAGACGGAAGGATTAGTGGTTGACGGGGGCGTGAAGAGAGGGGAATGAGAGTGGCTGCTAACAGATACAGGATTTTGGGGGGTGGTCCACACACTGATTGGTGATGAAGGTGGTCCAACACTGATTGTGATGATGGTTATACACTTTTGTGAATATACTAAAAACCCCTGAATTGTACGCTCTTAAAGTGATGAATTTTACGTTAAGTGAGCTTTTTATAAAAAAGATTTATAGCATCCAAAAAAAAACACAGAACAATAACAAAAAGAGCAAAATGGGAATATACAGCCATTGTAGAAACTTAGGGAAATACAAGATGGCCCTGAGCGGTCAACTTTTGATTTCGGCTCAGGTCATGATCTCGTGGTTCTATCAGCACAGATCCTGCTTGGGATTCTCTCTCACCTTCTCTCTCGGCCCCTCCCCTGCTCCCTCCCTCTCTCTCTCTCTCTCTCTTTCTGTCTCTCAAAATAAATAAACTTAAAAACAAACAAACAAGGGGTACCTGGGTGGCTCAGTTGGTTAAGCACCCAACTTCGGCTCAGGTCATGATCTCGCAGTTTGTGGGTTCGAGCCCCATGTTGGGCTCTGTGCTGACAGCTCAGAACCTGGAGTCTGCTTTGGATTCTGTGTCTCCCCCTCTCTCTGCTCCTCCCCTGCTCACACTCTGTGTCTCTCTCCCTCTCTCTCAAAAATAAAAAAACATTAAAAATTTAAAAAAAAAGCAAAAAGAAAATAGCATCATCCTTTATTAAACTTAGAACCCCTATAATTATCATGGTTAATATTTTATTTCATTCTGGACACACAGGACCTACATGTATGCATACGCACACAAACACACAGACATGTATTGACATTCTTAAGTGATTTGAGATTTTAAATCATGGTAAAAAAAATTCATGTATTTACCTTGATTGCCTCCACAAATTCCATCAAAATGGTTGATATAAGTATAAAAGCAAGTAAAATTAAAAATGATAAAATTTTTTAAATAAGCAAAAGTGCACAATCTCATGAAAACCAGGAAAAGTATCAGTAATAGATGCCTAATTTGAGAAATTTCTAGAAGACACCAATTAGTTCAACAGAAAGGATATTCAGAATTTAAGAGACCTCAGGCCACTGCAGGCAAAAAAGGTTTATACTGAGAAGCTCTGGAAGAATCCCAGGCTCAGGGACAGCAGGAGATTAGAGGGCGGACAGAGCCTAGGCCCTGGCCCATCCTTGCACCTGCTTAGCATGGAACTTCCCCAAGGTGCCCTGTGGTGGGCACAAGGGTAACTGAATTCTGGGCTGGGCTGCCCCGGCCCCCCAGAGCCACTGCCCTCCATCAAGGTGGATGTTCAACTTCTGACCCTGTTCCTCCTTTGAATGTAAGTCTACTCATTTCTCCTTCATTTCTCCCAGGGCAAGGCTGCCCACTGCTGTCAGGAAAGTGAGATCTTACACATTCTGAGGTGGCTTATCGAGCTACCAGTACTCACTCACATAGATCTCCATTTATGAATATGAACAGACAAGGAAGAATCACCAGACATTTGAGGAAAGTCTGTAGCCAAAGAATGGGTAAACCAGAAAAGCCAGTGGTTCCAGAAGAAAACTGCTAAGAAATAAGACTCTTTAAAAAAATTCTAATTAGTATCCTCCTAAAGCTTTGAAAGATTATTGAATCCATAAAACAAAACATGACTTTCGAATTTTAAAACCCAGTAGAGAGGTTGAGTAACAGAATAAACTCTGACAAAAGCCAACTGAATTATTTATAAAACCAACTTAAAGAGTTCTTTCTGAACACAGAGTGAGAGAAATGTTAAGGATTGTGGCAGATGGATCCAGAAATCCAGCAGCCTTTCAGGGGAACGGTACATTAACACCATAGATCTGGTGATCCCCCCAAATCAATTACCCTCTTGGCATAGGGAAAAGCGGCCAAACACTCGACTGTGGTACATGGTCATTTCCCCCACATCTTCCACAGGAGAACAATTTACTTACAGGGTATATGCATATGTGTGTATGTGTACTTACTGTATATTTGTTTGCGAATTGTGCTCCTGTGGAGGTATATATATATATATATATATATATATATATATATATGTATGTATGTAGGTGAGGCATATTTTCTAAAGATAGGTGTTTTGGGCATTTCATTTATCTATTGGACTAGATGCGTATTGTTTTGTACTGTTTAAAACATAGGATGTATAAGATTATTCCAGGACGTACATATTTTCTAGGGAATTATCATACAGTTACAAAACTATAATATATAAATAAAAGGCCATCCCAGCCTCTTTCCTTTGTATTTAAATAGTTACTCCTCTTTGTTTGCTGAGCTAATGGGAACTGCCAGCAACTTCATTAGCCCCAGGTTCCTTGTGTTTCCATTGAAGTAAGTCTTAATAGGGTTTCAAGAATGGAATGAGGGGGCACCTGGGTGGCTCAGTCCATTGAGCATTTGACTCTTGATTTCAGCTCAGGTCATGATCTCACAGTCGTGAGATTGAGCCCCATGTCTGGCTCCACACTGGAGTTTAACATTCTCTCTCCCTCTGCCCTTCCCCTGCTCATGCATGTGCTCTCTTGAGAGAGCGAGGGGGGCGGGGGGAATGGGAGAAAAGAATTGAACTCGTATTGAAGCCAAGGATCCATTTGATTGGGATTCCTTTTCTGGTCCCAAGGGCTCTCTATGTGGCATTTGATTGGGATTCCTTTTCTGGTCCCAAGGGCTCTCTATGTGGCATTTGATTGGGATTCCTTTTCTGGTCCCAGGGGCTCTCTCGTGGGTTGCCTTTAGCACTCAAATGCTGCTTGCTGTTTGCTTGGAGAGCATGTCTGGCCTTTGCAATGGTGCCGCTGTGAGACTGTCCTCTTTTCTAGATGAGCAGATCTAACCTGGGCAGCCCTTCAGTTGGGCAATGAGCATCACCTTTTGTTGACACAGTGAGTCTATCCAGATGGTTCCTGAATGATTCACTTTGCAATATGGGTCATTTGATTTAAACCACTTTGTGTCTTCAATCAAGAATATCAGTTGTCCTAATCTTATTTTTAAGGAGTCTTTATTTGAGGTAGCTTTGGGATGTAGTGTTCTTTACACTGAGGTGGGTGAAGTCTGAACTCTGAAAAGGTGCTTATTCTGCATTTCCATTGGAAGAGGGTTCAGTCAGCAGAATGGTGAAGAGGCTTGGGGTTTGGGCAGCCTTGGATTCAAGCGTCACTTTTATTTGGTAAAAATTGGACGAGCAATTTATCTTCGCTGATCTCCGTTTTCTATTATAAAAAATAGAAATAATGTTTCTATCATAACATTGTGACGACTGAGATAGCGTAAGCAGCACGCTGAGCACGGAACATACCATAGAAATGGTAACTATTCTCTTATCATTATGGTCAACATCCCCATCATCATTTTTATTCCTATATTATGTTAATTTCTAGGCTTCAAACTACTTAGTTGTCTTCTTTCCCAAGTACGTGTTATGTTTCGCTCACATAATTGTAAAAGCATCAGGACGGGAAGACTGTCAGGCTCTTTGAGAGTATTTTGAATTTGCTTCATCGAACTTTCATAGGCTCAGAGTTCAAGGTCATGAGGGCCGGTGCCGTGTATTGTCAAATTTATTCCTTTCTTCTGTCTCTTAAATGAGGCAAGTGTTACTGTTTACTGTGACATTGAAGAGGCGCTCGCCCATGACACACCCCAGTAAGGACAGCTAGATTTCTAGACCAGATGT
This sequence comes from Panthera pardus, assembly GCF_024362965.1. Taxonomy (NCBI): domain Eukaryota; kingdom Metazoa; phylum Chordata; class Mammalia; order Carnivora; family Felidae; genus Panthera; species Panthera pardus. Next base: position 148,722,322 of record NW_026526721.1, read on the forward strand.
TGAGATTATCCAGCAAAGAGCACTTCTGGATTCTGAATCCCGAGTGTAGTGAAACATGCTGAAATAGCGCGTTCTCACCCAGGGCTGGTTTGATGGTGTCCTGAGCTAACAGGACTTCCAGCCCCTTGCCACTCAAAATGGGGTCCCAGACCCGCAGCAGCTTTAGGACGCGGTGGTGCATTTGAAATGCAGCGTCCCGGGTCCCACCCTGTGCCTGCTGAATCAGAATCTGCAGATCAGCATGGTCCCCCGGGGGGTTCGTGTGCACACTCTTTGAATAAACTCCTTAAAAAAGAAAACAGTAAAGAAAAACACTGCTCCAGAGAGGCTGCGCCTGAAAATCCAGAGTGGGTGGTTACTGACGCCATACAAAAGATGTGGGTCTGCGAGGTTCCCTTTTCAGAATCCAGTCTCTCTCGAGCGAGTTCCATACGCTTCCAGCTGTGTTTTCAAGGAAGACGCCTGGGACCCTAATTTGTGTCTGTCCTTTTATTTCTGCTAACACCTACTTTTGGTAAGCTTTTTATTTCTTATTTCTCATTTTTCTCACATTTGAACATGATCATAACATTCAAAGTTGACATAACTGTTTATGGATTCTGTTTCTAAAAGCTAGTTTAATGAGTAAGGAATTCACAAGGGGAGGAATTTTGAACAGCACTAGAAGAGAAATACCAGGGAGAGAATATTGATTAAATAAACCCGTGAAACGGGCTACCAGAAAGCACAAGAGTTTTCTTATCTGCTGAAATGATAAAATCCACCTACTAATGCATTAATAATGCAGTAACATGGACAAAGGGCCCAGCTCAGGGTCCGGTGGAGGGCAAGAAGCCGACATTGTTGCCGATCGATCAGTTCGGGGGCAGAGGCCAGGCAGTGGAGATGGGGAGAGGAGTATTGAGTGAGCCCTTTTAGTTGTCACTAGTGACTGGATTGGGAGAAGACACTTGGACAGAGATAGGCAGGTCCCTTACCTGCTGTCCCTTACCTGCTGTGTGTCCTTGGACAAGTCATTTAATGTCTCAAATCTGAGTACATACCTGGTGGAGCCCTTCTGTAAGGATTACAGGAGATTAGTTACGCAAAGGGCTTTATCATAGTGCAGTACATGGTCTATCATGGCACAGACAAAGCCATCAATAAGAGACATCCATGCGGGTGCACAGGAAACGGCGAGCATCTTCACAAATACCCAGGACCCGGTATCTGTCCCTGCCAGGCTGTAGACTTTCATCCTGCTGATTTTCTCAGTTAACGTTGCTGCTGCTGTTTGAGAACACACATCCTTCCTGTCTGTGATGCACACCTTCTGCTGAGGGCGTCAGTGACGGCCGAACTGGAACGCACACTGCATAATGCATATAGTTTTACTGCTCGCTTCTGCAAGGGCCCAGAGCTCTGAAGTCAGTTTTATTGCAGTCACAGTCAGATGTGGCAAAGCAACCCCGGGCCAGCAGCAGTCTCACGGCACAGACAACGCCTCTGTTGTCTGTTTCCCCCAACCAGGGATTGGCCTCGCTGTGTCTCGCTCAGGGGCGCTCGGAGCCGTCAACAGAGCTGCTCATGACTTATGCATGAAGCCAGGTGATCCCAGCTGGCCTCCTTCAAGGTCTTGACCCTCCCTTGGCCCTTCTCTGCTGCCAACACAGAATCCTTAGCCCCTGGGGAACCAGAGGCCTGTTGCCAATTACTGTGGGCATCTCCGCGTGCCTCCCCAAGAGCTCCTTGCTCCTTGTTAGGCTTAATTGCATGGCCACCGAGAGCTGGAGCCTGTAGTCTGAGCCTCCTCAGTGGCCCCGGGGCATCGTGAGGATGGGCAGCATGGCTCAGAGAGTCCACAGTGTGGTGGTGCACAGGCTTCCTGCCTCCTCAACCACTCCGAAGGCAGGAGGGTGGCCAGACGGCACGTCAGGGCCATGGCTGGAGCATATGCCACCACACAAAAACTTTCCAGGAACAGTGCATGCGGGGTAGGGTGCCTGGATCTCCTGAGCTTCTGAGCCATCGTGAACCTGGAATGTTCTCTGCCGCTAAGTGCAGAGAATTCCAGTTATTGTCGCCAACTGTTCATCAGATGACAACCGATCAGAGGTGACTCTAATGACTGGGAAGCAGTTTTCCTCAAAGTTGCAATTGTGACCAGTCTCTTAATGATGATATAAATGCCAACATGTGTTGAGGAGTGCTTACTCTGGGCTGGCCACCAAGGTGAGTCATTGACCTGGACAATATTAGAGCAGCCCTATGGGGGCAGATATTAATGTCCCCATTTTTCCCAGTTGAGGACACTGAGGCATGCATGGGGGGCCAGGTGAGTAAGTGGTACATCTGAGATTTGAACCCACGTATTTTACCTTACCGTCTTTAACGATCGTCATCATGAATAGTATACGTCGTATCCTATTTACCCCAATTAAGGAGGAAATCGTGCACCTAAAATGTTAAGATGCTACATTTTTTATGTATCTTATCCCAATTTTTTAAAAAAACTGGGACAAAGGAAGAATCGGCAGAATCTTCCAGGGTCTACTTTTACAAATGTGTTGCACATTTGAATGTTCCTAACTGACCTGTGCTTTCAGTAGCCCGAATGTGTGACTCTCTAATTCAATTATAAATTCTGTCTTTTCCCTTCACATTGTCTTTTCTCAACAACAACAACAAAAATCCGGAAATAATTTGGTGTCGCCATACCTAGGCACTTTCGGTATACACGTGGGCAGTACTGTTAGGGTTTGCACTTCTCATGTTGGTCAATCCACACGTCTGTTCCAGTTTTCATGTCACCCCTGAAATGGGTTTGCTAGCCCCAGCCATCTTTCTTAACCCTCTGCTGTGTGATACGGCTGAGAAGTGGCTTATCCTGGTTAATGGAGGCATCTAATTAAAGGCGTCCCAGGAAACTAGACTGCTGTCAGACCTGCTTATCAGCAGAACTCTTCTAAACACAAATTAGTCTTTGCTTGCCTGTTACGAACTCCTTTCTGAATATTCAGTGACCCGTGTGATATCATGAATGCAGACCACCAAGCGTAGGCTTCTTCGATTATTTTGTTGTTGTCGCTTTACAAGTGTTCCTGAAGTTCTTACTTCATCATGACGTAAATCCACAAAACAGCCACCTTCCTAAGAAACAGCACCAAGGTGTTAGAATCTATCTTTACATTTATTTATTTTTTGAGAGACATAGAGAGATAGAGCACAAGTTGGGGAGGGGCAGAGAGAGAAGGAGACACAGAATCCAAAGCAGGCTCCAGGCTCCGAACTGTCAGCACAGGGCCTGATGCGGGGCTCGAACTCACAAACCTGATCATGACCTGAGCCGAAGTCGGACACTTAACCGACTGAGCCACCCAGGCGCCCCTAGAATCTATCTTTAAAGATTTTACGGCAGAAACTTGCACTTAACGCGCATCCATTATACCAAAATTTGAGTAAGGGTGTGCATTTTATTAGCATGATTTACATTACACATTCACAGAAACGTGCAGCGAACAAAATAATACACACTCATGTAACCACACCCAATAAGGTGCTGCTTTGAAAAGGTGTCCTAGTGAGTCACGCTAGGTTATAAAAACTTACAGTAAATGTTGTGATATAAAATAATGCCCAAATAATGATGCATTTTCAACAGTAGAGCTTTCGAGCTTGTAAGCGGTTTTTATGGAGGATGTGCAGCCCATTCTGGTGGATTCAGTCTTTTACCTCCGCAGGGAATGGCCCGTGTCAGTCCTGACCCCGGAAAGAGAGGAGTTTGTGTTAGAGAGCACTTGGCAAACGGCAAGATACGACATGAACGCTTCTGTCATTTTGCATATTTGTCCTGAATTTTATCTCCTCGAATCAGTTGTCTCTCAAACAAGTCTAAGTTCACTGTTTTCTGTTTAAAATCTTTTAAAAGGCATCCAAACCCATCAGTTTCCCCTGTCTTCTCTCTCAGCTCATGACTTTCCTTCATATTCCTCTAAGGAAATAGGGGCCGTCAGGATTTAACTGCCTCGAGCTCCTGCCCCAACATGGCCACCTCCCTGTGTCTGTGCCACTCACCTCCTGCCCTCTGCTTCCTTGGGGGGCCAGGCCCTCTGCTCCTGCCCCAGACCCATGTCTTCCCTCTTGCTTGAGGATGTTGCTCTGACATTTCTCCTTTTTCTCCCCTACATCGTCACGGTCCCCTTAGCTGGGTCCTTCCTTTCAGAGCACAGCATGCTGTTACATCACCCACATTTACAAAGGAGAAAACACCTTCTCTTGACCTGCATTCCTGCCTAGCTGCCCCATTTCTCTGTTCCCTTTCCCAACAAAACCCCTTGGGACCCAGCTGGTGAGGCTTTCACTCCCATCAGTTGTCCTTTTGAAGCACCTGGTGACCCGTCCGTCCCTAGCCTGCCTTTCATCTGACTTCACCAAGTGGCACAGCGGTGGCTCTCACCTCTGCGACACTCTCTCCTCCCTGGACTCCCAGGGCGCCACATTGTCCTGTTCCACCTACATATGCTCCTCAGGGTGCCTCTCCTGGCACCTCCGTATTTGCTCCTTCAAGCCCCTGAGCTGTAGTCTGATGGCATCCGGCCTGCTCCATACCAGCACTTGGCTGACCATCCTTCCTCAGACTTCCCGGTCCCCACCCTGCCTCACAGTCTGTTCTCAACATGGCAGCCAGGGTAATCCCTTTAGACCTGAAGTGAGATCATTGCTGTCCTCCTCAGAGCAAAATCCACAAGGCTGTAGCAAGGGGGCCTCCACCCCGGCCCATCTCATCATCTGTCCTACTGCTTTTCTTCTCGCTTACGTCAGTCCAGACACACGTCCCACTCCTCAGACTTTCCGGGCATGTTTGGACCTCAAATCCTGTGTCTGTGCTGTGCCCTCTTTCTAGGAGATTCCTCCCCACGCCCACAAAGCTCCACCCCCTTCTTTCAGGTCTTTACTCAAGTGTGGCTAGGACAGAGAGGCCTTCCTTGCGAGCCTCCCTGAACGAGGCTCCCTTTCCCTGCCTCTGCCTACTGACCGGCTTCCTTTCTCTTCATCACACTCCTCGTTGTGGTGTTTTGCCTGTTGACTTATTTTCTATCATACCTCTTCCTCACTAGGGTACAAACACTTGTGAGGACAAGGAATTTGTCCGCTCTTAGCATCATTTCTGTCTCCATAGCACCTGGACTTGTGCTGGGCATATATGATTTGTTTAAATACACGAATGGTTTTGGGGCCTGCTCCCCACTGGATGGACTGAAGTCCCGAGCTGTCCTGTAGAGCGCACTCCTGCAGGGTGTGTTTGCCCACAAGTGCTCTGTGGCTAGAAAACATGCAAGATGCTCTGTGCATAATGGTGAACAGAGCATCGGCTCTGGAGCCCGAAGAGCTGGGATTAAAACCCGGCTCTCCTTACCAGAACTGTGACCTTAGGTTACTCAACCTGTCTGTGCCCCAGGGCCCTCCTCTGTAAAATGGAATTCTAATAGTTCTCTCCTAGTACGGGGTTATCGGGAGGATCAGACGAGTTACCTCTGCAAAAGCAGAACGGTGCCCAACCCGTGGCAGGTACTGTCTTTGTGTCAGCGCCGTTGTTTTTGTTTATCTTTGGATCTGCCGTGACACCTGCCACAGTAGTCTGAATCAAGTGTCATTCGTCAAACCCTTGTCTCCCGTTGGGGAGACAGCCGAAGGGAGAGTAGGTGAAGTGTTGGCTGGCCAGGCAGCAGATCTATTCCCGATTTGTGTCTGCCTACAGGAGACGTGCTGAGCCCTACTTTGTGCCAGGCTCGGTGCCGGGCCTTGGGCAGAGTGATGAGCAAACACAGGCCAGTCTCTCGTCTCAGGAGCTCTCTGCCCCGCTTATGTAGCTATGGGATCTTACTGTCCCACCCAGAGGAGCTGGCAGTGAGGGAAGTGGACCAAATGCAGTTAGTAATTTCATCTCACTGGCTCCCACGCACCCGGGCTGCTATGGCCTCCCTGCCAGCTCAGTGCTCCAGCACTCGGGGGGCAGGATGTGCCCCCCACAGCACCGACACATTCTCGGAGATGGCTGCAAGCTGCTGCTTTTTCCTTCCAAGATGGCGTTCACGGGGAGGAAGCTTTCCATTTCAGGTGTAGGTCTAAGTTTCTGCTCTACACTGGGAAACCTTGGCCGATAAACGAGAAATTTCACCATCTGCTCTGTAGGTTCCTAGGCAGATCAGAGGTTTTCCCAAACGTCCTCACATATTTCAGGCTTTGGGGGTCACCATTTCCTCTAACCTCCAAATAAAGGAATCTCTATTCCCTAGGGTCTGGCACCCCGTCCCCATGGTTGCAGAGAATGCCTGAGAAGTAGGAGGGGCTTAGATTCTGTTGGTCGCTTGCACCTCAGATCCCTGCTTGCTACTCACTATCAGACCTTTTGCCGTTCCTGTCTTTTCTCTCCCTGCTTTGCTGAGTCTTCTCAGCTCATCCCTCAGCATTGTGCCTCCCCAAGGATGGGGAGGGGGCATTTTCCACCTGCTGCCTGAACTGTTAGGCCTCATTCTACCTTGCACCCCACTTCCCAGCTGCCCCCTTCTCTTAGCTCCTGCTCCCTCGTCTGTGGCTCCTACCCAGGACTTGCCCCTGCTGCTCGAACCTGCTCCCCAGGCCCCTGGCTCTCACAGGCTTTGCCTGCTTTCACCTTACCTTCCACCCCGATCCTGTCTTCCTTGTGGACCACCTAGACCCAAGGAATGTTTTCCCCGCCCGCCCCCCCCCCCCTTAGGTAGCAAAATTAAATCTTTATTTTTATTTTCTGATTGTACAGGTAACATATGACATTTAGTCCTAACAATTCAAGCGTTACAGAAATGATTGAGAAAATGAACAATCCCAGAGAAAGGGAATCCTATGACATACACTGTCCCACAGCTGCCCTTTCGCACAGGCTTGAATGGCAGGGAGTTGTGAGTCTGGTTAATCTACAATCAATAAATAGTGGGGTTTGAAAGGGTATAGTTTCTGATGTTATGATTTAGAATACCACCATATCCTCAGACCTCTGTGAGTGATCATATCAGAAAAGAATGGTCAGAATCACTGAAAATTCAGAGAAAAAAGAACAAGCAAGAGACAGGACACTAGATGATACACATCTGACGATAACAAATCAAATGTGTTCCTGCCAGGCAGCTTCAGGCCTCGTCTGTGTGTCTGACACATCCCAGTGACTGTCACATCTCAATCTCCTATTCATAGGACCTGATATTCTTTGAGTGATGCTCTTTCCTTTATGGAAAAACATGGAAAGTCACAGTAGAGCCAGTGAGCAGTTGGGCACGTAGAACACAGGGGGATGGGGCCCCTCCATCGTGGCCTTCAAATATGAACAGACATTCAGTGATGAGGGCCATGACCTATTTTTTATCTCACCAAGGTAAGAATGATAAACAATTGAAATTACCTGTGAAGGAAAATTACTTGATTGCCAAGTGAAATATCCAAGTGTTTATCTAAAAGTGGCTGTGGGATATCCTTGGGGCTAGCAATCTGGTTTGCATAGAGTATCTGTCCCTAAGTCTTCTGTTTTGAATTTGATGACATTTTTAAGCTCGCTGTTTCATTTTAGCATACCCAGTAATGAAATAAACAAAGTGTGAATATGAGGCAGTGCTAGTTAAACATTTATACCAGCCCTACCCTGTCATTTCTTGAAACTATTAAAGTGTAATGTTTTTATATGAAATCATTATAAATTTATAACAAGTCTAATCTGTGGTGACGCGCTGTTCCATGGACTGTGAATTATTGTTCTAAATTTCAGATGGCAGATGCTTTCTCTGAGCGATGGTGCCGGGATGATTAGCGTCTCTGATGCAGCATAAGACTATGTCTTCCATTTGCATAAAACACAAGTGCTGATTATACAGTTTGATTTGAGACCTCCGACAATATTTTTCCCAAACAACAATCTTGACAATCAGCTCTCTTACAATAAGGAAGTGCTGATTGATTATGAATACTGCCCTGAAGACTTTCTACCCCCAAATCTCCATTAAAATTGTATCCATAGAGACGACGACGCTAAAACACATCACTGAGTCCAGGATGGGTGCAGTAATGAGCTGTAAGCAGAAGTTAGGTTCTGCAGAGCTTTTGCTGAGCCCAAGGGCATTGGCTTTAGAGGTTGGGATTCAACCTATAGCATTGAATCCCTCCTCCCAGGGTGAGTCTTAGATGTGGGTAGACCAAAAGCCACCATTTCTCGACGTGATTGTAGAGTACTAGGAATGCCTTTCCACCTCCGAGTATCTCTGTCCTCGCTGAAAGTCATCATCGGTTTCTAAAATTCCACCACTGGAGATCTCTCTTTGGGGGAACAAGCTCTCGTTAATAGGAAGGCGCTCTTGGAAAGGTGAGGTTTTTGCCCTGAGCACAGTTGGTTGGAAAATAAGAGTTTTCTAGCTGCTTTTCAACGTGGTAGAAAGCTGAGAGCGATTCCTTCAAGAATGAAGAACACACTAGGAACACCTCAGTGTCTTGATACAGGTACTGGGGGAAGGGAAAGACAGTGACCCCGATCACTGGGGAAGGGGGATCCACAAGGTAAAAGTGGGGTCAGCAGGCCATTCTGGATTTCCGCGGTAAAATAGAGGGCAAGTGTTTACCTGGAGAAGACTGCACAGTAGTTCTTGTCGACAATTACGTGTGCCTGTAATGAAAGTGGATTTGGAAAAGAACTTATAGTTCTTTAGTGAACACAGTTGCTTTGGTGGGCTGGCAGATATACCTCAGAGTAGGGCCCTCATTTCCTGAGCTTCTAAGACCCTTGTATAAGCTGGCCTCTGTCAAACTTTTGCCCGGTTCCTAACTTAAAAGCAGAAAGTACAATAAAGAATACTTACTGTATTGTATCTTGACCTCAGAGAGCTCCCAATCCTAATGTGCAAGAGGCATGTTTTCACACCGTGTTTGTAATTAGAAGGTGAAATCAGAAACTTCCACAGAAATGAAAATTACCTGTAAATGTGGTCTGTGGATGAGATAGCTGAAACTGAGAGTTGAAAACCATTCTCCGTGGAAATCTCTGAACAAGCCAAAGAAGCTTGATTCATAATGGATGCAATTTATGAAAATGGTGGCCAGTAATGCTCAGGAAATGAGAAGCCCCTGCCAAGTCACTCAAGCCTTTTAGTGAAAGGAGAGGAGTCCTCATGGTCGCATAAGGCCCTCCCTATGAAATCACGATTCCAGCGCGGCCTCTGCTCAGCCACCATGGACTAATGGGAGAAGGAGGGACCACGAGCATGGTGCCCACACTGGACTGCATACCCCAGCATCCCTTACAGTCAGGTTCTAGCCAGGTGCAGGAACACATGTATGTGAGCTTCTGGGTTGAGGTTCCTCAGGCAGAAGTTCCTTTTCCGCTCTCTCCTTGCCCATCTGCCAGCTGGACAGTGGAGCCACAAGATAGAAGGAGCATGTGTGTCTGAGGCAGCAGGTAATAGGGCCCCTTTGAAGCTTGTGCTGAACTGTCAAAGGAGACAAAGGTAAACTTCTAGGCCCCTGAGATTTCGGTGGAGGGAGTGGTGGGGGACTGTTATTTCATCTAGCATCCTTTTAACTAATGTAGTAGGTTAACCTATGGAAGGAAGGAAGTTGGAAAGTTGTAACACAGCCTCTCCTTGTTTTGCTTTCGTTCTTATTGACTTCTTGTCTGTCCAGTTACACCAAATTGTTCATCCAATACATCAGTACAAATGTGTGCCTATTTCCCCAGCCCTTTGAGTGAACATAATCTGCTCTGTACTCAATGAGGTAGGTCATTGCTTAGTGGAGCAAGCCCAGTTTGTCCTAATCAGTGGGAACTTGATGTCCAGAGAGGGCTCTAAGAGAGGAAGACCCAGGAGCAATGAACACCAAGCTTAGAATTTCACAGAGTAAGCAGGAGGCAGTATCCCTGGGAGAGGTCAAAGTCAAGTTGTTTCTTTGATTCCTAAGCCCAAAGAGGAAGGTTGCCATATACTGCTGGCATTGAAAACAAGTCCGGCAGAGTTAAAAGCTTGAGAAAGCAGGGCAGGAGGCAGATTCCTAGTTCCATGAGCACCATTCTGACACCCAGTGGGTGGAAGATGCTATTGATCTATTGTTCTCGAGATTTGAAAATGCATATGCCCTACTTTCTTGTGAGTTGCCCTTGTGTGACCTCAAAGACTCACACATTTCCCTGTTAACTAGTACCTTAGGTTAGGTCCCTTGAGTCATCTGCCTTCCTCCATGCCTCCGTGCTTCCTGTTTGGGTTTTGGGCTCTGCAGAGATGTGGCTGGGAGCCTAGTCTACAGGAGGAGGTTAAACCAAGAGTTGCTAAGCTCTTCTGCCGGGGAGGGGGAAGTTACTAGGGTGTTAACTATTTTGGACTTATTCTTGGTGGTCAGAGGGTCCTGACCCTGGGACGAGGGCATGGGGAGAATGAGCTTATACTTGAAACAGAGGGGCCCCGGAAATATGGAGGTGGCAGGGAAAGCAGTGGTTAAAAGGGACCCCAGCAGCGGGACTGGTGAAGCCCTCTAGAGGAACACCAAAACTTGATATAGAGTTTTAAGTCTTCTTTTTTAAATGGCAGAGCCCTTCTGAAACAGTCTAAACCCTTCCAAATACAGCCGAGTCAGTGGTGCCTTGAAAGATAAAGGAAGGGGGAGCAGTGTGGGGTGTGACCCTCACCATCCCTCGGTGGCCACAATGATAATTAGAGCACGTATGGGGAAGGAGTCACTGGTCCTCAAATCTAGGTGGTAACCAGGAGCCTTGCAGAGATGCCTGCAGCCAAGTAAAGAATGCAGGACCACAGCCAGATAGCATAACAGTCCAGAGACACGGCAACCGCCTTCTTCAAATACACTGGAGCAGTGTTTGTCCATCTTTATTATTATTATTATCATTATCATGATTTTGCACCCAAGGGAACCTTTTAAGATCTGTTTTTCTAATTACCTCTCCCTATAAAATTTTAACACCACAGACTTTCTATCTGGTGGTCCTTGGGAGAGCCACAAATCACTGTAATATCCAAGAGTTAGTCCCGCCCCCACCTCTTTGGGATCAGTATCACTCCGTTGAGAATGCACATCCTAGAAGATGACCCGGAAAGGAGAGAAGGTCAGGTCCTTTACACCGTGGATGGGAATGACCCAAGCAGTCACTTGGGTGACTGATACTGGACACAACGCACTGAAAGGAGTGCCTGTCCAGTGTGGAGACGGACCTGGTGGTAGGGAAGATGTATTTGAAAAGGCAGAAACCTGGGTTTGTCTCAAAGGGAAAGCTTTATGTCTAAGCCACCCTTACTCTTGTAACAGTGGCGAGGGGTGAGGCGCTGGGGGCAGGGGCACAGGTGCAGCTTGTAGCTGGAATAAGAAGAGAAAGGATGGAGCGCTGCCCTGTCAGATACTACGCTAGAATGCCTAGTGCTTCTCATTTCTAACTGTTTCCAAATACATCCTGGAGGCATTGGCACTTACGCCACTTTTCATCAGCTGAAACTGGGTGAAGTTCCTGGCGTATTTCCAGAAACTAGGCCGTAGCTTTGTCCATCAGATATGTGTTGTTTCAGCCAAAGAGCTCCTGGTTTGACTCCCTTTTGTGAAGAAAGAAGGGAATCAGTCTGTACCTCCTCATACCCTGAGACCAGGCCTTCCCCCGGCAATCCTGTGAAAGTATTTCCCACCGAGCTAAGCTGTCATTTGGGAGAGCCGAGGTCTTGACTCACCAGCTTCTGAAGGCTTTGGTCTAATGGCGACGTGGGGTGTAAAGTGCCCATATACCGCCCAGAGTTTGCCGGCTTTCCAGAGGGCGACTCGGGCGGCTTGGCCCGTTGGCAGTCCCCAGTGCTCCTGTGTGGGGCGAAATGCACCTGAGAAGAGCCGAAAGGGAGGAGTGGATCATGGAACACTTGCGAAGTTGTGTTTTGATTTGGGCCACCCGAATGAAGAAGGTCGTTCATGACCGGGTCCTACAGCTCCTGAGAAATCCTGAGCGCCTCTGGCTGAACTTCCGTTCGGAAAGAGAAGGGTGCAGGCAGATGTCTTGCCAGGGTGCTAGAGGAAGAGGCCCCTGTGGCTGAGTGGCCCCGGAAGGCCAAAGCCTCACTGACTTCTCTGCAAGGGGAAATCGGCACACATCTGGCAACACCAGCCAACACCCCTGAGGGCTCTTCCCGCCCCGACTTTAGAATGGAAATCTGGATTTCTGCCTCTTTTCTGTGATGACTGAGGCAGCCCCAGCGAGGCGGGCCTTGCCAAACACAAGGATACTTCTTGAAAGGCTTAGTGAAGAACCATGAATCCGTCACAAAGAAGACAAGACAATTCTGGAGTTAGTTGATGCAAGCTTAGCTTTGGCTATACTGTTAAAAGACCCCCACACCTGCACACCTGGCTGTCAAACACCACTGCCGGAGTTTTAGCTCCTTACTGAAGCTAAATAACATAGAAAGCCTTTAAATTGAAGTTTGTTCTTTTTTGTGATATAATTTTTAATTTTTTTTTTTTATTTTTGTGAGAGAGAGAGCACACAAGCGAGCTGGGGAGGGGGGGGGGAGTGGGAGAGAGGGAGGGAGTAAAGGAGAGAGAGAGAGAGAGAGAGAGAGAGAGAGAGAGAGAGAGAGAATGAATGAATATCTTAGGCAGGCTCCAGTCTCGATGTGCCTGATGCAGAGCTCGATCCTAACCCTGGGATTGTGACCTGAGCCGAAATCAAGAGTCGATGCTCAACCAGCTGAGCCACCCAAGTGCCCCTGAAGTTTGTTCTTAAGCGGGATCACTTGTTGGCTTATATGCTCAATAAGCACATAAAAAAGTGAAAGATACATCATTCTTTGTAAAAGATTATTTCCATATTGTGTTTATGTTAAGGAAATAAACCTCCAATGACCTATAATTAGTTATAAGAAAACTTTGTTTCTACTCATGCGTATTTTTCTGGAGAAGGGCTCTATAAGTTTCATTCCTCAGGCCCATGGCTTGGAACAAAACCCTAGAAAAACAACCAAAAACAAAAGATCAAGAACATGTTGCCTCTCCGTAGGGGAGACAGAGACAGCCGAGTGAGAACAGTAAAAAATGATTCCTTCAACTTACACTTTTATTATCTTCCTAGGTTAAATATGGGAATGCTAAATATGATGGATAGGAAAAGCTCTGTGTTTGTTAAGAAATGACTTCCACAAATCATGTTTATCATAATGTACTGTTAAATTATAAAATGCCTACCAGGTGCCTGGAAATATACCCACAAAATACGAAAGGGATTTATGCCCATATTAATAATGGCAAGACGGACACAATAATCTACGTCTTACGTTTCACAAAGGCATGTGTGGCCTTAACAGTGGTGCCATGGCGATATTTCCTTCACTTTACAGAGGGGAGAAAATGACATAAAAATGATGCTATTGCATTGAAAGTGGGAAGGAGGAACCCTGGGCGCCACGTTCCATAGTGAGACACCTGCCGAGGAGAAACCTACGTGCCTTATATGTGTGCCCAGGGCTTCATGGGAACATCAGTTTTATGTTTATGTTTGATGAATAGGGTGAGGGTGGAAAAGATTCCAGTTTTGCCCTTCTGAAGCCTGACCTGGCCTTTCCTAGAGTCAGTTCTACAAGAGGGGCGGGACTTGAGAAGCCTCTGCTGCTGCTTATTACTATCAGTAGTAATTGTATTAGCATTGCTACAGTTACTACACCTACCTGTCCCTCTCATCCGTACGCCCATGAAATGCTGGGTGTTGCTGAGCGGGGCAGTTCCATGCTGGGCTCTGAGCAGGACTCAGATGCAGGGGCCAGAGGTGGAGGAGTCTGGCTCGGGTCATCCCGCGTGGAATGCACTTGGTGGTGAACTGTCAACAGCGAACCTAGATAATCACGCTTCCTTGGGATAACCCCAGAGATCTGCTGTTGGCGAGCATACATTGTGCAGGAGGTGCCTCTTTGGCCCCTGGTCAAATCGCAAGGGTCCGTGGCTGCCTTCTAGGAGGTATGCTACATATGGAGGGAGGGAAGGAGGGGGACTTTGGTCATTACGGGAAGACTCAGCTCTAGAAATGATACGTTGGGTACAAGGGTGCGTGGATTCAGTAGGGGCTCAGCCTTCCCATCTCATGTGACCGTTACTATGGTCTTAGCCCTGGAGACCCTCTGGGCTTCTAGATGTGCTGGACTGCAGCCCTTGACCGGATTTCCACCACCCAGTCTCTGATGGGACCTGTGTCGGAGAGCGATTCGAGGAAGTATGAACCCCTCGGATCACACCTTCGTGAGGTTTTCACTTCCTCAGGTCTCTTGGTCCTGGGTAGGCTTGCAGAAGGCATTCGCTTCTCTGGAATCTTGTGGAAGTGGAGAACTCAGGACTCTGGGGCTGTCTGGCAAAGCACAGGTGCACCCTGCCTGTCCATGCCTTACTGATCGGGAGTATGCAGAATCTAACAGGTGAGCAGATTCGTGGATGTGGACGTGGATGCTCTCTGAGAAGTACGACGCGTTGTGCCGGTGCGACTGTTGACTTCTTTTGATTTTTCAAAAAACTGTAGAACTACCAGCGCTCCAAAAGGATTTCACATGTACATTTCGCCGGGTTTTCCTGGGGCTTGGAGTGTGTGTGCAGTTCTAGTTCTTTCTCTTAGATTTATCGTGTTCTTGCGGCAGCATAAAAAATGGGACATAGAGATGGAAGGAATTTTAGCTGTTTGGGCCTCTCTGAGCTCACTTAGCCTCTTTGACCCCCCCACCCTACTCCGTTCCTACTCTGGAAAGCAGGGATAATAATACAATTGATAATTTATTTTTCATTGATATTTTTTGTTGATCATAAAACAATTCTAGAATTACTTTGAGAAATAAATAAAACAGTGTAAGTAAGGCACCTGCGCAAACCCTCTGGCATTTGGCTCACACACTCAATGGGCAGCTTTTCACCTTGTGTAGGGACCCCGAAATGCTCAATTGTGAACACTACTGCTGTGCCAAAGCTTTCTTCACATCTGAGAACTTTTTTTTCCCCACTTTTCCTCCATGCATTTACTTTTCTTATGAAGCTCTTTATTTTTTTTTTTAAGTTTTTGAATTTATTTTGAGGAAGCGTGCACGTGCACGCACGAGTGGGGGAAGGGCAGGGAGACAGAGAGAGAATCCCGAGCAGGCTCCACTCTGTCAGCACAGAGCTCGACTCAGGTCTCAAACTCACAAACTGTGAGCTCATGACCTGAGCCGAAATCAAGAGCTGGACGCTTAACCACCTGAGCCACTCAAGTGCCCCTTAAGTTCTTCATTTTATTTTATTTTATTTTTATTTTTTTATTTTTTTAACGTTTATTTATTTTTGACACAGAGACAGAGCATGAACGGGGGAGGGTCAGAGAGAGAGGGAGACACAGAATCTGAAACAGGCTCCAGGCTCTGAGCTGTCAGCACAGAGCCTGACGCGGGGCTCGGTAAGTTCTTCATTTTAACGTTTATTTATTTTTGAGACAGAGACAGAGCATGAATGGGGGAGGGTCAGAGAGAGGGAGACACAGAATCCGAAACAGGCTCCAGGCTCTGAGCAGTCAGCACAGAGCCCGACGCGGGGCTCGATAAGTTCTTCATTTTAAATCCAGTATAGTTAACATACAGTAATATTGGTTTCAGGTGTACCATTTAGTGAGTCCACAATCCCACACACCTGGTGCTCATCACACGTGCACCCCCTTAATCCCCGCCACCGGTTTCACCCATCCTGCCACCCCATCTCCCCTCTGGTAACCATTCGTTTGTTCTCGGAAGATAAGAGGCTGTTCCTTGGTTTGTCTCTCTCTTTTTTTTCTTTCCTTTGTCATTTGTGTTGTTTCTTAAATTCTCATATGAGTGACATCATATAGTATTTGTCCTTCTCTGACTTTACTTATTTTGCTTAGCAGTATATTCTCTAGATCCGTCCATGTTCTTGCAAATGGCTTGTATATGGCTGAGTAATAGTCCATAAAAGTCCACCTTCTTTATCCATTCATCTCTCAGTGGAATGGACACTGGGTGCTTCCTTATTTGGCTATTGTAAATAATGCTGCAATAAACGTAGGGATGCCGGTTAAGATTCAGTGGGGTTCAGTGGGGTTAAGATTCAGTGCTCCCATCCATTTACTTTAACTTATCGTTAAATCAGCAAATACGCCTGTTGATGGCTTCCTCATACCTTACTGCTCACGTAGGGAGCAGGTATTGATGGCTGTTGTAAATCAAGCTATGCACTAGGGGTCACCTGGAGTTTACTTTGCCCTTAATGAGCCTAGAGTCGATGGCACAAACCAGCAATATGTGGTTCAGTGATTCCACTGGGGTGAACGTCTCCTTTTTTCTGCATACCGGGGCAAGGTTCTTAGATAAGGTCGCATCTGAGATGAGTTTGACACACGTGTGATCCGTGTGTATGATTTGGATATACAGATGTGGAAGAAAGAGAATTCCGGAGGCAGGAATGGCATGAGCAAGAGTACGGAGGCAGGAAAGGAAGAGCCACGTGTAGAGAAAGAAAGTCAATCTCAAACGGAGTGTTAAATGCACGGAAGAGAGGAGGGGGGAGCAATGGAGTTGGCAAGATCAGTCAGAGCCTGGTCTGGAAGGAGCTTGGCCGTCTCTTGATTTTTCAGAGTTGGGGAAGTAGCCATCTTGCGTGTTCCCTCCGGTGTTTTGAGCTGTTTGTGGACTAGGAACCCTATACTGGAAATGGTCAAAATAAGAGTTCTTTATTTTATGATCCACCCAAAAACGAAAGGACATCTTGCATACTAAACACTTGAAAGCAGTATATACACATGACAGTCCTACTTAGCACGTGTGTGACTTTGGACTGAGTCTCCTACTGGGATGAACCTTAAAGCCGATGCACTGTGCCTTTGAACCCAGAGCCGCAATGATGGCATTTGTATTTAATGCCTGTTCTGTTCAGAAAAAAAATGGAAATCTTTACTTGTGAACTCTGTGATTTTTTTTTTTCCCTGAATACTTGTTCCTGTGTTTAAAAGGGGGGATTCTAGTGACTGAATTCTGTAATTGGAGTTCTTTGAAGATAAATCCTGAGTAATGACTCATGTATTATAGGTTATTTTTAAGCCATTAGAAAAGTTGGAAGCTCATCAGAAAAAGCAAGGAGTCTGTATGTGACAGAGCCCTCAAATCCAGATGATTGGCTCGCATTCTTTTGTCATGTTCAATGATGTATACTTAAAACTACTTGGCAAATGGTTTTTTAAATGAGTTATTTTAGAACAAGAGAACTCAAGGATATAGGAGCTCTACTTGCTGGCGTGTTTTTCAATTATTTTACTTCAGATTTATTTTCCACAGCACACACGAAAGAATACTTCTTATTCATCTTGTAGTTGTTACGGAAAGTCACCAACCATGAAGATGAACATCCAGGGGCACCTGGGTGGCTCAGTCGATTTGAACGTCCGACTCTTGGTTTTGGCTCAGGTCACGATCCCAGGGTCGTGGGATCTAGCCCCGTGTCGGGCTGCATGCCGAGCGTGGAGCCTGCTTAAGATTCCCTCTCTCTCCCACTGCCCCTCTCCCCTGCTTGCGTGCGCACTCTCTCTCTTTTTCTCTCTCTCTCTCGAATAAAAAAAGAAAGAAAAGAGCCAGTGTTTGCTGAGCTCACCTTGTGCAGAGAAAGAGAACCAAGGACCTCAATACGCAGGAAAGGGTAGGGTTCGTGCTCTTTACGAAGAAGCCTAGCATTCCTTGTGAGGCATGAATATGACACTGGGAACTTTGGAGAGGCAGGTACAATGAAATCCTGTCATGATGTGTCTGCTAGAGAGCAGCGGGTCATGTAGGAGGTGGCAGGAAAGAGCCTCTGGGGAAGGCACCAGACTGCCTGGCTTAACCCCGTGGGTGAGTCTCCATAGCTTCTCTTTGTGCTCTCACCGCGGCCACTGTGGCCACCAACAGTTACCCTCACTGGCCGTGCTTTTGCTTGCCTTCCAGCTGTCCCCTCCACCTGGAGCCGCGTTCCGTCCCTGCCCCACCTCCTGTCCTCCCCTCCTTCCCACGGCACATCCCTGCTCTCTCTGTAGGTCTCAGCTGACAGCCTTTTCCGACTAGCGTGGGGTAACATCTTATGCCTACCCCGATGTAGCATTTCATGGCATTGTTCTGTTTAGTTCCTCCGTGTAGACTGCATGGTCTATGGCAGAGTGCATAGAGCACACATAGAGGACATCCAACCATCCAGAGGGAGGAAGGACAGGGGAAAGGAGGAGGAGGAGAAAGAACTGAATTCCTGCAGGGGATTGAGCCAGGCACTGGAAGTAAAGTTTGGGTAAAGTCCCCTTGCCCACAAGGAGCTCGAAGCCTGATGGGGAAGAGAGACTTGTGCTAAATTATTACAAATGCGGCGTGAGAGGGCATATGACAGTGGTGCACACAAGCATCCCGGACCCCACAGGGTAGTTCCTGAGCATGAATGAGACCTTACAGATCTCAGGCTAGTGGGCCCAGGAGGTCGGGTGAGGAGATGGCCCTGGGTAGAAGGCTGGCCACCAAGGTTGCCATGTGCAGTCCCAGGTGCCCACAGGACCCTCCTTGCTTCCTCTTGAGGGAGCTGGATCAAGGCCTGTGCTTTGTCGGGGCGCCTGGGGGGCTCAGTTGGTTAAGCATCTGACTTCGGCTCAGGTCATAATCTCGCGGTTCATGGGTTCGAGCCCTGCGCCGGGCTCTGTGCTGACAGCTCAAAGCCTGGAGCCTGCTTCAGATTGTGTCTCCCCCTCTCTCTCCGCCCCACCCCTGCTTGTGCTCTGTCTCTCTCTGTCCTTTATTCAAAAATGAATAAACATTGAAAAAAATTTTTTTAAAAATCTGTGCTTTGTGTAGGGACACTGATGATCTCTGGGCTTACATGCCCCAAATCACGGGGAAGCGTGGAGGGAAACTGCCCCTTGATTCCTACGGGCCCTGCCTCTTGCCAGAACGTGGAGGGGCTTCCAGCTTTAGCGTGGTTCTCATGAGTTGCTGGAGGCCAGAAGGTTCGCCTTCTCCCCAGAGCCGGCCCAGCTCCCAACAGTGCTGTGATGCTGTGAGAGGAAAGAACACTACAGGCAAATCTATACGAACTTCACGAACTCGGGCATCAACAGGTGTTATCTTTTTTTAAAGTGTTTAAACACCAAAGGCTAATATCAGATGCCCCAAGTGCTGTCCAGGTGAGTAGCTGTCCTTCCTGTGAGCTGTGTAAAAGCCCAGAGGAGAGCACACCAGCCCTGCTGTGGCTCCCCACTCCCATTCTGTCCCCAGTAGTCTCCTCACTGGCTGGGCTGGGAAAGAAAAAGCTAATGAGCGTTAGGCTGTAGGAGAAGCTTCCACGGTGACACAGGCTTATTCATTGTTCTACACGATTACAATGCCATGGGAACCTGTGAGGAGTCACATTAAAACAAGACCACAGCCCTTCGGTGGTTTACTTTTTTGTTCATTTGGCTCTTTATTAGGCAGTGGCTGCTTGCGTATTTCTTGTATGACGTTAGCTCTAATAACAGTAGCGACATCCTAATTATTAGGAGCCCCTAAATCAGCTTTGATTGCAACGTAGACAAGGGAAGTCTAGTAGAAACCTCGGGCTCCACAGAGACGCGGCATGGAAGCATTAGATTGTAGCACAAGTCTAGCGGCTTGGCGGGCAGGCCTCTTCCTGTCTCTCGTGCACGCTTGCCCATGGCCGTGAAGGAGCCCGTGGCTGTGCATTTCGGATATGACTGGGCGCATTAGCCTGTCCCCTTGCACGACAGCTCAAGTAGGGAAATTTGATCCTCGGCCCTCAGCTCATTAATGCGTACTCCCCATACGTTTCCGTACTCACCGCTGACCCAGCCCTCAAACGGGGGGGGGGGGGGGGGGGAGAGAAACTTTATGAAACCATCATCTTAGCACAAACCGTATTCAAACTTGTTTTCCCCCCAAATCACCCCAGTGAAGCACATCAGCTACAATTTTGTGCTTGTTTGGCTTTTAATATGGCAAAATTTGTTTAGGAACAGTTCAGGGAACGTTCTGCTGTGGGAGACAGTTCTACAGAGGTTTCAGGGTCTGTTTCATTTCTAAAAGAGCATAAGCAAACTGTCAAGTACCTTGCCGCCATTCGTCTAGTTACCCGTGTTGATCCTCTGAGAGACAAACCTCATCCTTCGCGGGACAGTGACATGTGGGGCCACTTAGCGGTGTTTCCTCCCACAGAGCCTGCAGGATGGCTGTGGTGTCGTCTGTCCCAGCTCATGGCTGCCACTCCCGTGTGGCTTTGTGGGTCTGTCCTACAGTAGACACCGCGACAAGCCGGTGCTTTTGTGCCCAGGGGTCTCTGGTGATCACAAAACGAAGATTTTGAGGAAGGAGGTTAGTTTCAGCTTCCCCTTTCCCTTACAGTTACAACAGATTTACAACAGAGGCAAATAATATGCCTGACGAGGGTTTCTGGGGCACGTATGTCTTTCATGAAACCAAAGCTCTGGGGGCGCCTGGGTGGCTCAGTCAGTTAGGAGTCCCACTCTTGATTTCAGCTCAGGTCATGATCTCACGATTCGTGAGATCAAGCCCTGCCTTGGGCTCTGCATTGACAGCCTGCTTGGGATTCTCTCTTTTCCCCCTCTCTGGCCCTCCCCTTCTTTCTCCCTCTTTCTCTCTCAAAATAAACAAACATTTAAATAAAGAAAGCAAAGTTATAATCCAGTGACAGAGATGGTTTCAACATCCATGTTTCCCTTTTTGAGTTGCTGTTCTGGTCTGAGCAGGCTTCTGCCGGTCCATGTGGGTCTGTGGTTGTCATAACTTACCTGGTCTGTCTTCACCGTGCTTAATATGGTGCTGCCAGACCAGCTCCTCAGGAGAGCTCAGTTACTTCCCAAAATCACAGCCTCAGACCATGTCCTTTCCCCACACCAGGCCTGGCCCTCCCTTCTCGCATCATGGGTCACAGTTAGCTGTTGCCACAATAACATAACACGATAACGTAATAACATAACAGTAACATAACCAACCACCCTGAGCTTTGTCACGTTGCACCAATAAGCATTTATTTCTTGATCATGTGATTGCTGGTTATCTGGGTTCCACCGGTCTAGGCTAGGCTCAGGTAGGCTCGGCCCGCCCACAGGGTGGATCCAGCTCAGCTCCACTCCTCAAGGCCAGTGAACCAGCCAGAAGTGGGTCCTTTCATGCTAGTGAAGCTCAGAAGTCCAAACCGATCATGCGACTACATTCCAGGCTTCTGCCTGTGTCTCGTCCACTGACGCCCCGTTGGTCAAATCAAGTCACATGCTCAGGCCCAAGATCAAGGAGATGGGACACATCTCTACCCTGTGAGGCCGACTCAAGCCACATGGCAAAACCCAAGTGAATATTTGTTGAAAAATAACAAACTCTCACACCATCCCAGGGGCTGGCCATATAAGGTAAACCCCATTTCAGTCTTCCTGTTCTTCTCTTGCTGTCTATGCTGAAACATAGCCCTGCCTGTGTTAACACCTTGATGGTGTAACTACAGCACTGGTGGGAGAATTAACTCACGTGCTAAAGAACGTGATCTAGACGGCACAGCAGTTATGACGGCGGCCTGGGCCACTCCCAGCAGTGGGATGACCTAACAGACGGGCTTCCATTTGGAAATTTGAGGCGGCCGATCCTGTACTCAGATTGGGAACCATTCTTAGCCCCCACACCAGTGAACTGTTTGTGCATATGGCTGTCTCCTCCTGGGAGGCCCTAATTTGGAGAAACCTATCCCTCTGTCCCCTGTGATTGCCCCTCAGCCCCACCCAGTCTGTAAAGGCCTCCCGGGGAACACCCATCAAATGGCAGAAGCTTCAGCTTTGCGCTGCAAAGCCCAGTATGAACTTGGGCCCATTTTTGTATCATTTTAATCATAGCACATTAGAGACGAAGACCCTTAGAGACCATCTAGCTCAGCACTGTCCAATGGAACTTTCTCCACTTGGAAATGTTGTAGATCTGTCCAATAGAGCAGCCATCGTTGTAGGTGGCTGCTGAGCTCTTCAAACGTGTCTAGTGGAGCTGCGGAACTGAATGTTAATTCTATGTAATTTTAATTAATTTAGTTTTATATTTAAATAGCCCCATGAGGCTAGTCACTACCGTATTGGACGGTATAGATCTAGTCAGTCCCTTACTGGCCCAGAGTAGACATCAATAGATATTTCTCGAACTGAACGAGAAAGAGAGAAATGGCCCCCACCCAACATCACACAGCAAACTGGTGGCAAAGCCAAAGTAAGACCCTGGGACGCGGGCGGGCTGACCGGGGCGCGTCCCCTACGCCCCACGGCCCCTTCAAGGCCCAAATCTGTGTGTGCTAGTTTGGCCTTACTTTTCTACCCATAACCTTCTAGTAATATCTACACTCCTCATGGTCAAATAGGTTGGGGCAGGGCGGGGGGGAAGGGAATGGAAAAACCAAACTATTTCTCTGTCTTTGGTAATTTGTAGAGTGAGCATCAAAAACTCAATCAGACATCAAATATTTTTTTTACACAGTCGAAATAATACACACTTTGCATCCAAATTGAAACACAAGCTCCCAGCGATTTAATTATGCAAATGTGATATAAACAGTGTTAAAGGGGAAGAATGAAGATGGATAAGCTAGAATTTCTGGCGACACTTTCCTTTCTCATCTCCTCTTTTGGTTGATATTATGCTGATTTTCATGCGCCGCTTAGGTGGATACTCTATTTCTTTGTGGTAAGTGCCTCTGCAGATTTATGCAAATAATACTAATCACTGTGGAGAAAAAGAGCAGCCGTTTCCAGCCCTTCTGCCCACACGTGTTAGGCAACGGCACCAGATGAGTCCTTAGCCATGAATTTGATTAAATCCACAAGTAAGCAAAGCTGCTGTGTCAGAAAGGGCCGTTTTCCTCCAGCTGCACGGACAATTCTAGATTCTAAGCTCTAATTCCCGGCTTTGTTCTACAGGAGGCCGGAAGTGAAAATTGAAGAGTGGATGTAGAACTGTCTCGCCCCTGCCTCATCAGGGGAGCCCCATTCCCTGGTGGTGGGGGGTGGGGAGGTCCTGGGGAAGCCCACCTGGAGGGGAGGCTTTGGGTACCAGTAGTTTATTGAGGAAGTGCTCCCAGGGGAAGCTCGTAAGGAGGGTGGTGGAGGTGTGGGGCGTGGAAGGGGCGAAAGCCCAACAAGAGTGGCACCTCAGGCAGAGTCCCATGGAGGCTGCCTTCATTCTGATTCCATGGGGCCCCTGGACATAAGTTTCACCTCAGCATTTGTCCCCACCTGAGACCAGGGGACTGGGCTTTCATACGTACCCTCCGACTCAGAGATGGGCCCAAGCCACCCCGAGGCACTTGCGGCTCCCCGGGAAAGGTAGAAGGCAGACCCCTGACGGGAGCCGCCGGGGCAGACCCGTGGATGGGCGCACAGAGCCCCGAGGGCACTGGGCAGAGGACTGGCTGTGTCCACCAGAACCTTACCCCGGGTCCCTGCTCACGGAGGGCACCCCTACCTCGCTGCTCTTTTCCCAAAGTACATGGTGTCTCTTCCCTGGAGTCCCCCTCGGGCACTCGATGGCTTCCTGGTACATTACGTCCAGGTGACTGGGATTTTTTGCATAATGGTTTTTAAAAATTTTTTTAACGTTTATTTATTATCGAGAGACAGAGAGAGAGCACAAGCAGGGGAGGGGCAGAGAGAGGAGGAGACCCAGAATCCGAAGCAGGCTCCAGGCTCCGAGCTGGCAGCACGGAGCCCGACGTGGGGCTCGAACCCACGAACCGTGAGATCACGACCCGAGCCGAAGTCGGACGCTCAACCGACGGAGCCCCCCAGGCGCCCCTCATAATGGTTTTTATTCTGTGTGATCACACTGGCATTTTAGCGGCAGTCTGCAGAGTCTTAGGAGGGGGGTGGGCAGTCTGTGGAACGTGTTCCCAGCAAGAGAGCTACTCACGGGCAAGGCCGGCTCCTAAGGCCCCCACGTAACCCAGAAACTAAGGGGTGGCGTTTCTTCTCCAGCACCCGGGGCTCTCCTGGGGGTGCTAGAGAGGGAGCGCACCACGTTGTCGGCCTCTGCAGCAGCCTCCCCACACCTGTGTCATTGTTTGGGGGGCCGAGGGTGGGGGGAGAGGTGGGGGAAACTGAATCCCAGGTGCCAGGCACTCAGATCCTATTGGGGGAAAATTGGGGCCCTAGATACTTTCTCTCTCCTTATTTATTTTCTTCCAGCGAAGGTGTTCCTCTTTTTGGCTCTCTGCAGAGCAGAAATGCTGTTCTGAAGGTGAACATGAAAGCTCTCTTGGCAAAGAAATTGCTTTGCTCCGTTTGAGAAAGCTCTCTGCCTTTGAGAGGAGAGAGAGCGTGGGGCTCGGAGAACTTGATTAGCCCATCATCTTCCCCTCCGGCTTCCAGGGACGAGGCTGGACAGAGAGGCTCACGCACTCTCCCCAGGGCGCTCTCTGTGCCCTCATCGCAGAGCTGCCCGAGATTCTGGGACCCCTATCAGGAGGGCAGACCCAGAGGGCTGAGCCCAGCGCCCACGCAGCGGGAGAGGAACTGTCTGTGGTTGAGGCTGATTCGGCCGCTGCGTGGCTTTGAAAATCCCACCTTTCGAAATGAGGACGCAGCATCTCAGCTCACCACGGAAAGGGTGCGTTGTAAGCTGTAAAGTGTCAAGCAGGTTCGGTTGGTGGCGATGACGATGGTGAACTGTGGGTCGTAGGACCCCGGGATACTGTGTGTGTGCGTGTGTGTGCGTGCGCTTTGTCCCCATCTGGCAGAGGGCAGTTAGTGGTGACCTGCCCCACAGGTGGTCAGCCCTTCCCTCATCCCACTTTGCGGGACGGGGGAGCTGAGGAGCCCCCTCCTCCACACAGGCCAGCCTGCAGCAGTGACCGAGGGGGATGGCGGTGACTCCTGCTCCTGAACTCCTTCCCGCCCCCAGCCATGCAAGGAGCCTGTCAAAACCGCATCCATTTTATTTTACCAAAATGGTCTTTTTTAAGGTTGTTTGTTTTGAGAGAGAGAGGGGGACAGAGAGAGAGAATGAATCCTAAGCAGGCTCCATGAGCTGTTAAGTGCAGAGCCCAAGACAGGGCTCCGTCCCAGGAACCGTGAGATCATGACCTGAGCCAAAATCCAGAGCCAGGCACTTCATGCCCGAGCCATTCAGGTGCCTCTGTCTATTTTTAAATAAACATGAGAAAGATATACCGTATAGTAGCACTTTCAGAGCCCAGAAATGTAAAATTCGAAATAAAAATGGAGTCCTCATCGGGGTTTTGAGTGAGATGTGGATTTGCAGTTGACTCATGATGTACATGCATTCTCTCTAAGCCTCAGTTTCCCCATCGAGAAAACAGGACTGAGAAACAGGTAGAAAGATGGTGTGATGGTGCAGTAAGAGATTTGACGAGCATGGGCTGCAGAGCACTCCTCGTTCAGAGTTCATATCATCGGCGTCCTCAGTATGTTGGTTTGCAGAGCACTCTTTGTATAGAGCTAATATCATCAGCGCTCTTAGTATGTTGGTTTGCAGAGCACTCCTCGTACAAAGTTCATATCATCGGCCTCCTCAGTATGTTGGTTTGGAGCCACAGTGCAGCCCTTTCCCTGTTCCCAGAATGAGGAAGCAGAGCGCCAGGTTGGTTCAGACAGCTCCACGGCGCTACCGGCAGTTACTGGCAGTGCGGCTGCAACCCATGGCTTCCCGTGCAGTGCATCCCATGTGCGGACGCCGGGGTGGATGGCCTCTCCTGCCTCCCGGAGCCTAGTCCTGCCGGGTACCAGCCAGTGCCGGGCTCTGTAAGTGCCGGTGCTGGAGACCTACCTGAGGGGGTTAGCGGAGCCGTCGAAGGAGGGATTGACCGTGGGCGTTTGTAAAGGGGAGTGGATGTCGACTGGCCTGAAATTTCTCCTGCACCTTTGAGTCAGCCCGGCGCCTGCCTCTCCCAGCAAGTTCTCTCCTGCATTGACTCCTTGATCTCGAAAGCTGGGGAGGAGAAGTGAGTGTCCGCGCGAGTGCACAAGGTACGCGGGACAGAAGTCCAAGGCACGCCCCTCTCACCACTCGCTTTCCTAAGCTGGACCCCAGTAACATCGGAGGAAGTTTCAGAAGGGGCTGAAGTTCGACCACACCATCCTTTCCTGGCTTTGGACTTCATATGGAGGAGCCTTCGGTGCATTCCGTTTTCCTAGAGCTCTTGCCGGTTGTTCTGTCTTGTGCAGAGAGTGTTTTCCTCCAGCGGCAATTTCGATACCGTGGTGGTTTTCCCGCGAACAGTCCGCCTGGTCTCCGGGAGGAGCCGAGAGAGTCTGGGTGGAAGCTGCGCTCGTGTTCTGCGTGAATCGGGTGCTATACGCAGTCAGCTGACGTAGCTGGTGCTTCCGGCCCCGCCCCCCAGCCCCTCGGGCATCCCTCTCTGCCAGCAAGCCGTGTTCTGGAAGAGGTTCGCTGTGTTTCCTGTTTTCCGATGAAGTATTTGTTTACAAGCACGTATTGGGTGACCTCATGTCGATGTGTTCCTTTCCACCCTTTGCATATTTCCTTAGAGCCTTGGGATGGGCCGTTTTTAAATATCTAAAATAAGAAATGATTTCAGATGACAGAGTCCGTGAGGCTCAAAGGCCACTACATTCTTTGTGCCCTCGCACTTCTGACGCCCGACTCCCTTAAGTGTTATGCCTTTGGGACACACCCGTCTTGCAGTAGCCAATTCCATGGTGTAGGTTAACATTATGCACAGCGCTCTTCAACAAAATAGTTCTTTGCTTACATTCAGCACAGGCCCCAGTTTTCTTATGCCTTTGCGTCATTAGCGGTGTGATTTTTTTTTTTTGCAAAGGGCAAAAGACTTTCATTTTGTCTTACGATCTCTTACATTTTTAGGGTGTTCCCAAGAAGCATCAGCTACCACCAAGACCTATTTTAATAATTTCCAATCTCATTAAACTTGATGATGCAAAGATGAAGATATTCTTACCTTACTTGTTAGGGATCCATTAAATACATGAAAATATGGATTTTGATAAATATTCAAAGTTGCTGATTACTTTTGACACCAGGTTTTCAGTCCCCAGTCGGGAAATGTGATTCTTTACACACAGGTCGTCTTCCTATGAAGTTAACCAGCGTTAAAGACCTGTGCCTTAGCTCCTGACTCAAATTAAGCTAACTTAAAACTCCACTCTTAATGACTCTATGTAATACTGTTGTTTCGTGATTTAATTATCCGCTCTACTTGTCTTGCATAAGAACATTATTATGAAGAAATAATCGGGTGCTATCATTTAAAAAAAAAGCACCTTTTAAAAATCCATTTAGAATTGTCCAGGTTTTGTTTCTCTCACTTGTATAACCAGTTTCATATAAATATCAGTTTACCTTTGTTGCCCTTTCTTTCACCTTCTACGTTAGAACTTTTCACCCTGGGGGCACGTGGGTGACTTAGTCAGTTAAGCGTCTGACTCTTGATTTCAGCTCAGGTCAAGAACTTACAGCTTTGTGGGTTCAAGCCCCGCATCCGGTTCTGTGCTGACAGCATGGAGCCTGCTTGGGATTCTCTCTCTCTCTCTCTCTCTCTCTCTCTCTCTCTGCCCCTCCCCGACTCTCTTTCTCTAAATAAATAAGTAAACTTCAAAAACATTTTTTCATCCTGCCTTAACTTCTTGGTCCCATGGAAATGAGCCATCATGTTGACTGTCCCTTTCCCCTCTAGCCATGACATTCCAGAGTCCCGGTCGTTTTTTCCTGTTCGGTTTTTCCTTCCCTCTTTGTCTGAGTCTTCTTTTTTTTTTTTTTTTAATTTTTTTTTTTTAACGTTTATTTATTTTTGAGACAGAGAGAGACAGAGCATGAACGGGGGAGGGGCAGAGAGAGAGGGAGACACAGAATCAGAAGCAGGCTCCAGGTTCTGAGCCATTAGCCCAGAGCCCGATGCGGGGCTCGAACTCACAGACGGCGAGATCGTGACCTGAGCTGAAGTCAGACGCTTAACCGACTGAGCCACCCAGGCGCCCCTGTCTGAGTCTTCTTTATTTGCACCCCCTTCAAAGGATGAGTTAAAACAAAAGTTAATTAAACATGAAACTTTTTCTTTTCTTTCTTTTTTTTTTCTACTATATGTAGTTAATTCTTTTCCGTAAACCTTCAAATCCATTCTCGTTATTAATACATACATCGCAGATATCTATCTTTAGGCAGTAAACTTCAAAGACCCAGAATTGGTTCTTTGTTTAGATGATACGTGGCCACACAAGGGGACTTCCGTGGAGCGTGCGTGGAAGTGGAGGGGTGGCAGCGGAGGAGGGCTGAGCGACAAGCACCTTCAGAGCTGTATCCGGGTTGCTCCCCACGGCTCACTGTTCTGTGTCTTCATGGACAAGCAGGAAACCTCTAAAGACGCTTAAAGCAGGTGCACCGATTTGAAAAATATATCTCTCTATATATGAGTTTATATTTCTACATTTTCATGCCCTAAACAGAAAAAGAACCCCTAAAAAATGCCCCGAAGTCATTGTAGAGGTCCAGAAATGTACAGCTGGAAGGAACGCAGGATATCAGGTGAGACGCTCTTTCTGTGGTGCCAAGGCTTGGGACCCCCTCAGCACGACAGAGGGAAACAAAGAGCCAAGTGGCCAGTGGAAAGAACCTCAAGAGATTCAACAGGCCTCCGCGTGAGAGTAGATGGGGCGGCCTCTCGACTCCATTCACAAAAATAATTTTAGCAACGGTTCCTATAGGTTAAGCCTTCTCCAATTTGCAGCGCCTTTCACGGACCTCCATGTTCAGCCCTCTTCACATCACCATGGCAACACGCTTCTAATAAAGGAGGAGAGGGGAAGAAGCAATTTTGCAAACGTGACCTTTCCCTACCCTCAGTTTTGCCAGCGCGTGTGGGGTTTTTCCATAGTTGTCCTGTCCTGCGAACTTGTATTCTCCTCTCAAGATCGTAACATCTTATAATAAATAGCCCCTGGTCACTAAAATGAGAAAGCCAGGCCTGGAAGCATTAGTAACACAGCACGAAGCATTCCATTTTGATCAGGAATTTTCAAGTGCCGGTCCGTGGCCCAGCTGCTACGGAGTCCTGAAGGCCCCAGAACGGCCGAATCACAGTCTTCAGTCATGGTGCCCAGGAGCCGGAATCCTTAATGCTGCCTACTCAGGTGCCACAAGGTTTGCCAATCCTGGTTTATTTCACACCGTTCCTGTCCTGAATAGCCAGCATCCCAACCCTGTCTCCGTGTCCTGTGTAGCAAACAGATGGAAAGTGAAACAGCTCATATCTAACCCTGCATGGATGACAGAAGGGAGCTGCAAGAACTGTTTTAGACCAAAATAAAGATCATCATAAGACGGCACTATTCTTAGTTACCCTTAGGTAAGATAGGAAAGATTTCAGAATTAGAAGAAAAAAAAAAATCCCAGACACCAAGACAAAGAAAGAGGAACGCAGGCCAAGGCTGGTGGCAACACCTACTGAGTTCAGCTCTTTCCCCAAGCACATGCCCCACATAGAGCCCCCCCGTTCGGATTGTGTATCTAACTTCTCTGCACCAAATTTTCTGGGATTTTTGGTGCATCCCCATTGAAAAGGATGTGGAGAGTCTCACGGTCACAGAAATGAGCAGGAACCACGGAGCACCGATTCCCTTCTGCGAATGAGTGTCTGTTGAGGCCGTGTGTACCGTCGGGCTTTGCTGTTGTAGCATCAACTTCTGTGGATCCCACTGGCGATCAGTTTGCAGTTTGAAATTATCCAGCTTACATTTGTCTGTATGATTCCATTCAGTGAATCGATCCAAAATATCTCTGGATGGTCTTAAGCTAACTTAATATCAGGGGGAGCTGAGGGGCCCCCTCCTCCACACAGGCCCTTCCAGACTGCAGCAGTGACAGAGGGCGATGACATCTCTCTGATGTCTGAAATGGAACCTTCTAGAAAGATTCTTTCTCACGTTGCCTGGATTTGTCACGGCTATGCTTAAGTTATTCAGAAGTGTGTTATCCACCTGCCTCCTGGATCTCCGTGCACAACGTTGTGCTTGAAAAATGTTTCAGAAATTCCAGATGAGATGACTAGAAAGTATGTTTAAAGATTGATTATAAAGTTAAAGGTTGGTGCCAACCTTGTTAAAGAAAGGATCTTAAACTCTCTTGCCTGCCATACCATCTGGCCATCCAAGCAGCGTAGTGCAGGCTTAGTCCTGGCTTCCAACCAAGACTGTCATTGGGAAGATGGGATGTTCTAAATACTGTCCTTTTGTACCACTGGTGTCATTATCCGTGATGCAATCAAGTTAATTCTTGCTGGGACTTGACTATCTTCGAGAATTTTTTTTTTAAATCATGTGAACGATTGATTGGAATTGACAAATGTTGATATGGCCCCAGCTCGGGTTTGTAATGGATGGCTTTTGGGATAGATCAGCTTTGAAATGGAAATGTAGGTACATCTTTATGTTTTATTTTATTTTATTTTATTTTTAAAAGCTATTTATTTTAACTGATAGAAAACTTGGAAAGACATTTAAGAGGAAAGAAAAACTATACCGTAATCCCAGATAAATTGTTGGCTATAATTTTGGTGCATTTTCTTCTTTAATCATATGTCTACTCATTCTGTATTACTGAGTATTTATTGATCAGTTATCCCTTATAAGGCACTAAGGAACAATCTGAAGTTATTGAGAGTCAAACAGAGATGAGTGCAATTATTGGGGAACTCTCATTAAGTCCAAATGGGGAAAACAAAGTGTTAAGAAATTTGTCTCCAACAACTTCCGAAGTTGCAAATTTGGCACCAATGTTGTGAGTGAAGAGGAAGGTGGAATG
Organism: Panthera pardus; assembly: GCF_024362965.1. Taxonomy (NCBI): domain Eukaryota; kingdom Metazoa; phylum Chordata; class Mammalia; order Carnivora; family Felidae; genus Panthera; species Panthera pardus. Next base: position 148,753,149 of record NW_026526721.1, read on the forward strand.
CAGAGAAAATGTTCATTTTTACTTTGAATCTGTAAAATGCTTAAGAAAATGTGTAGGTAAATATAGAAAAAGGAGAAACTGAGGGATCCTCAATGACTTTGTGACACTTTTGTTACCCGGGGGTTGGAGATGTGGACAGAAGACAAAAAGCCTAAGAATAACCTTAGGTAGACATTTTCCTTCTTGTTTTTACTATTTTTTTTTTAAGGATCAGGTTTTATTCTATAATTGCAGACATTATTAACCCAAGAACACTCCATTTTCTTTCGATAATTAGAGTAGATTAGCTGTCAAGAATCTGGGGACACATGCCCAGTTTGAATTGATTTGCCCAAATGGTGCTGCTCTCTTGACGAGTCCCTTACGTGCATCATTGCCCTGCCATTTCCTCAATTGTTGGCCCAAAGCAGCTCCCCACCCCCAGGGAGACAGCCCTGCCTGATGCATTTGGAACTAACTAGGTCTCTTACCCTTAATGAATGGTTGTAGGCCTGACCGGCAGAGCTAACCGATACCTCAGGCAGTCTGAGGGTAACTCCCTTCTTTCACCCAAATGGCTGCTGTGCCTGAAAGGGTGATAGCCCAAGAGCAGGAACCTGAGGCTGGTTCAGTGTTTTTGTGGGAGGTGTGTGTGTGTGTGTGTGTGTGTGTGTGTGTGTGTGTACGCATGTTACATGAGTAGACCCTTTAGTCTTTGGGAAACTGACATGGCAGGTGCTGGGCTCCAGAGCTCAGGGACACTGCCCCCTCGGCCCCCATCCCCCCCACTCCCAGACTGGCAGAGATGGGCCACTCCTCCTGGTATCCCTTTAGCCTCCTCACTCCTCCTTTCTTTCTGACCTCTGTAGCCACTGTGAGCATAACAGCAGGGCTTAGCAAAAGTCCAGAACCCCAGACTCCTTCCATGGCCATGGGTGGACCGGAACTGCTGAAGGGAAATTGTGGGCATAAAAGTCCTTTAAGCCATGGAATTCTGGGGGCAGAGGGTTCTTTGGAGCTTTTAGGTGACTTGGGGGTGAACAGACGTCTTAGTCTGTGGCTTGGCTCTGGGCCTCTCACTCCGCACTCTTTACCTTGATAATCACCTGCCTCTTAACAGAATCGTTGCTTGTCCCTGCCCAGCTCTGGTCTCTGAAGCCTCATTCCTGGATGGGTGTATAGAACAGTAGGAGAAAAGTTACACCGAACCTTAGTGGTTTTGCCTGTGAGAACTGCCTAGGTAAGCATTGCCTGAGCAATCAGGATAGCTTGTGAGCAGTGGCCAGCCTTGGGAAATGTCCAAATGTGCTCCAATCATCAGATAATTTATAAAACTCATAAAAAGAAGTCAGTATAGGGTCAGTTTCCCTCGGAAAGCAAAATCAAGATGCTTTGGGGTAGAGAGAAGCTGGCAGAAGTTGATTGAATGGAACAAGGGGGAAACAGGCATGTAGGGATTAGAGATGCAGAACGTCCTCGTACTGGCCAGTTCTGATCTCTGACATTGACTCCAGTACACTGAGTCCAGAAAGCTCAGCGACAGCAGGATTGTGAAATCTGTGGCAGGAAACAGCTCTTAGCTTCAGGGGAGAAACACATTTAACTGTCCAAAGAGGAAACACGGGGCCTGTGGAGGTAGGGCCAGTTAATGTGATATTAATCTGAAACATCTTCATGCTCACACAAATTAGGGAACTTGAATTCTGGTGCTTATATTTTAATAATCCAGTATGTTTCTATATTTTTGTTCCCTAATGCAATACCATCTGTCAAATCTAATATGCTCTTACAGTGAATACCCTTTTTTTGTGAAGAGCTCTATTTTTTCATCCAAATGGTTCAAAACCCTAACATATATATAAATAAAGGCACTTATTGGTATATTATGTTAGTGAAAACTTGGAAATAATCTAAATGTTCATCCATCATCTAAATGTTATTATGTAAATGTTGGTCCATCTGTATAATAGAATACTATGCAGTTCTTAAAAATGTTGTGGTAGAACCATATCGTATTGATGGGAGAAGATGTTTATGGTACCAGGTTACACAACTGTGTTTATAATAATATCCCATTTTTGTGAATACTGAATAGATACGACTAAGTTTAGAAACAAGTCTATAAGGAATAGGCATCAGACCATTAATAGTGTATCCCTGGAAAGGTGAGAGCTATAGAGGGAAGATTCCATTTTCTTAGCCATGCTTGTATGTGTTCATGCCTAGCATTGGGTTTTTTATAGTGAGCATGGACTTTGGTTTTTTTTTTTTAGACTTCATATTTCCTTTAAACACCAGTGGAAAGAAAAAGATCACTAAAGGCACTAACTCCTATGATTTCCTTAAACTGGATTCACTGCTTCCCAGATAGAGCCAAAAAAGTTTAGAACATCTGAAGAAACAGAGATTTCAAAGGAGCCATCGTAGCCCATTGAAGTCCCTCCTTACCCTCTGTTTAAAAATTTGGACTGTTGCGGGGCACCTGAGTGGCTCAGTCGGCTGAGCCTCCGACTTCGGCTCGGGTCATGGTCTGGTGGTTCGTGAGGTGAGGCCCCGTGCCGGGCTGTGTGCTGACAGCTCGGAGCCTGGAGCCTGCTTTGGATTCTGTGTCTCCCTCTCTCTCTGCCCCTCCCCCTCTCACCCTCTATCTGTCTCTCTCAAAAATAAATAAGCATTAAAAAAATTAAAAAAAAAAAAGAAATTTGGACTGTTGATACACAGCAGCTTGGGTGGATCTCAGAAACATTGTGCTGAATGAAAGAGGCCAGTGTCAGGAAGTTACATACAGTATGATTCCATTTACCTGACACTCTCAGAACACCCTCCCTGTAGGGACAGCAGAGAGAGATCACGGGTTACCAGGGTTTGGGAAAGAGGACAGCAGAGGGGGATCGTCTCTGGCGATGGAACCGTTCTGGATCGGGATGGTGGCAGGGGTGAACATGTAATTTTCATGCCAGAATTCGTAGAACAAACCACAGAAAAGTCCATTTCACTCCATGTTAATTAAAACAGGTTTTCTTGAGCGGTAAAATAAAGGAACAGGGAACCGAGGAGGATTGTGTGTCTGACCCCACGGAAGAACTTGGCCATGGTCTTGCAATTGTTAGCACCGTATATTTGCTTCTCTGCAGGGCCTGCTGTCCTTGGCTGAGTCTCAGACACAGGCCTCACCCTCACCTGTGTGCCCAGGGCACCAGTCCCTCCACCTGACAACTGTGAGGGATGGTCCCGTTTGTGTTCGAGCAAATCCCATATCGGGAAGCTCAGTGCCTTTCACGACTTTATCTTGGATTTACCTGTATGCCTTCTATGGAACTTCGGCCCTCCAGCTTCCACCAAGGGAATCTCATGTTGCTCTCTGGCAATAAAATAAGGCCAATCCAGAAGCATCTGTTTATTGCAGTCACATCTCTACTCTCTGAGGGTCTTCCATCTGCTACGTCCCGCTTGTGAGACCCTCCAGCTTTCTGGTCTCTTTTGTCCGTAAATGCATCGGGCAGAAGTGGATGTGCTCCTCTGTCTGTGGTCTGGCAGGGGAGGACGGAGCCGGCCGGCTCTCCCGCTGATCCTAACACAGGCTTTCGCTCAATGGCACCGCTGGTCACATGGCCATTTCTCGAAGCCATATCCCTCTGTGGACTCAAAGTGTGCAAACACCATCTTTTCACACCTGCTGCCGTGGAGCCTCGTCCCGCCCATCATAGTCACGAGCAGGTGCTTCAGAATTGCACGTGTATCCCGTTCAGGTATGTCTTCCTAGGGTGAGCATCCCAAACTATCCAGGACCCTCCAGGGTTCTACCATCTGGCACACCCACTGTCCTTGCCAGCCTCAGGCTCAGACATGCCCAGCCTCCATCTCTTGTCAGCGTCGTCCCTCTTGCTGAAAGACTTGAAGAAGGGAGATGCCTCAGCTCCATTTCTGCCCCATCACCTGTGATCCACTGGGAGGGCCGGTTCCACGGGAAAAGAAAGGCCAACGTGCCCTTGAGGTTTCCTCTGCCCATGTTCCTTTCTGAAAAGATTCTCTTGTGTTCCCAATATTGTCACTCTTTATATGTGACTGGTAATTGTAGGCCTGGATACGCTGCTTTGGGCTGGTGGGGCAGGACGGCGCCGCATAAACACAAGTTATCTTCCTAATTGGCATCATTGCATACTTCAGTGGGTCTGAAACCTCCAGGCCTTCTCTGGCTCTTCATGGGTGTGGAGTTGTGAAATTCCGACACATCTGGACGTCTTATTTCCATAATTGCCGCACTTGCAAGGTGACTACTGGCCTGTTCTAGAATGAAAAGGTGTTAATTACGTTAATAATTAGGAATTGTGAAGCAGCTTCTCTTAGTGAGTCCCGGAGGGGTGTGGGTTACAGCGACGACAGAGAAGACGGGTAGCCAGTGACCTGGTGCCGCTGCAACAGCAAATGGCCGTGAAGGGAAGTACAGACTCGACAAAGAAACGTGAGAAAAATGTGTAAAGGGAAAGCGGATTATAAATGGTCATTGAGGCGATTTTTGGGCCTGACTAGAAAGCACACTTGATATAATGAGCTAAGTTAAAGAGACCAGGGATTTGGCGCAGTTTGCTTCCGAACAAAGTGTTGTGTGGCCTTTGTCCATCAAGATACCTTCTTAAACATTGCTAAAAATGGGAGGGTAAATGCGGCGACCGCTGGATCATCCCTATTCTTTCCCTCCTAGAAGCCCTCTTCTTTGTTTGTTTCCAGACCTCTTTTTTTCCCCCTCATTTCACCAAAAACTAAATTAAATAACTCATCCCGAAGCAGTGTGCTGGTCTACCTTATCCAGAGGTTGGAAACACCAAGACGGAGATCCTAACATATAAATGCAATGTTATCAAACAGGGACCTGCTTTTTTTAATTAACTAACTAACTGATTGATTTTAATTTTTTAAATTTATATCCAAGTTAGCAAATCGTGCAACAATGATTTCAGGAATAGATTCCTTAGTGCTCCTTACCCATTTAGCCCATCCCCCCTCCCACAACCCCTCCAGTAACCCGCTGTTTGTTCTTCATATTTAAGAGTCTCTTATGTTTTGTCCCCCTCCCTATTTTTATATTATTTTTCTTCCCTTCCCTTATGTTCATCTGTTTTGTGTCTTAAAGTCCTCATATGAGTGAAGTCATATGATAGTTGTCTTTCTCTGATTTCACTTCGCATAATACCCTCTAGTTCCATCCACGTAGTTGCAAATGGCAAGATTTCATTCTTTTTGATTGCCGAGTCATACTCCATTATGTGTGTGTGTGTGTGTGTGTGTGTGTGTGTGTGTGTGTGTGTATGCGTGTGTGTATGCGTGTGTGTGTGTGTGTATACACACACACACCACATGTTCTTTATCCATTCATCCATCGATGGACATTTGGGCTCTTTCCATACTTTGGCTATTGTGGATAGTGCTGCTATAAACATGGGGGTGCATGTGTCCCTTTGAAACAGCACACCTGGATCCCTTGGACAAATGCCTAGTAGTGCAATTGCTGGGTTGCAGGGTAGTTCTGTTTTTAGTTTTTTGAGGAAGCTCCATACTGTTTTCCAGAGTGGCTGCACCAGTTTGCATTCCCACCAGCAGTGCAAAGAGATTCTCTTTCTCCACATCGTCGGCAACATCTGTTGTTGCCTGAGTTGTTCTTCTGAGCCATTCTGACAGGTGTGGGGTGGTATCTCATTGTGGTTTTGATTTGTATTTCCCTGATGATGAGTGATGTTGAGCATTTTTTCATTGTCGGTTGGCCATCTGGATGTCTTCTCTGGAGAAGTGTCTATTCATGTCTTTTGCCCATTTCTTCACTGGATTATTTGTTTTTTAGGTGTTGAGTTTGATAAGTTCTTTATAGATTTTGGATACTAACCCTTTATCTGATATGTCGTCTGCAAATATCTTCTCCAATTCTGTTGGTTGCCTTTTAGTTTTGCTGATTATTTTTATTTATTTTTTAATGTTTATTTATTTTTGAGAGAGCGTGCATGAGCAGGGGAGGGGCAGAGAAAGAGGAGACACGGAATCTGAAGCAGGCTTCAGGCTCTGAGCTGTCAGCACAGAGGCTGACGCAGGTCTTGAACTCATAAACCATGAGATCGTGACCTGAGTTGAAGTTGGACGCTCAAGCGACTGAGCCACCCAGGCGCCCCACTGACCTGTTTTATAGAACTACTCCTAAACTACTTGGTCAAGAGACTGCATTCAATTCAGAGCCCTTACATAAAGTATTTGCCACCATGTTCTAGGGACCCTGCTCTTGATGGGCTGAGAAGGGGCTGGCCTCTGGGTCAGTGGTCCCTCTGGTTGATAGTCTGGTGAATGGCACCCCCGTTTTCTATGTCCCTCCCAAAGCACCAGACACTGTCAAAGAGGACCATTTCTAATAGGCCTTGACATAGTTAAACTGTCCACTCTCACCAATCAGGGTAACATGACTTAGGGAGAGAGAAGAGAAACTTCATTACAAACAGCTCAAAACATCTGGAAAACAGACTTTGCACATGACCATCAAAATACACATTTTGTGTGAGCTTTTCCTTTTATTCCAAAGCCCCCAAGCATGTATCCTATTGACTGTAAGCTTCTATTGCATTCCGTCTGCCATTGACCTAATGTTTTTCTTTTTCCCCTTTTCAAACGGGAGATAGCATATAATACCATTCTACTACATGTGTAGTCTTGTGTATATCCAAGCATGTAAATGTAACTTTATTTAGCTTGCGCTTAATACAGTTCCCAACAACCGTAGGGTAATCTAGTTGAAGAGGAAAGCTGGGGATTGTAGCAGGCGGGCATTTCAGTCACAGATTCTAAATTATGCTTCAGTTAATAATGAAATTCTTGCAGGAATTAGCGGTGAACTTGTACCCGAGAATCGAATTTGAAGAGTTGTCCATGTTGATTTGTGAAGGGGACTGGTACTTCTCACGGTCAGAAGGCTGGGGATTGGCAGCCTGCAGAGAGAATGGGAGAACAGATCAGAGCAGTCTGTCCTCAGGGAGCCCATGCTGTACTCTTGGGGGGGGGGGGGAGGGGCGGGGGGCGGAGCTCAGTCATCGTGTCCACTGATTTTCACTGGGCCATGACTAAGACCTGGCTTTATTTTATTACATATATAAATGCATTACTTTATGTTTATACAGATATATGCATATACACATGTGTACATGTATATACAGAGTTATGTATACATACAATATATATTGTCCATTAAAAATTTTTTTTTAATGTTTACTTATTTTTGAGAGAGAGAGAGGCAGAGTGCAAGCAGGAGAAGGGCAGAGACAGAGGGAGACACGGAATCTGAAGCACACTCCAGCCTCTGAGCTGTCAGCACAGAGCCCGATGCGGGACTCGAACTCACGAACCCCGAGATCATGACCTGAGCTGAAGTCAGACACCCAACTGACTGAGCCACCTAAGAGCCCCTAATATCCATTTTTTATATACATACATATTATAAAATCCATTCTTTCATTAAAAACAGCTCTTTTAGTGCCAGGGGCTTCTCACATGCAATTTTTGTGTCCTGAAAACCATTTTCAACCAAGACAATAACATAAATTCTAGAACTTACTGAATGGATAAGTATTTGCATTGAAAGTGTCTGCTTTGCATAATAATGTAAAATCTGATTTCTTCCTTATATTTAGTTAGAGTTTAACTCTTCTCTTTCTTCTAGGAAACCAATTAATAATTTATATTTAAATATAAGTATTTTTTGAAAAGTTGGCTCAGCCCCTAGTCTGTCTAACTTGTACTTCGTCTTAATTCTTCAAGGTCCCCGGGACACCCCCACCTCCCGGACTTTCAGACGTCCTCACTTTTCTGAGTGACCTAACTGATACTGTCACTTTTTGAAAAGAGGGATTTACCTTGGGGTTTCTCGGGAAAATATCGCCATCGCACTCATCTCATGGTCACCGGGGACTGAGAGAACAGTGTGAAGCCGTACTTTAATGAAAAGCGTATCACCCAAACCATCAGAAAATTGTAGGTTGTGCCAGGAAGAAATGAGGGGCATTCTCCCACCCCAACAAGCCCGACTGGTCCCTCCCAGTGCAGATGATCTCATTTGGCTGGGTAATTATCTCCTTTGGAAAGGTGATCATTTGTTTTTCCTCTTGTGGTGCTAATTTTTTTTTTTCCAACCTAATATTTTGGTACAAGACTTCTCCACGCAAGAGTGAAACACGCATTGTTTGTCATGCGATGGTAGTTGGAAAACAAGAGAAGCCGAGGAGACCCCTCCTAGGATCATAATGTACAAGATGAAAGAGGAAAATGCCTTTATATGGCCCTCCAGGAGAGAAAGAGAAAAATACTGGCAGGGAGAGTCCCAGAGAGAGAGGGGCCCTTCGCCTTCAACCTTGGCTTTTGGTTGTGTCTTCCCCCCATTGTTCTTTCCACTTTCCCAGTTTCCCCCTGTCTCTGTCAGCCCTCTGTCTGCTGAAGGGGTGGACACTCCCCTAACGGGCTCTTAATCCTCTGTACCTAATAGCGTTCCTGAGCCTGTCTTCTGTGATTCTTGAGTTCCTATTAACCTTTTCCTGTCTACTCTCCCTGCCAAGTTAAGGCAGGGATGTTTTCTTACATGCCTTTGTATAGCTCTTGCATGGAGCAGGCCCTCGATAAATGCATTGACTTTAATACAGGATCTCATACATGGCACAGATACTCACCCGTCCCCTCGCTCAGCGTAGCTGTCGTATTCAGCGGAGGATTGATTAAGGACTATTGAATGATAGGGAGTATAGTGACACTAGCCTGAAGACTCCTTCCCAGGGGCCAGGCCTGCATCTTCTTTGCGCCTCCTTGCGGCCCTAACACAGGGCGGGCTCACCAGAGAGTCTCAGAACCTGTCCCCTGAGTTGAAAGGCAGAGAGCGGGCTGCCTTCTTCATGCTGCAGAGGACCCGCAATCTCAGTACCCCGAGCCCAGGCTGGGGTACCCCTCCGCCTTTGACACACCGTCTGCAAGTGGGATGGGACTGGGGGAGGAGAGGGGCCCTCCCAGCAACCTCACAGGCGTCCTCGCCACCAGCCTGGCCCCCCTGGGCCATCGGCAGAGTCACGTGCCTGGGCGCGGGCTTCTCGGAGGTGAGCTCCTGGCTTGCCGGGGAAGACTTCATCTCCTGTAATACGGCAGTGTGAGACCACTACGGTTTTTAGTCGATCCTGTAAATCCTACTTAAGGAAAGTGTTCGTTTTTTGTCTTGTGGCTGAAGTTAAAGTTTCTTTCTCTAGATAGATGCACCGTGCCCACTGTTTTTTGCTGTTGTAATTCAACTATAAGCTAAGCTATTTGTCGTTGTTTGTCTTCTCCCTCTCCACTCTCCACTCATGCACAGAGAGCTCTTTTATGTTTGGTGTGTGTGTTTACTTTACACAAGTGATACTGTTCTTGTGAAATGTGATCATGTTCTCTCTTTTTTTTTAACATTTCTTTTTTCACCCAACACTGTACTTGAAAGCCCCGTTCATGTTACTTTATGTACGCGTAGTTCTTTGCATCTAGAACATAGACCATACGTGGGCATAACTTTATTTCAATAAGTCCTTGCAGATTGTTTTGACAGAGTGGCTGTGCGGGGTTAATCCCCCACAATGGTTCCGGAGGGTCCTTGGCTCCTGTGTATCCTTGTCAACGTTCAGTGTAATCTACCTTTCTGTTTTCCAGGCACTCATATCCACTCTGGTGGGTGCAAGGTCATGTTTCCCTGTGAATTCGTTTTGCATTTCTCTGCACACAAGCGCTTCTGTGAATTTTCTGTTCATATCCTTTGCCCATTCTCCTGTTGGTATTCCTGGCTGATTTGTCGATAGTCCAGGTATTTATATGTGGATCGAAAGATGCCAAATAGTATCTCCACGCCTGGCATGTTTGTTGACTTTGCCTGTCCTGTCCTTCGCTGACCAGAAAAATATCAGCTGTTTGTCTTTGGTTTGTACCTTGAGAGCTTGGCTCGAGAAGGCTTCCTCTAATCCCTGGTCATAAAGATAACCTCCTACAGTGTGTTCTTTTCACCTTCATTTTCGAAATGTCACCCAATAAGTCTCTGGCACACATTTATTTCGGTTCCTTTAACGTTGAGTCAAGCACAGATCCTGAGTACAGATTTCATGTGTTTGTGACGTAGTCTAGTAAGCAGTACCTGCTGAGCATTTTGGATCATTTGGCCGGAAGTAGGCGTCCATCATTTCTTTTTCCGGTTGTTCTCAAACTTTGGTGTTTATGTTCTCAAACTTTGGAGCTTTGCAGAGAGGCAGATTCTTGATCCCTGCCAACTACCGTAAGTTCATTAGGTCTGGGGTGGGGCTCTGGAATCTGCTTTTCATCCAGTTTGAGATGGTTCCCATGCAGGTGCTCTATGGCTAGCACTCGGGGGTACTACCTTTCAGTGGGTCCAGTTGGGGCAGGTACATTACTTTAAGAAATAACAGCCGCAACAATCCAAATACAGGACTTTGAGCAAAGGGACAGCAATGGAAAATTTCCCTGCAACACCAGTCCAGTCTTTGTGGAGTAGGGGTGTCACTGGCTGCAGGAAGCAAAGCTTCTATCCCTAGGAGTTGTTGAATTTTTTATACCCCTAGCTCTTTTCACACTAATGCTGACTTTCTAAAGGGCACTGGAGACTAGAAACGGTTTTTTAGAGACCATTACCACCCTCATTAACACCTCTCCTCTTCTTTTAAAGGTGCCCCCTGAAGTAGTAATGGAAATGTGAGATCTTGGGAGAAAGCACCTTCCCAGGGTCCCAGTTTGCTGTATTATAAAGGGAGAAAAGTAAGAACCAGAAAGGTCTGGCAATTAAGACCCATGGACAGTTTCCAGGCTTTAAAAAATGGCAGTAAGCTATAATTGCATTAAATTACTGAGCTTAAAACTTGTTCCAAAGCAGCCTCCATGGCTTATTTAAAGGCTGGACGTCTCAGGATCGATTCAGGAGCACGTTCACGCTTGAGAAGGATTCTTGTCCAGGGCAGAGGCAGGCAGAAGTTGTGCCCAGCGCTCAGCCTGGTTTGCGGGAGTGGGCAAGGTTAGTGGATGGTTCCCTTGGTCCCACAGACACTGGAGGAATTTATACTATGTGTGTGAGGTTGCCGGGGACCCAGCCACTCTCCTTGTTCTTGGAGAATGTGCTGGGATTCTCTCGGCTGCCTTGTATTAACACGTTCATCATCCTTACATAGGTAGTGATAGTGATACCCTCTGGATTCCTATAGCTTGGTTTACACAGGACTTTCCCCTAGATTATCTCATAATAATAACGGCTGCTTTTTGTCCCATGTCCACAATGAGATGGATGCTTTACGTACATTACCCTGAATCCCCCTCAAGAAATCCATGCTTCTATAGTTGGGGAGACAAAGGCTCAAACCACTCAAACGTGTCACGTAACCAGTAAGCAGCATCTGGACTCACAATTCAAGTAGCAGATTCTCTAGTCGTGTGCAGTGTGTTCAGTGATTTAAGGAAAATACAAGTTTATATTTGTTTTAACCCATGAACGTTTAAAATATAGCGTATTTATATCACTTCTGAGTTGTATTAAGTTATGAGAAACTTTTGTATCTGTCTCGACAGAGAAACCACTATGGATTCGGTGCATGAAAGCTTGGGCTCTACGTGTATTATTCAACGACTCCAGCCCTTTCAGTTCCCGATTCCGTGATTTTAAGAGAGTTATCTAACCTATCTTCAGTTTCCAGATCTATTAATTGGGCAAAGTGGCAATGCCTATTTCATGTAGTTCTTGGGAGGCTTCTATGATGTAATACATATAAAAGGTTTGAAGGGCATCAGGTACATGGGAAACACCAATAAATGGTAGATGTTTAAAAAATAAATATGGTGGGGCACCTGGGTGGCTTAGTCGGTTAAGTATCCGACTTCAGCTCAGGTCATGATCTCATGGTTCATGAGTTTCAGCACCACATTGGGCTCTGTGGTGACAGCTCAGAGCGTGGAGCCTACTTCAGATTCTGTGTCTCCCTCTCTCTCTGCCCTGCCCCACTCGTGCTCTCTTTCCCTCTCAAAAATAAGTAAACTGAAAAAAAATAATTTAAAAAATAAATATGGTGATATGATGGCATTTGCCATGGGAGATTGGAGATGTACTTATTTTGACCATGTACCAGGATGTATTTAGGCTAATAAAACGATACATGCAAAGACTTCTTCTTATTTTCTAGAACCTAGATTTTGAGAGAGCCAGACCTGCAGATTCTCCCTTTTGATCTGGCCTCTCCCAAAACTGACAACAGTTAAACACCTTGCTCATTCTGATGAGTTAGGGTAACCGTGCACATGTGGCACAAAAATTGCTGTTAGGTCTTTCGAGCCATTGAGATCTCCGTGGAAATGAGGTGGCCTGCAGTTCTTATGATGGAGACCATCTGGTTGGCGGAATAAATTGCAGTCATGAACCCTTCCTTGCACTAGCCCACAGCACCCCCTCCCCAGAGGAGATGCCCTCAGACCAAAGAGAGAAACACAGCCGGCAGGGCCTTCCTCAAGGCTACCCCAGTCTCCGCACAGCCATTTAAAGTCGTCTCCGGGGCCATCTTGTACTAGCTTTTCTATTGCACTTAAGTCAAATGAGAACCCCATTCTAGAAAGGATGCAAGAAATACCTTAACTCATGTTCACAGACCTGTCACAGCTAATGATACCTTTTCAGACATAATCCTTTATGCCTCAAACTCCACCATCAGACAATCAGTGGTACAGACTCCTCCACTGTTCTGTTTAGGACGAAATTAACACGCTGGGAGTAAATGTTTTTAATGGATCTGTCATCTTCTGCCAGTTACGGTGACATCACTGGTTAAGACCACTTCATTCCAAATGCCACCCGTTTTCTCTGTAAGTCATGATTGGACACATGGTGTCCAAGTTGCTGTTCTAGATCTGCTCTCCCCTCACAGAGGACACTGCTGATTGTCTGCTGCTGTCACTCTCAGGTGTCTCGAGTGACTGGCTGACCCTGTACATCAGGATTTCCCTCAGGGCATGCTACAAGCCCTGGACTTTTCTCTTCCTACCAACGCTCTGCATAGTACCCTTACTACGTAGAAGACTCTGGATAAATTGTTTAAGGATAGTGTTAGCTATGATCCAGAACAAAAGCTTTGTGTGTAGCATTTCTTCCAGCTCTCTGGTTTGCCTGTAAGTACTATTACGTTTATATTTTAAGAAACTAAAGTTTTAAACTATGCCTGCTTACTGGATTTAAAACCAAACCCAAATACCCATTTTTATTAAAATACACAAGCAACCATTCTTTAACAACTAGCCTAACACACCCAGTTCAAACCTGTGTGGACTTCTTAAATTAGAATACCAAACTTGTTCTACAAAGTGAAATTCTACTTGAGACCTGTATTCTAAAAGTATCGTCTCCATTCTCTGTGCCAGAGAAAATTCCACCAATTATTATTTACCAGTCATGAAATGGAAGAACTAAAACAAGGAGATTTTTTTCTGTCTTGTTTTTGGTTTTTTTTTAACCTATATTTGCCCCATTAGTGTTTTCTCGAGAGGTAAGATAAAGGGTTGAGAGCGATTTTTTTCCTTTAAACTCATTAATATTTTCCCTTAACCCCTGGGACAACAGCGTCGGATACACCCATTAGTTAAAGGGTCAATAAAACTGCATCCACAGGAGGAAGGAGTTCAGGTGATAGATTCCCTGCAGCACCTGTGAGTTAACAGTAAACAGATATCAAAAGCGGTTGGCAGCAACTTTCCCAACCTGGGGACCTGAAAGTAAATCTTTCCTGTCTGTAATCACAGGAAGTTATTCTGGAGGGTGCCAGAGCCCTGGTTTGTGGTTTAGGCAGCGTTGCGGAATAAATCAGAGCTCTGTAGAGTATTCCGGTAAATTTCTCCATCAGAATTACAATTCTGGTCAGCATCAGCCATTTATGGTAAGGTTCCCCCTATATTAAAATTGATGGGATGTATATTTGACCGAGAAAAAAAATGGTTGTGTTTTGGTAAATCTGTGTGTGCAGGAAGGGGGCTGACAGGCTGGAGCTGGGCTGTGTTCTGTTCTGTCATAGAAGCTTCACAAATCCTTATGTTGGATATTTTACCTTTATAAATAATCGGCTGTGCGGGGACTAAAAAGTTATTAAGAAGTAAATTGGCAGTGTTTCAAAATCAGAAGAAATGAATTTGAATGGCTGAGAAAAGAGATGTAACTGTCGATTTTACATGAAAATATTTAGTCATTCAAAAATGAAAATGTTTAAGGAGAGAATTAATGTTTTCAGAGAATGACTGATACAATATTAATGTAGAAAACTGCATAGGGAAATACATGGGCTAAGAACAAAAGATATTCCAACGTATTAACTCATTTACTTAACAAAGATTTGAGTGCCAATTATGTGCAAGACGCAAGATGCTGACAGTACGCGGTGGACTGGATCAGAAAGGTTCCTACCTTCAGCACCTCGTTCTGACTTTTTTCACCTAGTAGAGTGCTTTCGAAGTTCATCTGTGTTGTGGTACGTGTCAGTATTTCATCCCTTTTATCTGCCCAATAATATTCCGTTGTATGGGTATACCACATTATGTGTATCCATTCATCCGTTGGCGGTCACTGGAGTTTTCTCTACCTTTTGCTATTATAAATACTACTGCCAGGAACCTTCACATACAAATTTTCATGTAGGCTTAAGGTTTTGTTTCTCTTGGGTATGCGATTGCCGGGTCGCGCGGTAAATCTGTGTTTAATCGTTTGAGGAATTCCCGCAGTCTCTTCCAAAATGGCTGCATCATTTTATATCCTCATCAGTGGTGTCTGAGAATTCTGGTTTCTCCACATCCTTATCATTGTCGTCACTTGCTAATATTTGTCTTTTCGGGTAAAGCCATCCTAGTGGATGTGAAGTGATATCTCAGTGTGGCTTTGATTTGCATTTTCCTGATGGCTAATGATACTATACATCTTTTCATGTGCTTATTGGCCATTTGGATATCTTCTTTGGCAGATGTTTCTTCAATACTTGGCCCATTAAAAAAAAAAAAAAGATGTTTATTTATTTTGAGAGACAGAGTGTGAACGGATGAGGGGTGGGGAGAGAGAGGGAGAGACAGAATCCCAAGCAGAGCCTGATGGGGGCTCCATTTCACAAACTACGAGATCATGACCTGAGCTGAAACCAACAGTTGGACACTTAACTGACTGAGCCACCCAGGCACCCTGGCCCATTTTTCAGTCGAGAGAAACTGGGGAAGGCATGGTCAGGGAGGCCCTCTCTGATAGCCAAGGCCTGAATGCTGAGTAGGAGCTGGTCATGTAGGGGAGATTATTCTGGACCTATAGACCACCAGGTGCACTTATGGTGAATGAACTTGGTTTGTTCAAGGAATAGATAGGCCAGTGAGGCCAAAACACATAGGGCGAGAGGGGACAGATGAAGGAGAGGTGACCGGACACTAGAATAGGTGTTAGTTTGGCACGGTTTGTATTTTAATTGCAATAGGCAACGCTTGGAGAGTCTTAATCAGGACATGAAATGATTCTGAATTACGGCTGCTGTGGGAACAGAGGATTAGAGTAAGCAAGAGTTGAAGCAGGGTACTCATTAGGAGGTTACCGTACTAAATACAGATACAGATGATGGTGACGATGGACTGCTATAATAGGACTGGAGTTGTGCTTTCAAGGTAGTGCCTTCAGGACTAGCTCTTGTGTTGGATGCAGGGTGTGAGGGAACCAGGAAATAGGACCACTAGATTTTGCCTGGGTTGTTGGTGGGTTGATGACCACCAGCTGAGGTGAGAAACAATTTCAGAGAAGAATTCTACTTTGTCAGTGTTAAGTGGGAGAGCTTCTTGGGTGCGTAGATTGGTTTCCATCAAATTTGGAAACTTCACAGCTATTATTTCTTTGAATGTATTTTTCTGCTCCTGTCTTTCCCCTCCTGGTACTCCCATTATACACGTGCTGATACACTTAATGGTGTCTCACGTTTCTCTAAGGCTCTCTTCATTTTTCTTCATCATCGTTGTCTCTCTGTTCTTCAGATTGCATAATCTCTACTGATAAATCTTAAATATGGTGGGGGTTTTTCTGACTCTTCATATCTACTATTGGGAGTCTCGAGTGAACTTACCATTTCATTTATTATACTTTCCAACATCAGAATTCATTTTTAAAAAATTTTTCTCTTTATCAGTATTCTCTGATGAAAATTGTCATCGTACTTCTTCAAACATGATTTCCATTAAGAAAACTGCCTAGAAGTTCACATCTGTTAAATCCAACATCTGAGTCCTATCACAGTTGTTGCTTGCTTTTTTTTTTTTTTTTCCTGTATGGGTGCTATTTTATATTCATAACTTCTTTTTGGAAACTAGGCATTTTATTTTTATTTATTTTTAATTTTTTAATTTTTTAATTTACATCCAGTAATTAGTTAGCATTTGGTGCAATAATGATTTCAGGAGTAGATTCCAGTCATTCATCCCCAACGTAGAACATCCAGTGCTCATCCCAACAAGTGTCTTCCTTAATGCCCCTTACCCGTTTTGCCCATCCCCCCACCCACAACCCCTCCAGCAACACTCAGTTTGTTCTCTGTATTTAAGAGGCTCTTCTGTTTTTTCCCCCTCCCTGTTTTTATATGATTTAAAAATAATAAATTCCCTTCGGCTCATCTGTTTTGGATCTTAAATTCCACATATGAGTGAAGTCATATCATATTTGTCTTTCTTGGACTAATTTTGCTTCCCATAATACTCTCTAGTTCCATCCATGTAGTTGCAATGGCAAGATTTCATTCGTTTTGATTGCTGACTAATACTCCATCGTGTATATATACCACATCTTCTTTATCCATTCATCTGTCAATGGACATTGCTACTTTGGCTATTGTCAATAGCACTGCTATAAACATTGGGGTGCGTGTGCCCCTTTGAAACAGCACACCTGTATTCCTTGGATAAATACCTAGGATTGCAGTTGCTGGGTGGTAGGGTAGCTCTATTTTTAGTTTTTTGAGGAACCTCCATACTGTTTTGCAGAGTGGCTGCACCAGCTTGCATTCCCACCAGCAGTGCAAAAGAGATCCTCTTTCTCCGCATCCTCGCCAACATCTGTTGTTGCCTGAGTTGTTAATTTAAGCCATTCTGACAGGTGTGAGGTGGTATCTCATTGTGGTTTCGATCTGTATTTCCCTGCTGATGAGTGATGTTGAGCATCTTTTCATGTGTCAGTTGGCCATCTGGATGTCTTCTTTGGAAAAGTGTCTATTTGTCTTTTGCCTATTTCTTTACTGGATTTCTAGGTGTTGCATTTGATAAGTTCTTTATAGATTTTGGATACTAACCCTTTATCTGATATGTCATTTGGAAATATCTTCTCCCATTCCTTCAGTTGCCTTAGCTTTGCTGATTGTTTCCTTCTCTGTGTAGAATTTTTTTTATCTTGATGAGGTCCCCATAGTTCATTTTTGTTTTTGTTTCCCTTGCCTCTAGAGACGTATTGAATAAGAACTTGTTGCAGCCAAGGTCAGAGAGGCTTTTGCCTGCTTTCTCCTCGAGGATTTTGAGGGCTTCTTGTCGTATGTTTAGGTCTTTCATCCATTTCGAGTTTATTTTTTGTGTATGGTGTAAGAAAACGGTCCAGGTTCATTCTTCTGCATGTCGCTGTCCAGTTTTCCCAGCACCATTTGCTGGATATTGGCTATTCTTTCCTGCTTTGTCAAAGATTAGTTATGTGGTTCCATTTCTGAGTTCTCTATTCTGTTCCATTGATCTATGTGCCTTTTTTTGTGCCAGAACCATAGTGTCTTGATGATTACAGCTTTGTAGTATATAGCTTGAAGTCCGGGATTGTGGTGCCTCCTACTTTGGTTTTCTTTTTCAAGGTTGCTTGGCTATTTGGGGTCTTTTCTGGCTCAGAAACTAGACAATTTAGATAATATATTGTGGCAGTTCTGGTTACTGGTTCCCCTCCTCCCAGAGCTCGTTATTGTTCTTTGTTTATTTGTTCCATGACTGGTAATGCTATTATAGGTGGAGTCTATTTCTTTCCACCCTCCCCACAGCATAGAGCCTTTCATGACACTTTCTCAGGAGTTTATTCTTGAGGGTGTGCACAGTCACCCTGGGATGATCATGGTTTTACCAGGCTCTCTGCCCCTTTCCCTGAACTCTCTGTTAAGTTGTCTGTCGTGAGCTTCTATTAATCACTGATTGCTGTATTTGTTTTTAGGAATGCTGTAGGGCAAAAATCGCTCTGCAGTCTGATCCAAATAAGTTTAGGTCCTTTGCAGGAGAATTTTTTGAGGCCAGGCTTCAAGGTTTCTTCTGACCCCAGGAGGGCTCTCTTTTGGGCTCTTTTTTCAGTTCTCTCTGATAAAGAAGCTGGCCTACAGTATAGCTTGCAGCTACGAGACTGCTAGCCTTCCCTTATTTGCTTACCACTGAAAGCTTCTTTGTCTTTGCCCTTAAGAGCATCCTTAAGCTTGAACTTCCTCATACTCTGTTCCAAATAAAGTCAGTTCCTTTGGGGAAAGTTTGGAGTTCTTTGTTCTTATGGCTTGCCTCTGCCCTGGGCAATATCCCTGAGCCACAACCCTGGAGCTGGGGAGGGGACCGTGGGCAGTTTCTCTCAGAGCGACATCCCTGCTTTATGAGTGGAGTAGGATAGCGTTGGCAGCCTCTGGCCTTCTCACCTTACCTCTTCCAGCATGGAACCTCTGCCCTATGAGCAAACTGGGGCAGGGGCCGTCAGGGCGCCACTGTTCCCAGTGTGCCACACCTGTCAGGGAACATCTACTCTCCGAATGGGAACTGGGTGAAGGAAGGACGCCTCCGATTTCTCAGACGTACTTGCATGGAATTTCGTTTCTACACCACATAGTTGGGCAAAATGGGAAATGTTGGTGTCTTGCCCCTCCTAGGGGTGTATCAGAGCCCTTAACTGGGAACTGGCAGGAAAGGGAGCCCATTATTCTTGGCTACACCAGCCTAGAGTGGAGTTTCCACTGTACTGAGTTGGAAAGAGGAAGGAATGGAGAGGATAGTGGCTGACGTGCCACAGACTTTCACGGTTCTTACTGAGCATGTTAGTGGATTTTCTTGAGTAAAAATTCCTCCATTTGCCGTATGGCCTTAAGACAATTTTAGACACCATTAAAAAAATAATTTGGGGGTGCCCGGATGGCTCAGTCGGTTGCACATCCAACTCTTGATTTCAGCTCAGGTAATGTTCCCAGGGTCGTGGAATTGCACCCCACATCGGGCTCCATGCTGTGCGTGGAGCCTGCTTGAGATTCTGTCTCTCTGCCCCTCCCCACTGCTCGTGCTCTCTCTCAAACAAAAATAAAAAATCTTAAAAGTAATAATAATTTCTACCAGTTATGCTTGTTTTGCTGAGATGTGAGTCTGTGGAGCTCCTCACGATGCCATTCCAGAAGTCTAAAACCATTTTTACGCAAAAGAACAACTACTGGCTGAATTCAAGCATTTGGCAAGCATTTTCTCAAGATATAAAGTCTACCACTTTAAGAAACACAACTGACAGCAGTTGTTGCCATACTCCTGAGTTTTCAAGCAAATATTAGAATTTTAGGAATGCGTAACCACCACTGAGAGTTTGACAGTGTCCCAATATGTAAAGGCTTCCCTGGCGAGATCAGTGGTGATATTAACAAATATAGTTTTTTGTATTAGATAACGAAATGTGTCAACATTTGGGCAGATCTTTATAACTCAGTAGACCAATACTTTTGAGATGACAAAAACATATGAGATTACAAACTTCTGTAATGTAAAAGACCTATTCTAAGTGCAAGATAAACCAATGGATTTCCATGTAATAAGGGCATGGAAAGTTTAATGATATGGTTTTCCATTCTGTGTCTCAGTTAATCCTTAAGAAACTTCCACTTGTTGAATTTTGGTGTAGCATCACAAAAGAATATTCACAATCATACAAAAAGACTATTATATTTCTCCATTTCCAATTACATATCTGCATAAGGCTGAAATTTCAACCAAAACAATATATCCCAGTAGATTGACTGCAGAAGCAAATATGAGAATCCAGCTATCTTTTAATAATCAGACATTCAAGAATTTGCAAAAATGTAAGACAATTACACTCTTACTCCTAAAGTTTCTTGCTTAGGGAGAAATATTTTTTAAGGAAAAACATTTGCTAATATGCATGGTTTTATTATTTTTTTTAAATGAATTAATTTTTAAATATCTCAGTTTTGGTTTCTAATGCAGCAAATATTGATAAATACTCCCCACATAAACAAAAAAATCTCCAAGGTCTTCAACTTTTTACTAATGTAAAGGGTTCTGAGAATAAAAAGTTTGAAAACCACTCATCTGAAGGAGACCCATATATAATGTCCGTTAGGTGTTTTTGTGTGTTTACATAGGCACGCATATACATATATATAGGAAAGCCTGCACTGAACAAAGATATATTCTTTACAAAGACACATGGAACAATTACCCTTATAGATTCTCACAACGCTTCTTAACACATTTAAGATAAATTATACACTCAGATCACATCTCTAACCGTAGTCACATTAAATTAGAAATGAATAATAAGCCATCCCATCACTATCACCATCACCACCACTACCATTATTTGTTTGGGAACTCTGGCATACATACACTCTTAAATAATTCATGGCTCTAGAAGAATTTGATGATGTTAAAACTGAAAATATTCAGAACTTTTCTGGTTATCTATTGCCATAAAACAGACCACACTGAAACTTAATGGCCTAAAAAAAATTTATTTGCTGATAGATCTATAGTTTGGCTTGGACTAAGTCAAAGTCAGCCTGTTTCAGCTCTTCTGCACTGTGGGGCATCAGCAGGCAC
Organism: Panthera pardus; assembly: GCF_024362965.1. Lineage (NCBI taxonomy): Eukaryota > Metazoa > Chordata > Mammalia > Carnivora > Felidae > Panthera > Panthera pardus. The sequence goes on from NW_026526721.1 coordinate 148,774,011, forward strand.
ATCTCAAAGGCTGGGAGCTAGAATCATCTGGAGACTTTAGTCTTACGTCTGGCAATTGATGTTATCTCTTTACATGGCTTCTTCATGTAGCCTGGGCTTCCCAGAACATGGTGGCTTGTTCTAAGGATGACCATCTCTAGAGAGCCTTCCAGAAGCTATACTGCCTTTTATGACCCAGCTTCAGAAGCCACTCAGCATCACTTTTCTCTGCTCCAGTTCAAGTCACTAGGCTGAGGGAAGCAGAAAATTAGACTCCATCTTTTGATTGGAGGATTGTCAAAGAACCCCTGGGGATGTTTTAAAACCACTATAGGCTTGAAGCAATAAAATTACATAGTTTAACTTAGGCAGCTCGTTAGTACTTTAGATAGAGGGCAATTTTTAACATTAAAAACAAATTTTAAAAGCAAGGAAGGTTGGGGCGCCTGGGTGGCGCAGTCGGTTAAGCGTCCGACTTCAGCCAGGTCACGATCTCGCGGTCCGTGAGTTCGAGCCCCGCGTCAGGCTCTGGGCTGATGGCTCGGAGCCTGGAGCCTGTTTCCGATTCTGTGTCTCCCTCTCTCTCTGCCCCTCCCCCGTTCATGCTCTGTCTCTCTCTGTCCCAAAAATAAATAAAAAATGTTGAAAAAAAAAATTTAAAAAAAAAATAAAATAAAAGCAAGGAAGGTTGAAACTAAATAGGTTGATTGTTCAACTCAAAGAAGCTTGTGAAAGAATAACAGATTAAACCCCAAGAAAGCAGAAGGAAGAAATGCTAGATATAAGAATAGAAATTAATGAAGTAGAAAACAATGCAATAAATGAGAAGATCAGCAAAACCGAAAGGCGATCTGATAAAATACTGATAAAATAGTCCAACTGGCTAAGGAGAAAAACAAGTAATAATGCACCAACAATAGGAGCAATAGCCAACATTCAGTGAGCACTAAATGTTTATTGCCAAGGACTCATCTAGGTATATTACATTAAGCAGCTTAATTTTCCCAACAATTAAATGAGATTGGCCCGTTAGATAACCCTAATTTACAGATGGTGATAACGCAGCATAGTAAAGGTTAAATAATCTGCCCATGGGACACATAGCCGCTAAGCGCCCCCTCGCTTTCCATCTTTGTTGCCTCTGTGTTTATGCCCCTGTTTTTGTTCCTAATGGTGTTTTAGGTGCCCTCTTCTTGAGCAACCTTTCTAGAGGTTTGTCTACTCTTGGTCTTCAAGAACCATCCCTTGGCTTGGTTGATTTTTTTCGTGTTAAATTTATTTATTTAAATCCAGGTTAGTTAACATACAGTGTGGTATTGGTTTCAGGAGTAGAGCCCAGTGATTCATCACTTACATATAACACCCAGTGCTCATTCCAACAAGTGTCCTCCTTGTGCCTGTCACCTGTTTAGCCCATCCTCCACCCCCCCCAACCTCTCTAGCAACCCTCAGTTTGTTCTCTGTATTTAAGTGTCTCTTATGGTTTGCTTCTGTTTTTATCTTATTTTTCTTTCTCTTCCTCTATGTTCATCTTAGTTGATTTTTTTGAGTGTTTGTTCCTGTTCGCTTTACCTTTGTTCCTATAATTAGTTCTATTTCCTTTAGATTTATTCTGCTTTTTCTAATTAACTTGCATGATTAGCTTATTACTTTTTAGCCTTTCTTCTTTTCTAATACAAGCATTTAGGGCTATAAGTACCCCCACACACACACACATACACACACACACACACACACACACACACACACACACACACAGGGCCATTTGCACTCCATTCCACAAGTTTTTGATATATAGTGTTTTTTATTATCACTCATATCTAACTTTTGAAAACAATTTCATCATCCGCTCTTTGGATCATGAGTTATTTAGAAGTGCGGTTTTAGATTGCCAAATGTATTGGTTGTTTTGTTGCATTTGACTTCTAATTGAATGGCGCTATGGTCAGGAAACATGACCTCTATAGATTCTAGTCCTTAAAATGTTTTGAGTACTTGCTTTATGGCCTAATATTTTATCACTTCTTATTTTTTATTTATTTTTAAAAATTTTTTGATGTTTATTTTTGAGAGAGAGAGACAGACAGACAGACAGACTGTGAGTGGGGGAGGAGCAGAGAGAGAGGGAGACACAGAATCCCAGTCAGGTTCCAGGCTCTGAGCTGTCAGCAGAGAGCCGGATGCAGGGCTCGAACTCATGGACCGTGAGATTGTGACCTGAGCTGAAGTCGGATGCTTAACCAACTGAGCCTCCCAGATGCCCCAGTGATTTGAAACTTTTAATATTATGTAGTAATTTTCTCTATCCCTAATAATGGTTTTTATCTTAAGGTCTATTTTTCATTTCTTATTTTTATATTTTTTAAAAATTTTATTTGTTTACTTTGAAGGGGAGAGGAACAGAGAGAGAGGTAGAGAGAATCCCAAGCAGGCTCCACACTCTCAGCACAGAGTCTGACACGCAGCTCAGTCCTGAACTGTGAGATCATGACTTGAGCTGATACCAAGAGTTGGATTCTTAACCGATTAAGCCACCAGGTGCCCTTAAGGTCTATTTTTTAGATTAATATAGTTATGCCTGATTTCTTTGAGTATGACTTTCCTGGTTGATCTTTTTCCATATTTTTCCTTTCAACCTTTCTATGTCTTTTGCTTTCAAAGTGTCTCTTATAAAGAGCACAGAGCTGGATTTTGTTTTGTTTTGACTCCATTGATTTCTCAGTTCTCTTTCATTGTAAGACATCTTTCCTACAGGAGGCTATGTAAACCATTTGCGTAATTTAACGGACAATTATAATGCAGATAGCTGGGTGACTGTGCTGAAGTTGAGGACACAGAATTGCCAGTCCCTTGGCAGCCCTTGCTTGTGTTTCCCTCCCCTACGACATTCTGCTGTCCTCCTAACTGTAACCGCTCCTCGCTAGCATGATAATCATTCTCGTGCCTTTATAACTTTAAAATTTATTTGGGGCACCTTGGGTGGCCCAGTTGGTTAAGCGTCTGACTTAGGCTTAGGTCATGATCTTAGGGTTTGTGAGTTTGAGTCCCACATCGGGTTCTGTGCTGACAGCTCAGAGCCTGGAGCCTGCTTCAGATTCTGTGTCTCCTTCTCTGCCCCTCCCCTTTCTCTCTCAAAAATGAATAACCATTAATAATAATAATAATAATAATAATATAACATTTCTTTTATTTTCTAATAAAAGAACTCAAGACTTTATCCTTGCAGTGGCCCTTCAGTTAAAAAGTAGAAATTTCAATATGTAGCTCTTTTATTCTTTTCAGTTCTAAATAGGTTCTAAGCTCCCTTAAATATATTCTGTGCTCCATTTGTTCACTCTCGTGTCGTTAGAAGTACGTTTTCAATATTTAAAATTGATGAGGTTTTTTAAAAAAACATTTTTTTAAATTTTAATTGCATCATAGGTCAGAAAACACCGTCTATTATGATACCAATTCTTAGCTATTCATTGAGACTATTGTATCATAATATGTGATCAGTTTTTGCAATTTTTCTCATTTGGAAAAAAATGTGTACTTTAATTTTAAAGTACAGGATTCCATGTATAGCCATTATGTTAATCTTACCAGTTGTGTTACATTCCTATCTTTGTGATCTTCCTGATGTTTTGGGCTGCTTGATAGACTAATCAATGAGAGATGTGTTAACATCTCTGACTACGATTATAGATTTCAGTATTTCCTAATAATTTGCTAATTTCTACCTTGTATATTTTAGGGTTGTGGTATTTGTGTGTATACAACATCAGAATTGTTAGTTTCCTGGCAAACTTCTAGAGAACTCATCTTTTATCACTGTATGCAGGCCTTCTTCATCTTCATTTCTAAATAGTGTTTTTTGCCTTAAGATCTGTTAGATCTGTTTTACCTTACTTTTGCTTGTTGTATTAGTCAGGGTTCTCTGGAGAAACAGAACCAACAGTGTGTGTGTGTGTGTGTGTGTGTGTGTGTGTGTGTGTGTGTGTGTGCATGCACATGTGTGTATGGAGAGGGAGTTATGCCAGATTTCCATATATATGCATATGGAGAAAGATTGATTTTAAGGAATTGGATCACATAATTGTTGAAGGTTTGGTGAGCCCAAAATCTGCAAAGTCGGTGGCAGGCTGGAGATCCAGGGCAAAGTTGCAGTTCAAATCCAAAGGCAGTCTTCTGGCAGATTTCCCTTCTGGGGAGTTGGCGGGGGAGGGTCAGCCTATTTCTATTGAGGCCTTCAACTGATTGGATGAGGCCCTCCTGCATTATGGAGGGTAAGCTACTTTGCTCAAAGCCTACTGATTTAAATGTTCATGTCATCCAAAAAATGCTTTCTCAGAAACATCTGGTATAATGTTTGGTAAAATATCTGGGTACTATGGCCTAGCCAAGTTGAAACATAAATTGTCATACTCGTTATTTCATTTTCCATCTTTTTATTCTTAGCCATTCTCTGTTTTTATGCTTTAGGTAAGTTTCATGTAAATAGCATCAAGTTCGATTTTGTTATCGTTTTTATCTGATCTGACAGTCTCCGCCTTTTAACTGGTCCGTTTTTTCCATTTGTGTTTATTGTGATCCTATGTGGAGTTAGTGTTTTCTACCATTTTGTGTATTCCTGAGTTATTCCTCTTCTGTTTTTTTGTGGCTTCTGAGAAATTGATAGTAATATAAATAAATACATACCTTTTTTCATATTCTGCTGGTTTGAAAGGGATATGTTCTTTCTCTTTTATTTAGCAATTATCTTTGAAAAGTTAGCAGATGCAATTGATTTAACAAAGTCTAAAAGCAATGCTGCTCGAAGTGTAGACCACAGGCCAAGAGTTTTTTTATAGTGGTTCACAATGACATTAGTATTTAGACTGAGTTTCCACAGCACATAAGAACAGAAAGTGAGACCTTGGATAAATGAGAAAGGAAGTGGAAACTCAAGTTTTGGGGGTACCAAAATGAGCATGTTCTGACGCAGCCACATCAGCAAACATAGCCCCAGGTTTTAATTTCTTCCGTGTGTTCTCCTGCTTGGGATTTTCCTGATTTCCTCGCAGGCTCGGCTATATATTTTAGGGAATGTGTGTTATTTTTTTATCAGCTTATGTAGGCTCTTATAGTGTGAGAATTTCTAGCCTATCCAGGCCTTAACCTTATATGGTTGGAAATGGAAGTGTCTCACAATGCATTGTTATCCATCAGAAACAATATTGATATATCTTCATTTAAAAGACAACAAAGCAGTCACCTTTAGAAAGGGTTTGAGTTTCCTTTCCCAGAGTGTAAATCTTCCCCCTCCAGGCCTGGCTGTCATTTTGACGGCCCAGTGTGTGCACCTCTCTCCATAAAATGGGAATGTTTTCTGCCTTACAGCTCTTGGCAGGAAACAAAGACTGTCTCTAATGATAATACTACGTACTAGCTATTCTGGGCTCCCTTGCAGCTGAGCCACAGGCAGGTGATTTCAGCTCTTCCTGTCAGACCCCTTCATTGCATTTGTTGACCCAGGAGCTAGTGGTATAAGCAAACGATGGTGAGTTTGTTCTCTGAAGAAGTGATGGGATCCCCCTTTGCCGATTGACTTCCTGGCACGTGGGAGCAGAAGCAGGGCTTCTGCCCGTCATGACTGCATTCTGATGGCCTTCCCAGTCAGAAGTGGCCCTGTGGCAAGCTGGAGTACCTTGTAGCAGAGGCAGTGATTGGTGTGGGCTTTGTCCCTGGAAGTTCAGCCTCAATTTTTTAGCTCCCCTCAAAGTTGTGAGCCCCCCGTATCTTTCTCTGCTTAGATGGTTCAGGGTTGATCTCTGCACCTTGCTATTAAAAAGCAAGAGCCCAAGTTCCATTTATCTGTGTTAAGTTTCTGATTCTACTGAGCCAGTAAGTCTGTTCTCTTGAAGAAGGCAGGTCCTGGCAGATGGCTTACCATTGTGTGCACGATGCTGAGTACCTTCCCTGCCCCCACTTTCCAGACCTTCAAATGTGTCCCTTCTTTTAGTATCCATATATAAGCGGGAACACTCATTTGGCCTGACTATGGGCTCTCCAGTCCTTTCCCAGGGGATCTTTGAATGCCTCTGACTGTGTGCTGGACCATGTGTCTCCCAGACTTCATCCTGGGCACTTCTGCAGGCGGCTGCCCTTCCCGGCGCAGCTTACCTTAGAGCGCAGGCATATCCACAGGGGGTGCTAGCCCAGACTACCCTGAGTTATAGACTCAAGCAGGTCAGAAGAGAATGACAATGCAGAAGACAGATTTACAATTTGAGAGAGACAGAACACTAGAGAGGGGGGAGCAGAGAGAGAACACACACAGAATCTGAAGCAGGCCCCAGGCTGAGCTGTCAGCATAGAGCCTGAAGCGGGGCTCCAACCCACGAACTGTGAGATCATGACCTGAGCTGAAGTCGGATGCTTTAACTGACTGAGCCACCCAGGCGCCCCTACAGCTGCGTTCTTAAAGATCACATTGCCTGGCCTAGAAAACCCCTTATCTCGGAGAACACTGCTAGACATGTATGCAGGCTCACTTACGTTTGTTGAATAATCAGAAGTCAGTTGTCTGTGTTTTACTGTGTGAAGAAGTAAATTCGGGAGAAGTCAATCATACTGAGGCTCCACTAACCTCCTTGGCTTTGCAGAGACATTTGCATGTTATTCTGAATGTACTCTAATAGAAATGTGGTAGCACATTTTTGCAGTCACAAGATCTTAATTTTAATGAATACCATTTCTCTCGCTTTCCTTGGGAAGTGGAATTAACATTCCAGCCTGAACTACAAATGCTAAATTGTTAATAGCCTCCCTAGAGTTACTTCTTGCTATGACCCCTTCAGTGATGTCATCTTGATTTAGACAGAGTGAAATATCAGCGTAGGTTCCCGAGCTGGCAGCTCTGTAGATGCACCTCAAGAAGAGGAAATTCATTTCCTCCAAACCCTGGGAAGAAGACAGAGCCAAATAATTATTATCAGAGGCAGCGCTATAATTTTAAAAAATCATAATGGCTAAATAACAATTATAATATCTGTTCATTTGTATTTGAATGTTTGATGTTTTATGAATTTTGAATGTGATACTGATTTCATCCTGACAGAAACACATGATTCTGTCTAACGTTCTTTTGCTGCAGACTGTTGTAATATATTTAATTTTAAGAAAAACTTTGCCTATTCTTTAATATTGTGAAAATGTTCTTGTGTCCACATCCCACTAGTCAGGGAATAAATTATTTCAATTTTTAAATATTTAACCATACTTGTGTATCTAAATTTGACAGATATGGAGCCAAAGATAACTTCTCTGCTAACATAGATCACTTGGAAATGTTTGTAATTACCCATACTCCCCCCGACAGACATTCGCTGTGAATTTTTTATTTGGAATCAGAGCTTTTTATCATTTTCTCTCATTTTAAAAAGATCTGTTCACTTTAAATAAGGACCGTTTTCCAACTTGGAATCTGAACTTTTTGGAGAGAGAATAATTGGGAGTAAATAAACCATGGCTGCAACTGGGCAATATTCTAAATATTTCAAGTACTTTGAAAATAGTTGAAAGAAATGGCTTCTAACAGCATGCTGAGTTTTCATAAGACTGCCTCTCTTGATCACAGACTTGAGTGTCCAAAGAATAATCTTTCACGGCTCTGTTCCCGTCAGCCTTCCGTCCTTTTGTGTTCTGCCTTCCGAAGGCCACCAGGCGTGTAAGAGCCAAGATGGTGGCGTTAGGCTCCCCGTCATCCGCATCCTCTCTCCTTCTGGATCCCAGACATATGAGAAGCTCTATTTACTGACTTGCTTAAACAATTTCAGTAAGTCTTGATTCAAATACTGCTTTGTTCCCACTCAGCAATGAGTTGAAGACAACTCCATTTATCTCTGAGAGAAAAGTCAAGCACATCGAAAACTGGTAGCGGAACCTTTTAACTATGGATAAGTCTCCATTAGTCAGACATTCTTGACAGTGCTTAGATTTACAAAAGTACAAGTAAAACCTTGGTTTGTGAGCATAATTTGTTCCGGAAACATGCTTGTAAACCAAAGCACTTCTATTTCCAAGCAAATTTCAAGAACCATTGGCTCAGTTGTGATCACGTGACGTTCGGCATCACGTAATACTGGTATCGCAAGACATCGCTCGTTTTTCCAGTTAAATTTATTAGAAATGTGTGCTCGTCTTGCAGAACACTCGCAGAACACGTTACTCGCAGTCCAAGGTTTTACTGTAGTTTCCTGTGAGGAACGAAATGCCCACTTTCGTCACCCAAGTAGAGGTGACCAGGTAGAGGCAGAGAGAGAGAGCAAGACACAGAATCCGAAGCAGGCTCCAGGCTCTGAGCTGTCAGCACAGAGCCCGACTCAGGGGCTCGAAGTCTCGAACCGTGAGATCATGACCTGAGCTGAAGTCAGATGCTTAACTGACTGAGCCACCCAGGCTGTGAAATCTTTTAACAATGACATCTGTGACAATATGCATTCAATGCCAGCCAAATTCTTACTTTGTGTGTGTGTGTGTTTTCTCGTGTTTCTTCATTTGTATTAATAGATACTTAAAATAAAGATGCACTTACTCAAATGTATTCTGTTGCAACACTGTAAACATAGCCTGTTTCTGTAGAAAACAGTGACTGACCAACCATTCCCACCCAGTGCTTAAGCTGTTAACTAATGGAAAGTTAAGTAAATCAAGATTGGTTGAAATCTTTTCAGCTGGCTGTATACCATTAAATAAGTTAGCGCTCGCTCACTCGTTACATCCATTCCTGGTGTATAACTTAGAGCTAATTAGAAGTTATCTTGAGTCCTGGGAAGACTCAGTCCATTGTATTCAACATTGTTACGTTGAAATGAACATTTCCCCTCATCTTAAAAGATTGAATAGCATTTCATTTAAACATGAAATAAAATGCCAGCTGGTTAAAAGAGAAAAAAAGTGGTTAATATAATATTCTTTGCCTCAGTGGCACCACCTCTACAGGGTATTGATTTCTTCCCATCTTACTCAGCCCTCAGTCTTGACTAATGAAGGCAGCAGGCAGTGTGGATGATCCCCAGGCAATAAATGATTCAGAAATCATACCTTTTCATTTTGGAGTGAAATACAGTAGCCTTCTCTGACCCTTTCTGGGTCTATTCCATCCATGCGGCTGCACAGTCTTGGTTAAGTCCCTGAGTTTGAGGAATTCTGTCACACCAGACACCCTTTCGTGACCCTCCTTCTCAATCTGGATTCAGGACTTCGGGTCCTGATTATTCTAGATCAGACATATATATATATAAATCAAGGTTTAAGTTTATTAGGTTCAGAAAGTGTTCAGTGTGTATTGTGGGATCTGAGCTCATGAACCTTCCTGGGGACTGATGTTTGTTTAAAGTATCCTGGTGCTTCGAAGCTTCCCTATGGTCTAACTGAGGCAGGAACGCCAGCCTGTGCAAAGCACTGGGTTGCAGCAATGTTAGTAACATTTTGTCTTATTTTTTATGACCTTTTCTGGAGTTTCGGATTTCATAATTGTACTCTTTCTTATCTCTGATCTCAAATTCTACAATGAAGAGGAGAAAAAAAAATCAACAAACACTTACCTACTGTGTATCAGACTTTGTCCCTAGATCTGGGGATAAGTCAGTGAGGTGAAACAGACATAAATCTCTGTCCTCATGGACTTTTCATTCTTGGGTGGAGGGCATAGACAGTTAATAAGGGAATGATCTAGTATGTCAGAAAGTAATAAGTGCCTGGGGTAAATTAACAAAGGAATAGGCAGACAAGGTATGAAGGATTCTGGCTGCAGTTGAGAGGTGACATTTGTGTAAAGACTTGAAGGAGGTGGGGAATGATCCCTATAAGTGTTTAGGACAAGAACGTTCCAGGCAGAGGAAAGAGCAGGTGCAAAGGCCCTGCGGTAGGAATGTTCCTAACTTACTTTAAGAACAGCCAGGTGTAGCAGATTCAAGGAACAGTGACAGGGCCAGTATGGAGAGACTGGAGGGAGGGTGGAAACAGTGGAAGGTGAAGTCAGGTCCCTTAGCGCAATACCAGGGACAAAGATAACCGTGACTTGGCCCAGGGTGGTCGCAGTGTAGGTGGTGAGAAGAGGTCACATTTTAGATCACTGTGGAGACAGACCTAACAGATTTCCTGACATATTGGATATGGGGCATGAGAGAGATAAGGGAACCAAGAATAACTAGGAAAAGTCGATTTTGAGGACAAGATTGGTGTTGAATTGTTCTGTTCAATTTAGGGTATGTTGATTTGAGATGCTTACTAGATATACAAGTAGATGTCCCACAGGCATGATCTGACTTTTCCTTCAAGTCTTGGGATTGACCTAGTCTTGGCTAGGCTTGCACAAGGGCTCAGAAGCTTCTGGAATTTCCTTGCTATTGCATGGATGTGATATGCTGAACATTAGGCCCAGTTGCTGGCATTAGCTATATAACTCTACACTTTCATTTGCTATGCAAAGCCTACCAGAATGCAAGAAAGTGAGCATAATATTTCTAGATGGTAACCTTGAGTCAGTCTCGAACTTGTTTCCTAAGGAGAGAAAATTAACTCTGTTTTATAAACTTTAATGCTTTAACTGCTGTTAGCTACACATCACTTGTATCATTACCAGGAGGGTGTCACTGTGGGTTCTCCTGGCTGAACCTACGTGGTGCTTCTCACTATACCTGAGTGGTTTATGGAGGGGTACAGGAACCTCTCCAGGCCGACGTGGGGCTATGTGCGTGCATCGTTAGGCCTTGATTAAGATAAAGCTTGTCCCAGGCATGCACGTATTATCTGGGAAGTCTTCTGCAACCAGAGAATAATCCAGAAATCAGTGAAAACTTACTGTGAAATCCTGTAGAGTTTATTTGTTGTCAATTTAGTATTAATCCCTCGATATGATTGTGTTAAATAATGCCTGTTATAGACACACATTTAGAGGTAAGTGACACATAGTCAAATGCGGTTATCTGTAGTAATCAAGTTTCCTCCTCTGAAAGCTCGTTTTCTTTAGAAAAGCAGATAAATACCTACCAGTTTTCACAATTTAGAGCTGCTGTAAATGTTCCAGAAATAAATATCTGAGCAACATTCACCTCTTCCTTCGTTCTCTACATTTTCAAAATTTTATGCCAGCCTCATTCATCTGGTGGTATATCCATTAGATGGCTCCATGATTGCCCCAGGCTTTCATCCAAAGAAATGTGAGCACAGCTCTCATTTTTCAATTTTTCATCCACTAAATTTGTGCCTCCCCAAAATAAATCCAGTGCTGGCAAGTGTGTGATGAAACCCATGTCCATCCCCTCTGGTGTCAGTGAACATTTAGCCCCTATCGAAAGTATCTGCTGTCGTGTTTCAAGAACCATAGTATTACAAATAACCTTGACTCAGTAATTTTGTGCCTAAGTTTATCGTAAAGAAGTCATCAGAAACATGGGATATGTTGTATGTACAAAATTATTTATAGTTCAGAAATTGTAGTCAATCTAAAAATCCACCAACATGGGCACGATCAGGTAAATTATACTTTACTCCTTCGGTGGAATATTTTGTGGTCATTAGAAATTATTGTAATACAAATTAGCAATGTGGAAAAATATATGGGCTATTATGATTGGAAGTAAAGCAACACAAAAATAGTATGTTCACTAGGTTTCTAAATTACTGCTCTTGAGCCAAGGACCACAGAACATAATCTCCCCATCCAAATGTCTCAAAGACCTCTATTTATATCAATTAAATATTGCTACACTGACCACTCTGAAATTTACTGACTTAAGACAAGAGCCACTTTAATGGCTCATGATTCTGTTCAGCCACTGAAGCTGGGAGTTTCTGGCCATTCTTTTACTGGTCCTGACTGGGCTATCTCATGCATCCTTGGTCAGCTGCAGGTCAGGTAGGAGGCTATGCAAGTCTGCTGGGCCGTCTCAGGTGCCTGGGATCGTGGCTGGGCCATTTCTGCCCCATGTGGCCTCTCGTTCTCCAGCAGGCTAGCCCAGGCTGGTTCTCAAGGGAGAACCCAGCTAGCCCAGGCTGGGTCCAAGAGGGAGAATGGAAGTGTGCAGAGCCCCGTGAATCCTAGGCTTGGGACTGGTACATCACTTCCATCGCATCCTGTTGGCCACCCCAAGTCCCAAGACCAGCCCAGATTTAAAAGTGGGAAAAGAGTCCACTTCCTGATAGGAGGAGCTGCAAGGTCACATGGTCAAAGGTGCGAATACTAAGCAGAGAATAACTGCAGCCATTTTTGCAAACGTTCTACCCTCCCAACTCACTGAATTGTTCTCACCGAATCGTTGAGGTTCCTTAGCGATGTTCTAAAGAGTTCAGGTATTCCTGAATACCTAGACCTGCTATTTTACCCCAGGCTGAGATCCATCCCGAATGCCCCAGTGGGTACCACCTGGGATTGGTCAGGTGCCCATTCTGGCTGCTCGGTCCCACACCATGCCGATTCTTAAGTATTTTGACGGTCTCTTCTGTTTGACCTTCCCTGATTGGAGGCCCCCCAACATGCACAAATGTTTACCACCTTTTCAGGGTTATCACCCTTCTGATACACAGTTTAGAGGAGGTGAACTTAACTCTTAAAGGATTCAATCTTCAAAAACAGAAGACGTAATTATGGTAGTTGGGACCCTTACTTATTTTTAGATCAGAATCTTGTTTTTTGATTTAAAGGAAAAAACCTGAGAACAGGAAGGTCTAAATACCTTTAAACAGTACCAATTCTGGTTAATTTGTTTCTTTTAAAAACAGAAAAAAAACATGAGTGCACAGGGATGTTTAATGGCATAGTGTGGAAATGACAACTCACTTTGGGGACTGGCCAGTGTGGGATTGAATAGTGAGCCGTAAACTCTTAGAAAAGGCCCATACTTTTGTCCATAGGGTCTCAATATTATCTCTCCTTACCGACAGAAAACCTGCAATAATGTATCCATCAGGAACCCCGAAGGCCAATTTTTCAAAGTTTTCTGGTAGCTTTCTGGCTTGAGTTTATGCCTTAGCCTTGTAAGCCAAATATCATTTTCCCTCCCTTGCATCTTAAACTGAATGTCAGTTGCTAAACGTGGTCTATGGTATTATTTGGGTGCCTGAGTCTCCCATTCATTAGCAGAATCAAATGATAGATGTAGCATCGCCAGGAGGTACACAATTTTTCACCTACTGTCAACTCATAAGGCCAAGTGCTGCCTCGTCAGTTGTCGACTGCGAACGTGTCGATTGGTGTTAGGCCTGTGACCTATAGGGGCGAAAAGTGTGGGCGTAACGTCGCCAGGCAGGAGGACATCATTCATTTCCTCTGTCACCTGGGATACTGAGCCGACGGGTACGCGCTTCTGCAGTGTGATATTGTACTAGCCCATCCAAGGGCTCTTGACGATCTCATCGTCCTTAGCCTCTTACGGCGAGAGAGGCTGGGGCTCAGCAAGGCAGTTTGCTTTGGCAAGCGTCACTGTGGCCCATTGGAGAGAACAGAAATCAATCTGTCAATAGTGTGAATTTTTCTTTGGCTTCAGTTGATTTCAGTGGCTCTCCGCCTGTGGAACTTGAAGAGTGCTCACCCCTCGCCCCCGGGGATTCTGACTTACTGGGTCTAGAGGGGCCTGGAAATCTCTGTGTTCCAAAGCTCTGGGGCTGAGACCCCTCGGATTGGGTCTGTGTTCCGAAGAAGAAAGGTCTGCCAGTCCTTTAAACGGCGTTCAATGTCCACATCCTTGTGGCTCCTACTTCACCACTGCGGTATGCTGAAAACCTTCCTGTGGCCCTTCGTACGGTGTGGCATCAGTCTCGGAATCAAAAGGCTGAGGCTCTCCTTCTGTTCTGTTTTCAGTGTTTGTAGCAGGAAGGCTCCCCCTCTCCCCCATCCCCCGCCCCTCACACCAGGCAGATGCCAGGCATCGGTGATTGAAGAGAGGCAGGAGTTAGGGTTCCAGAAGGAATTCAGGATCACAGAGCTTCTATGCAGGAAAATTAAACAGCAAATAAGTGCTGACCGTAAGCACAGCAGGCACTCATAGAGGCCATGGGAGGGAGAGAAATTTCAGGAGACTTTTGGTCCCTAAAGGATGGATGGGGGGACGCCTGGGTGGCTCAGTCAGTTAAGCGTCCGACTTCAGCTCAGGTCATGATTTCCCAGTTCATGGGTTCGAGTCCCATGTCAGGCTCTGTGCTGACAGCTCAGGGCCCGGATCTTGCTTTGGGTTCTGTGACGCCCTCTCTCTCTGTCCCTCCCCCCCTCACACTCTCTCTCTCTCAAAATAAACATTAAAAAACTTTTTTAAAGGATGGATGGGCTCTGAGGGGGCACATTCCTGGCCCAGGAGTGGCCCATCACAGCACCTGGGGCTCTGTTTGCAGAGGTCTGAAATGTCCTAGGTGGCCTGGCCCCTCCTCCTCCCCCACCAACTTCCCGCCACAGAGACGGAGCCCCTCACTCAGGCCCCTTGGTGTGTGGTCCTCGGGCTTGGGGTTCCCTCTGCTCACCGTCCTCTGCTCTTCCTCAGGCTCCTCTTTCTAGTTTAGGCCTCAGCACAAACGTTGCCCCTCACCAAAGACCTCTGACGTCTCAGTGATAATTCTTTCTCCATCAGCGGCTCTGAGACATGGCAGCCTCCCCGACACGGTCCCCAACTGGTGGACAGTTTCCCAGGCCTGCACCACAGACAGGACGGGCCTGCCTGACCCCCGGCCTCAGCCGGGAAGCTCGGCTCTGGTGTGGCAAGTGTGGGGCCTGTGGCCTCCAGCATGCACCGGGCTGGCGCCGCAGCCTGTCCCCCTGAGGGCCACCCTGGTCAAGATCCCCAGAGGCTTTGGCTTCCTGCCCCGCTTCCCACTGCTCTCTAGGGATCCCTTCCCTTTCTCTCAGACTGAGTTATGTGTTTCCTTGTCATTTGGGTTGTGTGCTGCCCAGCATTTCCATGTGTTTGGATGAAGGGGCGGGGGAGGGGGACTTGTCACATCACTGTCACTATTCATATTGTCCTGAAGTCACATTATCATTACAAAACAAATCTGATCACTTCCATTCCTATAAAAACTCTCATGATTTTTTCTACTGACAGCATAAGGTACGAGCTCCTTAGCATGACCCACAAAGCCCATCACAGCTGGCCCCATACGCTCTCCCACCGCATCTCCGCGCCCTCCAGTGACACCGACGCCGCTCCCGTCCCTGGGTCCTGGACCCACCGCGTCCTTCATGCCTTGGTTCCCACCAAGCCCTCTCTACAGGGAGTCATTCTGCCTTCAGTCCGCTTTGTAAACTGCATCTAATCCTTCGAGGTGCGGGTAGAATATCACCTCCACCGAGAAGCCTACCTCACACCTGCCGTGTGCAAATCCCCAGGCTGCTGTCGTCAGGGCCTCCGGTGAATATTGACCTCTCTTTGCCTGCCTGCCCTAGTTCACGTGACTGATCTCACCAGCAGAATCTCAGGTGGCACCCGCTGGCAAAGGAGTCTGGGAATTGTCGTTTCCAGGGTTCCTTCCTACAGGCAGGAGCTTAGAAGGGTAGCAACGGGCCTTAGTATCGAGAGACGATAGTCAGCATACGTGTGCCACAGCCCTTGTCCATGGGGGACTCATGGCCTGGAGAGTGCGAATAATTCTGGGAAGCACCTGGAATATGCTTTGTCATGCTGCCCCCAGGGATCTGGCACCTCAGGAATAAAACTCAGTCCAGTTACTTGGGTCTCCCTCCACGGACCCTTCCCAGTGCAAACCCGCTGATCACTAATACCACCGCAGAGCTAGAGAGGGCTCACTGAGGAGTGGAAGCCCGCTGAAGATGACAGAAGCCCGGAAGGGAAACAGTAAGAGTAAGAGAAAAGCCTCCGAAGCCAGACGGGGAGGGTTTAGATCCTAGCTCTTCCGCTCTCCAGCTGGGTGAAAGGCACTTAACCTCTGTCTCAGTTTCCCCATCTGTTAAATGGAGGTAGTAACAGCACCTTCCTCGTCCAGTCTTTGTATGATTAAATGAGCGAATCCCTGCAGAGTGATGGCACATAGTAAATCTTCAGTGAACTTAGCTGTCGTCATCATCGCTATCTCTGTGATGTCATAGGGCGGGGACCTTACCAGATCTTAGACCAAAATAAAGTTGCTCTAATGGAGATGATGAGGGGCAGCTCTGGTGAGACCAACTCACTCTCCCCTTCCTGGGGCTTCTCTCTAGCCCTGCGCTCTTGTTTCTTCTGTACAACGAGGAGAGGTGGGGTGAATATGCCCCAGGATTCCTCCTGCTCTGATGACCTTGGACTCCGCAGCCTTCATCAGCCTGAGGTTCTGCGGGATGTCAGAGGGTACCGCTCACGATTTCGTCCTGTGAAAGTTCCCCTCAGCCTTGGCCTTTTGTCAACATAAAATGTTCAGGCACCAAAATCATATTAAGCTCACTTTGTATTTTGTGGGTGTTTTCAGTAACGCTGAATCTCTGAGGGAGTTTTGTGAGAGTATTTATGATTGTTTTTAGTGGGTGTTGGGGGCCAGGTGACTGTAAAATCTAATCAAAAATTCAGAGGCTAGAGTCACCCTTGGGGATATTTCAGCATTTATTTCAGTCATTTTCGCGCACTGGGCCTTCTCCCTCTAATACCTGAAACTATAAACTCAGTAAGTAATAGCCATGATTTTGAAATGGTCGCTGCGCTCAGATGATGGCACGATATTCCAGAATTAGAAACATTTTAAGGCCGTGGTATATAATTGCCACAACAACAGCAATACTAAGACAACTTAAGAAGGTTAACTAAAAAAAAAAGTAATGTATGGGAGATACAGCTATAATAGAAAAAGCTGGAAAGCCTCAGGAGTTGCCCACCTGCTTCAGATGTTCCCCCAGCAGCACTCTCAGACACGGAGCCCCCTCCACACCCAGTGTGCTTGGTGCTATGGACCCTGACGGTCAGATGGGAGTGCCTGCCTTGCTGTGAATGGAAACCGGAGGGACCCGAAGGTTCTCCATCTTTGACCATCACCTTTCAAGACTAGGCTGGAAACTGGCCATTCAGATTACTTCCAGGAGGGTTTCTTGTCTGAGTAAACAGCCAGCGGGCATGTCCATGAGTGGGTTTGGCAGCTCTTTGGCTGCTTATACTTTGGGGCATAATAAGGTCCCTTGAAGCATTGGTAGGAGCATGGGGTAGTTACTCTCTTATGTCACCAGTAAATTACAAAAACTCTGAGTCCGACTGGTTTAAGCAGAGAGTAAGCATGTTACACCTTCTAGAAGGGAGTCAGAGATACAGGAGGGCCCAAGGCTCTCCCTGCCCCTCACTCTCGAATTGCCCTCCTTGTCACATGAGCTGCTTGGTTGGACTGTAGCAGGCCACTGGTGGCAGTTCGAGATATCACACCAAGACAGGCCCTCCAGAGCTTCTCTGGGCTCTGCCGAGGTCTTGGAGAAGGGACCTTCCAAAGAAGCTCCCCACAGACTTTCTCTAAAGTCTCCTTGACCAGCTTAGGGTCAGTGCCTCGGCTGGGATGAGCTCAGGCTGGTTGGACACAACCTCTGGGGCTCGGGTGGGTCCAGCTTCCCTAGGCAAGCCATGCGGAGAAGTGCATACCTGGGATTCAGTTAAGAAGCAAAAAGTGGGAGATGGAAGGTTTATGGCCACGGAGATTTCATGTTCTGTTTGTGAAATTATTGAAGTTTGGTTTTCCCGCAAAACTTACATACGAACGATAGATAGAAGCAAACTGAATCTTGGGATAATTCTCCTCATCAAAGAAATCACTGTTTCCCTTTGGGTCTGCTCACACACACCTTAGAGTTAAGAGATCTGGAAGCAACTGTGAAGACATTTAACCCAGTCACCTTGTATTTACACACAGGCTCATGGGATCAGTTCCAAAAGAAGTTTCAACTCTGGTTTAAGAAAACCAGCTATGTAGACCCTGTCTTCAAATGTGCATCCCTGGCCAATAATAAGATTCACCAGGCTACACCTTATGAACAGACGTAACTTCAGACTCAGTGCAGTACTTTCCAGAATGACTCTAGTTCCTGTATTTGGACTCTGGCGAATGTTGTCATCCTAGGCGGGTTTGAGGCTCTTCCCTCAATTTTGTCCAGAGAAGAGTGATGCTTCCACAGGCCCGAATCTCTAGTTAGACAGCATTTGAAGAGTGCTCAAACCCCCCGGAGAGTTTCCGTGTCTCAGGGGTGAAAGGAGAAGCTAAAATGTGCCCTCCGTCCGTCCCAGCTCTGTGTCCTGTCCTCTGCAGAGCGAAATTACACAACCAGATTTCACCCCACAGGGCCCCCGTTTGATCTGACTTTGCTTTTGAAATTTGGACCAAGAAAAATCACTCTAAAGATAAGCATCCTATTCCACTCACAGCCGAAACGCCTATCCCAAGGGCAGAAAGAGGAAGCTGCCTTGTTTTTCTCCTCACATCGTTTCAGTTCTTGAGCCAGCAGGAAACCGTATCCCACTCTCTGCTGCTCGGTCCTCTTGTCCTTCCTTCCACTGAGTTAAACGGGAGCAACTTTCTCTCCTCCTGCTTGTTAGAAGAAACACATCCGTCCCTGGCCCTTTTTGCTCAGCCTTCCTCGACCTCCAGCCTCCTTTGCTTGGCGGCCTGCCTCACCTTGGCTCTTGTGCACCCTCTGCATGGCCCCAAGATTCAGTCCCCACCCTGATCTTGCCATTGATCGTGGAGACTTTGACCGGGTCTGCCTTGAGCTCTTAGAATTGCACCAGGCCCTCTGATGTGCCCGGGGCGCCAGCAGGGAGCTCTCATGGCTCCTGCATGGACTCTCTCCAGTCTTCGGTGAGTGGTTTGCACAAAGAGCAGTTATAAGACAGATCTGCAGTGTCCTACCATGGAGAAAGACACAGACTGGGCCTCGGGGCCCTGGAGAAGCCCCGCTGGGGAGATGATGGGTGTGCCTGGGGAGCAAGGAGGTCTCTGCCTCCGGGATAACTGTCACTCCCAGGGGGAAGGTTTTGTACAGAGACTGAAGGCAAGAGGCAGGGAGGGATGGAGCGGAGAGAGAAGGCCCTGGGTGTGAGAAGGCCCGAGCATGGAAGAGAAAGGAGGCGTTCTGCAGTTTTGGCGGGAAGCCTGGCCCAAATCTGTACTCCTGTGCCACTCCTGAGCATACACGTGGAACCGTCTTTCTTTGCCCAGCCCTAGCTCCCTTCCCTCCTAGGCAGGGCTATGGCCACAGCCTGAGGTATTGCCTGGGCCCTGGAGAAGATTCTCTCCTTCCCTCTCCCATGTGCCCTGCCTCCTCCTCCTGAAGGTCTGGACAGGCCTCGGGATTGCACCCAGGTGGACCCTCTAACACTTGTCACAGCCTCAGCCTTCCAGCTGCCCTTACTCCCTTGTCTGCTTTCCCACACAGCTTCTGGCAGCTTCATAGCCTCTGAGCTTTGGGTTGAGCAGATCCAAAAATGCAGCCTTGGGTGACCACCAGAATAACTACGTGCCAAATCCAGGCTCTGGAACTTGACTCTGTGCCTCAAGAAAGGAGCCTGGGTCTCACTCCCCATGCCCCCCCCCACCAACCCCCGGAAAAACAGAGATAAAAATAATGCCCACCTCAGAGACTTATTACAAGGATTCAAGAGCATGATATATGAAAGACCTTCACAGACCGTCATTCACCAATCTATTGTCTTTAAAAATTTTTTTTTAATGTATATACATTTTTGAGAGAGAGAGAGAGAGGCAGAGAGAAAGGGAGATACAGAAACCAAAGCAGACTCCAGGCTCTGAGCTGTCGGCACAGAGCCCGATGTGGGTCCCCAACTCAAGAAACGTGAGATCATGACCTGAGCCGAAGTCGGACACTTAACCGACAGAGCCACGCAGGCGCCCCCAATCTATTGTCTTTTTAATGGAAATTAGTATATTATCAATCTCTGAAGATACGGAGCCTCTCGTTCAGCATGCCACAGCAGCACACGCACCAGAATGAGGTTCCAGAAAGGACCTTCTTTCCCTCGATATTGACAAAATGAGTGCAGCTCTAAAGCAATGGCCGGTTCAAATTTCAGTCAATAAAGGAATATAGAGGGAAAAAGCTCTCCCCCAACCCCTTTCTCTAGCCACCAGATTCTCTTCTCAGGAGGCGTCCAGCTCTATCATTTTCTGTGTATCCGTCCACGGGTGCCTTGTGCATATACAAGAAAGGGTTCGACGGCCACTCTCCCCCTCCCCCTTTACACAAATGGCAGCTTCCTTCCTTCCTTCCTTTCTGTTTTATTTCTTTTGAGAGAGGGAGAGCACAAGCAGGGGAAGGGCAGAGAAAGAGGGAGAATCCCAAGCAGGCTCAGCACTGTCGGTGCCGACCCCGAGGTGGGGCTCGAACTCACAAACCATGAGATTGTGACCTGAGCCGAAATGAAGAGTCGGGTGCTTAACCCGCTGAGCCACCCAGGCGCCCTACTACAGACTGCAGCTTTCACACTCCCTCCTTGGTGGTTTCGTCTTTGCCAATCAGGAGGTGGAAATGATATTTTGCTGTGTCTGTCATTTGTGTTTTACTTACTGTAAGTGGGATTAAGTGCAATTTCCTGGCCACAAACCACGTGAGTTTCTTTTCTTGTGAGCTCGATTTTCCTGCTTTGCCCTTTAGGGTTTTTTGTTGTTGTTGTTCAGTTGATCTTATACTTACTGGTTTGTAGCTCTTTACTAGGGAAGCGAGCCCTCTGTGATCCTTGTTACAGCTCTTTTCCCAGCATATGGTTTACCTCTTGATTCCACTTGAATTGGTTTCCATGCAGACTGTGATCTTCTGCAGTCACACTTCTGTCATATACCATGGAAAGAATGAATGAAGATCAGGAGGGCTGATCAGCTCTGAGGGCTGCCTCTCAGTGAGTCTGTCTTGAGCCTTTATTCTTTTTCTGTCACCTGTTGTTATCCTCTGACCTCCCATCTCAGCCGAGGGTCCAAGGGCTGGGGCTTTGACTGGGGTGGTCCAAAGAAGCAAGGGACAGTCCAAAACGTTGAGTCTTGGGGCAAATCAAGGACACAGATTAGATCTCAAATGAAGGGCCTGCCCTGGAGAGCAGCCTGGAGGGTCTGGGTGACCAGAACAGGAATCCTCAGAGCTCTGGGAAAGGAGTCTTTTGTTAAGTTGCAGTTGGGTTAAGGATGCCAAGCCTGTTCTACACATCTTGTCGTCTGGCAACTACAGGGAAATGAGAGAATTAGCCTAGTCAATGAATTGAACCCACACATTTTGAGGTCAGCCACTAGACAGGTGTCTGTCATTCATGGACACACCTCCTCCAGCTCATTTTCTCCCCTAGGACAATAAGCCAGGCCCTTGTAGATCAATAGTAGTCCCATCCGGTACATATTGTGTCATTGTGGAATCCTAGAATTAGGCTGGGAAAGGAACTGGTTCTCAGTCCCTTCTGCATTGACGTCCCCTCCGTAAAACACTATGGCAAAACCCATGTGCGGTGAGGACAGTTCACGGCCACCTGCTCTGCGTGGGAGGCCGGTGGCAGCAGCAGCTGGGTCAGTCTTGATCAGAGAGCCTCATTTCCTGGATACGTGCCATCACCCTAGCCCCTGGCCCCTGGCCCCTGGCCCCTGTGGATGGTTGGAAAGGTTCTGGGCAAGTTCACCAGCAGCTGGGTTGTTCCCTCATGAGTATTCAGACATCCCGTGGATGCACCAGCTTGTCTGGACTGGTAGCTGAGAGGTTTGCTCTGAATGCCGTTACTGATTTTTCCCCACCCTTTATCATCTCTCCACCCTTTGGCCATTCTCTGGAAGTTGGATTCTAATCTTTCTTTGAAAAGAATATTTCTCAAAAGAAATGTTTTCTCCCTCTGCTAGACACTCCTGGAGCAAGGGGATGAACAAGAGGCTTTGATCTTGAAGGCATTCTTTTTAAGTTTGATCTTTTGATCTAATGTTTTGTTTCTGTGCACTTAATGGTTTGCTTCAAAATCACCTAAATATCAGGTCAAATAAGACAAATACTTTCAAAAGCAAAACCCATACCGATGCTTTATTGTAACCCCTAACAAAGTGCTGTTAAATTGTCCTTTGCAACCAGCACGTTGATTCTAACTGGGCAGGGAGTGAAGAGGAGGACTTCCCAGGTCTCCTCTGTGACAGGGAATCACCAGCCTCATGATCTTCAAAGCCCAAATAGCAAATACGTATCAGTAGCTCTGCTCTGTCTCATCACTGGCCTACTATTCTTTATAGGAAGTAATAGATGAGTTGGATCTTCGGGGACGTTCACTAAGACCACAGGCCTTACGGTGATTGATTGTCTGTGTCTTTTTCACGAGGGCTGTGGGACAACCCGGCTCACTCTGCTTTGGCCCCGTTGGACTATGGACCGCTTAGCCTGTGGGTGGTACAGGGCACAGGCATCTCTGGTGTTCTCATACACCTATCAGTGCATCGGGCACCGCATCCGGGTTGCCAGAGTTGGGTAGCTATGACGGTGGCATCGTTTCCCCTCGCCCTTTGCCTTCCCTGCCACCACGTAGATAGAAATCCTAGGCACATGAGGCTGTGAGATACACGATGCAGAGAAACGCCAGCGGACTGGAGCACGGCGCCTTAGGACGCAATGGATGGCCCTGCCTGTTGAGGTTTCGGGAACCTACCATGAATCAAGCCTGGCGGAATTTGTCTTCTGGCTCAATACAGTTATAGGCATGTTTCTTTGCCAAGGCCTATAACGAATTGGGCTGTATCGGTGCCCAGATATTCTTACAAAGAAGAACTTGAGGTTCTGTGGTTGCCACCCATCTTTAAATCCATGAGTCAGTACCTAGGCCTTTTATTCTTCTTAATACAATTAATCTCTGCTTTCTAAGGAAAAATACCACCACTGTGACTAAATATCCGTGTGTCGTTGGCTATCTGTGTGGCTGTACAATCTTAAAGTATACTGCAGACTCACGCGTGTGCACAAAAAGGGAAAAGCTAGAAACATCCCAGGTACCCAAGAATAGAGAAAAGGTTGGATAAACTTTGAACATGAAAGCATTACACTTAATACATGAGAACTTCACTTCAGGGCAAAACTTCAGGAGTAAGAGGGCACAGATTTACCCTCCCACCTGAAACAAAAATAACAACCAAACAAGAAAATATTAAAATAATTTTATAAATATATATTATTTACTTACAAAACAAAGGTTTTTAAGACACTGGCCATCAAGCAGTGAAAAATAGTGGTCCCTGAGAGATAGTTCACAGGGAGATGAATCTCGTGGTTGCCCCAGCTTGAGAGTTTGGAGGCTACGGCCTATGGGAGGGGCAGTGAGGTGGAGCCCAGAAGATCACCCCAGTTGAGATGGAGCTGAGTCCAGAGAGACCAAGGCAGCTGGAGTTCTCAGGACACAGCCTCAGAGAGGAGAGGTCAGGTGTGCATGCAGAGGAACCTCAGACACCCACAGCTGGTTCCCCTTGAATACTCCACAGAGTACTGATCAATACCTGTGAGGCCAGGGAAAGATCTATCCCAAGGGATTAAAGGGAACAGAGCCTGGTGCTCATAAAGAGCCAGGAATAGTATTCCCACCAGCCTAACTGGAAAATTTCATAATTCACGAGGCATAGGGTAGAATACACAGAAAGGTCTTGCTTGCCTCGGTAGCAGGGGACAGTTAGCCCCAAATTGAGCAGGGCTCCAGACCCTCCTAACACATCAAAAAGGAAAGACCCAAAATCATAAAAATGTTTCTGGTAGTTCAACTGCATCCCGAAACAAAAACCAAGAATGTTTATGAGGATACAAAAATATCAAGCATCAGGGCAAATTGCATCATATCTGGCGTCAAAGATTACAAGGTATACAAAGAAGCAGAAAAACACAATCCATCAAAACAATTCCGGAACTGACACAGATGTTAGAATTAGCAGATAAGGACGTTAAAAGTTATCATAACCATATTCCATACACTTAAAACCTTTAGCAGAGACATGAATATATATCTTTTAAGAAGACCTAAATAGAGCTCTTAGAGATGAAATACACATGGAAAGAAATCTACAGTGGATCAGACCTTGCAGAAGAAAAACGAAGCTTGAATACATAATTATGGGCACTATCCAAAATGGGACACAGAATAATAAAAAGATAAAGAGCATCAAGGAACTTTTGGATAACTTCAAGTAGCTTAACATATATGTCATTAGAGATCCTGGAAGAGAGGAGGCCAGCAAACATATTTGAAGAAACAGTAGTTGGAATTGTTCTAAATTTGGTGAAAGTTATAAACCCACAGATCCAATATGTTCCGTGAACCCCAAACACAAGAAACGTGAAAACGAAAGGCACATTACAGTCAAATTGCTCAAAACCAGTGATAAAGAGAAAAGTCCTCAGGTAGCCAGGGGAAAAAGAAACATTACATACGGAGGAACAAAAATGAAGATGACAGCCCATTTCTCTTCAGAAACGATGCAAGAGAGGAGACAGTGAAACGACACCTTTGAAGTAGTGAATGGAGACATTGTCAGCTTCAAATTCTATATCCAGCAAAAGTATCTTTCAAAACTGAAGACAAAAAAAAAAAAAATGTTCTTATATGTGGAAGTGGAAAGAATTCATTAACAGCAGACCCACACTACAAGAAGCCCTTCAGTTGGAAGGAAGAGGACACCAGATTGAAAGCTGTATCAACACAAAGAAATGAAGGTCATCAGAAGTGGCAATGACATTCCCATCAGCAGCGTATGAAAGTTCACGATAGTTC
This sequence comes from Panthera pardus, assembly GCF_024362965.1. NCBI lineage: Eukaryota > Metazoa > Chordata > Mammalia > Carnivora > Felidae > Panthera > Panthera pardus. Next base: position 148,798,676 of record NW_026526721.1, read on the forward strand.
CATTTGTAATACCCCAAAGCTGGAGACAGCCCAAATGCCAATCATTAAGTGATCAGATTAACAAACTGGTATGTCCATCTGTACAATGGAGTACTTCTCAGCTATAACAAGGAATGAATTCTTGATACATTCTACAGCATGGATGAGTCTCAACATAATTGTATCGAGTGAAAGTAGCTAGCCAGAGACTATATACTGTCTGATTCCACCTACATAAAATTTTATGAAATGCAAAATAGTGACAGAAGGCAGATCAGTGGTTGCCTGGAAATGGAGGTGGGAGCAGAGAGAAGAAGGGAGAGATTACAAATAGGTGTCAGGAGACTTTGGGGATGGTGAATATGTTCACCATCTGGATTATAGTGTTGGTTTCATGGATGTGTACAATTGTACGCATACGTACCATTTAGTACCATTTAGCATACGTACCATTTAACTTATGTTTATGTCCTTTATCACGTCAATGAAACCTTGATAAAACTGTTAAAAATTAATACATGAAGACATAATGAAAATGAGAAGGAAATAGAAAAAGGACATAGAAAAACGTAAAAGACCTAATTTTAGAAGCCCTGTATCAACTAGCTAAAAACTACGTGACACAGATGGTTAAAAAGAAATAATTTAGGAAGATGTCATGTTTAGAAAAAGAAGAGTTACTGTAGTAATCTTTGCCACTTGTCCTAATACAAAAAAGTGAATAGAAGACAAAAATGCACTTTTTCTCAGGTTTTGTCATTTTATGGATTTGAATTTCATTGTCTCTATTTGAGCTTTTTAATAGCTTCCTTAGGAATGTACCCTTTCTGTGCCCCGGTCTCTTCATATGTGAAATGGGAACATTAACAACGTTTAACTCTTAGGAGCTCAGATGAGCTAATTCCTCTCTAAGTGCTTCAAACAGTACCTGGCACACGGCATTCGGTACATGTTAGCAGGACCAGCTGCTAATATAAGGCTGCCTCACAACTACCTTGGATCCAAGAATGAAAGGCAGAGGTTGAACTTTGGAGTCGTATTGAGTCCGCCCCAACTCCATACACTCAGAGAAAAAACAACAAAAGCTAAAAACAAAACAAACAGAAAAAACCAGATCTAGAGGAAGGGAAAGGGACTTAAGATCTTTGTTTGCGCTTCCTAACTCTGAGACGGAGACCCTACAGCAGTGCAGAGCAAATCTTTGAGTCTTCCTGGGCAGACGGATATGCACATGGAACCTGTTACAAGGTCATGGCCCCTCAGCTGGGTGGAGTGAGTACTTTCCCTGGATGTCTAGGCCTGGCCCTCAGACCCTTTCTTGGTTAGGCATCTGTATCCTCCCCTGTCTGACTGTGTTCATCCATACCTCTTATCTCTGAACTCCGGGCCCCCTATTCGAGCAGGTAGTTTTTATTGTATATTACGGATCATTTTTTTCTCTGAGTGATGATCCTCTTGTTCTCCACCTTGGACTAACAGCCTTGTCTGCCATTGTCCTGGGATGTTTACGTGATGTGTGTATGTGTGTTTGTTCTAATATATACATTCTATCTTAAACAGAAAACAGTCTGTAATTTTCACACATAACAGTTCATAGTAATAAATAGTATTTTCATTGTACCTTCAAACTAAAGGTTGAGTCATCAAAAAGTATGGAGGGTGGGAAAAAAAGTGAGCTGCCAGAGTCAAGGACTTTTCCCCAGTACCCTTGCAACTGCGGTTATGTTCAAATACTTTATTGTACACTTCTCTTTTATTAAGTAATTTAATTTTATAGGAACCTGTAAAATGAAATGTATTATCATTTGAGTAACTTTAAGAGACATGGAGATTATACTATTTAAAGGAACCCCATGAAGGTCCATTAAGTAGATAATCTGCATAAGAATTTGTTTTTCATGAAGTTGCGTTTCATTAAAATAGTGCCAGAATTCCTATGATCTCAACTCAACGTTTCATTATCATGAACCAAGGCATCGCATCAAGGTAGCAACTGAATCATGGTGCCTTTTTGTCATGGGGTGAAATGGATTGAAGCCTCCTAATGTCTGTAATTAAGGGAGCTTTCAGATCACGTTACATTCTCCAGAAGCCACCTCATCCATATGCTGAAAAGACTGCATTTGACCATCAATTCCTAGAACTCATTTATCTATCCTAGGCCCGATGTCTGTTTCTAGGATTTTGTATAAAAGGACATGTTGGGTAATAGGTAATATCGCAGGCTGTGGCCTTCATTCTTTTCATGGATTTGCATTGAAATTATTAGTGAAGCTAATGGAGGGGGATGAAATTACCCATTTCCAAGGAATATCTTGGAATGATGAAGGAGTAATTATATTCTAAATACAAAATAAGGATGTCGTGCTCATCCCACTTTAATTTTTTCCAGAATGCTGATCTGTTCTAAAATTCATACAGAACTAATTTCAGAGGAGTGAATAAAGCTTGCTTGAAATGTTCACTTAAGTGGGTCCTATGGGGAAAAAAGAACCAGCTGACAATTGAATGCCAGTTTGGTCTGGATATGCAAAGCCTTTACTTTCTGGGGCCTCCTGTGGGACGGCAGAATGTGGGAGCCTGCAAGGCTGCTCCACCAGGACACCTCAGCCTGGGGAAGCTCAGAAGGCCCCTAGATGGGTGGGATACATCCCATGATGGTCACAGACCCACATACCACAGAAGGAAGGGTATTGCGTATCGAACAAAAGCTAGTCCAAGGCAGCCTCCCATAGTAGAAAACAAAACAGGACAGGGGAGCTAGCCTTCTAAACTTCCTCAGACGTCCTAGTATTGCACGAGAAGGTGACCCAACCTGCCTGAGCAAGGATCTGGTGTCGAACCCAGGGATTGTCAACCTCAGCACTATTGACATTGGAGTCATAATTCTTTATCGTGGGGCTGTCCTGGGCATGTAGGACATGTAGTAGCATCCCTGGCCTCTACCCACTAGATGCCAGAAGCCAGTAGCACCTCCAGGAATCCCCAGTTGTGACAACCAAAACCGTCTCCAGACACGGCCAAATGTCCTCTGGGGAACAAACCACCCCCATTTGAGAAGCACCAGTATGGGGCAAGAGGCTGTCACGAAGCCGGCAGATCAAGCCCCCTCACACCTTGAGGCCTGTTTGGCAGGCCATCTGGATCTCACAGACATCACAGCTCACGCTCCTCCCGACTTGGAGCGTGGCGCTTGATGACCGAGCCCAGATGTTCTCAGTCGAGAAGACCTTGGTTGGCCACTTTGGCTCTTGAGGCAGCAGTTTCCTCCTCTGGGAAACGAGAACAGCAACAGGACCCCGCTCACTCAGAGGTCGGTTGGGGTAACGCACACGAAGGAATATTCACTACAGGTGTTGTCAGGTTAAGACCTAAAATCCTGCGGAAGTTACAGTGTATGTAGGATTTCCCCCTCTTTGCCATCCACTGGGTTCCTCATTTCAGGATAAGCGAGTGTATCTGAGGAAAGTGTTTTAAAGCCTTAAAACGCCCCCTCCCAGCACATTTACTCATACACACACACACACGCACACACACAGCCACCTTCTCTACCTAAAAGATGTCAGGCAGCCCTACCATCCCGTTAGCATTGGCTTGGTTCTGTGTCAGTCCCGAGCAGAGTGTTTTTTGGTTTTGAGGGACTAAGGGATTATTAAGAGGAAGCTGTTTGAGGGAAGGTACAGTGGCGACACTTCCGTTAGAAGGAGGAGTAGGAGAGCTCCTTGTCCCGGCCCGGGAAATCCTTTTCTCCATCCATTTTCCTGCCTCTGTTCAGTGAAAACCTTCTGCGGATACTTTGGCATTTGAGCTGGGGCTCCTAAAGTTCGTGGAAGTCCTGTCTGTGCCACCTCATCTGAAAGCCCTAAAAAGCTTTTCCTCTTGGATAATGTTCTTAGGCTTCCAAGAGGCTTGCCCTTGTACTGGGAGCCGTTGAGGACAGGGTGAAGAAAATGGTCTAGCCTGTTTGTGGCCAAACCACCTATTTCTGGGAATTTCCCCCATGGTGCCTGGCCTGGGTTCAGAGGGAGTGTCCCTGTGGGTCTCACAGCTCTGGGACCTCGGCTCTGCAAGGCCCTCTTGGTGTCCCGTTCTGGCCTACAAAGATGTGTGAGCAGCCAACCTGATGCTTTTCTAGAGACTCTGAGCCACCCATTAGAGGCTGACTTAAACCAAAGCTCTGGCTTCCCTATTAAAGTGCCCCCAGTGGCCCAGAAGGAGGCCATGAGTGATTGCCACATGGTGGCCCCAATTCCCTTGATTCCAACCCCTGTCTAGTCACCAACACCAGCCCCCTCCCCGGCCCTGGCCCCACGAAGTACCCACGAAGAATGAGGGGTAGAGGCTTGTGGAGGTGGGTCAACTCAGCCCATCAAAGCCTTTTGCAGAGGAAGATCCAGGCTCTTTGACGTTGTCCTCAAAGCCTCTGAGACTTTGCTTCAGTTAATTCTATCCCACGGCCAGTTTGACCCTGGTCCAGGAAGTTGTTTCCTGTAGATCCCAATTCTGCTTAGTGCTGTGTGGGTCACCAGGTTTGCCCCGGAGCAGAGCAGGCCTCTCGTGGGAGTTTTCCAAGCCCACCCACCCCCACCACACACCACGCTCCTTGTCACCACCTAGCTGGGCGTGATGGATGCTTCAGGGTCAGCTGACAGCCGACCTGCGTCTGAGTTGGGATCCAAAGACTTTACAGCTCCCCTCCCTGCTTCTGGAGGCAGCTTTTCTCAAGGCCTCACAAAGAATGTTCTCGTGCTGTGGTCTGCCTGAGGGAGGGAGGATGAGACGCTCACAGGGGCTACTCATTTTCTCAAAATGGTCATTATTAAAATGCTCCCAAATGGAGTCTTTCAGCATTTGATTAAGTCCCTCAACAAAAACAACAGCCACCATGGGAATTTTCAGCTGTCTGGCCTGAATTTTGACTAAAAGGTGCCTGACGGCTTTAATCATGTAAACCACATGTGCTCTAATTTTTCTTTCCATTTCATTTTCTTCCAAATTTTAGCAATCTGAGGAAATCTCAGCCAGCCCCGATGTTCCCTTAGAGAGTCCCGGAAGTACAAGGTGAAGTTTGGAGGACAGTGCAAGGCAGGAAAAGAAATGAGTGGACCCTTGGCTCAGGTATCCCCATCAGCTCTGCCTGCCCATGTCCAGCCTCCTTCTGACACATGTGGAAGACGCTGCTGAGGTGATAGCGAGCCTCGTGGAAGCCACCTGCCTCTGAACCCCAGGAAAGCATGCAGGCCACCCCCTGCATCCACGCTGTTGGTGGCTGTGGTGCCTGTGGCTGCGGGTCTGCCCACCAGCCCTAAAGTGGCCCCTCACCTGCCTTCCTGACTGGAGGCCCAGGGCCCAGCCCAGACTGGAGGATTCTGGGGTGCTGGCTCGGCCTGCAGGCCCGGCCAGGGCCACCTGAACCTTGCATGTCCCTCTTCCCTGAGGCCCTCTATCCAGACTTACAGATCCCAACCTGATGCCTTTGAAGTCATGTTTCCCTGAGGGTCTGTGGGGGCAGGTTGATAGGCCCCACCCCCACGTTGCCTCCCCCTTGTACTTGCAAATTCAGTGGCTTCACAACAGCTAAGGTGCTTCTGCTCGTGGAGCATGTTGTCATAAGCAGAATTCGTGGCGGCCGTAAGCAACTGACTTTTCCCTCCCGTCATGACATGTATCGCAGGGGTCTGTCGAAGACTTTGTTCGCTTAGCTAACAGTTTCGTCACCCAGAAACAAAATGCTCATCTAATAAGTCTGTTTAAAAAAATTACTAGTAATTGTGGGTGAGTTTATCTCCCCTCCACTCACAATTCCTGTGTGATCATGTCACCCGTTTCAAATGTATACTACGTCCACCTTTTCCAGATAGAAATCTCAAGGGTTCCGTTTCCACATCACGAAGTCTAGGATGCAGACTTTTCTCGCATTCCCTCCAAAGGGACTGTGTAGACGCTTGGCCCACCGTAAAGGGTTGACTCGTTTGGCACATTCATCCCCCTGGTCACCTGCTGTCTCACGCCTCCGTCTCTGCCACGGAGGACTAAGGTCCAGGCAGCGTCTCGTCTTTGCTTAACCGAAGGCTCAGTGGGAGGGAAGGTCAGGAGGGATCAAGTCAGCGTGCTTGGGGATCCCGGGCCGGCAGGCGAGCTCTTGGATACGGTGCCCCGGTCCCCGTCACCACCACCTGGACCCTTTTTGCAGTCCCTCCCAGCTGGCTCCCTGCTTCTTCAGGCCACCAGGCGCCACGGCGTCGTCCCCACCTCGGGACCGTGGCTGCTGTCCTTGCCCCTCTGCAGAATGCGGGTTCCCAGGCTGTCCTCATGGCTGGCACGCTCATCATTGCGCCCACCGGGGGACTGTCCCGGCCACCCAGCCGCACACCGTTTCCCCTCTCCTCCTGTGCTACTTTCCCCGACTGCTATCGCAAAGTACACGTTTACTTTCTCGTTGTGTTTCTCACAGCCACAGCTCTGCGCTCACACCCCTGCACACGCTGTATTCCCTGAGTCCAAACAGAGTCTGGCACATAGTAGGTGCTCAGTACACCCTTTCATCTCGAGCATAAAGAAAGGGTTTGTAGGACCCTTTACGATCGCCAAAAGGGCTTTTCACGTGCCCTCCGTGTACCGTTGTGGCTTCTTTTCTGCCCACCTGTCACTAAACTGAGGGCCTTGGGAGCGAGGGTTAGGTGTGTAATTTTCTTATCACACTGGAGGCTTCAAGCTTAGAAGGTACCCATACCCATTTTATATACTTGTACTCATGTTCCACATGTGTTTAGATTTTGTTTTTTACTCTACACTGCAAGCATTTTCCCGACTGTTCTTATTTATGATGGCTGAATCACAGCCCAGTGGCATAGTGGCTGACAGTGTCCTTACTTAGGGGAGTGAGGAACTGAGGAAAGAAGGAAGCTTTGTTGACCTGACATCGACATGACCCTACTTTGTCTCCCCATTCGATAGGAGGGTCAGAGAAAGAGCTGGAAATTGATACTATTAAGCCACTTCTCCTATCTGCTGCTTTCCCACCTCAAAGCCCCACACCACAAATTAGGGATCCCAGTGTCAAATAGACACCTAAGTATGACCATATAGCGTTCCTAAGGATGAGCCGGAACTTTCTTGGGTCAAGATCAAATTCCGACTACCCATACAACTCCTCACTTCCTGTGACCCAAGTTCTCATGCTTACCTAATCACATGATGGCTGCTACCTTGAGTATCTTCTCCTGTGAGGCAATGATTGCAGCCACATCCCATAGTTGGCACCCCCATACCCCTGCCTTGGAAGTCCTTTCCCTCATGTTTGCCCTTCTCAGCACTTGGATCAGGCCCTCTGGGGAGAATGGCACGGTCTGATCCTATATTTCACCGGAACTTTCTTTGGGCCACCCTCTAGTTTATCCTTATATGCACACAAGGTCCACAGTCATCATTCTTTGCCAATTAAAACTGCTTTTTCCTAACATATTTAGGACCTGGCTGTTGTAACTAGTCAGTTGGATCAGGCCTAAAAGATTTCCCAAACCGGCTATATTATATTCAACATTTTAAGCTTACTAGATTTAATGGCCAGAAACTGATATAATTACGGACAGTTTTAAGCAATAAGGGCATTTTTACTGCCCTGCAGAGAGATGAGAGAACTGGCTGGCCTGAAATGAAGGAGGCAGATATGGATAATTTTCTTCCAGAAAATAATCATGTCTTATGGGATGAAAAGGAAAAACATTCAAATCCTGAGCATATCACTTCCACGGCCCCTGGATTTAGCAGGTGCCCAGACGTACAGGCAGCAGTTTTGGGCAGGAGAGGAGAACGGAGGTGTCGGGCTAGACTGGGAAGCATACAGACCCCAGGAGGAGGAAAGAAAGGTCAAGAGAAAAAAGAAAATCCCCCCACACTGGTGTGTTCTCACTAAAGTCAGCTTCTCCTTCCAAATGTGGAAATACCAGTTGAAAGAGTGAGCTTTGACCCTCGCTCTAGAGGCTGTGGCCGCAAACGCTGCAGGCCCAGCCATTCCTCCAGGGACCCCGGCTCCTGCAGGCTCGGCCTGACTCCCCCCACTCCGGAATGTCAGCCTTCTCATTACTCATGGGTAACGTCCGCTCCTACCCTCCCCACTCCGACACCGGCCCTGTCTCTGTGTTGAGTGCTTCTGCAGCCAGACCCTGACGGGGGAGAAGGCAGAGGACAGCATGGCGATTAGGGCAAGGGGGGCATTGGAGAGAGTCAGCCGGACCTGGTCTCCATCCCAGCTCCACTGCTGGCCAGTAGTGGGGGATCCCGCTGTCGCTTCATCTCTAACCAGAGGATCATAGAAGACCTTCCTCGTATGGTTATTGTGAAGAGACTAGGAAATACTAGTCCACAATGGCAACCCAGAAAACTCGTAACTCACTTCCCATCAGCAGCAAGGACAGACCTCCCACCCCGGATGCAAGGAGGGATGCGTAAAGCCTTCTGGTAGCCAGGCACTGAGAGAAATCGCCAAACGAGTGGCGGTCGCCACATCGGGAACCGTTTAGCGGACAGTCCTTGTGACCCGCAGAGTCCTTCGGTCTACACCTGGAAGCCCAGTTCGGTCTACAAGAGAGAGTGTGTGGTTCCCCGCTCCCAGTGAAAGTGATGAGAGTCAACGACAACAATGGCGGGGAGCAGAGGGTGCTGTGTGATTGGCAAGGGGCCGCGTGCATAGCAGCACGGACCGGGCAAGCCTTTACACCAGATCACCAGCATTGTGGAGGCGCTCGAGGTGACACCACACTTCGCCAGTCCGTCACTTGCTTTCATTATCCAGTCAGCCAGCAGCTGTGCTGGGTGTTCAGCAGATGGGAGGATGCAGCAGTCTCTCGGAAAGAGCCGGGGTCTTGAACTTGGGTAGACGGGGTCCTATCTCCGTGCCAGTGCTTGCTGGCCAGGTGGCCTGCGGCAAGTCACGGAAGCCCTGCCAGCCTCCATTTCCTCTTCTGGGAAGTGAGCATGCTAAGATTTATTTTGCAAGGCTGTCCGAAAGAAAGTCATGTGTTGAAAGCACTTAATTCTGTTCGTGAACGTAGTACCACAGACGTGTTCGTTTCCTTTCCTGACCCAAATTCCAGGGCCTTTGTACTCCTAGGCCTTTTAGTGCAAATAGTCTTATAGACAGAGGTGAACCCCATCAGTTCCTACCTGAAACCTAGGTTTTGTTAGCCTTGCCCGTGCACACCTGCTAATGCCCTGGGCACAGTCCCTCGCCGCCCCAGTTCTTACGTCCTCAACGTGGAAACTCGTGGGTGCTCTTGAATAAGAGCCATTTTCTTCTTCTTCTCGCCCGGACTTCTTCAACTTGAGGAATCAATATGTTCCAGCTGCCACCATTTCTCCGGGCCTCAGTGCCGCTCAACCGCAAATCAAAGCCAACTGGTGCTTCCGGAAGAGCATAGAAGAATGCCTCCATTGCGGTCAGTCTGCGTGTGCCCCGGGACCATCCAGGCTTAGTATAGCATCTCTGTCCCTCTCCAGAGAGCCTGAGTTCGTGGGAGTCTGGGCCAAATCTAGATGAGCAAGTCTTGGTGACTAGGGCTGCCTCATCGGTAAGTCCTGTCTCTTCCCCGAAGACGCCCCAGAGTAGGTTCTAGCTGGAACCCCTCACCCCTCCGTGACCAGCAGATCCGCTCACAGGAATCAGGGATACCTCCGGATTTCCTTCCAGTCATCGCCCTGCTTATTAGTCCTGGTCAGAAGGGACCTCCCTTGCTTTCACTGAGGAACATAAAGTTTTTAAGTGGACTCCAGGGAAGGCATGGAGGCCACGAGGCTACGGAAAGCTGCGCGAGAATTACTCCATTTTACCCCATATGCGCTCAGCATCATGGGAAGGCATAATGAGCATAGGGGCCCGGATGCACCATGTCGTGTGTTAATACAGTCTTGCTGTAATGTGAATGTGGGAGGCCAGACCCTGGCGGCAGCTCAAGAAGTTTCTGGAGAGGCCCCCAACGAGCACTGCAACGCCAGATAGAGCCTGGGGGAGGAACTGCCAGACCCCATTACACCTTCCGGAAGTTCTTCCCCGGATTCCATCCTGGCGTCTGATAACAAGTGGAGAGAGCCTGTCTCCATATGCGTTTGGTAAGAACGGCTTTGAAGTAACCTAAAAACCTCAGCCGAGAGAAGACAAAGCATATGTTAAGAGAACTAAATAAAGGGGCTCCGTGTACGGGTTTATTTTTGAAATTTCAACTCTTTGAAGTAGAGTTGTCATAGCTCCCTGCCTGTTTCGACTTGTGTTGGTGAGATCTGAAGGCCACAGAATTAAGACAGTCCTCCCCTGTGTGAAGTGTGTGTCTGTAATAACAAGCACCGGGGAGCACCTGGCCTGGCTCACTGTTGCCTGTTTCATCTCCAGGTTTTTTCTAGTTTCTCAGTGTTGCCTGGGCCTGTCCGGAGGCCTCTCTGGTTAGAAAACTAAAGCTAACTTGGCTTCGCTTCGCCACACGCATTGAGGATCACCGAAGACACAGGCGTATGTCATTGTACCCTCATAAACAACCCCCACGGTCTGCCCATGCCTGACTCGGCTGCAGCCACGTTAAGTCCCGATTCCCGAAACCGTTTCTAATAGAGAAGCTGGTCCTGGAGCATTTTATGAGCTTCACGAGGACGATGCTGTGAGTCACGTTTATGAGCATGAAATCACGGTACACCACAGCGATCGAAAATCAAAGTTCTTATTCGCACATTTGTTATGACCTTGGATAAAGAATGCGGGCGCCAGGCCTGGCTTTGCCCCTCAGAGGCCACCGTGACCCTGGGCCAGCCACTGTCCTCTCGTCACAGCCTCACCTGCAAACCGAGGGGGCTGGCCAAATTCAGTGTCCTGCCACTATGGGGGACAGTGGGACATTTTTTTGTCAGTTTGCCTTTGGGAAGCTGAATTCCAGAAAGGAGCCAACCCCAGTTCTGTCCTTTACGGTGTGTGTAAAGCCACTACCTTACAGTTCGTGAGCCTGCTGGGGAACGTGAAGGTTGATTCTGTAGGACGCACGTGTCTCCTTTCGGTGTTTTGGTTATTCCCAGTGATGCGTGAGTGCTGATTGACACACGCCGTGTTCAAGTGACCGTAGCCAGTTGAATAAGTCGTGTATTTGCCCGAAGTACATTATCAGTTTTTTATATATCCTCAAACAGAAGTGGAGGGATAGTCCTCCCAGGTGGATCTTAATTCTAAGTTCAAACTTCCAACTTTTTTCTGGCCTTTTTCTTAAACACCCCCTGTTTTGAATGATCCTGTCTACCATGCGCACTGCACATACTTAGTATAATTCCTATTTTCATTTTGATTGACTTTAGCCGCACAGCTACCAGTCGGATGTCTCAGTGTGAGATAATGACAGGCACTCGTATTCAGCTGATGCATTTTTATTATAAAGAGGAGGAATGTGAGGCAGGCATGACTCTGTTCGCAGGAAAGGGACGTTCTGAAATAATGAAATCCACTCATAGACTCTTAGAGGTCCAGGAACCTCTGCTGTAGTACGTTATTAGAAAATAAAATTGAGTTTGTTTGTTTTGGCTTCTGGGAACTCACTGAGTGCTAGTAATGAAAATAGTGATTGCAGGAAGAAGTATTGTGTTTACACCCTTTGCCAGGCTCCTCTTACATGATTTATTAAAGAGTCCCTGCCCTTTCTTGACTTCTCTACTCACGGACATGAGAAGTTCTCCAACAGTTGCTGAACCAGAAACTCACTGCCGTAATGGACAAGTGTCACTTCTACGTCATTGAGATTTTTCGGTGTGCACGAAACGTTCTGTGTTTTGATAGCACAGAAGAGGATAGGTAGGATGGCTTTTGAGCAGACCCATAATTTGGTTCTCAACAAAGTTTTAAGTACCGAGAAAATAGAAGGTCCAAGGCCACATTGGTAGGCACAGGGGAATGTTTCTAAAATAAGGTTGGTTCCCATCTTAATTTATAACCTTCAGTGGCCTGGAGGAGCCCACACTCTGGGAGAAAGGAGTGATTCACTCCTAAGGATCATTTCAAAGCTACTGGAAGTCCTAATTTACCAGCTTGACTAATTATAGAAAATTGGTATCACAGGACAAAATAATTCAGCAAGGTAAATTAAAACTCGTATCTTTTCAAAAATCATCCAGACTTTACTGATCTGTCATTTTGAAAGCCCAGTCAGACCTATACACCAAATAATGCATGAATGTGTTCCCTGTTTTTTCATTTCCCTGTGGAAGGACATCTTCGTTCCTTTCACTTTTCAGTGACTGTGAATAAAGCTGCTATAGACCTTTGCCGACAGGCTCGTGTGCGAACGTAAGTTTTCAGTGTACTTGGGTGAGTATCTAAGAGTGCAGTTGCTGGGCCATATGGTAAGACTGTGTTTAATTTTATAAGAAAGCGGCTCACTGTCCTCCGAAGTGCTGGAATTTTGCATTCCAACCAGCAACGAATGAGAGTTTCTGCTACTCTGCTTCCCGGCCAGCGTTTGCCATTGTTAGTTTTAGGAATTTTAGCCATTCTAATAGGTACGTAGCGGCATGGCATTGCACTTTTAGTTTGTATTTCTCTGATGAAAAATGGTATTGAGTATCTCTTCACGTGCTCATTTGCCACCCATAATACTTTCTTTGGTCAAGTGTCTGTTCAGATTGTCTGCCCATTTAAAAAATTGCGTTGGTTGTTCTCCTGTTGAATTTTAAGAGTTCTTTATGTGTTCTAGATAAACGCCATTTATCAGATACGTGATTTGCATTTGTTTCTCCCAGTCTGTGCCGATCTTACTCTCTTATCGATGTTTTACGAAGAGCCAAGTTTTTAATATTGGTAAAATCCAATTTGTCGGTTTTTTTCTTTCAGGGGTTGTGCTTTCGTATTGTATCTAAAAATTCATCAACAAAGCTAAGGTCACATAGATTCTCTCTTACATTGTCTTCTAGAAGTTTTATAGTTTTAGATTTTACACATTCAGATCCACGATTCACTTTGAGTTATGTTTTATTTAAGGTGTAAGATACGTGTCCAGGTTCATGTTTGGGTTTTTTTTGTTTTTTGTTTTTGTTTTTTTGCATATGGACATCCTTTGTCATAGCACTGTTTGTTCAAAAGGCTGTCTTCCCCCATTCAATTACCTTGTCACATTTGTCAAAATGTTGATAGTATTTGTGTGTGACTGTGTTTGGGCTAACAATTCTATTTGATTGATCTGTATATCTGCCAATACCGTACCGTCATGGTTACCGTAGCTATATAGTAAATCTTAAAACTGTATAGTGTGGTTCCTCCAACTTTATTCTTTTTTCAGAATTGTTTTAGCTATTCTAGTTCCTTTGCCCTCCCATACAAATTAGGATCCGCTGTTCTATATCTACGTAAAATCCTTCTGGGATTTTGATAGGAAATGCATTAAACCTAAATTTGGGGAGAATTAATATCTTCATTGAGTCTTCCAATTCATGAACATAGTATATCCATTTGTTTAGGTGTTTTTTCTTTCATCAGCATTGTGTAGTTTTTAGCATACAGATCCTGATATATTTTGTTGGATTAATACCTTTGGAATTTGTCAGAACTTGTTTTATAACTCAACATATGACATATCTTGAAAACTTCCCATGTACCCTTGAAAAGAATATATATTCTGAAGTTGTTAGATGAATTTTCTACATATGTCAATTAGGTCAGGTTTGCTAATCTTGTGTAAAACTTCTGTGTCCTTCTGATGTTTGTATGCATGTTACTGGGAGAGATTGAAAAGTAATCCCACCATAATTTTGGTGTCTAATTCTCCCTTTGGTTTCATCATTTTTTTAAAATTTATTTTTAGACTGTTATTAAGTACGTTTAGAATTTAGACTTGGTAGGGGCACTTGGGTGGCTCAGTCAGTTGGGCTTCCAACTTCAGCTCAGGTTATGATCTTATGATTTATGAGTTCAAGCCCAGTGTTGGGCTCTGTGCTAACAGCTCAGAGCCTGGAGCCTGCTTCGGATTCTGGTCTCCCTCTCTCTCAGCCCCTCTTCCGCTCACCTCTGTCCCTGTCTGTCTCAAAAATAACTTTAAAAAATTTAAAAAAAAATTTAGTCTTGGTATATATTACTGGTCAATTGATCTTTCTATAAATACATAACTCTTTACCTCTATAAATAAATAACTCTTTACCTCTAGTTACAATTATTGGCTTCCAGTCTACCTTGTCTGATAGTAGCTACCCCAGCTTTGTCTGGTTACTGTTTATGTGGCATCTGTTTTCATTCTTTAACCTTCATTTGGTCTGTGCCCCTATATTTAAAAAGGTATGTTTGGGGGCACCTGGGTAGCTCAGTCAGTTAAACATCCGGCTCCTGATTTCAGCCCAGATTATGATCCCAGAGTTCATGGGATCAAGGCCTGTGTCAGGCTCTGCACTGACAGTGCAGAGTCTGCTTGGGATTCTCTCTCTCCCTCTCTCTGTGCCCCTCCCCTGCTTGTGCACACACTCTCTCTCTCAAAGTAAATAAATAAACATTTAAAAGGGGGAAAAAAGAAATGTTTCTTGTAAGCAGCATGTAGTTGTGTTGTATTTTATTTTGTTTATATCTAGTCTCAAAATCTTAGTCTTTTACTTGTAGTGCGTTTGTTAAATGCACACTTAAGGTAGGTATTGATAACATTTGGATTTACATCTACCACATTACCTTTGATTTCTGCTCCTTTTTTCTTCCCTCTTTGAGTTTTGGTTTGTCTTACTCTTCTTCTGGTTTCTTAACATGAAAGCTTGGATTATTCACTTAAACTTTTCTTCTTTTTTAATGTATTTAGCACTATAAATTTATCTTTAAGCACTGCTCTAGCAGAATTCCACAGATTTTGATATATTGTATAGTCAATTTTTAAGTTAAAATATTTTCTGATTTTCCCTGGGATGTCCTCTTTCATCTTTGGATGATTTAGGAGTAAGTTGTTTAATTTCCAAGGGATGTGAGATATCCCTGTTACCTTTATTGACTTATAGTTTATGGTTACAAATATAATATATATGGTTTCAGTTCTTTTATATTAGTTAAGATTTGTTTTATGGTCCAGAATATTATATACATTAGCAAGCGTTCCTGATTTCTTGGGGAAAATATATATATTCTGTTATTGATGGGTTTAGTGCTCCACAAATGCCAATGAGATCTAGTTAGTTGATGATGTGGTTCAACTCTTTTATGTCCTTGCTGATTTTTACCTACTCATTCTATTACTATGAGAGTAGTTTTGAAACCTCCAACTACAGTTGCACATTTGTTTGTTTTTCCTTTCAGTTGTATCAGTTTTTGCTTTGTGTATTTTTTTAAGTTTATTTATTTTGAGCGAGGGAGAAAGCACATGTGCAAGTGTGAGTTGGGGGAGGGGCAGAGAGAGAGCAGAGAGAGAATGTCAAGCAGGCTCTGCATGCTGTCATCACAAAGCTCAATGTGGGGCTCAAACTCATGAACCATGAGCTCATGCTCTGAGCCGAAATTAAGAGTCAGATGCTTAACTGAATGAGCCACCTCAGTACCCCTGCTTTGTGTATGTTTATTTTCTATTGCTAAATGGGTACACACTTGTTGTTCTATCTTTTTGATGACAAAACCTTTTTATCTTTGGTAATTTTTTTTCGTTCTGAAGTCTTCTTTGTCTGATATTAATATAGCTACTCTAGCTTTGTTTTGATTCATATTTGCATGATTTTCATCCTTTTACTTTTAACCAACCTATCTCTCTCTATTTGAGTTAAGATTCTTGTAAATAGTATTGTGTTGGGTCTTTTTTTTTTTTTTTTTTTTTTTGGTCATTGTACAAAAATTCTTATTTGCTGCATTTGGATCATTTACATTTAATGTAATTCTTGATATGATAGGATACAGTCTACCTTTTTACTTGATTTATACTTATCCTTTCTGTTTTCATTTTCTTGTTTTTTTTTTTCTTCCTAACTTCTTTTAAGCTATTGAACATTTTTTAGTAGTATAGTTTGTCTGTTGTATTTTTTACTAAGTTTTTTTAGTTGTTGCTTTTGGGACTATGAAAGACTTTACTTTTCATAATCTATTTATAATCAGTATTTTACCACTTCAATTATAATATAGAAACATTACCATATTATAGATTCCTCTACCCTTCCCCCTTTATGTTCCAATTTTCTTATATCTACATATGTTGAAAACCCTATCAGATAATATTGTATGTTTTGCTTTTCTGCCACCAAGTGTATTTTAAATAAAGGGAATAGTGTGTTTTACTTTTCTCAGATATTTACCATTTCTGTTGCTCTTCCTTTTTTTCCTAAGGTTCCAAGTTTCCTTCTGGTGTTATTTCCTTTCTCTCTGAAGAGTTCCACCCCCCCCCCCCCCCAACACCACCACCCTTTTTTTAAGTTTATTTATTTATTTGTTTTTAAGTAATCTCTACCTCCCACGTGGGGCTCAAACTCATGACTCTGAGATCAAGAGTCACATGCTCTTCCTAATGAGCCAGCCATGCACCCCTGAAGAGTTTCCTTTAGTGATTCTTTTAAAGAAATTCTGCTTCTATTAGTTTTCCTTCATTGGAGAATATCTTTATTTCACCTTAATTCCTGAATGATATTCTTGCTAGACATAGAATTCTAGTTTGATACTTCTTTTCTTTTTTAGCACTTTAAAAATGTTGTGTCACTCTCTTCTGATCTCAGTGTGATGAGAAGTCCACCATAATTCAAATCAGTGTTCTCATATAAGTAATGTATTATTTTCTGCCTGAGTTCACAGTTCTTTGTCTTCAACCAAGTTGACTGTGGATGTTTTTGGATGAGGATTCTTTGGGGTTATCTTGTTTGAGAGTCTTTCACTTTTGAATCTGTAGATTTAGATGTTTCATCACACTTGGAACAGTTTTAGCTACAATTTCTTCAAATAATTTTCATCCCTTCATGCTCTGCCCTCTTATTCCAGAACTCCAGTGCTACACACCTTTTGTTATTATCCCACAGATTCCTGAGACTCTGTCCATTTGTGTTTTCAAATGTTTTTCTGTCTCGCTGCTCAGATTGGACCATTTCTATTGATCTGTCTTCAAATTCACTGCCTCTTTCCATTATGCTAATGAATCCATTTGGCATGGCTTTTGAAAATTTTGGGTTCTATTTTTCTAGATTTTCATTTGCTTATTTTTTATATCTTCTAATTTTTTTACATCCTATTCCAATACTGCTTTAATACTTGTTTTAAGAGTGTTACATTCTACTTTAATATTTATTTCAAGAGCATTAGTGATTACTTGTTTCAGCATTTTTATAACACTTTTAAGTCTTTGTCAGATAATTCCAATATCTGTGTCATCTTGTTACTTATTGTCTTTTGTTGTCTTTTCTCATGTGAGTTGAGATTTTCATGGTTATTTGTATGCTGAACAATTTTGGATTTTATCTTGGCTATTTTAAATATTATGAGATGCTGTGTCTAGTTGGAACTCTATACAGAATGGTGATTAGGATCAGGTTGAAGGCTGGAATAGTAATTTCAATGCCAGGTTAGTTTCAAAGCATTTGCAATGCTCTTTGGACCTATCTTATGTGTCTGTCCTTTAGGAGTCAGTCTGGGATCTGGACAGCGGTTTATTAGCTCAGTTCCTTAAGTTTTTGGTATGCCATTTGGATCAGTTCCATGCATGCACAGGTTGAGGGTGAGCCTAGGAGTTTATAGACAATTTGATGGGATTTGTTTCTTGAGGTCTTCCTGATTCATTATCTCCCCAGTACTTTTCTGGTTCCTTGCATCTCCCATTCTCTGGCCATAACCTGCTCACTTCCACAACTGTCACGTTTAGGGGGAGAGGGGCCACCTGGGGCTCCTGTCTCTGGCTGTTGTTGCTGCCACTGCCACTGCAGAGTTTCCTGGGACCTCGACAAGAGAACTGAGGGAAAGGAAAGGAAAGGAACCTGGAAGGTTTCACCTGCTCTCTGTGAGCGTCTGGAAGTTTCCTTTCCCACTTCTCAAGCCTGGCTTGCCCCAGAGCTCTCTCTTCTGACCCACAGTGCTCACTTCCATGGTTTGGGTTTGCTGACTTCAATCCAGGCTGTACTGGAGGGAAAGAAGTGGTAAACTCACCACCAGCTGAGTGGTGTTTTGAGTCCAGTGCCTTTCCCCAATCTGCCTGCTGCTATTTACTTTTCAGTGTCCCAAATCACTGTGCTGTGCGTTTTATAGTTTGGGCTTTATAATTACATGTAGAGGGAGAGAAAGGGTGGCATGTGTTTTTCCCATCTTACCCAGCCAGAACTAGAACCTCCGATTAATATTATTGAAAACCCTTATTTTCTAATTAACTCAGCTTTACATACAGGACAACTGATGTTGTTAGTAAGAAAGAGTTCAATGAAGTGGCCCAATCACATAGTTTTCAGTTAATTCTTTTGGATTTGTTTATGGCTACATTTATGTTGGCTGCACATGATGCTATTTTGATCTTTTCCTTTGATCACCTAATTCTCACTGTAGTTTTCTATTTGCACCTTCTAACTCACCTTGTGAGCCTCGTGTGCAGAGGTAGTCTTGTAATTTCTTTGCAGCTTGTGGGGCCTCTGCACACGGGCCCACAGTACAGATAAGGCAGCGATTCTGGATATAGTTCAACTGAGCTGTATGTGGCAACTTTGAGAAAAACCAGGTGGGAAGCCTCACTGAAGACCCCTTTAGTACAAGTTTATGCTTACTTCAGACAGAATTGAACTACAGCTGACGTTTTCAAATAGCAGCCTTTGAACGCATCAAGGTGGGTGTAATTTCAGAACAAATTTACATGCGGCTCTTTTAAGATGCAAACCTCTGCAGAAACCACACCTGATGCAACTGAGCTGGCTGCTGGTAGCTGGCATACCCAGCGGGTGGGAACGGATCTCCGTGGAGGTGCAAATTCATGCACACGTAATTTGGAGTCCGTGTTAAGGTCTAATTACCCCGCGACCTTCCTGTCACCATGAGTGATTAAGAAATGTTTGACCTCTTCTTGCGAACTGGGGAGAGGATCATCTGGCCCTGGTCACTGTGATCAAGTGGAAAGACAGGAGCACTTGAGCAGCGGGGGGCAGCGGAGGCCAGCCTGGTTCCAGCTTCATGGCGGGATTAGGATCAGGCTCCAGGTGTACCTCGCCCAGCCTCCATTACCTCATCTATAAAGCATGCCGTGTGCTTGCGTTGCAAGGTGAATAAATAAAAAGAATAGATGAGAGAGTGGACGGGAGACGGGAGAGCCTTCTGAAAGGTAAAGCACCATGCAAGTGTTTATAAAATATTTTTAAACAACAATAGGACACGAACGTTGAATTAAGAGGAGCAAGTCTAATACTAGGATCGAGGTTCATTCCTGAAGCCTCTTCTTGTGTTGAGGACATGCACTCTTCTGGAGGGCTTTCAGAGGAAGTCTCTGGAAGCCTAGGTTGTGTGTGATTCGGCTCCTAGGCACCAGAGAGTCAGAGATCCCCACATGTTTTTCCTGTTCTTCCCAGGACCATGGCAATGAGCAAGGGCCCATTCCTTAGGGTACTTGGGAAGGGGTGTGTACCCAGGTTTGGTTATTAGTCCTTCCCCCCGCAGGCCCCCCAGGTCTCCAGGCAACCAGAATTGTGATTCTTCTGTCCATATGAACAAGGTCGTGTTGGACTCAAGGTCCCAAGGAGTCCTGGCCCTGACAACTGGAGTTCCTTCGTCATCACTTACTCTAACTCGGAAGTTCAGGCTTCCAGAACACAAACACTCCTGAGGGACCCAATGGAAGGCACCCTACCCCGACCCGGCATGTCTCCAGCCCCGACAGGCTCTGTCATGCTCACCCCCAGGTGCCACAACTGTGCCTCTAGTGCCCCGCTCAGCAGTGCCCTGGAGGGTGGGGACTCAGGGCCTGCTCCCTGATGCCACCAGTAGCCTGAGGCTCAGGGTGCCTATCCAGTGGGGCCTGAGTCAGGGATGGGCCGGCCAACCACTTTCTTCTCCCTCCCTCGAAGGTCACATCCAATGAGAAGCATCTGGAGAACCTCAAGGACGCAGGCAGCCTCCTGCGGGCTCTGGAGGGGCTGGCCGCCGCTGGCGGGTAAGTAGACCGAGGACCAGGGCCCATACCTTCCAGCCTGTCATTGCCAGTGTGGGAGGGGCTGCCGTGCCCCTGCACCCCCCCCCCGGGTATCCCCCACTGGCAGGTGGGGGGGGGTGGGGAAATCAGCAGGGGGAGGGAGGAAAGGAGAATGTCTTAGCCCTGCCGGGGGGAGGGAATATTCCCATCTATAGGGAAGAGAGCTGGGAAGGGACGCCCAGGGGGATGGGATGAACCTCGCGAGGAAGGCAGTCACCCCTTGTGCACAGGTGGCCTCCTCCACCTGTAAGAGTGGTAGAGTAAGGGCCACAGGGAGGGTTCATCCCACAATGACACCACACACACACACACACACACACACACACACACACACCCTGAACTTGAGAGATGGGGGCGGAGGAAGGGGCGTGCTTACGAGTTGTTCCTCTGATCTGAGCTGTTGATGCCAACTGACCAAAGAAGAACGACATGGGAATAAGAGGAAAGCTGCCCCCAGGCATCCATCCTTCATCGGGCCTGTGTTACCCGCTCACTGCGCGTGACTGTGCCAGAGCCTGGCGTGGGGTCCGGCCCTCGTCCCCAGAGCTGAGGGAGGTGGCCTGAGGTTGCGGGGGGCCACAGTCCCCTGAGCTTCAGCCGCTCTCCCGGGCCTGGGGAGAGGGATCCACCTCCTAGGGGACACCCGGCCTTCACTAGGCACGTGAGACGGGGAACGGGTGCCGGCGTCCCCCGGTGGTTGGTTTTCACAACCACAGGGTTCTCTGAATTCTGCTTCCTGGTGTTCCGGGCTCGGTGTTAATTTGAAGAAAAATGCACGGCTGGGGTGTTGCTGAGAGGCGGTCTGTGGACAAGGGACGCCGTCTCCTAGACTACCCGGGTCCTGCTCTCGGGTTTAAGCCAAAGAGGGAGGCTGTGCGTGGTTTCTGTGAGGTGAGGGGGAAGGACCGGCTAGCTCGGCCGGGGGTGGGGAGCCTCCTCGCCCTGCTGGGACCCTGTGGCGTGAGACGTGGACAGTGACTCCCCGGGCTGGGCCGCAGGCCTCCTGCAAGACTGCGGTGAGGAGCACGTGGCATGTGTCCCCGGGGACCTGGCCTCGTGTGTCAGGAAGCCACTCCGAACAGACGTGTGCCACGGAGGGCCCGGGAGAGCCACCGGGTGGACAGGAGTTGAGCGGAGAGCCCCCGAGAGCCCGTCTCTCCAGTGCCTGCCTCTGCGGGACTCCTCATCCAGCAGGGGACTCCGTGCCTTTAGGCCAAGGCCAGCACGGCCTCAGAGCTGGACCCAAATTTGGACCAAATGTGTCAAAACACGGCTCAGTGCACCACGAAGCGAGTCGCCTCTTCTGTACCCACCCCCCCCCCCCCCCCCCCCCCGGCACTCCGGCAACTGAAATGTCTACACCAGGCAGACCTCGATCTTGGGTTAGGGAGGTTGCTGCCACGAAGGCGTCTTATTTGGGCTTCGTCCAGATGGCCAACCAGAAAAGGCCTTCTCATGTTGACCGAGAACGAGTGGATGGCCGTGTTCCCGGTCCTGACGTGGCTCTGTCAGATGTCGGTGTCCCCTCCTTGCCAGTCCCCGGGTCCCCCCTGGGCTGCTCTGGTGGGCAGGGTGGATGGCAGGACTCTGCCAGACTGGCCTTGACTCAGCCGGGATCAGGCTGAGTTCAAACGCATTCTTGCCATCCCTTGGGACGTTTGATGCGCGGAGCAGGAATGCGTGGCACCGTCCCCTGACCACGGCCCCGGCCGCGGCGACCCACCGCTCATGCAGCACGCCCGCCCCCGGTTACTTGGCAACAGCCCTATTTCTGTGTAGGCGAGGGTCTGCCACGAACTAGTTTTATCCTTCAGGGCGGTGCTACAGGTCATTCTTTTCCTCGCTAACCGTTGTTAAGGCGCAGGTTTAAATGTGTCTCATTCAACAGACTTGCCATTTTAAGCTCTGAACGGCACATCCACACGGATGAGGGTAAGAAACCCAAAGCCTCCCGGCTGATCGGCCAGGAAGTGGCGAAAAGGAGCAGGGAGAACCAGCGTCTGGAGCGGGTCTGGGACCTGGGCCCGGGCGCACGAGTCAGCTGCAGGCCGGCCCTGGGCAGGCCCGTTGCAGGATCCGGGCTAGGCAGGGTCGGGCTGCCGTCTGACTCGCCCCCACGGCTCCGTGTCCGCGCACGCGGCCTAAGGGGTTCGGATGGCGGGGCCGGGCGCTCGGGCCTGGCTTAGGGGTGTCGGCGCGGCCAGTTCCGAGCCCCTCTGGGACCGTGGGCTGAGGCCCCGGAGACGGACTTTCCTGTTTCCGCTCAAAATGATGCACGAGGGCAGTTTTACGAAGTAGCTGGTCCAGCAGATACTCAGGTACGAGAGAGGCCAGCCCCTTTGGAAGAGGGGCTGTTTTCCCCCGGAGACGGCTAAGTGTTTCCACCTTGGTTTTTCCCACAGTTCGTCTGCTGACAGTGTGGTGGCTTCGTTGGCCCTGGAAATCCTCCAGCTGTTGGACACCAGGCGAGAAGGCACTTAGCACCAGCCCTCGGCTACACACGCTGGCCCCACCGCCACCCGTGGCTCTCTTTGGACCTAATAAAGTCAGCCGAACCCAGACCCTTGCGGCCGAGGTGTTCTCGTGGACTCTGGGCCCTCGGACACCCTCTCAGAACGGAGCGGTTCCTCCATTCTTGTGGGATGCGTCTGGGAACCCCAGGTTTGCTAGCTATTCGAGATTGTTCTTTCCCCTCTGTGCGGCCTGGACAGGCCTCCTCTACAGCCCACGCTCCTCAAGTAGATGAGAAGCCATGGTCCTCAGCCTCCGGCATCTGTGAGCATCTCTCTCCTCCAGAGAAGATTTAAAAGACAGGACTAGGCATGAAGGTTCTCCCAGCCACAGCTCCAGAGCAGGCCTTTTTGGAAGCTAGTTTTAGCCTCTTATCCTCCCGCTTTTACAGAATCCTGGGGAGGACCGGGCAAGGCTCCGCCAACGGGCAGGCAGTGAAAGTTTGCGTAGAGGGTGCAAAAAACTCGAGGAACCCTGGCCTCTTTGAAGGTCTGCCCGTCTGGATGTCATGACAGGGGGGATGATTCTATTTTGATTCCAACTCCTACTGATTACCCCCCTCCCCCCCCCCCCCCCCCGCGTTATCCTTGGAACCTTTCCAGCTTCCTATGTTCCCACACAGAGGCCCTTAAACCTCCTAGGTGAGAATCCAGCCCGTGAAAATGTTTGGTGGACAGTGCAGAAAGCTGCTGGGGCTGTGGTACTGAGGAAGGCTTCCTCTTGGATCTGGACCGGAAGGTCGGGGTGGGTCCTGGGCA
This sequence comes from Panthera pardus, assembly GCF_024362965.1. Classification (NCBI taxonomy): domain Eukaryota; kingdom Metazoa; phylum Chordata; class Mammalia; order Carnivora; family Felidae; genus Panthera; species Panthera pardus. The sequence continues at coordinate 148,822,029 of NW_026526721.1, forward strand.
GCCCGAAGCAGGTGAGCAAGTCGAGGCCCTCCCTTGGCCTCTCTGGGGCCTGCTTCCCCAGCTGCAAAATGAAAGGGCGAGTCTAGACGAGACCAATAGCTGCTCCCCACCGCCCCCCCCCCCCCCCCCCCAGCTTCCATGTCTGTGCTTCTTAGAGGGGATTCGCTTCACTACTAGACACTGTCCCGAGCCCAGACGGGAGGGAGTCTGTCCCAGACGGCAACCAGCACGCAGGCCGAATGGGCGGGACAAGCACAAATGGTAGCCACGTAGGCACACAGGCGGCCCCATCTACCGCATCACGGGAAGCTGGCCACGCGGTCACCAACGGCCACGCTTTGCCACAGTGATCTGGGTGGTTGGCCAAGCTTCCACTTGGCTTGGTAGTGAAAACGACAGCTTGGGACCCAACTTCCATCAAAAGCGTATGTCTGTTACCTTGTTGAATCGCCACTACCACCTACAAAGGTGGCCGCCTTGGCTTCATCTCGTGACTGAGAGAAAACAGGCTCGGAGGAGCCGGTCCACTCGTCCGAGGCCCCAGGGTCTGGTTTAATTCAGGACCCTGACTGCACAGCCTCCGTGCCCCCCACTGGGGTAACCCAGAGCTAGAGCTGTGAGTACTTGGGGTGCAAGAGCACCCCAGGAGCAGGCGGTCGCCCTCCATCTCTCCCAGCCTACTTACTGCCCGTGGGGAGGCGGCCCCAGGCGATGTGCCCAACTTCAGGCTGTGTGCCCACGTGGCCCTGGCCCCGCTCGTTTTGCCTGTGCTCCTGGGCGGGGGAGCAGCCCGTGGTGCAGCCAGAGGCCCGGCCTTGTCTCCAGCGGCCTGGCCTGCCGGGTCCAGGGAACAGGCGCAGGTCTCCCTATTTTGCCAGGAAATAAATCTGTTCTGTCCCTTGGTTCGGTTCTCGGGGGAACGGCCCTGGAGTTGTGTGCCTGGAGTCTTCCCAGAAGGTTAATTCGGGGCACCGGAAGATTCTTCTTTACCCTTTCTAGTTGAGCAGGGAGGAGTCTTTGCTGTTTAAGGTAAAACAAAGTTGTAACGTTCCAGAATGGTTTGTGGAGCGTCATTGGCCCGGAGCCTCTCAGCATTGCGTTTTTCAGGAGAGCGGGTCTCCCGCTCTGCCGAGGGCACTCGGCCCGGGGTGCCGGGGCACTAGAGCGAGCCCACGCCGGGCTTCACACCGATGGGAGGCCGCCACCCTGGAATCGGGGGGATCCTATCATCCTCATCAAGGTGCCAACTGGAAAGCAGCGGCCCTGGTCCCACCGAGCTCGGGCGTAGGGGACGCGAACAGGCTCGGCTGGGCGGGCAGGAGGCCTCGTCCCTCCCTGCCCTCCCCATGCGAGGCCCCCACGCTCACATTCGGCTCGGCAGGCTGGCTCCAGTTCTAAGGGAAGAGAAGGCCCCTGGCTGCGGGCCCATCAGAGCTCTCGGGGTTCCTGCAACGGCAAGGGGCCCGGACGCGGGCACCTACTGGTCCTCCTTCCCGCTGCCTTCATGCTTCTGCTTTCGAAGTGGCTACAACCGCCACTTGAGCCCCCTCAGGGGCAGGTGGTGTCACCGCAGTTGCAGAGGTGAACGGCCGGCCAGCGAGCAACAAATTAGGGAGGGGAGGGGGACCAGGTTGCACGGGGAAGGGGCTGACTTTCCCTCCGTTACCGGCAGGGCCGGGGCTTCGAGACCCTGCCTTAACTTTCGGCCTGAGAGTAGGTGCCGGGGGCCGTCCCTCTGCGAAGGGCGTGCTCTGGCCACTGGGGTCCAGAGAGGAACAGTCCTCGGGGGTTCTCGAGGACGCAGCAATAGAATCTCCTCGCACCGGTCTGCACACTCGCCTCATCTCCTAGCTCGTGTTTCCCACGTTACCGTGAGGCTTTTCGGGTCGCCTCATGAGGTTCTCGGGTCAATTCTGTGACTGCAGACAGGCTCCGTCCCTGTGACGCCGCTCAGAAACCGGGGGCTCTGGGGTGAGAGAGGAACTGGGCCTCTCCGGTCTCAGCACAAAGCAGGATTCCTCTTCTCCCTCCCCTGCCGACAGCAAAGTACGGTGGCAAGATCCACGTACGTATATATGTGTGTGTGTATATGTGTGTGCAGGGGCTGAGGCAGGAGCTTCAGGAAGGAGTGGCAGGGAAGAGGGCCGGGGACCAAAGTTTAGGAGGCCCCAAAAGTCTCAGGCTTCCGGGGGGCTGAGGAGGGGGAAGTGCAGGGACAAGCAGCAAGAAGCCACGGTCCAGGAGGAGGACCGGGGCGGTGTGGAGTCCCGACGAGGCCTGGAAGGAGGACTGGTCCCTTAAATGCCACTTCGGGCCCCTGGCTGCACAGGTGGTGCTGGGGGCGGGAGGGAGGGGCGAGGACTCCCCGAGGCCAGGCCACCGATGGAGGAGGAAGAGGAGGAAAAGCCAGACATGGCTTCTCAGCCCCACCCCACACCTTCGTAATCCCCTCCAGGCGAGGGAAGGCAGTTCAATTCCCACCCGTGGGGACAACGGCCAGCTACAGGGCGCGATCCACTTTATAAACCAAACAGCACAGTTCAGACCTTCCGTTTTTATTGCAGAAATCAAAACAAAAATTGAAGAGCATATTTGTAAGACCTTTCACTGTCAAGAACTCAGATAACCGGATGAGAACCTAGGACATCTCCGACGTGGAAGAGCTTCCTTCTTCAGCTTAGTGGCGGTCACCGCAATGGGACCACGTGTCTGAGGCATCCCTGTCCCCCAGGTAACCGCTATTCTGATTTTTGCAGTAATCCAATCACTTCCTTGCTCTTGTTTTTACCATCCATCCACGCGTGACTTCCTCGGAACAGTCTGCCCTTTCGTTCCGCCAACGAAGCCGCGCAGCATCTGTGACTTGCTTCTCGCGATCGTGCTGGCAACGCACACCTACTGCCGTGAGGCTGCAGCGAGGCCGTTCTCGTGTGTGAACAAGCGACCACGGGACACACGGCTGCCTGCCACGCAGCGCTCTGCCAAGCCACGATGGCGCGGGGCGAAAGAAACCTCATCAATACTGATCCTACTCGTCTCTAAAATCTTGGCATTTTGTCGGTCATGCATCTCCCACCCCCGTATTTTCGATTCTTCCGAATGGCTATCAGTCCCTCCTTTTCACACGGACCTCCGGCGCTACCTCTGAAGTACGGTTCGTGGTCTACATATCACACTTGTCCCGTATTCTGTCTGCCTCTGTGCCAGCTCGTGATCCCTGTCTCCACCCTTACACTTAGGCCGTGACCGCGGACACAGCGAGTCTTCCCTCTCACTCTTCACCTGTGTCTTGGCTGTTTTTGGCCCTTTGTACTTCTAAATACATTGCAGAACCACGTGGCTGAATCAGATTAACTTCACATTTTTTAAGCACAACTTCAAAACCGTAATGATGTCAAAGCTCTGAAAATGTTTTCTTTTTTTTTTTTTTTTTTTTTTTAAATTTTTTTTAACGTTTATTTATTTTTGAGCCAGAGAGAGACAGAGCATGAACAGGGGAGGGGCAGAGAGAGAGGGAGACACAGAATCTGAAACAGGCTCCAGGCTCTGAGCTGTCAGCACAGAGCCCGACGCGGGGCTCGAACTCATGGACCGTGAGATCATGACCTGAGCCGAAGTCGGCTGCTTAACCGACCGAGCCACCCAGGCGCCCTGAAAATGTTTTCTGATTTTAAGAATTTCTGTAAGTGAAACCCCCTGCTGTGGTACCTTATGTTAAGCTGCTAGCAATACTGGCCCGATTCTGTCACGAACCGGAAGGAACCTGAAACCAACCACCTCACCAGGTATGGGATTTCCTCTCCAATCCCAATCGCGTTTTAGACCACAGTGGCTTTCACAGAACTTCAACAAAGAGGAACTGAAATGTTTATCTACCAGCCATGATCTTAAATAAAAACGCGCGGTAACTCAGAAACAGCTCTCCCTGAGCACAAAACACTTTCACTCTTTTTAAAGACCAAAACACAAGTCTTTACAGGTCTACAGGCTCCGCCCTGAAGGATGAACTAAGCTCGTCAGACCTACCGCCAGGATGACAGGATTCCCTGGCAGACAGCTGAAAGAAGGCTCATTCTGGTCTCTCCGATTATGTTTAGATAAACATCAACACTTAAACCACCTTCATTTTTCAGTTCAAAGTGGAGTTGAAGGAATTCCCCTCTCCCCATGAGTCACAATTCCGTGAAGGTGCTTGAAATCCAAATCCAGGTAGTTAATTCATTATTACCTTCATGGGAAGGAACCATTTGATGGTAACTGGAGTGGGGGAAGCCTAGCTTATCTGGCGTTCAGTTTTGTTGTGTGTAGCCCAGACTACATCACATGCCTCTGAACGGAGGTTTCTGGTGCAGTTTAACCCAGGACCAAAGCAACCTGGCACATGATCCCATCTGGAGGTAAGGCGCTCTATTTCACTAAAACTTAAAATTATTTCACCATGTGTGTTTTCCTCAGGATGAAGCTGAATAAGCTACTAAATATCCTCACAAACCATTCAATGACGAGGAAAAAAAGGCTGACACAGTCGAATGAATTAAAAGTTTAATTCTGAACCATTTTTATAACCGCATTTTCTCTTGAAGCATTGTATCACAGCAGGTTACAACAACTTTGGGATAAAAGGCAAATGGTAAACTGTCCAAAACAAGGTTCCAAATAACACCTCTTACTGATTTACCCTACCCATACATATCCCAAATAAAGTTTTTGATCAAAAACATGAAATAGATCCACCTGCTTATTTTAAGCATATTAAAAAGGAAACTAATTGGACCATTTCTATTTGTCTATTTTATACAAAAAGGCTACACAATGTTACACTTTATTCAGATTACAATTAGAGTGATTATGAATTAGTGTTCTACACCATTACTCAATTCTTAAAAATTAGAAATTGCTGTAGCAGTATTCACTATAACTTAACACTACGAGAGACTTAAAAAACTAACAGTTACTGCAAAAAAAAATTAAAGAGCTACTTCAAAGCAAGCAAAGTCAGTACCATTACAGATATTTAAAAAAAAAAAAATTTAACAAGCAAGGCTAGAGTTTGATAAATTCCATATCTTGTGATCCATTCTTGTGCATTCTTCACTTCTTGAGTCACTCCCAAAATCCATTTGTATTGTTACTCCTCGACCAAAAAGGACCAGAACAAAAAGTTTACTTCAATTGTTCCCATAGGAAACTCAGCTTGGTTAGTGTGTCAGGCACTTTCTGAGATACCAGCCCACCCCTCGAGCCCTCTCAGCAACTCTACAGGCCAATCACAATGCAAGTTCAGACAATACAGCTGTATAAAGAGAGAAAGGCTGCTATTAATGTTTAAAACAGCAAATGTTACTCATTTGAGTATTAAGTTGCAAAGCTGTGGCAAAAAACATTAAAGTTAATAACTTCCACACATGACCACTTAACAACCAGAAATCTGAGAACATTCAAATGTTCCAAGACATCTCCTTTCAAAGTACGTATCTGTTTCTGTGGCAGATTTACAAATAGGCCTAAACCACTCCCACCCTACCAACCAAGTCTCTCTGAAGTTCTGTAGGCAGAGTAAAAGTATTTTACCCAAACTGGCTTTTTTTAACTTCTTACCTAAAGGATGATTTACAGGTCAGTATCAAACCAGGCCAGCTGATTGCTGTCGCCTGGAGGCAGCCCATCCATGAGGTCCTGGGCGTGCCCCAGATCTGGCAGCCCATCAACTGGATAGTCAGCACCAGGGTGGTGGCCACCCATCTCATGCTCCATCATGGGGTCCATACCCAAGGCATCCTGGCCATATCCACCAGAGTGAAAGGAACGGTAGCTGGGATCTACAGGAGGCGGGGTGGGGGGGTGGCAACAAAAGGGGCAAGGGACACAGAGAAAGAGGAGACAGACATTAACGTTAACACTGAAGCCTGGGCCTTCGATGTCCGCGAGCTGGTCAGAAAGCAGGCCTTTCTAGCCTCTTCAGCTTCTCCAACCAAGTAATTACTCAGTGCCAGGCCACCCACGGGGCTATAAAGTCTGTTTCCACCAGAGGCAGACCAGCAAGTTCTAACCACACCATCAGCTTACCACGGAACATTCCGTGTTTGCCTAGGCGGAGACATAAAACCCCTGAGGGGGACAGCCAGCAGTCTACTACTGCGCATGTGACCGCCCAGTATCAAGAAGTCACAGGCAAGAGATGAAAGCAAAAGCCAGGAGGTCTGGCGGATGTAATCTACCTGGTGAAAAGTCCAGTGAAACAGAAGTACTGTGAAAACTCAAGCTGTTGTTTCCAGTGAAACTTTTACATTAAGGGTTGACAGTACCGATCTGTCAACAGAAGATGCCTACGAGCTTTAGTGGTCTAATAATTGGGAAAAGCCAGATGAGATAATAAATACAAGGTGAAGAGCTGTATTTACTCGCGGTGTCTGCCACACTCCATCTCCATTACCCAGATCTGAATGAGTTTTTTGGAAAACCCCCATACTAGAATGATGTAGACCCACCCCAGATCTGAACCTGGGGCCAAAGTTCCCTCTACTCTCGCTTCCTGGGTGGGCTGTATGGATGTATAGATTCTCTGACCAAAAAAGCACGTACAAAGGCAACCTGTGATATGTGTCACTAGTACTGGGCGTCTGCAGTACAGGCTATTTGTTAATGTCGTCTGCTCGTTGTGGGGCTCAAAATTCCCCAGGCTCCGAGAAAGATACCGCTGCCGACTCTGGAATTTCAGAAGTGCCTTTAACTGCTGCCACTACTTTCCTGCCAACGCTGGTTTCCCAGATGAGCAAACCAGCTTTTCTGATAAAGCTTAACTTGAACCTTAACTTGACCTGGAGTCAATCGGGAAATAAGAGACACATACCATCCTGACGATATCCAAGGGGCTCTCCCTGGGCACCAATATCAAGTCCAAGATCAGCAGTCTAGATAAACAGGTACAAGGCAAGGAAGCAAAATGAAAATTCTGAACTTAGGTATACTAGTATTTTGAGAACACACTTATTTTCACATTATAGAAGGAACGAAGAACGCACAGAAATACTTGAAACTCTACCCTCAAAGATTAACTACCGACACCTAAAGCAGCATGTTTTGTCATTGCACACAGCATTAAAAACAGTCACTAATTTATTCTTTCAAGCAAATATAACCGTAAACACAATCGTCAAAGTGTCTGCCCCCAACAGGAGTTGCTGACAAACAGAATATTCTACATGAAAGAAGATTTTTAGCTTGAACAGCTGGAAGGAGACTATGAGAGGAACAGGCTTGGGGAAGTTCAGAGCTCAAGTTGGAACACGTTAAGACTGCCCATTAAAAGCCCAACTGACAAATTACTCACTGTTTGGCAATCTGCTTTTTTCTTCTCTTTTCTTTTTTTTTTGTAACCTAACAATCTATAGGCTCTCTTTCCATTCTTATAATCCACTGTACAACTATGTAACATCACTGAATGAACTTCCAGGGTTCTAATGTTTTAAGAACACCTCTGTAATGAGGCCGAATGCTGAAGACAAATTCACAGAAAGAGAATCAATAAATTAACCTCCAACTACAGTATTTAAGAGGGTTCCTCTTTCCTTAAAAGGAAAAAATTCCCTTTTGAAAAAGATACTTTAGCCGATAACTTTTTCATCCGTCTCCCTCACGAATTCTAATGTTAATAAGCAGTGTGACTGGTTTGTTCTGAACAGGCCGTTTCAAGCTGTGGTTCTTCCTCACAGCAGCTGCTAAGGCAGCGGAGAGAACGAATATCCAAGCCAAGGACACAGTCAAGGCAAATAAACGTGTACAAGTATTTGGAGGGGAAGCCACACGCTACCGAAGAAACGCGTCCACACGGCCTACCTCATTCCAAGCCATTGGCTCCGTTCTGAAGAGAGAACTGGTCAGCTCCACCGAAAGCCGCTTCTTGTAGTCCTGGGGCTTGTCCTCAGACATTCGGAACAAAACAGCAGCTGCGTATGTTGCTGGGAGAGGAAAAAAGGCCCCTGAGGAAAAGCTGAGGCTTTCTGGTGTGCACCGGCTAAAGGTTCTGGTTCCGTTTCGACTTACCCACACCTTCGTTTCTGGAGTGAAGGAGCTCTGTCAGAGGAGCCGTGGCTCCCTCCGCTTCAATGGCTTCCGCAGCCTCCTTGTCCTGAGCAAGTTCACAGAGGACCCCTGCGGCTACTCTTTGGATATTTTCAATGGGAGAATAAAGCAGCTGGGGAGAAAAGCACAAACAAATCCGAATTAAATCTAAAGAAAAAACACGGCAGGCACCCCCACCGGGGCGCGAGTATTCCCGATTCAGAGAGAAGATGGCCTTTGCGCTATTGGTGTTAAATCCTATTCTCTAACTTCCTGTCCTCAGGCAGCTGGTTGATGCTCCGGAGCACTGGTTTTCTAGAGCAATTTCAGCCTCAAACTCTCTTCTCCAAACTCCTGGATTGGGCGATCCAGGAGGTAGCTGGACGCCTGTGCTCTGGCAACCGTGACCGGCTCTCCTCCCTCCAAACCTCAGCAGCCCTGAAGTGGAGTATGAAGTCTCTCTCTTCTTCAGGCTCTAGTCCCAGTGTTTCCCCTACTACCCAAGAAAAACAAAGGGACTTTTAATAAAATAAAATGCACTCAACTGAAAGGACACGACACACTGAGATTCCAATTGTCATGCTCTGGCAAGGCGCACGAACAGAGCGTTGTCATTTTGTAACTGGAGACAGTAGAGGAAAAACTGCCCCTAACTTGGTCCCTAATTTTCCGAAATTTTATGGACACATAAAATCTAGACTGCCTCACATAAAACCAACATACCTGCACAAACAATGGAATGGTATTTAGTCCTCTGATTACGATTCGGTTGTGAACATCCCGAGCTAGGATATGAAGGGCTCCGGTACAACCTTCAACAATTTCTTCCATACGGACTCCCTCCTACCAAAAGAAACATGGTTAACAAATAGGGCATTCTCATCTCTAAAGTTTATAAACTTCAAAGGCTTTCTGTTCTGAGTCACAATTCCTAAGCTGATTATTCACAGTATACACCCAAAGTTCCCCAGAATTTGCAATTAGTCTAGGAATGAAGGAGGATTCCAAGAAGCTGAACGTCACTGGGGGGGAGAGGGTTCCTGATGGCACTAATTCCAAGTTGTACCCCTCCCCGCAAACACATACAACACACAGGAATTACAGCTTCGATGGACTCCGACCGTCAAGACACCAACTTTAGGTAAAGGGAATACATAAAGATACACAAAGATGGGAAAGTAATGTGCAGACTGACAAATGCTTTTCTTCCACATGCTCCCTCTATTTTTGTATATCTATGTGTATTTCATGAAAACCTAGCAAAGTTTTATCACCAACTGCTAAAATTCTATTGAGCTGTCAAGTGGAAAATCCACTCCTCACCACCTCTAAGACTATCTGACTGGTAGTCTTACAGAAGAAGGAAGTTAGCTTTTGCAAAATGTTAAGTACTGTTTCCCTGTTTCTGAGTTTTAAAAAAGGTTAGAATTCGGCTTTTATAAACAACTTGATTTTTATAAAAACACAAGATACTCCTTTCTTCCTAGAGAAAAGATGTAAAATAAAAGGTACCTTTTGCATTCTTTTAAGCCACCTCATGGAGACAGGCCAATACCAAAAGTAATGAATGGAGAAAGCCGAAGCCCAGTAATGAGCGCATACACATAATAACTACCAATAAGAGATTCCCAAAATCTGTGCCGGTAGGCTCTTGTTTTCTAAAGTGACCTAATTAAATAAGAGAAAGCTCTTTGAAGGCTTGAATCTTAAATTCTGAGGAATAAATTCTACAGTGTCTTCAGATACTTGTAACAAAGCTAGTTTTTAAAGACTGCAAACCTGACATGGAAAGCTTTAGGTTGAGCTTATGGGTAAATGCTACTACTACTTCTTGAAATTTCTTAGTATTCTTAGGTCTGTGAAAACAGTTTAAACCATCCCTGGAAGAGACAGTAAAAGGTATGTTAAATGTTTACAGGCAAAACGCATGTTATAATGGGGAATAAGAGGCTCTGAAATCAGATGGACCTGGATTCAAACTATGGTTCTGCTACTTCCTAAGAAGGTGACCCTTTGTATACATTAAACGAAAACACTGCAAGAAGCACCTGACCCCACAGCAGCACACCACACCCTGCTCTCTTTGGAAGACTGCCGATGCAAGGAGAGGTCAAAGGCAACAGCACTAGGGGCCACATTATTCCCGATCTTCTCTGCAGCCAGGGACAGGTCACAGTTTTTTTAAATCATTAGCAAACAGCCCCTCAGGCTAGAAGATCAAGGGAACCAATGACCAAAGAAGTTCAGGATCCCATGAATTTATGCATTCCTTTTAAATAGCCGGGTGTCACTACTAAGATTTACCTACCACAAACTGCTGCTGCGTTCCGCCCATAGATGTGCGGCGCTGGGTATCTTGATGGGCACGAACCAGCAACTGAACTAGTCGCGGAATGGCACCCTGTTCACGGAGAGGTGCGTGATTTGCCGGACAAAGGGCAAGATTTCGAATCAATCCAACGGTGGCCTGTAGATAAGAAGAATAAAGAGCGGGCATGTAGCTCAATAAAATCATTTTCTTAGCCTAAAATTCCCACCACACTAAATCTATCGGTATCACCTGAAAGTAGCACAGACTTCACAAACACTTCGGAAGCCCACTCCGGCCACACTTCCTATTTACTAAGGAACAGGATTCGTACTTGTTAACCCCTTATGCCTAGACAACCATCCAATAGCTAGAGGTGGTTCATGTCCAATTCTGCAACCTACTATTGTGACAGACAGTTTACCTTTATCAGAGGCCAATGGGATGGTGGGTGCAGGAGTTTAACCACAACCGGTAGTCCATAGTGAAGACGAACAGCATTCTGGGCCATCTCTGCTTCCTGGTGTCGACTGGTCAGATGACGAAGAGCACAGATGGCAGGCTCGGTGATGTCCTCCCTGTCACCAGCACGAAGGACAGTACGCACAAGTGCCTCTATACCACCCACTTGGCAGACCATCATCTTATTCTTATAATTATTGCAAGTGAGATTAGAAAGAATTCCAGCTGCACAGGTGACCACATTTATATCATCTGAGCCCAGAAGCTGAACAAGGGTCCCAAGAAGACCTTCCATCCCTTCCTATGGACATAAAAACAAATGCTCAGTACATATTCATCTTAATTCTATCACCAAGGCACTGGCATATTCAAAATTTACCTGTTTAGTCGCAGCATCTGATAGATTCCTAAGAGTCCAAAGACAGTTCTGAACGAGACGTTGACTTGGATCTGTCAGGTGAAGCCCTAAAGCTTGCATGCCACCTAGAATATGAAAAAAGATCTAAGGCAATGGCCATTAGCTGGCAATTCCTATCAGCACTAAGTGTCTTTTCTAGTCTTAGAGGGTGTGCCTCTTCACTGCCAAAACTTATCCCCTCTAAGTCCTTTATTTTCATTTGCTAGGATGGTGCTCAGTTTCCCCTTCTTCTCCCATTCACCTCAACTAGTGGTAACTTCTGTCAAATACCCAATGTGGAAAGAGCCTTCTCTGTCTCCACTCTCCTCCTTATGTAATTTTACTTTCGTCCATTCAATCATCTCAAAAATATCCACCTAAATAAAATCAGACCATTGTGAGCTGGAGCTGGACCAATGAGCAAAATATTGCATGGCCCCTTCTCTCATAGAGCTCATTCATGGTCTAGCTGGAGGCAGACAATATAAACAAATATACAATTAATAAGCTGAAACTACACAGTGTGTCAGACGGTGCCAAGTGCTATCAGGAAGAGAACCCCACAAGTGTGGGGGGGGGGGTGCCCTACAATTTCAAGTAGGGTAATTAGGTCACCTCAGTGTGAAGGTGACATCTGCGCAAAAATATGGAGGAGGACCAATCCTAAAAGGTACTGGAACTCCAGTTTATTACCAGGAACCGTATGAAAATGACTGACTCCAAACCGTGTGACCCAACGGTTCATAACCTTCTGCCATTCAGGACCCTAAGGAAGAGCATTTGTACGGGCGGTGGAGGGTAAACGGACGCTCAATTCCTCACTCACTGGCTTAACTTCACCCATCTCTCTCCTACTGAAATCCCTTCCGAATGTAGTGAGCTACTTTCCCTTGTCTCCTTGTTCATCTCTTCAGGTCTGTTTTATTTTTCATTTTAGGTAGGCTCCACACCCAGTGTGGGGCCTGAACTCATGACCTGGAGATCAAGAGTCGCATGCTCTTTTCGTGTCTCTCTCAAAAATTAAGTCTACCTCCCCTAGGAGACAAGCATCATCCCTATCTGGCTGCTTCCTCCTAGCAGCTCCAGCTACTAACAGAGACCTGCACACGGCTGATGCTCAAGATCTGCTCCATGCCTAGACCCCCCTCCTCTACCTTCTCTCCTTCACAGATTTCATTCCCTCCCTTTACTATTCACACGAACAGGGTGGATTTGACCCCAAATGTCTCATCAGAATACCCCGTAGACTTCAAAAACACGTAGACCTGCTCATTCGGCAGGTCTCAGGTAAGAGTCCACGCAGATGACTTTAAGGCATGTCCCCTCTCCCCCCCCTACACTGAGAGGTCAACTCCCAAATCTCTAGCCCCGTCTCCCCCTGCATCTCTGTGCCATACATAATCCAGCTACCTACTGGCCTTTTAGTCACTCTATCTCAGCTTCTTAAATTACCTTGTTCCAAAAATTAACCAATTCATTCTGGTAGCTCCATTTAGGATGTTCTCCCCACCACAAATCACTTCCGGTTGCCCTTTAGCCCCCAAGTTATTACATTTTATGGGCGCTATCAGAAGCCTCAAAACAGTCACCCTTTCTATTTTTCATACCAAAACAGAAGTTTGTAACACAGCTCGGTGGCCTGAACTGCTTGCTTTTGGTCAAACTGTCATACATTGTTAATAATCCAAACACCTCACTGTGATGCGATGCCACTGCTTAACAACCACTAATAACTTCTCATTATCTCTAAGACAAAGGCCAAATTCTTTAGCACAACCTTAAGGAACCCTTTAGAATCTGGATCCCACCTAGCACTGCAAACTGACCTATGCTACATCTGTGGTTCTAAAGCTAGGAAAAAAACAAACCATGAATAAACATACATGTGACAGGGGCCTAGAAATGTCTTGCAATACATGGTCCTTGCCTAGCCCATCAACCTCATCCTGGGTCCTGGGCTACTCATCCGTTATTCATTAAATTCAAGTTACACTTCCTCTTTAGCACTTAGAACTCAACAATCTCTTTCTTACCATCAGGACATAGCATAGGGTTCTTTTCTCTGCCCGGAAAACATCTAATCCCCACTTCTCATATGGCTAATAGGTACCTTCTCGTCCTGCAATCTCATTTTACATCCCTTTCTCAGAGAAGCTCCTCTCTCCCCTTTAATTCTGATCACTACTTACTGTTCCTTTCTTCTCTGATACTCATTCTAAGCTGTTAATGCCCCCATTTTTTGCATATTTTTGTCACCCTCAACAGAATGGAAGAATAAATATAGGGACCATATCTGCTTAGTTATCCAGTATATACCACGTGCTTATTCCAGTGCTTAAGACATAGGTGCTGAATGTTTTCAGAACGCACAAATGGACATCAGAATAACCTGGCTAACTTTTAAAAATAATGACCTTGTCATTCCACTCCAAGGATTCTGATTAAGTCCAAAACTCTGCATTTTCCTCAAGTACTCATATTTCTGGAACAGCTGGGCCAGAATTTCATCCCCTTATTCTAGATGAATCCAGCCACACCTGTCTGTCTCAGTGCCAGCCAGCTATCCTGGGCAACCATAATGCCCCTTTCTCCCACAAATTCTCAAATAAAACTACTCTCAACAAGTAAAAGAGGTGTTACTAACCCTACACTTCATTCCAGGTATTTTCTTCTATTAAATGCTTTCATATTTTCCCCCTTCCAGTTTTGATATGAAACTTGGTTTGAGAGTCCAGGTAGATACTGCTAAGTGAGTTACAGAAAGAACTGATGCCGGGTAGTTGCAGAGTAACTGTATCCTCATGATAAAAAAACAAAAGGCTGTGGCTGGTCCACCAATTCCTCTCCTTTGCTACCAACACGCACAACAGAAACTACCGAGTATTAGCCATCATTTTCGATGGGTAATAACAACTCTGCCTAAACTGGCCTAGGCTTAACCAGCACCCGTGCAGGTGTTAAGCAACAGAACCGTCTAGTTTCAGCCCATTTCCAAAACCATTAAGATCAAGTTGTATCACCCTTTTCCTAAAACAAGTAATCAAATTAGAACTGCCAGATGTTGCACGCGAGACTGAGAATGCTTACCGGCTTCTACAATAGCTGGTTTATTACTAGAGCAGACAGACAGCACCTTCAGTACTCGGCTTGTGGTCCACAGTAGTTTCTCGTAAGTGTAGGTCCTCATTATATTTACTAAAGCTTGAGGTCCACCACTAGCCAGAATGATCAGCTAGAAAGACATGTATATACTGTTAATCACAAAATTGTCATCATATGCCCAAGAAAACAACCAACGTATTTTTATTATACAAGCATGTCAGCCAGCTTTGCCACTGATCTAAATGTATTCCCAGACCCCATTATCCAGATCCCCACACCGGGGCCCCATTTACCCCCTCCTTCTACAGGATTCCACTCAAATTCAGGCATCCCAATACTCCCAAGAATAGATCAACTCTGCCCCAATTTTCTTCCTCCCACACTGATCAGAACAAAACAAAACAACAGAAACCACGCTGGTGTGCGACAGTAATGCCCGGATATTATTGTTGTATCAAAGCGGAGTTGTTAAAAATGTGAACCAGAATGGGCACTTAAAACTCCTAATCTTTTGGCTCTTGGCTGTTTTCACCTTAAAATGAGGTCTCATCAAATAAGCATTCCTTCTTGCCCTTTACTTCCCTCCGTATTCCCACCTCCAAACTATCCTGATTTTCTAAACACAAATCTCATCAGCTCATACCTTGCTAAAACTGACTGCATTTAGTCATTACTCTTTTAACATATTCTACAAGGTCCTGCAGGACCTGCCCTGCTGAGCTCAATAATCTCAACTCAAACCTTTCCTCTTCTTTACTATTGTTTCTAAGTTTATTTATTTTAAGGGACAGAGAAGAGAGCGAGCACATTCAAGTGGGAGATGGGCAGAGAGAGAGAGACAATCCCAAGCAGGCCCCGCGCTGTCAGCACAGAGCCCAACTCGGGGCTCAATCTCACGAACTAGGAGATCATGACCTGAGACGAAATCTAGACTCAGACGCTTAACCAACTGAGCCACTTGGGTACCCCTTCTTTATTCTTTGTATCTCTTGAATTTCCCAAACTCATCACTTTTCTCCCTCTGTAGGGCTTTCAAAGGTGCCATTTCCTCTAATCTTCACCTAGTCGATCTCTCCTCACCCTTAAGACCTGAACACAACCTATCACTTCCTCCAACAGGTCTCCCTGAACTTTCAAAACAGGGTTTGGTTCACATATATGCTCTCATTGCTCCTCTTAAATAGTAATTATATCATTTCAGTGCCTATCTCCCACCTGAGAATGAAAGTTCTGAGAGGAGTTTGCCCACTATATCCCCAACACCTAGCTTGATACATACAAACGTTTATAGAAAAAAAGATGTCCAACTTTTTTTAAGGATACACACAAAGGGTGAGGCATACAAAGAATTTGCTAGAGTCCACAGAAGGACATGACATTGGGGTTCCCAATGCTCCATGACAACCACATTCAGAAAAATTCTTTTACCTTGCTTTCTTGGTTGCCGTAAGCTAAAATCTGAAGGCAGTCTGTCGTAATAGCCAAGAATTTAACATTTGTTTTGTTGAGCAAGGCAACCATTTTCTGCAGCCCACCAGCTAAACGCACTGCCATTTTAGCTCCTTCTTGATGCAATAAAAGGTTGTGGAGAGTTGTAATGGCATAAAATAATACAGAATCCACTGGTGACCTGGGAAGAAGAAAAAAGCCACATCAGAAATGCAGTGATGGCACTCTTCTCCTTCTTAGCTGTGAGCCTTCTGACCATGTTTTCTTACCCAAGCATCTTCACCAGGGCGGGAATGCCCCCAGACTTAAAGATGGCCAGCAAGCCCTCACGATGATGAGAAAGATTGTGCAAGGTGCCAGCAGTACAGCGAGCTGTCTCCACGTCGTTCGTATTCTGCATGGTGCGTACGATGGCAGACACCATCTGAGGAGAACGCATGATGGCGTGTCTGGAAGCTTCCTTTTTCGAAAGCTGATGGACCATAACTGCAGCCTTATTAACCACCACCTATAACGTACGGGAATTAAGAGACGTCATTGGTTTTCAATACTGATACTGGATGGCTATTTTGAGGCTCCTTCCTGGAGAGTTTCCTTCAAAGCAGATCGCGAGCCAGCCTTGTCATTACTGACCTGGTCCTCATCGTTTAGCAGTTTTGTCAGTTCGGGGATTGCACGTGTGGCAAGTTCGGCATCATCTTGATAGTTAATCAAATTTACAACTGCGTGTTTCAGCATCTGTGATGGTTCAGCCAAACGCTGGACGTTAGTAGGGTGAGCAGCATCGAATTGTGTGGATGGGATCTGCATGCCCTCGTCTAAAGTCTCAGGGAACATAGCAGCTCGCACTCTCTGAGCTCGCGTCATCGCATACTGACCATCGATATCTGGAAAAGGTAAATTCAACACCCGTTATTCCCAATTCAGCATTGTGCTGAACACGTGCTACACCAAATGTATTACCGAAACGTTACCTAAAGGTAACACTGCCACCACCCCCCTTTCTTGACACCACTTAAACTGTTACACACCAACGTCTGTAAGAAGAATTCTCAAAACTGCATTCTGACTTTCAGTAAGGCAGTAATGTAACACCCTTACCAGCCACTTGTTCTTGAGTGAAGGACTGAGAAAACCCCTGTTCCCACTCGTACAGGACTTGGGTGGTATCCACATCCTCTTCCTCAGGATTGCCTTTACCACTCAGAGAAGGGGCTGTGGTGGTGGCGCCAGAATGGATTCCAGAGTCCAGGTAAGACTGTTGCTGCCAGTGACTGACAGCTGCTTTTCTGTCTGGCTCCATGGCCATGTCCAGTTCCATCAGATCAGCTAGAAAAATCCAACAGCATTCGCATTACTGCCAAGGAAATGTTATCTTCATTAAAAGATCTGGGATACAACCCACTGAAATATTGTTAGAAATAGTCAAATGTGGAAGACAGCCAAGAATAACAATGATAGCCAGGATTAGCTCAGTGAGGAAATATCTACACTCTTAGGGAACCACCTAACAGTTACTCACTGAATTAGTGGAAGAATGGTACTGCATCCAGGCTCCAGAAGCAGTCATCCAGACTAGATTCCTGCTGGTGGCTTGTTTGCTATTTCACCAAGCCATTAGGAGGAGTGAGCAGAAAATGGAGCAAAAGGTAGCCTGACAAGTAAGCAGGGAGAGAGTAAAGCAGGGGGATCTGAGCCAGACTGGGTTAATGGCAATGAAGCAGAGCCCCAATTCAGTAACTAAAGACTTGTGATACAAACCTTGGGTAGCCATTGCCCACACAGGATTTTCAAAACCGGTGTATGGTGTGCTTCAGATACCCTAAAAGAGTTAATCAAGTCATTAGGATTTAAAATTTGCTTGT
The DNA here is from genome assembly GCF_024362965.1 of Panthera pardus. Taxonomy (NCBI): domain Eukaryota; kingdom Metazoa; phylum Chordata; class Mammalia; order Carnivora; family Felidae; genus Panthera; species Panthera pardus. The sequence continues at coordinate 148,839,673 of NW_026526721.1, forward strand.
TTTTAACATTTTTAAGCCACTACGATGGGCTGATAAATATTACGGACCACATCCATAAATAGCCGCAACCCCTTTTACCATGTGATCGTGAAACCCAAACCCCACGGTCTCCTCTATACACCTCAACCACAGCTCCATCATTGTTGAAAACTCCAAGTAAAAACTCCTCTTTAACAAGCACCTCTTTTTAAGTAGGAATACAAATTATAGTTATTCAGGATGTCAAAAAGCACAATTATTGATGCGGATGAAGAAAATTTATAGTGAAAGCCAAGGTGGGGGAAAAAAAAGTATTCAAAATCAATTCCTCCTTGAGTTCCCAAAAGCGTTCTCCCTTTTTAACTTCTTTCGCTGAAAAACTCATAGGTCTTTTTGGACAGTGGTTTTAAAAAAGACCAAATTTTCATTAAATGGTTTTTCTTTACTGATACAATACAATGCCATATAAAATACCTTTATAAAGCAAATGGATCAGAACACTGGATTTTAGATCTTTTACTAAGAAGTAAAATTACTTTTCAAATGAAAGTTTGCAACACAAAAAGAATCTTTTTAGTATATTTTTTCTAGTTCAAATTTATAGCAATGATGTATTATAAACAGAAGTATTACTCACTGGAGTAATGTTTTATCAGTATGAAAAACTTAATCATATACATAAAAATCTTAGCATCTTTGTATTTTGGCTTTACTGTGTAACATTCAGGAAAACACTGAATCACATAGGAAACGAATTGCAAATGAGAACCGTTTGAAGGCTCATGGCCACTAGATATTCCTAATAACAAAACTTCCTTTATTACACAGTATTCCCCTAAACAAGTTTATCTTGCACTACAAATTAACATAATGGTTTACCAACACGTAAAGATATGGACTAAAATATTTACGTGTGAACTGTGTATTCTATTCACCGTAAAACAGAGTTTAAATATGTTTAATGAAAGTTGGAAACTACAGTCTAAAGTCCTATTTGCTCTATGTAAAGGAAGCATATGTTAATTGTTCCTAAAATTGCTCTTCCAGTACTAGATTTTTATAACCACAAAGGTCACTTGACACGTAAAGATGACAAGAGCTGTGGATACAACTGTTTTAGTTTCACGGTAGAAACAACTGACAATCTTTGTACAAGGCAAAATGAAGGACAGAAAATGAAGGTGATTCCTGTCAATACGAAATCTTTTAAGATACTAAGCAGGATTATGTGTGTTCAATGTTTTGATTCAATAGGACTAGAGTGGGGCATAGAAACCTGAATTTTTAATGAATATTCTAGGATGCACAAGCGATCTACAGACCACACTGAGAAATACCCAAGGTTTCTGTTCACTGATGCTGTGTTTTAGCTTACATTTTTCCACCTCTCTGGAAACTGAGTTCTCCACTCCAGTTTCCAGTTTATTTCCGGGAAAGGCAACTTAAAACAAGTTCTACATTGGACTCTTCCTTTGGCCAATGCCACAGGGCTCAGAAACCAACTAGTCACTATAATACACATACAAAATATGTGTAAATCAGCTGTATAGTTACTGGTAAGGCTTCTGGTCCAACAAAAAGCTACTACCAGTAGTTAAGTTTTTGGCAAGTCAAAAGTTATTCACAGATTTTTGACTGTGTAGGGGGTCGGTGTTGTTCAACGTTCAAGTGTACATGGCTTCAAGGAAAAAAATATTTACAGTATTGTTTCCTTGTTGTTGATGCAAAGGCAAAATATTTAGCCATGTTATTGTGTAAAATCTGTTTATATGGGATGACCTGTAGTTTGACCACAATTTATAATGATTTTATGGACAAAGCAAGTTCATACTCCAAACTTACAATATCTATTTGTATGTTGAGGATTCCTCAATACTATTATTTTTATATACTTTAAAATTTATGCAGCATACGTAACAGTGAGTCTACAATCCTACGTCGTAAAGGAGGCCAAGTATCAATCCAGCAGGTTGAGAAGTAAAAAATAGGAATGAAAATGGCGATCTACATAAGCAACAGTATATATCAACTCGCCTCCTACATTACACTGCAGACGAATCCAAATTTACCAAAACTATGAGAACTATTCACTAAAGAAACTGAATATACTGTCCAAAGAGATCTAGGCCAGAGTCCTGCCCAAAAGGAAAGCCTTCCTCATTCTTCCTCTGGACAGAACTTTCAGCCCAAGGATTGGCTCCCTCCACTACACCCTGTCAATCATTAGGGGTCCAATCCTAAAGCTCCCAATCAACCAAAGCTTACCAAACACATCTGGAAAGCCTTCAAGAGCAAAGGAAAAAGTTCAAGAAAGAAGTAACAGAAAAAACGCGGACTCCAGAGAAACACAGGATTTTAAAATAGGGGTAAGGGTGGGGAGAAGGAAACAGAATGTTTCAATTTACTACCCTCATAAAGATTGGAGATAATAAATTAAAAGCTCACTAGGTAACCAAAGTTGAGAAAAACTCCTAGAACATAAAGGAGAAAGATATTCAAAATACAAAATAGAAGAAACAAGATGATCATCTAGGGGATCAGAGCGCCAACTAATAGGCATTTCAAAAAGAATTAGGAGAAACAAAAATGGGGAAAAGCCCATTAATACCAACTCAAGATAAAGGGAGGATAATGCTAACAAGTTACGAAGTACTAGAAGTCCCAAATGCAGTGATCACAAACTACAGAATACATTAGGATGCTCTGTGTCCTGCCAGCTTCATCCCCACCGAGTGGTACCTTGACAAAGAAAGAGGGTTGCCAGGATCGCCAATTTATCCAGTTTAGTGAGGTAATGGACGCATGCACCCTTTTATTTTTTCTTTTTGTTAAACATATATTCTTTCCAGTTATATAATTTGTAAAGAATACCTCAAGATTTATCTTGCTACTTCTGATTTAAAATCTGTAAAGATTTAGAAAAAAATATACACTCTTTATATACAATAATTTCTATCTAGGTGAAAAGTTCATTCTGATCCATATCTTATCCAAAGTGTTACTATGAGTAATTTTTCCTTCAACTTTTTTAATAGGACTACTTAAGCATTCTAGGTTTTTCTTTTTTATTAGGAAAATTTTCAAATATGCAGGAAAGTAGACACAACCGTATAATGAACACCCACATTACCTATACGTAACAACTGTTAACATCAGGCAGTATTTGTGCCCACCCACAGAATAATTTTAAAGTAAACTATATACATTATTATTACTAGTAGTAGTTCATCAGGTGGCTATGAAAAGTAAGGATATTTTCTTGCACACCAAAACATTACTATAGAAGATTAGCCTTACTGGCTGCTACTCCAGTTCACAATGAGTGAATTGGAGCCTCTACTTCACCCTGTGTACTTTAATGGCCTTCTGTCAAAGTCGATGTGAGAATTCTGGACATGATATAGGTCTCACGCTGAAGTTTACTTCTCCAGTTCCTATTAGGACAAATTATCTTAATTACCCTAGAGTTCATAAAATTTGAGTATTACTAACTAGGAGTAACTTTGCTATATAAAAATAAAGCAGATCTATTATAAAACCAGTTTTATACTGGCCATTCATGCTAACAATTCACTTTCCAATAACCTGTACTAAAAGAACAAAAACCAGTCACTTACTCTGTTTTAAAGTAAGAAAACCCAACTCTATTTCAGGAGCATGATAAACTTATTAAAAAAAATCCTCAAGGATTAAAACCATTTCTAAGTAAAATGTGTTTTGTAAATCTAAAAGCACATACATACGCATTTTTCTTGTCACTACTAATATCTTGCCATTCACAAAATTTATACTCTCCTCAAATCTTCTGTTTAGGCACTTTTCATTTATCACTAGTTTTTTTTTTTTTTTTTTTTTAACATTTATTTATTTTTGACAGAAAGAGAGCGTGAGCAGGAGAGGGGCCGAGAGAGGGAGACACAGAATCTGAAGCAGGTTCCAGGCTCTGAGCTGTCAGCACACAGCCCGGCGCAGGGCTTGAACCCACAAGCGGTTGAGATCATGACCAGAGCTGAAGTTGGACACTTAACCCACTGAGCCACCCAGGCGCCCCTTATCACTAACAGTTTTAAATCACAACTCAATCTAGTTACTTTTCTACTTTTACTCCTCAGCTGTGTCTGTGTATATTCTGAGAGGAGTCTTCCTACACTGGTCAATAAAATATAAATACCTAGTGACACTTTTGCTCCTCCAAAATTCCTAATATTGATGCCCTTGCTATTACTTTAAATACATAGGTGTAAAATGGCTATTGGAAGAAATATGAACTGGGAAAAATTAGGACACTTCCCAAATGATTGCTTTCCTTCCTTCATTTTATGGTCTTCTCTATCTTCTACCCTACCTATAAAGTAATATATGCTTAGTGTAAAATATTTTTCTTTGTCGTTCCCACAATTAATGACATTTTGGTATATTCGGTATTTTATTAAATTTACTATTAAGTATGCTTTTATTATAAAAATATAAATATCAGAAGCGTGTGGGTGGCTCAGTCAGTTAAGCATCTGATTCTTGATTTCAGCTCAGGTCATTATCTCACGGTTCATGGGATCGAGCCCCACGCACCGGGCTCTGTGTTGACAGAGCAGAATCTGTGTGAGATTCTCTCTCCCTCTCTTCCCCTTCCTCCTGCCCCCCATAAACTTTAAAAAGGTATACACACACACACACACACACACATATAAATCAATTTCTTATTCCTTACTGTAGACACTGTGTATGTATACATATGCATGTATATATAGAAATCAACTCCTTATTCTTTATTGTAGATGCCTAAAAGTGTTTTCATTTGTATCATATATCTGTACTATAATTAGCCAAATCTCCCATTCTTGAATAGTTTGTCCTCCCCCATTTAGTTTGCTGCTCAAACAATGCTGAACAAACACGTTTGCATATAAATAATTCTCTTTAGCTTCTTCCACTTCCCTTCCACATGAGGACTGCTAAAAGGGTAAAAACTTTTAGGGCCTCTGATACACAGCTCCAAAAGACTGATGGAGCACAAACTGATACAATTTTCAGAGAAGGCCCCGTATGAGAGGCCAGGCCAGCCTACCGGTGGAGCAGCATCAACTGTTACCTCAGGACATCCTGTAGCAGCTATGTCCTCCCATGTAATATACACATTACCCCACCCTGTAAGTTTCTCGAAATTCTGAGATTAAATACTCAAAAAAAACCTTTTTTTGCCACGTGTACAGCCTTCTTGGCTTGCCAGATTCTTTAAAAAATTTTTTTTAATTTTGAGAGAGAGAGAGAGAGAGAGACAGAGAGACAGAGAGAGACAGAGAGAGAGAGAGAGAGAGAGAGAGAGAGAGAGATAGAGAATCCCAAGCATGCTCCACACTGTCAGCACAGAGTCCAATGCAGGCCTCAAACTCACAAACCACAAGACTATGACCTGAACCAAAATCAAGAGTTAGATGCTCAGTCAACTGAGCCACTCATGTGCCCCTTGCCAGATTCTAGAGGTAGTCCTTTTATATTTTCATAGGGTACATGTATATGTTATATATAAGAAGTTCCTTGAATAATCACTGATACAGCATATTTAGGCCTATCATGTGTGTCTGAGAATATGATTTCACTACTTAAAATAATGTGATAATGGTAATATCCTTTACACTTATGATATATCCTTACTGTCACCAATGAGTACCTTCATACATCATCTCTGGTCAGTAACATAATCCTAAAATAGTCTTGATACTCCAGAGAAAAAAAAAAAGAATGTTTTAAAACAACCTTTTACTTTATTCACTCTAAGGTCAAGTCACTACAAAAAGCAGATGATTTTTCTTCAGCCTACAGTACTCTAAGCAACTGAAAACACTGATATTTTAAAACACAGTTATTTCAAAGTACACAATAAACAGGCTTTATCTATCTACACAGGCACGTTTTTATAATTTCCAAATATAATTTTATGCTAGCTAAGTTAAACAAAATGTTTAATACTGTTTATGTGGTAAAAGTACAAAGATTACATGCCAGCTTCTAAACACCTGGGCACAAAGGGAATCAAGAAAGAAGGGTATTAAAGATGGCTTCATCTCTTTGGCATTTTTTTAAGATAAAATAAATACAGCAAAATTACATACACCTCTTAATATCTAGGCCACCCATGAGTGCATGGCTGTTTGTTACATTATTCTCTATACTGTGCGTAGCAAGAATAATTGACCGAAAATAAGGAAATAGTTCTATATCAGCATCTCAGGTAAAGTAATTTAAACCCCAAATGTGATTTTAAAATATAAGAAAATCTTTGTACCTTTTCAAACAATTAAAATGGAACTATCCATAAAAGACACAAATATTTCATGTACACTTCTGTCAAACCAGCTAAACCTTACAACTCAAGTACCAAAAGTGAGGATAAAATACTCCCGTCTCCTTGAAGAGGCAGCAGTCACAGTAGCTCAACAGGCCACAAATCTATTTCAGAGGCTAGAGACTGCAACTATGTGGGAGGATCTGTTTCCACTACATCTTGAAACTGAAAATCCTGTTCCTCTTAAGTTCATAAAATGATGATTAGCGAAATCCTTTTAAACCGAGGACATTCTTTGTTAACATTCTAGAGACACTTTTACAACTCTTTTAAGTTACACAGTGATAATACTGCACAGAAAACAGTTCACGGTTAAACTGAATTGTTAATAAAAAGTGACCATTATGTACAAACTACTTTCCTATGTACAAATAGGTTAGAAAATCATAATCACAAAAAGATCTCATGCATAAAAGCAACAATAAAAACAAAGTACATACAAGATTAAATGTAATTATTTTTTTCTTGGCTGGAAAATCGTTTTGTACTATATAAAGATATTGTTGGTTTTCTCTTAGTTAAGGCTAGCTAATATCCTTGGTACACAGAGAACTAAAGACAAATCAATAAAAAAAACATCAGGGAAAGGGCAGAAACCATCATTTCAAAGGAAAAATACAAAGTAAGCAATAAATACACACAAAAGAATTTAAACTCATTTATTTTTTGCATATCAGCCCAGCAGATTTAAAAGATTAATAATATCGACTGCTAAGACGATACAGTTGACCCTTGAACAAGGATTCGAAATGCACGGCTGCACTTGTACGTGATTTTTCTTTCATCATGATTAAGTGTACTCTTTAATCCCCATCCCTAATTTCAACCCCACGCACGCACCTCCCTTTGGTAGCCATCAGTTTGTTCTTTATAGTTGAGTCTGTTTCTTTTTCTTGTTTTAATATAATTTATTGTCAAATTGGTTTCCATACAACACCCAGTGCTGATCCCAACAAGTGCCCTCCTCAATGCCCATCACCCACTTTCTCCTCTCCCCCACCTCCCATTCAACCCTCAGTTTGTTCTCAGTTAAGAGTGTTTCTTGTTTTGCCTCTCTTTTTTCCTTTGCTCATGTTTTGCTTTTTAAATTCCATATGAGTGGAATCATATGTTACTTGTCTTCGACAGATTTATTTCACTTAACATCATGCTGTCTAGCTCTGTTCATGTTGTTGCAAATGGCAAGACTTCATTCCTTGTTATGGTTAAATAATATTCCACTGTGTGTGTGTGTGTGTGTGTGTGTGTGTGTGTGTGTGTGTGTGTGTGTGTACTTTTGGCCCCCTCACCATCTTTTTTTTTCCAAACACACACTAGAGTGAACTCTGAAAAGCCTAAATCATAGTACATGCACCTATAGTGGCTTCCTAGTGCACTTTGGATTTTATTCTATATCCTTATGGATCTGACATAAATATAGATGTATAGGTATAGGTATAGGTATAGATACATACGCACAACCCACTATCTCTTCTTTATCCATTCATCTATCGATGGACACTTAGGCTGCTTCCATACTTTAGGTATTGTAAATAATGCTGCAATAAACGTAAGGGTGCATGTATCTTTTCAAATTAGTGTTTCTGTATTCTTTGGGTACAGATCCAGTAGTGGAATTACTGGATCACAGGGTAATTCTACTTCAAATCTTTTGAGAAACCTCCATACTGTTTCCCACAGTGGCTGCACCAATTTGCATTCCCACCAACAGTGTAAGAGGGTTCCTTTTTCTCCACATCCTGGTCAACACTTGTTTCTTGTATACATTGGGTTTTGTTTTTTTATAGTACAGTACTATAATAAATGTATTTTCCCTTATGATTTTAACATTTTCTTTTCTCTAGCTTACTTTATGGTACGGATACAGTACTTAATACATACAACACACACACAAAAATGTTTTAATCCTGTTTATGCTATTGCTAAGGCTTTTTTCTCTATCAACAGTAGGCTACTAGCCATTAAGTTTTGGAGGAGTCAAAGTTTTATGCAGACTTTGGACTACATGGGAACTGGTGCCCCTAATCCCCACATTATTCAAGAATCAACTGTAGTTAAACTACCAGAAACTTTTTGGAGGGTAGGTTGGCACTACCCATTAAATATGTGTAAATACCCTCTGACTTTAAAATTCCATTTTTATAATAGAAACATAATTTGTAGCAATATTCACAGAAGAATGCCAAGAGGTCTGCACAATGAAGCATTCATAGAAAAAAACTGGAAATTACCCAAATGCTCAACAAGGCAATGAATGAACAATAATTTATACACTCGCCGAACAAACATGTAACACCTTTCATGTTACTGGCATTGCAGTAAGAGTGAATACCAGAGTCTGAGACTCAAGCTCGTACATCCAGTAAAGCTTGGATTCTGCTACTAGAAAGTTAAGCAATAAAAACAAAACAATTTAAAGAGAACTTCTGTGAAAGAAATAAACAAGGTGAGAAGAGAGTGAATGGTGGAGAAGGGCTATTCTAGGTAAGCATGGGATGACAGGAACCTTTGAGCAGAGGAGGAGGAACCAGCCAGCTTAAGATGGGGCAGAACACTTCATGCAGAAAAAAAGTGGAAAGGAAGGTATGAGCTGTTTGGTAAAGGTACTAAAAAGTCACCAGTGTAACAAGAAATCAGGGAACTATGAAAAGAGAAAGGACCAGATCAACAAGGATATAGAATAAAATCCAAAGTGCACTAGGAAGCCACTAGAGGTACACATGTACTATGATGTAGTCTTTTCAGAGTTCATTCTAAGTGTGTGTATGGAAAAAAAGATGGTGAGAGGCCAAAAGAAAAGCAGGGACACCAATAAGGAAGCTACTGTAAGTGGTAAATCATCCAGGTGAGATGCAGTAGTGGATAACTATGTAGCCTTTAAAATGAATGAAAAAAGACACAGAAAAAACCCCCACATATCTAATATGCAAAGCATTTGCACATTTTACGACATTTTTGCATACATTCCCAGAATTAAATGCATGTAAAAAATACATTCGTATCTGGGGCACCTGGGTAGCTCAGTCAGTTAAGCATCTGACTTCCACATAGGTCATGATCTCACAGCTTGTGAGTTTGAGTCCCGCATGGGCTCAGAGCCTGGAGCCTGCTTCAGATTCTCTCTCTCTCTCTCTCTCTCTCTCTCTCTCTCTCTCTCTCTCTCTGTCTTCCCCGCTCATACTGTCTCTCTCTCAAAAATAAACATTAAAAAAATTTTTTTAAATACATTAGTATTAGAAATGATACTTTTCCACAGTGCCTGGGTGACTCAGTCGGTTGAGCGTCCTATTTCAGCTCATGGATTTTGTGAGATGGAGCCCTGAATCAGGCTCTTCACGGACTCTCCCTCCCTCCCTCCCTCTCTGTCCCTCCTCTGCTCCCGTGCACGTGCGCGCACACGTACTCTCTCTCTTTCAAAATAAATAAGCTTTAAAATAATTATACGTCTCCAAGAAAATAAATCATTTAGCCCCAATGTGTGTTAACCAGTGATACACAGCATTAAGGAAATGTTTCTAAGCATAAAAGCTAAGTGGCCCATAAAATAGACTTTCTGCAAAGGAAAGATGGTAACTTCTCAGCAACCATTTAGTACCTCAAGGCAAGAACAAATTGCTTTAAAAAAAAAAAAGGACATATTCTTTGGATAATAATGTTTTCCAAACGCAAGGAGATCAAACTCACTGCAGTTTTTAAATACTTAGACAAATAACATTTTATTTAATTATATCAATAGTTTTCCTATTTTTTAGTAATTTCATAGAGATTTTCATTCATTTCTTGTTCTACTAAAGTGGTACTATTCTAAGAATCAACTGCATCACAACATAATGTGCCAAGTTTAGTGGACTTATTTTAAATAATACATTTTACAGCATAATTTGAGGATGCAGCCTCGTAATATCAGGTAAACATCTAATTTTGCCCTTGATGTATTTAACAATGTACCATCATTAAATGCTTAGTAACTTTAGTTCTGAGCCTAATGTTATTTCATTGAATTTTCCCAGCAACCTTGTAAGTAGACAACATTCCCCAAATTATTAGATTAAAAGTCTGACTAGCAGCCATTAATATGAGTATAGTTGCTCCGTTAAAATTGAAATCCAGGTCTTACATTTAAGCTCAGAGTCATGTGCCCTTTTAATCAAATCACATATCCCACTCGCACCCCAAAGTTAAAGACAATTAGTATTTAACAATGTTACAGATCAATTCAAGAGAAAGGTTAACAAAAAGAACTATATTCTTTGAACAGCGACTACAGAAAAAGATCAATCTAAGATGTGAATCACTATATACTTCATACTTTGACTATGTGCCTAGCCAGACAGCACTACTGCTGACAAGAAAATGCAATCAAACACACGAGTATATCATGCCAAGGAGATGGAAGAGTTATTTCGAGAGAGTTTCTACATGTTGATCTCTAGGCTCTGACTATAGGAAGAATTAATGGCAGGAAGTCAATGACTTCTAGGAGTAATTTATTTAATGCAATGCTTTCTAGCCCTCAGCAATAACCTTCCTCTTTTTCACTTGTAGGAGTCTCCCTTTTCCACCATACCAGCACACAGACCTTTAAAAAATAAGAAAAAAAGTTCAATGTGTGAACCCTGTGAGGGCTGGGGCCCTTTAGTTTCACACTGTATCCAAAGTGCTTAGCATGTAATAAGCTTTTAGGTATTTGGCAGACTAAATGTGCCAATAAGAAAGATGTTCAAAAACTAGACAGTAGAATAAAATGTAATACAAAGGCTTAGATAGCCAACAAACAATTATGTATAACCTAGGAGACTTCTTAAATTCCTTTAGAAACATGAAATATTCATTTATGAAAGAACATATCTCATCTGAAACAGAGGTCAACAAACTTGTTCTGTAAAGGGCCAGACAGTAATTACTTTAGGCTTTGTGGGCCATAAGATGGGAGTACACCAAAATAAAAAGCTTTGCACAGCAAAGGAAACCATCAACAAAATGAAAAGGCAACATAATGAATGGAAGAAGGTACCTACCTGCAAATGATATACTGATAAAGGGTTAGCATCTTATACAACTCAACACCAAAACACCCAAACAATCCAATTAAAACTGGACAGAGGACCTGAATAAACATTTTTCAAAAGAAGACCTATAGATGGCCAAAAGACACATGAAAAGATGCTCAACACCACTAATCATCAGGGAAATGCAAATCAAAACCACAATGTGATATCACCTCACACAACTCAGAATGGCTAATATCAAAATGACAAGAAGTAACAAGAGCTAGCAAGGATGTGAAGAAAAGAAAATCCTTGTGCACTGTCAGTGAGAGTGGAAATTGGTGGAACCACTGTAGAAAAACAGTATGGAGGTTCCTCAAAAAATGAAAAAGAGAAATACTATATGATCCAGTAACTCCACAACTAGGTGTGTACCCAAAAAAAACCAAAAACACTAATTGGAAAAGATATATGCACCCCATGTTTACTGCAGCATTATTTATAATAGCCAAGATATGGAAGCAACCTAAATGTTCATCCACAGATGAATGGATAAAGAAGACGTGGTATACATATACACAATGGGATACCACTCAGCCACAAAAAAAAAAAAAAAAAGGAATCTTGCCATTCATGACAACATGGATGGCCCTAGAGGGTATTATTATGTTAAGCGAAGTCAGATAAAGAAAAATAAATACCATATGATTGCACTTGTATGTGGAATCTAAAAAAAAAAATAGGAACAAAAAGCCAGAAAGACTCATAAATACAGAGAACTAGTGGTTGCCACAGTGAAGAGGTGGGGGAATGGGTGAAATAGGTGAAGGGGATTCAGAGGTACAAACTCCCAGTCATAAGACAAATACGTCACAGAGATGAAAAGTATGACATTGGGAACACAGTCAATAATATTGTAATAGCGTTGTATAGTGATAAGTGGCAACTGTTTATCACGATGAGCAGTGAAATCACTACGTGGTACACATGAAATTAATACAACACTGTGTGTCAACAACAATAAAAATTAAAATAAAAAACTTTGTCACAGCTACTCAATTCTCTTGTGTGAAAGCAACCACAGACAATATACACATGAACAAGCATGGCTGTACTTCAATAAAACTTTACTCCTGGAAATTGCAAATTTGCTATTTCCCATAATTTCACATGTCAAGAGATCTTATCCTTGACTTTTTAATCAGTCATTAAAAAACATAAAACGTATTCTTAGTTCTCAGGCCATACAGAAACAGGTGGAGGACAGAAGTTGACCATCCCCTCATTTATTTATTACCTACTTTCACTGGCAACAAACCAAAGGCAAGTGAGTTTACATTTTAATTAAGTACATTAAACCTAAATGTGAAGACCCATAACAGAAAGGGTTTTTAAGTGAGTTAACAGGTTACTTGAGAGGTCACACACAGTTTTTGCCTGTATCTTCAGAAACAGGTTGTGTAAAAAACAAAACTGGACCAAATGACATATGAAAGCCACAACAAGACCATTTATTTGGGAAAACCAATTCAGGCCATTAAGACTGGGTATGGACTAAACCAGAATTAAGCCTCAATATATGCATACCTTTAAAAATCTTTTTTTACTATAAAGATCTCCAACTTTGTTTGAAGGACCCTTTAAACTGACTACCAGATCCTTCCAATGGTTCTTACCTGGAAATTTAAAAAACAAGAGGACTCTGCTCCATCCCCATGGTTCTCTATCCCAGTAGAACTGGGATAGAACCCTGGCATTGCAATTTTTAATTTGTTTAAAGCGTCATACATGTTGCTGACACTGATACCCCCAAAGAAGGGCTACAGCTATAGACAAATAATATGATCCAATTCTATTATATATAACATGCTGTTACATGCATAACAATGTTATATATATAATGTTTTATATATATAACATTAGTCAGTAACTCAAATTAAATTAAAACAAATGTGACTCCACAGAGTAACCCCAGGACCAGCTCTTAAAGAAGCATCTATTCATTAAGACACTACAGATTCTAATTACTTAATCTTTTAGCAGCCTTCAAGACCCCACCATACATGTTAAGTTTATGTTACTCTCTCAAACAGAAGGACATTTTTGCTGCCTTTGACAGCTTTACCATAGTAAAAAGTTTCATAATCATGAGGCTCTCTTATATTTAGAAAGAATAGCAGAATATTACAAAAGGTAGAGTGAGCTAGAAAGCTTTTATTTTCAAAATGTGACTACTTTCATTATCTCAATACAAAAAACCTTCAAGGAATAATAGCTCTAAATCTGTTCGAAGTCCAAAAATACACCAGTAAATGAGTCATAACCTGGAGGTATATATCAATGTCTCATTGGCATATTGTTTTTTGTTTTCTCAATTTGCCAATTTGTTAATCAACATTTTGTTTCACAAGTTTTCCCACAATTCCTTCATTTACTCAACAGTTCAAGGACATAGCAATACCAAGGGCGTGAATACAACGTATGCATAGATTTCATTTATTGAGTGCTGGATGCATAGGGGCACTTGTACCCCAATGTTTATAGCAGCACTCTCAACAATAGCCAAATTATGGAAAGAGACTTAATGTCCATCAACTGATGAGTGGATAAAGAAATTGTGGTTTATATGCACAATGAAATACTACGTGGCAATGAGAAAGAATGAAATATGGCCTTTTGTAGCAACGTGGATGGAAATGGAGAGTGTTATGCTAAGTGAAATAAGTCATACAGAGAAAGACAGATACCACATGTTTTTACTCTTATGTGGATCCTGAGAAACTTAACAGAAGACCATGGGTGAGGGGAAGGAAAAAAAAAAAAAAAAAAAAAAAAAAGGTTAGAGAGGGAGGGAGCCAAAACATAAGAGACTCTTAAAAACTGAGAACTGAGGGTTGATGGGTGGTGGGAGGGAGAGAAGGGTGGGTGATGGACATTGAGGAGGGCACCTGTTGGGATGAGCACTGGGTGTTATATGGAAACCAATTTGACAAAAAATTTCGTATTAAAAAAAAAAGATTTATTCAACAAATTTATTCAACAAATTTTTATGTAACTGCTACTCGCGAGGACGTGTAATAGATTCTGGGTATACAGTGGCAATTAAAGCAGATATGGTCCTTGCATCCTTGACCGGAAGGGAGACAATAAGTGAATGAACAATTACAAAGAGTGAGAAGTGTATATAACTAAGTCACAAGTGGAAGAAGGGAGTAGAATGACACAAGGACAAATGGAAGGTTTTAGAGTGGACAAAGCCTTCTTGAAGGTAATTTTCAAGCTGAGACTTGAAGAAGGATGCAAAAGAGCCAGCATGTAAGGAACAGAGCAGAAACATTCCAGAAACAAGAAATAACATGTACAGAAGCCCAGAGTCATGAAGACCCGATCACTTTAAGAACTAAACCTTGAGACCAGAGTGGTTCAATTATAGTGGGAAAGAGTGGATGCAATGAGATGAGGCTGAAAATAGCCAGACTGTGTAGGGCTGTCTAGCCTTCGGTTAAGGAATGCATTTCTTTTTCCTAAGTGCCACTGAAAGTCCACGAAAGGTCATAAGCTGGTTCATAACAAGATCTCATGGAGTTTTTAAAGCTGGTTTTGGTTATATGGGAAAACAACTGAAAGAGAACAAGAAATAAAAAAGGGAACCTGTAAAGAAACCATAGCAAATAGTCCAGGTAATAGATGGTGGCAGCTTAAGCTCAGATCGTAGCACTAAGCACAAAAATAGCTACACTGGAGAAATACTTTGGAGGTAGAAACAACAGACTGTTGATGGACTAGTTCTAATAAATGAGAGGAATTAAAGTAGGATAAGTGGAATTAAAGAAGAGTCCTACAGGGGCGCCTGGGTGGCTCAGTCGGTTGGGCGGCCGACTTCAGCTCAGGTCACGATCTCGCGGTGAGTTCGAGCCCCGCGTCGGGCTCTGTGCTGACAGCTCGGAGCCTGGAACCTGTTTCAGATTCTGTGTCTCCCTCTCTCTCTGACCCTCCCCTGTTCATGCTCTGTCTCTCTCTGTCTCAAAAATAAACGTTAAAAAAAAAAAAAAAATTAAAAAAAAAAAAAGAAGAGTCCTACATATTTGGGTTGAGCAATTAAGTTGTGATACTAAGTTTAGTGCAATGTAGGAAAAAAGAGGAGAATGTTTCTAGAACTGCACTGTCCAATATGGTAGCCACTTGTTACATGCGGTTATTTACATTTACATTTACTTTCATAAAAAATTTAGTTTTTCATATTGCCATATTCAAATGCTCTAGAGCCACATGTAGCTGGTGGCTACCACACCGGGCAACATAGATGTAGAACATTTCCACCACCACAGAAAATTCTACTGGTGAGTAGAAGGAAGGTGTTACAGAAGGAAGAAAGAAATACATACATAATACCAAATGCTAGGTGGTCCGGCAAGACTAAAGCTAAAAAGTATCCACATGGTTGGTCAACATGAAGGTCCAATAGGACCTCAGCAGAGCATATTCGCTGGAATAATGAAAGCAGAGCATGAACTGGAATGGGAGATGAAAAGTGCAGACATGTCCATAGGGTATGGACACACCATGAAATAGAGCAGAGAAATAAATGGGGCATTAGCCGGAGGAAAACAAAGGGTGTCATTTCTAGAATATTCACGCAGCCAACACACCTTTCCTGTGCACCCGTAACTTCTAGACATTCTTCTGAGTACCAGAGATATAAAATCAGGACAAGATCAGGAGAGGAAGAAAGAACAAACAAGCAAACAATGTTATTTCAGAGTATAATTAAGTGCCCAAACCAAATAAAAGAATAGAATATGAGAAAATTAAAATGAGCGAACAGAAAAGACCTCAATGTAGAAGTGGTATCTAAACATGAGCCATAAATGACAAGAAGGAACCATCTCTGCAAATGTCTGGAATATACCTGTATGCTACTGGGAATGATCTAAATGAGATGATAAGATTCACTCAACACATATTTACTGATCATCTATTATGTAGTATGACTCTAGGCACTGGGAGGAAGAAAGCAGTGAAGGACACAGACAAAAATCCCTGTCTTTCTGGAGTTTACATTCTAGTAGGCTAAGAAAAAAGAAAACAAACAATCAAAAAAACCAAAATATTATGTTAGAGAGTGACAAGGGCTATGGAGAAACATAAAGCAAGAAAGGAGATAGGAAGATGGGGAAGGACTGTGATTTTAGACAGCATAGCAAGAAAAAGCCTGAAGGAGATCAGGAAGTGAGCCATGATATGGGATCATGCTTGACCAGTTGGAGGAAAAACATAACAGCCTGCACAGATAAAGAAGACAAAAGTAGTAAGTGATAAAGAGAGTGTAGACACAGAGGGATTTGTGCTTTTACTGAATGAGATGGTAAGCACCTGGAGGTTTCTGAACAGAAAAGTTACATATCTACTGCTTTGTAAGGGTTACCTCTGGCTCCTGTGTTGAAGATATATTTTAGAAGAACAAAGGTGTAAGTAGGGAGACCAGTTAGGAAGCCTTTGCAGTAACCCAGGCAAATGATTACAACGGTACTGCTATGGTAAGAAATGGTTAGATTTTGGATATTGTTAAAGGGAGAAAAGACAGGATTTACAGACAGGGTTTCCATACTGAGTGTTAGAGAAACAGGAGTCAAGAACAATATGGTTAGGGCTGCCTGGGAGGCTCAGTCAGTTAGGCGTGCGACTCCTGATTTCCGCTCACATCATGACCTCACCATTCATGGGTTCGAGCCCTGTGTTGCACTCTGCTTTGACGGCATGGAGCCTGCTGGCAGTTCTCTGTCTGTCTCTCTCTCAAAATAAACAAACACCAAAAAATGAAAAAGAACAATATGATTAGAAGTCTGAGTACCTGGCGCTCTCTCTCTCTCTCTCAAAAATAAAAATAAACATTAAAAAATCTTTTTTAAAGAAGTGGGGGGCGGGGGTCGCCTGGGTGGCTCAGTCGGTTGAGCATCCAACTATAGCTCAGGTCATGATCTCAGTTTGTGAGTTTGAGCCCCACATTAGGATCTGTGCTGACAGCTCAGAGCCTGGAACCTGCCTGCTTCGGATTCTGTATCTCCCTCTTTCTGCCCCTCCCCTGCTTGTGCGTGCATGCTTTCTCAAATATATATATATATATATTAAAAAAATTTAAAAAAAAAGAAAAGCCTGAGTTAACTGGAAAGATACAGTTCCATTCAGAAACAACTAAGAGAAGCAGCCATTAGGGGAAATTGAGAGCTCATTTCTAGAAAAGTTAAGTCTGTGATACTTCTTAGACACCCCAAAATTTTTTTTCAAAATAGCTGGGTATTAGAATCTAAAATTTAGGAGAGAAACCCAAGCTAGGGATATAAATTTGGAAGTCAGAAGCAAACAGATTAAATGCCATCTGTTTAAAGCTATGAGACTAGAGAGTGTATTTAAACAACAAAAAATAAGTCTTAAGACTAAACTCTCAGTCACATCAATAAAGAGATCAGAGAGAGAACAGAAAACCCAAAGGAGACTAAGAAGGAACCACCAGCAAGGCAGGAAGAAAACCTGCTAGCAGACATCGTAGCCTAGAAGCCAAAGAAAAAAGTGTTTCAAGCAACTGTGCCAAATGCTACTCATAGATTAAATGAGATGAGGACTGTTAATTTATAACATGGTGATTTCCTGGTATGGGTTCAAAAGAAAGGGAGAGTGAATAAAAGCAATTGTTTCAAGCTATTTTGTGTGGGTGATGGGTAAAAGGGGAGACAGGAAGAAAAAATTGTTTTAAAATGAGATAAGCAATATCATGTTTGTGTGCTCATGGGAAGAGCCAGCACAGAAGGAAAAACCAATGATGCAGGAGAAGGGAGACTGACAAGAGTAATAATATTCTTGAGACCAAGAAGGGAACGAGATCTAGTATACAAATGAACTCGTTGTCTTGGAACACTACGGTTCATCCAGTGATGGAGAAGGTAAAGCGCACAGTCACAGATACGGGAGCATGCAGGAATTTTTTAAATCATTCAATATGCTTAGTGAGATAGAAAGCAAGGGTATTAGATGAGGAAGAATAGGGGAGAAGGTGTTGGAATGTTAGAGGAAAAGAAAGATGCAATCATAAAAGAGAGCGAACTAACAGACTGGGGACCACTGGGGATGAAGCCAGGGAGAGACAAAGTTGTTGAAAGTGTATATAAGAAAGTGATTATGATTCAATACGAAATCTCAGGTGGGTGTAAGTGAGGGTGAGGGACCCTAAAAAGGTTAGATGGATACAGATTATAGGTTCTGGTGGGGCTGAAGGGCTGCTGGAATTCAAGTATTTCCTAGAGGAGTAAGGCAGTGGGGCACTTGAAATGAGACTGGAGAGGGGCACCTGGCCCAGTCAGTTAAGTGTCCTGACTCTTGATTTTAGCTCAGGTCATGATCTCACGGTTCAGAGAGTTTGGCCCCACATCCAGATCTGTGCTGGCAGCACTAAGCCTGCTTGGGATTCTCTCTCTCTCTCCCTCTCTCTCTCTCTGCCCCTCCCCTGCTCTCTCTCAGAATAAACTTAAAAAAAAAAAAAAAAAAAAAAAAAGAAATGAGATTGGGGAGGGGGTAGTAATTAGTATAAGACGAAGCATTCTAGGATATGACAATGGGACCATGTGGTTGAATTAGAGTGAAAAATGAGATCACTGGAGGAGAAGAAAGAAAGGAATAGGCCAGAACATCTTTTATACCAGCGTTCCTCAAAGAGCCAGACCACGACACCATGAGGAGCCTGTGCCAGATTATAAATCAACATGCTGCTTCCTTTATCAAAGAAGACTTGCTGCAAAAAAAGTCAGCTGGACTAAACAGTGAATTTAGTGACAGAGGTGATTTATATTCTGGCACAAACCCCTTATCATAATCCTCACTAGTAACAAACAGTTCTGACCAGACGACATTTTGAGTAGCACTGCTCTACACGGACACTGATATCTCCAAGAATTATGACAGAAATAAAAGAGGACACTGAGCCAAGCTAATAAAGTGTTCAAGGAAGGAGGGAGATGACCCTCCTTACTTTTTCTTCTCTTCTCAAATATCCCAACACCTCCCCAGGAAGTCAGTAGATGACTGAAATAAAGAGGGGTAGCGGGTAGTATAATTTGATGGCATGAGAGTCAAAGATCGAAGTTCTGGAAAATAACGGTTAAGAAGTGAATGAAACACAAAGACACTTTCTCTGCCTCTCAGTTTAGTAGTAAAATGTGTGCAAAAAGGGAAAACATTTACCACTGAGAGAGCTGCAAGGAAGTAGCATTATCAGGGGACAGACTAGGTTACAGTTGGAGTAAGAGAGAGAAGGGAACATTCCCAGAATACACTGAAAATAAAAGGAGTTCTAGGAGTTCCATAAGGTACAGTGAGTGATAAAAGGTGGGAGATGGAGACTTAAAAAGTAACGGGATTAGAATCTGGAGGAAGGGATAAGGCCAATACAGAAGAGTTAGGTAGAACTAAAAGAACAAAGTCCTTGAAACCACATGGGTCAGGACTGGCCTCTGACCAGAATATACTATTTCCTCCATTTTATTTTATTTTTTTAAGTTTATTTATTTATTTTGAGAGAAAGCACACATGAAAGCGGGGAAGAGGCACAGAGAGGGAGAGAATCCCAAGGAGGCTCTCAGAGCAGAGCCCAACTCAGGACTTGATCTCTCTGTGAAGTGTGAGATCATGACCTGAGCCGAAATCAGAAGTCAAGACGCTTAACCAACTGAGCCACGCAGGTGTCCCTCCTCCATTTTAAAGATGGACACTCGATGCAGACTGGCAGGGTGTTGAAGGAGTTCCTGCTTAGCTTCTGATGGACGAGAGGGGACTCATCTGAAAAGCAGAGAAGGTTAAATAGTCTTCCTGTCTTGGAGCTTTCTAGACAAACATAGTATCTGGGATATAATGGCAAAGGGAGAAACGCAAAGTCCTTTAGCATATAGTCAGGGTATTCTTCAAGCAGATCAGTACGTATTCTTACAAAAAAAAAATCCAATTAGCTGAGCCTAAAAAACCAAACTTTAAAATCAAGCAAAATGCAAGAAAACAGACTAAACTTACTAAGCTATCTAAAGAGTTCTGTGTCCACGCATACTAGGTGTCCTGTAACATTTGGTGTCCACTTCTGCATCTATGAACTATTAGGGAGATATAGGTCTGACACCACTGCATTCTTTCAGTAGCTCAGAAAATAATTTAGGTGTCTCAGCCAGCACTTTCTACACAGTGGAATGGAACTCGACTTGGAAACCTCCACAGTTAGACTGAAAAATATTTCTAAGAAACTCTGGTTCCTGCTTTACACATACGGCACTCATCTAGCATGTGGAAAACTTCAAAGACTTGCTCCCTACACTCTTACCCCCCAAACCACTTAATTATACTTAAAAAATAGAGTAGTTTACAACAACCACCCCTCGGTGCAAATTACTACAATCATTTAAGATCACCTTCAAATTGTATTTCCAAGAAATTCTGCAGTCATTTTTATATGGACTATGTATAATAAAATGGGTATATATACATCACCTATCACAATTATTTAAGCTATCATAAAACCCCTTTAATAAAAGAAGCTTATTAAACTAGCCCTTCGGCCTTTGCACATCTTTTACTTCCAAGTCAAATCAACTACCAGCATTTAAGATAAGACTTATTAATCACAGATATGGTTTGTATGCCACAAGGATTTATGAACTTGAAAGAACGTAGACAGGTTAAAAATCTCTCCCCCTGCCCAATTTTTTAAACTAGTTGTTTAACATACCTGTAACGAATCTTGAAAGGAAACTACCAGCATAACAACATGTGAATGACGAAATCACAAGTAAAACTGTGGGAACATTAGTGAGGAAATTAAGAGAGGGAAAAAACAGGAGAGAAAACGGGAAGTGCTATGGAGCGTTTTCACCCCAGCATCATCCAGCTGTTCACACTATTCAAACTGCTGGGCATGAGGGGGAGCCTTTCCAACAAGTTCAAAAGAAATCAAAGGCCGGAAATTTCTGGAATATTGTAAGGGAAACTTTACAGTGGCTTGGTAAAGTTACACAGGGATAGGAGGATAGCCAGGGAGTTAGTACCTCTGAGACCAATGTTTTGTAAAAGTCCACTGATCAGTTTAGTTTGTATTCTATACCATATCATATCAAATACATTTGTAGCACTATTCTCAGATACTGCTTTTTATAACCAATGTTGTCCTATGCATTGCACTTTCAGTCCAGACATAGCTTGCTTGTCATTTAAACATGTAGTCTGCAGGTTAAACATGTAATTAAACATGTAGTTTGCCAACTTTTCCAACTCCGGAAATGAAAATTTTTACCCTAGCAAAAAAAGATTTAACCAAAATCTAACTGCCTTTATAAATTTATTCTGACCAAATAATAGAATGCCATTAATTTAAATAAAACTTACGTTCAATATATTTTTAATTATCTAAACTTGGTTGTTAAGTTTTGGATTTGGTCTGATAATAGTTTATCTTAAAAGTGTAGACTTCAGGGGTACTTGGGTGGCTCAGTTGGTTCACCATCCAATTTCAGCTCAGGTCATGATCTCAAGATTTAGTTCGTGGGTTCGGCCCCACATCGGGCCTGGAGTTGGCTTCAGATTCTGTGTCTCCCTCTCTCTCTGCCCCTCCCCCACTCATGCTTTCGGCCTCAAAAATAAACATTAAAATTTTTTTTTAGGGGCGCCTGGGTGGCTCTGTTGTAAGCGTCCAACTTCGGCTCGGGTCATGACCTCACGGTTCGTGGGTTCGAGCCCCGCGTTGGGCTCTGTGCTGACAGCTCAGAGTCTGGAGCCTGCTTTGGATTCTGTGTCTCCCTCTCTCTCTGCTCCTCCCCCACTCATGCTCTGTCTCTATCTGTCAAAAATAAATAAACATTAAAAAAATTAAATTTTTTAAAAAAAGTGTAGACTTCAGATAAAAACCAGGAGAACATGATTTAAAGGCATTAATAAAATTTTAGGCTGACATGATTATGCACATGCAGTCACAGTATCTCCAGCATTTTTAATACCTTCACAGATTAAGTTTTGAGATCTCTTTTAAAAATACTTTAAAAAGCTATAATTAAGATGATCAAGTTGTTATTTTTCCTTTTCCTTGACCCAAACCATCTTATAATTCCTAAACTTAATTGAGTCTTCCAGATTTCACAATCACATGAAAATGTTAAGTTCCTGTGTATAATCAATCGATAGAAGGCATTTTCCAAGTGCCAAAACAGAACCCTAATAGTTTAACAATCTATTTCCTAAGTTATACAAACCCACAGATTCATATTATCTTCATTTTAGAATCATTAAAAACTGTACTCTAAATGGAAGTACTGCAGATGTTACAAACTAGCAGTATCCTGCTAATAGGTGTATTTTATTTGTCCTGAACAGTGTCTTTAAACATGAATTTCATTCACCAACATGTGCAAATCAAAGGATGCACATTAATCTGATCTTTCTTCTCTCAGAAAAAAACAATCAGATGATACCAACACAATGGCTGGAACCGAAGACTGGCTGCTTAGATGGAACTTGTACTCTCCAATTTCTTGCAGTCCACGGTCTCAGACACCCCATGCTGTCTGGTCCTAGAAACACTGAGAGGCCATTCCCACTATAACAGAAGACCAAACCTATATGGCTTTTGAAAGCAATCTTACTTTAGTCACTTATCTTGAATGCCAACATGTTGTATGTCAGCCAATTTCAAGAGATAAATTAAGTCCCTAATAGGTAGACTTTTTCAGTAAACTGTATGTACATGATTTTTAAAGGAACTTTCAAATCTACTCTCATCTCTTATAAAAATCTTGGAAAATTGGGACAGAAGCTATTTGACCTTAGAGATAATAAATGCTGCAAATACTAAGAAGTAACTTGGACATCTAATTCCAAAAATGATTCTTTATGAAGGAATACAATCCTTTCTGGAATAACCACTTACATAAAACAATTGAGGCATTCTTGCCGTGCTTAAAGAAAAAAAAAAACTCCTAACTATAATACATTTCCCAGTCAAAAAATCATTAACGTTTCCACATTATGCTGAATTCCAAGAGCAAAAATACTGTCATTTCCCTTCCCTACGTCAACTTTTCAATTTCATTTCAACCACCCATTATGAAAAAGACATCTAAAATTTTTTCTAAACCGATGAGTTTTCCGTAAAATTAACATCTGACTTCCAAAAGGTAATTGAGAATACACTTTATTCTTGTTACTAATAATCCTATTTGAAACAAGTATATTCATAAAAAAAAGTGTTACTAACAGAAACATAAGAACTTTAATACAGGAGCATGGAGAAAGGTTTTTACTGAAAAACTTAAAGGGCAAAAAATTAGTGTATCACCACCCACAACTCTACACAATGAGAGCCTATAGTAACTATGGTCCAGAGTTCACATACACTGACTCAGCTAGCTTTGTTTTTATCTAGATCCTAACACAGACATATTCCTTAATAATATAAGTGAGTTGAGCACTTACTCATGTTTTATCATGTAATGGATTTAGACAAATTGAGTGATTCAATTAACTTTTGCTGACCATTTTAGTTTCTGTAACTCATTAAGATGGCTAAACACCTGATCTTTTACCCCCAAATTATCAGTTTTTGGTTTTACCATTATGATATACTTAACCTACTTAAAGTGACTTAAATACGTGATCCCTATTTTAACTTTGATCTTTCTCCTATAAATATTGGTTGAAATGACATTTTCTCAAGCCAGTCTTTTAATCAGAAATATTAATATGAATAAATTATTCTAGAATTCAAAACGTTTCCCGATTGATGCTTTCTCATCAGAATTATCCAAAAATAGATTCCATACAAACTTGCTGGGGGTAAAAAAAAAAAAAAAAAGAAAAGAAAAAAAATCAGAAGCATTACATTATATCCACTGGAGGGCACTCAACATGACCAAAGTATGCAATGAAAACATGCCCTAACACTACTCTCACTCTGCTGCAGCATCAGGTTTGAGGGAGACTCCGGGGGTGGGAATGTCTCTTAAGAGATGTCCACAATTAAATTTTAAAAAGGCAGTTAAACTCTAAAACAGGGTTCCTAATTTAACTTACTTTTCTCTGTGAAGAGCATCTTTTTCTTCAGAGAAAGTAGGTTTTATACATACTTTTAAGGACAGCAGGGTTCAAGCCTCAACAGATGGGTCTAGGTTTCCAATTGAGTCAAGCTCAGTCTTGCATGAAACACAAAAGCAGCATTCTTAAGTCAACAGAAGAAATAACCTTCTCCTGAGTTTAAATGATGAAAAGCCATTGAGTTAATTCCTACTCATTTTCAAGCAACATAAATCACACATTTTCCCTTTGTGGAACCTGAGAAGTATATACTTATTTTATCCTATTAGCCAGTTATCTAATCACACAATTAGAACAGCATCACATTAACAATGGTCTGTTGAAAAATGAGAACTGATTCTGCAAATCAGTATCCTCTATATTAGGGTACTGGAGGCAGTAGCTACATGCTCTGGAATCCTCAGAAGCAGTCCCTAGTCTTTGTTTACTATTTACTTTTATGGTATAAAAATGTTTTCAGTCAAGCTATTTCAACAGAAGAGATCACATTCCCAACAAAAAGAGAGTTACAAGAAAACAAAGTTAATACAACTCATGTTTTCAAAAACAATGTCACAAGTCTATATGCACTACACAACAGTTGCGGGTACTGAAAAAGTGTGTCCTACTCTAAAAGGCATTCACCCCTTCCGTCCTGGGTTAGCGATCAAGCACACTTCCCACCAAGCTCTAAGTACAAACTTAAAATTCACCACCTACTCATCTGCAATTCCTGATTATCAGCAACTAGTAAACCATGAAAGAGAAACAAAATCTTGTTGTAACTGAACAGATACATTCTTTCATTTCAATAACACAAAAGTTTCACTTGGCTAAATATACTTAGTCCATTTCTGGAGTTTTAATTTCACCGCTTGTTAAAACTATAAAAAAGATACTCAAACTTCTGAATTACCCACCTCCCCAGTTTCAATATTTACGCTCTTCTTCCCACCCTCCAAACAATAAAGACGGGTATCTGCAGACAGTTTTCCTAAGTGCTACACCTTCAAATACCCTTAGAGAAACTGGCCTACTTCATTCATGTCTTCCCTTCCCTTTGGGAAGTATCTCTCTGAAAACAAGCACACAAGACTTTATTTATATGAAGAATTTTTACTCTAGGCCTGACTAGTAATAATAGGAAGCTCAATTCAGTTTGAGAAGTGTAATACTTACTCTACACTCTACATAATACTCTTGGCAAAGACAGTAGTCAGATAACAACAATTGGTTCAAAAAAAGAAAACTTTTGAATGCTTCTTGACACTTGCACAGTGGTAAAAAACAGTGGTTTTACTTTTTCATTAACCACCTTATTCTTAAAACTTCATTTTCCCTGGAAACTCTTTCAAACGACTGTTCCCCAACCTCTGGGAGAAGAATCTCAAGCCTAGGGCTCCACAAGGACTCTAAGTTGCATGCTATACTAAACTTCCTAGTGCATTTCATTTCCCCCTCAAGGACTTCAGACTTGAATAGTCTCAGCATTCCTTTAATCCTATACAACAGTCTTCTGCAAGTTTTTCAAGTTACTGTTGCAATCACTTTAGGGCCTTGTCCTTGTACATGGCCTTCAGAACAAAGACTAGGTCAAAGTAATGAATACTGGTGCAAACTGAGCAAATTTTGTGAAATGATATTCTCAAGTAACCATAATGGTACTTTTTTTTAAATCCAGAGATTTCTGTGGGTTTAACTGCGAATGTAAAATAAATACTGCAGCAGCCTGTTTAGAGCCAAAACAAAGCCTCCAAAGTAGTTTAGGTCACTAATCTAAGCGGATACTTAACAGTAGCATTATGTAAATACATTTCAAGGCATGTCGACTATTTGGTAGGACGAAGACAAGTTCACATGAAGAATATCTGAAGGTACTGAATGTTCAGCAACTCACAGTAATGAAATGGCTTCCTAAATTCCACACAGAATGCTTTATAACTCCAACGATCTGAGAAACAGCAGCCTAGACTTTATCAAAGGATAGCCGTCTCTTCAAGTTGATGTCTAGTCTAAGCCACCACTATTCACGACACAAAGCTCTCATTTCACTAAAACCACTCCTCGATTTCCTTTTGCCGACCTCTGCATACCAGCAGGCCAGTCTCTCTTCATTCACCACTCACAAACTCAGGGGGGAGGGGAGACCACAGATGTCTGGAAGATACAAAGTATGGAGACAATGCTCCCTCCGAAAGGGAACAGAAAACCAAGGCAACAACTACACCCAACTGCCAAAGCTTTCAAGTTTCGCGGATTCAGAAGCTGGCTTCGACAACTTCGAGAAAGTCTCTGTTCAAAATCCTCTCCCGAGACAAAACACTGAAAGCAGTTGCAACACTTTGAATTTCATTTGGCCAATTTTGTAGCGAGGGAAAAATTCCCTCCGCTGAAAAGAAAACGTGCTCCAAAAATCACGTTTAGCTGCCATAAAAGTATTTGAACACATCATTTCTACCAAGATCCTCCTCCAAGCAGTCAGAAGCTGAATCCCGCGGCTCGCTTGATAAGAAACGGTAAAAGCCAGTCGCCCTGGCCCCCGCCCCTATTTTTACAAGGGTCTCACACCCACCGCCGTAAATCCAAGACCCTCAGCACATTGCACGCCGTTTCCACTCACCTGCACGGTACAAGAAAATGTAGGTGCAGGACATGGGTTTATTTGTGCAAGCCCTACTGACGCATCGCACCGTCTGCACTAGTAGGTTGGTTCCTCTAAGGTTTAAAGTTGCTCGGATCTAAACAAGAACCAGTGCCAAACTCACAGAAGCAGGGCATTAAAAAAAAAAAAAAAAAAAAAAATACTAACAATTCTCTTTAAGGATCCTCTTAATTCGTTCTCGAGAAACGGAAAGAGGGAATCTGAACAGAAAGTCTCCTGGCCCTATCGGCCCGGCAGATGGGACCCAGGGTGGCGTCCCAGGCCCAGCACCCGTACCCCAACTCCCCGCTGGGGCTGGGAAGGCGGAGCACCCCCACCCTCCGTCCCCACCCCGCCCCCCACCCCGGCCCGGAGCATCCCGAGGCGCAGGGTCCCTCCCCCAAACTCGGCCGCGGCCGGAGCCCCGGACGGAAACCACAGCCTCCCCCCCCGCCCGCCCCCGCCGGCCATCGAGCTCCCGGACGCGCCCTCGCGTCGCCCCCTCCCCTCCAGCGGCGCCCCGGGGGCCCCCCGAGGAGCAGCGCTACCGGAACCCGGGCCCGGCCGCCGCCCTCCGCCCCCCGGGCGCGGCCCGCCCCCGCCGCCTCCTCGGCGCCCCCAGCCCGCGCCCCCCCGCTCCCCACCCCGGGCCTCCGCGCCGCGCCGGGCCCGGTTCCCAGCCGCCGCCGGGACCGCGCGCCCGCGACGAAGTTTGGCTCCGAAGACGGAGCGGGAGCAGCCCCGGAAGGGTAAGGAAAGGAGCGCCCAAGCACCTCAGGGGAACAGGCTCCTCCCGCCGCTGGAGTCCGACCGTCCTCGGCCTGCTGTTGCGGCTCGGCGGGGACCGGAGCTGCTCCTCGGACCTTCCTCCGTCTCCGCCTCCCCTCGCTCTCCGTTCCTAGGGCCGGGCTAGCGCGGCTGCCACAGACCGAGAGGCTTAAAATGGCGCCGCACAAGGAGCTCTTATAAGTCGCGCAGTGGCCGCTGTATCCTGCCGCCACCGGCGCAGCGCGGAGCGTTCCGCCGCGCGAGGACAAGGGGCGGGGCGCGAGAGAGCGGCGGAAAGTAGTCCCCGCGCCGCCCGGCGCCCGCCGTCGTCCGACCGCCCGGGGCCGGGGCGGGGCGCCCGCGCACTCCCCGGCCGCTCCCCGGAGAGGGACCCGAGGCTGGCCCGCGGTGCGGGCCTGGGGGGCGGCTCGCTAGGGCGCTGTGGTCCGAGGCGGGGAGGCCCGGGGATGGAGGGAGGGCGGCACCCGGAGCCTCTACTGTCCGGAGCCCGGCGCCCCCGCCCCCGCTCGGGCCCCGACCGGGAGAGCCGACGCGGGCTTGCCGCAAGCTTCCCGCTGCCCGCGGAAGGCGGCCTCTGGGCTCCGGCCCTCGGGGGGCGGGGGGCGGGGGGCGGGGGGCGGCGCGGGCCCTGAGGTCGCGGCCCGCCAGCTCCCGGAGCTGCCGGCCGCCGCCGCAGCCGCCCCGCTGTCGAGTCGAGGAACTCCAGCGGTTTAGGGCTTCCGTGGTCTTTGCGGTCTGGGCCTCATTCTCCCCGCAGGACTCGGCTCGTCTGCGAGCCGCACATCGCCCCAAAGCACCCCCCTTCCCCCCCCCCCCCCCCCCCCCACTGTCCGGGTCGCGGATCCCGCGTCCCGACCGGTTGCTCAGCCTGAATTTGGAA
This sequence comes from Panthera pardus, assembly GCF_024362965.1. Taxonomy (NCBI): domain Eukaryota; kingdom Metazoa; phylum Chordata; class Mammalia; order Carnivora; family Felidae; genus Panthera; species Panthera pardus. The sequence continues at coordinate 148,868,382 of NW_026526721.1, forward strand.
GTGAAACACCGGGCCGGGCCGCCTGCGATCCCTCCTCCCGAAGGCTGTGAACTCAGGATGGGCGCCCAGTCCGCAATTCAACAAGTCTTTAGGAGTAAGCGCTGTGAACAAATGACTGATGGAAATGGATTAGCTCTAGAACCCTGTCAATTAGGTTAATTCTGATGGATTCCATTTTTATCTGGTTCCACAGTACTACTATCAATAGATTTATTTGTGAGCATGTTTCTTTGGAGGAAATGCATTTCTAAGGTATTACTTTTTTGAGAAATCAAGTAATGTTTATGGAAGGAGTAATCAATTAGGCAGCTTGTGATTTTTGAAAACTAATTTTCGATTCCTCAAAAACATTTTCTAATTCGTATCAGCAGGCTAAAATTGGGTCTTCCTTTCCCTTGGAAATGTCTCGATTGCCACCCAGCAAGATAGGCATTTGTTTATCAAAGCTGAAACAATCATGATTGATTCAGTTTCTCTGGTCTATTATTTTATGCTTATTTTTCCTCCAAAACAATGGAGAGTGCAAAAAGCAACAGTGAAAGTTGTCTTGGGTCTTTTACCCCTGTAATTAATGAATGCAAACAATAGGTCTTTATACATAGGTATGGGCAGGAAACCTACTTATTCACTCATGGAGTAGGATATGTAGTTTTAGGCAAGCTAATGCTCAGGGCCAACATGTTCTTTAAATAATTCTTCCCCCCCCCCCCCCGCCCCCCGTCTTAAAGGTATTTTACTACATACAGCGGTAACGTTTAACTGCTATGACCATACCAGTGGAAAAAGTACACACACTGAGACGATGTTCGGTGAGATCCATTGTCTAGAATTACTTTCTCATTTTTATCTGCGCAAGTAATTCTATAGAATTAAATATAGCCGATGGTGGTGATTAACTCGGCCAGTCAGAATTCGAACAAATTAAACTAAAAAAGGTATTTCATCAAAGCAGTGTTTCTCATGTAAACTCAGAGTGTAAATAGCGTTTCCAGGCACTGACCCCCAATTTTAATCCTCATAAAAACTATTAAAGAATATACAGTTGATTCGATTAGAGTCATACATTTAAAATCAGATGACTGATTAATCAATATTTGAGCAATTTTTCATGGATGTTTCCTTTTTGTATATTCCCTGTGGAGGGGGACTGGTTTTGTTTTGTTTTTTTCCTCAATAAGGCACTCTGTTAAAACTGGTTTAGAGATATTTGCACCATTAGAACCTCTAAAGGATAAAAACTCTTCTATGTTTGTATTTCTTTATTCAGATACAAAAATAATTGAAACATTTTCTATAATTTAGATATCTTAATCCAAATTTGGAATTAAGATTTTTAAATCCCTGCTAATATTTTAGGTAAACACCATGTCATTAAAGGAAATGTAAAATTTGCAACAATGCAGTAAACTGTTTCCTATCAAATTTAAGTGTACTGAAGAATTACTGTGTGACTAGCATTTAAAAATATTAGTTGAATTTAACAGATTGCTCAGAATTTTTATTTTCTTCTCTCAAAAAACAGAAATTGTTCCACTTGTCTCACCAAACATATGAGATGAATAACTTCTCTGCAATAAAGACAAATGCTACCATTAAACCAATAAGAAATACAAGCATCAAAATACCTGATGAGTTGGTGAGATAAGTGCTTTTGTAAAAATGATTTTTCAAAATGGGCCTTGGGCAATATGTTTCATAAAAAACATTTGGTTATCTTTTTACACCTTCTTCTAGAGCCAGCCATTTGGGTTTGACATGAATTAATCCATTTTAATGCAAAAGACTGCATTAAACAGAAAAAAAAAAAAAAAAAAAAAGCTGCAAAAGACAAATGGTTCCAAATTTCAGGCTCTGTGCCTAGAAACCAAGTGTCTCCAGCTGGTTTAACAGAGGAAGTATTACTTGTCATGATATTAGACCATTGGCACATCAAGCAGTGATTACATGGATTCTGAATGGAAAGCATCCCTTCACTAAAACACATGATTCTGAATCACCTTAGGCAAAGAAAGAAATGCCCCGCGTGTTTGTGCACTTCCAACAGAAACATTAATCAAGGCAGCACTGTAAAGAAGGCCCATTCACTTTTTGGATAGTTAACTATCAAATCCATTAATTAAACATTTATTGAGCACTATGACAATGAGTTTCCTTTAGAGAGAGGGAAATGAGTGGCCGGCTTCTTTTGATTAGGTCCCTTAAATTAATGTATAATTATAGCTGTTAATCAGTCCTACTTACAAGTAAGCAGAAACAGTAGAAAATAAGAACTGTGTAACGAGGGTGTGGTCTCCTCTGGACTCTATATCCGAACCTCCTTGAGAAGAAACCTCTCCCAGCAGAAAGGTAAGACTAAATAATATTCCCTGCATTTATAAACAGTCCCAATTCTTAAGAAGGTGTGTTAAAAATATTTCTTTCTGAACAACGTGAAAACGCTGGGCAATAATCAGATCAGGTTTTCATTTAGCAGCTCATCAAGTGCGCTATTTATGGATTGGGACTTTTGATTCGCAATACATCATCTCAGGGTTCAGTGTTATCTTTTGATTTCTTTCCAGCTGAACAGGCTAAGTAGTTGTAAATACCTCTTGTCAGGCTACATGGTTGGCTATTCTCGCACACAGAAGTAATCTAGGAACCCACTGGGCAAATTCGGCGGAGAGCCACCGTGGAAAGCTTGCATCTGGTGCGCTGCGGGATGAGGGAGGGGGCTGTGAAGGTGGTGGGAGGCGGTGGCCATGGTGGTGGCCGTGGCAGCAGCAGTGGTAGCTACGATCATGGCGGCTTCAGTGATGCCAGGAACACGGTTCCTGCTTGGAGTTAGCGTTCTCGAGGCCTTCCTTGGTTTGACACAACAGTCCTTGCCATACTAAGGAAGTACATACATTTAATGGCTACCATAGAAAGTGGGAAGGAAAAGCAATGGAGATATCATCCGTGATATTCAAAGAACACAAAGGTGTATGTTTCTAAGAATTAAGACAAATACCTACCGCTGCGCTGCAAAGAAATCACGCTTTGGAGACATACCCCCCCCCCCAACATAGACAGACAGACACACACACACACACACACACACACACACACACTTCTGTATTAAAAATTTCAAAATGGTTGCAGATATTTCATTCACAAGAAGGTTAAAGGCGTTTCCCATCGCAAGAAGGATTAACTTACCAGAGGATTCTGGGACTGCAGATGTATACTGCGGCAAAATCCTAAATTCATCGAAAAAAATCATTTCTGGACTCCAGCTGCTAAAAATAATAGAATTATAGTAAATCATGGATAAGATTAAAATAAGCCATTTTCACATTCCAAAGTGTTCAGGAAAAAATGATTCTTTTCTTTTAACTCATTTCTTAAACAATGCAAATTTTAAAGTAGCTTTTCTTTCCAGAGCACGCAGCGCCATGAAATCGATAATTTTTGATCTTTCGGTTAGTAGGCAACATGGTGAGCTATTGCAGGGACTGCAGGCAGCAGACATGTTCTTGTCAGCTAAAAATTTTCATATTGTTTTTGAATCCATTGAGATTTGTAGATGTGATATCACCGGTTTTTTTTTTGTTTTAGCCTGCACTGGGCTATTGGGGACGCAAACTCTCAGTTTATCGACACATACGTGTCTATTGCTTTATATATGTTAAAAACAGGGAGTCTTACTGGATCTTAAACAAAAAATTATGTAAAAGGAGTGGCTGGTGTGATTATAATCCCATCATGCAGGGTCCACGGTTCCCATTTAGTGAAATTTCGCAGAGGGCAACTTCTTAAGAACATCCCTGCTGTGCAGAGTGAAAAGCATGAACAAACCAAAGACAGAATTCATCTGTGTTTATATTTTACAAACAATGAAAAACCTACTCTTTGTATGCCTCTTTTCCCCCACCTTATTATTTCATGAAAACTGCAGCATTTTCCCCGCCCCCATCCAAACACTCACCACCCCAGCACTGCAGTGTTCCGTCCCTCTTTTGCTTCTCCTTCGTCTTCTTTTTCGCTTTCACAAATTCTGCACGCGCCATCTTTGTGTGGGGTGATTCTTTGCTAATTTCAGTTACCCATTCTCTTACAAATCGGTTCAGAAATAGAAAATTATAGTGCGCTTTGGGGCTTAATTTGCCTAAATTTCTTTCAGTCTTTCCTTCTGACATAGAAAAATGGAAACGACAGGGGGGGAAGCCAAAAAGAGAGATATTTCTATTATTTCCATAACCTGTTGTATACAGTGGTGATAAAAAATATTATTAACATAATAGCAACAGCTGCAGCCTAAATAGAAGCTATGAGATAATTAATGTGCTACAACAAATTAATTTGCTGCAGGTGCCTCTGCTGTGAACTGAGTAACCCGTGCCATATAAAGTCTAAATACAATTATGATTCCCCCCACACACTAAAGCAAAAGACAGAGCAAAATGTCTTGTTCAGTAAATATTTTGCATGCCTATTGTAAAAAATAAAATCCTCTCCAGCCTCTTCCCCCCCCGTCCCCCATCAAGCCATCTCAGATGGTTTAGTCATCAGTGGATAAGTGTGGAGTTGGATCGGGTGTGTACGTGTATTAGTGTCTATGTACAGAGATGGAGGTTTTATGCTGTGTCTTAGTTGGAAAACGTATGGACCGGCTATACATTTCTTTTTAAGAATTAGAGATCGTTTATAATATTTAAGAGCCCTATTGGTTTTAAAACAAAAATTAGATGGATTAATGTGTATAGCCAGAAGAAAAATAACTGTGTTGAGGAGTTGCCCATCTGAATTAATCTTTCTAAAAAATCATATATATCTTTTAAAAGAGAGAAATGTGTTTGTAGTAGTGTAACACTCTTCACTGATGCAAAAGAGACTTTTTTTTCCCTCTCACTTGCTGTCAAGTTGAACATTTATGGAGAATGGTGGCAGATTATATCACAAGTATATGCCAGAAATACACTGCATCGGGGCAGCTCGGACAGGGGCCTGGAGAAGGTCACAATGCCAGAAGCAAATGTCCATTTTCTGTTTTGCACCACTCAGCAAAAAATAACTTTGGGCCTCGAAAAGTGGAGGAACAGAGAGATTGATTTTTTTTTTTTAACTACCTGACTAAAAAAATTCTCTTTGAGTAAGGGTATAGTCCTTTCTGACTTTTCTTCCAGTTATGCCACTGAATAAAATGACATTCTTGTTTTCACTGTAGCCTCGGTTCGTTGTTTGTTAAAAGTATACATTTTATCGTGGTCTAAATACCCAAGGTTATTGGTTATTAAAATGTATTGTGTTAAATTTCAATTCTAAATCCTATTACAAATGAGATTATTTCTTAAATATCGCATAGCATTCTACAGCATTTTGATTTAACCTTGCAGACATTTTAGTTCTAGGATAAGATACGAAATTATTCTAACAGAACACTGTTTCAGCTGTACCCAGAAGGGACTGTACACATGCACAAGTTTTCTTCAAAATGGATTTTATTTCCTATATTTCTTTCGGGTGGACAAGTGGTACTTGTCACTAACATCTGATGCAGAGGTACCGCACATTTGTCATACCATTTCTCATGTGGTGACGGACGTGCGTTTTACTCCATCTTTCTTTTGTTTATACCAAGGCTTCATTCTTCATAATCCATCTTCAAATCTGCTCGTATTTTGAATTTACAATTGGAGAATTTGAGTTGGTAGGGGGAAAGAAAAAGAAACAAAGACCCTTGGTCCTCTTTAAAAATGAGGAGCAGGAAATGGCCAATTTCTTGGTAAAAATGAGAAAAGTCGACAAGTGTGTAATGTATACATCTCCTCCAGGATTTTCCAGTTATTTTGATGTCAGCTGACTGTGTCGTTCACACAAATGTAACTCTCTGAAATCATGTAGTTCTATAAAATCGTCATCTTGAAATCAATTAGGGAAAAGGAAAAAAAATGCTTTAATTTCTGTTGCTTCAACCAGTTGTCCATTCAAAATATTTTTCTTTCCACTATAAGTTGTATTCAAATCTAAGCCATAAGAAACCAAGATAGTAAATGTCTAACACACATATTTCTCTTTCCTATTCATGTTCATTTTTCACAGCATAATAATCCCTGGTCTTCCAGCCCTTCCTCACAGGACTCTTAGTTTTTGGAACCCGTTTTCTTAGATTGCAGTGCAAGTGAGACTCTGCAGGTTCAGAACAATAAAAAAATGGTTGTTGCTGAAAGCCAACTCGTTTTGGGGTATTTTGTTACATAGGAAAAGCTAACTAATATAGCTAAGATTCGGTTTTTGACTTGTTTTTACCAATCAGTAATTGATCATCAGTATTGATTAACTAGCGTGATCCTGAGCTGATTGTCTTCTAAAACAAACATTTTGAAAGATTTTGCATTGTGTAGTCTTCTTAGTAAAATAATTTAGAGTATGCACCCTCTAGATGTGTATTTATTTAAATTATACATATGTACTGCTCTCAATGCTTGCATGAAATATCAGTGAAACTTGGCTTCTTTTTTTTTTTTTTAAGAAAGAAAGTAAATATAGAAGTTGAAGTATTTTATTTTTTCATCCCAATGGGTCCTCATGTGCACCTTCTGGGTTATATTCATCCACTCAGGACCAGTCATTAAAAGTCTGAAATCTTTCCCATAATCGGCTTTAAAGCATTATTTCACCCCACTTGAATGGGTGCAATTCATTTTTGAAAACTAAACTCAGAGCTTTATTTATTATAGTTGCTGATGATTGCAGAGTCCTTTAGGGAATTACTCATTGATCTTTTCTATTAACTGACTTTAAATAAACCCTCTTTGGTAAAAACTGCCATTCATGTTTCTAGCACAAGTACCGGGAATATATACTGGTTGACGGAATCTCTTGCATCACCCTTTTCTCTTGATACTTAACTCTTTTGTGTGCGCGTCTCCTGTATCTTTCCATTCTTTAACTCTTGTTTTAACAAGGTGTTAACCTTTGCAACAAAGAGGATGAGGATGCCTTTTCCATGTCCAAAGATCCTGATGTAGCTCACATGATAATAGCTGTACTTTTAGTATGTGTTGATTGAGACTCTGCACAATGACAAGACACTCCTATAAAGTCAGTAATGCTTTCAAACAAATTTCTGTTTTATTAATCCCGGCGGGATCGACGTGAATGTGAATACTAATCACAAACCTATAGGGAAGACATTTTTGAACACACAGACAATTCTTACTGCCCAAACGGGTTTTGGGGCTCTCGTTTAAGCTGGTAGTGAGGAAGCCACCGTGGTAGGGAAAACAGGAGACGCAAACCCTAGTCTGCGGCGAATTTGCCATGTAACCTGAACAAAGCTCCCTAATCCCCCTGAGTCTTGGCATCTCCTCTGCAGTGGCAGTCAGGAATCTAAATGGTGGCTTCCATTTGTTGAGTTGCTGCCGGCTATGAAGCTTTGCCTTTTGCAGCCTAGTGAACTTCACCTTTTCACATATAAGACTTCTTTTAACCATCACGAATGGTTAAGTAGGGGACCACTCTTTTCCCGGTTTCACATTTGGAGAAACTGTGATTTAGGGAAACTAAAGAGTTTGCTCAGATTACAAGCGAGATAAACAGAACTGGAATTAGAACTCTAGACCCGTGTTGTCTGGTACAGTAGCCATTAGATGCCTGTGGCCATTTTAATTGACGTTGAACTAAATTATAATTAAAGACAATTAACATTCAATTCCCCGGTCTCATTGGCACATTTCGAGCGCTCAGTAAGCGTATCTGGCTACCATATTGCACAGCAGAAAGAGCCACATCCATGGTAAGTTCCATTGGATGGGGCTGAACTAGACTGACCAACTGCAAAGCCTGTACTTTTACCACTGGATTTAACTCTTCCTTGCCCAACTCATTCCTTTGCTCATTCATTTAACAAACATTTACCGAATACTTACCACTTGCCAGGCACCACCACATTGGGCCTTAGAGAGTTTTCTCATTGTGTTGTCAAGAACAAATGCAACACACATTAAAGCGCTTCTTAAACCGTAAGGTTCTAGATGAAAGGGAGATACTTTTGTGTCGTAGTTGCTATAATGTAGTGGGACTCCACTGAGGGAAGGGTCTCTTTTACTCTTCTTGGAATCCCGTCCTCCCTCCTCCTCTGGCACTTAGCAGGGTGTAATACCCATCAAAAGTGAATGCAGAACCTCCCATTAGAGTGCACGTATATCAACCCCATCCACCTTTCCTAAATTTGTCCAATTCATTGGGTAGAGTATTCTGAGCAACATGGCAGCTGGAGCATGTGCACAAGGTCTCAGCCAATCAGATACTTCTGCTTGGGACTTTGAAATGGGAGCAGGTGAATGTAGCTACAGAAGATTTACTGTTTTCTACACTACTGTCACTGCAGGGGCAGGCACTCCTATAAGCAACTCTATTGCTGTCCACCCCACCCAACACCCCCTTAAGTCTCTTCCTTGGGAGTGGTTTTGCCATTATCACTCAACGGCACATGAAATGAATGCCCATGACCTTCTAGGACTTCTCCAGGCAGCAGAGTCCTACGGTCACTAACTTGCAAAACACAATCTCAGTTTGTCCATACTTCTACCTTCAGTGGAAGGTAAAAATTATCCTCCCTATCCCAGGTAGGACTATGAAGAGAATAGTTTGACTTGTTCCTCTCCCCATTACGTCCTCCCCACAGCCTAGCTGCTTATTTTGACCCTCTGGTGTTAGGGCTAAGAGGAATGTGGCATCTCCTCATAGACAGGTTACTGTCATGAACTGGCTTTTGTTGTCCGGGTCTGGCCAGTGTTTCAAGGTGACACTGTTATGGGCGTTTTTGTGGGTTTGTTGACAGCTCTCCCACCAGAATGCTCTATCACTCTCTTGGGCATAGTGGGACTCCACAACCTTAGGGTCCTCTTCAAGAGTCTGCCTCTGATCTCAGTCTCTCCTCCCTTTGACGTCCTCACTGTGTCCAGTTCTGGGCCATCTGCTTTGGCATTTCTGCCTGGTGACCTGCCTCACGCCTTGCTCTGACATCTACAAGCTGTCATATCTTGGTGCCTCAGTTGAAACCTCTGGTCTGACTTCCTGTTCCCCTAAGGATGGCAGAGGGAACCCAGTCCAGTGGGGGCATGGCCACAGTCTGTTCCTCTGATGGTTCTGCTTTTATTTTGAATCTGTTGCTTCTACCTTCCTGGTGATTCTATGAAATATCCCACACCCTTCCAGTAAATTGTTTTCCTCCTTTAGCCACAGCCAGTCAACTTTTCTTTACCTAGTCCAATAAATTTTTCCATTGTATTTTTGACCTTTGTCCATCTCCCTAGTTTGTACATAGTCATTATATCTCTGCTATAGTAATGCACACACCGTGTAGAACATGGAAAGAAATCAGAAATATAGAACATAGGATGAAAAAGTGCCACATAATTCCATATCCCCCAGATACCCACATCCAGAGGCACTTCTAATTTAATTTTCAAATGAAATAATGTATTCACAGTTTTATCTCTATTTCACCCTATTCACCAGTTACCACCACCACAACCCTCACCTTTGCATTGTTATTAATTTCTTCTGTATCCAGCCAGTTTCTCTGTGCATATATAAGTCAATATGAGTTTGGCTTACTTACCCTTCACCTCCCTTCTTACAGAAAAGAGAGTATAATCTTCTTGCCCTTTACTTTTGTTACTTCCCAACCTATCTTGGAAATCTCACCACATCAGTACTCAGAGTACTGCCTCATTTTTTTTTTTTTTTTTTTTTTAAGTAGGCTTCATGCCCAGCGTGGAGCCCAACACGGGACTTGAACTCAACAACCCTGAGATCAAGACCTGGCTGAGATCAAGACTCAGATGCTTAACCAACAGAGCCACCTGCCTCATTTGTTTTTATAGCTGCATGGCATTCCATGGCACCTTAATTTAGTTAACTAGCCCCTTCCCACTGATGGACATTAGGTGGTTTGCAAGAGTTTGTTATTGCAAATAGTGCAGCATGAATAATCTTCTATGTATGTTATTTGCTTCATGTGCAAGTCTTAGCTGTAGGATAAATTCCCGGAAGTGGGACTGCTGAGTCAAAGGGTACATGCACCAAGAGACAAGAATCAGTATTAGGTATTGCCAGGCGGCCAACAACTCACTGGCACTGTCAGTTACCATAGGTGTTGTAACAATTTCCATTCTCACCAGCAACGTACAAGAGTGCCTGTTCCCTAGCAGCAGCATCAAAGGAGGAGGATGCTACTGTGCCCCATCCGTGCCTTCTAGACCGTCACCTCTATTCTACAGCTGCAACTCTCTGCCCCAGGGCTTTTTACTGGCTTCAGGAAGCCAGCTTGGCCCCCGTGTGAGTGTGGGAGACAAGGCAGAAATGCCTGAGAGTTCATTCCCCACAAACCACCATCAAAAATGGTGGCCAGGCAGTTGGTGGAGAAACACCCCAGCTTTGTCACTTATTGAGGGGATAGCTCTGAAGTGCGTTCTGCACTGTCTCCCACAGTTTCCCAGCTGAGGTCCAGATACCCATCCCGGTAATTGGCCTAATAACACACCCTATCCTATCTTCTTTCCCTTCTCCTCACTTCCCTGCTGACATTTCCTGCAATCACCTCCCAAGTAAACTACTTACATTAAACTATTTGTCTCAAAATCTCTCTCTGGGAAAACCCCATCTCACAACTGGTCATCAAACATTTGGAATTTTAGAAATGATATCTCAGTGTAATGTGAATTTGCATTTCTCTTGTACATGAAGTTGATCATATTTTCATACATCTGAGCTGTTTTTATTTCTACTTCTATGAACTGATGGTCATATCTTTTGCCTATTGGTCTCTTCAATTTCTATAAAATCGATAGGAAGGTTAGTTCTTTGTCTGTGGTGTGAATAGTTTTTGCAGTTTGTTGTTTGTCTTTATGGGGTTTGTAAAATGTTTGGTGTTTTTTTTTTCTTCTCTCTTCCTCTTCCTTCTCTTCTTCTTCTTCTTCTTCTTCTTCTTCTTCTTCTTCTTCTTCTTCTTTTGCCATTCAGAAGTTTTTATTTTTATGTAGACAAATTAATCACTCTTTATTTTGTGTCTACTGAATCTTTGGTCGTGGTAAAATGCTTTCCTCCATCTTAAATTATAGAGGAAGAATTCCATGTTTTCTAATAACACTTACACGTTGTTTTAGTTTTAATTATATCTTTAATCCATTTGGAATTTATCCTAGTGAACGTTCATCAACTTTTACCTTTGTTGCGCTTTTCTGCACTCTGATCTCTCCCGGGATCACCTACTGCTCTGAAACTGCCCTTGGGTTACTTTGAGCAAAGTGTCATATTTCACTGCCCCAACCTATTTCCTCTTGCAGGTGATTATGGGTCTCTTGTCTTTCCTCTTCACTTGGCCTTTACTACCCTTATTAGCAGAAGAGTTTCCCGCTGCAGTATTTCTCTGTCTGGAATAGCCTTCCTGTATCTTTCATTTTCCTGAGCCCGTATTTTATGTCTGCAAAAAGCATATGTTTTCTTCCTTTCCCACAACTCCGCAGTTTTTCTTTAGTTCTGTTCAAAATTGCAGAGCAACTCATGTGCCATTTTCATATGCCATTGGATCCCATCTCTCCTAAGATTGCAGCATGATTTTAATTGCAAGTTCAAAAAAATAATGAAAAAGATTGAGAGGGCCACTAACAGTTTTCTAAATCTGCAGGATCCTTCTGCAACTCAGCACATTGTGGTGTACATTTAAAATTAGTTTGTCTTGGCAGTTCGCTCTTAGGGAGAAAAATACAAACAAAACAAAACAAACAAACAACAACAACAAAAACAACACAAAAAACAAACAAAAAAACCCCAGATGGACAGATAGATAGATAGATGAATAGACCTGATCTGTATTCATCTGTAGAATGCTAAACAAGTCATGCAAATCATATCTGCACATGAACTTGATTGAATTCTGTTGTTTTGGCCAAAGCAGACAAACCGGAAGAATTAAACCTTTTCTGATTTATTGCTGCCCTACCTGTTTGGCCGTTTCTTAGGTGTATTTCTAAAAATATTGCTCTTGCACTTCTGATGCCTTTTTTGATATTGCAGGCTAATTCTACCCTCCAAATGTGGGTGAATCATACACCCTGATCCCCCGGACCTTCTTTTGGTTGAGTAACACCCATGGAGGCACATTCTCTTCTTAGAATGAAAGAAACTCATCATGTCCTATTGGTCTGGTTAACTGTCCTACCATTGAGTCAGACACTCTCTGGAATGTGAGAAAAGGAAACCAGCTTTCATTCCTTCCTCCCATGGGTGTGTTAAGCTCCCTTTGCTCACGTATGATACAAAGAAAATACATCACCTCGACCTGTTTACTCAACTGTGTACGATTCTGCTTGTTTACCTGGGGAGAGAATAATGCAACTAGGATAACACAAGATCCTCTTTCGTGGATACTCTGGGCCTTTTTGACTTTTCTTGTAGGAGACCAGGGGAGGGGAACTGGGTAGTGAAAGGCCCATCTCCCTACCAGTCCTCCATTCTCTCTGCGAGTTTTCAGTGTAGCCTCTGTGGAAACTTCCATCACAGACATCTTCCCCGGGCACCCCCACCCTCCTCATCAGAATACTCCTCCCCTGAGTGTCACTAGCTGTGGGATTGTAAGACTCCATTATAATAAAGGTGACAATGACAGATCTCAAGGAAGTAGAGCTCCAAAGTGAGGGAGGGAGGCACATCAGAGAGAACGGGCTCTGGGAGCCTGATAATGAGCATGGAAAGGACTTTTTCTGCTTATGGGTGAAAAAGACAGGGAAGTCTCTGTTTGAAGACAAAGCACATAATAATGTGATCACAGAGCTCTCCTAATGGGGCCGATGTGATGTTCAGAAAATGTATTCTTTTCACTGACTTATTCTCACGTTCCAGTGGAAAAGGTCTTCAAATGAGTGTTTACTTAATGTACCTAACTCAATAACACCACACTGTAGCCAAGATTTTTATACGGCAAAGTTACGCAGGCATATATGTTTAATTGATTTAATGACCTTGGGTCTTGTAGATGATTTTTTCGAAACCTCAGGTGGAAGAATAAAAAAAAATGTTTGGTCAGACAGAAATCTCTTAGTAGTGTTGTCAATGTATTTCTAAAGGATTTTCTAACATGCTTAGCTGGGTGTTCCCTTGCCTTTCTCTTCTCCTGAAAGGTAAGGTGGCTTTTTTTTTACAGAAAGTGTATAAATTGGTTCAACCAGCATCGCCAGCTTCCCATGTAGGGAATGCTCTGTTTTCCCCACTCTTGAATTTGGAGAAACAGGGCCCGTGTAAGGAGTGACCTGACATCGCCTTGGTGTTCAGGAAGGAAACAGGCCACACCTCTGCCTCGTGTGCCCGAGGCCACTGCTGCCCTCAGGATAGCTGTGTAGGCAAACGCTCACATTTCTCTTGGACTGTGACACCGGGCCAGATTCATTAGCTTGGCTCGATTGAATTGGTATGGCCTCTCCTTTTCTTTCTTGATTTGCCAGTCGCTGAGCCTGGGGATCAGAAAGGCACTCTAAACTCTTGACCCTCAAGCATGTGTAGATACTGGGGGACTTTCCAGAGCTAATTCTTTCCCATAGGACTTTCTGGATGGTTCCTGAGATTAGGAACAAGAGGGATGGTCCACCCGTCTACTCTTTTGCTTAGCACTAGGGGCTTGAGGTGGGGATCAGGAATGATTGCTAATGGGTGTGGGGTGTCTTTTTGGAGTGATGAAAATCTCCTAAAATGGACTGTCGGGATGGGTGCACTGCTTTGTTGACTATCCCAAAAAACAATGAAATGTGCAGTCTCACTAGGGAAATTGTACGGTGCGTGAATTATACTTCAACAGAACTGTAATGAACATGTCTTCATATATCTTACTGTTAATAATTGACCTAGTCTTCTAGGATCCTATCCTTAATGAAGCTAATGATATGCATCTCTCAAGAGCAACATGTCGTCACCCATGACTAAGTGCAGGCGTCAAAAGATATGAGCAGACCTTGTACAAAGTTTGTTCCTGTGACAGACTCAGCAGCTCCTACAGCTCGTGCAAACATTGTCATGCAATTCACTCGGTTCCAAACAGGGAACACGAGCTTTGTTTTATATGCTTAGATAGCCTAAGATTAATTTTTAAAATGGTAGGTAAATAAAAGTTTGCCATAGATACCACCTTACCGTCGCTACGCGCCTGTCACCTCGTGCTTCCTGATTCATTGGCTGCACAAGAACGTTCCCAGTGGAACTACAGGTTCTTGTTCTCCAGCATTTTATGAGAGCTGCTGCGGGGAGAGCCGGTATGCTAGGATGTCACAGAACCAGGGTCTATGCTCTGCCCACATCTCAGAAAGGCTGTACCGTTTGGGGACCCGTCCCTCCACACTCTGGTGTTCATCTCGAAGAGGTAACATCTGCATTTCTTTTTAAAGACTGTCCTCGGTCTACGGGGGCACAGATTGTCTACCTGCACAGAGAGCCAGGAGCACTTGGGAATTTAGGTGCCTGTGTACATAGGGAGCAGCTTTCATCAATGGCTAAGGGATACAGATGGGGATTGTTGAAATGCCAGCTTCCTTGTCTCAGGCCAAGATAACTGTGAGATGCAGCTTATACTCCAGAGTTCCTCATGGGATCAGGTGAAATCCCCTGCCTGCGATCACGCGCTTGGCTTAGCTGTTCTACTTCCCTGTTTCTTTCCAGGATTCCCCTGCATCACTTCCTTTACAAATCACCCGCACGGCAATTCTTTTCTCAGAAGCTGCTTCTGGGGGCCTGACCTAAGCCTGTCAACCTCCAGGCTAATCAGTGTACTTGCGGTAGGCACGCCCTGGCATGCTGTGGGTACAACTGGCCTCAGAGTCTCAATTGGCTGTTTGTGTGAATCCGGACAGGTCTTTCGCTCCAGAACGTTGGAGTGTGAGTGGAGGCATGGGATCAGGTGGGACTTGGAACCAAGAGCTAAAGGAGAAAGACACCAGGGGCCTGGTGACATTGTTTGAGCCCCTGTGGCAGGGCCAGCACTATGGGCATGCAGTCTGTGCTGTCCCATAGGGCTCTGGGCTTAGAGGGACCCTGTATGTAGTTGAATGCTCTTACATTGTCATCATTGTTATCTTGAAATTCTCAATAAGTTTTGAAAAAGGTCCCTCTACTTTCGTTTTGTGCTGAGCCCTGCAAATTGTGTAGCTGACCGTGGTCCCTGGATCCAACAATACCTGAAGCTACATTCTCCTGAATTATTTCGATTTGGCAACCCACCAAACTTCCTGTGGGCTTCTGTCATTGGCAGCTTATAGAGCTATGGTCACAGTCTGGGCTCCCACTTGCAAATGTCAGAAAGTCATTCTAGCCAGTTTAAGCAGGAAAAGAATTTGTTCAAGAACATCAGGTAACTCACAGAATCTCTGAGAGGTCTAGAGGAACAAACCTAAAGGCCCACGATAACCACGGCCAGATTCTATCACAAACAGAATATACCCCTCAGCACAGATAGCATGTCTGTGCCCCTGACCCTGGTGCTTGAGAGCTACTTGGGACCTCTGTGGCCGGGAGCTGCAGACTCTGCTGCTCTGCTCAGCAGCATGGACCCTGTGTGCCCCCACATCCCTCAGGGCCCTAGCCTCCCAGTCAGAGTCTCGTGGGGGTGTGTCAGATCGGTGAAGCCCAAATCTGCTGCCCGTACCTTAGGGGCAAGAGCAGTGGAGGCAGAGAAATCCCAGCTTCTATCTTGAGGAGGCATGGGGTCATAAACCAGGGAATTGCCCTCAAAATAAGAAAGGGATTTAAAGACGCCGGGATCATCCAATACCCTCTACTTACATACATCTGACTTTTGCTGAGGACTGTGCACATAGGAAGTACAGTAAAACCTTGTTTTGCGGGCGTGATTCGTTCCGGAAACATGCTTGTAAGCCAAAGCACTTGTATATCCAAGCAAATTTCAAGAACCATTGGCTCAGTCGTGATCACGTGACATTCGGCGTCACCTACTACTCGTATTGCAAGACATTGCTCGTTTCTCAAGTTAAAATTTATTAGAAATGTTTGCTCGTCTCGTGGAACACTCACAGAACAAGTTACTCTCAATCCAAGGCTTTACTCTCCATATATGATGGATGCACACATTTTCTGCTTCTCTCGGTGATTCTGGGGTCCCCCAGGGTGCAACCCCAACCGATTCTTAGGAGATCCTACCCCTCCCTTCTTGCCCTTTTAGGGGCTGCCCTGGGTCCAGTTTTTGACCCCACCTCCCTGGTGATCTGCTATTATCCGCCCACCTGGAATCACAACCAGGACAAGATGGGTACGTTTCTGCAAGGCAAAATATGACCCCAAACCAGCCCTTAGGTTAACAAGGTGTTCGCTTACCTGGAGGCAGACGGAAAGGTGCCTGCCAGATTTTGCTGGCTGCCACAAAGCAAGTCCCACACACTTACTGCAGCTGGCAGGTATTAAATCTATTTCTATGCAAAAAGATCTCTTCATTGCTAATAATTTTTATGCCAGCTTCCAGCCTGTTCAGAAGGAATATTTTTTTTTTGGAATCAGGTGTTAACAAAATCATGAACAAAATAAAATGTACAGTTAGTAATTATCAGCTTCCTTTGATGAATCAGCCCTAGCGTTTTTCTCACCAACCTGATGTAAAAATTAAATAGAAGAACAAAAGAGCGCCTTCGGGAGGGGCATGAAATCAGCATTTGAAAACAACTTTCATCCATTTTGTACCTTTGTACCGACTACATTTATTTCAAGTGTTTGGAGTACAGAAATGGGCAGAGGGGCTGCTGTGGACACCATGCTCCTCAAGGTTGGGCTTCCTGGCTGTTTTGCAAGAGGCTCTAGACGGTCTGGGGCGAGAATGCATTGGTGTCAGAGAGGTGAGGTTGGGCAGACATCAGCAGGGCCAGATTCACGTCTGATGGGAGTATCACTGCGCCGGGGGCTTGAGGACGTACAGGATTTAGCACTGAGAAAGTTTGTACCTCTGTACCTCTGCCCTGGGTCCGTTCGTGGACTCTTTTTCAGAGCTTGTACAGCTGGTTGGGGAGGGTTGGCATGAACTGGGCCCCCTCTGAGGTGCCATTCTCTGTCCCATGGCTGGAAGAATTGACCACAGGCCTTCATTCTCCCAGAGAGTCTGGGCATTGCAGGATCCTTCAGAGTGTCTTAAGGGGTGGCGTGGCCCTGAACTCTGTGTATCTGGAATCAGCCAGCGGTGTGTAATAGGTGCTCAGTAAACATTTGCTAACTTGTACACTTTCATCTCTGGGTGGCTCGGTTGGTTAAGCGTCCGACTTTGTCTCAGGTCGTGATCTCGCGGTTCGTGAGGTCAAGCCCTGTGTGGGGCTCTGTGCTGACAGCTCAGAGCCTGGAGCCTGCTTCGGGTTCTGTGTGTCCCTCTCTCTCTGTCCCTCCCCCGCTCACACTCTATCTATCTGTCTCTCTCTCTGAAAAATAAACATTTAAAAAAAACATGAAACCATCATCTCTGGTATTTCCACTACCTGAAGTATTCCTTCCCTTTCCTTGCTTCCCATTAGTCACTACAGCATCTTGGAATTTTGACAGAAAGCATAAAATAAAGTCATAAATCTTAAGGGAGCAGTGGTCTCCTGAACGGCAGGAGTACATAGGCACCCAGCGGACGTCCCTCCATGCAGTTACCTCCAGATCCCTCTCAAGCGTGGTTCCCGTGTACTGCGCGGGAAGCGTGGGTAACCCGCGTCGAATTCCGTGTTACCTCTTGGAAGGAAGCTGCCACATGAGCTAGTTCCTGAATAACCTGTGCTGTCTGTGTTCACGGACCTTGAAACCAAAACAGAATAGATGAAAAACAGCCACAAGGATGAGAAAGGCAGGTTGAGCCTTCACTTTTTAAGGAATCCATCACATCTGGGAAGTCTCATCCCTACTCCCAAGTACAGGTCTTCACGTCTGATACGACTCTTCTTATGCAATTCTGCCTGAGGCCCTCCCTGTCTGGCATCTTTGGGGCTGTGGTCTCACCTCCTGTGACCCGCGGGAGGTGGCAAGGCTTTCTCCACATTGGAGGGGAGACACAGAACCCACATGACTCAGCTATCATTTCTGAGATAACCTGAGCACCCTCTCTCCCATCCCTAGTGGGGCCCTTACTGTGAGTCTAAGTTCATCATCAAACTCATTCCTGGGCCTTTTGGGGTGGGAGGTCGCCTCCTGAACTGAGATTCCCTGCCTACAGCCCCTGGGATCAGAGTGGCCACGTAGAGCTTCCTGCTCTTTCCCCCCAAAGTTGGCCAAGAAAAGTTCTTCCAGGATTGGTTGGCCAAGCGGCAACTCACCACCAGGGTACTTCTGAATCCTTCCTATTAAGAAGGATGCAGAAATTCTCAAAGGTGGCAAAAACATATTTTCAGAAGAGATGCCAGCTCATGCTGGAGGAACCACACACAAAAATAAACAATGTGCTGTAGAGTGCCCTCCCCATTCTGGACTCTGAAGCCACCCCGGCTTCCTCAAAAACAGTACAGCCTAAGTGGTGTGGGGCGTGCCTACGGTCATGCACCCCGGCTCTGCCACTTTCCATCTGTGGGATCTTGGGCAAACGACTTGACCTCTGGGTCTCAAGTTGGTCATCCGCAAAATGGGGGTAATAATTGTAGCGCCTCACAGGAATGCTGTGAAGATTAATGAGACGGGCAGGTGGCGGACTCAGCATGGTACCTGGAACACACAGTAGGAGCTCAGTGAACATCAATCATTACCTGGCCCTTGGCTGTGATTGGAGGCGCATGGCCTGACGGGAGTCCGGAATAGAGAAAGATGCTCTCTTGAGGGGCACAGGAGCAGGACCAGGGGCTTGGGGCCAGCAGTGGATGCTGTTGCTCTGTAGAGTCTGAATCAGAGCCTTCAACTCTGGCCTCCGTGGTCTGGATGGCTGCCTCTGCCTGGATGACCTTTAAAATGGGCAAGCCCTGAGGCCAGAAAATTGTACGCTTTCTGTGATTGACTTGTCTAATTATCACTCCCTGGGGTTCGACCGGCCAGAGATGAGCTCAAGAGAAGAAAAGGGGCCAGATTCCAATAGGACTTCTGTCCGACACAAAGGAATTTAGAGTTTTCTGGAAACTAGAGCAAGCCTTCCAAGTATTTTAAGCAAGGCGGTGGTAGGGTCAGAATTACGGTTCTGCAAAAAGCTACGAGGGAAGATGCTGCACCCCCACAAGTGTCCACAGAAGGCCATGCATGCAGGTAGGAGGTAGGACGTGAGGGACATCAGGTGGGGACTCCCCACGTCACTCAAGTGAGAGATGACCCATGTAGACAAAGACGGGGCAGTGGGAATAGAGAGAGGGGAGTGAGGAGAGAATGGACACGAGAGAGAGAGAGCAAGGGGTAGACTTAGCGGGGTGTGGCGAGTGGGTGGGTGGGTGCAGGGCCGGGGGAGGGTGGAACCGGGCTGTCAAGTTTCCAGCCTGGACGCATTGCCTGGGGCGGGATGCAGGGCAGCTTTGGGGAAAGATGAGCGTGCAGACTTGTTGCGTTCCGGGTCATTGGGGGAGGTCCAGGGGGCTCCCCGCAGATGCAGGCCCGGAGCTCGGTGGGTGAAACTGACCAGAAGCACAGCAACAGCTTTAGGGTCAGCCCCGCCCCCAGCCGAGTAGCCAATCAGCGCGACCTCCGCGCTGCCGCACGCCGCCGTCTACCCCAGGCGTGCAGGCTACACCTCCCGAGGCCGCGGCCTCTGGAGAACTTGGAGGGGAAGCAATAGGGAGACTCCCTGCAGGGCCAGAGGCTGGGGAGACACGCAGTCCCAGAGGAGGGTTAGCCCTCCCCTCTGGTCCCCCGGCCTTGCGTCAGGCTGCACGCGCCACCACCGAGTGGGAGGAAAAGCCTGCCCCTGGGAGAATTCTCCATCTACTCTGGATCCCTGGGGATGCCTGCCAGGGAGCACCGGGACTCTGGGGAGCTTTGCTTTCTTGCCTCTGAGGCTCTGCAAAGGCCTAGCTGTCAGCAGGAAACAGGAGGGCCTAATCCCAGAGGTTTGAGGACGCGCGTTGGCTCCCGGAGCCTCCACTCCGGCAGAGGAGGACGCGAGAGTGGCACCGGTGCCCGGTGGCGCTTCACAGGTGAGTGATGAAAGGCGCAAGCCATAGCTGCCAAGGAAAGAAAGAAACACACCAGGCCGTGCCCCATAGAACCAAGTAAAGCAAAGACGGATAAAGCGACTCAGTCACCCTGAGAACCTGCCTGAAGCCCCAAATTGACCCCTGGGTCCCCTGTAGTTAGGGATGCTGTTTATTTACTTATCATAGATCTTGTGGACGCACCCTGTCAAAAGAGCATCTCTTGACCGCATTTTCGAGTTCCACAGTGCTGACCCTCGGCGGTTTGATGTCAGGAATAGGCTTCTCCTAATTCCCAGGACTTGGCCTATGTGATATCAGAGCTTTTTCTGTGTTCTAGACCCAGTGACCAAAGTCTCTTGAGAAGAGCCTCAGTGTTAAGGAGGCATCTGATTCTAGCCTGCGGAAGTGGGGCTGAAATGTTTTCTTCTGGTGTGGAACGGAGGGCAGGGGCAATCCGTGTTGCTAACTCCTTTCCTCGTGGCTTCAACTCAAGCCTCCGGTTTGGTGTTGTGATTAATTTTGCCCTAAAGCAGAGTTTCTCAGCCTGGGTATCATGGACATCTTGGGGTCTGATAATCGTTTGTTGTTCGGGGATGTCCTGTGCTTTGTAGGATTTAGCAACATCCCTGGCCTCCAGAGGCCACAGTAGCGGTGCCTCGAGTTGTGACAACAAAAAAATGTCTCCAGACATCGCCAAATACATCTGGGTGGGCAAAATCATGCTTACTTGGAAATTACGGTTCAGAAGGAGGGTTTCTGGTTAGAAGTGGTCTCTGGCTGTTTAATATATTTGTGCCATGAGAGAAGCAAAGAGGATGTGAACACATGACTCTAAACATCATTCTTCATCATGGGATAGCCTCCTTATCACATGCATTGGGTGAGCCAGATTTTGAACCCTGGTATTCTGCTCACTGGGGACAAAGGATGGGATTTCGGGTGGATCACAGATGTAGTGTTAGAAAATATTGAACCAGGGGCACCTGGGTGACTCAGCTAGGCATCTGACTCTTGATTTCTGCTCAGGTCATGATCTCACAGTTTACGAGATGGAGGGAGCCCTACGTCAAGCTCTGTGCTGACAGCACAGAGGCTGCTTGGGATTCTCTCTCTCACTCACTCACTCTCTCTCTCTCTCTACCGCTGCCTTGCTCAGGTGTGCTCTCTCTCAAAAGAAAATTGACTTAAAAAAAAGAAAGAAAGAAAATGTTGAATCAAGAGCACAAAACTTGTTTCTTTCAACCCTACCAAAATCTCAGGTTGGTGCTAGCCTCTTTCTTATCTCAATAATACGCCTTTGCTATTTTTCTTTTTTTCTCCCATTTTATCTCAAAGGACTAGCTTTTCTACTATGCTTCATAGTATCATTCTTTTGATTGTTACTCTAGACATTACAAAAGGCATCTTTAATTTATTGCAGTCTATCTTAAATCAGTACTTTTACCCCATCCTGAACAATGAAAGACCCTTACGACAGTTTTTTTTTTTTTTTATTTTGAAAGGGGGAGGGAGAGAGAGAGAGAGAGAGAGAGAGAGAGAGAGAGAGAGAATCCCAACCAAGCAGGCTCCACACTGCCAGCACAGAGCCTGATATGGGGCTCGGACCCATGAACCGCGGGATCATGACCTGAGCCGAAGTCAAAAGTCAGATGCTTAGCCGAATGAGTCACCCGGGTGCCCCAACAACAGTTTGAACCATGTATCTCTCCCCTGCCTTTTTGCTCTCATTGTCATATATTTTACTTCCACACATGTCATATGTTGCTATTACTCTTGGTCTAAACAGCCCGTAGTTTTTTATATTTTTTAGGTGCACTACCTTTCTTCCTGTACTTCCTTCCTTCTGTCTGGAATTAGTTTCCTTCCGCATGAAGAAGCCTCTTTAAGCATTTCTTCTCTTTTAAACACAGGGAGAGCAGACCTCAGGCGAAGAACATTACTCAGACATTAACATCTGAATTTAGTCAGACCAGTTTTTGTTTCCGCGTGTTTATTGGAGTTCTCTGATATTTTAAAAAAGTGATTGGGGCGCCTGGGTGGCTCAGTTTGTTAAGCGGCCGACTTCAGCCCAGGTCATGATCTCGCGGTCCGTGAGTTCGAGCCCCGCGTCGGGTTCTGTGCTGACAGCTCAGAGCCTGGAGCCTGTTTCAGATTCTGTGTCTCCCTCTCTCTGACCCTCCCCCGTTCATGCTTTGTCTCTCTCTGTCTCAAAAATAAATAAACGTTAAAAAAAAAATTAAAAAAAATTAAAAAAGTGATCATTTTCCCCCATTTAATTTACCAAAGGAATCCACTGGGTTGATTTAAAGAAAAATATTAAGCAAATAATCATCCAGATGATACAGATCAAAACTGAGAAGGGGGGATGGAGATTTCCAAAGTTTGGTAGTGATAGTTCACGAGCTTCAAGTATTCATATAGCTCTAGGTTACTTACAATTATCTTACAGGTATTTTTTAATAGCTGCCATTTAAAGCATAAACTCTACGTGTCAGGCAATGCACTAAAGACCCTATACAAACCAAAGGTCAGGGTGTTATTATCAACCGGTACCCCATTTCTCTTGAATTAGCACATTTCCCATGTGTGCTAGCTTTCTTCATTTACTCACTCAGTAAATGGTTATTGGGCATCTTCTCTGTCCTAGTCCTGGCTTTGGTGCTCAGCATACTGTAGTGACCAAAATCTGTGCTGTAGAGGTGCTTAACAGCAGACAGAAGACATTCATCTACAAATCCCCAAAGTAAGTATGTAACTGCCAACGTGCAGAGGGCTGGAAAGAGAACAATGCTGTAAGGTGCTACCAGGGCTCCCGGAACTGTCTGGGCGATTAGGGGGAGCTTTCTGAGACCACTCAGCTGGGAGTCTCTCCTCTCACCCCTCCTCTCCTCACCTGGCCCCTCTCCCATACCCTTCGGGTCCCCACTTATTTCCCAAGAGCCTTTCTCAGATGCCCGCGTCCAGTTAGATAGTCGCACCTGCTGTTAGCCTGTACCCTAGAGAACACCCTAGACTTTTCCTTTTCTACAGTGTCACCTCATTATAACTACAGCTGACCCTTGAATAACATGGGTTTGAACTGCATGGGTTCATTTGTATGTGGATTTTTTTTTTTTTTTTACAATATAGTCCTGTAAATGTACTTTCTCTGTCTTAGGATCTTCTTAATAACTTTTTCCTCTAGCTTACTTCCTGGTAGGCATACAGTATGTGATACATATAACACACAAAATCTGTGTTAATCAACTATTTACGTTATCAGTAAGGCTTCCTGTCAACAGGTTAGTTTTGGGGGGAGTCAAAAATTATACGCAGATTTTTGACTGTGCAGAAGGTTGGTGCCCCTAACCCCTGTGTCGTTCAAGGGTCAACTGTACATAATTATTTGGGTAATCATTTTTTCAGTATTTGAGAGTGCACTGGACTAAGTTTCACGAAGGCTGAGAAAATGTGTGACATGTTCACTACCATGTAACCTGTGCCTGGCACACGGTAGGCTCTCAGCAATGTGGATGAATCAAAGCAGACCTCTCCTGACCTTAGGTTCCTCATCTGTAAAGCGAACCTGATGATCTTGAACTCACTAGCATATGTTTTTGTTATTGTCTTTTTTCAAAAACAAAATAAATGTGTCAAGTACAAGGCACGTAAGTAGTTTTACATATTATTCCCTGCCCCATTTTTTTGCTCACCTACCAGAGGTGGCTGTTTCCTTGGTTTTTCTTTTCTTTTTCTTTTTTTTTAAATGTCTTGCCTGTAATTCTATGACCTCCCACATTAGCCCATTCTCAGAGTGCCACATTCTTCTCCCTTCTCCCTCCAGAAATACATCACCCAGGCAGGCTTCCAGTTTTTCTTTGTGGTTAGGGAAGACTTCTCCCCACCCTGTGGTCTCTAACAAACATTTGCTTAATCATGAACAGATTTACAGCTTAATTACAGGTCACTTAAGCTGGCCCTGGCTGGACTGGGGATGCTCCAAAACTCACCTTTGAGGAGGGAGAGGGATTCATTAAATCCTTTAATAAAAGCCCTTATCCCCACCAAAAGGAAAGCAGAAATATTTTTCATGCACTTTTAGGAAAAGCAAACACATGTGTTCTAGATCAAAGAAGCACTGGTCAGTTGCCACCAAGCTGGGCAGGCCATGAAGCACATCAGGACAAGTCCCTCCGTTTTACAGATAAGGGAACTGAGGCCCAAGGAGCATGGTTAGTTACTGGCAGAGCTCAAACCAATGTTGGGACCAAGACTTTTGTTGTTGTTCTGCAGTAGCCACTGGCTTAAATGATGTATCTTTTCCCTTTTTGCCCACATGTAACGGATGAACATTTTCCTGGGCAACTAGACTGTTTCCTTATATCACTGAAAGGGGACCAATTAATTAAGTAATTTAACAACATTTTCTGAATACCTGGGTCAGATATACTGTGCCAGGGTCTGGGTAAGCAAAGATAATAGGACAAACTCACTGTGCCTCATCCAGAATGGTTGAATTCTGGGACATGTATACACAGGAGTATTCTGGGTTGGAGGTTCAAGTTGAAATCCTTCGAGATCTTTATTCTGGGCTTCATCCTGATCAGAGGTTTCATAAAGGGAGAGAAAAAAAGATTAAGGGCTTGCCAGAAAGAATAGCTTAAGTGGCTTTGCTTTTCTTTATCTCTGCTTCTCCCTTGACAAATTTGGATCCAAAATTGTGAGGGTTCCCCTGGAAAAGGGAATGTGTAGGGTGAGTCTGTGCTTGTTCTCAGCTGCTATACTCCTCACTTCAGCTAGCTATTCCTGTTTACCTCCTTCTACTGGCTGGACTTTGGTTCTTGCCTGGGGAAAGGCAGCCAGCCCTGCAGGAACTAAAGTGCGATCCCCAAAACTGTTACTTCATTTGTCCCCCAGAAGTTTCTGTAGGAATACTGATCTCTGCTGGCTGACCTTGCCCTCTGGTGTTTGGTCCTTTCTGCTTCTTATTTGCCTTACTTTGATTACTAACATCCTCTTGGTTCAGGAAGCTTGTGCTTTTGGCCTCTATTAAACTGCCCAATAGAATGTCTTACGGTGATGGAGATGCTCTATAATCTGTGCCATCCATACAGTAATCACTAGCCACGTGTGGCTGGCGAGCACTTGAAACATGGCTAATATGACTGAGGAAATGAATTTTCTAACTTTGTCTACCTTTAATCCATTTAAATTTAAAAAACCACAAAGAGTGGCTACCAAAACCAGACAGTACAGGTCTAGATAGAGACTTTCCCTGGCCTGGATCACTAGCAAATCTTTGGGCTTTCACACTCGTGGAACACCTACACTCTTGACATTATCCATCCATCCATCCATCCATCCATCCATCCACTCATCCCAGAGATTGCCACTTGTCCCATACTCTCAGATGTGTGTTGAGAATACAAAGGTGAATCGGACATGAACGCTACCCTTAAGAAATCCACAGCCTGGAGGAGGGAGACAGATAAACAAACATGGCCACCATTACCTCCAACATTATATCCTTCTGGGTATGATTAATAGACTTCAGAACAGGGGTGCCTGGGTGGCTTAGTCAGTTAAGCATCAGACTTCAGCTCAGGGCATGATCTCACAGTTTGTGGGTTCGAGCCATGTTTTGGGCTCTGTGCTGACAACCCAGACCCTGGAGCCTGCTTCTGATTCTGTGTCTCCCTCTCTCTCTGCCCCTTCCCCTTTCACATTCTGTCTCTCTCTCTCTTTCTCTCTCTCTTTCTCTCTCAAATATAAATAAACATTACAAAAAAAAAATAGACTTCAGAATAATAGTAGGAACATAAAAGGGGGCATGGTTAGTTACACTTAGGTTTGGGTGGGTGGCTAGTCAGAGAGGACATAGTTTTTGTGATCAGTCTTGCAAAACAGCAAGAGAAATATTTAGCCATATGCTATTCTGTGCATCTTTAACACCTTCCTGAAGTTCTAGTAGTTAATCTTTGGTACCTTGAACTAAAGACCAAACTGGAGGTTTCTGGGGATGGGGGGTGGATTGAAGAGCAATTGATTCTTTTTAATGTCCTGCTTAGATATTTGGATATTGCTTCTGTTTTTTTCCAAATATTTCAAAATATGGATAAATAGACTATATCCCATTGAAAAGTTTTTTCTAAGCCCTGGTTGTTGTCCAAAGAAAAGGGATGGTCAAAGAGATTTTTCTTTCTTTCTTTTTTTTTTTTTTCCTTACAAATGGGCCTTTATAACTTTTAAGGAAGAGGAAACTGAAATATGGAAATTGTTATCATTCATTTTTATTCTCTTTCATAATTACTTGAGTCTGTTAAAAGGAGTTTTTAAAAACCCCTCATGAATTAAACTATCTTTCAGAAATGTCTAGAGAGACAAGAATTCCAAGATGTCAGAAGACTGAAAGAGCCCCTACTTCCTGAAGAGTCATGTTTGTGTTACATGGCCCATCAGTAGTATTTTGTCTGTTCCAACATGCTCCTTCCTTGCACTGGGGAGCTGTGCGCCCCCAACTTCAAGCATGATGGGTGGGGGTGGGCAGTCACAAGACTCTGATCCCTTCCCGGGAGTCATGTGACCCAAGTAAGGCCAATCAGGGTCCCTCTCAGATTTTTCAGTTGGTGTTGGAGAAGGGCCCTGTCCCTGGGATTATGGATCAGGAAGGAGTTTGAAGTTGAAGAATGGTGGCCTTGTTCCTAGTCGCCCGAAGAAAGCATGTCTGCTGTAGGAGAACATAAGCCAAGCAGATATAAGCAAAGAAAAGAGAAAGAGAGAGCTCTGGTCTTATTTCTCACCCCTAAGAGGGCACATAAAAATGAGCTCTGAATGGCTCAACAGGATTAGGGAAAATATGTCAGTTAAGAGAAGCTAAATGTAGGTGGTTCACTGAGAACTTTCAGTGTGGTACAGATATAAACACAAGATTTTTTTCCTACTCATTGCTGTTTTTTGCAATATATGCCTTTTTTTTTTTGATTTTTAATTGTGCTTGGCAGATTTCATAACTTTCTGGCCACCTCCAATGATTGAACATAGCCAGGTCCCATTAGAAGCACCAATCTTCTGTCCAATGCCATGATTTCTCCTCTGCCGCTGCTGTCTAGACTTGTGACTCAGAGGACATGTATACGGGAAAAACACGGTCTTCCTTTCCCTTATTCCCCCTCCCTCTTGTTTCTAGCTTGTCTACACTGAGGCAGTGGGGGAGGGATGGGAAGAAGGGATCAACTTACATGACTCTTATGTGGTGAAGTGGTCTTGATTTCTCTCTGGTTCGATCTGGTTCTGTTTGAAACTTGAGGTCATTTTGGATGTGGCCATCACTGTGTACACAGTTTTCCTGGGGCAGTTTTGTTCCACGTCTTCCTATTGTTAAAGATTTGTTAGAGGTGACCGTGTCTCCCCACAGGCAGTTCAGTTTCCAGCACCCTTTCTGAGGCGGTGTCTCCTCTCTTGGCTGGGGCACAGCTGGGCAGCCCCACACTTCCTGCCTCCCCCTCTACCTCTGCGTTCCTTCTGTCGAGGTGGAGGTGCCTCTCTCTATTTCTTCCTGGGCACCTTTATGAGTTTTTTCTCCAGGTAAGAAGAGGATGTCCACATATGTCCTTCACCTTCAGGAGACATTTACAAATTTCCCAGCCACTCTCCAAACATGTTCCTCCCTGACTGTTGCCAGCACTAGAGAAAGCCGGAGGGACATGAAATCTTCTCTTCTTGTAGATGTCCCAAACCTCCATGAGTGATTTTCCTGATCCTTTCTGCCCATGGTGTGAAGAGGAGAAATCCCTCTTATCTCCCCATCATTAATGGAGAGGTATGGAATTGACTCTTGCCAGGAACCCTGTGCTCACCGAAAAGCCACACAGAACCCTCCACTCATCTCCACTTCCTTTCTTCTCCTCACTGCTGTCTTTATAAGTACCATCCAGGGACAGGGTTGGGGATTGATAGCAGAACGGACACTGCTGCTCCCTCTTAGTAAGCCCGGCAGGAGATGCCATCTTTTTCAAATGTGGAGGTTATTAGCACCAAGGGTCCCAGTTGTCAATTCCATGTAGACAAGGAGGCCCGGTCAGAGTATGTTACAATCATTTGTAAAGGGTCTTTCCACCTCTAAACCAAAAGACACAAAGAAGAGTACATCACTCAATGGCTTGGGTCATTTTTCCTGCTGGGTTTGGATTTCAGACAGGCTATGGCTATGGATATAGACTGCATACAGTCTATGCAGATATCCCTAGGTGGGCTGGAGGAGAAGCCTGAAAAATGCTGAATAGGATTTGTACCTTACCTTGAGGCCAGTGTACAAGTATTCTTGGAGAGAGATTCCATACTTTGGAAGACATATCCTCACCTGTAAACTGCTACCAGTATGAAAAGATGCCTGCTATCTCCATTTACTACCTATGTGACCCAAGGCAATCACTTTTGCTTCTCTGAAATCTCATTTTCCTCATCTGCAAGGCGGGGCACTACTATTGACCTTGCTATGTGGATTAGAGATGTATCCTGAGTCCAGTAAGCAGGAAATATCAGTCTTGTTTCCGTTCCTATTCCCTGTAACAAAGATGACATCCCTGCTTTCCTTCTCAAAATGAGTAAGTTTAGTAGATTGTTCCTACCAAGAGGTATGGGAGTTGGACTGGTGATGGGGACATATCTTGGAGCTGATGTAGATACTTCTGGTGTAGCTGCCCAGGTTCCAGCAGTGACCGTAAGTTATGTCCTTGCTATATCCCCATTCTCCTCAGGGAATGATGCCTAAAGCTGCGTGAGGTTTTAGTAAAGGCTGCCATTCCTAGGAAATCACATTCTTGACTCGATGGGGTCAATCATAGTGCTTCAGCTCCTGACACCAGTGATTGGTCTTGGGATGGGAAAATATGTAGATGACACCTTGACCCCCTAGGTTAGATACTTTATGAGAAATTCTAATTCTTAAAAGTCCATCTGGGGTCCTTGAAGCTCCTTTAGCCGGCTCCACCCTATGGAAATGCTTGGTTCCTTTACCTCATCTCTTGGCTGAGCTCTGGGGCCTAAGCTTACGGGGACAATGTGGCCTCAATGGCAGCTTCCCGTCCCTGTCTGCAGCACCTCTACTCTACTGCTGTTTTGTTCCCTGTCATTTCCAATGAAGAACAGGGATCTTAGAATCACAAAGAACTGGGTCTGAACCCTGGCCCTATTATTTTCTAGCTGGGTGAATCTGGGCACAAACTTCATCTTGCTGAACTTCAGGTTATTCATTCATAGAATGGGAATATTAATAGTACCTCCCTCTTGGGGCCACTGAGCCTGTAACCAAGTCCCCCTCCCTCCAATTGTATGTTTGAGATAGGAAAGGTAAACTTCCCATAGGAAAGGTACAGAGTGCTGGACAGATGAGGCACTGATGTCCTTGTGACCCCAATGTCCTTACTAATGGGAAGGCTCATGACACATTTTTAATGGAACATGCTGTCATCTAT
Organism: Panthera pardus; assembly: GCF_024362965.1. Lineage (NCBI taxonomy): Eukaryota > Metazoa > Chordata > Mammalia > Carnivora > Felidae > Panthera > Panthera pardus. The sequence goes on from NW_026526721.1 coordinate 148,897,918, forward strand.
TAGTACTTTAACATGCAATCACTCAGACCCATATCTGAGTCAACACCTGAGCCTCTGCTGCCTTTTCCCTAGGAAGAGACATACATCATTGGTGGTTTCTAGAGGACTGAAGGCCGTGTTCATCCATGAAGGTTGTAATACATCATTGTTTTTTAAGCACCAAAAAATCACTCTGGTCAGTCTGTAAAATACCTTCAACCATTTGTGCCTTTGGGGGGGAAAGCTATACATCTTAGGGTTGTAACTCCCCCAAAGAGGGCCTAGTTTCACCCAAGAATGGCTTCTCCCATTAATAATTCTGAATATTCTATTTGAGATGACGGACATTAACTACACGTATTGCTGTAATCGTTTCATGACATATGTAAACCAAGCCATCAAGCTGTATACCTTAAACGTACACAGTGCTGTATGTAATTTTTTAAAAAAAGAAATCGTCAAGCTCAGGATGGGTAGAGGATATGTTGCTGGTGAACCTCAACAGAGTACATGTTGAAGAAATGAGAAATTAAAACGTAAAAAAAAAATCTGAAGCTATTCCCCAATATCCATATGCATTTTAATTTGCAAGCAAATGCGCCCTTTGAATGAAACCTTTCTCTGATTGGATCTGTGTTTTCCCAAGTTTGAGATGGAGAATAATGATGACTTTAGTTTAAGGAACAATACTGAGCACAGATAACAGATCAAGTCCTGAGTGGCACCAGGGACACAAAAATGATCAAAAGACACCGTCCTTACCCTTGACAACTTTGCAAATAATTGTAGTATCATATGGTAAACGCAGTGCTAGAGATGTGCACGGGATGAGGGGTGGCTTGGCCAACTCAGAAGGGATTGTGGGTGAATCTCACTGTTAAATCAATCATGAGCTGGGTGTATACTACGCGCTTCCCGCTGTTTTCTGAACACACTCAGCATGCTTTGACCACAGAGCCTTTGAACATTTGATTTTTTTTTTTCCGAGATTACTTTTCTCCAAACATCCTTATGGATCACTCCCTCACTATCCGACATCCACGTTCAAATGCTATTTAATAGAGTAGACCTTTACATCCCATGTAGAAGACTACTCTCAACACATTTAGTTTCTATTCCATACCTGGCTCTATTTTTCTTCATTACATCTATCACCACTGACATATTATATGTTTGTTTGTTTTTATTTGTCATCTTTTGACACACACACGCACACACACACACACACACACACACACACAACTGTTAAAATTAGGAAAACAGGGGCCTGGTATTTTTTTTTTTTTTACTTCTGTGTCCCCAGTACATGGAACAGTGTTTGCCACAGAGTAGGTGCTTACTAAATACAAAATATAAACGAGTGAATGTACTATAGGGTACCTGGATGGTTCAAACTTGATCTCTTCATTGATATTGCACCGTTTGGGAAGAAGAATAGTCCAACAAAACAGAAGAAAACGTGGTCACTGGCTTAATTGAAGGGTGTGTAAAGTGCTAATGGGACTTGGGAGAGAAAGCTATTCATTTCTACTCTGCGGAGAGACAGTGAGGAAGGAGGTGATATCTCAGAAGAGGTCACATTTCTCCTGGATCTTGAAAGATAACTGAGTCCGCCAGGCCAAATGGGGATGAAGAGGAGTAGCAGTGTCTGCAGGGGCGCGGCCCATGTCCCTCAGTCCACTGTCCGGGATCTGGTACCAGCTGCTTCCTGCACATACAGCCCTTGGCCTGAGGCTTTCTCCCGGAAGTGCGCTAGGCAGGCCGGAAGTGCGCTAGGCAGGCCGGAAGTGCCGGTGAGCAGGTGCCTAAAGGAGCAGCCCTCAGCCAATGGTGGGTGGGCGTTGGAGGAAAGAGACCCCAACTTCTTTGCCCCTCAGGTGGGACGACTTGGAGGTGTGCTTCATGCTGTTTGCTTCAAGTCTCCAAGGCGTCCGGGTCTCTCTCATCCACAGCGGTCTGTTTGATAACACATTATGAACTTTCTTTCCTTCCCTGCCTCACTTCCTCACTTCGCTTCAGTTGTTTCCTGAGGTCACTTCCCAAACAATTCCCAAAGGCCAGCGTTGGGAGAACCGTCTAAGGGCAGTCACGGTCCCCGAAGCAGCAGGAACGTGGACAAAGGGGGCTGGACTGCACCCTGCAAGCGGCGGAGATGGAGGCATCAGGGCAAGAGCTACAACTGTGGCTGGGCTGCAGCTCGACTGTGAGATGTGTCTACACATCAGATTTAATAGCAGCGAGATTATGCTGACAAGCGCATAGAGCATCAGTTTGGAGCCAGCATTTCCTCCGTCCTCAGCCGCAGCTTTTAGATGCTGACTTAGACTTCTGGTTTTTCAGCATTCTGTTTGCTGCCCTTTCATTCCAGATTTTTCCTCCTCTGTCAGTCATTGGAAGAGAAATGCTACCCCTGCTGTGAGAGCCAATCTCTCTTGTGTGGAGTGGGCCTTGGGAAGTATCACTGGGGCTGCTCTCTGAGCAGAGAGTGTCTAACATAGAAATGCCAGCTGGTAGCACAGAGCAGGTACTAGCTAGTTGGCGGGTACCACTAGTGGGTGGTCTAGGCAAAGGGAAGAAAGATCGGCACAGGAAATGGGGGAAATAGGTGTGGGACTATTTGTTCCTTTGGAGTCGCACATTCACATCAGACATCATTGTCATTTCAGTGAAGTCTCCTTGTCTGAGCGGCCAATTGTCTGAGAGGTCATTAAACAGTACCCAAAGCAGGGACGATCAATAGAAAGGTTGCTTCTGAATAGGCAGGACAAGAGTAGCCAGCGTTTTGAGGTATAAATCCATTCCCAGGATGGCTGTAAATCTTGCAAAGAGGGGGATACTGAGATCTGGTGCTGGAGGTTCTCGGGGCCCCCAGTGTGCTTTCCCTAGATAAGTGACCGCTGGACCTTTGTCTCATCCAGTGGGCCGAGAGGAAATTGAGCTGCCAAGCCATATGAAGTTCCCGCTAGAGATTTGGAGGAAGATGAATGGTACTTAAGTAACAAGAAGACCGTGAAATCAAACCATTAAAAAACAATTTCAAGTCCGGTCAACTTCCCTCACATTTTCACTGTGATAAAGCCCCCCAAAGTCCCTGGATGGTTCCTTTGATCTTGCTTAAGTTGGTGTGTTGGCTTTCTCATCACTTTCCACTGGGACATACGGGTGTTCCTTGCTTTGGGGAAATGCTGCCTCTGGGAGAGGATGGGGAGATGAGAAGCTCCACTCCCTTCCCCCATTTCTCTTATTTTCCAGCCTGGAGACAGAGCTGGGGTTCTTGGGGTTGAAGTCACCAAGGTTATCTGCAGGCATACCCGGGGGGGGTCTCACTAGGCTTACTGTTCTCTGATTTTAAAAAGGTCTTTCATCGCATCTGAGATCTCTTGTCACTTTCTACCCCAGAAAATGAGATCAAAACAGAGGTCTGGAATGGACTTGTGTGGGTTTTTGGCCCACACGGTACAGGGTGCCTTTAAATCTGGTGTTGACGGTAGTGGTGGTGGGTGTAACCTAGGATGACACAAATCCCTCCTTCTGCCCCAAAGGCCCAGCTTCCTGATTCTCAGCTTTTAATTTTAAAAATAATTCTACAGATGATAGAGAAATGAGTCCTCCTTGTGAAAAATTAAATCAAAACCCTTTGGATAAGATTAAAGGCCACTTTGACCCACAGTGCCCCCCTCCCCAGAGAGGTAACAGCCATTGCAGGAAGATGTATACCCCTCTTGTCTTTTTTCTGTTTGTTAACATGCACATCATATATTTATATCTCTACAGAACATATAAAGAATGCGTGTTTAAATATATTAAAGACATAATATTTTATAGACTATACTGCGACTTATTTTTCCATTTGACATGGTCCTTCAGTTTGGTAGGACTGAACTCAGAAGCCGCCTCTCTGGTCACAGAACAGGGGGGGCATGAGGGAGGCTGAAACTCAGCCCATCTGTGCTAACTTAGCCCAAAGGGAGGGTTGCTTTTTTCTAACTGGTTTACCCAGAGGGGGCTATCTTTCTCTAATTCATACAAAGATACGGTGTGTGATGTGGTGGCCCTGGGTGGGTCTTCTAGGCTCTATTTAATTTCTTAGTGCTATTCCATAGAGTGGATAGATGGCGTTTTACGTACCCCTCCCCATGGTTAGACATTTAGTTTGTTTCTAATTTCTCCTGATTGTGGGCGACGCTGCCACTAACAATCTTGTGTATGTCCCTGTGTGCACACGTGTGACTGTTTCTCTAGAGAAGTGTTGGGATTTCTGAGTCATAGGGATGCACATTTTCAATTCTATGAGACAACGCTAACTTGTCCTCTGACGGGCCCCACAGATATGTAGTCCCACGGACGGTGCACAAGAGTGCCCGCTTCCTTCATCCTCCACAACATTCGGTGCTGCCAGACTTGGATATTTCCTAATTTTTTTCTCCTTCTTAATGTGCATCTACTCAACCCTACTGCTCGGGGGTTGTTCTGAATCTGTTGTTTTATTTTGCCCCGAGCTTCTTCATCAGCTTGATTTCAATCTTCGTTCTCTGGCCACCTGAGCTTCCTGCTCCTTGGTCCATCTACTCTGACAAGGAGCATGTGTCTCATTCTGGCCTGAATTCCAGGTGGCAAATGGGCACAACGGGTCTGCCTCAACCTAGCTGTGTGATCATGGGCCAGTTGCTTGCCTGGGCCTCAGTTTCCCCATCTGCACCACAAAGGAAGTGGGTTACAGGAACTCCAGTGTCCTAGCTCTCAAATTCTGGCCTGAATGGGGCTAAAAAATTTCACTTTGAAAAGGCACTCTTGCCCCCATCGGAGTTAACCACTGTTTGGTCCAGCTGAAATGCTTTACTGTGAGTGCACACAGTCAGACATGAATCATTTGAGAAGATAACAGGTAGATATGTATTTTATTGCTCTAATAATTTGTATTGCCATTCATTTCTGTGTTTTCATGGATGGGGATGGGTGATGGAGAAAGAACCTTTCGTTCTGTACACGCCCTCAACCAGGTAGTGAACATTTCTTTTTTTTTTTTTTAATTTTGTATAGAAACATTTATTTATTTATTTATTATTTATTTGTTTTTTTTTGTTTTTTTAACGTAAGAGAGTGCATTTATTTTTTTACTTTGTTTTGTTTTATTTTATTTATTTTTTAAAATGAAATTTATTGTCAAATTGGTTTCCATACAACACCCAGTGCTCATCCCAACAGGTGCCCTCCTCAATACCCATCACCCACCCTCTCCTCCCTCCCACCCCCCCCATCAACCCTCAGTTTATTCTCAGTTTTTAAGAGTCTCTTATGGTTTGGCTCTATCCCTCTCTTTTTTTTTCCCCTTCCCCTCCCCCATGGTCTTCTGTTAAGTTTCTCAGATAAATCAGTTCTATTTTCACCTCTATAGCCACCTCCTTCTTGTTCTTCCGGCCACACCTCTCTCATTCATTCAACAAATATTTATTGAGTACCTACAATGTCCCCTGCTCCTTGGTCACTTTTGGAAGGAGTGAGAGTGGAAGATGTAAGGTAGTGGAAAGTGCTTTTATGAGCTCTCATGGTTTCGTCCAGCATTATTTAGTAGAATTGTTGGCGATGATAGAAAAGTTCTGCAAGATCTGTGCTGTCCAATATAATATTGGACTCCAAGTGCCTTGGAGGAAGGAATACAGTGCTGGGGACTTTGCAGCAAATACTCCAGAACTCAGTCTTCTTGATCTTTTCTTTGATGCTTCAGTGTCTTAGTTTGTAAAGGATCGTTTTGAGGATCAAAAGTCGTAGAGTGTAAATGCCTTGCATAGGGCCTGGCCCACTGTAGATTCCAATTCCCTTCCCTGCATCATCTTGGTTCTCAGAATTCCTGCCTGCTTCAGACAAGTAAAAGTTTCCACCTTGAGGAGGCAGGACTCAGGGAGCAGAGTCTATGCCCCTGGGAGGGGCAGACTGAAGAGGCCACCTCCCCCTCCAAAGGTTTCCCGAGCCACAACCTCTGATTCACCCAGGTGAGTTGCACAACTTTATGGGTACCACAGATCACATCACTCTCGTTGTGGGGATTTTCAAGGGTGGGAACTTCCCGCCCCCACTACTGCCTACCTAGACAGGTGCTAGAACATAATAGATGCTCAGTAAACAACTGTGGGCAGGTTAATTACCCAAAGTCCTCATAGCTGAGTGGAAGCCAGGAGCTAGGACTTTTAGACGGCCCCTCCCCCCAGCCCACCACTGGCTCTCCAGGAAAATGCAAGGACTCCGGGGTAGCAAGCCACAGTCTGACTCTCAGCTTTGCTGCTGCCTGGCTCTGTGATCTTGGCAAGTGCTGCATCTGCTTGGTGGCTTGGTTTCCCTATTTGTCCCTGGGTGCCCTCGAGTTCTGTGACCCGAATACATATGGGCTGCTTTTGCTGGTCAGATCCTGAGGCTGGCATAGGGGTTCAATACACATTTCTCCTCGGGTCGGGGTTTGTCCAGGCTGGTCACTATCCTGCTACCCCTTCCATCCCCCCTGCCCCTCACCATACAGTGGGAGCTTGCAGCTGGCTTCCTGCCACTCCAACAACAGGCGGGCGGTGTTCTCCTTCCCTTCCCTTCCCTGACCTCATCCAGCAAGCACTCCAGAGGCGGTCAAAGCAAACAGGACTTGCTCAACTTGGCCAGGAAATCCAGAACAAAAGAGGGCTTCTTTAATCAGCTGTTTCCTTTTGTCATAAGATAAATTGTGAGTAATAACCTTTAAAAAACTGGAACAGGAGAGAAAGTAAGTCACAGATACTTGGATGAAATTGGAGCATTCGCTTATTTTTCATTCTGACGAGCATGTGAATCTCATGACCGGTACGTGGAGCTGTGGCCGTGTAATGGGGCACTAGACAAAGAGTGTGACCTAGAAGGGGGGCACGGTTCAGTGGAGATTAGAAGTAAGAACCAGAGCAGACTATCATATAGTATGACTAGGGGTCACTGACTTTCCCTTTTTCATTACTGTACCCCCACTGTTTAGATTTTGGCTAGATTGCGATATGTATTCTTTATATATTGTGTTCACAAACATGTATATGTATATAGTGATAAATCATATTGGGTTAATGGTCAGCAAATATTCACTCTTTGGTATTTATGTGTGTGTATACATATATAAGCATATATATATTCACTTGGTGCTTAATAATGATTTGTTGAATGAATGAATACAGATGGGATGTCTGGGAATCCCCTAGGAGGGGGCCGTAATCCCATATCCAAGGCTGCTTGAAAGAAGTGACAAGAGGCTGAAAGGCTTCAAAGGGTAGAGGTGAGCAAGGAGAGACAGTGGGGGTAGGGGTAGGGAGGGGAAGGACAGGGATTGAGAAGGGGTTGGGGCTTGCAGGCCAATGGAGCAGCACACAGTTGTGGAAGAGGGCCTTGGGTAGGTTCAACCATATAAAGTTGCCAGTACTTGACCATTCTTGACTAAGAAAAGCAATAACTTCATATAGTTCAACCAAATGCTTCAAATGTCACTAAATAGTTAGGGACAAGATCATGTGGGGCCTTATGAGTTATGTCAAGAGACTTAATTTTCTCCTGAGGGCATGGAGAGGCAAAGAGATTTTACCTTTTCTTCTTCAAACCATTTATTTGAGGGGTATGGCAATGTAACCTTCATATCTTATTATTTTCAAAAATTCAGAGGCACCTGGCTGGCTCAGTTGGTTGAGCGTCCGACTTCAGCTCAGGTCATGATCTCACAGCTCGTGAGTTCGAGCCCCACATCAGACTCTGTGCTGAGGGCTCGGAGCCTGGAGCCTGCTTCGGATTCTGCGTCTCATTCTCTCTCTGCCCTTCCTCCGCTTGTATTCTCTCTCTCAAAAATAAATAAAAGTGTAAAAAAAATTTTTTTAAATTCATATTATAGCAGTAGTATAAAGAAATAGAATAATAATCCTATTTGCTCTCACCACCCAGATAACCATAGTCAGTTTGAACTGACACGTCAGTCATAACAATTTAGAATGTCTTTTCTGTACTGTTCTTTTTTTTTTTTTTCTCAAGTTGTAAATATGAAGAGGAACGAGACATGACGCTGCTATTTAAAAGCTGACAGTGGCCTCTGTGTCTAAGGGAGGAGGTTGTAGGTTGCCGTGGAAAAATTCGTTTTTGTTTTGTGCGCAGAGTGGGAAAAAGATATAGCTGGACTTTTTGGGGCTTAGCTACTGTACCCTTCCATATATGCCTCTTGTGAAGCTGCTGGGGACAAACTGGCCACATTTGTACGAGGCTCAACGAGTTCCCTGGGACACAGGGCATGGCGGTCTAACACCTTCTCTAAGAAACCACACCAAACCCCAAAACATTGGAAATTTGAAAAACAGAGAAAAACCCAAAATTGCAAATGATGGGCTGTAATCCTCCCACGCAGAATCTCATCATTGACATTTTGGGTATATTTGCGCCCTCTCTTTCGTTTACATATTTTGTTCACATATGTAGTGATAAATTGCATTAATGGTCAGTAAATATTCCCTTTTTGGTATTTGCATATGTGTGTACATATATAAATATATACATATGAAACATGCATGATAAATATATGTATATATTTATATATACATTATATATACATTATATATATACATATACATATATATATACACACACACATATGTATATGTATATATATATGTGTATATGTATATATATACATACATATATACATATGTATATGTATATATGTATATGTATATGTATATACATATATATGTGTGTATATATATATATATATATATATAGGAATTTTTGTTATATATATACATGTATAAATACACACACAAAATAAATGGTCATGTTTTGTATTTCTCTCCCTCTTGCCACCTTATTTTAGAATTCCAGTTTAGAAATGCCCGAAAGGATCTTATTATCCCGAAATAATCCTTCCCAACTCTTTGATGATATGCCCTTAACTCCAAGAAGGTCTTTCTTTCCCCAAAAGTGCTAGGCTGAAGCTAGTTTTGGTATCTGTTCAGAATCGGAGTCTCCTCCCTTTTGTGGTGTTCTGTTTCTTACCTAATTCACCAAGGGTAGACGTAACTGACGTCTGTCAAGTAACAAGTCAAGTCCCTCAGCTTTTAGAAATGGCAAGGGGGCCGCAGACAGCTTCTCTCTGCCTCTGTGGGTTTCATGCAACATGGATGCAGGGCCAGGATGTCCACACAGAGCCCGGCCCTGCTGCCTAGAGTGGAGCGTGAACACCTGAAAATGACCACGCGGGTGTTTGTTCATTTGACACCCCTGCACTTCTCCCACCACCACCTCCCTCTTCCCTGAGCCCCCTCTACTATGTTCCAGCCTCACTGCCTCTCTATCCTGGGGGGAAGCTTCTCCCACAGAATCCACCTTCCCAACCCAGCCCAATTCTGGGTGGGGCTCTGGGTTGGCCATGAGAGCCAAAGCTCATGGAGACTTGTGACATTCCACTGATGTACCGAATCCATTTTATCTCGGCTTCCATGTTTCTCTTGGGGACAGGCTTCAGCCACTGGAGACTATTTCAGTGCACGGGGGCAAAACCCTTCTTTTAATCTCCTGCAGTTTTCTGACTTTCTCTAAGTGTCCTTAACTTTTGCAGCCGTGGAGAGGAAATTCTCTTTCTGAACCCACTCATTTTGCATATGCTCATCCCCCTCTTGGTGGCTTGCCCCTTTCCCTGCATGTCCCCAGGACTGTACAGGGGCTCTATCTGCAGCTTGAGGGCTCACCGCCCGGCCACCAGGGTTCGAGCAGGTTTCCTTGAAGTCCTCTCAGTTGCTGTCCTCTCAGTCCTTTTGCATTGTCTTGGGATTCGACCATTTCCACTGTGTCTTCTCACATACGTTTTATTAACCGGATGAAATTAAGGATTCCCTGTGGTTCAGGACTCAGAACTCGACCCTTGATAATGGCGCCTTCTTTGTTTATTGTTCTCTTATCTCCTGCTTTCCACAACACGCTGTCCAGGCTCATGACAAAGACCTTTGGCTCTTCTTGTATAATACTAATAATACTCAGAATCAAAATAAAACAATATTAGTCCATGTTTATGTACCAGGTACGATTCCATGTGCTTTACAGATATGACCTCTTTTGACCCTGATGACAATCCCTACTGTACAGATGAGAAAAAATTAGGCACAGAAAATTTGAGTAACTTACTAAAATGCTAGAACCAATGTGTGAGCCCTGTTAATATCCCAGATTAAGAGCCATGGGAATATCTCGTGTGTGGAAATATCTGCATATCCTGTAGGCCCCCTTCCCAAAGCCTGCTCAAGTGGTCTTGGACATTCAGATACTGTTACCGAAACACTGTTTGTCTTGAGGATGTGAGTTGTCACATATGTGCTCTTAAAGGCTCTGCATCTGGACCCTTCTTTTGGTTGTTACTGTCTACACTGGCTGCAGCTGTTCTTGTGCGGTCTCAGGGTCATGCTTTATTGGGATTCAGACATCTCCTCCCCAGGCCCTAGCAGCACTCTCTGAGACGCATTTCTGATTGTAGACTCCCCAGTTGTGTTCCTGATCCCTTCGCCTAGCCTTTGCGTGTTTCTGTGACATGCCCCGGGCCTGGGCTGAAGGGAGGAAATTATGTGCATCAGCCAGGGCTGACCCTCTGCTTCAAAGTCGCATCTGTGAGTCAGGCATAGCCACCAACTTCCAGATACCTGGGGCAGCTGTGATGGTGCATCGTCCCTGGACATCAGTGTTATGTTCCTGTTGGTATATCTCGCCCCTGGGTATCTCCCCCCCCTAGGTGCTGGCTCCCTTGGGTCAGTGTGCCTGGGTTTCCTGCAGCCTTCTTGACCCCAGTGATTCCAAGTGGTGCGCTGGGGCCAGACTGCTAGGGTCAGTCTCCCTGAGCGGCTATATCTATAATTTCACGGTCGTTTTGACTGCTGTAAATGACAGTGGTAGAAAAAAGCCTACACGGAGGGTGGCTCTGGCAGGGTGGGTTGGCCTCCAGGGCAGAGGTGTGGGTTATGGTTGGTGTGAGTCTTCCCTAGAATCTACACTGACCCAGCACCCCCATCAGAGTCCCAGGCCTCCTGGAAACAAGAAGATTTCCTAAAGTACGAGTATTACCAGGGGTCCTGTGTCTCTGTGGGACCCCGCTCCTCCTTCTCTCCATCCAGTACCTGGATGGGTTAGAAAAGAATGGTGTCCCCCCACTGTGGGAAGTGGGAACCAGAGAGGAGGAAGCAGAGGGCGAGAAGCTCCCACAGACAGTGGAGGAAGTGCTGGTGTGAGAGTTTGGGCCAGTGGTCCCTGACGGGGATGTGAAGACATGATCGACGGCAGGAAAGCGTCAGAGCCCAGAGACCCATGGCCTCACCAAGGGGAGCCAGGACCAAGGCGCTCAGACGGCAGCTGATAGGCTATTCCAGGGGGCATTCAAATGGCCAGATAACTGGAGAAAAGTGCCCCACCTAATTTAGGATTTTCAAAATTCAGATTAGCAAAGGTGAAAGCACTTATGAAAACGGCACTCTCATACTTTGCTTGGGGCAGCATGAGTTAGCACTGGTCCACCGTCCTTTACTGGAAACCCATGGGGCCAGAAACGTGTTGGGATGTTGAATTTCTCAGATTTTTGAAAAACAATATGATGTATAAACTGTATATTATATAACACCCCCTGTAGGAATCAGGGCAATACACACATTTATGTGTCTGCCTGAAATGTACAAATATTCATACTCAGTGGGATAAATAAAGACTGTAAATAGCCTTGTGTCCATTCAGGTCAGGGTCTGACAACAAATGAATTGAGATGTTAAGCTTGTAAAGTGTTCTCAGTTTTCAGGGCTTTGTGGATAAGGGATTAGAGACCTTGCGACCTCTTTGCAAGGCACGTTAACAATATGTGTTAAGAATCTTAAAATATACACGACCTTTCACCCAACAGTTTTACTTCTAGGACTTAGTTCTAAGGAAATGATCATGATTACAAGCAAAAATCCAGCAATAAGGATGTTCATTACTGCATTGTTTTTGTTTGAAAAAGAATGAAAGAAAATGAGAAACAATCTAAATGTCTACCAACACGAGATTGTTTAAGTAAATATAGTACATCCATGCAATGGAATAGGAGATGGTCCTTAAAACTGTAATGTTTGCTTGTTGACTTGGAAAGATGTGCACGATATATTATTTAGAGACAAATTTCAGCTATGAGTACAGTCTTATTTGCGTAACAAAACCTGCAAGAGTAGACACCCCCCCTGGCAGGGTTATCTCCAGGGTTTTGTATGGTTTTTATTTATTTATTGGTAATGTGAATTCTCTCATTTCTCAATTCTGAGTTAGGAAAGCAATACTTCCAAACTTGCAGAATTCAGATGTATCTAAGCTGTAAAACCAGACTTCTGCTCCTTTCACCCTTTCCTATCGCCTTGGAAATAACCCATATCCATGGGTGGGTATCTTTCCAGGACCTTTTCTCTGTAAATGCATAAAAACTTTTAAAGTAACTCTTCCATCCATGGAGTTATACCTTGTCTATTGGTCTCTGCCTTCATCTTTCACTTGACTCTATCATTAACCTCTTTCCATGCTGCAAGGATGTGCGTTTCTCTTTTATCGAAGTGGAGTGGGCACGCAACGTTACATTCGTTTCAGGTTTACAGCATAGTGATTCAAGAACTCTATACTTTATGCTGTGCCCACCACAAGCGTAGCTTCCGTCTATCACCATACAGCACTGTTACAATACCACTGACTGTATTCCCTGTGCTGTGCCTTTCATCCTGCAAGGTTGGACTTTACGCAACCCTTTCCACCTCGTTGGACATTTAAGCACTTTCTAGTCATTGACCATCGCAAATAATATCGCAAAGAATGTTCTTGTATGTGTGCTTTTGTGGACATGTGCGTGCGTTTATGTAGAAGGGTTCTTAGTTTTCGTTTTTCTGCAATGAACATGTGCTATTTCGATCATTAAAGATATTCACATATTAAAAGATTCCATTAGACTGTTTCTCATAGCCTGAAGGCACTCATTTGGACCATTTTTTTTCCCCCTCAGGATAAATGAGCTATTCACTAGCACCACCTTGTAAATAAATACCGCATATTTTTGGGTCACATAGTTTTTACAGATTCCTTCCCCCCCCCCGGGAGTATCTGGTCCAGGGTAGCAGACAGGAATCAGGGGAGGTGGTTGCAGTTGCCAAACCTCAAGGGGACAGTGGGGGGGGGGGGTGGATTGTCCTTGGATGGCCCTGGATTTCCACTTTTCACAGACTGTCTGGTGGCCCAAAGACCTTTCCTTGGCTGTCGGTGGTCGCTGACCAGTCCGGAGAAGGCTCTGTTGCTGATCACGGGGGCTGATGGCCTCCTAGGAGGTGGGGTGGCCTCTCTGGAACTTGGGCCTGATGGATCTCCTGGAGGTGCAGGAGGCTGCTGGCTCCACAGGGGTATGTTTTGGGGGGACAGAAAGCAGAATGGGTCCTCATCCTGGACCCAAACCCTCCAGCCCTTGTCTTCTTGTGCTTGCAAAATAGACAGCACATTTTCTCGTTGTTCAGATACCCACTTTTCTTTTACATTGTAGTGCTCCTGCAGTGGCAGGTGGACATCGAGTGTGGGAGTGTCCCTCCCCCTGGCTCTTTCTGGAGCCTATTATTAAATAGGGGGTGTGGCATCCTACAGTTGGTGGGGTACCGGAGTCAGGGAACATACATGGCCCCTTTATATTCCCCTTCACATCCAGCCCCATGCAGCTCTGCTGGCCCACCAGATCAGGGGCTACAATCCTACTCCTTGTACATAGAGAATGAAGGAAAGGCAGTCAAAATTGTTCTGAAATTCAGACTGGACTCAAGTGCAAAGCAAAAGCCAAGCTCATCATCTCTCTCCTGGGTTGCTCAGTGCCCATCCCTTCCCATAATGCTGCCTGAATCCTTCTGTGTAATTAGTGGGGGCATAATTAATATGTGAGAAGAGGCTTTCCAACAGATCTGAGCCAATGTGTTCTCATAAAATGGGATGGGAGGCAGAACCACGCAGGCTCCTACATGTCCACCCGAAACGTCCAGTCTGATAATCCCGTCGTTGTCTCCAGCCGCATGCATTTATACGCTTCTGGGATAGACCAGCCCGTGGAGGAAATCATGGGGCGAGGAGAGGTTCTGGGTGACTGGAGAGGGTTGGCTTTCGTAATGAGCTGGGAAAACCATGATAGTGTTACTCGTTCAATATGAGCATCTTTGAAAGGTGGGTAACTGGGCAGTGGGACTGACTGGGGAAAACACAAAGAAACAAGTATTTATGAAGCAGCTACTGTGTGCCAGGCACTGAGATGCTATTTCATTTAAGCCCCGAGATCAATGTCAAGAGCTCCTCATTTGCAAGCGGTAGCCGGGTTCCATAGTGGTGAGGTGCCAGCTGAAAGCCATGCTGAGAGACTCAGGTTCGTCTGGCTCCTGAGGCTTAAAGGAAAATCATTCTTACCGCAATCTGAAATTCCCTGCCTCTTTTCTTCAGTCTTTCCCCACCAGTCCATCCAGCACAGCACTGCTAGGATAAAATTCTAGAGTCTTGATGTAGATCATTCCCTCCACAACCTGGCTCATCCCTATCGCTGCAACTTGATTCCCTGTGGATGGAAATGTGCTCCCCTTTCAAGGCTTAGCTCAGGTGACATGAAGATATTGGTCTCCGTGCTCTTTGAAGTTGCTTCCAGGCCAGCTGGTCATGGTTTTATGGCTGGAAGGGCCGAGTCTTTCATAAATATATCTGACTGCCAATAGGCAGAAGGAAGCACCCTTGCCCCCAACCAAATTTGCTTTTCTTCTCCTCTTTTGCTTATCCCAGTGACCATCCTCCCCTCTGTTGACCAAGAAGGGCCTGGGTCTCAACACTGATGCTTCTTTTTCCCTCCTACCCTGCCTTGCCCCAGTCACTGATACCCAAATGGCCCCTAACCCACACCCAGCTCTCCAAGTCCATGGTCACGACCCTAGTTCATCGCTTGCTTGGAAGTGCTTCCTGTCTGTCCTGCTACCCTTATTTTTACCCTCCACCCTTTCCAGCAACCCCTTGTTCACATGGCAGCCAAATGAGTATACTCTTCCTAGAATATAAAGCTGATCATGTCATTCTGCTGTTTTAAACCCCTTCGATGGCTCCCTCATTCTCTCCAACTCCTTAACATAACTTACAAGGACTTTGTCATCTGGCCACTGATATCTCCCCGGCTGTGTCTCCCTCTTCCCTCTTCCTGCCTCTCCCATGGCCTTATTACACCCCAGTGGCATGGACCACTTACACTTCCGCAAAAATACATAGGGGATGGGCATTTACATAGTCGCCGAGCTCAGCTGTGAGAGCAATGAAACTTTATTTTTCTGTAACTGAACTCAAATGATTACATGGCTCCTTTTCCACTCAGGAGTAGAAAAAAGTAATCCTGCCAATTCAAGGTAACTTGACTAATGCTGCCTTTTTTAAATACTTTTTTTACTGTGACAAAATATACATAACATAAAATGTACCATTTTAATCAGTTTTAAGTGTGCAGTGGCATTACGCTGTTCACATCATTGTACAGCCATCAATATTACCCGTCTTTAGAACTTTTTCATTATCCCAAACAGAACCTCTATACCCATCAAATAACTCTCCCTGCCCCCAGTGTCTGATAACCGCCATTTCACTTCCTGTCTCTATGAATAGCACTGGTTAATACTCAGTGTTTTGGTTACTACTTGGCAACTCCCCTCTCTCCGGGGTGATTTACGTTTCCAGGTGTCAAGGGAGATTCACGTCCTTGCTACTCCGTTGGCATGAACCTTGTCTGTGGTTCATGTCCTTGGTCCTGCTGTGGCTACTGGTTGACCGGGCCACATACCATTCATGTGTCCAAATGGACCTCACCAATCCACTGGCCCTCTCAGCCCTTCTGAAGACTGCCCCCAGCCCCGGGAGCTCCAGATGCACACCCGTTCCTCACCCCCTAGCCTCACTCCCAGGTGTAGGCCCCAGGTGCCTGAATCACCATTGCCTCTCTCTTGGGGCCCTTGGATTTTCTGCAGAACTCTTCCAGCGACCCTGGGTCATACTTAGAAGGCCAAAAGTCAGTCCCACCTGCCCCTCGAGTGCCCTCTTCCTATTTGAGGAATCCATCACCCACCCCCCCCACCCCCCCACCCCCATTCTCAGAATTTCAACCAGGGGTCAGGTAGCAGCTAGCTATGGTTTTGTCTCCTCTCATTCTCCTACCACTAGCTCTGAATTCTCTCCATTTGGGCATAAGAAAGCTATTTCCTTCTAACCTATGGCATAAATTTACTCCCTCTATTTCAGGGCTCATACGTTTTGAGAACTCAGAATTTTTTTCCTCTAGTTCTTACGATGGAGAACTTTGGCTCTCAAGACTGTCCCTGCTAAGGGTTTCTACATTCATTCATTTTTAGAACAACTATTTGTTGAGCATTTACTATGTCCAGGCAACTTTCTAATCATAGTGAACAAAAGAGACAAAGGTATCTGTCCTCTCCATATAGTCCGATGGGGAAAGATAAAGAATAGACAAGTAAAGTAAATGTCAGATGGTGATAAATGATAAGGAGAAAAAGCTGAGAAGAGGAGTGTGGAATTATAATTTTGGAGAAGGTTGTCAGAGAAGACCTCACTGAGAAGAGGTATCTGAGTAAAGCAAGGGCAGAGGTGAGGGAGAAAATCCTGCAGATAGTTGGGGGAAGAGCTTCCTAGGCTTGAGAGCACGGGAGGTGCAAAGGTCCTGAGCATTTTGTGGGGCTAATGCATTTGGGGTACAACAGCAAAGTCAGTGTGGTTGCCTTGGTGGAAGCAAATAGAAGGTGAAATCCAAGAGGCCCCTGGGGTTGGGGGGACGGGAGCAGGTGATGCAGAACTCTCTAGGCCATTGTAAGGCTTAGGATTTTACTCAGAGTGAGAGGGAAAGCCTTTGGAGGGTATGAGTACAGGAGAGATGTGGTCTAACAATTCTTAGATGGAGGATTACCTACCATGCACACCCACACTTTCTCTTACCTGTAGACCTTTGCTTTCCTCTTGGCCTTGAACCCTCTTCTTCCCCTCCCTGTTGGTGGATTCCTACTCCTCTTTCAGGGGTCTCCCTTGGAAGCACCTCTTCCAAGATGCCTTGGAGTCATTTGACTCCCACATGGGATTGGGGGTCCCTTGTATGCCTTCCACGGGATCGTTCTGTACCTTTCACGAGTTAACATATGTGAAGGTGATTTTAATCTATAAAGTACCGTCCAAGCATATCTCCTGCTTTTGCCTCTCTTTGTTCTTCTTGCTGTTCTTTCTTATTTTCAATCTTTTTCTTCCTCCTTATTTAGCAGAAGTCCTTCTTCTGAGGGCCAGGGGAAGGGAAGGCAGCATCTCTGGTATTTGGGTGCCTGTGTATGTTCCTGGGGGCAGTCTCCAGTGTGTTCATCAGTGTCTCAGGAGTACTTGACCCAAAAAAGGTTAAGAATCATTATAAGTTTTCTCGGCACAAAGGGGGAGTAGGATGGAGGAGGCTTTATTCTTTAGCCCTTCGTCATTCTCTCTGCCCTGCTTTATCTTTCTAGAACACAGACACAGCCTTAAAATGTTAAACCAAACTTTCAAATCTAGATTTAGGCAACATCTGAAATCTAAAGTTCAACCTCAAAGCAGTCTCTTCTCTCAGAGCTGTTTGTCCCCAGGAAGGCAGCTGCAATGCACAGAGCTTCCTCTAAGTACTGGGCAGAGTGATGAGTAAAAGGCCAGGTTCCCTGTGGGGCTCCACGTTCCACGGAGAGCAATTGAGGCAAGAAGGTGCTGAGGAGGACTTGTACCAGGGACAAGAAGCACTGTCCCTAGGGCCCCTGAGAGAGTTGCTTCCCTGCCTTGTGGGCCGTTTGCCCATCATTGCCAACTGCTCTGTCCCAGTGTGGGCTGAGCCTCCTGTGAGACGTGACCACTATCATTCAGTTGAATTCCCATTTAATATAGCGCCAAGATAAAAACTGAGGATTCATGAGCCCAGCCTGGAAGGTGCAGAGCAAATGTGTGAAAATAAAATATCTCCCACGTTGCCATCGGAGATAGAGAGTTTATTTATTTTCTTGGGAGTGAAGTGTCTGGTGGGGTCACTTGGCCAACCCCCCCTTTCTTTGGTTGTTGTTGTTGTTGTAGCTCAGCAGGGCATTAAATTTAGGGAGCAGTCTGATCTGTCATAGTTGTAGCTGGTAGGAGTGTGGATGATGTGGCCCAGAGATACAGGCTTATGAGCTTTGTTATAAATTCTTTAGTCTGCAGCTGGGGCCCTCAGGGAGGGCTCCAGCCCTAGCCTGCTCTGAACAAGTGTGGAATCATAAAAGCAGCATCACAATAACACTTGCAGAGTGCATTTTGAGGCCTTGGTGGAGTTTGGGTACCCCCCCAAAGGAGTCTCAGGAAGCTGTATAGGTTTAGGGAAGTGAGACAGGGAAGGAAAGGAAGTAGATCCGTGTGAATTAGCAAGCAGGTCTCCTCTGTGGGCATGCTGGGGTTCAGTCCACAGGGGTCCTTGAGAGACTGTTCCTGGGTGGAGGGAAGAAGATGGGATGTTTATACATAAACTCTTGCTCTTGCTATGGGGGGTTGTTTCCTGGGGTCAGTTTTTGGTTTCTGTGACCACTGCTGTGCTACATCTCCATTGGTTTTCAGTCTACTTCTTGGGATCCTCCTACTGCATCCATCATTAAATGTAGACTTCCCTTAATTTTGGTCTCCCTGTTTCCTTAGTTATCTGCACCGCCATCTTATACTATCTTATTGGCTTCCTTGGCTTTCCTTCCACCTGTCCACTCATGACTGTAATTGCTGGCTTGGGAAGGCCACTAGTCGCTCCCAGATCTGTTCTCCTTTCTTCCGTATTAATTCACTTGCAACCAGGCCCTGGGCTTCCTTGCTAGACCCAACATTCTCTGCCTTTCTTGTGGCTAGCTGTGGCCAACTTTGAGGTGTGGCCAAGTTTGAGCCAATTGGTGGCGAGCAGAAGTGGTGGCAACTTTTGGTTAATTCCACTTTGAAAACAAGCCACTTGCCTTGGACCTCCCCTCTTCTCTCCTTCCCACAGGATGTGATACAGACAGCAGTAACCTAGCTTTGTCAGTCCCAGTGAAGACACACTTCGGGGGTGGATGGAAGAGCCTGAGCCCCTGAATTACCTCATGGAGCAGAGTAATACCACACTAAAATTTTATTTTATTGAACATCTGTATTTGCAGCTTTGTTATGTTATATCAGGTTAGCTTGTTAATTAAGTAATAAACTAGACCAGACTTCACTTCTGAGGTCCTGACCCACTTAGCCAAATTCGTCTCCACATTTCTACATGGATGACCTTGGGCCCTCAATCACAACTGAATACTTAGTTTTCACTCCCTTTTTCCCATAATGTCCTTCTCCAATATTCTCCTTTTCTATCAGCATCACGTAGGCTGAATTTCTATATTGTCAGGATGTTGCTGTTTATTTTAATACCTACTTTTTTCTCACCTTCATTTCCAATCCATCACCAAATCCCTTTGATTCTATTTTCCAGATCTGTCACATGTTTGTTCACATACTTATCGTATATCCTTTCTCCCTGTGGGCACCCATTCTGATGTATTTGGTATGTAGCTTGGAATAGATATATATCTTTGAAAAATACATAGCATTTGTGTATGCAAATGGTTTTGGTTTATAATAGAGATCTTATTCTAACTCTTGTAACCAACACAAAGCTCTCTAAGATTTATCTATGTTACTGTATGAACCTCTAGTTCATTATGTCTATTGCTTCTGTGTGTTCCATATTGAGTTGACATTATATTTTGCTTATCCTCTCCCCCAATGATGTATGCCTCCCTTATCACCAAACCCCTGCTAGAAAAAAAAAATGTGTTGCAAAAAAAAAAAAATCCTCACATATATTTCTTCGCAGACCTGGGTGTGAGCTCTTCTTGGATGTGCACCTGGGTGGGATTTCTGGGTCACAGGCTATAAGCAGACTGAAGTCACGTTAGATTGCTTTCCAGTACGGCTGCACTCGGTCTTCTTCTCCACCTTGAAGGCATAAATGTTCCTTCCCCCAGATATTTGCCCATTATGCTCACAATATTGGTACTGCCTGACTTTTTAATTTTGCCAATTTCACGGATCTAAAGTGGTATCTCCTAATTATTTTAATTCAGTTAATTAGACTGTTAAACAGTTAAGTAAGCCGAATCACTGATTCAGTTCATTGTGTCAGTGGGAACATCAATTCTCATGCTTGGCGGCCATTCGCCTTCCACTTCCTTGAATTGACTGTTCACATTTTTTGCACATTTTTCCCTATTGGATTTCCTGTCTTGTTCTCACAGATTTGAAGGTAGGTGTTCCTTTTGTTATGGGAACTATCATAACCAAATACTGTCCCTGTTTACATTTATGTTTATGAGCCTGTTGGTAAAGCTCAAACAAACTATAGGAGCCAGGACTCATAGTAGTTCCTACGAAGAAAGGAGGTGGGGGGAATGAGTCATTTCCCCATCCCGGGTAGCACTGAGTGCACCACCCCCAAGAGCCTGCACTGTGGCCATTAGTACCATGCTCACGGCACAGGGCTGTGCTATACGGGCCACCTCTTTGTACAAACCAACCTTCAACAGTTCATTAACAATAAGGGTATTAGTAATTGTGCACTGAAGAAGTTTTCATTAAATGGTGCTTTAAAATTTTCAGCACTCTATTTGGGAATGCACCATTAAATTGATTGGCCCATTAAAAATCAGTGGTTGAAAATGAGTTCATTGTTAAAACGGAAAAATAATGGTATTGATACTGACAGTGACTGAAACAATGGGCCATCCTGCTCAAAATCAAAAGAATCAAGCCATTAACATGTGAAATGTGAGATGTGCAAATGAATTTTCCCACTGTTGGGTCCAAGGGTTGGTGATTTACTTTGAACAAAACAACATCATTAATCATGCTAAAGAAATGTGGTTAGTTTCCATTTCATTCATTTTAGAGTTTTGCTTGTGTTTAATTTGCAAATTGGTTTTTATAGTTATTTTTTTTTAGATTTTGTAACCATGAGGATTTTGTAACTGTTTTCATGTTTCTACATTTTAAATAACGTTGTAATAAAAATAATTCTGACAAACACTGGGGGGTCTGTAATAATTTTCCCATTAAAATTTGAGAACTATTGCCTTAGTGTACTGAAATGTTCATATGCAGATTATAGACTATTCAGAGTTTGACACAGTTGGGGGAGTGGTGGTCACCAAAATGAATTAAAAAATATCAGGGACTGCAGACAATTCAACCGTGTGTGAATTTGAGGGGCAGATCAGAGGCAAGGTTAGCATATCTATCAATTTCTGGCAGATATGATGGGTTGACCCTCAGCAGCCATTTCACCCTTTTTCTAGGGCCTTCTCTTCTTGTAGAGGCTGGAAAGCTAAGAACTATATTTCCCAGACTCCCTCGCAGGTCAAGTTCTAGGTAGGATTTAGACTTTGCCTGTCAGACGCACTTACATGAACGTATGGGGGCTGAAGTGAGCAGTTGACTAGCTTATGCTCTTTCTGTTGTCAGGCACACTTACGGAGCCATATGTATTGGTCTCGGGGTCCAGTCAATGTCTTTGAGGGTGTCAAAAGGCAGGGGGCAGGTGGGGCATGCTTCCAGTGGTGTGGATCATGGCAGGTGTGGTGGTCTCTTGATTGTGAGACTGATGATGTAGCCATAGCTTCCTGACTGTGAGAGATGCAATAGCTCTTTCGGTGGCCCAGTTATTTCTGTGGTTTTGAGAGTCATTTGGGAAAGCTCAACCTGTTTGTTGAGTACTTCCAGTGATCTTGTAAGCTGTGTGTACCCTATAATAATTCATTCCTGCATAACCTGGCTAGAATAGCTTCTATTCTTTGGATAGAACACTAAGTGATATAAAATCAGGTCCTTGTAGAGTGAGATTTTTCTGACCATTAAAACCAATTTCTGCGCAGGATGTGATCACCTTTTGTATACAGAGGGAACAGTTTTGGTCTTTGCCTTGTCACTGGGTAGCCAAGGACAGGAGTGTTCAGTGGCACATGAAGAGCACAAGTGATGGTTCCTGAGTTCAGGGATGGGTGGGTGGGGTGGTGGGGGCAGGGGAGGGATGGGGAGGAGATAGCACTGTGTGTAGATGGCCAGGGAAGTCTCATAGAAAAGATGGAATCTGAATGGAACTTAATTAATGAGTTGAGTCTAGAGAGGAGGGAGGAAGGAGGAAAGGAGGCAGGAAGGAAGAGAGAGAGAAGGGGAAAACAGCAGATAGAGCATGCGGATGTGGGAGGCCCAGTTTTGGCTAGATATGGGAAAACCTTGAATACTAGGAGAAGGATATAGTAGTGCTTCATTGTCTAAACATCGGTGAACCATTTCAGGTTTTGAGTAGAAGTAATGTGATTAAAGCCGTACTTCTCCGCACCATTCCTCCCCCCAGCCTTCTCTTGGGGATAAAGAAAGTAGTGTTTACATGATAAGCGTTTGGAGTGAATGGTGATATTTTATGGGGTGAGATTGGGACTGAGATATTCTGATGTGACCCATGAGTTTGGAATTTCAGAAAGTGGGACCCCTGGGAGACTTAGCATTGGATAAATCTTACCTGGAAGACATTGGAAGGGCTACACCATTCCAAGCAAGGAGCCAGCCCACACTGTAGCTCCTGAAGATTCCATCCAGGTTCAGAAGAGCCATCTCTCAGATTAGGGCTACGTGAAACAACAAAATTCTGCAAAGGATGTTGTGCTACTTTGATTTTTTTAAGTGGTAAAGTGGGGGAGATTTGATTTTAGGACTCTACTGTCTCTGAGACAACACCAGAAGGGTGATGGCATTGTTGGAAATAGAACTTTTGCGTGGAAACTTCATAATGGTCTTAATTTCATTCTTACCTTGCCGGTTTGGGGCTGAGCGCCTTGCATGACCTTCTTTGAGGAGCCAGGTTGGATGATGTAGCTGGGATACAGAATGGGGCAAATTCTTAGGTAGTAGACTTTGGAGTTAAACGAGTGGCCTTTCTTGACCCATTTCAGAAATTTCTGAGGACAATGCAAATGAGGCACTGCTTATGGGTGAAAATATTAGAAGAAGGACCACAAGAATGAAGGAAGAGGTATCCCTGACATTCTGTGGATTTTCTCCCCCGAGTCAGATAGTTCAGGTTTGACTGACAATAGACCCAACAACTGAGCCTGATGCTTAGCAAAAGCAAAAAGCACAGGAAGGCTTCTAAAGGGAGAAATATACTCGTGGCCTCATCTTTCACCCATTTTCATTCCTTCCCGGAGGGGGAAATGCCAGCCTACCTGGATGGGTGGACAGTGATTTCCTTGCTTCCTCTTGACTCCACTGAGTAGCCGTGCCACTCTGGATAGTCCCACTTCTAGGTTCAAACTAGACCTGTGTGTTCCCTTCCCGGCACCACCATATGATGATAATATAGGGAGAAGTTTGACTTCCCAGGGTACCTTGTTTAGTGTCTGTGCAGTCCTTGCTTGGTGACAACTTGATAGATGATTTTCTTTCGAGGTCTGTACAGACCACGTTAAGCTTCTGTGATCCAAACCGCATGGACTGGACTTAAACCTTCCATTTTTCTTTAGAGATGCCACTGATGTTCAACTAAATTACCTATTTTTTAATTGTCTTTGTCACTGTGGTCGTGTCTTTTTGGTGCCAGCCCATTTCACCTCAGATCATTGTCTACTTGTTTCACAAATCCCTTTTTAACCCAAGCATACAGATGCATTTTATGGTCATCTTCTTCCTCCTCATTATTCTCTCCAACATCCTGTTTGGAAGAAAGCTCTCTTCCTCTTGTTTTCTGGCATCTGGAAGAGTAACAGGACACATTTCTCTAATCTTCAGTCATGTGAATGTGGACACCATCCTGCCCTCAGTCTTGGGTGCCGGGCAGTGGAGTTTTGTCTTGAGCTGAGGGGGTGGACATCTTCCTTGTCCTTGGTACTCAGACATGCTCTCCAGTCTTTTGTTTTCTAGAAAGTCCTACATTAGGATTTTAAGTCTGCAAATAACAAAACAACACCTTGTTACTCACTTGCTCCTTTCGTACAGTGGTAAACTTATCTTAGAAGCTCCCTGGGAGAAGGTAGGATTTGGCATTTCTGGGTTCCCTGTCCACATGTCAGTTATAATCCCATCTTGTGTCAGGTAGATGATATTCCTGGAGCTAAGCTGGGGATGGAGTGTGGTGGCAAGGGGCAGGAGACTGCTGGCAATCACTGAGGCATGTGGTAATGGGGTTTCCAGTGAGGGTGGCAGTGTGGGAAGAAGAGAAGGTACGGGTGGGTGTGAGAGACAGTAGGGAAGGAGAATTCAAAGGGCTTCGAATTGGTGATAAAAATTGGTCCTAAGAAGGACGAGCAAGCAAAAATATCAGGAATAGGGGCAAAGAGATAACTGAAAAGATGAGTGACATAGATAAGAGAGAAGGGAAAAGATGAAATGAGAATATGTTTATAGGACAACAAAAATTTAAGAAAATACATAAAAAGATGTTGAAACAGTTTGTAAACAATGTCCTAGAACTCTACGTGCTCACCCAATTTTTCTGCCCATTACCCACATCTACCTGGGGGCTGACACAGGTTTAGGGAAAGTCAACACTAGTTAGTCTAAATGGGAGAGGCCTTTAAAAGGAGCTGGGCCTTGTGTTTCCAAATGCCTTCACCACAGATCAGGTCAGTTACTCCAAGATTACTTTGGTTTCTGAGGTCTCTGTGCCCTAATTTATTCTGAAGCAACGTGCAGCTTGAACTTTGTCTTCTTGGTGGTAACTTTCCTAATTCCTCCTGTCTTGGTTTGTGTTCACCCAAAAGCAAAGCCTGAGATGAGGGCTCAGGGAGTGACTCCTGGAAGCAAGAATGAGGGGCAGGGAGGAGGAGAAGCTGATATACAAATGCTTTATGAAGGTCTTGCTCCCAGGACTGTGGAGAAGGCCAAAAGGCCTCCCAGGACCATTCACTAAAGGAGAGGAGGAAGGTGTCTCTCTAGCATGATTCCTCCCTCCCCCACTGCTGGTTGAGGATTGACTCAGAGAGTGTGGTGCCCTCCCCTTCTGGGTTGAGCTACAGCATGTTGACGGCTCTGGGGCAAAAAATGGAAAGACAGTGGTGCTTGAGGTAGAACACTGTCAGCTTCTGGAATTAGCCACTGTAGCTGTGGTTGAAGTCATAGATGGGATAAAGGGACATGGCAGGGTGCCCAAGCATCTGCCCAGCTAATAACCCCCTCTTCTGGGCCCACACCTGGCTTACACCAACCACACCGCACTGTACCAGTGGTGGTACTCTCTTCAGGTGTCCAAACACGGAACTAAGGACCCCATGTCCCCAACCCCATGCCAGCTCTTAGCTTTTCCTGAGACCTCTGGATGGTCCCATAATCTAGCATCTACAGGGTTAATTCCTGGCCAGGCAGGTCCCTGCTCCGCTCCGATTTGTCAGAGGTCTGTGCCCCATTGGTTGTAAAATACTGTGAATATCGCCCCTTGATTGTAATAATCTGCCCACATGTCTGTCTCTTTTACTAGATTGTGTGCCTTCTGGCAAGGACTGTTGGGTTTATTTTTATATTCTCATCAGCCAGTAAAGGGCATGCCACATTTGGCGACTCAATACTAGAAACACAAATGGTATCAGAATACAAATATCTATTTAATACCAAGGTACCCAAAGCTTAGCTTAAGTCAGATGCTGGCTATTGAGCACATTGTTTATGACCGAATTGAACAGTGAATATTTCAAGTCTTACTTTAACCTTGGGCATAATCTTATTCTCAACCGTAACCTAAATCCATTATAAAGCTGGGTTTTAAAGATAATATCTTGTAAACTTTGGTTCTTTGAGAGTGGATTTGATGTGTAGACATGACCCAGATCTGCTCAGAGATAAGTCTGGCAAATTCTGGTAGTGTTTCAAAGTGAGAAAGGCTGTTTTGGATTATAAATAAGGTATATGACTCTGAAGTAATCAGTTTTTTTTTTTTTCTTTTGTTGCTCTAAGCTTCACTGGAATGCATTTCTAAAGGCTGAAGTCCAAAAATACTTTCAACAATGGCAGATTGGTTAAAAATAAATGCATAGCCATAATGAGATACCACCTTAAACCCTTTAGGATGGCGAGTTTAAAAAACAACAACAATAACAACAATGGGAAATGACAAGTGTTGGTGAAGATGTTGAGAGTTTGGAATCCTTGTACGCTATTGGCGGGAATGCAAACTGGTACAGCCACTGTGGAAAACAGTCTGGGGTTTCCTCAGAAAATTAAAAATAGAGCTACCCTATGATGCAGCAATTTCACTTCTGAGTACAGACTCAAAGGAATTGAAAGCAGGAACTCAAAGAGATATTTGTACACCATGTTCATAGCGGCATGATTCACAATAGTCAAAAGATAGAAAATAAACCCAACTGCCCATTGATAGATGAATGGATAAACAAAATGTGATAGATACAGACAATGGAATAAAGTGGGGGGAATTATGACACATACTACAACATAGGTAAACATTGGGGACATTATTCTAAGTGAAATAGTCAACAAAAGGACAGATGCTGCATGATTCCACTTATATGGGATATCTAAAGTAGCCAGGTTCATAGGGACCGAAAGTCACCTAAAATTCAGTTTTCACTGTTAATTGGCCTTTGGGTCACATGAAAGTAGGCAGAGTCCCTAGTCCTCCAGCCTCCATTCTCTTGGGCATTCAGCTTGGTTGGAGACTCTTATTCCTTTATTTTCTTAAAAAATTATTTTTTCATTTTATTTATTCTAGAGAGAGAGAGCACACAAACTAGGGAGAGGGGCAGAGGGAGGGAGGGAGAGAGAGAGAGAGAGAGAGAGAGAGAGAGAATCTTAAGCAGGCTCCATGCTCAGCAGGGAGCCTGCTGTGGGGCTCGATCCCATGACTCTGGGATCGTGACCTGAGCTGAAATCAAGAGTTGGATGCTCAACCTACGGAGGCACCTGGCAACCCTGACTCTTATCCCTTTAAATCGAGATTTCTCAAGCTCAGCACTGTTGACATTTCGGGTTGGATAATTATTAGAGCGGGCTGTCCTGCGCATTGTAGGATTTTCAGCAGCGTCCCTGGCCTCTACTTGTTAGATGCCTGTAGCAACGTCCCCACCTCCCATCCCTGTGACAAAAATGTCTCTAGACATTGCTAAATGTCCCCTGGAGGAGGAACCCCGCTCCCACCCACGTTGAGAACCACTGCCTTAAATGGAGGACAAACCGCTCAGCACCTCTCTGAGAATAACAGGACTTAAATGGCAGAGAAGTTTGCCACGTCTACCGTGGTGGTGGTGCGGAGCGTTCTGCAAATGGTGTGGTTTTGTCAGATGCCGGAGGGAAACCCGGGCTTTTTACCCCAAGGCCATCCGTGCCTATTGTGGTGAGAGGCAGCTGTTAGCTGACGTTCCCTGCTCTTCTGTGACTTTAGTGTGGTTTAAGGACAGAGCACGGCCTTCAGGGCCGTATGGTTCTGGGCTCAGGTCCTGCTCTGTGGGTACGTTACCCAATCCATCTGAGTGTGGCTTTTCTCTGTATAAATGGGGATTTCAGGCCCCACCTCGTGGAAGAGCTGAGGGCAAAATGGTAAATGCGGATGTTCTAACGACAAATCCTTACTTCCCCGTCTTCTCCCCAAACTGTCTGAGTCAGTTGTAGCAGACAGATCTGGTCCTCTGCTCAGGCCCCTTTGAGCCTCTTTTACAGTTCTGTGCACCCCTTCCCCAACATCTGTGTTCCTCACTTTTCCCGGCAGCTCAGGTGCCTCTTCAGAGGACTGCCCTCAGGCTACTGGAGCCACTTTGTGCCATGTCCAGAGAGGGAAGTGTCTGGGTGTTCACACCCCCTGTGTCTCCCTGTAGGCACCAGCCAGTTACTCACGGGTGTAGAAATACGAAAGGCTCCGTTCCTTCTCTCAAGTTGGATCAAACTTTCAGGCGTAAACTCCAGCACTCATCTCTGCATTCAGGGTGAGGCTAGAGCTTTGCCCCAAACCACCCCTGCTTGGCTTCTTCCTGTCCCCTGGCATGCTTCCCTAATCTCTTACCATTTCTCCCCGGGAACACGTCTTCCTTCAGTCGCCTGCACACGAATCATCCACTCAAGGTCTGCTTTGGGGGAACCGTGTCGTCTCCGAAAATGGCCTCCACCCGTTCCTTCCTTCACCGCACATGCGTGTCGTTCCTTGCATGAAGAGGTGGCTTCTAATATTCCTTCCCTGAATCCGGGCAGGACGTGGCGAGCTGCTCGTCTAGTGGAAAGCAGCAGAAGGATGTTTTGAGAGTGCTGAGGCCAGGTCAGAAGGAGCCAAGCAGCTGCCACCTGGGTCTCTTGCTTCCTCTTGGACGCCAGCCACCATGCTGTGAAAACCCAAGCCACACGGAGAGGTTGAGCTTCCAACCTGTAGCCACTGTTGGCCACCAGCCACGAGGGAGATATCTCGGACGTCCAGCCCAGTTGAGCCTTCAGACAGCTTCAGCTGCCATCTGACTCTCACTCCATGATGGACACCAAGTGAGAGCTGCCCGACTGAGCCCAGCTAACCCACAGACTCATAAGAGATCATAACGAATTGCTTTAAGCCATTCTGTTTTTGGATGTTTGTTTCACAGCAGTAGATAACCTATAACAGGAATTGGACTAAAGACTCCAATTGTAAGGGGATTCTCCCAGAGGACATAACGGGGAGCCGAGATGTGCACACCTGCCCCCATGTGCTAAGAAGAACATTCTCAGGGCAGCTTTCCGTGGGTGAAAGGTGGTGGCAAAACTGCCAGCTAATCTCAGGGATGTTGTAATTTGCAGGTAGGATGGGCCCTGGTCTAGTGTTTACCTCCTGTAGAAAGGACTGGGGAGTGAGCTATTGTATTCCTTGTATGTTTCTCTCTGCTGAGTCTTCCAGCAAGATGTTTATGTGTTGTTCCTTCCACAGCTCACCTAATTAGCAGCTATGTCTGATTAACTGCTTGCCTTCTAAAAATGGGTCCGTGAAAATGACACTTCCCCGTTCGGGAGTTTTATTGGCTTTCTGCGGGGTGCTGGCACTTTATGCCAACCTCAGGCCCAAACCCCAATGATGTGAAGACAAACATCCCCCCCAAACGAGGTGCTGTTAGCTGTGCTGGACAATCAATCTGCACAAGCCACCTGCTCAAGCCGCTGTCTGTCTGCCTGTCTCCTGGGTTGATGTAAAGTGAGCTAAGTTTTCAATTGCTGTCTATAGTGTACTCAAAGATCTGATCGGAGAGTAGGCCCGTGGGGTTCTGGAAGGAGTGGGTGCGTATGAGAGAGATCCAAAGTGAGGTTTTGGGGACCAAGGAAGATGACTCACTTGACCTGACTCATCTCCAGTATGTGTGTGTGTTTGCGGGGGGTGGGAGGGGTGGGGGTGGGTGTGTAAGCAAAACAATAAGAAGTAAGGAAAGGAAAGTGTAACAAAAAAGAAGCTCTCTTACTCTCTCACGCTTGTTAAAGGCAAGACCTATGCCAGAGGCCGGGAGGTGAGGGGAGGAGAATTGCAGGCTCATTGTTTCTCTGCCCAGTCCAAGGAGCCAAGGAGTCAGATTTGTCACTGGTAGAGGCCATTCTGGCTCATGCCTTGTCCTCTGGCTTCTGAAATTACAGGCTTTGGGAAGAAGATAATGAGTGAGGAGATTTGTAGATCAGAATCCACTTCCGGTTCATTCTGGTGGAAATGCTGGTGGTCCTCCATCAATGCGCCTTTCAACCCCCAGACCAACCTTG
Organism: Panthera pardus; assembly: GCF_024362965.1. NCBI lineage: Eukaryota > Metazoa > Chordata > Mammalia > Carnivora > Felidae > Panthera > Panthera pardus. Next base: position 148,927,702 of record NW_026526721.1, read on the forward strand.
TCACAACCTAGTAAGGAAAGTGAGGACTGGAGTCAGAGTTGTTAGCTTTGTTTACACATACCAGGAAGAGATTAGGCATGGGTATGAGGCGATGTAGTCATTATACTTCACAACTCAGGGGTATTATAATAGCTTATGTGAACTGTAGTTGGGCAGTGCACAACTTGTGCAGCTATGCTTAGTGACCCTGGTGGAAAAGGAGGCAGTTTAGACTTCTGTAAATACCACTGAGCCGGGGCCTAGAAGATGGTTTCTAATATCCCTGAAAGCCACCCTAATCGTGCTACTCTTCTACTCAACAGCTTCTTAGAGAAGGTCCCTAATAACACCCCATGACCTGGCTTGTTTTCATCCCTAGTCTTGTCCCCTCACTTACTCTGCTCCAGCCACACTGGCCTTCTTGCTGCTTTTCAAATACACCAAGTGTGTTTATTTCTTGGGGCTTTTTCCCTTCAACCCAGAATGCTCTTTCCACAGGTGTCTGCGTCGCACTCTTTATTCTGGCCCTGTGCTCAAATATCAGCCCCTCGGAGAGGCCCTTTCTCTACCTGGTCCAAAACACTGTCCTAGCACTCTCCACCTCCACCCCCACTGGGCTTGTATCGTAGCATTTTTCACCTCCAGAGAGTATCTCTTTGTCTGTGGAGGGCAGAGACTTTGCTCTGTCTCTATCTCTAACCCTGAGAACAGTGCTTAGAATATAATAGAGGTCCTCAAAGCATATTGGATGAAATCAGTGAGAGAATGCTCCTTAGGTCTGCTGATTGTGTACTGTATGATCTCAGGCAAGTCACTTGGTCCCTTTGAGTAGCCCATCTGTCCCATGAGGAGATGACAGGACCCGCCCTGGTCTCTGCAGTCATGGCTGGGCACTTTGCTTCTCCCCTCTTTGGGGCAAATACGAAGATACTGGGCCCTGCATGGGATGTGTGGAGGGATCCATAAGGAAGCAGAAGAAATACAGAGATGGAGAGTGAGGAATGATGTAGAAAATTCTGTAGGTGCTCAGGGCACCTGGGTGGCTCAGTCAGTTGAACGTCTGACGTCGGCTCAGGTCATGATCTCACGGTTCATGAATTCAAGCTCTGCATCAGGCTCTGTGCTGGCAGCTCAGAGCCTGGAGCCTGCTTTGGATTCTGTGTCTCCCTCTCTCTCTGCCCCTTCCCCACTCGCGCCCTGTCTGTCTGTCTCTCTCTCAAAAATAAATAAATATTAAGAAAAAAAAAGAAAAAAGAAAATACTGGCTCAAGATGACTTCCAGGGTAGACGGCCTAAACATGTCTTCCACGTTGGCTGTGTCAGAAGCAGGCAGAAAAATCTCATCAAGGAGTGTGGAATCCAGCTTGGGCATGAAGGGAGGTTCAAAGGCTCCTGAGTGAGTGGCCAAGGTGGTGGACAGTTGTACGTGGGGTCCACAGATCCAGTACTGAATAACACTGAATCACCTTATGATAGTTACGTCCTCATCAACGCTCCCCCTGTTATGTGAAGGAAAGAGTCTTTATCAGACATTGGCAAACTTTGCTCTCTCTTTCTAATCTCCCTTTGCAGTAAAGAGGCCGTAGGCCTTCGGCTTAGAGCCTGACACAGGCAACATTTCCAGATGGAATTTCGTAGTGTTGTTTTCCTTGTAGATACTTTTTTGTGATGACCGTCCATCTATGGCAAATGATCCTGAATTCCGACTTCTCTCGGAAAGCGGAAAGGTCTGGCAAGCCCAGACCTTCTTTCCCTAATGGTCACAATTTACTAGGGTGAGGGTTGGCCCCTCACTTTAGGGGGGTATTTCTCCAGAATTACCCCCACCCACTTTCTTGCTCACAGTTACCATCCCCTTCACTTTATAGAGAAACAAAGGCTAAGAGGTTAAAGGCTGACCCCCGGTCTCACGCAGAATGTGTCCAGGATGAGAGCTCAGGTTTTTTGCTCTCATCCATCGGAGGAGGGATTATTAATCATGTATTGGCATCAGCATCACCAGGCGGTTTTTTAAAAATGCATTTCTGAGTCGTTTGGAAGCCTGTGGGTGTTTCTGATAAACATTGCCTGTTTATATTGCATTGGCCTGTAGTTAAGAGATGTCAAAAAAAGGTTTGCCTACTCGCCTGCACCGTTTCTCTAGGGATCTGTTAGGTTTCTTTATAGTAAGCAACAGAAACTAGTATTTATTAGTTTAGTTAAAAACTAATTTACTGGAAGGATGTTGGGTAGTTGACAGAATCACAGAAAAAGCTGAGCAAGCAGGCTAGGGAAACAAGGAGAGCCATGAAAATCTTAGTCAAACACAACACTGGGGAGCTATCTTGTTTGGGGTCTTTCCATCACATGTCTCAGTTCTGTGTCTCTCCACTTAAAATTCCAATTTCCAGAAGAATCTCAGTAATCTCATCGAGCCTACTCCTATCTCTTGGCCCAACGGGGCGGTAGGGCTTTTTGACCTATCAGGACCCTGGAAGAAAAACTGCGTTCTATTAGCAGGGAGAAAGGAGAGATGCTGGGAAGGTGTGAACAGTTAAGTGTTACTACATTTTGTGAGGATCTCCTCGGGTACAACCGAAATTATTCCCTGTTGGCTTGTTTTAGGAGTCCCAGGTGGAGGGATCATTTCTTATCTGCAGATAAGTGGGCCTCGATCTCACAAACCGTGAGATCGTGACCTGAGCTGAAATCAAGAATTGGATGCTTAACTGACTGAGCCACCCAGGTGCCCCTGAATAGGGAGATTTTTATTTGGAGCCTTGCCACGGTTCTCAGAACTTGTGCTAATCAGTGACAGGATTGTATATTTCAAGGGGGGAAGCCCTTAGCTGATGGACCTCGGTGCTGATTTGAATAGCATATTTCTTGGGATGCGAAACGAATCTAAGCCTTCTCTGTAATTCTGGATCTTAGTTTTGGCACACCATTTACAATTAAAACTATGTGGCTGATCTTGTTTCCTTTTTCACTTAGCCTGCCAGGATATCTTGAAGTATACCAACGGTGCAGGAGTTTGTTGAGACCTTTTTCTTCTCAGCCCTTATTTCCTGTTCTAAATCCTATGCTTTCCTGTTTCTGTTCCGTATTGCACTATTTTATTATATGCATTTACTGTTGCCATCGTCATTCCCTTTGTAGAAAAAAGCTGGCTAGAAATAACATGACTCTCTCCTGATCACTATTAGCTGGGCGTTCTCAGGAAAGACATTCAGATTCTCTGCACCTCAATTTTCTGTAAAACGCCCTGCCAACTTCACGGGGCAGTTTCAAGGGTCAAGTGAGTTGATGTGCATGAGAGGGATTTGTACGGCAATACAGTCCTACCAAGTATCACTATGTGTTGTAGCAGAGGCATGATTAAGGGTAATACTTGGCCGAGGCACATGCAGATTTTACTCTAGTTCTGAAATTCAGCCAAGCAAAAGGAAAGGAAAAACCGAGGGGCAGGGCTGCTATTTCCAAAATCGGGAGCGAGGGGGCCTTCAGCTCTGGGCCTTTCTGAATTCACTTCACCCTTCGTTGGCTCCAGCTGCTGCAAAGCTGTTTTGGATCAGCCTTTTCCGCTGTGAGCGTTGGTCTCGTGGTACAAGGTGCTGAGTTCCCGAGGTGAGAATTACAGTTTTCATAGCAACATTTGCCCTGGGAAGTCAGGGAGGCCTGTAAGATGGACCGTAGGCTTGTCTGCACACCGGGTCAGAGCAGGGGGAGGCTGAGTCACGGATACGAGGTTTGTCGACCTGGGGTCCCGATGGTAACCTAAATACCTGAGAAGAGAAAGAAGCCGTTTTAAGGGCCTCTTTGCTTCCATAGAATCTGCCCCATTTCATCGAAGAAAACATCCCATCTTTACCACGTATGAAAATACTGGAGAGCGACATCTCTCGACCTGGAACAATTATTTGCATTTTCCCAGGGGTGAGAATATTGTGTTTGTCTTTTAAATAACTTTGGGGGAGGTTTTTCTCCTTTAATCAGGTTTGACAGAAGCATCAACACCTCTGAAATAATCTCTTCCTCCTGGCCTGGGCCGATTTGAGAGACGTGCTCCCATCAACATGGACACGTCCCAAGCTAGCCATGGGTCCCCGTCAGCCACAGCACATCTTAGGGGAGGAGGGCTCTGGGGAGTCCTGGAAGTGCCATGGGTGAGCTGGTAGGGGGCTGCACCTTGTCCCCAAGGAGGAGCCACTATTCTTCATAATGCCAATTCCTAATTCTGCCTTCTCTGTCTTTAGGCAAAACTAGCTTTTCCTGGCCAAAGTCGAACGTGGCTATGGGTGCTCTGGCCTGACTAGTCCACTTAGCTACCTTTTAGACTAGTTTCCTTAAAAAAAAAAATTTTTTTTTAAGTTTATTTATTTTGAGAGAGAGAGAGAGAGTGCACAAGTGGGGTAGGGACAGAGAGAGAGGGGAGAGAGAGAATCCCAAGCAGGCTCCACTCTGTTATTGCAGAGCCCGATGTGGGGCTGCATCTCACAAACTGTGGGCTCATGACTCATGAGTTGAGTGTCAAACTTGATTTTAGCCCAGGCCATGATCCCAGCGTCACGGGGTGGAGCCTGGCATCGGGCTTCGCACTGAGCATGGAGCCTGCTTAAGATTCTCTCTCTCTCTCTCTCTCTCTCTGGCCCTCTGCCCCCCACCTCTGCTAGTGTTCTCTCTCTCTCTCTAAAATATAAAACAGAAATTCCCTCCTTGGCCCCCCTGCCCTTCCAGGACACCAAATACCCAAAGGTTTCTACCTCTTGTTTGCCCCCCACAAATTATATATATATATATATATATATAATAATATATATATATAATTATAAATAATATATATATATTATTTGTATTAAGTTAGTGTACTATTTATTTTGTAAAAATTTTAGTTTTTCCTTTTTAAAACTAAGATATAATTGACATACAACATTCGTTTTAGGTGTAGAACAATGATTTGATATATGTATGTATTGAGGACATGATTAGCACACCAAGTCTAGTTAACACCCATCACCGTACAGAGTTAACGAAATGTTTTGTGATGAAAACTTTTAAGATCTATTTTCTTAGCAACCTTCAAATATACAACACAGTAGGGCTGTATAGGCACGGGGCTATACATGACATCCCCGGGACTTATTTTTCTTGTAACTGGAAGTTTGTGCCTTTTGACTTCCTTTTGTATATTTGACCACATATTATACTATATCTTGACCACATATTATACTAGATCCTTTTGTATATTTGACCACATATTATACTATATCTTGACATGTAAGTTTGTATGCTGTTTATTAACTTCTCTTATGACAGTTGAGAACTTAATATCCTACCACTACTTGTCCTGACCCTCCCCCTCCATCTCTCTACCGCAACTTTTGGTTAATCAAATCCTCGTTTACATTAAGGCTATCGATCACCCATTGATGGATCAAGTAGGGTGATATGGTCACGTTTCAATGTTTGAAAAAGTGTTCCATTTTTTTCCCTTTGCTTGATTGTCTCTCTATCCAAGGCAATTCCTCCACCCCCAATCTGTGCCCAGTACATCTACAGATCTGTCAGACTCATCAATGTTTCTCACAAATCCATCAAATAACCTGTCATTCCCCTCCCAAGTCCACACTGCCGCTGTCCTCCCTGTGTCCCCCACTCTGTACTAATTGGTTTCTAGGATGGTAAAGATCATTTACCCTGGCATGTCCTGTCACTCTCTGCTCTGATTAACCTGCTGTTCCTTCTCTTTTTGGGTTTTTGTTTTCATTTTGCCAAAACACATCCTCCAGGAGCTTCCTAAGAAAGGATACATAGCCGATCATTCTTTCGAGTTCTCGTATGTGACCATGTCTTCATTCTACTCTCATCCTTGATTGACTATTTGTCTGGATATAGAATCAGTTGGATGTTCTCATGATTCTCACCTTTGTGACCCTGGAGCCTAGTACAGTGTTTGGCACATAGCTGCCCCTCAAAGTCTTACTGAGATGCCCGAATGGAGAGCTCAGAATTCCAATTTAGGGCTGTAGACTCCAGAGCCGGATCTGCCCATGTGCCTTGCTGCCTCTGTGGAGGTGCACAGCTAGATGGTTTAGGAGTTCCTGGCTTCTTCCTCACCCAGCCTTGGCCTCTTTGCTGATGTCAAAAAATTGTAGGAATTATGCATTAGCCAAGGAGAGCTCAGTAACCTTCAAGGCACAGCTCTTACAGATAGAGACTCTGGAGCCAGATTGTCTAGGTTGGCACTCCAGGTCTGTCCCTTCCTAGCTGCATGGCGTGGGCCAATTTCTTACCCTTTCTGTGCCTCTGTTTCCTCATCTGTAGGTGGGCGAAATAGTGGTCTCAACCTCATGAGGTTCCTGTGAAGAAGAGATGAGAAAATTCATGTAAAACACTGAGAACAAGACCAAGCAGATAATAACTGCTCAATAAATGGTGGTTGATATCTGTCCTCAGAGGTTTCCCTGTCCATCTGAGGGCCCAGCCTTTTGTTCCTGGTTTCCTCATTCTGCCCATGTGGTCAAGTAGCAAACATTTGGAGTTTGGGGTCAGAGAGTGTGAGCAGTTCACCAACCATGTGGTTGTAGACAAGTCACAGGACCTCCCAGAGCCTCTATTTCCTCACGAGGAAATGGTGGACTCTATCGTCACCTGCCTGTGTAGGCTCTGACTCTTGGGCGATATACCAGTGTTATCTATAATCATTGCTGTTGTCCTGTTCACATCAAGGGGTCCGTGTGGACGCAGGGAATCCCAGCTGTACTCCTGTACTCCAGGGCCTGCTGGCCTGATTCCCACCTGCCAGAGGCTGTTTCCTTTCTTGAAGGCTTCATCTGGCCACCAAAGTCTGTGTGATGGATCCACATGAAAGGTCGGACATGCTGGGAATTAACACCCCCCTTTGTCCTCCCTCCATCTCCAACTGGCTCATCTTTAGCTCTAGACTGCAGAAGTTAGTGTAAAAGTGCCCCAGCTAATTTGTGGATAATCTACGCGAGCTCCCAGTTTTCCCAGGGGGTTAAACTCTAGTGACCCGTAGCCAGCTAGTCGATACGGCACCATTTATTTCCTAACTTCCTCAGTCTCTTTTATTCCAAAATAAATGACTTGCATTTGAATCCTTGTCTCAGGGGCTGCTTCTTGGGGAACACACTTCTGATATAATTACTAGGTGATGCTTCTGAGCTTCTTGGGTGGACTTACATTATAAATGGTGGCTTGAGAAAACTCTGTCTCCCTGGGAAAAGTTTGGTCCTGCCTTGTAGGAGGGAATAAGTGTCAGCTTTGGTTCTGCTGCATGGGTATTTCTGATCAAAGACAAGATATGTTCTCGTGTGGGCAGGTACAGGTGACAGCTTCTCCCACAGACATGTGAGGCCTGGCCCATGTGAAGAAAGGCCTTATTCCAAGTGATGATGAAGCTTGGCACAGATTGGAGCCATCCGAGAGCATTTTTGCCTTCTGTCAGGGATCAGCCTTGGCACCCCTCATGCCCAACTGTCCACTGGCAAGCCCCTGAAAGCATATGGGCCTCCCAAGAGCTGCAGCCCTTGACCTTCCAGCTCATGCTGGGCCCTTCACAGTGGCCTCAAAGAGTAGGACAGCTCAGGGGCAGGAGTGGGAGGTCATCATTGTATAATTGATCACAGGGTTATACTTTATTGGCCCTTCAAGGTTAATCATGGGAGTTAACAGCTAGTTATTTTAATAACTGTCTTACATCTTGAAGGGGAAAACAGAAAGAGTTGAGCTGTGCTGGACTCCATCCAAGCTTAGCTTTGAGCCAAGTGTAGCCTGTGGCATTCTGGTGGGCAGCACAGGGGAGGCCCGGGATGGTACAGGAAGGAGTCTCAGGTAAGGGGTAGGGGCGGGCCACCCACGTGACCCAGTCAGTTGCGCATTGGACTTCAACTCAGGTCATAATCTCATGGTTTTTTAGTTTGAGCCCCGCGTTGGGCTCTCTGCTGTCAGCACAGAGCTGCTCCAGATCCTCTGTCCCCCTCTCTCTCTACCCTTCCCCCCACTCATGCTCTCTCTCCCCAAAATAAAAAGCTTTCCAAAAAAAAAACCCATCTGACTAACACATATCTTTTGACTATTTTGCTCCTTCTTTCTCCCCTCTATTCCTGCACCTTCCTACCAGCAGAACACATCACCAGTGGTTCCTCAGTTCGAATACTGGGACAGTCTGACATTTGATGAGCACTGTTTTCTTGTGATCTGCACAGCTGTGCTGTGTTGTCCTCAGCTCTGACTGCCGGTTCTTGGGAAAAACTCAGGGTCCGCATGCTGTGAGGGGCAGAGCTGGAAAAGGGACACTGGAAGTCATTTCCTTTGTGCTGAGGGCAAGAAGCCACTTCCCCAAAGCGAAGACAAGCTGTCACCTTGGGAAGTATGCCTGTGTCCCAGCAGGTAAAGACAGGGTGTTCCATTCAGTGACCAGTGCTGAATCCTGACCAAGGAGACAGGAAGGAGTAAATATCCAGCTTTTCTCCCATCGTGTCCAGGATAGGGGAGACCTTTGAAGTGTTAAAAAATGATTAAAGAAAGACAATTTAGGGGATACAAGCTTTATCTAACACTTCATGAGGTGGACAGTCTCAGAGAACTGCAAAATGAGGCGGAGGGCAGGACACTTGCATAGGATAAAGAATAAAGAACAAGGAAGAGAAAAATAGAAAATATCTGATGGGCTGAGGCCACGTGGTCAACCTTGTTTGGGGTGAGAAGGCCCAGAGTTGGCTTGGCGTTTGGGGATCGGCTGACTGGACAGACTGCATTTCTGGTCAAGCAGAGCATTTGCAGGGACATGGGGTCTCTGAGTTTTGGCTTGCTGATATGGCACCCCAGGCAAGAGACGCTCTATCTTGGGCCTCGAAAGTTATCTTGACAGAAGCAGTGACCAAGCCTCTCATTTGATAGCACGGTTATAGCACACAACAGTCAACGTGTCTATGAAGATACACACCCTGACTCTATCCAGAAACTCAAACCTCCCCCCTCCCCGCCTTGCACTGTGCTTACCCACTCCCCCCAGCCTTGTCCTTGCACTCTGCCATGCTGGGCCCCAGGCACATGAGATGGTTGGTGCGGTGTTCAACCAAAGCACTCCTGCTGGCGTTTAATGTGGAATTTTAGCTACTTATCCCATCTCCTGGGAGTCTTGCCCACCAATTCCCAGATTCTGGGGGTCCCCACCAGTTATGGGGATCCCATGGCTGGTGCCTGCCCAGCCTGCCATGGCTACTTCCAGCAGTCCTGGAAGTACTCTTCCTGGACTCCTGCCTCACCCTCCTGCCTCACCCTTGCTGGCCCTTTGGCAGCCCGTGTCCCCCTCCTCTTCTCTCTGAAAGCCCTTTGGGATGCAATTCTCTGCTGCAGCCCAGGGAGGCTTGTTACCCTGCCACCCAAGCCTCCAGAGACTATACTGGTTATCCCTCAGGGAGAGGTGTGGACAAAGTTTGTGGAGGCAGGTTATTTAAGCACCTCTCTCCACCACCAGCCCCTCTGCTTCCCTTGCCCCAGCAGCCCCCGGTGCACTGAGAAGTTGCCTAGCTGACCTTGCCTGTGCTTTACTTCCTCACCCAGTAAGACTCCTTTGCAAGGATTCCTTTTTTGAGGGGGAGGGAGGGAGGCATCCAAATTATCTTTCTTGGGAGAGGAGATCTCTCTGGTATTATCTCAGCTGGGGCTTGCTTTTGTTTAAAACGAGGATCCATGTCTTTGCATTTGCCTATCTGAGGCAAAGAGAGGGTAATACTACCAGTCCCCAAACTTAGAGCTGTGGGGATATAGGATGTGGAGATAAATCATGTATATACTGTTACCTGTATCAGTTATCCAGTGCTGTGTAATAAACAATGCCAAGACTTGGTGGTTTGAAACAACAACCATTTGTTTAGCTCACGGTGCTGTGAGTCAGGAATCTGGGTGAGGCTCGGTTGGGTGGTTCTTCTGGTTGAGTTAGGCTCACTCATGAGTCTGTGGTCAGCTGGCAAGCCCACTGCTCAAATATTGCTACACTCACATGTCTGGTGGTTGGCTGGCTATTGGCTTGTTTCTGTACCACGGGACCTGTCATCTTCCAGCAGCTAGGTTGGGCTTCTTCACCTGGTGAGTGGGCAGGGTCCCAGGACAATGAGCAGAGACATGCAAGGCCTCTTTTGGCTTGGCTCAAAACTAGCTCAGTGTCTCTTCTGCTGCCTGTTGGTCAGAGCAAGTATGAGGCCGACCATGATTCAGGGCAGGAAATAGGATCTGAAAAGTTTCAGTACCAAGGGACATGGATAGGAGAAGAGTAGAAACAATCTACCTATCACACTATTTACGCGTTGCCTTTTCTCTTCATAAAAGGCCTGGTGATATTTAAGCAGCACCGTGTAAGTCCAGAATTTTTCTACAGTTCCCTTTGTACCTCCAAGCAATGGTCCCTGTGGTACATGGAGTGGGTGTTGCAGGAGGGGATGATATGAAATCTTGGAGCAGTGGCACCACAGGGATCTTGGAATGAATTAGACAGTCCCTGGAGAGGCTTACAGGCTTGTGGGGATGGAAATAAATAAAACAGATATTCCAAAACAATCCCCTAGGTGCTGTGATAAGATGAGGTGAGGAAATAGAGCAGGATTTTTTCCCCATATATTTTTGACATTGTTTTGAAATAATTTCAGACTTAGAAAAAAGTTGCCAAAATAGTACACAGAGATTCTGTCTATTTTTCACTTAGCTTCCCTTAGTGTTAGCATCTCACGTCACCTAGTACAGTGATCAAAGCCAAGGAATTAACACTGATGTAGCTCTATTAACCAATTTATAGGCTTTATTCATATTTTACCAATAGCCCCGCTAATATCCTTTTTCAATTTGGGAACCTGCACCGTCTGCCCATATTTAGCTGTCCTGTCTCCTAAGCCTCTTCTAATCTGGGATACTTCCTCAGTCTTTCTTTGCCTTTCATGAGTGTTGCACTTGTGAAGAATGCTAGCCAGTTATTTTGTAGAATGGGGTTTGTCTGGTATCTTCTCATGATTAGATTGAAATTATGCATTTTTGGCAGCAAGAGCACAGAAGTGATGTTGTGCCCTCCTTAGTGCATCGTATCAGGAGGCGCATGATGTCACCTTGTCTTATCATTGGTGATATGAACTTTGATCACTCGGTTAAGGTGATGTCTGCCAGGTGTCTCCCCTACAAAGTTGCTCTTCTTCCCTTTGTAATTAAAGTATTCCTTGTAAGGAGACACTTTGAGACTATGCAAATGCCCCGTTTCTCAGGCACACAGTTGTCCACTAATTTTAGTATTAGCATTTGAATCTTGCCTACCGCCAGTATCAACGTGGTAGTTGCTAAATGATGATTTTCCATTTCCATCCCCCCTTGGGCATTTATTAATTAGAATTCTAGAGTGAGAAAGAGCTGTCCCTTCTCTGCCATTTAATTATTTATTCACATGTTTATTTATATGAGTGTAGACTCTTGAATATGTAGTTTATGTTACAATCCACTGCTGTCATTATTATTTTGCCAGGGCAGACCCTTGCAAGTGGCCAGGAGCCTCACAGTGTCTGAATGATTTGTAACGTGCTGGTTACTTCTCCCAGAGTGCGTGACTGGCATCTCCCAGGCCACAGGCATTGCAGTGTGCCGAATGAGTGAATGAATGAATGAATGAATGATTTTAATGCCTGTAAGTACAGGCAATACTAAGATCTCTAGCGGCCCAAGCTCCAAAAGGTTGATGGCGACTTTCTCCAAGCTTGATTAGTCAAAACAAAAGAAAACAAAAACCAAAAATAAAACACAGAAGGAAGGCCAAACCAGATCAGAGTATTTTGCATATTGTCTACTTAGCTGACTTGGCTTTTTAGAAGTATTGAAATTGATTAAAAAGAGCTATTGGTTGTCTCTGTTGCTAGTGCCCTGAATACAAGCTAGATCTGCCTATTTGATCATCTTCCACCTCTTAGAGGAGTTGGAGAGGACTTCGTGGAGGAGGGGACATTGAAGGTGGGTCCTTAAGGGTTACGGGCAGCCCTTTAACAGGAAGAGGAAGGGGGAAGAGTATTCCAGGCAGAGGAAAGAGCACATGCAAAGCACAACAGAGTGAAGAATGGTGACCTTTTGGCCAAATGGTCAATAGCCCACGTAGAGGAATGACAGGGCATGAAACCCGGGTAGGAAATCAGGGTAGAAAATTGTAAAAGGCCTTGAATAATTAATTATATGAGGGGGTTTAGACTCGATCGTATTCTTCTTCAAAGAATTTTCAATGAGGATACTCGTTTAGTCTTTCATTGAAGAAAAGCTTATTGATGATCTGTCACCTAGATCCTGCTGCTGGCGGTTCTGAGAGACGCTCAGGCCTGGTTCACATGGAACCAGCAGGGAGGGAGGGTGTCAGCAGATAAACCATGTAACAGTAAGTGTTTCTACAAAAGCCATGTGCTTTGGGAAGAGTCTCTGATGAGAGGGGAGCACTGATGGGGAGGCAGGGAGGGAGGGACTCATCATCGCCTTCCTCCTTACTGCTCCGCTTTGCTTGGACACAACTCTAGATCCACAGGTGCCAGAGGAAAGGAGAAAGAATTCTTCAGCTCCAGAAAGTCCTGCAGGCAATCTGGGGTTAGGACGGGACTTCACGTCCAGGCAACTCTTCCTGTACAATGAGGAGAAATGTTTCCCCTGGGAGAAACATTTATGACTGTGATGGTGGGGCAAAGATTCCTCAACCCAGTGTCACTCGTGGCCTGGAAACCCAGGAGGCACCCAATGAGAAGAGGTATGGCAGGCTGAAGGCAATGTTTATCTGCTAGATTTCAATTCCCACTCTTTATTTTGAAGCTACAGCCCCAAACTTGAACGATATGGGTCACTGATGCCGTGGGTGCTCGCCGTCTAGCTTACCGTTGCGATGTCCTTCCAGCCATCAGCACCTGTGTCTCTTTGCTGGCGGCGTCCTCTGCAGCCGGTGCACGAGCTCAAAGTACCGGAGAAGTAACACCCTCCTTCCTGTAACCTGCGACCAAGGACTGGCAGGAGCAGGTAGACAAACCCTCACCTCCAGGTGTAGCAACTCTGAGATGCGTGATCTATGCCGTCTCCCGGAGTTGTCCGGGGGGGCGGGGATTAAGCCCCAGGTGCCCCCAGTAGTCACTTGCTTGCTATCACGGTCATATTGGCTATCTGCCCTCCCGTCTCACCTCTGACTTCCCTACAAGTGTTTCCAGGGATCCCCTCCTAGCTAAACTGCCCCCACGGGAGTCTTGGCTCTGCCTGGGGGTAGTCTACATTGGGATAGCAGGGCCACACAGGAAGAGTCTTGTCATTTGTGCTGACGTCCTGATTCGCCTCATCTGAGGTAGGGCACAGTCAGCCAGGGCGGGGGCACCCTACCTCTCCCCGCCTCCACTTCCTGATGCCGCCTGAGGCCCTTGATATCTGTCAAACGCCCCTCCCTGACTCGGGAGACAAGGAAGGTAGAGATCACATCACAGGATGAGCTCAGGCAGGGTCTGCTTAAAACAGGCAAGACCGATGGCAGAGGAATTCATGGCTCATCCTTTTCAGTCATTTCCCTGTAAATAGCAACGAGCACCTTGGCTTTTTTTTTCTTTTTCTTTTTTTTTTCCCTCCAGTTTAATCACTAAGAACTCCCCTCCGGTGGGTACTTTTTTTAGAGCATAATAGAAGGTGTGATATCTTGAGAGAGGCGCCAGAGTCACTTGGAGAATGGCAGCTCTGGGATTGAAGTTCCTGAGAATATTAAAGATTAACACCAAATACTTTGTTGTATTTAACTCTCTGCCGATTCATGTTCCTGGAGCAGAAACAGAACATTTCTTTCCCTCCCTTCTGTTTATTCCTTCCCTTCTCTGTTCTGGGGATTCAGAAGCTGTAGATGTCAGATGCCAACTCCTTAAGGGCTGAAATGGTTTTATATAATAACAGAGAGGGGGAGCCTACAAAATGAAGAAAGAATCTAATTCAGCGCTTGGGCTGAAATGGGAACTGGAAACGAGGGGGGGGGGGTAGCCTTCTTAAAAATAGCTCACTCAGAGGGAAGAATGCGGCTTGTCTCGAAGCAGGCAGGCAGGCAGGCAGGCGCAACCCTTGGGTGAATTATAGGAACCCACACTAGGCCTTGTGCGTTTGCTTTTGAAATGTTGATCGCGGCTAAGAGGAGGCGGGTGAATGGAGGGCCGCTGGTGGCTGATGCTGGGAGCAGTCCTTGGCAATGGACGAGGCTGTCAAGCCTCCGTCTGCACAGGCAGCACGCCATGGGGATACGCACACCCTGTGCCCATCCCTGGTGATCTGTGCAGCCCCCTGTCACTGAAACTCCAAACCTGCCCAGAGGGGCCCGCAAGTGTCTACGGAGGACGGGAAGGAGCTCTGGGGGAGGCCAGGGAGAAGGGGAGAGGTGCAGAGAGAATGAAGAGAGACGTCTGACAGGAGTTGATGAGCACCTTGGAGACCCAGTGGTACTGAGGGGGAGGGAGGGAATGAGAGAGAGAGAGAGAGAGAGAGAGAGAGAGAGAGAAGCCAAATGGAGACAGGAGCCCACAGGAGGAAGCAGAGAAGCAGAGACAGAAGAAAGGAGGGGGATCCACCACAGAAGGGAAAGGAAGCAGTGAGTTCCTTGCTGGATAATGAGAAGGAAGGGGACACAGCATCGTCCCCCAGGCTGCAAATGATCCATTCTTCCTATGCCCAGCCCTTCTCTGAGTTTACAAGAGGAGCCAAGATTGGGGCGCCCGGGTGGCTCAGTCAGCTGAGCGTCAGACTCTTGATTTTGGCTCCGGTCGTGATCCCAGGGCTGTGGATCAAGCTGTTTGTTGAGCTTCTTGCTGAGCGAGGGGCCTGCTTAAGATTCTGTCTTCTCCACCTGCCCCTTCCCCTGCTTGCACTCTCTTGTGCTCTCTCTCAAAAAAAAAAAAAAAAAAAAAAAAAAAAAAAAAAAATTAAGAGGAGCCATGATTGATTTTGTTTTACGGTCATCCGATGCCTTAGCTTCTGTGCCTGGTGCATTCAGGGACCTCTGGGTCTGCCCTCTGTCCTCTCTGGAACGTTTGCCTTGGATTGACGCCAAGCCCCAGGACCTTGTCTGCATCCCATCAGACTCCCCCAAACTGGGAAGTGACCCCCAGATCCTCCTTCGCTGCCTGAGACGCACGAGAAGGTGTGCACGCAGATGGACCAAGTGAGCTAGAGTCCTTGCTGTAGGATCTCCCAAATCACAGCCCATAAGGAGGAGGGGAGAGAGGGAACGAGTTCTGTCTTACAATCATGGTATCTGACACCACACCACGATGAGGGACACCCCGCCCATATCCTGTGATGCCCACCATTCCCGTGCCCGCTATCGGCCTCTGATGCGGTGTCTTTCTCTGCCTGAGGACTCTGGCCCCGGTGTTGGCTTGTCTGGGGTGGGCCTAAACCAACAGCTGGCCGGTACATACCCCACCTTCCTTAGCACAAACTCTGAGTCATGTCCTACAGTTTCCCAGAGAGCCCCAGGTGCCCCCAGAGGTGACCCACTCAGTGACTCCCCGTGTCTCATCTTTCTTTCCTTCCCCATCTCCTGCGGCTTGCTACTGGTCTGGAGCTTTCCGAGTTGGCCCTCTCAGGACAGGGGCTGTGTGGTGACAGCAGCTTCTCCCCAGCTCCTGTGGGCTGTGGGAATGTAAAGGGCTGTGTCTCCACAGCACAAAGCAGCACGTGATTCTTGTCCGGGTTTCCCGGAGACCACCCAGGAACTCGCTGGAGCCCAAGTGTGCCTCTACAAGCCCTCTCAGGCAGAAGCCGCCTTAATGAAGAAACAACAGAGAAACGAGAAAATCGTGGAAAAAACAATGAGCACAGCAACTTCTGAACTTTGATAGGCATACTGTGGGAATGAGCAACGCAAATCAAATCGAATGTTCTTGGAGCAAGCCATGCGCTTGGAGTGAGCTGACCTGGCCCTCTCTTGGCCCTTCTCAAATCCTGGTTGTCGGTGGTCATCTGTGAGGTGGGTGTAGGCAGTAGCAATGCGGGATGTGGCTGCCGTTGCCCTGTCCTTAAGGAATGATCCAGGGGAGAATGATCCTCCTGGGAGAGGGGCTGGGGGTACGAAGGAGGACTCTGAATCCCGGAGGAGACAGGGTGAGGTGTCGCGTCTGCTGCACACGGTCTAGCTGTGTTACCCTCAGCAAAAGATTTAACGTCTCTGAGCCTCAGTTTCCCCAGCTGCAAACCAGGGGCCACACGCAACACCTCGCGGAAAACATAACGCACGTCCAGCGGCTGACATTAAGGATAGTTCCCGTTGGCCTTCTCTTTGTCCTCCGCCAAGGGAGCCACATCCTTGGCCTGATGGAGGGCAGGCTGAGGACAAAAGGAAGCGTGTCCTGAGAGAGCCCCGGCCACACGGCCAGGCACTGAGATGGCTGGACACCACAGCCCCCTCACCAGCCAGTCTGCATCCGTGGGCGTGGGAAAGAGACGTAAACGCTGACGGGCATTAAACACGAGTTAGACATGCCATTCCGCGCCACCAACACATTTCAAAAGTGCACATCACAAGGCTCTTGTTGAAGCCCTGGCGGCCAGCCAGGGTCAGACCACAAAAGGAAGCTGTTTCCCCGCTGGAGCTGCAGGGTGGCCGGGCGTGGCCAGGCCCTCGCGTCACTGCAGAGTGTGAGGGCTCTGCTGGGATTTCCTGCCCTCGCATCCGCTCTTTCTCCCGCGGGCCCTGCTGTGAACACCCCAGGTGACGGTGCCCCACCGGCAAGGAAAGCCAGCTTTGCCCCGACCTTTCCCTGTGTCACCAGAAAGGCCAAGCGGGGGATGTTTCTACGGGGCCTCTTGAGGCCGGCCCTGCAGCTTTCTGGAGCTCCACCGTGGCTTTTCCTCCCCTCAGAGTACCAAGGAAAAGCTTCTTTCATCCACAGCTGGTGGAAGTCGCAGTCCCTCCGCAGTGTCAAGGTGTGAAAGGCGGCCGCAGGCTGAGGGGTGGCCGAAGGTGTGTGAGGCAGCTGGCCTAAGTCAGGCTTCGTTCCTGGCAGACCATCCGCAGATATTTATTGAGGGTCTGCCCCGGACCAGCCCTGTGCCCGGGTCTGCAGGGCACAGAGAGGCGCCCTGTGTGGCACAAGGAGCTTATGTTCTGACCGAGAAGCCAGGCGGACACACGGGAAACCGGGGGGTCCCTGCTGACCCCCGAGCCACGCGTTGATGCTTGGATGTGTGGGAAGGCGCAGACTCAATCCGCAGGCGGGCGCCGGTCCTCCTCCCGGTGACTTGGCACGCTGTCGGAATCCGGAGGAGGCCGTGGAGCCGTTGTTGTTTTGCCCGTGGGCTCTCCTCCGAGCCCCGCTAACTGCCTTTACTCCTCAGATGGGTCCCCTCGTGGACTCCGGCCCCCTTCCTTACTCCCACCAGTCTTTTTGCCCCCCACCCTGCCCATCTTCAGTCCCACGTAAGTGTTACCCCTTCACACGAAGCACGTAAACATCCGCAAAATGTTTGCTTGTTATCCATTAGCCCTTGCAAATACCCGGTAAGGGTGGTCCTGCTGTTTCCACCTTGCAGAGGAGGAAACTGAGGCTGAGGGGCGGACATGCCCAGGTTCACACAGAGAGTGAAGCTTCTGTCCTGTGCGGTCCCTGACTCTCAGGGTCCCCATAGAAGGGGTAGGACTGGTTTTGTGTGGAAAAGATGATGCTGGCAGACCCAGATCTATTCTTCGGCTTGCCAAAATGTTGGTCCCTAGGAGCAGACTCCTTTAAATGTCATTTAAACAGACTCTACCTCCTACCGACCTGCCATAGGTTCCCATTTGGGTAAACACTTATACACACTTTCCTATGCATTGAGATAGAAGGTCTCAAATGATGGATCACTAGGATGTGTTTTTTCATTTTGCCCTGAGTCATTGAAACCTCATTGGCCAGACAGAGTGACTAACCCTTGCTAAGCACCTAAAACTGGTCTAACTCTTTGAGGCCCACCCTTAGCTCAGCTCAGCCCATTCTCTGTAGGGAGCAACGTCTCACGTTGAGATTTGAAGGGGCCCAATAAACAGTATGTCTCTTCTCACCCGAACAGCCGAGCCGCTGAGGCAGATGCAGGAACCCCTGGGTTGACAATGAAGTATCAACTTCCTCGCTAGCCAGGCCGATGGCAGAGAGCATCGTGGCCGCTGTGGATCTCATAATAATGAACCCCCAGTAGGACAGACTGACCTCCCAGCACATTCCAGTTGTCCCCATGTTGGGGCCTGACCTCACACCGGGGAGCAAGGAAGAATGCAAGTTTCCTGTAGACAACCAGAGCCCCAAGAGGAAAGAACTTCTGGTTGCTTCTTTCAACCTCACCAGTCAGATTTGGGGAGAGTGCAGGGTGGGGAAAGGTCAGGGTTAGTAAGTGGGTAAATCTCCTACTCATCAGTGCAAACCATACCATAGCTACGCACATGGTGGGGTCCCTCTCTGTAAGGACACCCTTTCTAGCCCCATATCACTCAACTCTGGCTGTCTTGGAGACATATCATGAGGTCAGGGGTTGAAGGCCACCCTACTGGTAGCTACCTGGGGGTGGTTCTTTGGACAGGGAAAAGAGGGTGGAGAGGGGGACCGTGAGAGTCTGTTACAACATTTTCCTACACGGAGAGGCTTAGTAATATGGTGACCAAGGGCATGGCTTCTTGGAGTCAGCCCTGGCTCTCTTCCTAATTTCCTTATCTGCAAAATAGAGATAGTGCTTATTGTTTTTATGGATTATGTAAAATAATTTATAACACAGGGTTTAGCACAGTCTCTGGCACATAGTAACTGTTTAAGGGATATTTACTTTTATTATAGCAAATGAGGTACCTTACGCTGACATCATCATGCTCTTGCAGAATGCTTTCTTCTTTGTCCATTGATGGCTTCACCTGGTCAAAGGCCTTGGGCAAGGTGCTGGGCACACAGTGGCGGTTGGTGTGGATTCATTCCACTAGCGAGTTCCCTCTCCACTCAGGGCTGAGCTCCCTGTGCTAAGCGAGTGGGTGTTTGGATTGGGAGAAGCAGAGGGCGGTGATTGTGGAGCGGAGTCTCTGTCATGGGGGTGGGGAGAACCCGGGGCCCTGGAAGAGGGGAAAGCTGGTCCTAGCCAGTCAGAGATGAACGTGGAAAGGAAGATGGGGGTGGCCAAAGATAAGCTGCTCCTGCACTTCCGCCTTTTTCCATGAACAGGGAATTCCTGGGATCCAGGGGTTCATGGACAGCCCCACCCTGGTCATTGCATTGGATGGCTCATGAGAATCCCCTCTTCTTTTTCTCTCTCCCGCTCTCTCTCTCTCCCTCCCTCCCTCCCTCCCTCCTACTCTGCAAGCCTCCTTCTCTCTCTCTGCCTCCCAAACTCCCAAACCTCCTGCCCTCTCTAATTATATTAGGCTTCAGCCTTGGATCTGGCGCCTGCATTTTTCAGGCAACGAGAGCAGACCCTGCCTATGTTGTGATGTTCTTTTTGACAAAACTGCCTTTTAGGTAAATACTTTTTGGGCCAATCTCACTGAATTAACTATCTGGGTCATTTGAATTTCTTCTCCGGGAAATAATTATGGCCTTTGGGAAATGTAAAGTATACTGCAGCCCTGTGAGCGGAAAGAAAATTCCAGCCTCCCTCTTCCTGTGCCGCCTCCTTCCATTTCTCTGTGACCCAGGGACCCAAATTAGCAGTGACTCCCATCTCTGGGGTCCGGTGTGGCTTTGGATCTCTCTGGGGAAGTCCCTCAGGCGTTCAAGGTGGCTCTACACGCGAGGGAGATTATATTCACGTTGCTTTTCCTTGTGTGAGAGCAGTGACTTCCTTCCAGGCAGCTAACATTTTTCGAAAAATAACATTCTGTAGCTTCCCTCTCCAATTCTGGAGCGTGACACAGACAAGTCAGCAGTGCCGTCACCGAGCGACGGCCTGGGGAGGACCGACGCCTGCTTCACGGCACAGGGCAGGAGCAAGAGCTCTTCCACCCAAGCTGGGGCGTGGGTTGCTGGTGGGGGTAGCTGAGTAGCTTTGCTTATGGTGACGAAACATGGTAGTGAAAGACGCTGCCGGCCCCTTCTCTGGCTGGGAGACGCCAAGAGGCCACCGTCAACTCCAGGAGGGTTCCTCTTTGTCGCACAAGTGTAAGATACAGAGGTGTCCCTCCGCTGTCCTAGCTGTCCTAAGGGAGCGAGGCTGGCTCTGCCCGATACCCCTTGGGAGGTGGAGCTGGCAGGCGGGAAGATGGTGGGGAAGTTTGCAAGCAGCTTTCTGTTCTTTCGCCGCCGCAAAATACCACAGGCTGGGCAGCTTAAACAGTAGAATGTATTTCCTCGTGGTTCTAGAGGCCAAAAGTCCGGGATGAAGGTGTTGGCAGGGTTGCCTTCCTCCTAGGTCTCTCTCCTTGGCTCCAATTAATTGGTTGATTAATTAATTTAGAGAAAAGTGGGGGGATGGGGGGTAGGCAGAGAGAGAGAGGGAGAGAGAAAGAATCCCAAGCAGGCTCTGCACGGGCAGCACAGAGCCTGACGTGGGGCTTGATCTCATGCACCATGAGATCATGACCGAGCCAAAGCCGAGAGCCGGCTGCTTAACCGACTAAGCCACCCAGGTGCCCCCCTCTCCTTGGCTTGTAGAGGGTTGCCTTCCCCCTGTGTCTTCACGTGGTCTTTCTTCTGTGCGAGCCTGTGTTCTAATCGTCTCATGAGTATGCCAGTCATACTGGGGCAGGAGCCACTCAGTGACCTCATCTTACCCTAAAGACCCCATCTCCAGATACGGTCACATCCTGAGGTACTGGGGGTTAGGATTTCAGCATGTGAATTTTGAGGACGACACACTTCAGCCCCTAACCGGCCTCCTGGGAGGACAGGTAAGAAGGTTTGGAGCTGGGCCAGCAGAGAACAGAGGGGAAGTGACCAGTGTCCCCTAAGCTGCTGACATTCAGAGACGTCAGGACCTCCCTGGTGCACTGGGTCATCCTGACCGAGGCACTCTGAGCAGAGGACATCAAGAGAGCCCGTGGTGAGGTTGCCAAGGAGGAAGGGAGGTCTGGGTTGGTGACCCAGGTTCACCGGCAGAGTCTAGAGCTGGCGTGTGTGCATTTGAGGAATGGGGGGAGGGGAGGGTCAGGTGGGGAGGAGAGCCAGGAGCTGGACGTTCCTCTGACTGTACCTGTGGACCCCGCTGAGCACGTGAACCAGATCTAGAAGACTGCAACCCTGGAGCCCCAGCAGGCCGCTTGGAGGCTTGCCTCTCGTGTCACGTGGCTGTGGGTGGGAATAGCACCGGTGAGCGGGCCTGCAGCCCGCATGGCTCTGCCCTTTGGCTCTGACCTCAGCGCAGCAGCATCCATCCCATTTGCAGGACCGGTTTTCAACAGTGGCCCTGTGTGCGACTCGGCAACAGGTGCCACAGCAGGGGTGGGACTGAGCAGAGGGCTGTGCTCTCTCAGTTAAAAGCAGAACTGACCTCTTCAGTCTGGGCAAGGCCTGGGAGGGTTGGGAGGGGAAGGTAAAGAAGGCCCAAAGAAGGAATCTTCTTCTAGTTAAGGTGGGAAGGGTGGAGTGGATGATTGAAGAAATCATCGTACAAGAAATACGTCTGGTTTGTCGAAGAAATACCAGTCGTACAAGAAATACGACTGGTTTGTACCAACCAGCTTGAGAGCTCTTTGGGGAGAGTGGACAGCTTTTTTGAGCGAGACTTTACAAGTCTGCACTTTGGGATTTGGGTTGAAATCTTGACTCACTGTGTATCCGAACACACACACGTTTTATCAGTCTGTACTCATCAACAGGGCAAAGACTTATGTGCCAGGCGTTCTGGTGGACGTGGGAAGAGAGGCATTGGCTCCCAGTAATTTATTAACAGAGGACAAGAGACCAGTCATTCAGTCAGCTGTGTCCCAGACGCAAGTTGGCTGCCTTCAGTGAGGAAATGCGCGGTCTTAGGGGGGTTCTTGGAAGCAAGCCCTGAGACAGGGATCCGTGGGAAACTGATCTCTTAGGAGGTGCCTCCAAAGGAAATGGTGAAGGGATGGGGGAGCGGGGCAGGGTGGAAGCCAAGCCATGCTGCGAGCTCAGGCAGGGTCTCAGCCTCCACAGGGTCCCACCAGATGCTCTGGAGCACATTCCACCTTCGGGGCTGTCCTGACTCGAGGCTTTCATAGCCCCTAAACAGTCAGTCGTTAACTAAGGGCCACCTGGGCGTTCAGAAACTTCTAGGCACCGCCAGCGTTTTGCTCATGTGAGTAGAGTGCCGCGGGAGCCCTTGGACAGTCCTCTTGAGGGAGAGGCCAGGGTGGCTGTTAGCAGCAGAGGGACACAGCCCCTGGGGCGGGAGTGCACAGAGAGGGCAAAAGGAATGTTCTGGGGGCTGGCTGCCCGCATGCCCTGTGTTGGCTCCCTCCCCCAGGAGCTGTTGGAAGAGCCAGTCCGGTGCAGAATGCAGCTTGGGCCAGCACCACCACCGAGGCTGAAGGCAGCTCCTTAACTCACCAGCTTTGTGACCTTGAGCCAATGATTCTGACCTTCCCGTTCCTCATTGGCACCACGGGAATGGGGAATGGTAATTCCTTTCTCATAGGGCGGTTGTAAAGATAAAAAGAGGCCGTGCTGCTGGGCGCCTAGCCCCCTGCTTGGCTCCCAGCAGGAATTTGTGAAATGCCTACTCCCTTCCTTGACGACTTCTCCTCCCTCTTCTTGGGGAAGAATGTAGTTCCCCATGAGCACAGGGCTGCTGAGAAGTCTCCGCAGCCTGCTCTTTTGTTTATGTACCGTCCTGCGGTAGGTAACAATTTAGATGGCAAATTGCACTGCCAGGGTTGGGGAGTTGGTGTATTAATTCCTGACTATTTACTGTGACAGGTTTACAGCCCCGTATCTCAGGGAGTGCTGGGGCTCCCACTCTGCGGCGTCCCGAATTGCAAGGATGCACTTTGCTGCTTCCCGGAGGCACCAAGAATCTCCTCTGTGCGGGGGTGCTGGGAGCAAGGTCCTGGGAGCAGCCAAAGGGCTGACTTCATCCTGTCCCCCCTCCCAGCAGCCCTGGTGAGCCACCAGCCCCAGCCCTCTGAGATTTGGGGGAAGCCACCCTTTCTTTCTTGGAAGAGCACAGGCAAGCCCCTGGTCAGTGCTGAACGGCTGTGTGCCCGCTGGCCTTCTTGGTGGCTCATCTCAGTCAGGCCACAAAGGCGTGCAGCCGGGGGGTAACCTGGGACGTGGCCCTGGAAAAGCACCTGAGTCTCTTCAGTGCAGGCTTCAAGCACGTGCCCATCTTAGGGGGCACCGGCTCAGGCTGCAGACCAGCCCCCTGAGGCTTGAGCAAGCTCTCCTAGCCAGCGAGAGGTCA
This sequence comes from Panthera pardus, assembly GCF_024362965.1. NCBI lineage: Eukaryota > Metazoa > Chordata > Mammalia > Carnivora > Felidae > Panthera > Panthera pardus. The sequence continues at coordinate 148,951,018 of NW_026526721.1, forward strand.
AGTCCAGCATTAAGCGGACGTCTTTCTGACTTTCTGGGAGACACCAGACCACACCGCCTCGCCTTTCTCCTTGCACAGCTGCCCCCAGGCCTGCCTGTGAGGGTCCTTCCCGCATCACAGGAGGGTTTTCAACGAGTTTTAGGAGCTTCTTGTGCTCTTCATGCTTCTCCCCTCCTGGCACTACGTTTTTCTGTCCTCTGCCAGCTTTCCCCGGAGAAAAACAAATTATCACAGAGTAATTTGATCAGCGCCCTTTTATTCCTTGGGCACAATCTTGGAGTCTCACCCTCTACCCTGAGCAGCATATTAAAGCATTTCTTCCCAACAAATTGCTTTTAATGAACGGGAGAACATTTTTTTTTTTTCACCAGAATTTCTCATTATTTAAAATAGTTCAAAATAGGACCCACGCCTTGGGGTTGTGGGGAAGTAACGGTGTGTAGCCGAGTGCCTGGGACCTCGTAAATCCTTAGCTGCTGTTCATGATTATTATTACTGCCGGCCTCTTTCGGTGGGATGCTCCTTGGTGCCTTCAGTAAGTAGGAAGACATACTTCATTCTAAATCTGAATTGTTTTGGAGAACGGCAATATGAAACAAAGGTCCTCTGTGACAACTCGGTCTGAAGAAGAAGTGCTTAGCCAGCACGATCTAATAGAACTTTCTGTAATTACAGGACATTTCTGTAATCCGCACAGTTCAACATAATAGCCAGGGGCCACATGTGGCTACTGAGCCCCGAAGAGTGGTGACTGCGAATGAGAACTCGAATTTTTTGTTGTTGTTGAACTTTTAACTTTAACTGATTTGAATTTAAGGGGCTACGCATGGCAAGTGGCTACTGATCTGAACCGTATACATGTAGCCCTAATGTTGTAGTGACTCGTGGCTGCTATAAAAACTTTAACCATAGCGCATGCAAATGCTCTAAAACAATTTGTTGTTAAAATATACATCCTAATGAAGCTAATAATCATGGTAGTGGGTAGTAAAGGGTTCGTTGATCATTCCTTGGAGGTGACGTACCCAAGACACAAACACTAGTAACTGATTCCTGATCAGGATGGTCACGTCTGTCTTCTTAAGTTAAGCTGATGATCTTCTCAGCCTCACACCGAAATGGGAGTGAAGACACTTGGGTCCTTTTGAACCCAAATACTACAGGCAAGTCTTTACAGATGTTTCTTATAAATGCATTCTAAGCTGTGCTTTGAAAATATGCTATGGGGCACCTGGGTGGCTCAGTCAGTTAAACATCTGTCTCCGGCTCAGGTCATGATCTTGCAGTTCATGAGTTCAAGCTCCATGTTGGGATCTGTGCTGACAGCTCAGCCTGGAGCTTGCTTCAGATTCTGTCTCTCTCTCTCTCTCTGCCCCTCCTCTCTCTCTCTCTCTCTCTTTCTCTCTCTCAAAAATAAACATTAAAAAAATGCTTTTAAAGTAAAAATACACTGTGTACAATATTCTTCTCTTTTTAGCTCAGTAACCTCATTTCTAGGTATTTATCCCCAAAAAAGCCACCCCCAAATAAAGAAATAATCCTGTATGCACAAAAATGTTAATTCTAGTGGTGCTTACACTAGATGGCCCTTGGAAACAAGTCACACATTCATTAAGACAAGAGCTAAAGTAATGCCACAATAAAATATTGGAAACAATTCAGATGGTTAAAAAGGAAGTGGCTAAGAAATTGCATAATATCAGTGTCATGGAATATTCCATATCCATGAAAGTCATATTTACAGCATAATGCCAAGTTTTAAAAAGCAAAACTTTTTTGCGTACAGAAAATTCTCAAGTTTCAAATGCATAGGAAAAGATAGAATTCCATTAGAATTCTGTTTCTGGGGAGATGGACTGGACATACTTCTGTTTCATCTACTTCTACGTTCAACTAAAAACTCTGGACAGTATAGGTGAAACAAACATAAGGATTCTCAAAGTTGGAGAAAAGCGGCTGGGAACTTTAGGACCAAAGGAACGACACATTAACTCTACACCAAACTTGGAGCTGAAGAAGCCAGCGGTCCCCAAACACCAATGGGTACAGATTTAAGAAGTTCCAACAGGGGTACCCTGGGTGGCTCAGTTGGTTAGGCATCCAACTCTTGATTTCGGTTCAAGTCATGATCTCATGTTTCGTTGGTTTGAGCCCCACATCAGGCTCTGTGATGACAGCATGGAGCCTGCTTGGGGTTCTCCCTTTCCCTCTCTCTCTGCCCCTCTGCCTCTCTCTCTTTCTCCCTCTCTCTTTCTCTCTCTCTCTCTCATTCAAAATAAGTAAGTAAACTTAAAAAATAAAAAGCTCCAACAAAAGCCTGTTCTTTTGGTCCAAAGGACCAGAAAAGAGGCAGACTAACAAGACAGAACACTTTTAGACAATGACTGCTCTGCTTCATCCAAACACCACACAAAAAAGTGTGGCTCACCTCTACGCATGCCAGTAAAGGCCAGTTGGGAGCCTAAACCTCCACCCTCCCAAGGCTGTAACAAGCCCCCATAGGCGTGAGGTCTGAGAAGGCCATTTACGCAGCCAGGATTTTCATTCCCCCAGGCCAGTCACGAGGCCCCCTCTCCCCTAAGCCAGCTGTAACAGAAGGCTTAAATAAGAATCAGACTTCTAAAATGAGTATGTCCCGGTTTCAATAGAAGATCACTTATAATACCAAGAACCAGGCAAATCTCAACCAACCAACCAAACAAAAGATAATCAAGAGATGATAACACAGTCAGCCAAGAGAATCTAATAGACATTTATGGAACACTTCACCCAAACAACAGAATACACATTCTTTTCAAGTACCCATGGCATACATACAAAGATAGACTATATCCTGGGCCAGTAAAACAAACCTCAACAAATTGAAGATGATAGAAGTCCTTCATAGTGTGTTCTCTAACCACAGTGAAATCAAATTAGAAATCGGTAACAGAAAGACAACTGAAAGATCTCCAAATACTTGAAAACTAAACAACACATTTGAAAATAATCCATGGGTTAAAAAGGAAGTATCCGGGGAAATAAAATCATACATTCGACTGAATGAAAATGAAAATACAATATTTCACAACTGTGGGACACAGCTACAGCAGTGCTAACAGGAAATGTGTAGCACTATGTAGATATGCTGGAAAAGTGGAAAAGTCTCAAGTCAATAATACAGCTCCCACTGTAAGAATCTTGAAAAGGAAGAGCAAAATAAATCCAATGCCAACAGCAGGAAGGAAATAATAAAGATAAGAGCAGAAATCGATGAAAATTGAAAATAGAAACAATAGAGAAAATCAATGAAACAAAGAGATGGGCCTTTGAAAAAAAATCAATAAAGTTGATAAACCTCTAGCAAGACTGACAAAAGGAAAAAGAGAAGAGATACCAATTACTGATATCAGGAGTGAACGGGGAGCTATCTACGAACCCCAAAGGCATCAAAGAGATAATAAGGGAACACTGTAAGCAACGTTCCACGTATAAATTTGACAACTTGGGGGAAATGGATTGCCTTGTTGAAAAAGACAAACGATCACACCTCACTCAATATGAAATAGATAATTTTGTACAGCCTTTTAACTATTGAATTTCTAATTTGAAAACTTCCCCAAAAGAAATCTCCAGGCCCAGATGGTCTCACTGGAGAATTCTACTCAGAATTTAAATCAATTCTACACAAATTTCTTCCAGAAAATAGAAAAGGAGGAAACATTTCTCAATTCATTCTATGAAGCTAGTATTATCCTGATACAAAATGAAAACATTATAGACCAATTATAGAGATACAGACCAATATAGCTCATGTGTACAGATGCAAAAACCTTCTCAATTTGGTAAGGAGTATCTACAAGAACTCTCCAACTAACCTTATACTTATTGGTGAAAGTCTGAATGCTTTATCCCCAAGCTCAGAAGCAAGGCAAGATGTCTGTTTTACCACTCTCAAACAACACTGTGCTAGAATGCTAGTCAGCACAATAAAACGAGTAAAGGAAATAAAAGGCATACATGTTGATAAGGAAGAAATAAAGCCGCTCCTATTTGCAGATGACCTAATTATCTATATAGAAAATCCCAAGGAATCGAACAACAACAAAAATGTCCTAAAAGTCGTCAGTGAGTTAAGAAATAGGATACGAGATGAACATATGGAAAAACAGCTATATTTTTGTATACTATTTAAATTAAAAATACAGTATCATTTATGATCACTCATTAAAAAAATGAAATACTTAAGTGTACATCTAACAAAACGTGTACAGGACTTATATGCTGAAAACTATAAAACACTAATGAAATAAATCAAAGTGAATCTAAATAAATGGAAAGACATACCAGGTTCATGGATTGGAAGTCTCAACACAATAACTGTCAATTCTCTACAAATTAATCTATGATTTTAACATGTTTCCAATAAAAATCCCAGGAGGATTAGATTTTTAGACATAGAAGATTATTCTAAAATTTTTATGGAAAGGCAAATAAGTTAGCTAAAATAATTTTCAAAAAAGAAGAATAACGTGTTAGGCATAAGTCTACCAAATTTCAAGATTTATCAAGTAGCTATACCAATCAAGCCTGCATGGGAATAGCGGAGCGATAGACACAAAGATCAGTGGAACAGAACAGAGAATCCAAAAGGGACCCACACAAACATGCCTAACTGATTTTTGATAGAGGTGCAAAAATGATCCCATGGAGGATAGATAGCCTTTACAACAAATTGTGTTGGCGAAATTGGACATCCATAGGCAACAAACAAACAAACAACACACACACACACACACACACACACACACACACACACACCCTTAACGTAAGTCTCACACTTTGTACAAAAATTAACTGAAAAATGGATCACAAACTTAAATATGAAATGTAAAACTATAAAGCTTATAAAAGTAGAAAAAAAAACAGAAGAAAGCTAGTTGGAGTTAGATTTCTGATCCTAGTCATTTAAAGGTCTTGACTAATATACTAGGTAATATCATTCTTGGACAAAAACAAGGCGTGGTTTTATGGTGATGATACTGCTTCTCTTTGATGCCTTGTAAATGGTCTCAGAAGGTCACGGCAGGAGGTGTTTCAAAACACCTCCAGCAATGGCATCCACAAGGCATAAGATGCTTATGGTTTTCCAGAGTGATGCTTTGGAAGGCAGAGTTCCTCTGGGTGTAGAAGTTCTACAACCTTGAAAACAAGAGAGCCTTTCTCCTTTATAATCCAGTCTGTATAATTTCACACTTGGGGTGCTATTTGTCCTGCAGTCCTGAGGGTCTCAGGCAATTTTAGCCCTTAAAAAACCAGAAGGTGTTTTATTGTAATTTTTTTTTAATTTTCTTTTTGAGAGAGAGACAGAGCTCTAGCAGGGGACGGGCAGAGAGAGGGGGAGACACAGAACCCGAAGCAGGCTCCAGGCTCCGAGCTGTCAGTGCAGAGCCCGATGAGGGGCTTGAACTCACAGACCTTGAGATCATGACCTGAGCCGAAGTCGGATGCTCAATCAACGGAGCCATCCATGCGCCCCAAAGCCAGAAGGTTGTTAAGGAGGGTCTCTGAGGTGCTGTCCCTCTTCCTGAGGATAAGAGGGCCCCTTCCCATGAAGGCGCCCTTGAGAACTCAAACACCTCATGGCTGGTTTGGTCTCAGGGGACTTATGTGGGCACAGGAAGGAATGTCCCTCTGTCCCATGCACACTTTCCCCTCCTAGCTGATACCATGTGAAACCCTTGTCTTTTTTTTTTTTTTTTTTTTTTTTGGTGGAGGCCCTTTGTCAATCATCTGTAGGGCCAGGAGGTTTCCAGGCCAATTCTGTCCTTGGGCTAGAGGGAATTAAGAAGCTCCTGCCCAGTCCCCACCTCTGGTCATTCTTTCATTCCAGCAGCTCAGGGACCCTGCCCGTGCCCTGGCCTTACAGAGGAGCTCAGCATCATCCTTGCCCTCGTCTGCCCTTTCCCCTGTCCCAGATAATGCTATCTGTTCTCAGAAGCGGATTCGGAGCCAGGGGCTCGGCTCCTGACTCCAGGCTTGCTTAGCAGGGCCCCAGCCATCTCCCGGGCTGTCTTGCTTCCCTCGTGCCCTGGCTGTCTCCCTATAGCCTTACCCAATTGCTTTTCATTGCCCCTGCTGACACCTTCTGCCAGGCACCCCCCTCTCCCCAGCCACAGCTGTTGGCAGATGGCTCTGGAGCCCTCCCAGAAGAAGCTCAGTTTAGCACGCAGCTCTATGCCTGGCTGGATCCTGGGGTACAACAGAGAGCTAACTCCCTTCCTACACCAGAGTACTAGATTACAGCCAGGTTTTATTCCAGGGAATTCTGTGCAGGAGCAACTGACCTCTAGAAATTAGAAAAGAGTCAGGCGTGGAACTGGGCATGGCTGTGGGTAATGGTAGGGAAGCATCCTTGGCTCTGTGTTCCACTCCAGGGAGCAGACCAGATCTTGGAGGGTCTGCTCAAACCCCAGGTGTCCACAGACAGCCCAGGTGATTACAGGAACCCTGGGAAGGTAGTATAGTCTGGACTCAGTATCAGTGGATCTGAGGACCACAGTCAAAGGCGCGCAGCCCTGGGCGTGCTCTGATGCCCTGGACCATGCCCATCTGTGGACCAGCATGCAGCTGGTTCCTGAGGTGAGTGGTGTCCTACAGCCAGACCAGGGAAGGGGGAAAGCTCTGTATCTGCCCCAACTTTTTCTCTCTCCCAAGTGGGACTTGTGCAGGAAGCACCTTGAGCTGTGCTGGAGTCTGAGTTGTAGTGGCTGGAGGTTCTTGGTGCCTGACAGTGTAGACCTGAGCTCAGTCTTCCCACAGGCGGGCCCCCAGCCCTCATCGTCAGGCAGTCCTACTACATTCCCCAGGAGCCAAGGAGGCAGGCCTTCTGAGGAATGCTGATTGCCAAGGATGGATTCCTTTGACATTGGCCAATCTTCGGGGGCAGATGGAAAAAGCCAAATCCTATCTCCATTTTTGAGGCTTCAGTGTCAAACCCTGTTAAAATGCGGAGAGGATTCTTCAGCCAGAAGGCCAGGTCATCCCGTCTCTACCCTAAAGTCCATCCACAAGAGGAGCCTTTTAGGAATATGAATAGCTAGAGACATTTTTTGGAGCAGGTGCTCAGAAAGCGGTGTGTTGGGTGACACAGTGACAGATGCCTCGGTAAAGTGACCTGCCTCATAGAAACTGCTCGTGCTGTGCACACTGTCCTTTATCATGTGGCCAAGGAGCTTGAACCACCCGGCCTAGTAAATGATCCTGGCAGCAGACAGGGAGGAGGAGCAGGGGGAGGTGCTCTGGGAGCCTGGGAGGGAGGGACAGCGGAAGGGTGGCAGTGACCCAGGCAAGGATGGGGGCATGGCGAGAGGAGACAACCGGCCAGTTAGTATGTTCCGATTCTCCCAGTCTTTTGAATGAAACAAGACAAGACAAGACAAAACAAAACGAAAATGGTCTTCATGTTACAAAAGAGTTTTCCCACGAACAGTTGGAAATTCTGACAGTTATGGTCTCGTGGGGAAGGCATGGCACGTGCATACCCACTCTTGCACGCAGGGACTCAAGACGCCAGGGCCCGTGGAGAGCCTGGCTTCCACTGAGAGTCACAGGGTGTGCACTGCATCCCGGCACCATCACAGAGGTTGGTTTCCCTGGTCCCCCGTCCTTGAGTCACTTAGCACGCAACCCTCCAGGCCTTGCCTTCCAACAAGAATCTATTGTTATCTAGACTGCTAAAAGACTTCTCTTGTTGATTTGGACACAGGATCGCCGCGCCCACTGACTTGAGAAGCCCCTCCATTTATTAGCAGAGTTTGGCTCAGGAGCCTCATAGGAAGCAGATAGGAATGGGTGGGAGAGATAAAGGTGAGAGGGGTATGACTGTCTTCTGGTTGACGGTGGCAGAGCAAGGGAGACAGGGAGGGCAGGCGACAATTACAATACCAGGCGGTGAGTGTTTAAAGAAAGCCGAACACCGTGCGTTTGGCACCCAAAGTTAAGGAGGACTAACTGGGGAGCAGGAGGCAGGAGGGGGCTAAGGAGAGGTGAGTTGTGGGGTTGCAGCAGCTCGGCAGGTGTCGTAAAGTCAATAGTAGGGAAGGGGAAGGGAAAGGCGGGCTTCCTGGGGAGGGCGCAGAAGGGCACAGGGGCAGAGGTGGACAAGCCATGGGGTGTCAGCGGGAGAACGGAGCACCATGGCCCTGGGGGGGTGTGTTGCAATCCAGGAGCCAACGCTGTGGAGGGAGGCAGCGGTGGGATAGAGAGCAAAGGGTCTTGTACGCCACGTGCAAGAGGAGAGCTCTGTCCTGTAGGCTATTGGGGGAAAAAGCAGAGGGCTTTGAACCGGAAGTTTTGTGATTAGCTTTGCTTTTTAGGATTAGAACGGGGTCATCTTCCTTCCTTATCGGCTTGTGGGTACAAATGACATGACAGTGAGATCCAGGTTGTGCTCCCATCATTGCATACTCCCCTCCCCCCTGCGGAACCAAAGGACCCTATTCCAGCTGTCCGATCTGTTGCTGCCAGGCCACCGCCTGGCTCCCAGCCCTGGGTTGAAGGTGGCCTCCCTGCCTGGGGAATATTCCTTCTCCGCTGTGTTCTGTCCTGTCACAGCGCCCCAAGGCAGGGTTACCTAGGCCCAGGAGTATCCCAGGATTTTTGTCAACCTTCTTTTTTTATTCAAATTCAAGTTAGTTAACATACAGTGCAGTCTTGGCTTCAGGAGTAGAGCCCAGTGATTCATCACTTAACATATAACACCCAGTGCTCATCCCGAAAATGCCCTCCTTCGTGCCCATTAATGCCCATCCCCCATTTAGCCCTTTCCCCCCACCCATCTCCCCTCCAGCAACCCTCGGTTTGTTCTCTGTATTTAAGTCTCTTATGGTTTGCCTCCCTCTCTGTTTTTATCTTATTTTTCTCTTCTTCTTTTTTTTTAATTAAGACTTTATTATTATTTTTAGAGAAGATTAAGGCTTACAATCAAACTTCTTTTTTACTTTGAGACCCACCACTTTCTTCCCAGAGCACGGGGCTGGATTTGATGCTTACTTTTGAAAAAAAAAAAAAACCCTTGCTCGTTTGGGCTTTTGCTGCTGGAAGCTTTCCAGCCTCCCCTGAGGCTGGTCATCAGTATAAGTTTATGGTTGGGTTTAAGTGAATTCCCAGCAACTCAGACATATTTTAGAAGGCAAACTGAATTTTGGAAGCCTTTCTGTTGCAGATGCTGTACTTCTCGTTTAAAAACAACAACAAAAAAAATGTTTGTTTATTTATTTATTTTGAGAAAGAGAGAGTGTGTGGTGGGGAGAGGCAGAGAGAGAGAGAGGGAGAGAGAGAACCCCAAGCAGGTTCCACACCCAGCGTGGAGCCCGAAGCGAAGCGGGGCTTCATCCAAAGACCGTTAAGATCATGACCTGAGCCAAAATCAAGAGCCCGATGCTTAACCAACTGAGCCACCCAAGGCGCCCCTGTGCTTTCTTCTTTAGTGTCAGTGTTATATGTACGGGAAGCCAGGGAACGCTGTGGAGGTGGGCGGGTCCTGGATCCAAACCAAAGTAGCTCGAAGCCTGGTCCTGCCACTTTCTATGTGACCTTGGCCAAGTTACTTAGCTTTGCTGTGTCTCCGTTTCCTCATCTCTAACAATGGGGATAATAACAGTAGCTACGACATCAACTCGTGAAGATTCAAGTGAATGATGTTTAGAGCTGTGCCTTGCTCAAGGTAAGGGCCCGGTGGGTGCCGTGCTGCCGGTGCTGGTAATTCTGATGTGCAGCTACTTTCTGCTTCGGTTGACAAGGAGCAAGGAAATTTGAGTGGTTAGACGCACGGTACCGTAGGAGAGGTTAGATGAGTGGTGCTTTCAGACGGCCGAGCTGCGGGACACTGCTTTGCCTTTCAAATGAGCATCATCACGGGAGGGTGAAGACTATTTTTCTCTGGAGAAGATTCAGGCTAAGGCTGACAACTGTTTTTTATGGGGGATTTAAAATGTAGCTTTGCCCAGAGTCAGGGGAATAGATAATCTGAGCCGGACAAGGATTGTCTCTGCGAGATTATGTGGCTCCCATCGTGCGGCGTGGAGGAGTCGGGAAAAGTGAGCTATTAAAAAAGACACGTTGCAAAAGGAAAACAAAATTATGCCCCTTTGACTCTTGCACTCGGGTGGCTCTGAGAGCAAGGAACTGGCGGCTCAGAGACTTAATTGAATAATTGCTAGAAGCCCCCAGCTCCCCTCGGGCAGAAGAGGCTCCAGGGCAGAAGGTTCCTCAGCTGTTAACTAAGGAAGGCTGGGTCTTCCTTGGCCAGGGAGCCTGGGGCTGCTGCTCACTGCTTAGCCTGGGAGGCAGGAAGTGTCCCCATGAAGTTCCTTGTCTCAAGTTGTTCTCCTTGGTGATAGGCAGGAAATGTGCTCTGACTGCTGGAAGCCCCAAGAGGCTGTTCAAACCCCGTGTCACAGAGATTTTCGGCCCCGGACCTGGTAGGTAGGACAGATGGAGTGCTCACTGTGGCCAGGCTGGGTGGCACTCTGGGCAGAGGGCTCGCCACCAAGGAAAGGGGTGCCTTTTCTCCACACTTCAGCCCTCCACTTTTGTGTAAAAATAACTATCTATTGGGGTGCCTGGGTGGCTCAGTCTGCCTCTTGATTTCCGCTCAGGTCATGATCTCAGGGTCATGAGATCGAGCCCCTTATGGGGCTCTGTGCTGGGCGTGAAGCCTGCTTTAAGACTCTCTCTCTCTCTCTCTCTCTCTCTCTCTCCCCCTCTGCCCCTCCCTGGCTCACACACATGTTCTCTCTCTCTATAATAATAATCATAATCATAATAATAACAGTCTCTATCAAAAGCTTACTAATATTAAAACTTTAGTAATTCCATAAAACCAACTTTAGAACAAGAAACAAAATCCCCTTTCCACCAACATCATTGCTTTTGCAACGTTTTTCCTTCAGATTTAGCCATGTTGCGAAGATAGTTCCAGTTTTTGCAACCAACAGTCTACCACATGTAGTCCGGGCTTCACTTAACATTATGTCATAAGCATCATTAGTGTTGCTATATGATTTCATGATTATTCCATAGAACTTGATGACAAATATACTGCTGAGTTACTGGGCCATCATTTATTTAGTCATTCCCAATTAATAAACATTTAGATCATTTTTGACTTTGGCTATGATGGTGACTGTTGTGAGAATATCTTTGTATTGACAGCTGGGTTTTTCTCTTAAGTTCTTCCTTTGGATAAAATGTAAGTAATGGGCTTCCTGGATTGAGAGGTATGACATTTCTTCTTCTTCTTAATACAGATTATCCTCCAAAAGGAGTGAACCGATTTGCGATGTTTTCAGCTGTATATGATGCCACCGCTTTCTTTTCAACTCCTCTCACATTGCCTGTTGCCATTAAAATTTGTATTATTAATTTTCATAGCTGAGACATTGTATCCCATGTCTGCTTTAATTGCATTTCTTAAGTTCTTCCTATCTTCCCTGTGTCTGACCCTTTTGTCTAGGAAGATCTACTCATCTGTCCTACCCTGCTGGCCTTAACCTTCTACCACATCCCTTTAGCCCCCAAGTTAATCCTGAATCTGTTCTCACTGATTCTTTTTTTTTCAAGTAGGCTTCAAGATCAGTGCAGAGCTCAGTATCGGGGCTTGAACTCACAACCCTGAGATCAAGACCTGAGCTGAGATCAAGAGTCAGATGCTTAACCAGCGGAGCCACCCAGACGCCCCCGCTTTCACTGATTCCTTAAATCCAGGGAGAATCTCCCTGCCTGCCCCTGGCTCCTGCCAGGTTTGATTGTCTTCCAGGTTCTTGTAGGTGTGTACGTTCTCTATCTGGCCAACTCCTCTGGTTGTTTCAATTAGGGACTCACCATTCCATTCATTTATTTATTCGTTGCCACAAATGTTACTGAGTGTCTAAGATATTCTGGATGGTTGAGGTGTGACAGTGAAGGTAGAGTCTCGGCTTTCATCCAGCTCAAGTTTTACCGGGGCACATACACACTATTAATAAGCAAGTGACTGGACGAATAATTTATCATGCGGAAGAGACAAAAAACCAAATGGGGAAAAGGGATAGAGAATGCTAGGGAAATGTGGGCAATGGTGCCCTCCAGCTACCTTGCACCAGCTCTGTGTGTGCCTCCCAGCCTGTGTCCAGTGACCTCATGTTTGCAGCTGCAAATTGCTCATGGAAGTATTTACATCACACACATAAAATGCTACAATTCAGGGGCAGCTGGTTTTTAAACGTTTATCAGCACAACAACTGGATATGGGGTTGCCATTTTGTGTGGGTTAGTCGGGGAAGACCTCACTGAGAAGGTGGCATTTGACCTGGAGGAGATGAGGGAGGGAGCCATATGGGTTTTGGGGAGAAGAGCATTTCAGACAGAGGGAAGAGCCGGTGCAAAGTCCTGAGGCCAGGTGTGGTTGGCGTATCTTAGAAACGGCAAGGAGGCCAGTGCAACTGAAGCAGATTTGGAGGGAGTGGGGAATAGAAGGGTGGTAAGTGATAAGATGGGGCACAAGGGGGAGACTGGTAGGAGATAAGGTCAGATGTAGGCCTTGTAGGTTACTATAGGCATTTTGGCTTTTACTCCTGATTTGAGATGGATGTCACTGGCAGATTTTGAGCTAAGAATTGACATGTTCTGATTCATGTTTTAAAGGATCACTCTGAGGGCTGCTGTGTTGGGCATAGAACTGAAGGAGGGAAGAATTCTAATCCTTAGCAGACTATTGAAATAATGCAGGAGAGAGCTGATGGTTGTTTTGATTGGTAGGGGAGGTGAAGAAATGGTTAGAGTCTGAATACACAGTCAAGGAAGAACCCATAATGTTTGCCACTGGATCTTAGATATGCCGTGTGTGGGAAAGAAGCCAAGGATAACTTCTTTCTGTTAAGGCCTTTTCTTATATTAACTTGACAGAAAATGTTTTAGTTTAGGAAGATTTGAGGCATGGTGGCAGTCTACCACTTAGCTCTTTGGTTTTTATTTCTTTCTCCTACACAAATTTTATTCTCAGGAAAGATTTCCTTTTAACTATGCTTGATTTTGCACAGTCCAGTCCTAAGTCAGTCAACTAAGCACAACTGCGGGGAGAGTGCTAGAGGTCCACAAAAATCCATTCTCTTCCTTTCACATACACGGTAGCAGAACTGACGTTGGGCATGAAGCACCTAGATGCATCTCTGGGACCAAGTGGGGGCCAAGGCCAGGTGAGTGGGAGTGTCAATTCCAGGTGGTCCCCCCCACACACACACACAAAAGAGGACATTTTTCCTCTTTTGAGCTCATAAACTCAAACACGGATGCCAAATGTGCTAATGACTTGGCTTTGACCATGGAACCAAGAACCGTGGAGTCATAGGATAGAGAAAACTGAAATTCTGAGGTGACCCATGAAGAGCAGAGCTGCTGCCCCCTACTTCCCCCAGTGCTGTTATGTGAGAGAGCGAGAACACAGTCTTTTCAAAGTCATAGTTTCTTGGAGGTATTTTCAATATGGCAGCTTAACCTTTACCCTAACTGATATAAGAGCCAAGTCCGAAACAAACCAATCAACCAATGGAAAAATCAGAAAGCTGAAAGTGACATATTTCAGCTGATGAATGAAGCCTGAAGAATCAGACCCTTTAGATGAGTGTAAAATAGAGGAAGACCAAGGGCAGAGGGCCATCCAGGAGCTGCTGGGAACGCCTACGGAAGGCTGGCCACGATGTTGGTGGGAATAGTGTGAATAGATTTACACTGGGAACAGTGAGGAGAGAGACACCGAGTGAAGGAGAGGAAAGAATGCTGGCATTTTTAGGCGGGAAGACTTTCCCAGCATGAGACCAATGGGTACTGGGAAGTGAGGGCTGAAGTCAAAAACGCACAGGGGAAGTTGTTCTGTTGTGAAGAAGGCAAAGCATGAGAAATCATCCTGGGACGAGGCACTCTTGCAGTCACTGAGGAGGTGGGTAGGAATGATCCAGTAGGTCTTTTGAAAAATATGTCTTTTATTGGCCATGCACTAACCTTGATCTATGCCAAGGGAGGGGGAAACAGACACCTAACAACCTTCCACATTAAAGTTAATGGGGACTCTCCTATAAAGTCTAAGGACAGAATATGGCATGATGAATCTGTATGATTATTTCATGAAGCTTCCCAAAGATAAATAAGGCTCTTAAGAGACGTGTTTATTGGGGAACAATTTATATCGGTGTATGTAGCATCAGCTGGAATGTAATACACAATGGCTGAGGATAAGTCAGGAAACGATTACCAAGTTTGGCTCCAGCTGGTGCTGCCCCCGTGGGAATGCAGTAAATAACTGCCGAATCACAATGAAGATAAATTGGTGCACTGGGTGAACACTTCCTGAGAGCCCACACACACCTCCTTACTCTCTTTAAGGAGCTGGGGTTGCCTGGCCCTTGGGGGAAGCAGCAAAGTTTCCCTTGAAGACCACTCTGGAGGCCAGGTCAACATTTTTGGCAGGAGGGAAGGAGCCATGCCCCAATACTCCAGGCACCTGTGAGCCTAAGTTTTGCTGGAGGGACTGGGCTTCCACGCCCTCCATAGCCCCGTGGATGGCTACAGCTGGAAGAGCTCTGCCCACTTCCCTTCTCTCTGTGTCTTCCACACTTTGTCACTCTGAGGACACAGTCCTATGGTCCCATTCCTCACCCCCCAAATATCCCCAAATAGGTCTATGTCTTCCATGGTGTGGCTTTTGGTCCCCTACCCTGCAGAGGCTGTTCGTGTTATCAACACCCAGCATGGGGGTTAATAAACACAGGGGCTGTGAAGTGGGTCTTCTCGGGCAGAAATCCTGGCCGTGCCGTGTGGGGACCTCAGTGTCAATGGATACCTAGAGAACAGGACACTCAAGATTATGGGAGTGACCAAAAGTTTCCAATGCACTGCAGTAAGATGAAGCCTGGAAAAAAATGTCCAACTGACTTGGTAGTTTGGGAGATAATCAATGACTTTAATTAACAATAGCAAACAGTTACCAATGCTCTCATGTCCTAGACATTGAGCTAAGCCTTGTATTTATATATTTCAGGTAATCCTTATAACACCTCCTGAATTAATAATACCTAACATTTGGGGCATCTTGGTGGCTCAGTGAGTTAGGTTTCTGACTCTAGATCTCAGCTCAGGTCATGATCTCACAGCTTGTGACTTTGAGCCCTGCATTGGGCTCTGTGCTAACACTGTGAACCCTGCTTGGAATTCTCTCTCTCTCTTTCTCTCTCTCTCTCTCTCTCTCTCTCTCTCTCTCTCTCCCCCCCCTCCCCTGCTTGTGCTCTCTCTCTGTCTTTCCTCTCTCTCTCTCTCTCTCTCCCTCTTCCCCTCTCCTGCTTGTGCTCTCTCTCTGTCTTTCCTCTCTCTCAAAATCAATAAACATTTAAAGAATAATACCTCACATTTCCTGAGTGATTACCATATGTCATGGATCAGCTAACTCAATCCCCAGCTCGTTGTGTCTATTTATCCCACTCTGAACACCATGAGGGCAAGAACTGGCTCTAGCTCTTTCCTTATATTGCTAGATGCTAGAACATGATAGACATATCACGGATACCCAAAAAATACTTTTTTAAAAGAATGGGTGCGTGGGGAAATGGATTGGGATCCAACTGAGGTTAGGTCCCCCCAAAGAAGAGGCAATGGGCTGTTCCACCCTCATTAGTTGGGTGTGTATGTAGGGGTCTATCTCCTTAGGCAAAAGTTTCTAGAAGAATTGAAGGTCCTATTAGATAAAAGGTGCAGAAAATGGGGTAAAAAATGGGTGTCGACATCTACCTAGTGGGGGTTCTTCAGAGTAAACTGAATTGAAGAAGGTGGGACACGAGCAAGGACCATTTTGGGGAAGGATGAAACTGACACTTAATAGGACTTATGTTAAACCAGCTGTGGCATATTTTTGTTGTGATAAATTATTGCTCTCCCTCTGACTAGGCCTCTTTGCAATATGACTTTGCAGGCCTTCCCGTCAGGAGGCGAAGTCTATTTCTCTACGTAAGTCTGAGTCGGCCTTACGACTTCCTTTAGCCAATAGGAAGTGGCAGAAAAGTGACACTGTTCCGGTTCCGAGCTTAGGACTCCAAAGGCTTTGTGGGCTTTTCTGCCTTGACAACCCGTACTGCCACGTGAGCAAGTCCAGGCCAGCCTGTTGGATGATGACAGGCCAAGTGCAGCAGAGGGCCTGTGTCAGCCCAGCTGTCCGGGCAGGCCTCAGAAATGTGAGACGGAGGATGTCGGCAAAGCCAACTGACGGCTGACGTGCGCCTGACTGCAGGTGCATGAGGGAGCCAAGCCAAGAACAGAAGGACCCACCAGCAGAGCCCAGAACCTCTGCCAGGACGCCGTATCGTGATCTGGATTAACGGTATGGTTTTAGCCACTTAGTTTGGGGTTGTTTGCGGTGCAGGAATAAATAATACATCATTTAACAAAGTTGGAGGGGATCTGAGAGTCAGAGAAAGCGGTGTGGGTCCCCTTCCCCACACTCACTGCAAACAAATGCCGTGATTTTTTTACACTTGACCCTCCTAGGAGTTATAGGGGAAGATTTCTGGCTGATGTCTAGGTCCGTGGCACAGCCGATTAATCAATCAGTCAGTCTACATCCTGTCCGCAAAGGTCCGGTTTCAGAACCCTTTGCATCTTTGGACATGATCCCCAAGGCAAGCCAGTAGCAAGGGCTACACCACCCGCAAAAAACCTATGTCAGCTCCTGCGGCTGCTCCCTAGAGGTGTGCCGTGATGGGCAGGCACGAGAACATAAAGACTGTAGCACCGACAAGTCTACACTTGAAACCTGGTACTGACTAGCTGTGGGACCTAAACTACTGGAGCCTCAGTTTCTGCATCAGTAAAAGGGGGACAGTAATGCTTGCCTCCTAGGGTCACTGTTAGGATGAAATGAACGGGTACATGTGCGGGGCCTATTGCATCGTAGGATTGGATGGCAAGAGTGGAGGGAATCGTGCAGGGGTGGGGCCTGGCATAACAGCTTGGAAAAGAAGTCTTCCCCCACATGAATGAGGCGACAGTCCCGGTGCTCTGTCACAGGCCTAATTTACGGTTATCTCAGAGCCATCAGAGGAGGCCCCGGGGGCAGGGGGGTTTCCCCTTTGCCTCAGAAATCGTGGTCCTGCCTTTAACGACTTAGCTGACTCCCTGGTCAGGACAGGGCTGTACTCTTGGCAAAACTTCTCTGCTCTTTGTGCTAGGGATGTAGTGTTTAGTGAATTTCTTCCTGTTTTTAGAGCCCAGAAACGATTGCGTCGGTGGCCAGGGCACGTGTTTTCCTCACAGAACATGGGAGTGGGAATGGTTTGCTCATTTGCAGCCAGTTCCCTCCTGCTCCCCCCACCCCCCGCCCCCCTGCTCCCAGTCTGCCCTCCACCCCTCAGCCCTGTTCCAATTCCTGTGGGTCCACAGGCTGGGCCCAGGGATGTGGATTTATGTCCATGAGAGGTTTGTTTGAGGGTTAGCAAGACTCATTTGAAATGTGATGACAATCAGAGGCCCAGACCCTATGGTTGTAGCTGCTGTTTCTTTTCACAGACTTTTCCCAGGAGCCCTCTGTCTTAAGCAGTTGCTAATATCTGCTAAAAAGCGTCCTACTTCCCCATAACCCTAGAAAACTTAATTTTTTTAAGGTTTGTTTTTTTTTTTTTTTTTTAATTTGAGAGAGAGAGAGTTAAAAAAGAGAGAGGCAGGGGGCAGAGAGAGGGAGAGAGACTCCTAAGCAGGCTCTTCACTGTCAGCACAGAGCCCCATGTGGGGCTAGATCCGGTGAACCATGAGATCACGACTTGAGCTGAAATCAAGAGTTGGACGCTTGACTGACTGAGCCACCCAGGGGACCCAGCCCTAGAAAACTTTAAAGGAGAAAACACTTAAGCTTTGGGTCATCTCTTTTTGCCACCCCATCTCATTGCCTAGTCTTCCAGAACTTTTGTGCCCACACACACACACGTACACGGATTCACATGCATATATACATATATGTATATCTCCAATTACATGTGTGCATACACATATAAAGAGACAATACATGTATGCTTGTGTGTACATGCATGCATACATGGATATATGTAAAATGGGATCACACTGATTCGTGGCCTCTTGTTTTCACTTAATACAGCATAAGCATCTTTTTCGATCAGTAAACCTTCAGTAAGGGATGACAACCTGTTGCCATGGGAGCGTCTGGTTTGAGAGTATCTTCCAAAGAGCTGAATCTGAATGTCTTAGGAAGGGGTATGTACCCTTCTATCCCTGACTGGCCCTGGGGGTGTTTGAGATTGGCCATCCCAAGTTTTATATCATTATTTATGATTATTAGTATCCCACCGTATCAGTCACTATCTCTCAGTAGTAATTGGCATTGGGGGCCAGAAAATTCCTTGTTTTCTGGGACTATTTTGGACATTGCAGGACACTTAGCATCCCTGACTCCCACCGATTCAAGGCCAGGAGTGCCCCTGAGTCAAGGTGGCAATCCAAACTGACCCCATGTGTGGCCAAACTGGGCCATCTGCTCACATCCTGGGCTAATGATAAGATCATTATCGACTCTCTTTCATACATATGTTTGAGTATGGAGATCACACATCCTAGTTTACCTGGGGGCAGTCCCAGGCACTCCTGTGGTCCAGATGTACTTTTTCTTTTTTAATTTTTTTTAACGTTTATTTATTTTTGAGACAGAGAGAGACAGAGCATGAATGGGGGAGGGTCAGAGAGAGGGAGACACAGAATCCGAAACAGGCTCCAGGCTCTGAGCTGTCAGCACAGAGCCCGACGCGGGGCTCGAACCCACGGACCATGAGATCATGACCTGAGCCGAAGTCGGCCGCTTAACCGACTGAGCCACCCAGGCGCCCCCAGATGTACTTATTAATAGCACTCCTTTCCTCTCAGAAATGTCCTTGTTTGGATGATAACCCATTTGGTCACCCCAAGTATAAGGCCCTACTTCAGAAATAGTTAGACTTGTCGGAGATCTGGGCAGGAGGCACTAGGCATGCTAAATGTCCTTTGTGTGTCTTCCCAGACTTCACCCACGTGTCCCATGGTGGATGGCTTCCACTGGGCGGTGCCACAGACAGATCCTACTCCCTGTCCCAGGGCGGAACATCAGGGCATTCAGTGACAAGGGCTGAATTTTTTTTTTTTTTAAGTGAGTAGAGAATTGGCCTAAGACCAGAGCTAGGCTGGAGAAACAGGATGGCTGGTAGCCCCTCGGATTCAAGAAGACTTGGAACTTTATATGGAGGGACAACCTCTTTTATCCACATGTGGAACCCCAAACAGTGAGACAGGCTGTACATGTGGTATTAACATTCGTGAGAATATAAGTACTGCATCAAGGGCTTTGGGGTCTCTTGCTCTCCCCACCTTGGAAGCTTGCGTTTCCTCTGAGCCCATCTACAGGTGGAGAGTCCGCTTTGCTTGGAACCCCCAGCCACGGGTCACAGAGATCACTTGGGCCAGAGACAGAGCCAGAACGCAGGGCTCCCAAGTCTTGGGCTAGAGCTCATCACCTGCATCCATTCTGTCTCTCCCTGGATTTCTTCCTAAGATGCTTAAACCTCCACTCCCATTTACATCTAAAAGATGGAATCGGTTCGGAAGGACCAGCTGTCTCAGACAGAAGGCTCCCAGAGGCTTCAGGATGCATGTTCAATAGTCACATACAAAACAATCACGGTGGAGTAAAGCTCTTCTGTGGGCTGGTTCGAGAGGTGGGTTCCATTGTGTTTGACTTTGGAAACTTTTTAGTCGACCCCCTCATGAGAGGACACATTCTTTACTCACTCGAGGGCTCAGGAGAGGTTTTCCCTAGGAGCCATGCCTGGGAGCAGCTGGTTGTCCGGGATGTGGAAGAGAATTCACTCCAAACTTCCTGACCGCGAGGGAGCTGGTCTCTCAGCATGGAAGGTAGCTGGCATTGACCTGGCTGCAGACCCTGCTTCTGCCTGATGCTGTTTCCAGCTGGATCCTTAAGCGTTTAGTGCCGGCCCCATGCAGGAAATGTGTCTTGCGTTGAAAGCCAAGGTTCTTGCTATTGTTCGTTCTTATTTATGGCCTTTTATGGGATTGGTGATCCTTTAAAGAGACCTGTCAGCTCTTCTTTGTGGGCAGCTCTGTTTATCGACACATGATTTGCTCTGCGTTGGTTTATGCATGAATCATGGGCATTACTACAGTCTGGAAGACCACAGAATTTTACAAGAGGTGGAGCCTTTCTTTCCATCAGGTTTCTCAAATGTCCTCTTGGAACTTGCTCATCTAACCTCACTTTGGATTCATGCTTTTCATTAGGAATGATGTATTACTACTGGATTTTAAAAATTAAAACAACTCTGAACATATGTGTAAGAAACATTTTGGGGATCGTTTACACGTTAATATCAATATTAATCCAAATAATAATATTATTTATTGGTTTCCACGGGCCAGATCTATGCTAAGCACTTTCACGGACAACCTCATTTAATCTTCATAGCTATACTGTGATACATGAATCCCCTCCAGGGTAGAATGGAGGCTCAGAGAAGTTAGGTAACTTGATCAAGAGTACACAGCCAGTGGGGCGCGTGGGTGTCTCAGTCGTTTAAGCGTCCGACTTTGGCTCAGGTCATGAACTCACGGTCCAGGAGTTCGAGCCCCGTGCCGGGCTCTGTGCTGACAGCTCAGAGCCTGGAGCCTGCTTCAGATTCTATGTCTCCTTCTCTCTCTGCCCCTCCCCTGCTCACACTCTGTATCTCTCTCTCTCAAAAATGAATAAACATTAAAAAAAAGAAAAAAGAAATAGTACACAGCCACTGAGTGTCAGAGTGTTTTCCTGGCTCGGAGACCTCGGGGCAAGAGTGCCCCATTTACCAGTTCTTTCTGAGCAGTCTCAGCCCCTCCGCTTACCAGGAATGCAGTGAGGGGTCACAAAGATAGTACAGCTGCAGAGTCAGCAAATCTGGATGTGAGCAGCAACACCTACCCTACCTATATTAGGTTTATTATAAAGATTGAATGCTACAATCTGCATGACTAAGGTCTTTATAATTGTAGGCTGTGATGGCTTTTATAAAAGTTGGCTGTTACGTATCTATACATACCTGTTTTACGTGTCTATATACCACACACACACACACACACACACACACAC
Source organism: Panthera pardus (assembly GCF_024362965.1). Classification (NCBI taxonomy): domain Eukaryota; kingdom Metazoa; phylum Chordata; class Mammalia; order Carnivora; family Felidae; genus Panthera; species Panthera pardus. The sequence continues at coordinate 148,972,193 of NW_026526721.1, forward strand.
ACACACGTATATCCAATGTTGATAGGCTTATATCAGGTTGCTCACAGTTGAACAAGCTATTCTTGGGGTTAGGATTTCTGGACTGGAAGGGGCCTACGAGATGGCCACATTGTACAAACAAAGACAATGGAGCTCGGTGAGAGATTCTTTGTACTTTCCCCAGGGGCAGCAAAATGACATATGGGCATTTGGACTAATGACTCAAGGGTAGGCAGGGACCAAGAGAATTGTAACATGTAGATGTAACGTTAGAAAGTTTGGGTCATCTGCGGGAGGAACCCAGTCCAGATTGGGAGAGGAGCAGACTGGAACCAGAGAGACAATAATGACGGCAGGGAGAGGAAAAAGGGACATTTGCAGGGAGCTGGACAGTGCTATCTGTAAGGCAGAGGATTCAGAAAGCTTTCTACCTGAGCCAACCTGACGTTGTTTCTTCTTCATGTGTCCTCACTTTTCTTTCCATAGACAATGTACAGTGTTCCATGGCTGCATACTTACGGGTAATTGGGTTTTGCTGTATTCGGGGAGGCTGGCTTGAGAGTATACATTCGACACCTTACCAGGAGGCTGGACTTTGGAGGGTATTGGAAGGTATCCCCAAGGGCAAGTCAACTCTGAAGACTGGAAGTGGTCAGGGAAGGGACCTGCACTGAGTGCACTGAGCCTCAGGTGAGGTCAGGGTGAAGGGTTTGATTCCCAAAGTGGCTGGGAACCAGTTGATCTTTATAGAAGTGACTCCTGGAGCCACATTCCATACTAATCTCACCCCCAATGTCCCTACACTCCACATCTGCCCGTTCTTCCCTCAGAGGCTGAGTTGACCCCATCTTCCTGCAAATGCCTGGTTCCAGCCCAAACTAGATGAGAGGGTACTGACAAATAATCCAAGGCCGCAGCTGACAAAACAACCCACAGCACACGTCCTGTGCCCAGATGGGGACCGGGGTCAACTGTGTCATCTGTCTTTATGGAGGAGAGCATGTTATTATGCTAATTACAGTGTACTGGGCTTTACTGGGAACCAAAAATAGATATATGTGGCTTCTAGGGACAGGGAGCAACATTCCTTTGGCTTTCTTTCCTATGTGATTTCTTTTTTTTTTGAGCAATCTTGGCCATGATTAGAAAAAAAAGGAGCTGTCAGAAGCTGTGCTGCCTTAGGCATTTGGGGAAGGGCAGGTGCGTTTGACCTATGCCACTGTCACATTTGCCCTGTTCATGATGCTGTTCCCTATGGTCACGTGCAATTGCAAAAGAAACAAAACAGGCAGCCCCACTCTGTCCTCTCCTCTAGCTTTTCGATTTCCAGACTCTTCACATCTCTTAATGAGGAGATGCACGCCACAACCCGGCTTGGGTAGGCCCAAGAGACCTTGTCCCTGGAGAAGCAATTGGAGAGAGTTTCATGCTGACTCTGCAACAGGATGAGAGAGGGAATTAGCATTTATTGAGCTCCTGCTGTGTGCGCTTCTGTGCCAGATGCTTTTGCTGAACGCCACAAAATCTCTGGCAGGCAAATGAGGAATTGAAAGCTCTGGATAAAGAAGCCAAGGGTGGAGCTGAAATCCGGGCCCATGCCTGTTCATTCCAAGCCCAAGTTCTTCCTGTGTTGTATCAGGATACAATTAATTCACAGCAGAAAGAACAGACTTCTTAGTGGCCTAGCTGCACGTGTAATATCTCTTGGGAGATAATAGCGGAAGTGAAGTGGGACAGGACAGGAAACACTCCTGTTATTTCTGTTCTCAGGTAAGCATAATCAATTGATGTTCACAAACTCAAATGCCTTTGATGGCCTGGTGGGATATGTAAATGTGAGTGAGTGTGGTGAATAGGGAGTTGGTGGGGGACAGAGCTATAATGAAACCAAGGAACGCATGTCCCATCGGAAGACATCAGCATTCACATTTTTAAAAACATTGTTGGCCAAACCAAACATAACTGTGAACCAACCAGGACCAAGGGCTGCCATTTTAGGGCTGCTAATTCGGACATCCCTCCAAGTGTCAAAGGCATGTGTAATATTTGATTTCTTCATTTTTTTAAAAAATGGAGAATAAATATATCACCTACACAAGTTAAATGTGACATATGCACACATGCAGACATACGAATGTGTGTGTGTATGGGTATGTACAGATATATACATACATACCCATACACACACATACACACACACGAGTGGAAGGAGTATGATGAGTGTTATATTATTATTTGTACTTTCCCTTCAAATTCCTATTACATATTAAAAGAAAACGCAGTGTGGGAGAACTGAAAGCAACCTTAGTGCTTTAAAAATTTTTTTAATGTTTATTTTATTTTTGAGAGACAGACAGAACATGAGTTGGGGGGGTGGGCAGAGAGAGAGGGAGACACAGAACCTGAAGCAGGTTCCAGGATCTGAACTGTCAGTGCAGAGCCCGACTCAGGGCTCGAACCCACGAACCAAGAGATCATGACCTGAGCTGATGTCAGATGCTTAACCGACTGAGCCACTCAGGCGCTCTGCAATCTTAGTGCCTTAATCTAACTCCTCCATTTTCTAGATAAAGAAACTGAAGTCCAGAGAGAGTCTTCTCAGTTTCATGTAACTGGGAGAGCGAGACTTGGGCACCTAACTCCTATCCCAGCATCCCTTTCAGTACAGACTCATCCATGCCTAAGGAGTCAGAGCACCATGAGTGGAAATGCTTGAAGCAGTGGTTTGCACTGCTTTAAGGCCAAGTCTAGGTGGTACGACTGTGTCCAGTCAACAGAGGAAAACCATCAGAATTGGCTTGTGAGGCCTCCTGGCTAAGGGCCATTGTATGAGGGAGTGAAGATGGGGACTGGTGCTCTAACACAACCCCCACTTGGCTCGGACTACTCATCTGCTGCGGGAGTCCAGGTGGGAGATGTCCCAAGGAGGATGTCCTTGGTCTGAGAATGGAGCAGGGGAGTCCTCTCTCTGAATGGAGCAAGAGGCTCTGAGTGGACAAGTGAAGAAAGAATTTTCTTTAAGACAAATTTAAAACCCCACACCACAGCCCAAAGGCTGAAATTTGTCCTAACTCTAGATGAAAGGTGCTTTGAATTCCTTGGGAAACGAATCAGAATATTAGAGCTGGAAGGAACTCTGAAGAAGAACCAGGCAAATCCCTCATTACCAATGGGGAAACAGGTGCAGGAGGAGAAGGCGTGATCACTCTTAGAGCGTGTGAATGGTGGGAAAATAGTTTTTGCAGGGTCTCTGTCAGTATAAACAATTTGAAACAATAATAAGAAATTATGGTCTTAAAATAATGTAATAGATATAATAATGATGATGATAATAATAAAATTATAATTAGAAAATAATAACTTTCTAACAAGCGTATTATAAAATTCATGGGCCCATGTAAGGCATAGTAATTTATCAGTGAAGATTTAGAATAATGAGTAAAGAAGGGGCATGTATGAATTGTTTATTGTCCTATCAGTGCATGCGAATATTCTTTGTGGACTCTAGGCGTTGTGTCTCCCTTTTTAGGTCCATCAACCATCTCTTCATGTTCTTTACCGTGAAATACACCTGGGTAATTTCATATCTCCCACTCTGAGAAAAAGATAGCAACACTCATAGGGCCATGGCTCCTTGGAACATCTTGGTATTGAAACAAAATAGATCCTCTTGCCTCTGCAGTTCCCTAATGCCATCTATTTAATGCCGGACTTACCATTACTCATGGTGCTGTATCATGTTCTGTGCCACTTGTGAATAATGGCTTCAGTGACTTTCTCCAAGATTGTTACTGTGCTTCATGGATGATGACCACTGTATCAGTCAGGGTCAGCCGGAGAAACAGAATCAGTAGGATATGTATATATTACGAAATGTATTGTAAGGAACTGGCTTATGCAATTGTGAGAGCTGGCTGGGCAAGTCCGAAATCCGTAGGGCAGGCTGTTGGGAAGGTAGGCTCAGGCATGAGCTAACACTGCTCTTCACAGGCAGGATTTCCTCTTTTTTGGGAAAGCCTCAGTTCTGCTTTTAATGCCTTTCAACTGATTGGATGAGGACCATTTCCAGGATAATCTTCTTTACATGAAGTGTAACATCATGTAACATCTGTAAAGTGTTTATAGATGTTTATCATATCTACTTAGATTAGTATTTGTTTGAATAATGTGGGACTATAGGCTACTCAAGAGGACACGAAAAGCTGACCATTACAACCACAAATGCAAGGCTTACCTAGAATATTCTGGAAAATATGAACGATGCTTCATTTTTTGGTCATGTTAAATGTACTATTTAGAATTTTGTAGTGTAAATGTAGAACAACGTGTCTTCCAACCATATATTCTACTGAATTTTTTTAGGCTATAATCACTGCATGTCTAAACTGTGATTGCTACCAATGTTGATTACACCCCTGCTTTCCATACTGGAAGACAGGCTAAGGCCCATGCATGGAGCCAATAGCACAAAACCATCTGTTGTTCAGCATCACTTAACATTGACCTGAAAAGACACCATGTCACTACATTGATTTATGGGAAGAGGGGAGGTTGATCCAACAGGCCCGTTGCCTTTGTGGAGTAATCGTCTTGAAAACTCTTGGAAGACATGGGTGCAGCCAACTCTAGAGGCAGCAGAGCCTGCGGGGGTTGGGGGTGGTGACTGCCCTGCATGCCCACAGCAGAGGGTTTACAGGGTAAAATATCCCTGCGGCCATCAGGAGCTACAGACGGGTGATGGCACTGTGGTCAGAACACCACTGAGTGAAAGCTAACCCAGAGGTACCTGCACGAGACCCAGCGCTAAGAGTTGATGGTGAACTATTGTAAGTCCAGAACCCTGACCTCATCCTGTGTTTTATGTGAGTGAGAGTCACCTCAAATCAGCATTATCAGCACCATTCTGGCAGCCCAATCTTGTGCAGTCCCTTAACAGAAATACCACGTCAGCCAGTAGGGGCAGTCTTTTTGTCAGGTCACCCTAGGACAACCTCATAAGCATGAGTCCTGAAGCTCTTCATGGCATTTAGTCACCACTATCCATGGGCTAGAAGGTCAGAGAGCATTCTGAAAGGGAGAAATGGGGATTGGGGCCTGCATGGATCCCAGTCTGGGCTCAGGATACCCGGCTGAAATAGTAGTGTTGTCCCTGGCTGGTTCCAGGTACCTAAGTGTTTGTAGGAATGCTTTGAGGAAGATATTCCAAAGCAAGGGAGGGGATTTGGGTTCTGAGACACAGGGATTGGAGTAGGGGCTCCGCTTACTTGCCCAGATCTGAGTGTGGTGCTAGGGGAAGGAAATTGTTTAGAATCACACAGCGGGTTATTGGCAAACCTGTGGTGTCAGTGGGGTGTGGCCAAGAAAGTGGCTACTGGTAATTATTAAGTGAAGCTTATAAATTCTTTACTAAAAAAGTAGGACAGATATAATTCCTATGAAAACCCCACTGTTACTTGCACTGGTATGCTTTCTTGAGATGCAGAGGAAAGGAGAGAATTAGAGCTATCCCAATAGGAATGTAATCTGGCTACATCTATGAGTGTTTTCTAGAGCTAGATAAGGAAGGAGTGGCCCATTGGGCACATTGGGCAAGAATGCCAGCCTACAGAGGGTGCTAAGACACTAAACCACCACTGAAGTGTAACATAATGGAGAAAGCTGCAGTTCCCAAAGTTCCTGCAGGGCTGACAGTCCATACATGCTCCAGGGATGGAGATGTAGAAGTGATAAGGTGTCCAAGGAGCAAGCAAAACACTCACACAAAATCCCCAAACCACAAAGGTTGGCAAGGATACAGAGCACCGGCTGCTCTCCGACACGGCTGATGCAAGTGTGGCTTGGCACAATCTCTTTCTCTGCCTCTCAAGAAGGTGCCCGGCTCCCACCTGAGGGAATAAGGACCGAGGAGACATGAGTTACCTGGGTATCTGTCTCATAGTCTAACTTCCGGAGAAACTTGCAAAACCCTCCATTTCATCTTTTCTTTTTTTTTTTTTTCCCCCTGTGCTAAACAATCTCCAATTAAACTCTGGAGACGTGAAGCAGCTGGTCATTCTGGGCTTCTAAGGCTTAGCGCTTTGGCCTTCCTGGGTTACACCAAAAGCTTGACCTTTAGTCCCAAGAAATGTCCTCAAAACTGATGCAGCCTCATCAGCGGTTGGTTAGGGAGTGGACTGAGTGACAGAAAGAGGCCTAGAATTTGCTCTAATACACCGGATAGGGATTTCCCAAGGAGACGAGAATGGAAGGCATTGCAGGCAGAGAACACAGCATGGACAAAAGTGTGGTTATCTGGAATAGGCATGGCCTTCTCAGGAACTGTCAGTAGCTTGAAATGACTGGAGTGCAAAACAGAAAGCAGGCTACGTGTGGTTGGAGGGGATGGGAGAATGATCATTCATGGATGGTCATGAATTCAAATTGGAGAATTCTGGATCTAGCCCCCTCCCCCTGCTGCAAGCTCCTCTACAATAATACGGTTTCCTCAGTGAAAACTCTCTCATACTTAAGGTATTGTCATGTTTTAAAATAGTGATGGGAGACCCCTTCCTGCGGTGTTCCGCAGAGACCCATGCTGATTCTGTTACGCAAATCGGATTATGCTACAGCCGTAAGCACTACTGTATCTCCAGTCTAGGATTACATGTAGTTTCCTCTGGCGTTCAAGGCCACATAGGGCCTGTTTTGGCTCATTCTCCAGCTGCATTTACCATTGCTTGTAGGTGATGGAGTTCATGTGGAAAGCAGGACGATGCTAGATACCTGGAGCTATAAAGATGAGCAAGATAAGGTCTTAGTCTAGGTGGTGGGGCTGATAAGCAAGTGGACTGCATGCTCTGAGAACTCTATGTGCATGTTATTAGAGAAGCAGGACTATTTAAGTGTTCAAGAGAGGAAGAGACCTAGTGGTGGAAATTTGAAGCACTGACTATGAGCTGAGAGAATGGAGAGACCTGGTCTTAGAGTCCTACTGAGCCCGGGGCCGGGGCCGCAGCCCTGAGGGTGACTAGCTGAATGCCACTGGCTCTAAGACTTGTTCTCTAACTTTTTCAAATGAGGAAAAGCATTCTTGTTCTACCCACCTCACGTGATAATTCTGTAGGATTTAGAGGAGATGTTGCATGCCCAAACCTTCACAAATAATAAGCATTTTAGAAACGGACAGCATTATTGAGGGTACGGGCGTATCTAGGGAGCTGGCAGGTTCCGCTTCTAGGGAGTCCGACCGCAGAAGGTGGAAATCCAGTTCTGCGTGTGCATGGAGTCACGTGGCTCTGTTAGACTCTGCTACCCTGTTATGCAAAATCATTATGGAGATGGAGAGGTCACTAGCGGGTGCATAGTTTTGGCCCTTGACACCCAGAATGCAGCTGGACGACTCGAGGAGTAAATAGCGTGGCCCATCTGCAGGAGTTAGCTGGCAACCTGTTTTGTTTGTGGTCCCCCAGTAACCTCAGGATGAAGGACTCCTGCAACATTCGGAACTCAGTATTGATTGTGTCCATGATTTAAACACTCAGAGCCTAAGGAATTGACTGTTGGATGTTTCCTGATGCTTTATGACAGGTGTAGCCCAGAGACCATTCCTCCACGCCTGGGGGCATCAGCTACTGCTGTGAAACAGCTCAATTATTTCTCATCCCTGGCATCCTCACCAGTCCACTGGCTCCTCCCTCCCTCCTCTCTTATGTACAGAGCTGCCTCTTCCTAGGCTACAGCCAGGTGTGGCTGTGAATACCGTGAGCCTTAGGCTGCTGGGATGCCAGGGTGAGAGTCAAGAATAGGACCAATATGGGGCACCTGGGTGGCTCAGTCGATTAAGCGTCCGACTTCGGCTCAGGTCATGATCTTGCGGTCTGTGAGTTCAAGCCCTGCGTCGGGCTCTGTGCTGACAGCTTGGGGCCTGGAACCTGCTTTGGATTCTGTGTCTCCCTGTCTCCCTGCCCTCCCCCATTCACACTCTGTCCCTCTCTCTCTCAAAAATATATAACTATTAAAAATTAAAAAAAAAAAAGAATAGTACCGACATTTATGGGATGTCTTTTAGAGTACTAGCATGGTTCTCTCATTACCAACTTTTCAAAATAGGTATTATTGGTCCCATTTTGCAGATGAATAAGTTGAAGTTGAGGGAAGTGATGTGGGGGACCCAAGTCGGCCATACTTCACTGCCTACTTAAGAGGCTAGAAGGAAAAGGGGAGACAGTAGGGGATAGAAAATAGAACAGCTTTTGGGGCGAAATAAATTGGAGCCTGGGAACAATGTTTCAGGAACCTCCCAGGCTGTACTCTAGGTGACTCAAGATACAATGGGTGGGGAGGAGGGGTAATGAGAGGAGTAGGTAGTTTTGTCCTAAGTTCCTTTAAAACAGAGTCCCTGGAGAACAGACATCAATGAGTCTACACATACCTACACCCCTTCTATACGCATATCACTTGTAGGTTGCTATGTGGAGTTCTTTGGTATCTTCTTTACCTAATTTCCTTCGGGATGGCAAAGCTGGATATGTCTCTAAGAAGGTAATAACAAATAGATAATAAATAAGTAATAAATAAATAATAAATAATAAATAATAAATAATAAAAGCTGAGTAGCCCAGATCCTATCAGTTTGGGAGAGGGTCGAGAGCTCTGGGTCTCTGGTCCAAGGCCACCTGTCTCTACCTGTCCCATCCAGCCCGTCATACACTTGGCCTCTCTTGGCCATTCCAGTGGTTTGGTCCCACTCTCTCTTACTCTGAAGATGGTCAGATAGTCCCAGGCTCGTGTACTTGAGGAGACTTTGTGGGTAGGGGCTGATAGGGTCCACTTACCCTGGGGAAGAAAAGGAGTAGGAGAATCTCTAAAGGGGGTTGTATAGGCTTTCAACAACTGTGCTGTGTGGTAAGCATGAGCTTACACAGGATCTCACCTCACTTTGTTGACTCAGATTAGACCAAATTCACAAACACTGGGTACATGATCCTAGGCTGTAATGCCCGAGATGGACAAGACGTGCTCACCAGTAACCACTGGGTACTGCAGAACAGCCTAAAGACTCAGAAAGAGGTCTAAACAGAGGACTGACGGGACCTGAGGGAGGAAGGGGATCAACACAACAACTGTTCCTTCAGTAATTCAGCAGACATTGACCAAACTCTAACCCCTCTCTAGTTGCTGAGGAAATAGATATAAAAGACACATCCTTGTCATCAGGGAATCACAGTGTAGGCTTACAAAGACATAGGCCATTATCAAGGAGTTAGAAATATTTAACAATAGATGCATGCCCAGGGGGCTCTACAACCTAATCCTTGTGAGGAAGGGGCGGTTCCTTGGAGGGTGTGACCTCTGAACTAAGTCTCAGTGGAAAAAGGATGAGTAGACCCTAGTGCTTGGCATGTCTTGTGAGCTACAAGTAATGGGACATGGTGTGTCTGTACAGTGGGTGTTTATGAGTTGGTGACAGAAGCTGGGTGGGGAAAGGAGATGCAGCTGAGAAGCCGTCAGAACATAGCATAGATGTATTGCATGCCCCTGGTGCTTTGAAGACTGAGTTATCAGTGAAGGAGGGGGTAGCAGATCTGATGTGTATTCTGCCAGTGTTGCTTTGACTACCACGGAGCCTGGACTAGAGGGAGGCATCACAGTAATGCAGGCATGAAGCCATGAGGACCTCATGAGTCATGGCTTGCACTGGCCTCAGATTTAGAAATACGGGACTGCAGGGTGGCTCTAGGAGACATTCAGAGGGAGAGGCCCTGTGAGCTCCAGGCTGTGGCTTGGTTCCATTGCAATGTGGTCATACCAGTCATTGCTCTTAGTTACAGGCATTGGAAACCAACCTCTGCTGATTGAGGCAGAAGAGAGTATGAGGGAAAGGATGCTGGGCACCTAGAGAATCAGTAGAGAGGCAGATGATGGAGCTGGAGGATAGCAGCCTTCAGCAACACTCAAAGTCACGTGGCAGAGGGGTCTGGAGAAACTTTTACTCTTGTGGCCATTGAACCCTCGATGACGTTGCTACCACCTCTGTGCCCAAAACTCGAACCTGCAGCAGAGGGAGAGAAAGAACTCCACCAGCCCTTCTTCCGGCTTCTGTGTCAAAATCTGACACGGGCACAGTGTTGATGGGTCCTGGAGATGGCCTGTGCTCTGGCTGCAGAGGATGCTGGGAGTGCCAGTTTCTGCTATCGTCAGCATCTACGATGGCAGGTTGATGCCAAAGACCATGAAGGCTCATAGAGTGGGGAGCTCTCCAAATATAATGGGATTCAGATACTTGGGTGGCCAAATAAAATGATCAATATTCACAGTAGTAGCCTTAGTTGAGAATTGGGAAGTTGTGGGCAGGGTCGAGGTACTGGTGGTAATAATGTTCTTTAATGGGTTTTGAGCAATTACTCCATGTGTTGTAAAGACAGAATCTCATTTAATCCTCCTGACAGATCCCCTGGCAATTACTAATATTGTACCCATTTCACCAAAAAGGCAAATGTAATATAGACACGTCCTAGGCACACAGCTAGTAGGTGTCCACGCTGAGATTCTAGCTTAGACGTCCTGTCTAAGAAACCGTGGTCACACTTCCATGACGGAGGCTGGGTGAGGAGCTCTAGAAATATTTCTCTAAACTAGAGCATTGGAACCAGCTGTCTCTAAGCCTCACCATTCATAGGGACAAATTATGCCACGTTAATTGTTCATGGGAACTCCCGTCTTTTGTAAGCCCCATCTCAAAGTACTTCTGGGAGTCTCCAAGAAGAGCTTATGTGGGCTTCTGAGCCAGAGCAGGTTTTTGGTGGCCACTGTATTGTCACCATCCTCTGCCCCAGGCTAGGCTTGCTGTGGGGGGGACAGCCGGCCTTGCTGAGAAACTCCAGCTCTATCTGGTGCTGGTGGGCAGACCCTCTTCCTCAGCCCCACTTGGCGGCACTGGGGGTCCTCCCAACTCTTCCTCCGCCTTCCAGACTGAGCCACCTGCTGCTACACATCCCTCTAGTCTGCCATAACTGTCCATCAAGCCCGAGACCCTCTGGGACTGCTGGCTCTCACCCAGGTGATGACTTCAGGAGCAGATCTCTGCAGCTCACTATGGACACTGGAACTCTCAGCCGTGGGGGTGCCTGTGAGGGCAGAAGAGGATGAGCTCCTCTTGGCTGCATCTGTGATGGGGCAAGTTCGGCAAGGCTACTTGGTGCCCAGGAGCCTCCGATTTCAGTAGAAGGCCGGTTCAGTTGCTTCAACAAGCCACACTCACTTCTGCCTTGGGATCAGCACAGCTGTCTGCACAGCAATGTGAGGACACCCTCAGCCCCAAGGGCACAAACCAGCTGGTATGACATCTTCCCTCTGCTGCCCCCCACTGACAACCCCACCTTCCTTTTTGATATTTGGGTGTGTGTGTGTGTGTGTGTGTGTGTGTGTGTGCATGTGTGTGTGATTTTTCCTTTTTAATATTTGGGCCAAACCATTCTCCCACCCTAACCTCACATTCATTAATTTACTCAGTCAATAACAAATATTCACTGGTGCCTGGTTATCTGTAAAATATAAAGATCTATATAATAATAGTATCTGTCTGTCTTGGGTCTCTGGCAAGCAGAGTTGGGACAAGGACTTGAGTTCAGGTTGGATATTTGGAAAGTGACCCCAAGAAGCAGAAGTGAGAGGGCAGGGAGAGGGAAGGAAGGACATACCAGCACCGGAGGGAAGGAAGGTCACTTCTGCTGCACTGAGATCCCAGTTGCGCTTGAACCTCTAAGAAGTGTGCAGAGACCCCCAGGATTGTCCTCGCGAAGGAAGGGGACAGGAGCATTTATCCACAGCTCCCAGCTCTGCATGATAGAGAGCCGCCTGGAGTGGGGGCCAGGCCCCAGGGGTTGCCTACACTGCCCTCTGCCCTTCAGAGGACTGAGTTGGCTTCTGCAGCATCAGCTGTGAGGTCAAGAAGCAAGCCATGGGGGTATGTCTGGGGACCCTGTCCAGGGAGGAAGGTCCCATCGCAGCTGGATTGAAATAAGGATGAGATGAGGGGCCATGATGTGGGACCCAAAACATAAGCTATGCTTCCCCGTGATGTTGTTATGATTACATGAGCTACTTTATGTAAAACGCCGGGAATAATGCCTGGCCCTGTAAGGTTGTGTGTGTGTTTGCTGTTATTATTTGTGAAGGTACGTGCCTGGTGCTTCTCTGGGCCCTGTGGGTATGTCCTCAAGGGACTAACTTTCAGTTCACAAAACATGCCTTGTTTATGTGTCAGAACTCTGATTACTGACATTGTTCCAGTCCTTTTGCCCGGAGGTTCTTGACCCCCATGTAAATGGGTTTGAGGATGGGCAGATGACGTGGCCCCGCCTGCCTGTTAACCTTATCCGTATCTCCGTTCCATTATAGAAGCTTTCCCCATGTGCCCTGCTGTTCAGGATCCTAACAAAGATTTGAGAGCTAAGGTTTGAGTCCTAGATGTGAAACCATCAAACTCAAGTTGTCCTCCTTCTGAATTATAGCCTTCTGGGAAGAGAAGACTGCTAGAGACCACAGTCACTTAGATTTTTAATAATTGATGGATAATAGATTGTAGCATGGGCAAAACACCTTCCAGATATGCCACTAAGTGGTTCAGAGAAAAGAAACCGCTCTGCCATCCCCTGATGCCTGACCTTCCCTCACTCATCTGATGACCTAATCTTTTCACATGGGGGAGGACTAGAGTCTCTGTGTCCAGGCAATGAGTGCACCTTTTCACTGAATCCTTCTGGAGGTGAGTCTAGCTCAGCCATTGTTTATCGGTCCAAGGCAGCTGACCGGCCTCCAGTGCCTATGCCAGTGTCTGGTCCTGGCAGGAGTGTCTGGTCCTCATCCTCCTGCCTTCTTGCCAGCCTAGGCCTTGACTTACGCTGTCCCCATACCTGTCCCTAAAATGTGACACTTAATACGGCTTTTTGGAGACTGCCTTGCCCACCTTCTGGCTGTCTGGCTCCTTGGGTTCCAGGAGTTTCTAGCTTCACAGGGGATCTTCTTCTCCTTAACTCTATGATATATAACCTAAGTGGTCACTGGGGGCCTGGGGCCTTCTCTAGCCCTTCCTGGGCTCTCACAAATGGGTACTGGTGAGGTCTCACCTAGGATAAGAGCCAGAATTCACTTACTTTTTGAAATGGTAATATATTGGTATGAAAACCTGCCTCTATTGTTTCTTAATCCCTTATCCACAATCCCAAGATCCAGAAAAGTGCTGCAAACCAAAAGTTAGTTGTAATCTAAATAGCAGCAAAATCTGATCTGACTTATCTCATTTGCCAGAAATATCTGACCTGCACTATAAGGGGAGGCTATTTATAGACCTTATTGATCTCACTTGGTGTGAATATATATATACATGCCGCTGCAAAAATATTAATGCCATTGACCAGGAGATGTCCCAAAGCCCCCTGAGGGTGTTGTGTAAGATGTGGTTTGTGCACCAAACCACCTTTCTAAAATACACTCTACATTTTGAATCATGCTTGGCCCAAAGGTTTAGGACAAGGGACCGAGGCCCTTGTCAGGATTGTCCCAGCTAAGGCTATGACCTGGGAGAGGTGACCATGCAGGAAACAGGGTTAGCTGCAGCCCGTGATAAACATCACTCAATTCTTTGGTAGAATTACAGTGTCGCGACTTCTTAAGGACACAGTGACAACCCCCTCCCTTAAAAAGATAGAAAAATCTTGCCTTCTGTAATCTACACCCATGAGTGCAGCATGGTTCAATGGCTGAAACCCCCTCAGAAAGACCAGGACCTTTTGTAGATCATATTTTGGGGTCTTTGTCTTCTCTTGTCCCTCTTTGCCGCACCTCTGAACTTTACCCCCTCCGTTTGTAAGAGAGCAGCTCCCCTCAATTACATGACAATAAGGTAATCAAAGGGAAATTCAAAGTCTGAACTACACATGAGAGGTCACCTTGCTCTGTTTCCAGTTCTGCTTGGACTGGGAATGTGGTTCTGGGGACAGGAAGGAGAAGGAGCCAGTGCACGTGAAGCGTCTACTAAGCACTGGGCACTTCCGCGTGGAGTGGGCAGAGAGGATGTTTGGGACACAAACTTGGTGTCTCTCTTCCAGACTAGTTAGTCCCCTCATGTCTGGGCTACAAGGGGGAGACAGGGCTGTAAGTTTAACTGGAAGTCGTAGCCTATGTTCTTCCAGAAGCAGACCCTAAGATGAGGCTTCTGGGAGGCGAGGGGACTCTGGAGAGGTAGGGAGGTGGAGAAGTGAGCCAGGGGGTGCCTGGAGCTTAAACATGGGGGAAAATCTGGGAAACGGTGTAGAACGCACACCTGAGAGTTATCCACTCACCCTCCCCCTACTCCCCAACTCCACCCCAGGTGTGAGGGAGCTGAGGTGTTTATATACCAGCTCCTGAGAACCATGGGATGAGGACTTCTGGAGGTCCGGGATGATGATGCCCTGGTACTTCTGGCCTACTCTTGAGGACAGGGCAGCCTTCCCATAAGCCTTCAGGATAGAGGCCTTGAGCTCAGAGATACAAACACTTGGGTTTGAAGGTGGTTGTTGCATGCTGTAATAATGAAGTCCAAAAAATACTGGCAGGGAACTGACCACCTCCGCTGCCATTCTTTCCCCTAAACGTCTAGAGGAATTTTTGTACTACTTTATCAGATTTACAGAAGAGGGAGAAGTTATTCCTCCAGCAGAGCCTGGAAGAGCAGTAATGATGCTTGGTGGTGGGGTCGTTCGAGCCCAGTGATCGGTTAAGGGAAGGGTATGTGGTCCTCTCCCGGCCAGTGAGACATGAGGGAAAGCCCGTGTGCGGTGGAGGAGGGGGGAGGGCCAGGAAGGCTTACGCTGTCCTAAGAAGGAGACTCAGAGAGAGATGGTTACTTCTTCCTGTGGACTTTGCCATGAGTGCCTGGTGTTGATGTGTCATCTTGCCATCATCCATAGGACAGGCCAGCATCGAAGGATGGGTGAGCGGTAGAATGGAAAGTTCCTAGGTCTCCAAGGACAGTACCACCTGGCTATATCGAACCCTATCCACCCTCAGGTTATATTGCCTCTCTTGCGTATTGTTGATGCCAACTGTGAGTTGTAGCCCTCTGTTCTTTGTCCCCCAAAGCGTCCTCACCGATATAGTTGATGTCATGTCCTTGAGACAAAAGCACCCTCTAAGATGAGAAATAAGGGAAGAGCACACAGAGGACAGTGGGGGGCCTTGACACTTTTGATAGGTTGGTGTGAAACACACCTTGCACTCCACCTGGAACATCCCCCAGGATCTGTATTAACGAATTAACTCTCGACGAGCTTGTATCAGGCACCTGCCACATGGGCTGCACAGGGACAGGTCTTCCTGGGAATAAAGGAGTCACATAAAGTACCGTCCTTGTCTTCAAGCATCATAAAATTTAGTTGGTGGAGACAAGACTCGAAATAAAGCAAAATAAATGGTTTAGAGAAAGACACGATCAGTGCATGCTAGAGTAGGTAAAAGTAGGAGATGGGGAGAGCTGAGCTGGGTCTCAATCAGGGAGAAGGACGAAGGTGAGGACACGAACAGCAACGTCCTCCAGATCACGCTGCTGGAAATTAGAGCTGAGGCTCAACCCTGGGGTGCGACTCCTTCTAATACCTGAGCCAGCAACTACCACAGTCATGCTCCCAAGGTGGATATGGAAGCCTGGAATGTTGATTTACTCATGCATAATGAGAAATAGAACTGACCAGCATTGTAATCCAAAATTTGGGAAGCCACGTTATATTCGGAAGACCCCTGAGGGAGCCTGAAGCAGATCAACGGACAGCAGAGATCAATCTACCCCTGATACCCGGATGGGGTCACACGTCTGCAAGGGCTGGGGCTTGTCTCTCTGTCTAGCTATGATAAGAGAATGGCCAAGTCTCAGGGCTCCTGTTTCAAAATGCCAGGCTGTTTATACAGTCCTTTTCCAGATATGGTCAAACTCAACTGGCCAGACCTCTCCCTATCAATTATACTTCTGCTCAGTGGTGGGCTAGTAACTGCTTTCTCTCTGGAGAAAAAAAGCACCTTGATTTATAGTATTTGCCAAGCTCCATGGTATAAATATACCCACCAAGGCTGATTTCAAGCTACCAGTGGAAAGAGCTATGCACAGTGGCACACAGAGCAGGTGTGGGCAGGCTCTAGCATTTCTCTGTGATAAGGTCCAGATGCCCTAAGGGAGTTGAGTAGTGTCCCCAGACATCTCAGCAGCACATTTATCAAACTTGTCACAGCCGCTGCATGTCAATTCCTGGGGAAAGGCCTCACTTCCAAGTTCTTGGAGAACATTTTATTTTTAACCCCCTATGCTACCAACTAATACAGGCTTAAGGTGGCCATTAAGTGACTGGGAACTTGATGGGCTCAAGAAGCCCAAGATAGATTTCCTTTTCATGTTGCCGAGAATCAAGTTCTATGGGGAAAAAAAATGTCAAGAGTTGGGTACAGGGTCTGTGATGGACTAACACCATGGGCAGCAATAGCAGCATTAGTACAGAAGAAGCTTCTGGAACCCCCACCCCCCATTCCACCTCACTTTGCTGTTCTGCCCAATATAAAATGACAGGGGAAAAAAACCCCACCTCTGTTGCCTAGTAACAGCCCAGAATGCAGGGGGAGACCAGTTCAATACAATTCTGAATTAAGGCAACAACAACCCACAAAAAAAAAAAAAATCCATCTTGAGGATTTATAGGAAGACCAAAGCATACTTATAGTCTCATTGTTGGTAGGGAAGTCCCATTAGCTCTGGTTATTGGATTATTTAAGTTGAAATATCTGGGATATGGATGTTTTTTTCTGGGAAGAATAATCTACTCTGAGGCCTTCGAAATCAATAGGCCACTTTGAAGGCTGACTCAAGCCATTATTGGTAATGTTTTGGTTGTGTTTGCAAATCAATTCAGCAAAAAATAGGACCATTTAGTAGTTCCCATGGAGGGCCCTATCCATCAATCTTGCAATGAAGCCTCTCCATCCATTGAAAGTGCCAGCACCTCCCAAGGGCTGTGGGGGGCCGGTGGGGAGCCCAAAAGCTAAACCCAGCATGAAGGATTAAGGGTAGATCTTTCTAGAATGGCCAACCGTCCCAGTACACTTGGGATGCTGGACTTTTAGCACTAACACCAGGATAGTTCTGGGCAAACTGGGATGCTTGGTTACCCTAGATCACTGGTTCTCAACTGGGGGTGATTTTACCCCCCAAAATGAATATTTTCTTGGTATAAGTATATCTCAAATATAATACACTGATTCCTTGCTTATCTGAAATTCAAATGTAACTAGGCATCTTTTTAATTTTTAATTTTCTAAATCTGGCAAACCTATTCCCAGAGGGCATCTGGCAATGATTGGAGGCAGTTTGGGTGGTCGTAACTACAACCCGTGTGGCCGGGGGTCAGTGCTACTAGGCTCTCGTGAGTAGAGACCAGGGAGGGTGTTGAACTTTCTCCATGACACACGACAGCCCCCCACAA
Organism: Panthera pardus; assembly: GCF_024362965.1. Taxonomy (NCBI): domain Eukaryota; kingdom Metazoa; phylum Chordata; class Mammalia; order Carnivora; family Felidae; genus Panthera; species Panthera pardus. The sequence continues at coordinate 148,989,655 of NW_026526721.1, forward strand.
GAAAGAATTATCTGGCCCCAAATGTGAGCAGTGCAGAGGTGGAGAAAGCTTTAAGCTGGGCAACCCACAAAGCTCCACCTTCCTTGGGAGAACACTGGAGGACGGGCGTGGGCTTCTCTGCTTCACCCGCGCGCGCACACACACACACACACACACACACACACACACTGGAAACGTGTAATATACATTCCTGACTCTTAATGCTGTCAGTTACATAGAGTCAAGCAGCCCTTGGAGCTGAAGAAGTGACCAGCAAAAGGCTCTCCCCTTGCAAGTCTGCCCCTTCCACACTCAGGGAGAGCAAGACAGGCCGTGCCATGGAACAACAGTGCAGAGAAAAGCTGAATCACCGTGGTCTGCAGGGTGCTTCCATCTCCCCAGACTTTTGCGGTGACATTTCCTTGCACTCCTGAAGCCTGTTCTTGGCTTTGAAAACAGAGCTTCAGAATGTCTTCATTGTTTTACACACACCGGTACTGGCCGCGCCTGGAGTTTTCCTGAAGGAAACTGTAGCAGCAGGAATTTTGTGTAATGCTATAATAAGGGGGCTTTATCCTTTCAAAAATACATCCTTTCTCCTTGTTGCCAGCTCTCCCACAGCCCTCTGAAAAATGCGGCTCAGAAGTTACTGAGGCGTTTTTATGTTTTTCCTGTCTCTCTATAGTTCATATCAAGCGACAGAGGGCAACTATTCCGTGGTTCCCACTTAGGCATGCTAGCTCGACTGAATACCTGAGTGAATCAGTGAATCCCAGGGTCAATTCTGTACCCATGTCCCTATTATTTAAGAAGTGACATGTGGGCTGCCAGTCGATGAAGCGTCTTGACTTTGGCTCAGGTCATGATCTCATGGTTCATGGGTTTGAGCCTCACATCGGGCTCTGGGCTGACCAGCACAGAGCCCGCTCTGGATCCTCTGTCCCTCCTGTCCCCCTTGCCCCTCCCCCAATCATCCTCTCTCTCTCTCTCTCTCTCTCTCTCTCTCTCACTCAAAATAAATAAATAAATAAACTTTAAAAAAAAGAAGTGAAAGAAGTGATGGGGCGCCTGGGTGGCTCAGTCAGTTAAGCGTCCGACTTTGGCTCAGGTCATGATCTCCCGGTCCGTGAGTTCGAGCCCCGCGTCGGGCTCTGTGCTGACAGCTCAGAGCCTGGAGCCTGCTTCGGATTCTGTGTCTCACTCTCTCTCTGCCTCTCCCTTTCTTACACTTCGTCTCTCTCTCTCTCTCTCTCTCTAAAATAAACATTAAAAATTAAATTGAATTAAATTAAATTTTAAAAAGAAGTGAAATGTAAAAAAATGGCATCTACTTAAAGGAACTGGTGAATTTGACTATTATAGGTCCTCTTATATATGGAATTCATGTTTAATGGGGACGGAGTTTCAGCTGGGGAGGATGAAAAGGTATCTGGAGATGGATGGTGGTGATGGCTGCACAACAGTGTGAATGTATTTAATGCCACGGAACTGTATGTGTAAAAATGGTTAAAATGGCATTATTCATGCTGTTTAAATTCAACCATAGTGGGAAACCCGCTGGTGGAATAGTATTCGTCTCGGCGTATAGTTAAGTATGCAGTAAATGTTTACTGATTGATTACTTACCTAAGGTTGATCTGGGTCTGTTTGCATATGTTCCCCCAATAAACTTGGCAATCGCCTCATCGTCCTGTTTTGTGGTCCTCAGAGTGACGTGGGCATTGCCTGTGCCCTCCGCTTCCTGTTCTTCACTCCAGCAATTACCTGAAGATAAGAATATGTTTTTCTGTTTGGAAGTTACTCTTAATCTTCCAAAGTCCGATCCTGCTAAGTCTCCATTTCCTCCAAATATGTCTGTGATGCTTGGGGACCTCTTGTCTTGCCCCAGAGTGTGGGGAAGGTGTGTGCCATTCCAGTCTGAACCTGGGAGCACCGCTCGCCAGACTACTAAGTCTTTACCAGCTGACGGCCCGGCGTGGTAACACCGTTCCACGCAGGTGATCCTAGAAGGAACTCTTAACTCCAGGTTCCCCAAATGTATGCCGTCCGTTCCGTGATAGCCTCCCGGGAAGTAGGCAGAACTGGGAATTCTCTCCCCCATTTTCCACGGGAGGAGATGGAGAACCTGGGAACATAGAACCTGTGCCCAAGATCATCTCCTGACAGCGCAGAACGGGTCTCTCCGCCTCCGTTTCAGGCTTTTGGCTTCTCTGAAGGCGCCTCAGAAGGCGTACCCCCTTCTCTGTTTCAGGCTTTTCAAGGCAAGAGGGGTTTCTCGGAGACTGAGCTCAGGTTTCTCTTTCATCCGTGACTCTGGATGTCTGCAAAGTGAGCATCAAGTGGAGGAGAGGGGGAAAACTCGTGGCCGACCAGCCCCCACTCCCAACACACACACAAGCACACATACATATGTGAGCACACACAAACACACATACACCCATATACATAACATGTGCACACGAACACACAAACACGTACACGAACACACACACATATACACAAACACATATACACACATATACGTAATGTGCACACAAACACGCAAACATATACACAAACACATATACACACATATAAATAACATGTGCGCACGAACACACAAACACATACATGAACACACACATACACAAACACATATACACATATACATAACATGTGTACACGAACATACAAACACATACACGAACACACATACACAAACACATACACACACATATAAATAACGTGCACACAAACACACACACATATACACAAACACATATACACATATAAATAACGTGTGTGCACGAACACGCAAACACACGAACACACACATATACACAAACACATAAACATGCATATACATAATGTGCACACGAACACGCAAACATATACATGAATACACACATATATACACAAACACATATACACACATATACATAACATGTGCACACGAACACACAAACACATACACGAACACACACACACATACACAAACACATATACACACATATAAATAACATGTGCACGCAAACACACAAACACATACACAAACACATATACACACATATAAACGTGCGCACGAACACACAAACACATACACGAACACACACACATACACAAACACATATATACACATATAAATAACATGTGCACACAAACACACAAACACATACATGAGCACACAAACACACATACACAAACACATATACACACGTGTACACAGATGTATATAACATGTGCACACAAACACGCAAACACATACACGAACACACACATATACACAAACACATATACACACGTGTACACAGATGTATATAACATGTGCGCACAAACACACAAACATGCATGAACACACAACACATGCACGAGCACACACAAACACATATATACACACATATTACACACATGCACACACATGTACATAATGTGCACACGAACACAAATACGCATGAACACACACACATGAGCACACGCATGAACTCACATGAGCATGCACACACACAAGCAGTCTGAGACGACTGACAATGGCCCCAAACTGGGACACAAGCCGGTTGTGGTGCCTTCTGGGCCTTCTCGGGAGTCGCTGGTAAAGCTCTATGTGGGCGTCCGGGGCTGTTTCAGAGGGAACGCATGCGAGCCAGCGACACAGGATTTGGAATAATTTCTGTTCAACTGCTGCTGGCATCCCTCCCTCACTGCTCCACGCCTACTTAAAAAAGCAGTCTTTTCTAAACCGGAATTTAACCACATCGCTCTCTCTCAGCAGCCTGCATTACCGCCTCGGGGTGCAGCTCAGGCCGGAAGCCGGCATGAGGACCTGGAGAGGCATCCAATGCCTGCCAGCAGAGCCGAGGCAGTCCTGGCCCAGGGCTTCCTGTTCTCCAGCCACTTAGAGACACCTGCCCCTCCCCTGGCTGGGGCCTCTGCACCCTTGGGTCATTCCCTCTGCACCAGTCCCTCCCTTCCGTTCCCCCTTGAGGATGAACCTGACCGTCAGGTCCTGCCTCCAGGACTGTCCTGGCTCCTCCTGTCTTTAAGGTCATCTTATCGTTTGTTTTTGTTGTCTGCTCCCTTCCATTTCTCATCAACCGGCCCAAGCACTGGAGGATGAGGACAGCGTGGGAGTCCCTTCCAAATCCCCACGTTCTAGCCCAGGCCTGGTCCCGGTAGGCACCTTTGCAAACCTATTGAATAAACGAAAGAATGAATGGATGGCTTGGAGGTCTGAAGGCATCTTTCTACAGAAACAATGTTGAAAATGACTCTGTGTTCCCAGTAGACCACGGACCAGAGCTGACCTCTGACCCCTGGGGGACTGCAACAGACTGGCTCCTCTACCCTCACGGAGAGGCAGCAATGAGGTTGGGGCCTTGACCTCAGCTCCAAGGCAGACTCAAGTGGGCAGAAAGTCATTCCAATGGCCTGGCCTGTGATTGGCTTAGGGCCAGTGGGCACCCCATTTTGGGCCAGTAAGACTCAAGGGGAGAGTGGCTGGAGGTTCCAAAAACATTCTTGGAAGAGGCAGATGGCCAGTGGCCTCTGACAGCCGTCTAAATAACAGAGAGAATGCAGGTATAAGAGGAATCTGACTCTGTAGAGGGCAGAGAGGAAAGACAGAGAGCGCTTGGGTCCCTGGGGAACTGCTGGCTCAAGCCCTCAAACTGCCCACTTCTGACTTCCGGTACATGCATCAGGAAGTCCTTGTTTGGGGGGCTGCTTTGACCTGGGTTTTCTGTTACCTGCAGTTGGAAGCAGGGCTGATCTCTGTAGGCTGAAGAACCGTAAGCCTTACGTGTATTAAGGTTGTTTTACGTACACAGGTCCCTTACCAGGCCCTGGGAGGGCCTCACAAAGTATTTCCAGCAAAACATGTTTTTGTAAAATTTGCAAAGGCAAGGTTATTTAACCACAGTCCATCAAAACACACCTCTTTCCACTCCGACCTCTTTTCACTCTGTCACACTGCCCTGGGGTTGGGTGCAGCGGAGGCAGCCAAAGGCAACTTGAGAATCCGGCCCGGGGACAGATGAGTTGGTCGCTCATTCAGCTGGGTGTGGAGGGACATGGTTCACGGTCACTTGGGGTTTAGCTTAAGTCACACTGGATGATTCCATGTGGGAACGACTTCCAAGAATTCTCTTACCACCCACAGAGCTGACTCACCGGGCACTGGGTCTCAAAGGTGCAGGGCTGCAGACGGTCACATGATGTGATACACTGGCCATGGTACGCAGCCCAGAACCACATGGAAGGCAGAGGAAAAAGAAGATTTGAAATGTAGGCTGGGGAAATTCCTCCCACTTGCAGGATATGTAAGTGAAGGACTCAGTTCTCTGCAGCACCTCACCAAGACCTCACCAAGTTCTTGGGTCAGATGTGAGGGCATCAGCCTCCCGGTAGGGCGCTGTGGTGGTGGTGTGGTTGACAGATTCTTTAATGGGCATCTCCAACTCAAAGCATAAAGATGAGCCACTGCATAAGGAAACCTGAAACGTCCTGGGAACTTCCCAGCTTGGAGAAGATTCCCCAAGTTTGACAATAACCTTGAAAATGTCTATAACCTTAACAGTAATGGATTGTGAAGCTATAAGAAACTTCATAAACTATAGTCCATAATTAAAAAAGAACTGATCAACCATGCTAGAGACAAAACTTAATTATCTTTCTATTGGCTCTGTAGAAAATATTATAAAATTGTTGTCGTGTCATGAAGCAATCAGAGAGAATGCAGACAGATAAACACAGGGGAAAAACAGTTTAGAAGGAAGTCAAGCAGTTATGTAATAAAAATAATATGCTGTTTCTCCGGATTTTGTGATGTTTGTGTTGTCAGCTTTTCAATATTTTTAATTTGTTGTCATTTCTTTTCTCATTCTAGGTGTTCGTTGTTATGCCTAATTATGTATTAGTAATTTTGTGTTATTTCCGAAAGAGAGGTCCCTGAGTTGTGTGAGCCTGAGGCCCCACAGCACAGGAGTCTGCTCTGACTGGTGGCCCTGGGACAGCAGAACCCACCAGAATGGGGCACTGGCTACATCCCTCCACCGTGAATTTTGCAGAGGAATCTTTCTGGGAACACAGAGCCGCCATTGGCTGTGGCCTCTGGCGGCCACTCTAGCCATGGAAAGACCATGTGACAGACCATCCCCACGGACATTCCCCCTTGAGCCCGGGAGATGCCTGGATGGCAATGATCCTAATGTATTAAGAAATGTACCCGAAGGCTAGAATGAGAACAATCCCATGTTCTAGGAGCAGGGGGAACGTGGGACATTCCCCCAACATCCAACTCTACCCCAGGCTGGAGGGAAGCAGCTGTCAGGGTTGTGTCCCAAATTTTGCTGGCACGGACAGCAGGGGTGCTTAACCTGGGCTCCGCAGACATCTCCCCTCGAAGGCTCAAGGGTAGAAGTCAGTGGGACTGGGAACTTGGCTAGCTTATACCATTACGTCTTTATTTCTACTAACTTTAGGCAAAGTTTGGCATTTCTGTCAATTATAAACATAGGCAGTGAAGTATAGTATTAGGACCGTCACCAAGAAAAATCAATGTTTGTCTATCCCATTAGTGTTTTTGAGGTTATCTTAAGATATCATTAAGTTAATAGTCGTTATTAGATCTGCTGCTAGTCTTTATTGAATGCATTAATGTGGAAGCTATCCATTGCTGCGTCGCAAATTATATTTTATATTTAAATAATGATTTCAATATAATTAGATTTCTTTATAATCTATTATTTTCTTTTATTTTGTTTATTTTTTTAAAAAAACATGTTTTAAGTTTATTTATTTATTTTGAGAGAGACAGAGCATGGGAGGGGCAGAGAGAGAGAGAGAGAGAGAGGGAGAGAGAGAGAATCCCAAGCTCTGCCAGTGCAGAGCCAGACGCAGGGCTAGATCTCACAAACCATGAGATTGTGACCTTTGCCAATACCAAGAGTCAGATGCTCAACGGACTGAGTCACCCTGGCGCCCCTCTATTGTTTTACTGAATTTACTTAAAAACATTATTCTGATCACCTCACACCTGTCAGAATGGCTAAAATAAACAACACAAGAAACAACAGGTGTCAGTAAGGATGTGGAGAAAGGGGAGTCCTCTTGCACTGTTGGAGGGAATGCAAAGTGGTGCACCCATTCGAGGAAATGTACAGATGTTTTGCAAAAAGTTAAAAATAGAACTATCCTACGATCCAGCAATTGCACTGTTAAGTATTTAGCCAGAGGATATAAAAATACAGATTTGAAGGGGCACATACACCTAAATGTTTATAGCAGCATAATCAACAATAGCCTAACTATGGAGAGAGCCCAAACGTCCATTGACTCATGAATGGTTTAAGAAGATGTGGTATTTACATATACAATGGAATATTACTCAACCGTCCAAAACAATGAAATCTTGCCATTTGCCATGATGTGGATGGAGCTACAATATCTTATGCTATGTGAAATAAGTCAATCCGAGAAAGACAAACACCATATGATTTCACTCATATGTGGAATTTAAGAAACAAAACAGTCGAACACATGGGAATGGGGGGAGAAAGAGAAGAGAAGAGAATAGACTCTTAACAACAGAGGACAAACTATGGGTTGATGGAGGGAGGAGGGTGGGGATGGTTTAGATGGGTGATGGGCGTTAAGGAGGACCCTTGTTGTGATGAGCACTGGGTGTTTTATGTAAGAGATGAATTACTGATTTCTATTCCTGAAACCAATATCACAGTGCATGTTAACTAAATTTTAATTTAAAAAATACACATTATTCTGAGAAGGGGTCTATGGGACAGGGCTGCCAGAGGGCCCCACAGCACTAGGAAGATTAAGAATACCTATGGCAAAGGATGTTGCGAATATAGAGATAGGGTAGTAGATGGGATAAGGAGAAGAAGAACGAATCATTACCTAGATGGCTAGCTTTTGGTTCAGAGTTGAATTTTTCAACTTTGTAGTCACGCATTCATTCATCCAAAGAATACTGAGTGAACATCTACTATGTGGTGAATTATATGAACTTTTTCTCACTTAATCTAATTCAATACTCCCTTGATGAGGCAGGCAGCATTATTAAACCCATTTTACAGATGGAGAAAAGAAGGCTTAAGGAGGTTAGGTTACTTGCCCACAGTCACATGGCTGCTAAGTGGGCATGGGGCCCGTCTGTAACCTTCATGTCAAACTGACTGTCCTGGTGAGGGATTGAGTGCCCTGACACAGGGAACATGGGGTATTGTCATCTCAACCAGCCTATGGAGAGGCAGGAGGGTTACCTGGAGAAGGTGATAGTGGCACTGAATTCTGATATTTGAATAACAGTTGGCTGGTACCTAGAAGGCAGCTGAGGGTGGGGGGTGGGGGCTGAGGCAGGCTTCCCAGGTGGAAGGAGGGGCTGGGAGCAGGAAGAGAGGTGTTATGGAAGAGAAGTCAGATCAAGAGCTCAGGGGGCATCTTGGACTCCTCCTCTAACACCTCAGAGTCTGGAACTTGTTCTGGCCACATGGTTGGGGAGGGAGGTGTCTGAGTTAGGGCCCAGGGTTCTCTCTAGGCCACTTGGGATGACTAACCATTCAAGTTTGTCAGGACTGAGGGGTTTCCCAGGACGTTGGACTTTCAGTTTGAAAACTGGAAACGTCCTGGCAAATCAGGATGAATTGGTCACCCTAGAAAGCAAGAAAGACAGCTTTTCTGGCAGGGGAAACATTGCTCTCCTCTCTTCAAGGCAAGATGGAGGAGGTGATGTCCATTCACAGCTCCTGGGTTTGCAGAGGCAAGAGGCAGTCTGAGGTGAGGGCTGTTCAGCTTCTCCCTTGTTCTCACACTTAGCTCTGCTCTTAGATTAGAAAAGAACAAAGCTCCACCTCCCTGGCTGCAAGACCATGTTTCCTCCAGAATATTCTGCTGTCTGCACCCCAAAACGAATTACTGATTGAGTGGGGTCATCACCCTTGGGGTGGTAGCCTCTTTAGCTACAAAAAAACTAAGTTGACATATGGGGTGTCGGTTCAGGCCTTGTAGAGGGCGTGGGCCAACCGAGGGACCTACAACTCCGTGTAAGTTCTTTCTTTCCTTATTTCAAGCCAAGACCAGACCAACCTTCTCAAATGTCACTGGGCTGTTTGTGAAAATGCAGATTCCTAGGCCTATACTCCTTGAGATCTGAGTTCAGTGTGTCAGGGTGTGGTTCAAGGAACTGCACTGGACAGAAGTTTTTCTGGAAATAATGGTGCCGGAACCCTCAGACACTGGAAAAGGCCATTTAAAATGCACCCAGAGATTCTACCTTTTGAAATGTATCCTAAGGCAAGAGCACAAAAATGAATTTAAGGGAATTATTTCAATGTGGTTAAAGCAGAAAAATGGAGGGGGGGAGCGGGAAACTAGGTATTGATTCAGTAAAATTTGGCATTTGTATACAATGAAATGTGAGGCGGTCATTACAAATGCTATTGTAGATCTCTATTGCACTGGAAAAAGTTTTTAAAACTTTTTATTTTGAAATAAGTCTAGACTTACAGAAAAGCTGCAAAGAGAGTGCAAAGAGTTCCACTATACCGTTCACAGAAACTTCCCTGGATGTTAACATCCTATATAACCATGGCAGATTTATCAAAGCTAAGAAACCAATCAGCATCCATACAATCTTATTCATTAAACTCTCCACTTCATTCAAATTTTACCATTTTCCCACTAAGCCTCTTTTTCTCTTCAAGATCTAATCTAGAATACTATCTAGAATCTAGATGTCCCGTGTCCTTAGTTTTCTCCAATCTGTGACAGTTTCTCAGTCTTGTTTTCTCCAATCTGTGACAGTTTCTCAGTCTTGTTTTTCAAGACCTTGACACTTTCGAAGAGGACCCTCGGAGAGGCCTTGACCAATGACAAATGGGAGTTGGGGGATAACTTTCCAGTCTCTGTTGTTGAGGGGCCGATGACAGCATGCCTTGTGTAATTTTCCAGAATTCCCTGGGAGGGTTGGGTTTTTTGGTTGCCCAAGGTGATAACTGGCTCACTGGCCACTCTGCATTGGCTGTCTCCCCTACATTCCCACTGATATCTCTTGGGACCACCTCCCAAGTAAACTCCATGCGCTCTAGTCATATTTTCAGAATCTACTGCTGCAAGGGGTGGGGGGTTCCAGCTAAGGCAGTTCCATCACATCCAGAGCTCAGGTCCAATTCTGCACCCTGTGTTCACGTCACCAACAGGAGGGGACTGTCATGATCTGAGTCTTGCACACCCAGCCAGAGGGTTTACAACCGGACAAAGTGGGGCTGTTTAACTCGGGGAAGATTTTGAAGAGATGGGCAAGGTGTCTTCAAATGCCCAGAAGGTGCCTCATAAAAGGAGGATATGTGGCCCCCACTCCAGAATGCGGCCCTGGTGAGTATTCTGTAAGTCACAATGAGTGACCCCACCAAGCTATTAGCTTCTTTAGGCAGGGATTGGGTTTTATTCAACTTGCTATCCTTAATAAACAACATGGTGGCTGTCACAAAGCAGAGGCTTGTGGGAGACACTTGTGGCTTCCTCCCCAAGATCCATTACCCCCTCTCCTGCTAACAGCATCCATACTTTCTTTTAGAGAATTGGCTCCTCCCTCATTTCAGGTTTTTTGGTTTGGGTGGGATAGACAATAGCCCTTTCCCACCCCAGCTCCATATGTCATCCCTCTGGCTGCTGTGATTGGCCCAGGAGATGGATAGATGTCTCAATTAAATTTTTTTTTTTATTCAGGTATAACTGACATGACATATAACATTATATTAGTTTCAGGTATATAACATAGTGATTCAATATTTGCGTACATTGTGAAATGATCACCACAATAAATCTAGTTAACATCCATACATGACTCAATTTGAGCCAATAGGAGTGAGTCTTAAGGCTTTGAGAAAGCTAACAAAAGAGTTGCTCCTGGTTTTTCTAGAAGATCAGATAAGAGGCCTGGAACCACACCAACCATTTTGCTAATGCGAAGGATAACCCAGGAGCTACCGGGATTGCTTGAGGGGACATGGGGTAACGACATGGCAGACAAATTGGAATGGGAGCACCACCAGGTCCTTTGTGGCATTTCTAAACTCCGGGATAAGCCTCACACGAAACTGTTTTTTAAAAGGCCTTTTTCAGGGTAGGTCAATTTTATTGGGCTTTCTGTCACTTGTAAAATTACGTCATACAGGGGCACCTGGGTGCCTCAGTCGGTTGAGCATCCAACTCTTGATTTCAGCTCAGCCCATGATCTCACGGTTTGTGAGACTGGGTCCTGCATCGAGCTCTGTGCTCACAGTGTGGACCTTGCTTGGGATTCTCTCTCTCCCCCTCTCTCTGCCCTCCTCCACTGGTGTGCTCTCTCGCTCTCAAAATAAACGCATAGGCTTAAAAAAAATCATGTCATACAAAATGAATCTGTGCTAACACAGGTTTGCTGAGGGATGAATGATATAAGAATCAGGTGGATTTCAGGGAGGCTTACAGAGGGCTTATAGAACCCGGAGCTCTGAAATAGAGAACAGAATGCCCCCCTGAGGTAATGTGTTTCATATTTCCAAAAGTGTAAGGCTGGGCTGCAGCATCATTCTGTCAGGGGTACTGAAGAAGGAATCCCCGTGGGAGGAGATGGGTCTATATGAATGCAGAAATAGAACCTTTCCACCGTTAACATTCTGTCAGGGTGTGAAGGCAGCAAGACCCCACAGCAGATGGAAAGCTGAGAAGTGTTTCTTTAAGAGGCTCCACAATCTGAGGGTGATGCTGCAATAAGATTATGACTGAAGAGACTATTTGGGGCCTAGTTGGTCCCTGTTACTCCACAATCCTGGAATATTCTAGGCGGGGGGAGTTAGGGGAGGAATTCTGGATCAATCAAGAGAATGACAAGGTGGCATCTGAGTTGGGTGACCGGGGGGGGGGGGGGCACGTAGGACTAGGTGGGGGGAAGCTGGTCACCAGCAGCAAGACCCGAGTGAAGGTTCGGGCAGCTCAAGGCCCCAGTCAACTCTTGGCTCGCTGACAGATATGCGGAAGGCCCTAGAAGGGGCCTGTTCTTACCTCAGCATACAGGTCAAGAAGAGAGTGCTCGAGAGAGAGTTGATTGCACATTAAAGGGCATGTGCAAGAGTAGGCATCCACCAACACTTGTTACTGATTGATTTTTCCCTTTCTTTTCAACTGATTTCAAAGCTTATAAATAATTGATGGTGGAATTAGTTGGTTCTTTTTTTTTTTTCTTGTTTCATGGGGTTTTTTCTTCTTACAACCCTGTATATGCACATATATGAAGCTAAGGCTGTGTTCAAAACCTTAGGGACCCTGGGGTCTTCCAGATCCAGACTTAAGTCCTGGTTCTGTGTGATTGGGGGCCACATATTTACCTCTCATGGCATTTCTCTTCTCATCCATAAAATGGGACACAGCTCACAGAACCATCGTAAGGATAAAATATGAGAGTCCTACAAAAAGCTTGGCGTACCCTAAGTGCTCAGAGAGTGAGAGACATAAAATGTTGGTTCGTGAGGGCCTCTCTGATGCTTAAAAGGATGACACAATTCATCCAAAGCCTCATTCCATGGATTATAGAAGGCCAAAGTCTTCCTCAAATTCCCTGGGGTCTTCTGCTTTTTCCAAGTGTCGGTCAAGGAGGGGCCAGAAGGACAGGTGGGTTGAGGCCAAACAGGGAACATGTGTGGTGACAGGTGACAAGAGGGTAAGGTGTGGACTGTGACAAAGTCACAGAGGGGAGGCTCTGACAAAAACAGCAGGTGCTGTCAGCTCCAGCCAGGGGTTGCCAGGCAGTGGGGGTGGAGTGATGCCAGGACGTCTTAGAAGAAAAGCCAGGGAGCCAGATGAGTTTTTTTTCCCCTAAATTCTTTTGATTTTTAAACGTCTTCAAGTAGTTAACAAAAAGTTAAAACCTCTATCGGCCAAACAAAAGAGAAGCCAGGGTTGAATTTGGCGTAGCCATCAGTTTGCTACATTTGCTTTGAAGTCAGGAGGTCGGCCTGTGAGCTCCAAATGTTAAGGCCACCTGGCCTCTTGCCCTGTTCTCTGTCCCCGTGAATCTCCATCCATCCTCTTGAGTACTGCAAGGCTGGGACACATACTTCCGCGTGTCAACAGCTGAAGGCACGATGTAAAAACCATCAAGGGCAAGAGAACCGAAAGCAAGCAGGGGGATCAAAGGGGTGAAACCCTCCCCACCTCCACCCCCCTTGCAGACATGGTGTTTCGTTGGAGGCTGAAAGCCAGCCTGCTTCAACTCAGTTCGCTTCAATTAAATTTCCTTAATATCACCACGTGAGAAGCGCTAAGCCAGGCCTGGGGGACGTCTCGTCATGCCTACTGTGTGCTTGGGACAGAGTTAGATGCTTTCGCTCCTTTGGCTCGCAACAGCCTTGTGAGGTCGACATCATCCTCTCCATTTTTACCTGGGGAGAAATAAAGGCTCAAGAGTGGTGAGCGACTTGCCTAAGGCCACCTTGCTAGCCAGTGACGAAGCTGGTTTCCACCCCCAGTATGTAGGTCTCCAGATTCCTTGTTGACTTCATCCTCCCACTGTTTTTTTTGGACATAAAAAGTCAAGTGTGAAAATTGTAGCAAAGGTGCTAAGCATTCCGGCGGAGGTGAGCAGAGGGGGCAGTGGGAGGAGAGAGAAGGGAAGCATCTACCCCAGCGATCTCGTGTTTCCGTGTGCACGGGGGTCACCTGGGGGGCTTGCCAGACTGGGCTCTAGGTCAACAGCTCTGGGGCAGGGCTCCGGGGTCTGCATTCCAAAGAAGTGCCCAGGCAATGAATGCCCAAGCTGCAGCTCCGTCTGCCACGCTTTGGGAAGCAAGGCTCTGTCCCAGGGTCTCGGCCTTTCGAGAAGAGCCACTCGAGAGGAAGCGTGGGAAGGCAGGGGTGTGGCTGCCCCATGCGAAGCCACCACTGTCCCTGGCAGAGCAACCCTGCCCGCTGCCTGTTTGTCGTCCTGTGAGGTCAGGAGAGGGGGCCAGGTACACACGTGGCACTGTTGTGAGCCAGTAGAGACGGGGCACCCGTTAGAGTCTTGCCGTGATGTGGCTCAGGATGACATCAAATTCAGGATGAGGCAGGTGTGCCTCTGAGCCATCTGTGCAAGGTGGCTTATTGCTGGAAGCACTAAAAAGAAGTAAAGTAGCTATGGTGGAGGCTGCTGGTGCCCTACCTGAATCTCCTTCACCAAGGGCGTGCCCATGCCCAGCTATCCATACTGTTTCCAAGGAGCTCACAGCTGCCTTCTGCAGAGGATTGCCCTCAGCAGAATGGGAGCTGACTCTCCCAGAAGGCGACCCTAGTATGCTTCTCTTCCCTCTCTACTTATGGAAAGCCTGTGGACAATGATTGACTGATGAAGGTACAAAGGCCCCTTGCCCATGGCCTCTAGGAGGGGCCAAGTCTGTGGTGCAATTAATGCTCCAGAACTCCCCATGGGATAAAGCCAAGACTAGGACCCCCTCTTTGCTTAGTAAAAATCCCCTATCCCATCCTGTTTCCCTTGTTCCTCGGCTCCTGAAGGCATTCCTCTAATAAACCACATGTATCCAAATCCCTGTCTCAGGCTCTGCCTCTGCCTCTGGGGAACTTCGTCTAAGGCAGAAGTTCATGCAGGCGGATCCTGCTGCCCTCACAAAGACAGCGTGTGATGGGTGATTTATCCCAACTTGACAGATGAACACACTGAGGCTCAGAGAGAATTCACTGGCCGAATACACGTAGCTGGTCAGAGTAAGGCCAGGACTGGCATCTGGGTGTGTGCTCGTGTGCTTTTTCCCTCGGGCCACTGTCAGTGCCTCTTTATATTCTCTTTGACTTTTTGCTGGTGCCTTCCAGTGAGGCCTCGGTATAACTAGGACACGGCGGGAGCCTTTGGAGCTGGGCTTCTCTGTGGCCCTGCCCTTGGGCAGTCCGTACCGGTAAAGCTGTGTGGGCTCCGAGAAGGCCCAAGGGAGCAGGGACAGGGAGTGAGGTTGGGGGTGGGGACGTTGACTCCAAACTGATTCTCGCACTCAGAGCTGATTCCCTTCAAGAATGTATGTCTTCACCCTTACCCAGGTTCTTTTATCCAAATTACATTTTCTCCCTTCCAATTCTTCCCTGGGCACATCCTTGCTGGAGGGAGCCATGCCTCCGTTTTGCTGCATACTCTGAAGGGAACCAGAGCTCTTGGGCGAAACCAGATGAAGAGAGAGTCCCTGATGCGTAGGTGCTCACGGTTGCCAAGAACTTTGAAGCCACGGTCCAACTTGGTCTGCGGTTATCCCCACACACATTTTACAGATGGGGCTCTGGACGCTTCATGGGTCTACCGAGCCCAGGATTCCTGATTTCAGATGAGGGGAGGTGGGTGTGAGGTACAGCAGGGGGCACTCAGGGCAGTAAACAATGGCAGAGACACAGCCCCGGAACCCCCGTCAAAGGGGATAAAGACCCCAGCCCAGAGACACTGGAGGACGGTGGGAGATGACTGATTTGGGAAGCTCCGGCGGCAGGCTTCCGAGAGCAGGATCTTGGCAAGCTTCCCAGGCTAGATTTCACCTGGAAGGTCCCGGCCCAGAACCTCGCTCCCCTCCAGCCAGAGGAGATGTCCGAGCTGGAATCTTCCCCGGCGGAACCCACGGAGACTCGGAGTCCTGCCCTTGTGACCGTCTTGCTTATGGATGCCGGAGCTCACTTGCCCTGTGACATCCTTTCCCAGATGCCGGACAGCGGTAGGAATGGTTACCTTAAGACTTGCCTGCTAGCTTTATAGCTGGTCGGGGAGGAAGTGTTGGGAGATTTCAAGGCCAGGGCAGGCAGGCGTTTGGGGTGAGAGGAAGCACTGCGGACTTTTGGGATTAAGTTCTTGAATCTGTTGTCCTGGCAGGGATGTGTGAGTGCTCACCCGGGGGTCCTAGCGATGAGTCTTTTAGGACCACCAGATCCCTGTACCTCTAGCTTTCTGGGCCACCCTACAGACATGGGCTTTAGCAATCTCTGCACCATTCTCTGTGGAAATTGGAAAGTCTGCTGCTTTACAGTCGGGGCCTGTGTTAAGGGAGAAGGCCTGGCCAGCTCTGTGATTCTGCGTTTGAAAGGACGCAAGTCACAGAGGAAATCCTGGGTGAGCATAGTCCTGTTGGAACAATAAACATGTGCTTCCTCTTCTGACCCCCCCTTAGTCACCAGAACTGTGTGCCCTCCAGCCCTAATGAGAACCCCAAGGGTGTAGACCTCTCCCCTGGCCTTGTCAGAACTGACTCTGAAGGCAGAAGAGGCTAAAAATGCATTTTAAGCTTCAGGCAATTAGAGCAACCTTGCAGAACCCCTGACACCAAGGGGATTTATATTGGATTTTTTTTTTTCTAATATTAACATGATCAAATGCAGTTGAGCACCGGGGCACCTGATTCTCCAGGAGAGAATCTTCTGGTTTGGGACTCGCCGAAGACAACGCGATGCTTGGGGCCCAGACCTTGCCGGGAAAATATTATCAGAAAATGAAAGGGCCCAAGAATTAGAGCCTTGTGCTTCTATTTTAAAAACGTGCCCCAAAGGCAGGCTTTAAACAGAGAGCAGGCACACACAGAACTTTATTCGCAGGAGACCCTGGAGGAGAGGGCAGACCCCTTTCACTGCTGTCAGCAGTCTGATGCGGGGCAGAAAGAGGCTGGAGATCCCGGTGGTCAACAGCCACAGTGGATTTCCAAGTGTCGTCCAGGGCCGGCTGTGTCAGCATCTCTGGGAAGTTGTTAGACAGGCACCTGTCTGGCCTCCACCCCATCACCGCTGGCTCAGAGACTCTGGGGGTGGAGCCCACTAAAACCTGTTTTACTATGGTCTGTGGCCGACTGTGATGCCTACTCCTGTTTGGGAACCACTGTTCTACATCTCACACGGGGACCTTGTTAGGTCCAGCCTGCAGATGCATTTGTATTGACTGGTGTAGCGTTTGAAATGGTTTGAACTGGTTTCCGGTGTTCCCAAATGGGTATTTTTATAGGAAAATCCATGTTTCTGGCTTTTCTTGGGGGAAAAAAATAGCAGAAGATCCAGCCACAGGGGACCCTCACACCTGCTTGGCAATAATCGTCTGGAGCTGAGAAGAGGCTAGTGCTCTTAGAAAGGCCACTAGCCTTTCGGGGAGCAGCGGCCCCTCATTACGCATCACGCTGGCGGCCTCACTCATTTCCGTCTGGAGGCATCTGAGCTATTGGCCCGTGACCTGTATAATGTCTAGTGCCATCTTGGGGGTGAAATTCATTCCACATGTGTTTGTTGACCACTTACCCGGTAGGATGGGGTTTCTGCTGTCCTCCTAACCTCTTCTCCCTGACCCTGATCATTGCCTCCCACTCCCACCACCATTCTAACCTACCTGCACCTTTTGTTAAGATGGGGAAAAAAGGAAAGCCTTGGTTAGCACAATATCCAGAGTACAGCCATGTAAGTCAGTTAATATGAATTAAAAAAGAAAAAAGGTCTCTTTTTTTTTTTGCCCATACTATTCTCTGACCCCACTGGTAAGAAAATAAACTTAGTATCATAGTCAGAAAAGAAGGGACACTGCCCTTCTGTTAGGGTGGGAAGGTTTTTAGCTACGGCTTGGGGGCCATCAGAGGTGAACAAGCTCATTCAGCAGCTGGGATGGCCTGGGACACTTGGCAGTCTTCTCTGTGTCCATCGCTGGGCTGGGCTCTGAGATCCCTGTGAGGTTCCGGGCTGGGATGCAGATGGTCCCTTCTGATCTGTTTCGACCCGATCTGCCTTCCAGAGCTGCTTCCTCCCTCTGCGCCCTGCTGACCTTCCTCCTCGGCCCGGGCCTGCTCTCCGGTCTATTCTACCCCGAACCACTACTTGTGTGAGGGGCAGACTTGATCAAAGTTTGGTAGCGGCGGATGGTTTTTTTATTACAAACGACTTAAAATGACACTGGATATTCCCGACTGTAACGACCCTATCTTCATCCAGCCCCTCAACTTCCTCTTCCTGTCTCCATTTCCCATCTCTGCCTGCTCGCCCGATTCTCTCCCAGCCCCGCACACTTCTGGGAGCTTCTTAGTGCACAGCATGTCAGCTGTTTCACGGTCTGCTTCTAGACTCTTCTCCACGTGCCTCTCCCTCACCCAAAGTGGTCCAATCACGGTAGTTTCTCAAACAAACGTAGGAAGGGGATGCTGCTGCCCTCCAAACCAGCAACTCGTTTCACCCTGCCAAGACCACTTTAGAGTTCAAAACTCCGAGATTCCCAAAAGTTGAGCATCCTGGCACCTTCAGGGCCACCTAGTTCCTGCCACCTCCCCCCACCTCCAGAAAGCTGGATACTCCGTTTCTCTCCTTCCAGGCCTCGTTCTTTTAAAGCAAGGTCATGGCGGGAAGGCTCCAACGCAGGCAGCATCTTGTTAATCTGCTCTTTGGGGAGAATGGCCATGGGTGCCGGCTGTCAGCTAGGTCCATCTCTGCAGCGGTAGCCAGCCCTGCATACTTTTCTCAGCTTAACACACCACTGGGTACATTGTACCTCATAGCTCAGAATCAATAAAGTCAAGGCAATTTCCTTAACATGCCATCAATAAGAGATTAGGGAAGGGGGAGGGTTTTCCTTAGAAGCTAATGCCTTACTAAAGTTCAAATGAGGCAATATATAGTAAAATAAATTCCAGCTCCATTTTCACTCCTCGCAATTTTAGTGGAGACTAAATGAAATGGAACTGTGTTGATCCTAACCCGTTCAATATATCTTCACTTCCTAAGAACCAAGGTCATTTTTACCTTCATGGGAAGGGAGGCAAAATATAAAATACTCACCCATACTGAACAGAAATGCATTTGCAGGTTTTTGAAAGCCAGGTAGATGACTGATATATTATGTAATTCATTTCATAGCACAGCTGAATGTGTTTTATAGATAGTGTTTAACCTTGCCAATTCTGCTCTGAGATAATCCCCCTTCTGAGGATAAAAATCATATATTTAACATAAAAGGAAAGGTTGGGAGAGGCAAGCGGCATAATGTGTCCTGTTCAACAGATAACCAGAAGTTGCTAACACAGAAAGATGATCAGAGCAAGTTCGTTACTGCTTTGCCTTATTAGCTAATCATCACGCCGCTACTAATCAAAAGTGAGGTGATAACCCCTCGAGTGGCACTGTACTCCTGAATGACAAAATATATCCAGTGTTGTGTGGCAGGTGGTATGCTGGCAGTGGCACAGACCCTAGACTGGTCCTCTCAGTCCTATTGCATGTGTGTTCTGTGACCTTGAGCGATTCACTTAATGCCTTTGAGCCTCAGTTTCCTTGTTTGTTAATGGGCATGGCAATAATCACTGTAGAATTTAATATTGGTTATTTTTTTCATTATCCATTTCCCTTCCTCCTCCTTTCCGACAGAACCCCGATTTTGTTCAGGATTCCCCACCTCTAATGCCACAGAGGAATCTTGATTTATCCCGAGCAGTATAATGCAGTCCCTCCCTGGCATATGCTATTGGTCCGGGGAAGGGTACATGGTTCCTCCTGGTCCAATCAGATTGGAGGAGAGGCATTCTACCTTCCTCTTGGTGCGTGTGAGCAAAGAAGGACATTTTCCCCAAAGGCCACTGGTTGCCATCTTGTAGCCTGATGAGGGATTAGGCTTGATGTGAAGACAGTAGTGAGAATGGCAAAGCATTGAGACAGAAGGACCCTGGGTACTGACAACCTCATTGATTCATTGGGGTGTGCCTAGAAACACCCTTCTTCTTGTCTCTGAGTAGAAATAAATTTATTATTTATTTTAAGATTGTTATTTATATTTGAAGTCATTTCGAGACTAGGTTTTCTGTTACAGGCAGTCCAACACATTCCAATTGATAAACGTTTCAAGGAACTGTTGCAAGGATTAAGGGGAAAAGAGTCTATACAGGGATGTCCAGTGAAAATTTCTGTGATGGTGGAAACGTTCTATATCTACACTTTTCAATACAGTAGCCACTAGCCACATGGCTGTTCAGCATCTGAAATGTGACCAGAGCCACTGAAGAAATAAATTTTCAATTTGAAATAATTTTAATTAATTAAAATTAGACATGAAAGTAGTCACGTGTGGCTAGTGGCTACTGTATTGTATAGCACAGATCTATAAAATCATCTGGCATGGCATCTAGAAACTAGTAGGGCTCCATGGATGTTGGCTTCTCTTCCTGTGTCCCCCACACCCCCTCCACATCTCTCTGAAAACTCATTCAGTCACCAGCTTCTGAGAAGATAGTGACGAGAGCGCGAGGTGTTCATTTTGAGGGTGAAGAGGGCCAAAGGTTGGAAAGAGAACCGAATTTAAGGGGCTGGCCCAAATGGATGTTGGCAATAACACTGTTTGAACTTTGTTCCTACCTAGTTACCTGGTAACTAGGTAGGAACACAGGACCCTGTGTTGTTGGAAACTCAAGAAAAAGCTGGTTCTTCCCAATGTATGCATGTGGGCAAGATTAGATGTTGATGCACAGATTTACCAGAACTTGCCAGACTTACCAGAACACTGCCAGATGATTTAATAGCCCAGTGAGTATGGTAACGGTTTCCTAAGATCCCTGGTCTTCTGAGGGCTGATATCTACAAAACACCTAAACATTAGGTGGTATGTTCCATGCCGTGTGACTACTGTATCTCCCATCTTGGCAGAAAACGTCATATCACAGAGTGGCCTTCA
Organism: Panthera pardus; assembly: GCF_024362965.1. Classification (NCBI taxonomy): domain Eukaryota; kingdom Metazoa; phylum Chordata; class Mammalia; order Carnivora; family Felidae; genus Panthera; species Panthera pardus. The sequence continues at coordinate 149,010,305 of NW_026526721.1, forward strand.
GAAGGAATCGTGGGCTGAAGGAGATGGGATCTTTCATTGAGTAAGTGGGAGCATAGCTTTTTTCCTATAAATCTTGTTCATTGTCATCCGTTGTCACCTAACCCCACCCTCCCTTTATTAAACCCCCACCTCCCCTCTACCTCCAATTCAGTCACCACCCAGAAGCTATTTCATTGACCCAACCAGTGAAATATCCATGTCCAGCATGGTAAGGGGAAAAAAAACTTACTAAAAACTCCCAATTTTATCAAGGCTGGAAGTGTGGTGTGCCCAAAGACTGGCTCAGTCCTATGGGCTCTGTAGGGGAAATATGCTATTGTTGGCCCCCCAGGAGAGAGACATATTGGATTCCGAATTTTCTGCATTTTTTTTTTTGGTGTTACTCACTAAATTTTTTTAAATTGGGGTGTAACATAAAGTACAGAAATCTTAAATGCACACTTTGATGAATCTTTGTATATACACACACTTGTGACTCCCACCTAGAGGAAGGAATCCTCATCCATATCTTCCTGCAAACGCAATCACTTTTCATTTTTATCACTATAGACTGCCTTTGCCCGTTTGAGAACTTTGCATTCATGGAATACTACAGCTCCTCTCGTTCAATATTATGGCTGTGAGATGCACCCAGATAGTTGCAGGTAGCAGAGTGTATTCTTTCCCATTCCTGTATAGTATTCCATTGTACCGAATGTATCAGAATTTATTTATTCATTTTACTGTTGTTGGACATTTGAGCATTTTCCAGCTTGTGGCTATTATGAATAAAGCCACTATAAACATCCTTATACGTGTGTTTGGGTGGGTATACACATTTGTTTTACTTGGGTTTATATCCAAAAGTGGAATTGCTAGCTTGTAGGGTGTGCAGATTTAGCTGTAGTGGAGACTGTCAATGCTTTCCAAAGTGACTATACTCCTTTATAACCCCATTCGCAATATGTGAAAGTTCCAGTTTCTCCACACTTTCACCAACATTTGGTAATGTCAGTTCTTTTCGTTTTTGTCAGCCTTGTGCGTTTGGTGATTCTGGTGCAAGCATATTGCCAGATTTTGAAGCTCAAACTCAGAGGTTGGTAACTATCACCTGCATGTCAAATCCAGCCCACTGTCTGTTTCTGTAAATAAAGTTTTCTTGAAACACAACCATGCTCATTCATTTGTGTATGTCTGTGACTACTTACGTGCTTACGTAGCCACGCTGAACAGTTGTAACAGAGACTGCATTGCCCACAAGCCTACAATTGCCGGCCAGTTATAGAAGAAATTTGCTGACCCCTGTTTAAAGCAAGTGGGTCATGGAAAAATGATTTCAGTAATCATTGTAAGTCTCTTGTTGCTGTCTTCTTGGCTTTCTCAGCCAGTGGGGACAGGTGCCCACCTGGTATGCTTTGGTGCCTTGATAGTTTGGTGCCAGAAAGCTGGCATGTTAATCTCCTCAGCCCTTGGGGCAGCTGGACAGGGGATAGCACAGGTCTTCTGTGAATTTGAGCGACCTCAATGGTTTGTCTCAGTGCGTTGTATAAGTATAATAATTGTCTGCGTGTGCCATGATTTGTGAAAGGTCAGGCCGCCCTCAGACAGCAGTCCATATCAACTGTCCTAATTATCTCGAGCCTATTCCTGAAGCCCTGCCAACTGGCTTCTACCTGTCTCTGCTCAGGGAAATCACAAATCCAGGATTTTTTTCCTTCAAGTCCCCATTTTTCTTAATCTCACGGCGGCATTGGGCACCATTTACTGCTCTTCTTCAAAACATTTGCTGGCCTTGCCTGTATAATAATTATGATGCTGATTAGCATTCTGGAAGCTCCTCCTCTGGGATGTGAAAGATTTACGTGGAGCATCTTGACTGTTTCTCACCATAGGCAGACATGGTGAGTACTGTCACCCCAGATTTACATTTGAGGAAACAGTTTCGGCAAGTCTCTGTTCCCAGCTAGTAAAGGGAACAGCAAGGACTCGCACCCTGGTGTGGGGAACCTGACTGCCAATACTCCCCAGGTCAGTGCTACCTCCGATTGCAGGATGCTGTTGTCTTTCCTCGGACCTGAAGGATCTCGCTTTTGTTTCAGCTTTTGCTCCTTCTGCTGTCCCCTAACTGTTGTTTTCCCCAAGACTCAGGCCTTGATCTCTTCTTCTTACCACATACTCTTTCCTTCACGGTCTGGCTCACAGTTTCAGTGTTAACTTTGATCCTGAATGTGAATTCATATTGATCTTTCCAAGAGCGCTCTGGGGACTTTACATAGGGTATCTCATTAAATCCTCAACATAACCCTTAAAGGTCAATGCTGCACCCACTTTGAAGTTGAGAGGAATCCATTGACCTGGCTGAAGTCCACTCGGTTGGAGGGTGATGAGAGTAGGCAGCTCAAACCCAGCTCTGTGATGATACTAAAGCCCATGAGTGTCTAGGGCACCTCCCACCCACACGAATGCCAGGTCAGGACCCCCAACTGCCTAGAGGCCATGTCTGCTTATATATTTCATCAAGGCCTTTAACACAACATGTTTAGAACCAAACTCAGCTTTCCTTCATTTTCTTCTATGCCTCTGCCTTATAGATTCCCTATATGTTGACATCTACAAGTGACCTTGGATTCCAGATTCTCCATTCTATGCCTACATGGTTCTAGCCAACCCCAAGACCAGGTATAGTGCTTGTTCTGTCCCCTGACACCACGCAGAACCATCTAGATCAGACTCTTTCCCTGGATCCCCATCCCTCCTTGTCTGCTCTGTTTCTTCTGCAACCCAGTGCAATGCCCATGTGTAATGTCACCTACCTACTTTCATCTGTCTGCACTCTATCCACTTGGGCTTGTACATATCCCATCAGGGCAGGTAGACCATTCAGTGTTATGTTTCATGGCATCCTCAAATTTGTCTGAGCCTCAGAATCAACTACGGTCTTCTTCTTCTTCTTCTTCTTTTTTTTTTTCTTCCTCCAAGTGGATTCCTGACCGGAGCATTTGATTCAGTGAATCTGAAGTGAGGTTGAGAACTTTCATTTTTAACAAGAACCTCTGGGTCTGTAATGCAGTAGGCCCTATTTGTTACTCTGAGAAACACTGGTCGGCTGCCACCCTTCCTCCACAGATGAGAGTTGCAAGCCAGAGGGAGCCGGCTGGCAGGACTACTGGCTGGAGAGTTGCGTGCTTCTGGCATTCAAATCTTGCTCATCTCTAGCTTCTCTGGAACCCTCCTCTGTGCCTCCTCCAGTGCTTTCTTTGCATATATGGAGGGCTCAGTGATTGTAGAATGAATGAATAAGTGAGTGAGTGAATGAATGAATTTTAAAGGCCTTCGTCCTAACATCTCAGTTATTCTCTGGTTGTAAAGTTCATAGATGCCTGTGGAAGTTGCACGAATCCTGCCTCACGGTAGGATTTTGTAGGTACCAAGTGGTGAGGCTGCGGGAGAGTCTGCAAAATAGACTTAAGAAACGTCAAAGTCATCAAAAACAGGAAGAGTCTGGGGGCATCTGGGTGGCTCAGTCACCTGAGTGTCTGACTCTTGATTTCAGGTCAGGTCATGATCTCAGGGTTGTGGGATCAAGCCCCACATCAGGCTCTGTGCTGAGTGTGGAGCCTGCTTGAGACTCTCTCTCTCTCTCTCTCTCTCTCTCTCCCTCCCTCCCTCTGGCCTTCTCCCCTGCTTGTGTGTCCTCTATCTCTCTCTCTCTCTTAAAAAAAATATCAAGGAGAGTCTGAGAAACTGTCATGGCCAAGGGGAACTTAAGAGACAAGGCAACTCAATATAATGTGGTATCCCAGATGGGATCCTGGGACAGAAAAGGAACATCAGGTAAATCTAAACATTAGTTAAGTTAAAAAAAAAAAAAGGTGATAGAGCAGGAATCTAGCTTCCCTTCAGCACACGGGGGGGGCAGGGGGGTGGGTGGGACATCAGCATTCGGTCACCTCAGTGTCAACATCTCATTCCTAAGGTTCATGATGGATATGTTTACAAGGATTGACATTAGCCCAGCAAGTGTCCTATTCCCTCCCCTGCTCATTTTCCAGGATAGGCTCCCCTTGACGATCTGGCTGGTGTGATGGCCTGTGATGGCATCGAGGGCTGGTAGAAGGAAAGCATGATCATTTCAACTGAACCAGACACCAAACCCAGCCTTGACACCCATCGGCTGTGTGACCTTAGGTGTGTTACCTTTTTTTTTTTTTTTAAGTTTATTTATTTTGAGAGAGCATGCACACGAGCTGGGGAGGGGCAGAGGGTGAGGGAGAGAGAACCCCAAGCAGGCTCCACGCTGTCAGTGCAGAGCCTGAGTCAGGGCTCAAACTCATGAACCACGACATCATGACCTGAGTCAAGATCAAGAGTTGGATGCTTAACTGACTGCACCACCCAGGTGCTCCTTATTTTTTCTTCTCATAAGTGGAGTGGTGGTGACAGTGCCCTCTTCAAAAAGCTACAGTGAACATTTGGTGAATATAGATTCAGGGGCACAGTAGAACTCGACACCTGGGAGATGGTACTCTACTTAACACACCCTTTGGTCAGGCACTGGGAGTTGGGACCTCTCAAACTTCTGCCTAACCCATTTTCCACCCTACCACGCCCCGGCTGGGCACCCCCAGCCATAACTCAGGCTTCTGGTTCTCTATAAATGGAACATTCATCTGCCCTGGTCCCAGATGTCATTTTTATTGGTGTCTAAAAATAAAAATAATAGTAATTTCCTAAACGGTAATAGCTTGACCCAGCCAGCTTGCTCTCTCTTCCTCCAGGCATGCTGTGAAAACCATTCACACCACGTTCAGATTGCAGACCTCTGACCCGTCACCAGCCTGTCAGTGTCAGTGAGGCCGAGGAGAGGACGCAGGCCAGCAATCCAAGAAGGACGCTTCCAGCCTGTGCCCAGGGCACAGTCTCCAAGCTGGGACTCTTCCTTTCCCAGCTGCTCCTTCAACCCTGGTAAGGGCTCTGGGGAAAGAAGGAGAAAAGGGGGGGAAGGGGAGGCAGGAAGGGGAAGAGCAAAAGAGAGAGAAAGACGACTCTGACAGCTTAAAGGTGAAAGAGATAGTTCTGGCGGATAAGTAACAAATGTGGTCTCCTCCTGCATGAACCATCTATGCTGCTGATTAGATTTAGCATCGCCCAGGATCATTCTCTGACGCACTCCATGCCACATGAGGTAGGGGGGAAGATTTACAAGTGCAATTCTCGGAGAAGCTGTACTGGGGAGTTATGGCATCTCTGTACAGTGCAGCCAGGGAGGCCAGGAAAGTCTCATGCAATTTAAAACACTCCATAGATCTTTCTGGACACCTTTCCGATGTATCACTGGGCCATTAGCTATTCCAACAGAGGCAGGGAATGGGAGCAGGGCAGGGGTGGCTGACCCCTGCGGAAGGGAACATTACTGTGTAGTCATGGGCCCCGCTCTAAAGGCTTTGATTCCAACTGAGAGGCTGGGGATACCCTTTAAGAAAACTCTATCTCGATCCAAGGGACCTGGGTTCCCAGTGGCTGGCATATGTCTTCAAAATTTTTAATTACATAAGTAATATCTGAATGTGCTCTCCTTATAAAACGAAAATTACAGCAATATCCATAATCTGAAGTCCTGTTCACAGATTACTTCCAAACTTCCTCCCTCCACCCCAAGCAATAACTACTGATGCCATTTGAGTGGACGTTTTCTAGAACTTTCCAATGCATATCTATCCATATACATGAATGCTTAGAAAAATATGTTTTTGTGTGTGAGAGTTTCCCTCCTTCCTTTCTTGATTTTTCTTTTTCTCTTTCTCTGTCTTTAAAAAAATATTTTATTCATGTAGATATGTATGTGTTTATTTACTTACATAAATGATATCTCAGTGCACGCATTGTCCTGCAATTTGCTGTTTTCATCCATCAATGAGTATGTCACTTTGGGGTTTTCTCGGAGGCAGACACAGAAGCAGTTAGAAGTGTAGGAGATTAATTGAGGGTAATACCTGGGAAAGATATGGGGGCCAAGCGGGGGCAGGGACAGGACAGAGATGTGGATCTCACAGGGTCTTGGCCAGCTTTCAGGGAGCTCAGAGACTGCCTCCTAGAGGAGCTCCTCACTTGGCAGGAGTGGCTAGGCCTCAGAACCCCACCATGCTCTGTCATTGGCTAGGGGGCACCCAGGAAAATCATGGCCTTGACTCAAATGTTGCAGCAAATCCCCAAAACTCTGCTGCTGGAGGCCATCAGCTCGTTGCACTCCTTGTAACCACTGGCAAGTCCTCTCTTGAAGGGAGCTCCAAGAGTACAGTAGCCCCACAGCGGCCTCATTGGTCTTAGAATCTTTTCATGAGGGATACGTATGCTTTTTGTTGGAAAGTGTTCCCCAGTATGGGTTGATTACAATTGATTTAACTGTTCCCCTCTTGATGGACACTAAGGTTGGTCCCTTCTTTGCTGTTATGAACAGTGTGGCAATCACCATCCTTGAACAGCACTCCATCCACAGCAGGAACCTGATGAGGACTTCTCTGGGTAAATATGGAGAAGAGGACTTCTGACTCTAAGGATATCCATTATTAACTCATAGATTCAGGCAAATTCCCTGCTCAGTGGGCCCTATATGATCCCCTGCAATATGGGAGAACCTGTATTTTCCCACGCCCCCAAGACATCTGAGTTTGATATTAGATTTTCACCACTGAGGTTGGCCTCCCTGTGTTGGGCCCCTGACCTTGTTTGTCCAGACTTTGCCTCCTGACACCTGCTGATGTGTCCTCGGGAGATCCCTTCACCTAAACCCTTGTCCTCTTTGCGTTGATGGCCTTTGGCCATCTGAGGTGGCGAATGTAGGGTTTATGATTACAGACTCTGAAAACAACTGATGAACTTCAATCTAGGCTCCACCAGTTTCTAACTGTGATGCCAGACAGGTTTCTGAACCTCTCTTTGTACCTCAGTTTCCTCATCTATATGATGAGGATAATAATAGTACCTGTTTCATACAGCTGTTGACATGAAATGAGTTAGCACATGCGGACTATTCAGCACCCTGCCTGCCAACTCAATAAATATTATCTTTTGTGATTATCTGACCACGTGGCCTGGATCTCGGCCCCCTGACAATCATAAAGCCAGCTTTCTGATCCTGATTCTCATTTCCCAAGTGGCCTGCCCTTGCAAATAGACTCCCGAAAACCTGGACCCACTTATGTTTTGGTCTGGGAAACACGCTCACACCATTTTTTTCCCCCTGAGCTGGGCTACTCCCAGCCTAGGCTTCCCTTTTCCTGACTTCAGCTTTCCAGCTCAGACCATGAACACTTTTCCATCCTCCTAGATGTAACACCTGTTGTGTCCTAGAGTGCGACATAGTGGAATGAACACATAGGAATGTCAACCCCCCCTTTTTTTTCAAATCCTAGTTTGTGTTGAGTCTATTGATTCCCAAATATAACAAAACCCCAATAGTTCACATCTTGATCCTACAACTTGAGATCCTTGGCTCCTTCATCCATAAAATGTAGTTGGCAATGTGACCTACCTCACAGGGCTGTCGTGAGGATTAAAGGAGGTACCATGGGCCAAGAATTTAGAGCCACGCTCAGCAAGTGGGATTAACAAAATCACCTCCCCAGAAATGGACATTCTTAGACCCTGTTCACTTGCACCTCCTAGTTGAGTGAGGACCTGGCACACCCATCAATCAGGACACGATTGATACAATCTGACTAATGCAATCAGGTCCGACTTGTATTCAGTTAAGTGTATGATTACAGGACCAGGACCTGGTGCAAAGAAATGGAGTCCTGAAGGGGACAGAGGTGGCACAAGCAAAGAAACGGGATCATCAATAGCAGCGATGGCTTTCCTGTCCATCTGCATCATGATGTCTATATAGGTATGCACGTCCTGTTCTTCATGCCATGAGGACACGTCCCATAAAGAAATGTGAAAGTGTCCCCATCTAAACAGCACCACCCAGCTACCACCCACCATTACCTTTCAGGATCTTGGGCACAGCATTGTCAAATTCAATTTTCAGAGAAACAAAAACAGAAGTTGGGACTTTTATGTAAAACCTCTCAATTTTATGACTTTGGCCACTAACTCAAATGAAAGTGGCCAGCCAGTTTATGCCTCTGCAAAGTTTCTCCATAACTAGCTATGTCACTTGAGAGCTGATGGTGTCTTTCTCTCTAAAGCAGGTAGTAGCTTCAATGGTTGGTAACATTTAAGTGGCAATTTTGGACACTGTGGGATTTCAGTGGCCTGCATGAAACACCTTCTCCTTTGGGTTCCCAGGTTTTATTTCTCCTGGGGTCCTGCTTGGCTTCTGTTAATTATGGTCTTTCTTCCTACCTCTCCCTTCCTCCACCTTTCCACAAGGGCAGGTGATCCAGTAGGCTGCTTGGCACATAATATTTGTTGAAGGATTGCTAAGTTAGGAATCCAGGCACTTCTTTCCCCCAGCAACTCTTTTAGTTTGTATCTTTCTTCTCTTGGAATGAAATTAAAGCTATTTTTCAGGAACCTGTTTAACCAGATGGAGAGCAAGACTTCTCTGGGACCACAAATCTCCCTCTGGGCCTCTTCTTTGTATCTAGGGGGTTGCATTTTTCATTTCCAAGAGCTTTATTTACCCACTGCCAAAGCTCCCTTCTTTTAGTTCTGTCCTTGGTTTATATCTGGGCACCGTCTCATTGCTATACACTGAAAGGTAAAGTCTGTTTTATGCATATTGATTCTTAGGGTTTTCCACAGAATTCTGTGACAGTGTAGCCAGAGCTGTTGAGAGCTTAGGGTTTTCAGTCTGGTAGGGTGCACAGGGGGCAGGAGGGAGGGTATACAGCAAAGGCTAAGATTACTGCTATCCCAGTATAGGGTGGATGACTTCTTCCATGGGCGCCATGCTTAATTATCATCTTGATTTACTCTGTTCTCTTTGCACATGGAAGGGTTGAAGAGCCATTGTTGGACGATTTTCAGATTTCTGTTTAGTAGAAGCCTTTCTTTAAATGGCATTGTATATGGAAGAGGAAGGAAGGATGAGCTACTCTCCTTGGAGATCCTGGCATGTGCAGCCCCACCCTCCCTCTCCTCCCAGTTGCGGTGGCCCCTTAAAAATTCCTCAGAACTCTGAAGTTCCACGAAGGAAAAGGGCATTCAAGTCCAGGGTGTTTCTTTTGATCATTCCTTCACCTTCACAGATATTAGTAACCGGAGTGGGTATTGTACTCTGCCCAGATCCATGCAGGTCCCTTTTACCGTATCTGTGTCTTTCCTTGGCTTTGGTGAATTTTTGCTTACAACAACTATTAACTTCTGCTCTTCTCCAGTGAATGGCCCTCCAGCTCTGGGACCCCATTTGCTGATGAAGATCTTGGGGTGTTAGGGAGTTTACACCTCCAAGGGCAGCCAGCCCATGACCAATGACTGGCTGGCAAAGGAACAGGAGAGCCCAGCTACCTTACCTGAGGGAAGGCCAATTGTGAGATGTGATAGGAGAGAGCTTACCTCTGGGACCAGGTAGAAGCTGCCCTTGGAAGGGCTTCACCTGAAATCACAACCTTGCTTGACTTTCTCCCCTTCTCTGTACTGCTTCTCTCCCTCCCATACCAGTCTCAACTGTGAGCAAGTCCTTAATTAATTGCCTGTGCCTGAATCCTTCTCTCAAGTTCTCCTCATCCTGACAGTCTCTCCCATAGGTCTCTGTTCTTTCCCAGGAAGATGCCTCTTGTCTTTGGCTAATCTTCAGTCAGCTTTTTCACATGTACAGTGGGGCTCCATCCACCAATGACCTTTTTGGATCCAGGCAACTGTCTGCTTGGGCCCTTAGCCACATCTCTCTTCTGTGTTGGTTTATTTCTGGAAAGTCCAACTCACCGGCAGTGTTTGACTTATCTGGGACTTTGTTGTCTTGGAAACATGGGGTCAGGAGACTGAGGAGCCAAGTGGGCCCAAGTTAAAGAGAGATGGTGCCTGGGATCCTTTTTCTGAGAGGGAGGAACAGCGTCCCCTTAGGGATGTGTCTTTCAAACCTTGATTAATAGTTTCTTCAACGAATCCAGATTAAGGCCGTGTCCTTTCCCTATCCCCACTGTTCCAAAGAGCATAATAGAAAATAGCTTGCCCTCCACTCTCAGCTTCTGCTTGGCTTTTACATGGTTAACGTCTTGTGTTTACTTCTGGTTGGGCCAGGTGGGGAGGGGCAGGGGTAGGGCAGGTATTACCTTGGGGCACAAAAAGCCTTTCCTGACCACCTCAAGACTGGCCTAGGCCCCTCCAGTGTGTTCCTGCAGACTCCTACTACATCATTTCACACACTATTTTGTAATTGCCTTTTACTTGTCTCGTTGATGAGGTTGAATGAAAACCTCTAGGTCTGAGGGTTTGAAGTCATCGAATAATAATATTTAAAAGCAAATCATGGTGCCTTAATCAAGTGGTAAATTTGTACTTGCTGGTCTTGCCTACTTGGCAACAAAGGAACAGCCCCAGGGTGAACATCAGAATATAATTTGCAGATGGGAGAAAATAGGTCACTCTTCATACTCATAGACTGTATTTTTAAATTAAAAAAAAAAAAAAAGAAAAAGAAAGCCGGGGCACCAACTCTCCCAAGTACTTATGAGAGCAATGGGAGGGAATGGTTGTAAATCCAGAATGGGGTGCCCTTATAGTCAGGCAGGCCATGCCTAAGCTAATAGCCCCAGAGCTCTCAGCCCCAACCCTGGTCCTACCCCTACATTGATCAAGGTGACAGAGATGGGACAACTACCCATTCCGGCCATCATCCTAATTCTTCCAGGGTGATCATCCTGGCACCCCATATCTCATTGATCTGCTCAGACCGCCCCCTCTCCTCCATGGATGGCACCTGCTGGACTTTACCAACCTGGAGCTCCTGGCCACTCTGTGTCTCCCTCTCTGAGTTCAGCCTCTTGTCCACCCAGGCTTCCTGATCCCCAATTACTACCACATCCACTCTTGGACTCCTTGTGCCTTTTTTTCTATGTATCCTCTCTAGGCTCCCCTAATTTCAGAGGGCATCATCTCTCTTTGGCTAGCTCCCCTGCCCTCAGCCTGCTCCATACTCTAAAAACCACATCCACCCTTTCTACACCTGTCTGGCCTGTTAAAGAGAACTGGGCCAGACTGAGGTTAAAGCAGGAAAAACAGACTTTGTTCAGGAACTATTGTAATAGAGGAAAAGAGGCCTCGGTATAGAACCGGGTTCAGTTCTGAACAAAGCAAGAACTCGTGAGAATTCACAGCCGAGGAGCAGTTTGGGAGGGTTGATGCATGAAAAATTCTACTAGAGAAGGCATCAAGGGTAGGGAGAATTCTTGCAAAACTGACCTAACAGGATTCTTGCTGAAGGCAGGCCAGGGCAATCAGGTGTCACGGGTGGTATGGTGGGAGAGGAGGAATTTGATCAGATACCAGGGGTGGGGGATTCTCTCTAAACTGACTTAGCAGACTTCTTACCAAAACTGGGCTGTGCCAACGCAACAAGGATGGAGGCCAAGGTTGAAGGTTGAGAAGCGGGCTTAGAGGAGCTTGACTAGAGTTTGATTAAGGGGAGGATTTTTGTCGAGCCTATGAATACTGCCAGGGGACAATTGCACAGCTCTGTTAACCTGTGCCCTCAGCACCACTCAGCATCTCTGTGACGGCCCCAGTTCCTTATGCCCTCCTTTTGCAGCTGTTCCAAACCCATTCTCAAGCCTTGGGTAGACTATGCTGGCACAGAAGGAAGAACCCTGGTGTGAACTCTTCCACTCCCTGCCCAATTTCCTGCAGCTGGTCTCCTCCTTCTCCCACTTCTACCAGCCTGGTTTCTATCTTCTGTCTGCAGAAACCAAGGCCAAGACTAGACATCATTTCCTCCAGGAAGTCTTTCTTGGATCCTCCCACCCCTGCCGGCCAACACGAGGTGAGGGTCCCTTCTGGGGTTTCTGCACAGCTCTGATTTTCACTCCATCACCCCATACTGGAGCGATTGAGTCACTGTTCATCTTGCCTTCTAGACTGTGAGCTCTGGGGGGAGGGAGGGGGGACAGAAATAGTGTCTTCCTTTTCTTCTTTATGTTCCCAATACTTGGCAGAGTGCCTAACACATAGTAGGTGCTTGTTGCGTGTTGAATGAATGAATCCCTTTGCCGTACGAAAATTAACCCATTCGCCTGCATTCTGGATCTTTTCTCTGCCTGCCACCACAAGCTATCAATAGCTCATTCTCTGTGTGCGTCTTCAACCTGCTTCCCCATGGTGTTTTGCATTCTACGGCCATTATTGTCACTATTAATAATGTTAATATTATAGTGACTATTTACCGGATACTTACTAAGTTCCAGGCACTTTGCTAACCACCTTACATGCATGCTCTAGTTTAATCCTTATAATAGGCCTATGAGGGTGCTATTATTATCCCACTTTCCAGATGACATTTAAATATAGTCTCCTTTATTTACAGCATCACCCTTCCTAGACGCTGTATTCTCTGCCACCTGAAGCCGTTGCGCTCTCTCATTATGTTCAAAGTGCCATCTGCACCAGCTGCCTGCACACTCTGACCTCTCTCTCATTCCTACGACACTGGAACTGAGCCCTGTCTACTGTCAAAGCTCCGACTGACGTCACCAGTGACCTCCATGAGGCCAGTACAGTGCCCACTTTCATGCTTTATCGCCCCAGTTTCTTAGTGGCAGATGACACTGAGGGCCGCTCCCCCTGACTCCTCCCTTTCCAGCTCCCATTTCCTCTGGCCCTGTAAACTGTGTTCCCCAGGGCTCCATTCTCTGCTCCTCCTTTTTTTCCTCCAGGCCTTCTTTCCAGCATTCTCTGTCTCAGCTTCTCTAAAAGTCCCTCTCTGCAGCCCAGGCCTTTTCCCCCTGCTGCCCCGCACCATATGACAGAGCTTGTTCCCCTCCCCACCCCACAGGGGCCACACTCAGCATGATGGGACCTACCCACTTGCTGCCTCCATCCAAACCCATCCCAGCCCCTGCTCCTCCTCTTGTGCTCCCTAACTTGGCCAGCGACACCATCACCTGCCCTGAGACCCAAGCAAACACGTCTTTGAGAGTTCTGACTCCTTCCTTTCTCTTCCAGCCACCAAATCACATTTATTGTTTGTGCCAGGCTTCTCCCACATCTGTTTTTCTTCCCTTCTGTCTTCATCGAGGTTGCCCCAACAATGCCGAGCCAAGTGTCCCCCAAGGAATCAGCCAAGCTCTCCCTCACCTCTGAGCCATTTTTTTTAACTTAAAAGAATTACATATATTTAAGGTGTACAACGTGATAATTGTAGGTTGCTAAATGCATTACAGTCAAGCGAATTAACATATCCATCAACACCTCACATAGTTACTGTGTGTGTGTGTGTGTGTGTGAGAGAGAGACACACACACACACACACACACACACACACACACGGATGAGAACACTTTGGGCCTATTCTGTTAGCAAATTTTGAGTATACCATACAGTGTTGTTACCTATAGACACCATACTGTATGTGAGATCTCCAGAACTTACTCATCTTGCATAACTGAGACTTTGTACCCTTTGACCAATGTCTTCCCATCTCCTCTACCTCCGGCCCCTGGTCATCACCATTCTACTTTCTGGTTCTGTGAGTTTGACTATTTTAGATGCCACATGTAAGTGAGATTATACAGTATTTGTCTTCTGCATTTGACTTACTTCATTTAGTGTGGTGCTCTGTGCGCCCAACGGTGCTGTTGCAAATGGCAAGATTTCTTCCTTTCTCTGGGCTGAGTACTATTCCGTTGTGTGTATATACATGATTTTCTTTATCTATTTATCTGCTGGTGGACATTGAAGTTGTTTCCCTATCTTGGCTATTGTGCATAATTCTTCAAAGAATATAGGCATGCAGGTATTTTCTGGGGCTCCTGATTTCAATTCCTTTGGATAATTACTTAGAAGTGGGATAGCTGGATCATATGGTATTTCTATTTCTAACATTTGAGGAAATTCCATACTGTTTTCTAGAGTGGCTGCATCAGTTTACGTCCTCACCAACAGTGTAAAGAGAGCAGGATTCTCTTTTCTCCACATCCTCACCAACACTTTCTAGCTCGTCTTTTACCACACATGTTAGCCATCTGAACAGGTGTGGGGTGACATCTCATTGCGGTTTGGATTTGTATTTCCCTCATGATGAGTGATGTTGAGCATCTTTTCATGTGTCTGTTGGCTCTCTGTAGGTCTCCTTTGGAAAAGTGTCTGTTTGGGTCCTCTGCTCATTTTTTAATCAGGCTATTTATGTTTTTGCTATTGAGTTTTAGGAGTTTCTCATATATTTTGGATATTAACTCCGTATAAGGTTTGCAAATATTTTCTACCATTCCGTAGGTTGCCTTTTCATTTGTTGATTCATTCTCACCTCTGGATCTTTACCCCTAGTCTCTCTTTCCTCCTTCATGATTGGTCCTTCTCCCCATTGCTCCTACTTTGGCATACTTCATTATAGAAGTTATCTTGTTGCATTACAAATACTAGAATATCTATCTGTACTCTCTACTAGACGATGAGTTTCCAGAGGTCAAAGATTTTGCCCCTTTATTTTTGTGATGCCAGTGCCAGTGCAGGGATTGGCATGGCTAGGGTGTAACTCAAAAAATTTTTTTTCTCCATACCCATCCTTTAAATGAACGATCAATTCTTGGAGTCAGAGGTAGATCATACAATTCCAAAACCCAATTGTAAGTGACACTTTGGGCTTAAGACCAGAGATACCAGCAAAGGGCATTCTTCTGTGCCTTTCCCTCTGCCTGCCTTCTGAGAAGGAGCTCAGGCACTATAGAGAATCACAGGAATGGTGTCTGGAAAGAAGAAAGGGATGCAGTGATACATTCGATGGGCATTTGTGTGTTTTGCCACACTAGTTATCTCAAAACCTGCAGGTCTTTGGATTTAGCTGAGGAGTCAAGGTCAGCATCCATGAAGGTAGGCCTGAATGTTAGTAGCCAGTATTTGTAGGCGGCCTCTATATTTGACAGCTCAAGTTTTTGGTTCTATTTCTTCCATCTCTTTCAAAGGACCCCTGATGTTGAACTCTCTTAGGAAGGAGGATCCTGGTCACATGTGAATAACTGAGAGCATCTGTCTCTGACCGGCAGGACATGCTGTGCTGTTATTAACTGGGCTTGGATGGAAGTCATTTTCTGGTTTCTCCATGCTCTCCTGGTCTCCCAAAGGGACAGAATTCCAGATAGTTATTGGGGCCTGGGAATAGAGGTGAGTCAGAACATCCAAAATCTGTGTACCATATTGCAGAGGATCTGTCTGAGCAAGATCAGTAAGCCCCTCGGGAAATCTGTGTCCCTTTGGACAAGACCCTTCCCCTTTCAGGGGTGAGTTCCTTCATTGGCGACAAAGAGAAAAAGGGGAGTTGGGCTAGATGATTCCGAGGAGCTAGGAATCCATGGTACATGTGACAACCTCTAAGAACCATAAGCTTGTCTGGAGACATTGCACAGGACGGTAATTATAGGGTGGGGTTTCTTCTTTCTCTTCCTTGAGAATTTAATGCCTGGAAATGGCCTGTTAACCATTTTGTACAGATGCCCCCGCCACGTGAACATGCCCGGGCTAGCCAGCTGCAGGTTGAAAGACACGTGTCCCAGCCATCCCTGCCACCCAGCTGATCGCAAGCCCATCCTGCAAAGCAGAACCACAGGTAAGACGGATTGTCTGCAGGACCATGAGGGAGTCCAGCTGAGACCAGCATAACTGCCCAGCCAAGCATGACCCTTGTTTTAAGCCCCTAGGTTTGGGAAGAGTTTGCTTAGCGGTAAAACTGGGTTATGGGCAGGAGTGGGCGAGTAGTGTTCCTGCTCCTGACCTTCATGCACAGCTCAACAGACAAGGATGTGGGGGTGGTAAATAAACACGCAAAACAACAGAGAATGGGGCCAGGTTTCTGGATCATAGGTCACCCAACAAGAGGACTGGGGAGGATGGACGAGTGGACGGGTGTCACCAGTGAGTTCCGAGCTGAGTGGAGCCCGCGGGCAGCTATGGGTGTGCCTGCAAAGCTCCTCATTTTCTTGCGGGGACAGATACACAGCCCCTTGACTCCCATTCTGGGCAAAACAACAAGCAGGGTTTTGTTTTTTCTGTCCAAAAGGAACTTAACATTTTATAAGACAGCTGCTGAGTCTTACCACAGGGGTGCTCAACTTATGGAGTTTAGGGGCCAAGTGGGAACTATAAGAGAGGGAAGAAAAGTGTCTTTGGAGAGAACCTATTCAGAGTTTCCAATGCCCTCTAGCTCTGAAGGGCACCCCATGAGAAGTAGGAATTTGCTCTGGCCCAGCCAGGGCACAGAATGGCAAAGGCAAACAGCTGTTGCTTTGTAAGGGTCTGGTCTGAATGGCTCCACGACAGGGGTTAGTGATGGAATTTTACATCTGCAAGGGGTCTTAAAGGTTGTCTTGCGGGGTGCCTGGATGGCTCAGTCAGTTAAATATCCAAGTCCTGATTTGGGCTCAGGTCATGATCTCACGGTTCTTGAGGTCCAGCTCCATGTTGAGCTCTGCCCTGAGAGCTTGGGATTCTCTCTCTCCCTCTCTCTTTACCCCTCCCCAGCTTGCACTCTCTCTCTGTCTTTCAAAATAAATAAATACGTAAAAGGTTGTCTTGTGAGAAACCTCTGTCCTCCACTTGAACGCCTCATTGTGTTTTTATAGTTATGTTTTTATGGACACAGGCAAAACCCGAATATATTCGCCTTGGAAAGTAGTCATACAAGAGCAACATTGCCTCTTCATGCCATGGTGCCCTTACCCACCCTTGCAAAGGCAGCCATTGTTGGCATCCTCCTGACCCCTCTCTATCTGTTTACATTCCTACAAAAATGGACATATATTGGTGGATCTACTTTCCTATTTCTACCTTATGGGATCATGCCAAACCCAACGTTTTTAAATTTGTTTTTCTCAGTGACCGGTTTGCTTTGGAGATCTTTTTGTTCGGAGATCAAGTATGGAGGTCAAATTCATTTTTTAAAGGCCGTGTAGTATTCCGTCATATGGAATATGTTGGGAAATGTAGATTGCTTCCACTTCTTTGGCTGGTATGAACCCCAAAGCAAGAAATACTTTTGTGCACAACTCTTTGAGCATATGTGAGTATTTCTTTGGGGGGCATCCCTAGAAATGGAATTGCGAGAACAGAGGGTGCAAGCATTTCTCAGGTATGGCGTAATTGGCTTTTAAACCATCTCCACTTGCTGCTTGCTCTAGGGAAGTTATTCAATTACCTTTCCATTTCTTTTCCAATTGATATTGGTCTACTCAGGTTTTGTGTCTTCTTTAGTAAGTTTTGAAAATTTATTTTTTGCCCCAGGAAATCATCTATTACATTTAAGTGTTCACATCTGCCGATAATTATGCTTTCTATTTCTGTTTAGTCTTTTAAAATTTATAACAATCTTCTCTTTGACCCACACCCCTTTTTGTCATTAATATTGTTTGTGTCTGTATTTTTTCTTGATCAGATTTGCCAGAGGTTTATCTGTTTGTTGGTCTTTTCGAAGGGTGAGTTTAATTCTTATTGACTATTTTCTCTTTGGTTTTGTAGCCTATTCGTTTCTTCTTTTATCACTATTAAATTCCCCTACACATCTTTAGAACGATTCTGTAGAGCTTCTGTGTAATTTTTCTGGTAGTATGTTTAATTCGTTTAAAGATGTTTAGCTTTCTAATATGTGCATTTAAAGTTGAACCTTTTCCCTTGAGAACTGCTTTCAATGTATTGCATTCTCATTTCTGTTCACTCTTAAATAGCAATAATTTCTATTTTTCTTTTGTATCCAAAACTTCTATTTGAAAAACATATTAAGTTTTTATTTAAATCCCAGGTAACATGCAGTGTAATATTAGCTTCTGGTGTACAATATAGTGATTCAACACTTCCATAAAACACCCAGTGCTCATCACAAGTGCCTTCCTTAATCCCAACCACCCATTTAAACCATCCCACACACCCTTCCCCTCTGGTAACCATCAGTTTGTTCTCTGTAGCTAAGAGTTTGTCTCTTGCTTTGTCTTGCTGTCTTTTTTTCCCATTTGCTTGTTTATTTTGTTTCTTAAATTCCACATATGAGTGAAATCATATGGTATTTGTTTTTCTTATGTTTAGAAATATTTTAATATTCCTAAGCAGTAGACTCTTTTTGGCTATCCTTTTGAGGCTGGCTTTTATTTTTTTTTATTTTTTTTTAACGTTTATTTATTTTTGAGACAGAGAGAGACAGAGCATGAATGGGGGAGTGTCAGAGAGAGGCAGACACAGAATCTGAAACAGACTCCAGGCTCCGAGCTGTCAGCACAGAGCCCGACGTGGGGCTCGAACTCACAGACCGCGAGATCATGACCTGAGCCGAAGTCGGCCGCCTAACCAACTGAGCCATCCAGGCGCCCCTGAGGCTGGCTTTTAAATTTATGGCAGTGGTCTGAGAATATAGCCTGTATGATTTCTGCTTCAGGGAAATTGTTTTATAGATTTTATTTGTGGTGTGTGTGTATTTGTGTGAGTGGCTTAATAGATGGTAAGTTTTGTGGAAATTTCATGTTGGTTTGAGAAGAATGCTATTCTCTCTTTCTCTTTCTCATCAAGTTTATTATTATTATGGTATTCAAAGTCCCTATGTCTTTAAGGTCTTGGTTATTTAATGAGAGAGAGAAACAAATCTTCCCTTCTTTCCCACCCCTCCTTAAACTTTACTGAGATATATCGCCATAGTATTGTATAAATTCAAGGTGTATGATTTCATTTGATATTATGATTTGATTCGATACACTTACATACTTGATACACTTATATATTGCAAAATGATTACCATCATAGCATCAGCTAACCCCGCCATCATGTCACATAATTACATTTTTTATGATGAGAATATTTAAGATCTAGTCTCTTAGCAACTTTCAAGTCTATAGTACAGTATTATTAGCCATAATCACCATGCTGTACATTAGATCCCCAGAACTTGTTAATTTTACAGCTGCAAGTTTGTACCCTTTGGCCAATCTCTCCCCATTTCCCCCACCTCCCATCCATGGTAATTATCATTCTGCTTTGTGTTTCTATGGGTTTGACTGTTTTAGCTTCCACATACAAATGAGATGATACGGTATTCATCTTTCTCCATATAATTCATCTCACTGAGCATCATGCCCTCAAGTTTCATCCCAGTCGTTGCAAATGGCAGGACTTCCTTCTTTCTCACGGCCGAGTACTATTCTATTATATATTGCATCTTCTTTATCTATGCCTCCATTGACACTTAGGTCGTTCCCATGCCTTGGCTGTTGTGAATAATACTGCAGTGAATGTGAGGGTGCAGATATCTCTTTGAGATTGTTTTCATTTCTTGTGGATATATACCCAGTGGTGGGATTGTTGGATCATATGGTGGCTCTATTTTTAATTCTTTTGAGGACACTTCACACTGTTTTCCATACTGGCTGTGCAACTTACATCCCCACCGACAGTGCACCAGGATTCCCTATATTCTACATCCTTGCCCACACGTGTTATCTCTTGTCTTGTACTTGTCGGCCATTCGTGTATCTTCTTTGGGGAAATGTCTGTTCAAGTCCTTTGCCTGTTTTTAAGGATTGTTTGGGTGTTTTGCTATTCAGTTGTGTAAGTTCTTTATATATTTTGGACATGAACTCTTTGCCAGATACATCACTTGCAAATATTTTTCCCGTTCCACAAGTTGCCTTTTCATTTTGTTGATCATGTCTTTTGCTGTGCAGAAGTGTGATGGAGTTCTGCTTACAGGTGACTGTTGACCAAGGTGGGGGTTATGGGCACCAACCCCCATGCAGTTGAAAATCCATGTATAACCTGACTACCCCAAAACTTAACTACTAGGAGTTTATTGCTGACCAGAAATCTTACTGATAACAACGTTAACACATATTTTGTATATTTGTTATTACACACTGCATTATTTTTTTTTTAATTTTTAATGTTTATTTTTGAGAGAAAGACAGACAGCGAGCGTGCAAGCAGGGGAGGAGCAGAGAGAGAGGGAGACACAGAATCCGAAGCAGGCTCCGGGCTCCGAGCTGTCAGCACGGAGCCTGACGCGGGGGCTCAAACTCATAAACCATGAGATCATGATCGGAGCCAAAGTCGGATGCTTAACCGACTAAGCCACCCAGGCACCCCCATACTGTAGTCTTACAATAAAGTAAGCTATAAAAAGAAGATGTTTTTAAGGAAATCATAAGGAGAGGAAATGCACTTACGGTATTACAGGTATATTGATTGAAAAATGTCTGCAACATAGGAAGGCCGGGCTGGCACCGGGACGGAGGCAGCAACAGTCCAGGCCCCTGGGAGGTGATGCTCCACAGCATCTCAGGAATAAATGCCACTTAATCATGGCGTATGATACTTGTAACGCACTTTGGATTTGGTTTGCTAACATTGTGTTGAGAATTTTTGCACCTATACTCATCAGGGATATTGGTCTGTAGTTTTCTTTCCTTGTAGTGTCTTCCTCCGGGTTTGGATTCAGGGTAATACCGGTCTTATAAAATGAATTCGAGAGGGTTCCCTCCTTTTCAATTTTTTTTTTTTTTTGGGAGAGTTTGAGAAGGATTGGCATTAATTCTTTAAATATTTGGTAGAAATTCACCAGGGAAGTCATCTGGTTCTGGGCTTTTCCGCATTGTGAAGGTTTTGATTACCAATTCAATCTCTTCGCTTGTTATTGGTCTGTTTGGATTTTCTATTTCTTCATGATTCAGTCTTGCTAAGTTGTACATTTCTATGAATTTATCCATTTCTTGTATTCAGTTTATTGGTGTATAACTACCTGTAGTAAGATGGCAATAATTAAGTATTTTGCCCATTTTAAAATTGGATTGAACACTTTCTAACTCCTTCTGTTAGGTCAGTATTCCCCAGATACCCAAAGCAGACAAAAACATCACAAGAAAAATAAAACTATACATCAATATCTCTTAGGAATACAGACACAAAAATCCTCAATAAAATACTAGCAAATTGAATCCAGCAACATATCAAAGGAATTATACACCATGACTAAGTAGGATTTATCCTGGGAATGCAAGATAGGTTCAACATGCAAAAATCTATTAATGTAACACACCATATAGACAGAATGTAGGACATAAGCCACATAATCATCTCAACAGATGTGGAAACAGTATTTGATAAAATTCAATACACTTTTGTAACAGCAACAATAAAAATTGCCAACGTAGGAATAGAAGGGAACTTTCTCAAGCTGATAAAGGGCATCTGTGAAAAACCCACAACTAACAATACCTAGTGGTGAAGGACTGAAAGCTTTTCCTCTAGGATCAAGAACAAGACAAGGATGTCTTGCCCCTTATATTCAACATAGTACTAGAGCTTTTGGTGGGCAATTAGGCAAGAATATGGGGGAGCAGGGAAGGCATCTAGATAGGAAGTAAAACTGCCTTTCTTTGCAGATGACTTGATCTTGTATGTAGAATCCTAAGGAATCCACTGGGGGCGGGGTGGGGGAGCGGAAACTATTAGAAGAAATAAACAAGTTGAACAAGGCTGCAGGTGCAAGCTCAAGATTTTAAAAATGGATTGTATTCTTATATACTTGAAATGAACAATCCAAAAATAAAATTAAGAAAACACTTCCATTTAAAATGAATTAAGATGAAATTTTAAACTATACAATATTGTTGAAATAATTAAAATTGAATTGTCTGTCTTTTACTATTGAGTTGTAAGTGTTCTTTAGTGTTCTGGATAAAAGTCTTTTATCAGATATATGATTTGGCAACATCTCCCAATCTATGGCTTGTCTTCGTTTTTTTTTTTTTAATGGTGACTTTGAAGTGCAAACATTTTTCATGTTGATGGAGTCTAATTTAAAATTTAAAGAAATGGATAGTTCTTTTGGTGTCTTATCTAAGTAATCTTTGCTTAACCTAAAGTCACAAATATTTTCTCCTAGGCTTTTTCTGAAAGTTTTATAGTTTTAGCTCTTACATTTAGGTCAATGACTTCTGTAGTGTTAATTTTTGTTTAAGGTTTGGGATTAGGGTCTAAAATAATTTTTTTGCATATGGATGTCCAATTGTCCCAGAGTCATATGTTTAAAAAACTATTCATCACTTTGACACATTATTCAAATATCAATTGACCATAAATGTCAGGATTTATTCTTGTATGCTTAATTCTGTTTATGTCTGCCTTTATGTTTGTACTATACCGTCTTAGTTACTATAGCTTTATAGTAAGTTTTAAGATTAGAGGGGCGCCTGGCTGGCTCAGTTGGTTGAGCATCTGACCTCGGCTCAGGTCATGATCTCAAGGTCTGTGAGTTTAAGCCCCTCATCGGGCTCTGTGCTGACAGCTCGGAGCCTGGAGCCTGCTTCGGATTCTGTGTCTCCCTCTCTTTCTGCCCCTCCCCTGCTCATGCTCTGTCTCTCTCTGTCAAAAATAAATAAACATTAAAAAAAAATTTTTTTTAATTAGGGCTTGAAATCCCTTCAAATTTATTCTTCTTTTTCAAGACTTCTTTAGTTGTTCTGAGTAATTTGCGTTTTCATATAAATTTTAGGATCATCTTGACAATTTCTTTTTTTTTAACTTTTTAATGTTTATTTATTTTTGAGAGAGAGAGAGAGACAGAGTGCAAGTGTGGAAGGAGCAGAGAAAGAGGGAGACACAGAATCTGAAACAGGCTCGACTCTAAGCTGTCAGGATAGAGCCTGAATTCACGAACCATGAGATGATTACCTGAGTCAAAGTCAGACGCTTAACCAACTGAGCCACCCAGGTGCCCCTTGACAATCTCTGGAAAAAAAAATCCATCTAAAATTTTGACAGGTATTGCATTGAATCTATAAGTTAATTTGGGGAGACTTACCATCATGTGTGAGTCTTTCAGTCCATGAATAAAACATAAATATTTATTTAGTTAGATTTTTTTAGGTTCTCTGAACAATGTTTTGTAATTTTCCATGCACAAATCTTGTACTTCTTTGGCTAACTTTATTTCTAAGTTTGTAATGCTTTTTGATGTTATTGCACATGAAATTGTTTTCTTAATCTTATTTTTGGATCATTCGTCGCTAGTATGTAGTATGTAATCATTGCTATAGCTGTTACTAGTTGCTGAACTTGTTTATTAGTTCTAGTATTTTGATTTTCTATGTGTAAGATTATGTTATCTATGAGTAAAAACAGTTTCACTTCTCTTTTCTTTTTTTATTAACTTTTTTTTTTTTTTTATTTATTTTTGGGACAGAGAGAGACAGAGCATGAACGGGGGAGGGGCAGAGAGAGAGGGAGACACAGAATCGGAAACAGGCTCCAGGCTCCGAGCCATCAGCCCAGAGCCTGACGCGGGGCTCGAACTCACGGACCGCAAGATCGTGAGATCGTGACCTGGCTGAAGTCGGTCACTTAACCGACTGCGCCACCCAGGCGCCCCTCACTTCTCTTTTCTAATAGAAAATAGATGCTTTTCATTTCATTTTTTCTTATCTGATTGCACTAGATAAAACCTACAGTACAAGGTTGAATAAATGTGGTGAAAGCAGACATCCTTGCTTTTTTCCCAATCTTAGGGGGAAAGGATATAGTCTTTCATCATTACGTATGGTATTGGCTGTAGGTTTTTCATAGATGCCCTTCATCAGGTTGAGGAAGTTTTTTTCTATTCTGAGTTTGCTGAGAGTTTTATCATTCATGGGTGCTGGATTTTGTCAAATGTTTTCCTGCATCTGTTGAAGAGTTCAGATAGTTTTGGTCTTTTGTTCTATTGATATGCTGTATTACATTAATTGTTTTGGGGGGGCGGTCGTCAAACCAACCTTGAATTATTGGATAAATCCCATTTGGTCATGCTATGTAATTTTTTTATATGTTGCTGGATTCATTTTGCTAATAATTTCCTGGGAATTTTTTACATATATATTCGTAAAGGATATTGTCTTTGGTATCAGGGTACTCTTGGCCTGATAGAATGAATTAGAAAGTTTTTTTTTCTCCTCCTTTATTTCCTGTAAGAGCTTTTGAAGGATTTGTATTCATTCTTCTTTAAATGTTGGGTAGAATTCACCAGTGAAGCCATCTGGGCTGTCCCTTAACTTGATGGAAAATTTTTTCAATTACTAATTCAAAGTCTTTAGTACTTTAAAGCTATTCATTTCTTTCTGTTTGTTTGTTTCTTTCATTCTTTCTTTATACTTCTTGAGTCATTTTATTAAATTTTTACCTTCTAGGAACTTTTCCATTTCATCTATGCTGTCTAATTTGTTAGCATAAAAGTGTTCATAATATTCCCTTATATTTCCTTTTAATGTTAACAACATCCTGGGCATGGAAGTCTTTGCTTTCTGCTCCAAATAATGTCAATTCCTTCCAACAGGGAGCTGCCAGTCTCATGACATGCCCCACTGAGACAGAACCTCTATGCGGCAGAGCTGGGTGGGCTTGGGGGATATGGAAGCTGCCGCAAACTAAAATGTCTTAGACTCCTTCTGTTTTTAGAAGCACAGCTGATTTGTTGTATGCTTTGAATCTCCAGAATCTCGAAAGGGTGGTTTATTACAATTTGGTGCCATTTTATCATTTCTTTTTGGTCAAGGATTTTCTAGACCTGTCCCTCAGGTATTTCAGAAGTCTTCCCTCCCCCACCTCCACCATTTGCATTTACTGCAATTATTTATGCAAATGCAAAGTTATTCCTGCCATCTCATTTTGCTTTTATATTTACCATATTTTATGTTCTTTCCCCCCACCCCTGTTGCTTTTTAGTGAATTGATTGCATTTTCTTTAATCCCTTTCCCTTTTAAAGATTTGAGAATTAAGGGGTGCCTGGTGGCTCAGTTGGTTAAGTGTCTGACTCTTGGTTTCAACTCAGGTCATGATCTCATAGTTCGTGGGATCGAGCCCCATGTCAGGCTCTGTGCTGACAGCTTGGAGCCCACTTGAGATTTTCTCTCTCCTCCTCTCTCTGCCCCTCCCTGGCATGTGCTCTCTCTCAAAATAAATAAATAAACTAAAAAAAAAAAAAAAAAAAAAGGAATTTGGATACTGTTTCTTGTCCTCTAGCAGTTACCTTTAATTTTTAAGTAAATATAGTAAAACCTTGGTTTGCAAGCATAATTTGTTCCAGAAACATGCTTGTAATACAAACCACTTGTATGTGAAAGAGAATTTCAAGAACCATTGGCTCAGTTGTGATCATGTAACATTTGCCATCACATATTACTTGTATCGCAAGACATCACTCGTTTATCAAGTTAAAATTTACTAGAAATGTCTGCTTATCTTACGGAACATTCGCAGAACAAATTACTCACAGTCCAAGGTTTTACTGTGCATGCACACATTTTTCTATCCATACTTAGAGTTAATAAGTGTTTATTATATCCCCTCTCCAAATAAAACATAACCTTGCATATTTACAGTTTTCTGCTCTCCCCACCTTCTCCCTCCCTACCCTCTGTAGTAACTTCCCATGCTGAGATCATTTGGCATTTTACCTTTAATCTTCATCTTTATTCTTCTTTGTTAAATAATCAATGCCTTTTTAGGTAGCTGTGAATTTTGTTGATTTTTTTTGTTACCCTTCTTTTTTCACTGCCTCTCAGGCCTCACTCACATGGTCATTTTCTAGTCTAGACTTTGTCAACCATAATAAATGAATCAGGACCCAATTCTCCATTTTAAATATCCCACTATCTGACCATCATTGTCTTTCCTTCTGTCTCATCGCTCTGGTTCTCTCATGGCAGGAGATATCCGACTTTATTGAAACTTCCGAATCTTTGACTGTATCTTTATCACCATCCTTCACTGTCTATTTCCCTCCCTACCTGCTTTAAGTTATGCAGACAACACAGTATAATCGTCTCCTTATAAACACCCTTTGCTCCTCTCTCCCTTCATAATTACTCCTGGAACAACAACCCAGTTAAACCCTGGTCTTCTGTTCACTCTATGTGCCCAAGAAGCTGAATAGTACTGAGGAAAATGACATTAAATAACTTCAAATTTGTGACCTTAATCTCACATGGGCACTCAACGCTTTCAGACACTCCTACTACTCTTCCCCAATACATTTACCCTTCTACCTCTCAAACAGCTATTTTACTTCTCTTTTATCCTTCAGGCTCTCACCTCTTAATCTGAACTTTTCCGACTTTCCCCCTTTCAACTAGGTCATCCCACATATATATACCTTAACATCTCCCACCTTAAATGGAATCCTCTTGATCCAGCACCCTGGCCTCCCGGCTTTCCCATTTCCTTGTTCCTAGTCATAGCTAAATTCATCAAAATATTTGAGCACAAGCAAGCCTTTCAAATTCCTTGGCTCCCATTTTCCCTCCAGCCACGTTCAATCCACACGGACAGGGCTTTTCCTAAGGTTGCCTTTGACCTATACTCTGACAAAGCTGAAGGTCAATTTTCTGTCCTCATCTGACTTCTCAGTGGCATCTGATCCAATTGACTCCTCCCGTCTTTGAAACACTACTGCACAGGATCCTGAGATAACACATTCTTCGTCGTCTTCTTCTTCTTCTTCTTCTTCTTCTTCTTCTTCTTTGACCTTGCCCCACTGCCCACACTTTCTCAGACTCTTTAGTTGGCTGCTGCTTCTGTTTCAGATCTTGAAATGCTATAATGCCCAGAGCTCTTTCCTTGGCCCTCTTCTTTATCCAGACTCTATGGGTGGTCTCCTACAGTCTCAGGTGTATAAAAAAACATGTATGTGTTGATGACTTAAATTTTAATTAGCGGACCAGATCTTTCTTCTGAGTTTTAGACTCATATGTTCAACCATCTACTCAACATCTTCACTTGTTTGCCTATCAAACATCTCAAACTTCATACGTTCGGAGAGAGCTAATGGTTATTACATCCTCCCTCGTCCTAGTCCCAACTATCCCTTCTCGATCATCCCCAGACTACTATGTGTCACCACCCTTTATGCAGTTTATGATGCCCCAAATTTGGTTAATCTCAGCTCTCTTTCCCTCACACCCCACATGCAGTTTAAAAATCCATATCTCAAAATTTTCCACTTCCTTTATAAATACACTGTGTTCATTTTAGTCCTCCCTCCTCTGTACAACTTTAATAGCCCCCTTAATGATCGTACTGCCTCATTTTGCCTCCATAACAGAATAAAATACAGACGGTGAAATATTTTAGAACTAGAGAAAAGTACAAAGAATAACATAACAAACTTCCGCATATCCATAATCCAACACAAGAAATAAAATACTATTGATATAGTTGAAGTCTCCATGAAGTCCCTCCCTCTCTCTCCCTCTGGATGTTATTGTCCTTTTTAATTTAGTAATTGTTATTTCCACACATGTCTTTATGTCTTTATACTCTAAATGTGTATATATTCCTAAGCAATATGCAATTTTGCTTCTCATGCTTTATAACTCTATAGAAGCATCATGGGCCTAGAAAATAAGAATAGTTTGCTTCAGAAAATAGTGCTCTGACTTGGGAGGCTTCTAAGTTGCCAAGCTTGGGTTGCGATGTGAAATTTCTTATCCCTTGGCTTGGTATTTTTTTCTTAGGGATGACTGTGACATTTTCTTCCCTTTAAAACAAATTTTTTTTCTAATGTTCACTTATTCTTGAGAGAGAAAGAAAGAGACAGCATGAGCAGGGGAGGGGCAGACAGAGACACACAGAATCCAAAGCAGGGTCCAGACTCCAGGAGTCTTCACAAGCCTGATATAGGGCTTGAACCCATGAACCATGAGATCATGACCTGAGCGGAAGCCAGACCCTTAACCAACTGAGCCACCCAGGGACTCCTACCTGTGACATTTTCCAATGAATGACTACAATTCCCTTTCCTTTCACCTCAAGGTGTTAGGATCCAAATTTGAGCAATTTGCATATAACCTTTGACTCTTATTGTATGGACTGACCCACCCTCTGACTTATTCTAATTTTTCCCTTTATCCCTACAACTCACTGACATTATTTGAAATCATGTATATATTTGTGTGATTACAAAACTTTTTCTAGTAATTGGGCAAGGCCCAGGTAAGTACATAAATAAGTAGATTTGGCAATTCCAGAAGAAAGAGAAGGGTTTTTGGTACAGATCCCTTGCATGGTTGTGGTAGTAAACGCTCTTTTTTTTTTTTTTTCTTGCATTCAGGATTTTATGCTACCACAACTGACCAGGTCACTTTGCATTATCACAGAAGCTAACATGCTGTTTTAATGATAGTTTAGGATTAACTGCATTACTCAAAACTGTACCTTAAAGGACCACAAGTCATCAAACACCTTATCATACAATGTCAACATATGACATCCCAAGTCTCCACTGGCCCTGGAGGAGGGAGGTGGAATAAGGACGTAGGAATTCATATTTATAATGTATTTAAGATCACCTCCATTAAACCTCATGTTTCTTTGAAACAACCCTAGTGTTCACTTTTGAGGAGGGGTACGTACCAAAGTCTGTTGTTTTGTCAGAAGACAAGCCTGTAGGATGACGAGGAGTGTGGTGTTCGTCTTCAGATGTGAAAATGACTGCCACAGCGGGGAAGGACCAGACTTTTTCTGTGTGGCCCCAAGAGGCAGAAGCCAGAGGGTTGGGATCAGTAACAGAAAGAAACTTTCTCATAGTCAAAACCTGCCGAGGATGGAATGGTTTACACTGTTTGTTGGGGGGTTTTTTAGGTCTGGAGACCACAAAAAAAAAAAAAAAAGAAAAGAAAAAGAAAGAAGAACATTGGTGTGATCAGCTGTGTCCTCTGGTTGGCAAAAACCTAGTCTCCATCAGCTGTGAGGCAAAAAGCTACCACCAGTGCTAAAAAGCTTGCAGACATTCCTATTATACATCTATTAATTGAAGATGACAAATTCTGAAAGTGTTTAAGAATTTCATGAAGATTTAAAAAAAAAAAGAATTTCATGAAGCTGTAACAGTGTGGCTGTTTGAGGGAAGGGCGTGTGTCTTCTCAAAGACAGTCTTTTTATCCTCATTTATTCTCTTTGGATTTTCTTGAGGTGATAGATGAAATTGTCCTTTATGCCCATGAAGGGGGCTGTGAGCAGAGCCAGTTCAAGGATCCCCATTTGACTCTGCTATAGCTCACTTGGGCTCTTAGCCCCCTACTCGGAGTGAATCAATGCAAGGGATGAGAAAGGTTTGATCTGTTCTAGAATCTGAAGTGTTAACCAAGGTCAGCATGCCCAGGAAGTGAACAGAAGTGAATAGACACTGACATACTGGGTGAGTTACCAGTGATACAGTCCATTCTGATTTTCGTATTTATTGTTAAATGAATACCTTATCTTTCAGTAGTCTGGAATTCTGGCAGTCTTATTTGAAAGGCAATATTTCACAGCAAGCGTTAATACTTGTGAATTTGAATTCCATATTCGAACCTGCCTTTCACCCTTTGCACACACGCAGTGGTCACGGCCATCCCATCGGTCAGGGACGGCCAGGGGTGGTGGAAAGACACTGAAGCGTCTCACGTCAGTGGCACTGTGCATCTCTCCCGTCTGCCCTGGGTCAGCCTGGGGCACCTGCTCAGCCATTCTGATACCCACCGTCCAGGATGTCCCATGGGGAAACCTTAGTCCATCAAGGACAGAAGCTGGCTTCGTCTTCTTCTCCACTTTGCCTTTCCCAGCGCTCCTCTCCTGCTCCTTAGGATCATTTCCCAAAGTGTGCAACAGGCACGCAAGCCCTGGTCCCAGGCTCTGCTTTTGGAAATAAACTAGGCGAAAATACACCAATTTGTTTTATTTGGGGCAAGTTCCTTTCATTTGCTGGACTTCCATTTCCTCTTCATTGAAGTGAGAGAATCTGGCTTGCTCATTCCTTCCAGTTTTAAGCGTCTGTAAAGGGAGGCAAGTTGTTAAGAATTCCAGGAAACCCCATCTTCCTCAATAATTCTTTTATCAACACTCAAGTGATTTAACCACAGTTCAGATAAGTCTTCCATTCTTTTGAAAGACTTCCATTCTTCCTTGTGTGGGTGCCACAACACTGCTTTATGGCTTTTCATCTCCCTCAGAGCTTCTCCTAAAAAAGCAAGAAAAAAAAAGCCGTTAGAGACCTCCGCGATGCCAATGCCCTTAAGTCCACGCCCACTACTTTCCCACCTTTCGCAATTACTGCTCCACCGGGGGAGCTCGGAATGGGGTTGGGTGTCCAGAAAGGACCACAACCGTTGCTGAGCCTAATAGTCATGAATGGCGGGGACAGAGATGATGCACTGTCAGCAGACTGATCACCTGGCAGGCTGCGTGCTGTTAGGCACACCCTGAAGATGTGCAGGGGCCTCCACCTCCAGTTCCCAGCTATTGCCAACCCAGCGCCCGGGGAGGGGGCGGTCGGGAAGAGAAGGGCGGTCACCTGGACACCGAGTTGGTCACCGGAGGTTGAGCGAGGGAAGTGACCATCTGGCTGGCCCCACCCACCTCTTCTTGGGCTGGATGGAGCTGGCCTTGGGGTCAGCCGTGAACCAGAATTTGTTACGGCAAGAACTTGGGAGCCCAGCTTTTAATCTGGATCCATGAGAGGGTTGTAGTGATTGATGTGGAGGAAGCGGGGCTTGAAGAGCGGGGCCGACACCCAGGTGTGCTGGTCCTTTCATCTTCACATCAAGTGCTACCTGGTGAGTTACAGGGCACAGGCTGAGGGTGGGGGGGCGGGGGGTGAGGGCAGACAGCGGCTGCTCAAAGCAGAGATGGGGCCCCGTAGGCTGAAGATAGACCCTGGCTTCCTGTCAGACAGCTGGCTGTAAATAACAGGCTGCAATTTCCTGGGAGGGGCAGACAGGTAAGAGTCTCTTAGCAGATGAAAGTGCTGGAGGCGATGATATATATAACAGAAATTTAATAAATTGATTTATTATTCATTTGTTCATTCCTTTAGCAAGGATTTATGTAGCCCGGCTCCTCAAAGTGTGGGCCATGGCCCGCAGCCTCGGCATCATCTGAAGTAGAATCTGCATTTGGACAAGACGGCCAGGGGATCCTTGACCCTAAGACCAGACAGAAGGCCTGATCTACAGGAAAACTGTAATGGGCCGCTCTGGGGTAGAGCCCTGCAGGGATGCTGGGAGGGTGCATCTGGCAAACATCACGCCCTCACCGTGAGGTGCTTGAAGAGGTAGCTTCCGAGAAGCCACGTTCCACACCTGCTTTACGCCTTTCCAGAGTTCCTAGAACATGTGTCCCCTTTAACAAGGCGAGAACGTAAGTGATGAAAGTTCACAGCAGTGACGATACAGCAAGGGGGGGTATCACTGTCTTTTCCTGATGGGGTTTGAGATAAAGCCACCACAGGTCCCGGTCCCTTCTCTTGTGTCCCCTCCCCACCCACTGAAATTCCCTGGATCCTCCTACCAAAAAACCCTGCTCTTTCCGAATGAGAGTCTGTCAGGAATCACTTAGAGCTCTGGGTGAATTTAAATCAATGAGCATTTGCATTTCTCTAGTCTAAATGACTGTCACAGCTATCAAGGTACGGGCCAGGAACACGTCGGGGAAGGCATCTGGGGGCAGAGAAGTCACACCATTTGGGTAAGTTCTGCGGTCTTAGAACGCAGGTCCTGAAAATGACCCTCCCAACATAGAAGTCTGAAAAGCACTTTACAGTTTACAAAAGTCCTTTTTCCCTCGTGCAGTTATTTTGTTTGTGATGAGGCTCCAGTTCAAAGAGGTTGTGACTTGCCCAACGTTGCACAACTAGTAAATGGTAAAATTGAGATTCCCACCCGGTTCTTCAACTAGAAAATTTATGTTCTTTATGTGCTGTTAGGCTCCTCCTACAGCAGGAGAATCCTTGGTTATCCAAGAAACCCCAAGTCCCTCATCTCTTTCCATTTTCCATTAATTCATGCAAAAAGAAATGTATCGAGCACTTTCTTTATGCTGAGGAAAGAGAGCAGCTACAAGAATAACATCTATCTATCTATCATCTATCCATTCATCTATCCATCCATCCACCATCTATTCATTCATTCATCTATCCATACTATCCATCCATCCATCCATCCATCCATCTGTCCATCCATCCATCCATCCATCCATCCATCCATCCATCCTATTTACCCACCCATCCATCCATCTATCCATCCATCCATCCATCCATCCATCCATCCATCCATCCTATTTACCCACCCACCCATCCATCCATCCTATCCATCCATCCATCCATCCATCTGTCCATCCATCTTTTCATCCATCCATCCATCCATCCATCCGTCCTATCCATCCATCCATCCTATTTATCCACCCACACATCCATCCATCCATCCATCTGTCCATCCATCTTTTCATCCATCCATCCATCCATCCATCCGTCCTATCCATCCATCCATCCTATTTATCCACCCACACATCCATCCATCCATCCCATCCATCCATCCATCCATCCATCCTGTTTATCCACCCATCCATCCATCTATCCATCCATCCATCCATCCACCCTATTTACCCACCCATCCATCTATCCATCCATCCATCCATCCATCCATCCATCCATCCTATTTACCCACCCATCCATCTATCCATCCATCCATCCATCCATCCATCCTATTTACCCACCCACCCATCCATCCATCCTATCCATCCATCCATCCATCTGTCCATCCATCTTTTCATCCATCCATCTATCCATCCATCCATCCATCCATCCGTCCATCCATCCATCCTATTTATCCACCCACCCATCCATCCATCCATCCATCCATCCAATCATCCATCCATCTATCCACATACCGGTCTATCTGTCCAATTGCTGCCTTCAGCCTGAAGAAAATTACAGACCAATAAAGGAGAAAAACACACTGAACAAACTGTATCATGTCCAAGCCCCTTTGGTAGAAACTGAACTTGCTTCAACACCCAATTTCTTGGCTCCATAAAGTCTCATGTCCTCTCAGGGATGAATGCCAATTCTAGAGTTCAGCCTCTCCTGAGGCTCTTTACTGCCAGCTCCTGAATCAAGTGTGCTAACAACATTTCATTCTGTGCCAGTGGACACGTGGGACTGAGCCACTTCACCGCAGTCCAGAAAAAGACCCTCCTGGTGCGTTTTGTGAGCTTGGATCGCACGTAGCGAGTCAGAGAGTCGCGGAGGCGTTGCGGGAACACAGCTGCCCCCGCCCCCAGCCCTGTCCCTCTGCCCCACACCCCTTTGCCACTCAGGGAAACGCCAATGTTTCTCTTCCTCTTTTAGGGTGACCTGTTTACCCACCTCCGAACCCCAAAGGTGAACAACCAAATGCATCACAGTGCTCAGAAAAAAAAAAAAAAAAAAAAAAAAAAAAAAAGAACTCTCTTTGCCACGAGGACTTTAGACCCAGTTGATACTTTATCCTTAAATAAACTCTTTCCTTGGCAGACTACCTCCATGCAGAGTGCACACATTGGAGCCTACTATTTGAAAAACTTGCACAAAGAAAACACACCTGGGGAACCCGTGTGCAGACCAGGAAACAAAACAAAAGCACCCCATCTCGGGGCCTCTGAGACAGGTGGTAATTTAAATAGCAAATGTTTTCTTCGTATTTGCAGGCCTGAGAGGGACAGAGAAAGTGCCACGGAGGGGGAACAGTATCCTGCAGGAAATGGGGGGTGATTTGTTCCCACAGGAAAGAGAGAAGGAGGCTTCAGAACTGGGCCTTGCAAGACGGGGGTGGGGGGGGGGGGCGCGTGAGGTTAAACAGAGAAAGGCGTAGGTGAGCCAGGGTGTAGGTGAGCCAGGGTGGCGGGGATCCCTTGAGCATAAGAAAAGGACTGGAAGGTTTCGGCAACCAGCAAGAGGCCCGGTCTGGGCTGTGTTTGGAGATGGGGGAGGGCGGGGAGAGGGCGCTGGAGAACCTCAGGCTGGGGCTGTGGGCCCAGCGTCTAGAACGACAGGGTAGGTGGCCGTTGGGAGGTGTTCATTATATATAAAATAAAATAAATAAGCCACATGTTGCCTCAGGCGTTGCTCGATCTCGGGTTCAAACGATGACTGAGAATAGGTTTCCCCTTTTCTCTTTTTTTTTTTTTTTTTGTCCTTGGAGCTGTCACTTTTTAATCTGGGTTCCCCCAAACTGGACCTGGAGGCAAGGATCGGACTACGATTTGGGAAATGCAGGAAGAACCAGTGGGGGTGTCGGGAAGTGAGTCAGGGAGGGAAGGCTGCTGGGAAGTCTCTGTGCCCGGAGCTCAAGGCCTCCCAGAAGCTCCGGGAAACCATGGAAGCGAGAGCATCCGGGCTCCCTGCTCCAGGGCTGGGGAAGCTGGGGTCACGACTCCCACCAGTCACTGGTGGCTAGCTGCTCAGAGGCAGTTAGTAATTCCCAGTCCCTTCCAGCTGCTGTGCCCCGCAGGGAAGAAGCCCCATGGATAATGGTGGGGCCCCGACAGCACAGTCTCATCTCCATTCTTCGCCGGCTCTGCCTTGACACTCACAAGGGACAACCATTTTTCGGGGCTGGAAAAAGACAGGTTTTTTCTTTCTCCCCCAGTACGTGAGCGGAAGGCTTGATCTTGGCTTTCATTTCCTCTCACTTGGGCCACTGGAATTAATCCCTGAGGCCAGGGGAGGTGATATCTTAAGAAGAGAGTCCCCGTGCCATTAGCTGAAAGCAAAGGAGGGAGGAGGAGCACGTTTCACACTCAAATGCGGAGTCCGGTGCGGGTGTGATGGAGGTGGTCCTCCAGGCAACTGGTGTGTGGTCAGGCAGCCGGAGAAAGAGCTTGATTGCAAATCAAGCATCTGTCTTCGTTTGGGTGTCTTCACAGCAGACCCTGAGAGAGGGCGTGGGCGCAAGTGGAGGAAAGGAAGACAATTCGAGGGGTGTCTGTGAGCATGGCACCTCTATGGGCACCTGGGACTCGATCCCGCTGGGTCTCCGAGAACCAGCGAAGAACAGATCTCAAAATTTCTCACCGGTGTTAGAGGAAACCACAATGTCTGCTCACTAGCGCCCATCCCCCTACGGCTGAGAGACTTTCTGAGGCATTTCACTCCCCAGTGCTTCCAGCCTGACCAGTATGTGGACACAACAGGTGCCTGCGGCCAGAGAATGCCCCCCTCCGGCTGACAAACACAGGCAGCCATCAGCAGTGCGGGCATCGGCCGGCAGAAGGAGTCCTCCAGGGAGGCTGGGAGGATGTGGCTGGGACACATCTGGATGCTGCTGGGTCCTTCCTGTTCTCCTGCTGCCCCAGCTCTTGGTCCCCATCCCTTTTCCTGTCCCTGAATTCTCCGCTCTGTTCCCAGGCAGCCCTGGAGCCCGCACCTGCTGTGATCCCACTATCCGTACCTCCACACCGGTTCTGGATGTGAGTGTTCTAGATGGAGAATGTAATTCTTTGATAAGCTCCCACATTAAAAAGAAACAAGGAATAAAGGCTAACAGGGGAGCATCAAATGTTAATCCAAACTCGTCCCTGGGGATGGAAACGGCAGTTATGTGGGCAGGAAGAAAATTATGTGACCTTGGCCTCTATCGAAGGCCAAGTTTAGTTAGTTTAATTGAATCAGTGATTCTCAAGTGGCCTGGAGGGTGCTTTTAGAATTTCTGGGGAGCTTCTTTCAAAACAGGCACACTTTGTCCTCTGAATCGGATGGGTTGCCCTGCAGAGGGTCAGGGGTGGAGATACAGCCTCCTCTCTGCCTCCCTGGCAAAAAATCCCTTTGGGAAATCTGGGAAGTTACTGATGGGGAAGCCTTGGAATGTGGACAATGTGGGGGCAGAGGGACGGCTGAGAACCTCTGGTTTAAAATATAACCCTGGATCGCCAAGGGCAGTAGAGTGGGAGGGGCTTGTGGAGAGGAGACAGGGGTTTGAATTCAGAACTGACTGGCCACCGACCTTCTCTGCGCCTGTTTCACCATCTGTAAAATGGGGATGAAAATGCAAGCTGCATGGGAGTGTTGAGGGAATTAACAGAGTTTCTAGCACACTGGTTTGATTGCACGCTCACTTATGATTTGTTTTGCAATCAGCCATCTGAGTGGTCTTTAATGCAGTGAGATTTAACCCGGTGAGATTACCCAATAGCAGCCTCCTGGGTCCCTCCCTTCCACCTATATTATTGACCCTCTTGCCCAGCTCCTGGTCAGCCTCTGGCCATAGCTTGAGCTCCTCCATAGTTGCCAAAGGTCCTTAAAGGGGTGAGGGAAGGTCAGAACCACCTCCTTCTTGCAGAGCCACCTCTCTCTTTTGTCTAGTAGGTGTAGGAGAGTAGGAGCTCTGGAGGCTGGTTCAGATGTCCCAGAGGGCTACGGAAGAGTGCTTGTGAGTCTTGGGACAAATGGTGGTATTTAACAGGAAAGGCAGGAAATGGAAGTTGAGCACCTTCCCTGGGAGAGGAAGTGAGAACCACGACCAAATCACCCGCAGAGACACCTTCCTGACCCCCCAATCCTGCCCCGTAGGTGAAACTGAAGGCATCCCCCCACCCTTTGAGCTCTACAGGGCACACTCTCACCAAAGAACTGCCAGTCTCGTCTCTCACATACATTTGTCTGCATGGCTATTTCTGCCTTTCCTGTGTGCCTTTAATTAGTACTGAAAACATTGCCCTCAAATATTCAACATACGGGCGCCTGGATAGCTCAGTTAGAAGAGCTGATCTCAGGGTCATGGGTTTGAGCCCCATGTTGGGTGTCGAGATTACCTCTATAAATAAATATTTTTTGAAAAATTCAGCATCGTATTTTTTAAAGATATGATAAACAAAGAAAATAGCATACATACAAAAAAGCACACAGAGGAACATTTCATTTGCATTCCTAAAGAGACGTTGGTTGTCGTGGATTCTCCAAGAAGCCTGCCCGAGTTGACAATTTATCCTAAACCCAAATGCAAACATAAATGCTGTCAGAGTGAAAAGCCACTTGCTGTCTTTTCGAGGGGAGGAAGTGGGTGGAAATTCCCAGGAATTCCCTGGGTGACTCCTGCAGAGGCATTGCCTCAAGGAGACTGACCCCAAATATAGCAGGTGCAGCTGGCCCCAGGCTGGAAAAGCATTCCTTCACCATTCTTCACGCTTTAGCCGGGAGGGGCTCTGCCCAGTACCATGCTGTCCTTTTTTTGCCTCCTGGATTAGTGTGACATGCTCTGAGACATTTTTTCCCCCCTTAAAGCTCTATGTGGCGAAATGAAAAGAAAAAATTGCTCACCCCTCCTTCTCCTCCTACTTGCTTTACCCAATGACAGCCAAGGACACATTTTTGACTCTTTCTCTGTGCCTGCTCCACGCATATACTGAATACACTAGGAACCCAAGCAGAAAACTCTTGTAGCGAGAGCCTGCCCAATTCAAGTCCCACCGCTGCAGGGCCTCTGAGAATGCCTGATGCCCAAGAGTTCTGCCAAGGAGATGAAGATAGTGCAAAGTCAGTCCATCTGGTACATTCCACTGGTTGCTTCTAACGCTGGAAGAATGGCACAACTCTATGCATAATCCTATCTGGAATAGGATGAGAAATAGATGAAGAAATAATCACACAGTGTTAGCTACATATTCATATATTTAATGTTTATATAGAGCGTGTATTTTCAGAAGAATTTGCGAATATTCCGCATTCAGGGGCTCGCTGTGTGCCATGTACACTCGTATTGGAATCTTTCTGCAATAGGATTTGCGGAAGAGTGGAGAAGTGATTGGACCATTCAATAAAAGGTGTTAAAAAGAAGTGATACACTTCTACACCATACCGTGCGCAGGAATATATTCAAAGAGCATTAAGAAGTTAACAATAAAAGTATAAGGGTATGAGGATAAAACACAGGAGAGGTCATTTTATTTTTGTTTTATTTTTTATTTTTTCATGTTTATTTTTGAGAGAGAGACACAGAGTGCAAGCAGGTGGGGAAAGAGAGAGAGAGAGAGAGAGAATCTGAAACACGCTTCAGGCTCTGAGCTGTCAGCACAGAGCCCGATGGGGGGCTCGAACTCACCAACTGTGAGACCATGATCTGAGCTAAAGTCAGATGCTTAACTGACTGAGCCACCCAGGCACCTTAGGATAGTTCATTTTTTTAAAAAAAAAATGTTTGGATGTGGGCTTCCTGTTAAACAACAAATAAACCCCCAAAAGTCACAAAACTGGAAAATTAAGAAATCTTATCTCATAAAAATGAAAAAAAGTGTGAGCAACAATAAAAAAAAATACCATAAACAAAGTTAGATGGAAAGTTATATGCAGAAGAAACATTCACAATATATTTAATACAAAGAGATTATTAGAATGGAGTGTGGGTGTTACAAATCAATAAGACAAGCTGTTACGATAGAAAAATAGACAAGAGATACGAATGGTGCTTCAGACACAGATATATAAATAGCCAAATATATATCAAAACACTCTAGACTCCAGTCATAATTAAACAATAAAGAAGGGCTACCATTTGACATACATAGAATTGGAAAAATTTTAAAGATGGACCCATCAGTAGTGGATCTTAGTTGGCAACAGAATTCAATCCAGAGAGTTTAAGCAGGAAAGAAATTCGTGGCAGTTCTAGGAGGGCTAGAGATAAAATTGTAGGATGCAGGGCTGGAACAACACCAGATCACACTATGGGGGCCATTCTGGCTAAGATATCCCTGCTTCCCATCCTTGATCCAGACTCTGCAACTGGCACCAATGATGTTAGACCCTGGACACCAGCAACTCTGCCTCTGAAACTCCTGTAGAGCTAACACTTTCACAACAAACCTTGTCAAAAGAAGGATCTCATGTTGACCCGTTTCTTCCTATTTCCCTCTTCTGAAGACTTGAGTGCATATGTCCGATAGGTAGAACCTATGCCCATACCAGCAGCTTAGACACAATGAGGCTGAGAAAGCAACACTTGACGGCTACAATAGGACAGAGGACTCGTTATGTCTTCAAACACAGGAAGGATGAGCCAAAGATGGTGAGGTTCTAAGTTTCCACTTGGAGAAACTTGAAAAAGTAGAGCAAACTAAATCCAAAACAAGCAGAAGGAAAGAAGTAGTAAAGACAAAACAGAAATCAATGAAATTAAGAACAGAAAAACAAAAGAAAAAAGTCAATGAAACTAAAAATCTGGCTCTTTGAAAGGCTTAATAACATTGATAAACATTTAACCAGACTAACCAAGAAAAATCCAGAAGATGTAAACTACAAATATCAGGAAAAGAAGAGGTGATATCGCTAAAGACTCCACAAACATTCAAAGGGTAAGGAGAATACTATGAATAGCTTTCTGCCGATAAATTCGACAACTTTGATGAAATAAACAAATTCTTTGAAAGGCACAAACTGCCAAATATCACTCGAGAAGAAATAGATAACCTAAATAGCCCTTTACCTTATTTGTAAAATACTTTATTAAAAAATTGAATTAGTAAAAGCCTCCCAAAAAAGAAAACTCCAGGCCTAGATGTCTCACTGGTGAATTTGACAAACATTTAAGGAAGAAATAACATCAACTATACACAAATGCTTAGAGAACATAAAAGAAGAAGGAATACTTCCCAATTTATTTTAGGAGTCCAGTATTATTCTGATACCAAACTGGACAAAAATTTTATAAGAAAATAACATTAGGGACCAATATCCCTCATGAACATAGATGCAAAAATCCTTGGCAAAATACAAGTAAAATAAACCCAGGAATATATAAAATGATAAGACATTATGTCTAACAAGGCTTTTCCTAGGAATGCAAGTTTGGTTCAACATTTAAAAATCCATCTTTGTAATTTACCATGCCAAAACACTAAAGAAGCATTACCATGTGATAACCTCTATGGATGCAAGACAAGCATTTAACAAAATTCAGTATTGATTCACAGGCAAGAGCTCTCAGCAATCTAGGAATTACCTCAACCTGATCAAAGACATCTGCAAAAAAAAAAAACAAAAAAAAAAAAACAAAAAACAAAAAAAAAAACAACCTCTCAGCTAATGTATACTCACTAGAAAAGACTGAATATTTTCCCCTAAGATCGAAACAAGACAAACATATCTTCTCTCACCACTCCCGTTCACTATTGTATTGGAGATCCTAGCCATTGCATCTCTATTGGAAAGGAGAAATGATAACAATGATAAACTCTCTCCACTGACAGATGGCATGATTGTCTACATAAAATACCCCAAATAATCTACAAAAAACTACTGGAAATAGTGAGCTTAGCAGTTTTATAGAATACAAAGCTCATTAAAAAAAATCAATGCTATTCCCATAGGCTAGCAATGAAGAATTGAAATTTGCAATTTAAAAAAGTATCATGTCAATAGCACCCAAAAGTATGAAATACGTAGGTACAAATTTTATAAAATATAGTCTGAATGAGTGTGTTGCAAAGTGCAAAACGCTAATGAAAGAAATAAAAGAAGACCTAAGTAAATAGTAATATCATGTTTGTGAATTGGAAGACTGAATATAGTTTAGGTGTCAATTATCTTCACGTTGACTTATAGATTCAGTGTAATTCCAACCAAAATCCCACCAGGAATTTTTTTAGACACTGACAAACTGATTCTAACATGTACGTCGAAAAACCAAACCAATTTTTGAAAAAAAAACAAGTTTGGAGAACTCACGCTATTGGATTTCAAGAATTTTATAAAGCTACAGTGATAAAAAGAGTATGTTATTTGTAAAAGGATAGACACAGAGATCAATGGGACAGAATAGAAACTCTAGAAATAGATCCACATATATGCTTGATTGGTTTTCACCGAAATCGCAAAGGCAATTTACTGGAGTAAAGGTAATCTTTTCAACAGTTGGACATTCATATGCAAACAAACAAGAAGCTTCAGGCTCAGTGCTGGCAGCTTGAAGTCGGCTTGGGATTCTCACCCTCCCCTTCTCTCTGCTCCTCACCTGCTCACGCTCACTCTCTCTTCCTCTCTCTCTCTCTCAAAATAAATATATAAACTTAAGAAAAAGTTAAATACGATATGACCCTGCAACATCATCTCTGGAAGAGAGGCAGTGGGGGGCACCACCCTTAGGCGGCTTTCTGATTTGGTGAGCACCAAGGAAGGGACCAGAGAAGGAATGGACGACTGCTTATGAGCGCATGTGGGAGGAGCAGACGGTGGGTAGATTTTGCATGAGGTATAGGCTTGTGTCACTGAAATGTAAATTATTACTGTGGGGAGGACCCCTGCTTTGCTCACATTGTCCTCTGTGGGACAGAAACACATGCCGTAGGAGAGTTTCTCACAGCCCTTCTTTAAATTAGACTAGGACAGCTGAACTTGTGGGCTTACCGAAGAGGCCCTTTTCCCAAGCACCATCAGTCACTGCCCAGAGATTTAAATTACACAGATGGAATCTGTAGCCTGTGAACCACTGCTGTTTAAGTTGGGTATTAATAATTTGTGCCCCTTCTACTACCAAGAAAGAGTTTTGAGAAATGACTGCGTATGTTGTGAATTTTAGAACATCCTGGGTCAATTCATCTTCTAAAGCTAACTGGTCAAAGCAGCTGCTGTTCACAACATCAAAGATTAAGTTTTCGTCATCCACAGTGGGCCGGCTCCAAAGACAGGTTTCGAGCCTAGCTGGTGATGCTTGATTCAGATCTTTTTCTTTCACGGATAGCAACCATTGTTGAACCAGTTCAAGCCAACTGGACTCCTTATGAAGACTGTCTGGAAGGTGATACAAGGTCAAGACTGTCCTTGAAGACACTCTGAGTCTCTGCAAGGGTACTGCATTATTACTATTGGCAATATCAGAGCGTAGGGCACAGTAGACGTCAACTGGCTTATGTTAGATCAAATGTCATTGAGTCACTTGCCATGCCGGTCCCGTATTACACTGGGCTATTTTCTCCAAGACACAGACTACATTAACGATGCAGCCAGACAGTATAGACTGTGTTGATTGACAAGTGCCTTTATAGGTGTCTGTGGGTGGCAAGTAATTAAACTTGTCTCTACAATTCAGTTTATTCATAAGCTGTAGAAACTACATATTTTCTCCAGAAAGATATAGAAGACGATTAAAACAATTTTTTTAAATGTTTATTTATTTTTGAGAGAGAGAGAGAGACAGAGACAGAGTGTGAGCAGGGGAGGGGCAGAGAGAGAGGGAGACACAGACTCTGAGCTGTCAGCACAGAGCACAGCATGGGGCTCAAACCAATGAACTGTGAGATCATGACCTGAACCGAAGCTAGACGCTTAACCGACTGAGGCATCCAGGCGCCCCAAGAAAGCATTTTTGTGTGTGTGATATGCGGACCCTATAACTCACCCAAGTATTGCCCATCTGATAATAACTGCGAGGTAATTTGGAATACATCCTAACAACTAGCATGACTGGTCAAAAAATTCCAATGAGACATCCACATAGATTTCTGCAAAATGAGTGCAAGGCAAGAATTTCTTGATATAAATTTATGTTGATACAAATCAATATATATCTATTTATATCTATTTATATTAATGGATATATATATATATATATGTCAAGTTATATCAATTTAGTGTGAGAAAGGATGTAAGTTATTGTTAACAGTACCCCCAAGCAAATATTTAGATCTCTAAAATTTAACAGTGTGTATGATGACCGTATTACATAAACCAAAACTTTCAGAAAGACTCAGACCCTTCAGAAAGGGTGGGCTAGCCGGGACAGAGGGAAGCAGATGGTTGTTCCATCTCACGAGCTCTCCTTTGAAAAATAACCTTTTGTTTTTCCTTAATGATAAGTTTCTTTGCTTCTAAAAATCTGGATGTGATTTCATCCCTTTACCTCACCCAGCTTGGATATAGAGCAGAGTGAGGGTGGTTAGTACCCACTTGTAAAAGTTCAGACGGGCTTGGGGTGGGGCATACGGAGACCTCAGAAACACAGGCTTGTAGGGGACGGAGAAGGCTAGGGAAGCTTGGGAAGAATGAGGGCGGAGATGAAGGTCCAGGACTCTAGGGCAGAGGCTTCTAGGGCAACCAGCCTTTGGCGAATGTTAGGAGGGTTCCAACCAGCAGAGGCAGTAGGTGGTCCTCTCAGAGGGAGAGGGCTGAGCCCACTTGGGGAGGGCTTGCGGATGAGAGAAGGTGGGAAGCTGGCCCAACACGATGGGTATGAGTGAGAAGTGGAGGCAGGGGGCCCTTTGGTGGCCTGAGAACTCATCACAGCAAGTATTAGGCTTGTGGCTCAGCCCCACGTGCTGGAGTTGGGCTGCTGGGAGGCAGTTTGCTAAAAGCTAGGTCCCTGAGTTGGCCTGGCATCTCGAATGGTACAGCCTTCCCATAAGAAGCCCAGGTATGGCCCAGATGCACACAGGGCTGTCTGACAAAGCAAGCACAGCACAACATGCTAGCCCCAGGACTTGTCCCTGCCCCGCGCTGCTCCCTCATGCAACCTTAACCACACTGGTCTCTGTTTTTCCTT
Organism: Panthera pardus; assembly: GCF_024362965.1. Taxonomy (NCBI): domain Eukaryota; kingdom Metazoa; phylum Chordata; class Mammalia; order Carnivora; family Felidae; genus Panthera; species Panthera pardus. The sequence continues at coordinate 149,053,697 of NW_026526721.1, forward strand.
AGGAAGTCCAGCACCTTCCTGTCTCAGGGCCTTTCTCCTTGCTCTCCCCTCTACTTGGACTGCTTTTCCTCCACACATCCTCTTGGCTCACCCCCCCCAATTCCGTTGTCTGCTCAAGTGACCTTAAGAAAGATCTTTGCAGACCATTTTTACGAAAATAGCGCTTTTTTTTTTTTTCCCTCTAGTCTCCTACCCTGGATTTACTTGCTTTTCCTCATAGCACTTGTGATTCCTCGGTAGTATATCAAGTCTCCCCACCATAATAAAAACGTGATGGGGGTAGGACAAACTGAGCCATCATATCTGCAATGTGTAGAACCAGATTCGGTACAGAGAGGTGCTCAAGAGATATTTGTTGAATGAATGAATGAATGAATGAATGAATTGTACTAGAACCATCATAGGGAGTGAATGGCGATGGTGTTCACCACCAGCCCGCGTGTGGCACGGTCAGCACAGTTAATTAAATGGGGCTGCCTAAAGTTGTCTGTGGTCCTAAGAAAGCACTGCTGGGCTCCAGAAAACTGGGGTTACTGACGTGTGAGGAGAAGCTTTCAGTTCGCAGGGAATCTTTGCACGGTCTTGTTCTCTCCCCAGCGGGTTCTCCCCGTCTCCGGTGGACAATGGCAGTCCTGATTAACACAAGCACCTCCCGCAGAGGCTGCAGAGAGTGGCTTCCGGGCAAGTCATGACCTTGGGAGCAACCTGGGAACAGGAGACAAATCCCCCCAATTTGTATTCTCAGCGAGATTCAAGACGACACAGCACTGATGAAAAGGGAGAAATTCGAAATCAGGATAGATTGCTTTCTGATGAAAACATGAATTCCCTAATTTAGAAAACCATCCTGGACAGCATGAGTAGCACAGTGGATAAGGCAGAAAAGACACTCATTGATTTTGAAGGATGGTTTGATAAATTATCTGATTATTCAGAAATGTAAAAAGATTTCCTATAAATGTAAAAAGATTGAGATCATGAGCAAAAGATAAGAGTCATGAAAAATTGATTCAGAGGTATTATAAAAGCTATTTCCCAGAGCGGAAAAGACTAAAATCTTCAGATTAAAAGGGCTTACCAAGTATCAGAGAAATTAATATAGAGAAAGAATAGACACTTAGAAATACCCTGGAAAAAAATTTTTAAATTTAAGAATAAGGGGAAAGGTCTTACAAGTAACCGTGTAAATAAAACAAACAAAATGATCAAATGTGCTGCTCACTTTTTTTCTGCAACTCTCAAGATCGGAAGGAAATGGGGCCATGTTATAGATGGCAATTGAACAAATTTGGGGCAAGTAAAATAGGGAAGACCCAGATAACAAGGTCTCCGGGGGAAATGCAACAACTCATCTCTCTTCTTAATTTTGTTTTCCCAGAAAAGTAGTCCAGTGATCTTAGCAACAAATCACAATACGGAACCCTGGTATGAGGAAAACACAATAGGAAAGAAGTGGGGTGGGCAATGATAGAGTGTAAAGTGAAATTATTCTCTAAGTAATTGATTAAAAATGTAAATATCATGGGGCCCCTGGGTGGCTCAGTCGGTTAAGCACCGACTTCCGCTCAGGCCACGATCTCATGGTTTGTGAGTTCCAGCCCCGTGTCGGGGTCTGTGCTGACAGCTCGGAGCCTGGAGCCTGCTTTGGATTCTGTGTCTCCCTCTCTCTCTGCCCCTCCCCTGTTCATGCTCCGTCTCTCTCTCTAAAATAAAATAAACATTAAAAAAGATTTTTTTAATGTAAATATCTCATTAAATAATTTTAAATTTTTAATTATGTAAGGAAACAATGCTAATGTAAAAATACCTATGAACAGAAAAAGATGGACAGTTAAACAATAATATTAACTTGGATTTAAAAACCAAGGTTATACCAAAAAAAGACCCCAAAAAACAAAAACCCTGGGAAGTCGGACATGGGCATAGGTGGGAAAAAAATAAAAGCGTACTAAACCATCCACTGTGGAGAGGGCCAATTAATCCTGTCTCATTCTTGACACTGATAAAACAATATAGGATCTTATGTTTACCGCCCTCTCTGTTTTCATCTTATTTTATTTTTGAAGCTCTTAACTATAGAGAACTGAGGGTTGCCTGAGGGGAGATTGGTGGGGGGATGGGCTAAATGGGGGATGGGCATTAGGAAGGCCCTTGGGATGAGCACTGGGTGTTATATGTCAGTGATGGGTCACTAGTTCTACTCTTGAAAACAATACTGTCTTATATGTTAGCTAACTTGAATTTATCTGTTTTGTTTTTCAAATTCCAGATATGAATGAAATCATATGGTGTTTGTCTTTCTGTGATTGACTTGTTTCACTTGGCATAATACATTCTAGCTCCAACCACGTCATGGCAAATGGCAACATTTCATTCTTTCCATGGCTGAGTAATATTCCATTATATATATATATATCCATTATATATCCATTATATATCCATTATATATATATATATATATATATATATATATATATATATATATACCACATTTTCTTTATTCATCAGTCAATGGACATTTGGGCTCTCCCCATAGTTTGGCTATTTGTTGATAATGCTGTTATAAACATTGGGGTGCATGTACCCTTTGAGACTGCATTTTTGTATCCTTTGGGTAAATACCAAATTAACTAACTTGAATTCAAATAAAAACTTGGAACGACAAACAACAAAAAGAAGACAGGATCGATTATTTCTTGAAACGTAAGGGTAACCGTTATCCCGGGAAAAACAGAATTCACAACATTCCACTCACCTGAGTAAGAAAAGAACAAATAAGCCATTTGGCAAAAGATGGGAAACAGAGAGGCATAAAAATCCCAAGCAGGTTGCGGAAACTACAGTGAAAGAGACAAGACCAACCGCGCCGATCTTCGAAGCAAATAAAAGCAAAGATTCCCAGATTGGATCTAAGTGGGGATTACTCCTAAGTAACGTATCTAAGACAAAGGCAGAGAAATTACAATGTCAGTAAGAAACAATCAAAGAAATACACATATAAATGAAAGTACAAGAATTCACCGGGGTGCGACACACAAATAAAATCATCTGTTCAAAACACAAGGCAGCGAAAGGAAGCCTCGTTATTCCCGTAGTTCCTGTGAGCAGCAGCATCACATTTATGTGGAAGAGATGTATGGATGAGCCGCCGGGGTGCTGTGGGGAGTCCCAGGGCCAGCTTAGGCCTCGAAGGTGCTCACTAAACTGTTGTGCACAACCCTGCAGAGCGTTCTTCGTGATCCTCGGACACAGGGGAGAGGGAGAAAGGAAGGAACCGGCAGGCTGCCAGTGGGCCACACTCTGCAGTGTTACCCCTCTCTCTGTGCTCCAAGCAAGGTCAGTTGGGTCAGCCCAAACCCCGGGCGCCCTTGGGTTTTCGTGCAAAGGGGTGAAGGAGCTCGTATCTCCTCCTGAGTGGCGGAAGGGTGAGATACTTGAAGCAAACCCCAGCGGCAGGAGGCCCTCCAGCATTTGCAGCAACACTGAGGAGGCCTCGATGGGTTTTCACCGAGCACAGGTTTGCGGGTCTGACTCGGATCCCCCGACGGTGGGATGACACCCTTGAATGCACTCCGGTGGAGATCAGGGGAACCCACAGACCAGACCAGAGCGTAAGTTGAGGGCTGGGGATGTAACAAACGCAATCGCAAAGCTCCATCACGTTTGTCCCCAGGGAGGGTGGAGTAAAGAGCCAAAGGTGAGGCGCTCGGCCCAGATATCCTCAGATCCTTTTCTACCCCTCCCTGTGGGCTTCTCCCACTTCTGTGTCTTCTCTGTGATCCCACTGCCCACAGCCAGTGCCTGCAGCGATTTCCTGAGGACGCCCTTGGGCTGCTGCAGCCCCCCACGTGCATCCATAGCAAAGGCAGAGAGTTCTGGAGAGCGAGCTTCCTTCTCCGCCACGGCCCATAGCCAATGACTGATGGGTGCAGGAGGATTCGAAGCCATTTCCTGCTTGCAGGTGTAACTTGTACTCCAGAGCAAAACTCAAACCCCGGAGTTGCCCGCCGTCCGTCTGAAAGTGTCTCTGGTGGGAACCTCTGCTTGGCTTCCTGCCCTCCTGGCTCTTGCACCCCCCCCAACTCCTTTGCCAGGTTTTTATCTCAGGATCTACTTCTGGGGAATCCAACTAAAACAGGTGTGCCTGCCTCATGCAGTTCTGGCTTTTCCTGCCACCTTACCTCCTCCCTCCACTTTGGCTTCCTGCCAGAAAGCAATCTCATGACTCGGTTCTGTGTAGACTCTCTTACACAGGGAATGAGTGAGTTGGGCTATGAACACCAGCATCGGGGCGGGGGGGGGGTCTCTCCTTGGCACCTTGCTCTCAGAAGACCTGTTAAAGACTGTCCCCGTCCAGCTTTATGAAGACCTGTACAGATACTATTGAGGCTGTTAGCTGTTGGGAGTCCCTCCTCACTGATTCCAGGTTTCTCTTCTTTGAGACAGATAAATCTTTGTTTTGGGGGACTGTCCTACGCACTCTACAAGGTTTAGCAGTATCCCTGGTTCTCTACCCACCATATGCCAATAGCATCCCCATCTCCCCTCAAGTTGTGAGAGCAAAAACGTCTCGGACATTCAGCCAAATATTCCCCGGGAGAAAAAAAAAAACGCCCCTGGATGAGAACCACCCATCTACACTAGCTCCTGGGGCCGTGGCCAATGCCACCACCATACTCCGTGGAATGAGGTCCCACTTCTTCCTCCTCTTTTGTGGTCGAGTTTATGAATGGTGTGAGGTAGGGGTGTTTTGCTTTGAAAACACAAGGGATCGCCAAGGCTCGATCTCTAAGCCAGCCATCAAGCTGACCGTTTGGAACTTGGCTAATTCTGACCCCAGTAGCGCTCTTGTATATCCCAGCCAAGGTTCAAAACCTTTGTAACCGCTGTAGAAGGAGCACGGTCTGAGTCTCAACTGTTATTTTCCATTTTTCGGTAACAGGAGGAGTGGTTTTTCCCAAGGTGTTCTGTATTGTTGAGGAACACCCAAAGGGCTGGTGAGAACTGGCTTCTAATTCTGCAGATGGATCCCCAGATACACTCATTAATTTAGCTTTCTCCCTCGAGGAATGTGACTCCTCCATGCTGAGGAACCAAATTAGGAGCAGGAGAGAACCTCTTTCATGAGCAAGATTTATAACACTCCTGGGAGAAAATGTGGTCCAAGCCAAGGTGACCATTTGTCGTCTCCATTCCCCCTGAAGCTGTTCAGAACGTTCTGTGTAATTCTCCTTGGCCATGTGGGGAATGTAAAAAGCACACGGAGTTTGCTGCTAATGGATTTATTAGAGCTGTGTGACTTCGGAGAAGTTTCTTAACCTTTCTGAACCGCAGTTTCTTTATTTAAAAATGAGTAGCAGGGCACCTGGGGGGCTCTGTCGGTTAAGCTTCCAACTCCTGATGTTGGCTCAGGTTTATGATCTCACGGTTGTGAGATCGAGCCCTGCATCAGGCTCAGGCTGACAGCACAGAGCCTGCTTGGGATTCTCTCCCCGTCCCTCCCCTTGTGCACGCGTGCAATCGCTCTCTGCCACTCTCTCAAAATAAATAAATAAGCGTTTAAGAACAAGAAATAAAAATGAGTACCTACTCATGGATAAGTTGGATTTTTTTGATAAAATGAGATAACGAAAATCAGCTGGTAAAATACCTAGCACAGAACTGCCATTCCATAGATGGTAACTACTCTGTCCTTGAGGACCCTGGTCAAGTTCCTTCGTTCTTCTGAACTCAGCTGGTATGAAATACGAAATCAGCTGGTAAAATACCTAGCACAGAACTGCCATTCCATAGATGGTAACTACTCTGTCCTTGAGGACCCTGGTCAAGTTCCTTCGTTCTTCTGAACTCTGGTTTTCTCATTTGTAAAATGGGAATGCTAATTCCAATCTCACCAGGCCCCAATGGGGATGAAGTAGCAGCTTAGATGCAACTCTTGTTACACCTGTGGAGTTCTACAAAAGTATGATGACATCTGCTACGTCACCACTACGAATATCACGGGAGCTTGCGACGGACGCGCTGAGCATGGCTGGGTTGGCTGTAAGCTCCAGTGCCAGCGTGGCATAGTTGAACCCCTTGGCACCTCAGGGCACCTGCTCTTCCCATCTTAATAATATTAACGCAGTGTTTGACACTTCCCAGCAAGCATTTGGCCTGAGGGAAGCTTCCAGACTACCCCACCCCAAATCAAGGAGCCATTCGCTGGCTCCTTCAGAACCCAGAAGGGCTTAGCTCTTCGGAAGGGGAGGAAGATCGTACAATGCAAAATGCCTTCTCTTTGATACTTAGTAAGAGCTAACTTTTTGGAGTGCCCGCTCTGTGTCAGTCATTGCGTTGTGCTAAGCATCCTGTGTGAATGATTTTACGTGATCTCCACATGATCCTCTGAAGTGAGTGCTCTCATTATCCTTAATTTACAGGTGAGTTAACTGAGGCTCGGAGTGGTAGGTCCAGTTTTGGAGCTGGAATCCTAATTCAGCGGTCTAACTCCATACAACTGGCAGCCCTCTAATTTCAAGCACTGGAGATGTTGTCATTCTAGAGCTTACATTAAGATTGATCGGGGGTGGGGGGTGCATAGGGGAGAAAATCCTTTTCCCCTCAAAATAAGAGAGCGTGTTTTGTTGACCAGAGTTGTCTCAAGTGAAAATGGCACCTTTGAGTATGCAAGCTCTCTATCATTGCAGATACTGAAGAATAGTCTGAACAAATAGCCATCAGGGATACAGAAGAGAGAATTCAGTCTTGCTGGGGTTTGGGTTATACGAGAATTTAAACGTGCCGGAAACATCGGTTCTGGGATTCTGGCAAGACACAAAACATATGTGGAGTATAGTCTGTATCAGAATGGTATCATAAGTAAAAAGTCAGGTTGTCTCTCAAAAAGAAAATAGGATAAAAAAAGAAAATAGGACTAAATACAATGGATCAGGGGTAGAAGCTATGAAATAGAACACATAAAAAAATAGAGAAGATCAATTAAATGACATTAGTTTAAATTACCAAGAGTATGAATGAGGGATGTACCATCACCTCAGATTCTACAGTTATTAAAGGGCAATAAATAAATATTATAATCAACTTTATGCCAATAGATTTGAGAATTTATATGAAAGGGACAAAGGATAAAACAACCAAAGCTTGCTCAGGAAGAAATACATCATCTTAATAGCCTTAAAAATATTAAAGAAATTAAATTTATAGTCGAAAACATTCCCCAAAGAAAACTCCTAACCCAGATGGATTTTCATTAGTGAATCTACCTCACATGTAAGGAAGAAACAGTGCCAATTCTATACAACCTCTTTCAGAAAACTGCAAAAAATGGAATACTTTGCAACAGACTCGATGAAGCCAGGCATACTCTAAAACCAAAATGAGACCAAAAAAACTTTCAAGAAAAGAGAATTACCAACCAATATCCCTCATGGACATACTAGCAAAACCCTCGAAAGAAAACTATCAAAATGAATCTAGCAACATACAAAAAAGATCATACATCACAACCGAAAGACGTTTCTCCCACTTGTCTTTGTTGTTCAACACTATCATTCAACATTTGAAAACCTGAACACTACTCGTACACCGTATGTGCCCTTGAACTTTATTTATGGAAACCCCTCAGATCTTTCCATGACTTCTTACAACCTTTCCTCCTCTTTCTCTGCACTATCGTTGGGTTATTAGACTTGGACCCTCGGCGTCTGCTGGGGAATCTGTCTTGTGTACATCGTTTGGTTCTTTCTTGAAACTTTTTTGAATGTTTTTATTTATCTTTGAGAGACAGAGAGGAGGAGAGACTGCTGGGGAGGGGCAGAGAGAGGGGGAGACAGAGAATCCGAAGCAGACTCCAGACCCTGCCTTTGGTTCTTTCTAATTCCGGATATCTGAATTCAGAGTCTAAGACCTCCAGCCTCCAACCCCAAACTCAGCCAACCCAGAATCCCATCCATGTTGGGCCTGTAAGGGGGTTTCAGACAGGAGTAAGACCATCTTAATTTACGAAGGGAGGGCTTTGAGAAACAATATATGTAAACCACCTACCACATGGCAGACACCCCAGGAACACCACTTGACTTCTTCTCGTCTCTAGGGGAAAGCTCTGGATGAAATCTGAGTGAGGCAAGTTGCCTATTACGTTAAGCCTTCCAGCTCTGCGTTGTGAATCCAGATGTGAGCCGCCCATCGCTCTTCTCCAACATCAGGCTTGCTGGATAGAGTTGCAGAGTGCTGTTGGGCTGTGCTGGAAGATGAGGACTGTCTTCAGTGGGAAGGGATTTCATCTCATTATCACCGACAGTGAAGTTATGGCTGCTGGCTCTGCCATCAGATTGCAGACCCTATCAGCGAGATGAAGGGGCATCATTTCCAGGAGTTGTAGGATTGCCGCTGCAAAATTATTTTTAGGAAGCTGCTTTTTTTTTTTTTTTTTTTTTTTTTTGATCGAGACCATCCACCCTGAAAATAGCTCTGAACATTGTGGAGACAGCACCGTGCGGAGTACCGAACTGAGAGTTCAAGCCTAAAGATTTGTGGAGCAGACCGTACCTCTAATTCCAGGTTTTGTAATGATACGAAACACGTTGATAATAAATAGCAGTCACAAGAAACCTGAGAATGTGATCCCAGTTCTGTTCACTCCTTGCCTTTTATCCAGGAAGAAGAATCTGAGTCTCCTGTTCCTCGAGCCTGGGGGAAACGACGACTATGCCTGCCCCTCTCCGTTAATAGTGAGTGGATTTTTCTCTTGCGTTCCACTCACAGGTTGTTTTCCTTTTCTTCCTTGCTAACAGAACCCTAATTTTGTTCAGGCAGCAGGTCACGTAAGCCAGTCTTGGCAATCCCATTCTCTTTTGCTGGGCTGGGGCTGGGCAGGGGAGCCAGGGCTGGCAAAGGAGACGGAAGGAGAAGCTTCTAGGGACTTCTGCGGGAACACAAAAAAGAGCAGTACTTAAAGGAAGCGGAGGACGCGGAGGAAGACCACGGCCGGGGGAAATAAGGGCAGAGGGGAAGCGTGGGTGCTAGCCCTGGACCACCTGCCTCTGGATTTCTCTGTGATTAAAGAACGAATGTCCCGGTGGCCTAAACCACTGAGATACACACCCACTGGTTTTCCCTCAAGATGTGCACTCTCCATCTTCCTTCGTACGTAGAAACCCCCTCTCCCATTTTCATCCAGGCATCTGGCCACTTGGATTCATGTGCCATGTCCCAGCCTGCCCTACAACTAAGTGTGCCCATGTGACTGGTGAGTTATTGGTAGATGTGTCAGGTGGCAGCTGTTGGGAGCCATCCTTGACAAGAATTGGTTCATACAGCTCCTTTGTCTTCATCCCTTTCTCTATCCAGGCACCGGGAATGAGAATGTGATGGCCGGAACTTCAGCCACCATCTTGGTCTGTGAAGATGAAGGCTTCATCCTGAACAAAATGTGGCAAGGTGAAAGAACCAGAGTCCTTGAGTGCTTTATAGGCAAGAACAGCCCTAGATTTTCCCACCTGCAGATTTTTGTATGAAAGGCAAGTCAGCTTCTATCACGTTTAAGCCATTTTTATTTTGGTTCTCTGTTCACGGAGCTGAATTTAATCCCAACGGATACACTAAATGGGCAGCTACTGGGAGGACCCCGTAGCCCTTGTACTTCATACCCTGGAGTCCACAGCAGCCCTCTAGTTTCTAGAAGAAAAGGAAGGAGTTAACAGTGAATTGCAGTTGTAGGGAAAAAAACAGCTGTAGATAATATGTAAATGAATGGCGTGGCTGTGTCTCAATAAAACTTTATTTGTAAACACAGGTAAGTTGGTTAGATTGGTCCTGTGACCAGGTGTTTTAGATGCCAAGCATCATGTTACATTCTCATTTATGAAGCATCTACAAAGTGCCTGACATTGTCCAGATGTTTCAAAACCCTGCCTCTCCTTATTCTGATCAGATTCTGAAAACTTTATGCACAAGGACACTGACCACTGGAGACAGGAGCCACATCGCCAAGCTCACAAGTCAGTAACGTTGCTGGGATGTGGACCCAGACCCGGTCTCTAAAATCCACGGCCATTTGAATACATTACTCTCCTGTTCTTTCTGTGAATAACATTTCTCTTCTAGTAATTGTGTGCGTCATGCCTGTCAGACTGTCCGTGGGTCTACCTGATCACATTTCAGACGCTCCCCAAGGACCAGAACGGAGGAACATGCCAGAAAAGCCTGTGGACGGAGGCGCGAACACAAACAGTGTTTCGTTTAACACATTTCCTGCAGACAGAACAGGCGGCTTCAAATTGTGGGTGGGAGAGGAAGGGAGAGACAATGGAAGGAAAACAAAGAGAGAGAGAGGCACGAGGCTGTGAGGCATTTCCACAGCAGAATAGCCCGATTATAGTGCCTCCTCCCTGAGGTCTGAGAACCCAGTGGGCAGGAAGTTGGAAATACCAAGCCCACCAGCAGGGACCTACCATGTACTGACCCCTGTGTTAAGGGCTTTCTTTCTGTGGTCTTATTTAATCCCGACAAAAAGCTCCATGAGGTCGATACTAGAACCCCCTTAGTGGTACCAGAGGCTCAGAGAGTGGAGTGCATGGCACAAGGCCACCTAGCTTATGAAGGGCAGAGCTGCGAATTAAATGGACATCAGTCTCACTCGAAAGCCCAACCTCTCCCCTGTCCCGTGACTTTCCAGAGCCTCTCTGCTGGTGGAAGAACTACAGGGGCTGCCCAGGGGGTGGCTTGTCCCTCCGGCCACACCCCCCTGATCAGAGCGTGGGCGTCTCCCATGCCTGGTTCTCTCTGCTCCTTTCTCTTTGGTCCGAGCAGCAAAGCACTGCAGGAATGGAAGGAACGGCGGCCTTGGAGGGAGGGCGCTACATCCAATCCTGCCTCTTCCACAATGAACCACGTAAAGGTGCTTCAACTCCTGGGATCTCGGCCGTCCTTCTGCAAAAATGAGAATAATAAAGACCTACCTCGCTAGGTTCTTGTAGGAGCCAAATATGAACGTGGATAGAAACACTGGGCACAGTGCTTGGTTCATACATGGGGACGTAACGAATGGGTTGAATCTCAAATGCACTGAATACCAGGGAACCCTTGGGAGGCGGTGTTGCTTAATGGTTATGGCATCCAACAGCCGTCCAGACTACCATCTGAGCTAGGGAAAGTCACTAACTCATCCAGCCTTGATTTTCTTCTTTGTAAAATACGCAAATGCTAGTAACTGCACCCTGGGTTTGTCCAGAGGACTAAATGAGAAAATAAAGGACCGTGCCCAACAAACTGCAAAAGCTCCATAAACGTCATTATTATTATGTCATAGACTATGATTGTTCCATATGGGTTCATCTACTACATTAATAAAGGAGGAAAGGACGGAAGAGGGCTCATGGCCCAGGGGAGGGATTTGCTGGACGACTCATGCATATCCTGATGTGGCATTAAATTGCACGCTCAGACCGCATGGTGGATGGGGGACAGTCAGAGGTAGAAGGGAAGGAGAAGACTAGAAACTCTCGTGAGAGAACAAATTAGCCTGCTCCATTTTAAAACGTATTTATTCATTCATCCAGCCTCTCTTTATGACCACATTTTAATGCGCCAGCCACACAGGGCTGGGCTCTCAAGACACAGGAGAAAACAGAATAGACAGGATGTCTGTCCTCACGAAGCTTAGAGTCCAGCAAAACGACCAAGCATCAAAGAAGTAAAACCACATCTGTACATAACAGCAGGTCATGATACTTGCTAGGAAAGAAAGCGACTGGATGCGGAGAGAGAATAACGGGAAGGACTTTCTTTTCATGGAGAGTCCGGAAAGGGCTCTGGGAGGTCTCAGGTGACACTTACTCTGCCATTGACTGTATAAGAAGGAGGCAGCCATTGCAAAGGTGGGCAAGAGGGAGGAATTCTGGGCGGAAGGAACACCATGCTGTCAAGACCCTAAAGGGAGACCGGATTTGCCTCCTCAGAGGATCCGAGTGAACGGGGAGTGGGGGAAGTGGGGGGGGGGGCGCGGGGGAAGAGGGCTCTGAGGCCAAGCTGGTACCATGAGAGTTCAGATTCAGTTTTGAAGCCACTGGAGGGTTTTGAGCCCAGGAATGATGATCTGGTTCATGCTCCTGCAAAGCCATTCTGGCTGGTCTGTGATGACAGAGATTCAGTGGGAAGGCCACTGAGGGTGTGAATTTGATGATTCGGTAGGAGGTGGTGGGGACTCGGACCAGGGAGCCAGCCTCGGAGACGAAAAGAAGTGGATGGATCTGGGGGCACGATAGCACACAAGGTGATGGGCTAAATGGAGCGAGGAGGAGCCACGGGGACAATGTCGGGAGGCTGGCTTGAGCAACCCATGAGAGGGACGGGTTACCAGTTCCATCACAAACAAGCTTGAGATTTCAAGGACACGTCCAAGTGTGTGGTACCCACGAATGGCTCCAGAGCTAGCAAGTGGGGTCTGGGCTGGAAAGAACACATTTCAGAGTTGCTGGCATTTGCATAAGGTTTAAAACCCTGGGCAGGCTCGGTGTCCCAGCCCCATCCTGAGGCTCCCCTTCTCGTGCTGCTGACTGGCCCCGAATCTTGGTACAGCCCGCTGCCTGCGGACCCCAGCACGCCTTCACGCTGCCTACCCCGGGGCGGGGTGCCTTAGAGCAACCCTAGCCGCCCCTGTCCCACAAACGTCTTGGTGAGCAGGGGCCATCCAACACAGCTGGCACCAGAGCCCTGAGCTGGGACATCTTTTTGTCTTAGAAAGGTGCCTAGGCACGGAACACTGTCCACGAGGACTGAGGGCTGGAAAGGCAAGGGCGGAGTCGGGTGGGTGTGAGGGCAGAGTGCCCCGTGGGGCACACGGGCACGCAGGCCATTTTCTGCCCCGCCCCCACCTGCCCCTTCTAGATCCTTGACCTCCTCTCCTTGTCTCCTCCCAGCTCTAGAAGAGCCCTCATCTCCCCCGTGGATTGTCTTTGCCCAGGTACAGCCCTGTGTGTTCAACAACCCCTGAGCAATACTCCACTCTTTCGAAGTTCTGTCTAAACATTCACCTGAAACGTTCTCTCTCTTTCTTGCAGATGTCAGTTAAACAGAGCTCTCGGCACCGAGCTCTCTTTTGGGGCGCAGTTAGTTTTTTCTCCAAGTTGCCCATTATCTGCTGTAGTCATCCACGTGCTGGGACTGGGGGGCGGGGGGTGACCATCTCCGCCCGGGGGGGCAGAGGTAGGGCCGGGGAGGCTGGCGGTGACCAGCTGGTAGGAGTTTGCCGCGGGGGCTTGGAAACAGTGTGGTTTAGGCCCAGACGGCCCGAGTTCAGCCCCGGGATCTACCCGGCTTGATTGAAGTCGGGCGAGTCGGTCAACCCCTCCGCGCCTCAGTTTCTGCATCTCTAAGGACTGATAATAATTTCAGGATTGTTGTTAGATTATGGGGAACGCGGGGAAGGTGCTTTGCACCCTGTAAAGTGTAATTAATGCGTGCTGTCCTGTGCACAACGCTTAGCAATGTGTGTAGAGTCTCTTACGTTTCTGCTTTGCCCGCTTTGGATGGTAAACACCCCAGGGACTAGACCAGACAAGCCCAGGGCGCTGCTAGGGACTGTGAGGGGTGCGGGGTTGTGGCTGTTTCTGTTCAAAGATGCCTCGCATCTGTGGGGTCTTGTGCTTTTCAAGGAGAAGCGGGCAACTTTTCGTTTATGCTCTCGATTCACAGAGTGATGTTAACCGGTGTCTCTTCTGCGTACTGAGCAAATCTTAGGATGGTCAGGATGTCAGGGTAGGGAGAGAGGGTGCTGGGAAGAGAGGAGGGAGGGAAAATTCACAGTTTAGGAGAGTGTCAGTACTCACATCTCGGGTTTGGGTTGTTTTTTTTTTTTTTTTTCAACCCAACAAATAAATAAGAAAAAGCCCCTCGAAGTGGTCCTAACCCCAGGGCCTTTATGACCGGATCTTGACTGCTACCCGAGGAGAGTTTCAAGCCGAAGCGATGTCAGCTGCATGCACTTGAGCGTGAGTGTCTGGGGGTCTGCGGCTGTGTGCACCCTTTGGCCTGAGAGGGTTGCAGAAGCCTCCAGAAGCCTCCTCCACGTCTGTGTTGACTCCGTTTCTCTGGCTTTTCTCAGCCTCTTTCCTGTTCACCTCTGGCCTCGGCTGTCTGGCAGGCCTGACTCACAGGAGGCCACAGCCAAGTCACCTGGTTAGTATCAGTCACACTGCTCTTGGAGCATCTCTCTCTTCAAAAATAATAGAGGCAAAAGCAAGTGCCTCAGTAAGTACTGCGTTTTGCCACGGATTTCATCCGAGTGGTGCTCTTAAATGGTCAGTTCTGGGAACTCCCCACATGTCAGATGACTCCTCTTTGGCAAGTGCGATATAAGCAAATCATTTTCTCTCCCGGCAACCGACTTGCCTCCTCCCTCCCTTTTCCTCCGCAAATGTTTGCAGAGAACCCATGTGTCCCAGGTGCTGCGCTGGGGCTGGACGAGAGATATGAAGACATATGTGCTGGGCCACAAGCTCCTGGTGCACACGGGGGACGGACCCGTAGACACATGAGAGCAGACGGGACAAGTTCACTGGTAAGGGGCAGCACAGGGCGTAGCTCTCAGCCTGGAGATCGTCCTGGGCACAGGGCCAGGTGTGAGCAGTCCAGGGGAGGCGCGCATGGGGAGACATCCCGGGCAGGGTCAGACGATCCTTTGCCACCCTCTTTCACGGTCAAGTGAAACGTTCCCTTAGGCAGCAGCCTTCATCTACCCTTGGGGCCCACTGAGGTTGCACCACTCTTCGGTTCCCTGCAGGAGGGAGTGTGGACAAAAGTATAGGTTGGAGGAAAGACAGAGGAGGGCCGTCCTTAGGGTCCCCACACCCCTCGGGGGAAGCTGATAGCAGTGCCTTTCCGCCTCAGTGTCGTTGGGATCCTTTGGATGCCCTGGTGGGGGAGCACCCCCATGGGCACAGTGGGGAACAGCAGGTACAGAAGGGACAATATGTTTTTACACAATGGTTTTGGTACCTGTGACACATCCCCTCAGCTCCCCTATGATTTCAGCTGTGGCTCTGGTGGTAAGTTCAGTAAGTTCATCTCTGAAGCTGGGAGCCCACCCAGCTCTCCCACAAGCACGCCCCGGAAGTGTGGGAAGGTCACACCCAGGAGCCACCGTCAAGGGGAGAATGAGAGCCAGTAGACAAAAAGCTCATCCTTTGGACAGAACGTTCTGGAAGGAATTCTGTACACTTGCCGGAGGTTCTAGAATTGAGACCCTGTTGCCCAGCAACCTCGATAATACACAGAGGGTGACTTTTCCTCCTTCCTGGGCTTGCTCACTTCCTTTCCCTTTACCCCTGCTTCCTGGGATCTCCTCCCAAACGAACGAGTCCTGTCTCAGGCTCTGCTTCTGGGGGAACCCAAACTAAGAGAGAAGTGCTATTAACAACTTGAGGATCTGAATGCCATCTCTTACCTTTCAGAATTGTCACTTACACCTAAACCAGAGAGGAGGAGAGTCCCAACACTGGCTTTGAAACGCCTCTGACCCACAGGAAATGGCTGTTTTCAAGGTAGGCTGTGAAAGGGACTTATTGATATAGAAAGCTCAGAGGACCTGGTATGGGGATTGGTTGGGGGACTCAGTTTACCACATGACAAGAAATTGTAGTTTCACCCAGGGGAAAGCTGCTGGATATTGTTTCCTCAGTCATAATGGCCACATGTTTTAAAACCCCACAGTTCTAGAAGGATGAATGGCTGGGAAAAGATTGGGATAGGGAGGCTGTATGTGAACGTAAAAACTCTTATAAATATTTTTACATTCATAAAAGCCCATGAAGAAAATAACTGAAATTTAAACCTCAAAAAATTGGAAATAAAAGTTAATAGACGATTACTTTTCCTCGTCTTTAATCTCAAGATATTGGACTGAGGTAATGATGGAGTGATGTATGGAGGAGAAAGGTTTGGGGACGAGGCATTCTTAAGATTCCTTTTATCCTCTGAATTACTTTTGATCTTCATATACCCTATGGAAATTCTTTCTGTTGTAGAAAGTAAATACATCGCAGATGGAGTCAGACTCATGTATTTGGTGAGGTGTGGTAACTCCCATCCAAATATTTCTTTTAATTTTACTCTGCTCATCAAAGGGCCAGCTCACATGGAAAGTGTGCTTGGTGTGCCGGAGACCAGGTTACATTTCTATGTTATTCACGTGTTTCACGAGACACTTAACAACACAATAGCCCTGAAGGTACATGACAGCGTCTAGTTTTATAGACAGGAGAGCTGAGGCTCTGTTATGCATGCAGTATGATCTGACCTGGTTTTAAAACTTTGAAAGGTTTTTCATGTGGATATATTCATGCATGGGGGGAGGGGGGGGGAGGGGCGGGGACTTGCCAGGCCATATGACTTGCCTTTGGGTTAAAATCATGATCATCTAAAAATATTGGAATACATGCTGTTAAAAAGCC
This sequence comes from Panthera pardus, assembly GCF_024362965.1. Lineage (NCBI taxonomy): Eukaryota > Metazoa > Chordata > Mammalia > Carnivora > Felidae > Panthera > Panthera pardus. The sequence continues at coordinate 149,070,148 of NW_026526721.1, forward strand.
CACTTCCATCAATTTTGCATTGGAGAAGGCCATATTTGTCTCAGGGAGAAAACAATTCTTTTCTTTAAGGAAATGCTCCGACGGCTCACTGGTCATGAATAAGCTCCCTGGCTCTTGTCAAGACAACAAGAGAAATTACTCGGCTTGGATCGCTTAATATTAAGAGATTTAAAATGTTTCCCCAGTGAGCTCAAGTCAGAAGTTAGAGTGCCAGCGGTTAAGATACGCCCAAGGCAGGGATGATCAGTTTTCAACTGTGTGTTTTGTTTTTGTTTTTTTTGTCTTGTGCAGTCATTCCCCTTTGTTACTCTCAAACCTTCAGTGGATCCCATCACCCACGGAGCACTGCATTAGCAGTGTCTTCGGAAACTAGAGGGGAAAAAGCAGATACGTCAGCGTCTGGGCAAAGCCATGCCAAGGAAACACAATAGTCAGCAGGAGCAGTGAGCGGACAGTCAGAAGGCAGTAAGACAAAGCTGGCAACAGTTGAGATTGAGAGGTGACGTCTGTAATTCTCCACCTGTAGAATTATTCAGGAAGCCGCTGGATCTCGTACAGAGGGAGTCTGGATGAGGTTTCGGTTTTCCTTGTTTGTTTGCTTTCTCCTGGAGATTATAAGAAACCGAGACTTAGTCAGCCCACAAAGATTACAAAGGGAGTGTGAGCCAGTTGACTCAAACCCCTAAAAAAGATATGGTGATTTCGTGGTGACTTCCTGAGCTCACTCCTCTTCCCAGTCACCTGAGAGCCCGTTAATTTGGGGGCATTTTTTAACATTTATTTATTTTTGAGAGAGAGAGAGAGAGAGACAGAGTGTGAGCAGGGGAGGGGCAGAGGGACAGAGACACAGAATGTGAAGCAGGCTCCCGGCTCTGAGCTGTCAGCACAGAGCCCGATGCGGGGCTCGAACTCACAGACCGCGAGATCATGACCTGAGCCAAAGTCGGACACTTAACCGACTGAGCCACCCAGGCGCCCCTGGGGGCATTTTATATTCAAGTTTGTTAGATAAATGGAGTTGAAATTTGATTTTACTTCTGATTCATCACCTTTGTTCACCAACTGTACAACTGCGGTAACTTCCAATAACTAACCCAGCCTAAATTATTAGTAAATGTGGTCTAATTTTTCAGACCCCCCCACCAGACAATTTATTAAACTCACTTGAAGCGTGTGATAGGATGTAAATGGAGCTCTTGGGGCTTGTTCACGGTGTCCCATTATAACCTAGACCCTTGGAATCCCCGTCCCAAGGCACTGATCATGCACGCATGCTCCAGCACCATGAAGCAACTTACAAGGGGGTTCCAGGATGGCTGCCAATGTCAGTTTTTAAAATCCAATGGGAGGAGGTTTCTGGAAAGATGGAACAGACGTACTCTCTGTTATCTCTCCCGCTAAATCCAGCTAAAACCTCTGGACATTACATAGAAAAGAAACGTAAGGAAGGGTGTCACGGTTCATGAGTTCGAGCCCAGCGTCGGGCTCTGTGCTGACAGCTTGAAGCCTGGAGCCGGCCTCTGATTCTGTGTCTGTCTGTCTGTCTGTCTCTCTGCCCTCCCCCACTTACACTTTGTCTCTCTCTCTCAAAAATAAAATACAACGTAAAAAATTAAAAAAAAAAATAAGGAGACTCTGAAAGGTAGACCTTGGCTGAGGACCTCAGGACCCCAGGAATGACAAGCTGATGTTTCCCTGGGTGTTCTTTGGGCCCCGTAGATCCCAGACGAAGACCAAAGGAAGCCAGCAACTCAGATATGCCAATGGTTGCAGACAAAAAGAAGCCCCAGGAAAAGCCTGCTCTCTCTAGCCAAAGGACCAGGAAAGGGGCAGTCTTAAAGACAGAAGACCTTTAGGCGACCACTGCTCTCCTCCAGCCAAACATCACAGAGAGTACTGTAGTCCTACTCCACTCGTTCTAGCAAAGGCCAAGTGGAGAATCTAGATTTCCACCTCAACAGGCTGTGACAAGGCACGTCCCCCCCGACAGAGTGGTGTCACAAAAGGTAGGGAGTTGGGACTTTCATCTCTGAGGTACGGACTTGCACTTCCAGGAGATAATGAGGTACCCCTTCCCCTCCTCACTGGGGGGTGTCAGAGAAAACCAGGTGGAAAGTCAGGACTTCTGCCACTGCTCAGCAGTAATGAGCTCACCCAGCTCATTGGGAGATGACCAGGAACAGTAACCAAGTGCCTCCCCTGTCCCTTCAGCCAGGATAATAACAGCAGAGACCCAGTGGGGGAGACTGAACTCCTATTCCCACCCAGGAGCACAAAAAAAGCTTCCTCCCTCCTCCTGTGTTGACTCCCACCCCCCGTAAGGAAGTGATGTCTCCCTTGGGAGCAATGTGAGAAGAATCCTTCTAACAATGTAAAATTTAAAAAAGATCTCGAATCTCATAGTACCCCAGATGTCCAGGTTTCAATTGAAAATCAGCAGTCATACCAAGAACAAGAAGATTTCGACTTGAATGACAAAAGACATCAATACACAACGATTATGCCCAAGGACCAAATACAAATATCAACACCAACACCGAGATGACACATTGGAATTATCTGACAAAAATTCAAAACCAGCCGATATAAACCCATTAAAATGAGTAACTATGAACCTACCTGAACAAATTAAACTTTAGAAAAACCTAACTAACAAGTAGAAGATATAAAAAAGAGCCAAATGAAAATTTTGGAACTAAAATATACAATAGCCAGAATAAAAGCTCAGTGGCAGAATGGAGAGGACAGAGAAAAGAATCAATAACCCTAAAGGTAAAACAATAGAAATTAAGACTCTGAACCACAGAGGACAAAATAAACTGATAAAGAACAAAATCCGCGTGATCATCTCAGCAAATGCAGAAAAAGTGGCTGAAGGAATTCAACACCCCTTCATGACAAAAACACTCAACAAACTAAGGATAGAAGGGAACTTTCTCAACCTGGTAAAGGGCATCTATGAAAAGCCCACAACTAACACACTTAATGGTGAAAGATTGAATGCTTTCCTCCTAAAATCAAGAATGAGACAAGAATGTTCTTACCACTGCTATTCAACACTGTACCGGAGCTTCCAGTCAGGACAATGAGACACGGATGAGAAATAAAAGGAAAGAGGTAAAACTGTTTTATTTGCAAAGGACATGATCTTACATACAGAAAATCCCGAGGAGTCCGGTTAAAAATGAACAGAGCCCCAGGATTATAACAAAACAAAAAGCAAAACAAAACAACAACAACCAAAAAACCTAGAATTTGGGGTATCGGAGCCCGAGAAGGAGGGGAGAATGGGAGTGGAGCTGGAAAAATATTTGGAAAAAAAAAATAGCTGAAAATTTCCCAACTTTAGCAAAAGACATAAACCTATATATCAAGAAGCTGGGCAAATCTCCAATAGGATAAACCCAAAGAAATCTGTGCCACAATTTCCGAAAACTCAAGACAAAGAAATCTTGAAAGAATTCAGAGACAAATGAGGTGTTACCTGTAGGGAAAACAATCCAAATGACAGTGGCTTTCTCATCAGAAACCGTGGAGGTCATAAGGAAGCGGCGAGGTATTTTTCAGGTGCTGAGAAAAAAAGGACTGCAACCACTGAATTTTATATTCTGAGAAAATATCCTGTAGCAATGAAGGGGAATCAAGACCTTCTCAGATGAGGGAAAACTGAGAGAACTGGTCACCAGAGGACCTACTTTACCAGAATGGCTAAATGTAGTTCCATAAAAAGAAAGAGAACCGGGGCGCCTGGGTGGCACAGTCGGTTGAGCGTCCGACTTCAGCCAGGTCACGATCTCACGGTCCGTGAGTTCGAGCCCGGCGTCAGGCTCTGGGCTGATGGCTCGGAGCCTGGAGCCTGTTTCCGATTCTGTGTCTCCCTCTCTCTCTGCCCCTCCCCCATTCATGCTCTGTGTCTCTCTGTCCCAAAAATAAATAAAAAACGTTGAAAAAAAAAAATAAAAAAAAAAAAAAAAAGAAAGAGAACCATAAAAGAAGGAATCTTGGAATGTCATGAGAGAAGGAATAACATAATAAAAAAAGTCAGTAAAGAGGCTTTCCTTTTCCTCTTAACTTTTCTAAATTATGTTTGACGGTTGAAGCAGAAATGACAACATCATCTAATGTAGTTCTCAAAGGATGGAGGTGGAATATTTGAGGAAATTGTATTACAAATCAGAAAGGGTAAAGAGATATAAAGTGGGGAGTACATTTTATCCACTTCACTTGAACTGGCAAAAAGTTAACATCAGCAGACTGTGACGGTTACGGACACATAATGTAATACGTACAGCAATTGCCCAAAAAGGTATGCAGAGAGATATGCTCAGAAACATTACAGAAAAGTCAAAATGGAATTCTAAAGAAACGCTTGATTATCCCTCAAGATGGCAAGAAAAATGAAACAGAACGACAGGAAAACAGAATACACAGAAAACAAAAAAATAAAATGATAGACTTAAGCCCTAGCATGTTAATAGTTACACTAAATGTAAATGAACGTATCCACCAGTTAAAAGACAGAATTTGGTGGAGTAGCTTTTTTAAAATTATTGAATTAATACGCTTCAAGAAACTCGCTTCAAATATGATGGGATAGGTCTGTTGAAAGGATGGGGAAAGCTATGCCAGACAAACATTAATCAAAAGAAATCAGGAGTGGTTATATAAAGATCAGAAAAAGTAGATGCGAAGCAAAGATCATTATTAGAGATAAAGAAGGACATTACAGAATGATAAATCAATCCCCCAAGAACGCATGCCCATTTGAAATGTGTATGCAGCCAACAACTGAACTACCAAATGTGTGAAACAAAAACTGATGGAATTGAAAGGGGAAATAGACAAATCTACAGTTTTAGTGGGAGACTTGAACACCCCTCTCTCAACAATGATAGCAAAACCACACATAAAATCAGCAAAAATAGGGGCACCTGGGGCAGTTCAGCATCTGACTCTCGATTTCGGCTCAGGTCACGATCTCATGGTTCGTGGATTTGAGCCCCGCATCAGGCTCTGTGTTGACAGCGTGGAGCCTGCTTGGGAGTCTGTCTCCCCTCCCCCCTCCCTGCCACTCTCTGCCCCTCCCCTGCTCAGGATCTCGCGTGCTCTCTCTCTCTCTCTGTCTCTCAAAATAAATAAATTAAAAAAAAAATAAAGATAAAAAAATAAAATCAGGTAGACTATAGAAGAATTCAACAGCGCCATCAACCAAGTGGATTTAATTGATCTGTATAAAACACTTCACCCAACAACAGCAGAATGCACATTTTATGCTCAGGGAACATATACCAACAGAGATCATATTGCAGGCCATGTAACAAACATGAGATCATGCCATTTGGGATGACTTAGTATTTGCTAAGTGAAATAATAAGTCAGGCAGAGAAAGACAAATACCATAAGATTTCACTTGTATGTGGCATCTATAAAACAAAACAAGCAAACAAAAAACAGAAACAGACTTGGAAATACAGAGAACAAACTGGTAGCTGCCAGAAGGTAGGGGGTGGGTGGAGGGATGGGTGAAATAGGTGAAGGGGGTTAAGAGGTACAAACTTCTGGGCTGCCTGAGTGTCTCAGTCGGTTAAGTGTCTGACTCTCGATCTCAGCTAAGGTCTTGATCTCAGGGTCGTGAGTTCAAGCCCCACGTTGGACTGTGTGCTGGGTGTGAAGCCTACTTAAAAAAAAAAAAAGGTAAAAACTTTGTAAAGTTATAAAATAAAGAAGTCACAAGGATGAAAAGTAAACCTCAACAAACTTCTAAAACTAGAAATAATACAGAATATATTTTCTGGCCTCAATGGATCCAGACTTCAGTTTAGGATCAAAGAGGAAATATTGAGAGAAATTTTAAAATACATTAAACTGAATGCAAATGAAAATACAACGTATTAAAATTTGCAGCTAAAGCTGTGCTGAGAGGGAAATTCATAGCACTAAATGTTTACATTAAATAAGAGAAAAAGTCTCAAATCAATAATTTACAACCCCCATCACAAGAAATGAAAAAGAGAAAAATAAACCCAAAAGTAGCAGAAAGAAGGAAAAAGAAAGGTAAGAGCAGATATCAATGAAATTGAAAGCAGAAAAATAATAAAGTCAATTTTAAAAAACCCTGGTTCTTTGAAAAGATCGATAAAATTGATCAAACCTCTAACAAGAATGACAAAGAAAAAAAATGAGAAGACACAAATTACTAACTTCAGGAATAAACTGGGGGCATCACTACAGAGCTTGGAGATATGAAAGAATGACAAAGGGATATGGTGAACGCATCTATACAAATAAATTTGACAACTTAGATGAAATGGACCATTTCCTTAAAAAGTACAGACTCAGTATGAAATAGATTATTAGGATAGTCCATAACAATTATGAAAATTGTTCATACGTTAAAAATGCCCCCAAAAGAAATCTCCAGGCCCAAGTGGATTCAATGGACAATTCCACAAAATGTCTCAAGAAGAATTAACACTGAGTCTATACAGTCTCTTCCAGAAAATAGAAATACTCTCTTCCAGCGTCAATTCATAAAGCCAACACTACCTGCAACCACAAGAAAGGCAATACCAAAAGAAGAAAAATACAGACCAATATCCCTTATGAATATATATGCAAAAATTCTAAACAAAATGGTAGCGGATAGAATTCAACAATATAGAAATGGAATTACACACCATGACCAGGTGAGGTTTATTCCAGAGGTGACAGGCTAACTTAATATCAGAAAATCAGTCAATATAATCCACCATATTAAAAAGTTGAAGAAGCACATGGTCATATCAATTGATGTAGAAAAGGCATTTGATAAAATTAAACATCTATTGTGATAAAAAACTCTCAGAAAATGAATAGTGAACTTCCTCAACTTCATCAAGAATATCTACTAAAACTACTAAGCTAAGATCGTGCTTAATCATGAAATTCTGAACGCTTCTCCTCTCAGATCAGGCATAAGACAAGGATATTCACTCTCACCACTATACCAGAAGCTCTAACCATGCACAACAGTCAAGAAAAGGAAATAAAAGGCACAGAAATGAGAAAGGAAGTAAAACTGTCCCTATCTGCAGAGAATAGGATTATGCACATTGAAAGTCTCACAGAATTTATAAGAAAACTCCTAGAATTGGGGCATCTGGGTGGCTCAGTCAGTTGATCAACTGACTCTTGGTTTCAGCTCAGGTCATGAGCCCACTGTTGGTGAGCTTGAACCTCCCAACGGGCTCTGTGCTTCTGATGCAGAGCCTGCTTGGGATTCTCTCTCTCCTTCTCTCTCTGCCCCTCCCCAGCTTGTGCTTTTTCTCTCTCAATCTCTAAATAAATAAATAAATAAATAAATAAATACTAAAAAACCACAAAAAAACAAAAAACAACTTCCAGAAGTCATGAGTTCAGTAAGGTTACAGGATATAAGAATATACAAAAATCAATTGTATTTTTGTATACTAGTAAGGAACACATAGAAACTGAAATTAAAAATACAATGCCATTTAATTTGCTCAAAAGAAAATGGGAATACTTAGGTGTAAATCTAACAAAACATACATAGGACTGGTTTGCTGAAAAAATACCAAACACCAGGAAGATATTCAAGAAGATCCAAGTAAATGAAAAGACATACTGTGTTCATTAATTGAGAGGTTCAGCATAATAAAGATGCCAATTCTCCCTAATCGGTATGTAGGTTTAACTCCCAAATCCCAGTGAGACTTTTTTTCTAGATATTGACAAAATTATTCTAAGCTTTTATATGGAAAGGTGAAGGGACGAGACAGCTAAAACAATTTTGAAAAAGAAGAAAAAAGTGGGATGAATTACCACATCCAATTTCAACACTTGTCATATAGGTATAGTATTTAAGACTGTGTGGCATTAGTGAAAGGATAGACTGATGAACAGAACAAAACAGAGAGGCTAGAAAGAACCCCACACAAGTACGAGCAACTGATTTTGGACAAAGGGGCAAAAGCAATTCAATGGAGGAAAGACAGCCTTCCCAGCAAATAGTGCTGTAACCATTGGGTATCCACAGACAAACAAAAAAACAAAAAACAACAACAAAAATGAACCTTGACTTAAACCTTACACTTTAGGCAAAAATTAACTGAAAGTCAATTATAGATTTAAATGTAAATAAAACCTAAAGCCGTAAACTCATAGAAGATAATACAGGAAAAAATCTTTAGGACCCAGGTCTTGGTGAAGAGTTCTCAGACACGACACCAGCCGCATGATCTAGGAAAGAAAAAAAAATCAGTAAATTAGACTTTATCAAAATCAAAATATTACAAAATATTCCATTGAGAGGATAAAAAGACCAGCTACCAACCGGGAGAAAATATTTGCAACCACATAGCTGACATAGGACTCACATTCTAGAAAAGATGAAGAAAGAATTCTTGCATGTCAACACATCAACATGCCACGTATAAAATAAATCCTATTTCAAATGGGCAAAAGACACAGGCATCTCATCAAAGAGGAGATGCAGTGGCAAACAAGCATGCAAAGGGGTGCCTGGGTGTCTCAGTCGGTTAAAGCATCTGACTTTGGCTGAGGTCATGATCTCACGGTTGGTGAATTTGAGCCCCTCATCGGGCGATCTCGAGCCCCTCACCACTTCAGGTGAGCACCAGCACCGCTTCTCTCTCTCTCCCTCTCTCTCCCCTCTCTCTCTCCTCTCTCTGCTCCTCACTCACTTGCACCCTCTCTCTCTCAAAAAAAAAAAAAAAGCACACAAAAAGATATTCAACATCACTAATCGTTAGGGAAATGCATATTGAGAACATGAGGTTTTATCATTGCATAGAAGTTGAAATAGGTAAAACAAACAAACAAAAAAAGCCGGCAACACCAGGTGCTGGCAAAGATGTGGAGACGCTGGATTGCCCACATGGCTTCTATACAATGGTCACTCGGGAAAAGAGTTTGAAAGTGTCTTAAAAAAACTAAACATACACCTACTAGAGATTATACTGCCGGAGAAATGATAGCTTATGTCTAACAAAATCCTCTACAGGACGGTTCACAGCATAGCTATTTATTTGCAGTCGTCAAAAACCAGAAGCAACCAAAATGCCCCTCAACAAGGAAAAGTTAACTGTGGTAAACAACCACAACAAGCCCATCATCAATAAAAAGGGATAAAATATTAATACACACGGCAACCAGGACAAATCTCAAGAGCATTATGCGGAATGAAAAAAAAGCCAACCTCAATATTACATACTGTATGACTCCATTTATATATTATTCCCTAATGACAGAATTATAGAGATGGAAAACGGATGAGTGGTTTCCAGGCGTAAAGAATGGGGGGGGGGGGGGGGCGGGGGGGAAGGGTGGGAATGATTATACTGGGTAGTAGGAGGGAGATCTTTGCAAAGATGTAACAGTTCTGTATCTTGATTGGTGGTGGCTACAGAAATCTACAAGTGCCCATGTCAGTTTCCCAGTTTTGATATGTCCTACAATTACATAAGAATGTAGCCTTTGGAGAAAATGGGTGAAGGGTACACAGCACCTTCCAGCACTATCTTTGCAACTGACTACAAATGCATAAGGATTGCATAAAAAGTTAAAAAAGAGAGAGAGAGAGAGAGCCAGAGAGATCACCCAAACGTAAAGGAAATCGACGCTCAAAGAAATCTAAAGGGGCTGGTATTCTGAGCCTGAGTGCTACGTTTGCCACCTCAATGGAGTGTGGCGCCTTGGGAAAGTGTCAGAGACCCGAGATTAAATGCTTTGTTTGTGTTCCTAAGACTCCAAGCGGCTTTGAAGTGTTTGGTCTCCAGCGGGGTCCGAAGTTCAGCCTACCACTGGCTCAGGGAGCCACACCTGTCTGCACACACAGGGGCGGGCTGGCTGGCCCCTGCGGAACCCTCCTGTTTAGGCAATTCCTTGTGTAGTGGAACAATGTCCAGGAGAACAAGAATTGAAAAAAGTGAGGGTGTGGCTGCTGCTTCATTGAACAATGTCTCCCAGTGGGAATAAGCCCCGCTTTCCAGCCTCTGGCCGCAGTCCACCTCCTGTACTCGGGGGAATTCTCTCCTAGGTGCACCTGGTTCAGATAAGCTGCATCGTGTTTCTCCTTAGGCCCCTGCAAGCTACACCTTGGAGAGTCACAGCCTGTAAACTTGGAGTCGTGTGGCTTTAGGTGAGTCATCGGTTGGCTGAGCCGTGCTGGTTAAAGGGCACACTATACTTTAAGACCTTTAACTGAAAGGGAGAATAAACCGAGAATTGTGTACCTGGTGCTCTTGATGTCCGTGTTAATCAGCTCGACTCAGTCCCCGTGCCGGCAGGCCCTGAGCTAGGCATTGGGATGCAGGAGGGAATAAAGCGCTTGTTGTCCTTCATGGGGTTGAGTACGGAAAACGGACGTGAAGCAAACAAACACAGAGAAGTATGTAGCGGCCCATGCCTTCCGGAACTTCCTGCCAAGAGAGCGGGAGCAGAAACATAAACCGGGCAAGTGCCAAGGAGATCAGGAAAAGCCCCTTGGAGGTGTCCCTTCAGCTGGGAGACGCGGTGGGGATACAGGATGGAAATGTGCTCCGGGTGGGAACCAACGTGTGCCAAGCAAAGGTCACGGAGTGGTTCAAAGCTTGGCAAAATTGGAAGCGAGCTGGTCTGATTGGAGAGTGGGGTGCCTGCGGGCCGTGGTGAGATGTGTTCATTGCCGACAACCAACAACGGCGGAGGGGGCATCGCCTGATACTTCCAGTGGTCAGTCTGTGAGCAAGCATTTGCTGAGACCCCGCGGGCTGAGCTACAGGTCCAGTGGGGTGCCCAGTAAGGTTTGGGCCTGCCCTTAAGGAATTTCCAAGCCTCTAGTGAAAAGAAAAGTGTACTTCAAGGAGATGTGTTGTTTTCCGTCTACAGAAGGGTGAACTGGTGTTGGCAGGCTGAAAATACCACCAGAACGTCTGACCGGCCTCTGCAGCTGTTATACATTACCGAGGCACAGAGGTCTGGCCTTGAATGTCTTATTTTTTTTTCTGTCCCAATATTCTTGTTTTAAAATAGAGGAAAAAAAAAAACAAACCCCAACTTAAAAACAGTCTTGTTTACTTTATCCAAGATTAAAGAGCTTAAACCGACTTGGACAGTCTAAATGGATTTTTAAGTGCTTTATGGACAAGTACCTCTAATTGCTAAAACGCCCGACTGGGCTGCCGTGATTCTGTGCGATGCTTGTGTTGTCTGGGTTTGCTTATTTGCTCTCCTTGTTAGAGGTCAAAAGCTAAATCTCAGATTAGACAGTCTTAACTTCTGAAGTTGAGGATCGCAACAAGTTCTAAATTTTCGTCCTTGAGTCGGCTGGTCCAAGGCCTGACAATGTCTCTCAACCAGTGTTCTACCCACGAGTAAACAGTGCAGTGATGAACTGGAGGAGAGGGGACAGATCGTGGTCTATGTGTTTTGGAAACATAGAGCCACCACAGACAAGTGTGGGAATGGGGCAAACCTCTACCCCTCCTTCTGCTTCCTTTTGTCCATCTTGGAAGCATCCTGGCATGGTGGAGACCCAGATTCTGAGTGCCAATCCTAATGAGGGTGCTAAGGGACTATGTGACTCGGGGTGGGGCACTTCACTTCCTTGAGTTGCAGGTTCCTCACTTGTAGAGTGGGGATGGTAACACTTGCCTCAGTGCTCCGTTACCGAATCTAAATCGTGGCCGTGAGGGCGCAGGCAGGCCCAAAGCTCTGGAGTCAACAGAGTTCTTGCGAGAGTCCCTTCCTGAGAGAAATGGGTCCTAGATGGCTGGCTCTGTTGGAGGTTGGAGTCACCCACCAGATGGGGCAGCCATTCACTCGGGCCGTCCAGGCGGTGACTTCCGGCACAATTTCACCGACGGATGACCCACAGTTCATTGTCCTCTGGAGAATGGAGCCAAGGCCTACTCTAGAAACCTGACGCAAAGGGAGTCAAAAGCCAAACTAAGGAGCAAGCAAGGCTTGGTCGGGTGGGAGCGAGGGGGTATATGTATGGGGCGGGCAGTGCTTCTGGCCCTTCAGAGGGACTCCCATCTAGCAAGGAGGCAGGAGACAACTCTAATCAGAATTGGGGTGTGGTGGGGGAGCAAGGCCAGCAGGAGACTCACTCCAATATCCGGAATGGGGAGGGAGTGGCTGAGGATACAGTCTGAGCCGAGCCTTGAAGGATGAATGAACCCAAGAGAATTTCAGAAGAGGGGTAGGAGAGGCCCTACACTGAGGCAGCTGAATTCCCAGGGGTACAGAGGTGTGCAAACAGATGCTGTGTCTGGGGCAGCAAGTTCAGTGTGAACGAGCTGTTGAGCATTACAGATGAGCCCTGAAATGAAGAGGGGATCGAACGGCCTGTATTTTGTGTGGAGGAGCTTGTTAGACTTTTTTTCATCATCAGGGCAACTCAATAAAACTGACAGAACACATATTGGTATGGATCTCTTTTCATTTATTTTTTTCATTTATTTAAAATGTTGGCCTGGGAAGCTCTTTCAATCTCTGTGTTCAGATCAGGAGAAATCAGGAAAGTTGTCTCCAGTTAGGAGCTTAATTTTTGCCTGGGTTTTCTGCCCCCCGGGAAAGCAATAGTTCTGACCTTGGATTTCAGTTCTGGAGCCTGGATAGCTACTGCCTCTCTTATCATTTATCTCTTCCCTTACCTCTGTGGGTTTTTTTTAAGGTTTTTTTTTTTTTAATTTTTTTTAACGTTTTTATTTATTTTTGAGACAGAGAGAGACAGAGCATGAAGGGGGGAGGGGCAGAGAGAGAAGGAGACACAGAATCGGAAGCAGGCTCCAGGCTCTGAGCCATCAGCCCAGAGCCTGACGCGGGGCTCAAACTCATGGACCGAGAGATCCGTGAGATCGTGACCTGAGCTGAAGCCGGATGCTTAACCGACTGCGCCACCCAGGCGCCCCTGGTTGTTTTTTTTTTTAATGTTTATTTTATTTTTGAGACAGAGAAAGAGCAGGAGTGGGGGAGGGGCAAAGAGAGGGGGAGACACAGAATCCGAAGCAGGCTCCAGGCTCCGAGCCTTCCGCACAGAGCCCGACGCGGGGCTCGAACCCACCAACCATGAGATCATGACCTGAGCCGAAGTCAGGCGCTCAACCAACTGAGCCCCCCAGACGCCCCCCCCCCCCGCACCTTTGTGTCTCGAAAGCACTTCCCAAACATGGCTTCCACCTCATGGATATGATTCTCTGCAGTGTTGGCTCGTAGGGCTAGATTGGGGGTGGGAGAGAGGGCCCTGAAGGGACAGCAGAGCAGAATTCTGGACAGCTCTTCTTTGTAAGTAGGAATAGTGGGATTTACCCCATCTCTAACCCCAAAGGGCATTTTTGAACCTCACAAGACCATTTCTCACATTTGCCCAGGTATCCCTGATCTCATATCCCACAGTACTTGCTGTTGTCTATCTCATTCCCCTATTTCCTTGGAGGCTCCTTGAATGTCCTCAGACCTGTAATCTGGCAGTGGGTCAATTATGACAACTCATCAACTAGTGGTTCTCGACCTTGACCACACGTTACATTTGCCTGCATTTACCCAGGAAGGTTGAAACCCATCGCTGTCCAGTCCCCAACCCAGACTTTGTCGGGATGGGGCCTGGGCACTGGTTTGTTTCCAGATTCCAGAGTGTTGTGGGGACCAAGGAACGACAGTGAACATGAAAGTGGGACGAGCCCACTTCTGTCCCAGGCGCTGTTCCCACCAGCAGCATCTCACATGGGGACCCGCCTCCCTACTCATGCCGGCACCTCTCTCTCTGCTTTTCCAACTACTGCTCTTGAGGAGTTTGCATCTGTCCCAGCAGAATATAACGAAGTGGGGACAACCGTCACTTTAACGCTGTCGAGTGGGGACCGCATCCCAGTTTCCCGAGTGTTTTCTGATCAGAATCCCACAACGTGAGATACGCAAACATTTTACTTGGCTGCGTTTATCGGTGTCTCTTTGTACAGCGTTCCGTTCACACAAAGGCTCCTCTAGTCTTTTGGGTTTATTTGGTCACGCTTGGACCATTCTGGATGTGTGTCAGGGATTTCAAGTCCAGGCTCCTACCTCTGAGCAATCTGGAGAAGGTCACCATATTCACGTCCAGCATGGACCATCACTCCTCACAGCGTGCTGTAGCTGAAGATTCATGTGAGAAAGATGAGGGGTGGCTGGGGCGGTTCAGCGGCCGGCTCTTGGCTTCGGCTCAAGTCATGATCTCATAGCTTCCTGAGTTCGAGCTCCGTGCCAGGCTCTGTAATGGCAGTGTGGAGCCTGCTTGGGATTCTCTGTCTCCCTCTCTCTCTGCCCCTCCCCTACTTGTGTTCTCTCTCTCTCTCTCAGGATAAATAGATAATTTTTTTTAAAAGATGACCTTACCCGTAACGATCCTTTCTAGTTCCCCCCCAATCTTTAGGATTGTAAGAATTTGGCCTTATGCTCTCTCCTTACTTTTCAGCTATACAACATCACATTATTTCTGCTCCCTTTCTATTGACTTTTACTCATTTCGGAAAATATTTACTGGTCGCCAAATCATGCAGGGCATCTTGGGGGACACCTGGCAGGAGCAACAACGTATCCGCTCTCAAGGGCTTCCACATCTCTTTAGGAAGATACCCACAGACACATAGAGCAATTTAAACCCCCAGCTGCCACACTCACTCACACAGTGGTGCATGGTGTGCCTTGTGCACCCGGGGAAGCCCGTCCCTCTGTGCGCCATTCCACAGCTGTGAGTTTTGACTACGTGGGACTAGAGGCCCTGCAGCTACGTGGTGAGTTCTCCGGGGCTGTGGTCTCCCGGCCACAGGGCCATTGGACAAGACATCACGAGAGGAGGTTAGGCGTATGGCAACTGCAAGGTTTACTGTAGAAGTGACAGATGACGCTGGGTATGTGGGGAAGAGAGGGCGGACGACGAGCAAGGGAACAGAGCTTTCGACGTGGGCCACGACGGTGGGCCCTTGTCCCTGAAGGAGGAGACCTTCCGTTAGGGGAGTGGGCAGGAGCCACGCTGGACTTGAGTTGTTACCACTCTCCGGCCAGCACATGTACCAACTCTCCCGAGAGAGTCTATGCCCCTTAATGGTGGGCATGGAGGCTTGTGCGTCCCGGGGCCCCTGGGGAGGGGGGGCTACACCAGTGAGCTCAGGTGTTCCTAGGCTTTGAGATGTGTCGTGACTTTTGCCTACCTGCTGGTACTGCTAGAAATCAGAGAACAGAGAGATGTTTCCCCGCATGGTTGCAAAGCGCTGAGATTTTGTTTGCTCTTTTCCCGTTGAACCGCTGAAGTGACCGTGTGGTGTTGCACCTCCCGCGGGCCTTCAGCCTGACCTTGGATGCCGCTTACGGGACTCACGTGCAAGGGTGGCAAATATGTGATGCCCAAGCCTAGAGGGCTCCAGAACTCAAGGGAGGGACACCAAGTCGACCGTCACCAACAGGTGGTTCCTACTGAGTCAAAGGTGGCATCGGCAAGCTGAGGAGAGAGGGCTCTCCAGAAACCAACTCTGCCGGCACTTTAATCTTGGACTTCTAACCTCCAGAACTGTGAGAAAATAAGTGTCTGTTATGTAAGCCACTCAGTCTGGTTATGGAGACCCGTAATACACCACCAGCCCTGAGAATTGCCTGACACCGGTTTTGAAGATCCAAAGGAAGACATAATCTTACCACACTGAGCAGTAATACCAGGGAAATGAAGTGATGGAAGAAAAACATAAGGCACCGGGGGGGGGGGGGGGAGTACAGGAAATCTAACATTTCCATAAGAGGAGATGTGAAGCGACGTGGAAGGAGAATAATGATAATTAGGAAAATAATAGAAGAAAACATCTCTGAGTTGACTCGATCTTCAGATTTTAAACACTTAATGAAAAGCAAAATTAGTAAGAATTTATATCAAAACCGGTATAAACAATAACAAAAACCAGCCCTACGTGCCTAAATGTATCCATCCTAAGGACAATGGATCTTCCACACTTCCTTAAAAAAGAAAGAGAATCATTCATTAGTTGATGGGCATTTAGGCTCTTTCCATAATTTGATGAATGGATAAGGAAATTGGGTTTATATACACAATGGAATACTACTTGGCAATGAGAAAGAATGAAATCTGGCCTTTTGTAGCATCGTGGATGGAACTGGAGAGTGTTATGCTAAGTGAAGTAAGTCATAGAGAGAAAGACAGATACATATGTTTTCACTCTTATGTGGATCCTGAGAAACTTAACAGAAGACCATGGGGGAGGGGAAGGAAAAAAAAAAGAGAGGGAGATAGCCAGACCATAAGAGACTCTTAAAAACTGAGAATCAACTGAGGGTTGATGGGGGGTGGGAGGGAGGGAAGGGTGGGTGATGGGCATTGAGGAGGGCATCTGTTGGGATGAGCACTGGGTGTTGTATGGAAACAAATCTGACAATAAATTTCATATTTAAAAAAAAGAGAAAAAAAGAAAGAGAATCAGATTAGAAACAGACTTCTCATCTGTAGCCCTGGGAATCACAGCTATAGTTCTACCTCCCAAAGGAACCCCATTGAGCGACAGGGACACTAATGCAAAAGCTGGACACATGCAAGATAGCATTACTAAGTCAGGGCAAAAGAAATACACCTTGAAACACTCAACGTCTCAGAGAGTACACTACCCAGGTGTCCTATCTAAGGAGAATTCATGACAGGAGAATGCAACCCAGATGAAAATCAAACGAGATCCAAGATCTGCAGGGGACTAGAAATAGCAGCGGGCTTCTCACTTCTAATGCATCGAGTAAAATCTAAATGGATGGACTGGCAGTTAAAGTTGACCACGCATTTATACTTCTCTCTCCTGTGACCCCATTCAAAGGATTGTAAGTGAATTTTAAAAAGGAAAAACCCCACAAGGTCCAAAAGACAGTAGAAGAAACAGCGGCAGACGAGAGGTTTCAGTGGATGTTGGGCAATCAAAAGGTGGGCGGGGCAAGGTAGAGCCAAGTCGCTCCGCAGAACTGGACTCAAAGGCACCAGGGACAGCAAAGGGTGGGGCAGCACTGGGAGCTGGAACCAGGCAGACTGGTTAGAGCCATCTGCACCTGAACAGTACTCTCTTCCATCCCAGTGTCAGGAGGAAGCCCGGGGAGCTTGACTTGGAAAGACTTACAGTGCAGAGGACAGCAGACACAGCAGAGTGTGGGAGATAATGCCTGAAGCTTCACTAGAGGGATTCAGTGAAAGTTTGCAGCCTGCCTGCAAGGACCTCCCCCAGAGCCTTCCTCGGGAGGCTGGCGGTCAAGCACGGACTCCCCAAGAGAAAGACTGGAGAGGATAAGTACCCCCAGACTGACAAGTTAACGCGAAGGTACGTGGGATAGAATGTATTGCTATTGGGTCTCGTTACTCACGCTGCTATCATATGGGTATTACTGATTTGTTCAGTGTACCAATAAAGAATACAGAATTGAACGCCTACCAAATTTAGAAGGTCCTGTTTGACCCTGGGTCAAGGGGAGAGGAGGGTAGAATGACATCCTAAAAATGACTTCCTGAAGATAGCTTACGATCACTCCAATGTCATTTTTGATATATACAAGAAATGTGTGGCCTGGAGAATTAAGCATAAAGGACTATGAGAATATTGCTTCCCTGTGTTTTGCACCCATGATATAAATGTCTCCACGAGGCGGAACTGATACACACATATCTGGGATGCTATAAAAATGCTGTTTTCATAGGGTTCAATCTACTAAAGAGGGGCTCGGTATGACAGCATGGGTGGAGAAAGGGATTGTTCTGGTTTCTGAAGCTCCAGGTTTCAAGTCCCGGAGAAATCTCTAACAGGAAATAACCTTGGTAACCTGGGAGCAAAGCTGGACTTTTAGTGGGTAGGCATCTTTAAGCCACAATAAGATTTAGAATTAAGGATGGAAAGACTTCCGAGAATAAAAATCCTTGTATTGATCTTTTTCGTTAGAAGGAATAGTTTGTGTTTGGTGTCTTTGGTATTTGTCCTGTTAGAATTTGGCTAATTATAAATGAAAACCTTGAACTCAAATTTAAAACGTCTGTTAAAGGATGTCCATTCTCACAACTTTTATTCAACCCAGTACTGGAAGTCCTAGCCATAGCAAACAGATAACATAAAGGAGTAAAAGGCATCCAAAAAAGTAAGGAAGAAATAAAATTTTCAGTTTGCAGATGGCATGATACTATATATACAAAAACCCTGACGATTCTACTAAAAAACTACTAGATCTGGTAAAATGAATTCAGTGAAGTCGTAGGATATAAAATCAATATACAGAAATCAACTGCATTTCTATACATTAAAGATGAAGCAGCAGAAAGAGAAATTAAGAAAACAATCCCATTTACAATTGCACCGAAAACGATAAGATATCTAGGGATGAACTCAACCAAGGAGGTGAAAAATTGAACTCTGAAAACTATAAAACGTTGATGAAAGAATTTGAAGACGACACGAACAAATGCAAAGACATTCTATGCTCATGGATTAGAAAAACAAATATTATTAAAATGTCTGTATGACTCAAAACAGTCTACAGAATTAATGCAATCCCTATCAAAATAACCACCAGCATTTTTCACAGAACCAGAACAAAGAATCCTAAAATTTGTATGAAACCTCAAAAGACCTCAAATAGCCAAAGAAATCTTGAAAAAGAAAAACAAAGCTGGAGGCATTACAATTGCAGACTTCAAGTTATATTACAAAGCTAAAATAGTCAAAACAGTGTGGTACTGGCACAAAAATACACATAGATCAATGGAACAGAACAGAGTGTCCAGAAATAAACCCACACTTGTATGGTTAATTAATCTTTGACGAAGGAGGCAAGAATATGTAATGGGAAAAAGACAGTCGCTTCTACAAATGGTGTTGGGAAAACTGGACAACTACATGCAAAAGCATAAAACTAGACCACTTTCTTTCACCATACACAAAAATAAACTCATAATGGATTAAGCACCTAAATGTGAAACAATAAAAATTATAGAAGAAAGCACAGGGAGTAACGTCTCTGACTTTGGCCATAGCAGTATTTTTCTAGATATGTTTCCTAAGGCAGGAAAAACAAAGGCAAAGATGAACTACTGGGACTGCATCGAAATAAAAAGCTTCTGCACGGCAAAGGAAACAATCAACAAAGCTAAAATACAACCTACCGAATAGAAGAAGATATTTGCAGATGATACATCTGATAAAGGGTTAGCATCCAAAATATATAAAGAATTTATACAACTCAACACTAAATAGCAACAAATAATCCAATTAAAAAATGGGCAGAAGACATGAACAGACATTTCTCCAAAAAAGCCATCCAGATGGCAAACTGGTACATGAAGAGATGTTCAGTATCACTCATCATCAGGAAAATGCAAATCAAAACCACAATGAGGTACCACCTCACACCTGTCAGAATGGCTAAAATTGAAAACACAAGTGTTACAGAGGATGTGGAGAGAAAGGAACCCTCTTCCGCTGTTGGTGGAAA
Organism: Panthera pardus; assembly: GCF_024362965.1. Lineage (NCBI taxonomy): Eukaryota > Metazoa > Chordata > Mammalia > Carnivora > Felidae > Panthera > Panthera pardus. The sequence goes on from NW_026526721.1 coordinate 149,089,639, forward strand.
TGCAAACTGGTGCAGACGCTGAGAAAGACTGTATGATGTTTCCTCAAAAAGTTAAAAATGGACCTACCATAGGATCCAGTAATCGCACTACTGAGTATTTACCCAAAGAATATGAAACACTAATTCAAAAGGATGTATGCACCCCCATGTTTTTGCAGCATTATTTACGATAGCCAAACTATGGAAGCAACCCAAATGTCCTTCAAAAGATGAATGGATAAAGAGGATGTCATGCATATATTACACACATATATCATATATATAACATAATATATATTATATATAACACAAAAGGAAATCTCTGGCTGAGGACTTTGCAGAAGGTCCAGGAAGTCAGATTAGAGAAGAACAGGGCCTCTGGAAGAGAGAGACAAAGAGAATGAAGGGAACTGTTTACCCCAAGCTGATCTGATACGAAGGAGTACTCCGGAAGAAAACACTGCTTGGCATATGGTCGATCAGATGCCACGTGTGGGTGAGATACAGGTACGTAAAAACCAGGCAACTGTTAATTTCAGAAAAACGAAAACAAATTGTACAGGAAAAAAATATATAATCTTCTACTTGCCACCACAAGGAACATTATTTCCATAACCACAGTCATGTAAACATTGACCGTTAGTGAACGAACAAGAAGCAATTCTGTAGACGTTTTTGGGAGGATGAGAGCAGGGGAGAGGGTGTTGGGTGGCATTATGACAACATTTTGACTCAGTTGAACAGGATGTTAATGGATAAGTTCTAAAAGCTAGTGAATAAGAAACTAGGGATATGAAAGTATTTAGAAAGCTGCAGGTTAGGGGCGACTGGGTGGCTCAAACACCGGCTCAGGTCGTGATGTCAGAGTTAGTGAGTTTGAGCCCCACGTTGGGCTCTGAGCTCACAGCTCAGAGCCTGGAGGCTGCTTCAGATTCTGTGTCTCCCTCTCTCTCTGCTCTCCTCCCCCCCTCCCGCACTGGCTCACACTCTCTGTCTCTGTCTCTCTCTCTCTCTCTCTCAAAAATAAACATTAAAAAAAAACACAAAACCCTGCAGGTTAATATCAGAAGTGAACAGTTCAAGGAGGCAAAAAGAAATTGCTTCTAAGGGAGCAGGCTTGAGGAAGGGTTGGGGGTGGGAGGGTAATTCTTCTAAATCTTCTGGTACGACGTGATTGTGTGATGATTTGCAGGTATTGTGCTTACGCCGAAAGCCCTTTATGCCTCAGCTTGTCCTGGCCTCACCTGCCGGCTCCTCAAATCTCGGCTGCAGTGCAGCATCTGGCCAGCCTCCTGCAGGTGCAGCCTGACAGTATCTGGCCTCCGGCCCACGTAAGCTTCTTACTTCCTGCCCTTGGGCTTCTCCCGGAGACCCAGGCAAGAGCCACCTCCCTTCTGATGTACGTTCCACCTGGAAATAGAGTCGAGTCGACACCCCCTGAGTCACCTCTTTGACCAACTGGTTTAGGGGGAGAATCCTGAGCTGACAGAGGCATCCCTCCCTCTTTCTCGGGAATGGACAGACAGCGCTAGGACACGTTCACGCAGCTGTCCAGGCTGTCCCCCGATAGAGCAACCAGTCACCTGCAGTCATGACCAGCAACAGTGAATCCTTGAACCGGCTCTCCCTCCTTCCCTGTTTCACCTCCTATCACTCCCCGTCCCGTGGAGCAAATCCCCGGTTTGTCTTGTTTGGTCTTAGGCTTTGCTTTCTGGCAAACCCAGGTTAGAACGAAACTGATTAAAAACGTTAAAAAAAATTTTTTTTAATGTTTATTGATTTTTGAGGGAGAGACAGTGTGAGAAGGGGAGAGGCAGAGAGGGGGAGACACAGAATCACAGAACAGTTTTCTAAATGTTTTCTGTTCGTTATAATCGTGGGTCCCGATTTATCTATTTTTTCCTACTATGTGGCCTGGCCGAGTTTTGGGGGTTTCTTCTTATACTCCCTCTCTGCCATCCACTTACAGCTGTTACCACGCTTCTCCATTATGAAATATTAGTATTAGGGGTAAATATTAGTATATCTAATCCTCTATCTTCCACTGGTATATGAAATTAAATAATGGTCATTCTGTCCCCATAAAACACTTTGCCAGCTCAGCCCCCTTCACTCTCATGGTGAAGGAAACTTTATTTTTTTACTTGCTATTTCCTTCCTCCTTCAACTTTGAACTTTGCTGAGACTGCCCGTAATTATAAATGTCACCCCATCAGCTTTCCCCTTCAGGTATTTACCTTTGGTTTCGAAATCCTACATTTATACTTTGTAATTCTTTGTTACATTATCATTTTCCGTTTAGATCTATTTTTAAAATCTGATTATTTGATTCATGTTCATTTACTTTGGCCTTTATTGAAAAGTTTTTAGGGGCGCCTGGGTGGCTCAGTTGGTTGAGCATCTGACTCTTGGTGTCGGCCCAGGTCATGATCTCAGGGTTCGTGGGTTTGAGCCCCACATGGGGCTCTGCACTGACAGTGTGGAGCCTGCTTGGGATTTTCTCTCTGTCTCTCTCTCTCTGCCCTTCACCTGCTTGCATTGTCTCTCTCTCTCTCTCTCTCTCTCTCTCCTCAAAATAAATAAATAAACGTTTAAAAAAAGAAGAGAAGAACTAAAAATAAATCTGTCACTTAAGTCAATAAATGGGCTGAAATCTCCCTTTAAAAAATAGACCCTCAAATTGAAAAAAATAAAATCAAATAAATAGAACCTCAGGTTGGTTCAAAATGAAATTTTCATCTACATGCAGTTTCTAAGAGACACCTCTAAAAGTAAACACTAATGAAGAAATGTTGATTTTAATACTCAACGCTACACCAGGAAAATGTGAATAATTAAAAAACAAGAAAGGAGGTATTTCAATGCAAAGATAATTCAAGGCCTGAACCATCGAGTGAAGAAAAAGATTACGTTTTTCTCATAATAGATACAATCCTTGAGGAAGATGAAAACAGACATGGACCTTTGTGCAATGAGAAACATGACAGCAAAATACACAGAACAGGGGCCCCTGGGGGGCTCAGTCAGTTAAGCGTCCGACTTCGGCTCAGGTCATGATCTCATGGTCCGTGAGTTCGAGCCCCACATCAGGCTCTGTGCTGACAGCTTGGAGCCTGGAGCCTGCTTCGGATTCTGGGTCTCCCTCTCTGTCCCTCCCCAGCTCGTGCTCTCTCTTTCAAAAATAAATAATAAACATTAAAAATAAATAAATTCTTTAAATTAAAAAAACCTTTTTCTTAATGCGCAGAACAAAAACACCCAGAAATTAAGGAGGGCTTGACAAAATCACTCTGGGGGTAGATTTGATTGCACCTCTTTCCTTATTTGGTATATACCAAGGAGTATTTAAATATCACAACCAATAAGTTCATCTAATAGCTCTGTACGAAATCCTTTCCACCCTGGAAAGCATGTTTAACAATCAACATTTGGGAGCCTGGGTGGCTCAGTCGTTAAGCATCTTGACTTCGGCTCAGGTCATGATCTCACGGTTCGTGAGTTTGACCCCTGCCTCTCTCTCTCGTTCACCCTTCTCCCTCTCTGCCTCCTGGGATTCTCTCTCTCTCTCTCTCTCTGCCCCTCACCCACTTGCACCCTCTCTCTCTCTCTAAACCAACCAACCAACCAACAAATATCAACATTTACTTCACCTCCAAGAAAACAGACTCTCTCCAATGAGAGAGTTCATAGATCTCATTTGGAAACACACCCCTCATACGCTGTGGCCATTTTTGTCCCTCCCCTTCCCACACTCGGGGGGTGCATCCATGAAGCCCCAGTGTGGTACCAAGCAGGGGCAGAGGTGGGGGCGGGAGTGGTGGAGAGGGAACTGGTGTCACTGAGTGCCTCTCTCTTGCCGACACAGCTGTGTTTGCTCAGCTTTTCTCGCATTTTCTCATTCAGTTCTCAGCACGGTCCTATAGAGGAATCACCAACCATGTTGGGGGTGATGGACGGTTATTCTCACTGCTCCCTGTTTGGACTATCAGATCCCTATCAACACCAGCAAGCAAACTCCCTGCCCTTCATTGGAAGGAGGAGCTGTTCCCTCGGCCTCAGACTCAAGGCCCTTTTCCCGTCTCCGGGAAAGGTGTCTTTCACCTCCGTGGTAAAATGGGGACTGTCACACTGACCCACTTCCCAGCAGGGCTGGGCGACGTAACGACTAATTACAAAGGCTAATAAAATATTTACAGAGCCTATGGCACACTTCGGATGTGCAAGGGCTTACTTAATAAAAACAACGACGGTGCTGGATAAACACTGCACAGAGCCTAGTGCCACTCTGGAGAAGAGTAAACAACTTGCCACGGTAATTTCAAGCTCTATTAGATGCTTGCAGCAAATATCACTGTTCTCCGAGAGGAGAGAAAATCTGCCACGCAGGAAATCTCGACTGAAGGCCACAGCCCAGCCATGCAGAGCAACGCGGTTTGATTAAAATGAGCAGTGACCTTTGGTGCCAGCGCTGGTGCGTCTGGGCTTTTTCAGAATTCGGGAAGGTAGAAGTGAGTTAGCTGCATACAACTGGGGCCCCAGCTCCAGCGCCTGGCCTGCTTTGCAAAGGAACCACTGTCTAGGAATCCGAAACAGAGGCTGCTGTTCTGGGCTGGCCAGGCCCCAGAAAGGGACGATGTCTTGTGACAAGTGCAGGGGCGTTTTGCATCTTTGCAGGGGACGGGAGAAAGAGCAAATGGCATGGCCCATTTATGTAACAGACAGAAAGCCAGTGCACGAGAAGGGAGCAGACGGGAAGACAGAGCCCACGCCAGGAAGTTGGTGCAGGGTATCAGAAGTAAGAGAAAAGCTGAAAGGGCACCTGGGGGACAGTGGGGCCACCCTGAGATCCGCAGCAGTGGGCAGCTGCTCCCACCCTGGGCCGGGGGGAACAAAGAAGACAGTGGTGGTGTTGCCAGAGCCCAGATGTGAGCTGGACCCACGAATAAAATGCAGCCGCAGCCAGAGACATGTCCCAAAGAGGAGGAGGGAGGGGAGAAGTCCTAGGACCCGTGGTTTGCGTGGGGGGCACCTGTGGCACAGAGCAGAGCCAGGGAGGGCTCTGAGGGTCACGGTCAGGTGCTCAGCATAGAGCAGGGCAGTGGCAGGTGGGACCAAGCAAGGTCTGGCTAAGCCAGATAGGACGCCAGGCTCCCACTGAAGAATAATGGGAAACAGTTGATGGTTTTTAAGATGTTTTGTAAAGTTTATTTATTTTTGAGAGACGCAGAGCACGAGCGGGGGGCGGCAGAGAGAGAGAGGGAGACACAGAACCGGAAGCAGGCTCCAGGCCCTGAGCTGTCAGCACAGAGCCCGATGAGGGGCTCAAACCCATGAACCGTGAGATCATGACCCGAGCCGAAGTCAGCACTTAGCCAACTGAGCCACCCGGGTGCCCCAACGTTTGCCAGTTTTTAAACCAGGAGTGGCTTTCCCTATCCCACACACTAGATAAACAGCAGATCGGGAGCAGAGCTCCCTCCTCACTGCCAGTCTAGCTCACGAGTTGTCACCTGGTGAGCTCAGTACCAGCAGCCCCCGCCCGAGAACGAGTCTGTGGGTCAAGGGATAGGATTCTGATCACTTAACACAAGTTGTAAACTCCCAAGGCTAGTGGCCTCTGGGAGCAGGTGAGTGCTCTCTCTCTCTTTCTCTGAATTTGAGTTCTAGCTTTTTTTACTGCTTCAAAGACCTGGTGCCAGGGGCGACCTAGTTCTCACCAGTTTACCAAATTCTCATACACGTAACTGTGGGATTCCAGCTACAGAAAGTGACCTTTACCTCCACCGCAAATGACTGAGCTGGCACGAGGGTCAGTGAACAGGGCAACGTGTTAACAACATCACAGTAGGAGAATCAGTTGGGTGGCCCCAGGAAGCAGTCTAGAAAGTTCCAGACAAACCCTCCGTTCATTTTTCCTCGGTAAGAACGGTGTTTAAAATTGTAAACTTGTCTTATGAATCAAGCAAGGAGAGTTAAGTTCATGGGGTGTTAATTTAATGGCTCACTTGGGCTTTGCCTAATTTTGTTCTATGACAGCGGGATAATTTTAGAAACTTCACACTGGGAAGGGAAGAGGAATTCATTCCCATTCACTCTGTGTCAACAGAGCTGAACCTCTGGAAACAAGCGTTCCTTTAGGCAGGCAGGTAGGTGGGGGTTCAAAATCTCACAGAGCGTCAGGGAGACAGGATACAGAAGGTTGTCTGATTTGTTGGAGGCAGAACTGGGGCCCAGAATCCAGAACTGGGGCCAGTGGTTAGGCTGGGGACACGGGGGGGGGGACCTATTTGGTTAATAGTGCCCTCCCCCTCCCCCCATATTTTGTTCTGAAGCTCCTTTTATTTCCAAATAGCTTGGTAAGAATATTTGTTCCTGCCCCCATGGAAACAACACTGGTTTTGTTTCTGGAGCCCCAAGAGTTTTGATATCTCTCTTTTTTTTTTTAATTTTTTAAAATGCTTATTTATTTTTGAGAGAGAGAGAGAGAGAGAGAGAGAGAGAGTGAGCAGGGGAGGGGCAGAGAGAGAGAGGGAGACACAGAATCTGAAGAAGGCTCCAGCCTCCGAGCTGTCAGCACAGATCCTGATGCAGGGCTTGAACTCACAAACCATGAGATCATGACCTGAGCCGAAGTCAGACACCCAACTGACTGAGCCACCCAGGCGCCCCTCAGATCTGACTCTTCACCCCATGACTCAATCATGTTATCTGGGGGTTAAATAGGGAATGCATTTCCCAATGCCTAGCATGGTGCCTGGACACAAGAACTCAACGATGCTCCCTTCTTTTGTGATGATGTTGGTTCATTAGCCATTGGGCTGGACAGTCTCCCTTCGCCACCTCAGGACCCCACAGTTACTAGCCACAAGCGCTTCACCCATCCCATTGGCTTCCCACCCTCTCCACACCCTCAAAAATAACCTTCTTACACTCAGTTGTGCCCTCCTTTTTTTCCTGGACTGTTTAATCCAGTCATTGATTAAACTATATCTCACGGTAAAAAACCAGTGTGAAAACTCTCAGGGCCTGTTGTGGCCTCTTTGGCCTCTCAAGGCCGGTGGTGGCACGCCTTTGTCTTTGCTATTTCATCTTTTCAAATTCCTCATCAGGCAGGTTGTGGGAGAGGAAGTTGGGGGAATTTACACCAAGGGGGGTGATCAGACATTTGGCTTCTGGCCCATGGTACAGATCTTCTGGAACGTGGTCGATCAAGAATATTCTATCCCTCTGTAGCTGCAAGTATGCTCATGTACCAGGGCCAAGCTCAGGTCCCGTGCACCTCTCCCCTGTGGCCAGAGACTGATGAATGGATAAAGAAGATGTGGTTTATATATCCAATGGAATACTACTTGGCAACGAGAAAGAATGAAATCTGGCCATTTGTAGCAACGTGGATGGAACTGGAGGGTGTTATGCTAAGTGAAATAAGTCAGGCAGAGAAAGACAAGTACCGTATGTTTTCACTCATATGTGGATCCTGGGAAACTTAACAGAAGACCAGGGCGGAGCAGAAGGGGGGGAAAAAGTTACAGAGAGGGAAAGAGGGAAACCATAAGAGACTCTTAAATACTGAGAATAAACTGAGGGTGACTGGGGGTTGGGGGGGAGGGGAAAGTGGGTAATGGGCATTGAGGAGGGCACCTGTTGGGATGAGCACTGGGTGTTGTATGGAAGCCAATTTGACAATAAATTGTATGTAATATAAAAAAGAGAGAGAGATGATGGACCCAGACCATTTGCTATGATTTCTGGGAAACCGAGCATCAAATTCCAGCTCCCAGAGACATGTTGGGCACATCATGAGCACTCAATACCCATTCGTGGACTAATAAATGAATTCTGGCATATATCCACATTCCCCTATGGGTGGCATATGGGGCCACCAGAAACCATCAACTCCTCGCGTGTGAAGTGTGCCCCGTGTGTGTCCACTCCTGTGTGTCCAGCCATTATCTGTAAAATGCAATCCTTAGACCTTTGGCAGATACCAAGAGGAGCATCCAGTTGGGTCTCTGGCTTTAAATTGTCTTCTCTAAGGGAATACACCATGCATTCTTGAGGTTGGCATACCATTGCAAACCTCAATTCCAGCTGCTGACCTGACTAAAAGTCAAAAGGATGAGAGGGCTCAAATCTCCGCAGCTACTCCATAGCTCTTTGCTGAAGAACCTAAACCAGAAGTGGCCCCCAGGATGACCCATCCTGAAGTAAGAGCCTTTTCCCTGGAGGATGCGCTTTGTGATGCTAATTGAGTATGAGGGAGTCGCTTAGGAAACAAGATTTGCTTTAGGTGACAGATCTTTGGTTAAACTGGCCAGGTAAGGATGAACTAGCAGCTTTCTGGAGCCTACACTCTACGGAAGAAGCTGCTTTGTTGGTGTGGCTTTGTGCCCTAAGCTAATGGAATTTCTAGCGGAGAAGGACCTGAGCCCCTGAGCCCCAAAAGTAGATGTGATCCACCCCTGCCCAGGGACAATTTTCAGACAAACAAGTAGAGTTATTACAACTTATCCTCATGATCACAATTCCTGCAGATAAATAGAACTTTACCGTGGAGTGGCTGAAACTCTTGCCCGGGCCCCCCTCCCCCACCCAACGGAAGCAACTATTGTGTGGGTGCTTAGGAAAGGATCTACTAAATTACAGCAGAACCAACTGGTAAACAGGGACCTTCAGAAAGCTGATCTGACCCTCAGCCGTCCTCCTCCACTTGCTAGAATTTGCACCAGGACCTTCCAGACAGGTTAGAAGCCTTCACTCTGGCCAGCTTGATAGGTCTAGGCTCCTTTTGTGACAGAGGTTGGTTGTGACTTTCCAGGCCTACTTTTCAGAAAGAATGTTGTATTAATTCGGGTTCTCCAGAGAAATAGAACCAACAGAATATATACATGGGGTGGAAGGGAAGAAGAGAGGAGAGATTTGTTTTAGGGAATTGTCTCACGTAATTATGGGGGCCTAGCAAGTCCAAAGTTTGTAGGACGGGCTGGCAGTCTGGAAATTCAGGCAAGAGTTAATGTTGCAGTCTTGAATCCAAAGACTGGAAACAGGCAGCATTTATATATTGTGCAGTCTTAAGCAGAATGCCTTTTTTCTCAGGACACCTCAGTCTTTACTCATAAGGCCTTCAACTAACTGGATAAGGCCTACCCACATTATGGAGGGTAATCTGCTTTACTCAAAGCCTACTGATTTAAATGGTAATCTTTACTCAAAATACAATGATTGTTAATGTTAATCACATCTAGAAAATACCATCACAGCAACATCTAGACTGGTGTTTGACGAAACACCTGGGCCCACAGCCTGGTCAAGCAGACACATAATATGAACCGTATTATCTGACAAAGATCTCCCCAGACAGGTGTATGTTCCAACAGATATGTCCCCTTTACAGAAAACAGCCATCCTGAAGAGAAGTGGCTGAAGGAGATATACATGAGAGAATAAGAAGGAAAAACGTGTACATTCTAGCATGATCTGGGTCTTAGTGCCCCATTTTCTTTTTTTTCTTTTTTTTTTAAATTTATTTTCTTCCTTTTTGAGCGAGAGAGAAAGACCGAGTACAAGCTGGGGAGGGGCAGAGAGAGAGAGGGAGACACAGAATCCGAAGGAGGCTCCAGGCTCTGAGCTGTCAGCACAGAGCCCGACACGGGGCTCAAACTCGCGAACCGTGAGATCGTGACCTGAGCCGAAGTCGGACGCTCAACCGACTGAGCCACCCAGGTGCCCCAATATCTGTCTCTTGTCAGATAAGTGTCTACAAAACACTCATTGGCTCAGGTGGTGATCTCAGAGTTGTGAGACTGGGCCTCCAGTCGGGTGCTCTGTCTCCCTCTCTCTGCCCCTTCCCTGCTTGAGCATGCTCTCTCCCAAAATAAATCAATAAACTCAAAAAAATAAAATAAAGAAGAAAAAAGGACATAAACCTCACACCTGGGACAGCATGTGAACGACAGATGGTCATCTAAATAAGTATCTTGCTGATTTCTTGCTTTTTAAAATTTCATGTTCTATTTTCATAGATTCACAGCTAGCTCTGAGTAAATGAAGTCATTATGTTTTGTAGACACTTAGAAAGAAATGTCTACAATCTCTATTCTTGTCTCCATTAAAATTTTTGAAAAATATTTTTATTTTTTATTTTTTTGAGTAATCTCTACACCCAACATGGGGCTCAAACTCCCCATTCCAAGATCAAGAGTCGCATGCTTCACCAACTCCCTGCTGGGCACCCCTTCTTGTCTCTGTTCGTTGGACATCGTGTGGCATTTTGAGCCCTGCCCCAGATGCATAAATAAATACATACATACATACATACATACACATATATACATATGTATACACACATATACACAGTTTTAAATGTTTTCTTTAAAAAAAATTTTTAATGTTTTATTTATTTTTAAGACAGAGAGGGGCGCCTGGGTGGCGCAGTCGGTTAAGCCTCTGACTTCAGCCAGGTCACGATCTCGCGGCCCGTGAGTTCGAGCCCCGCGTCAGGCTCTGGGCTGATGGCTCGGAGCCTGGAGCCTGTTTCCGATTCTGTGTCTCCCTCTCTCTCTGCCCCTCCCCCGTTCATGCTCTGTCTCTCTCTGTCCCAAAAATAAATAAAAAACGTTGAAAAAAAAAAAAATTAAAAAAAAAGACAGAGAGAGACAGAGCATCAGTGGGGATGGGGCAGAGAGAGAGGGAGACACAGAATCTGAAGCAGGCTCCGGGCTCTGAGCCGTCAGCACAGAGCCCCACGTGGGGCTCGAACCAAGGAACCTTGAGATCATGACCTGAGCCGAAGTCAGACGCTTAACCGGCGGAGCCACCCAGGCGCCCCCATTTTCTTTCCTTTTAATCAAAGTCACAGCTCATTGGAACCATCAAGCGAGTAGCCCCTTGCTCGCTGCAATTGACGATACCCCTCGAGAGTCCCCTCTCATTTTGTTCTTGCTCCTTCCCCCACCCCCAGAGAGGAGCAGCACACAAGCCCGCTGTGTTCCCTAACACGTGAGGTCACTTTGGGTTAAAAGGTAAAGAACATAGATACCCTCTCTTCTCTCCCATCCACGATGAAGCCGTGCATATAGACATCATGATGCTAAATAAACCACGTGTTTTCTTTCCTGGGTTTTCTTGAACTCTCCTACTTAGAACCAACGTATGCAAAATCGTTTAGGTCAGCCAACTGTATTTATCCAGGATCTAAATAAATCAACACTACCTTTTCTGACATTTTTAATAAAGCAGAAAGTCTCTAAGTACAGTCCCATCACATGGGCCAACTGAGAACATCCAGGTGCGTTAAGTCTGGGACTCACTTATATTCTTTTCTTTTCTTTTTTCCTTTTCGGTCCTTCAATCAATGCTTCTTTATAAAATGTAATTCATATTATTATTTTACAGATTGATACTCACTTTTCCATTAAAATGAAGGCCTTGATTCAAAAAGGTTAACAAAAGAAGAGAGTAGACATTTATACATTGACTCGAATTTGAATAGATTATAGAAGTTTTTGCTTTATAAGATAATATCGCAATGTATAACATTAAAATTTAAAGTATTCAATTATTTTATTGCCAAATGCCATCATTTTTCAAATGACAAGCTTCCTTGCATTTTCTTACATTGTATAATTATATGTAAACAGATAACCTGAATTCAAATTAAAAATTTAAACTCCTTGCTGATCACTAACCTATGAATTCATGGCAGTTGCTATTTGTGAAACAGTAATGAGAATCTCCTAAAATCAGAAATTTTGTTGTTTTTTTAAACAAAATTTATATTAAAATGTAACACATACAGAGAAATGCACAGATCCTGGGTTTAACTTGATGAATGTTGGTTTTTATTTTAATATTTAATTTTGAGCAATTTCTGGGTTGCAAATTATTCCAGTGTATCTTTCTAAAGCACCAGTAAAATTAGACTATATTTTTCTTGTTCGAAAATATAGAATGATGCATCTAAAAAATTGCTTGACATATGTTACCTGTGTGTCTTAACTTTTAGTGGTTGGGAGTTAGAAAATACTAGCCACAGGAGTATGAGCACATACCTCTCAGGGTTGTCAGTGGGGACGAGGGTGACCAACTTGTCACCATTTGTCCAGGACTTTGCTGATTTTAGCACTAAAATCAGTCCCAGACGAACCAGAACAATTGGTCATCCTAACAGGGACAGGATGTGGCCTGGTCTGACCATGGCATTTCCGTATTGAACCCTCTCCCCTCCCCCCTCCTCTCCCCTGGCCCTTCTCTTTTAGCCTCAAAATGAATCCTGTAATTGGATGGGGGTCCGGGGAGGTAAGGAGGGACCTGGGAGGTCCTGGGAGAGGACCTTACAGAGATTTCCAAAGAGGGATCTCAGTGCAAGTGTGAAATTACTTTTTCTCGAAGCCATTTACGTTGCTTTTATGCCACAGGTCCTTTTTGGGTTTGGTAATATTTTTCTGCCCGTCAGCCAGAGCCTTGGGGAAATCGGATGGAGAGTTGGATTTGCTTGACCTTGCAGCCCCCAGGCCTCAGTGGCTAAACCTGTACATGATCACTTGCCCTTCTGATTGGACACATTTCACAGCAAAAGGTCCTACAAGAATTTGTATTTCTTGGAACATGAAAAATACGGAGGGGAGAATTTTGGTGAGTGAAGTGGAGGGGAATAGAGAAATACTTAAGCTTTACCAAAACCTATTTAAATGAAGAGAAAAAGAGAAAACATGCCCCACACACCTGCCTACACAGAAAGAAAGAAAGCGTAAAGGAAAACGCAGGCAGCAGGCTGGAAACTCTGGCCCTCGAGCAGTTTGCTCGATCCAGACTTCCTGCTGGTCAAATTCTCTTGCAGAACACTCCCTGTGAAACCCTAGTGAGCCCTGTGCTTTGGGAGCAGGTACAAATGGGTATGGCTGTTGCCTTCGCCACGTGCTGGCTATTCAAACTGTGGTGAAATGCTTAAGAATTAGGAACTTCAGATTCCTCACAGAGAAAGTGAAAATAAAAATATTTATCTTAAAAAGTTAAACTGAGGATAAAATCAGATAACGTGTGTAAAGGTGTTAGCCAGGTGATGACATATAACAAATGTTAAATAAATGCAAGATTACCTTGTCTCCTGACATTAACAAGGCATTCATTCATCATCCATACATCCATTTATTCAGCAAATATTTATGGTGCTGAACTGGCCCTGAGTATAAGCCAAGAGTAACCCTGGTGATGAGCAAACCTGCTGGGTCCCGGCCCTCATGGAGTCTAAGAGGAGAAATTAGGCATCAACAAAGCTACACATAAGGAATTTTTAGTTACACGTGTATTAGGAAGAAAAAGAACATGGCCCCATGAGAAAGCATACTAGACAGATATGAGTTTGTATGTGGAGGTCAGGAAAGCCTCTCTGAAGAAGATATATTTAAGTTGAATCTGAAGGAATTGTTAGAGATAGCCCAGAAAAACCACAACGGTGGGGAAGGAGGAAGAGGAGAACTCTGGAGTAGAGCAGGATATGTGAAGACCCTGAAGCAGGAAGAGCTTGGTTCACTCAAGATTGAAGAAAGGGTGTCATGGCCGCTTTGAGGGAGCTGGAGAGTGGGCTCCAGTAAGGAACGAGAAGAGCGGCCACCCTGAGTGAGGGTATGTCGGTGGCCTCAAGCAAAGCAGTAAAAGCAGGCCAGATCACAGCTGGCCTTGGGTGTTAAATGTTGCATAGATGACCAGCTTCCACCAAAAATCATGCTACCCCTCCCAGAGAACGGAGTTGTTTCTGAGAAGTGTTTGGCAAGTCAGGACCCCTCCCCTTGCACTTAGATGTGGCTAGAGGCCACTTTGGGCTAGAAAATCAAGGTGATATGTGCCATTTCTAGGCTAAAACCTTTAAGAAGTAGGTCTATCTTCTCCAGACCCTTCCTTTCCCAGTCTTCCAGCTGGAAGCAGATGTCGATGAGGCCCTCCAAACCTGTGGGATTGTAATATAGAAGGAAGTCTGGCCCCTAAATCCTAGAGGACGGCTGCCGGCCGCCTAGGCGCACTCACCCTGAACTCCTATGTGTCTGAGAATTGACCTTTGATTGTGTTTCAACCGCTACATGTCTTTTGTTCCATTTGTCCCAGCAGCTAGCATCGTTCTAACATCTAGGTTGTGCTAAGGAGTTTTGATTTTATTCTCAAAATTTTATCTTGAATTCTATTTTGCTCTAAGTGCGGTGCAAACTTGCTGAAGGATTTTAAGCAAGGACATGACATGACCTGATTTTCACTATAAAATGATTACTCTGCCTGAGCAGAGTAGGAGGTCTAAAATTTTGTAAGATGAAGCGCCTGTGCGGCTGAGTCACTTAAGCATCCGACTCTAGATTTTGGCTCAGGTCGTGACCTCACGGTTCATGGGATTGAGCCCTGAGTCAGACTCTGTGCTGGAAGCACAGAGTCTGCTTGAGATCGTCTCTCTCTCTCTCTCTCTCTCTCTCTCTCTGCCCCTCCCCTGCTCCTGCTCTCTCTCTCTCTCTCTCTCTTTCTCAATCTCAAAATAAATAAGCATTTTTAAAATAAAATAAAATTCTACGGTAAACAAGGCAAGAGATGATCAGTGGTTGAAGTCAAGAGAGAGAAATTTGGGTGTGTGGGATGAGCGAGATTCAATGATGGCGGGCGGGAGAGAGAGAGAGGTGTTGCAGGTCTGCTCTGACGGGAGCACGTGGGTGCTCTGATGGTGAACTCTGGGAAGGGTCCTGGCTGGGGTGGGGGCAGAGAGTTCAGAATGAGCAGTGCGGAAGCGGGAATACTTCCGTGGTCACCTCTTTTAGTCTTCACTGTGGGGCTAATCTTCATGCAGTCACATTACCAGAGGGAGCCTTTGGTCCGGAGAGCATGAGGCATCTTTCCATGTTAAGTAGCAAACACATCATGCCATGTATTCATTTGTTCATTCATTCATTCAACCAGGCACTGGGCTGGGGACAGTCATGCATGCTCTTGAGGAACGGATAGTCCTCACGTTCTCTGTCTTTCATTTCTTTTTGTTTATTTTAATTTTTGATAGAGAGAGAGAGAGAGACAGAGCATGAGCAGGGGAGGGGCAGAGAGAGAGAAGGAGACACAGAATCCGAAGCAGGCTCCAGGCTCCGAGCTGTCACAGAGCCCGACGGACGCGGGGCTCGAACTCGCAGACCTGAGCTCACGTGACCTGAGCCGAAGTCGGACGCTCAACCGACTGAGCCACCCAGGCGCCCCACGTTCTCTATCTTTAATTGTGTATGTGTATCTATCACCCGGAATCAGTAGCCAGAAGTAGGTGGCCAAAGAAACTGACAATTAATGAAAATACCCTTTCTAATACGGAGAGGGTGGTGTGAGGGACGAGGGTGGAAAGAGAGCAGGTCTGAGAGCAGAAAGGGCGAGGAATGATAGTTTCCCTTAGAAATTTACAGGGTTTCCACCTCTGCAGTTTCACAGGATGCTTAAAATATGGGAGGGAGAAACCAAGTCCCAGGTGCACAAATCCCCCCAAAAGTTACAACTAGAAGAGCCTTTGAGTCAAGGTCCATTTGCTCATCACTACATGCCGCCGGGATGCTTCCTCAGAGTAGGAGAAGCGCCGTATACAAAGTAGGTCAGAGAAAAATGGTAGGATGAGGATTAGAAGAGGCTGCACCTGCAGAAGGACATAGTGACTGACACCCCTTCACCCGAACAGGTGCTCAAGACCTGGCTGTCTCCACCGGGTGAGGTCCCAGTGGCCAGAACGGATTTGGTCGGGTTCCCAGTATTGTGCCAGGGGGGCACGGCAGGTTGTGTCCCATGGAGCCTGATGGCCAAGTTGTGTCTCCAAGTCAGAGAGGAGGGCATTGGGCTGGAAACAAGGATGTGCTGAAAAGGTCGGAAGAAAGACAGGCAGCAGACCATCGGCGTGTGGGAGACGCAGCTGGTTCCCAGACCTCTGGGCCTGGGTGGATGGTATTCCTGGGGCCTGTTTAGAGCCAGTCAGAAGCAGTGTCATTTCATCAGAGCCAGGAGAGCTTAGGAGAATAATCCAGACAAGCCTGTGCTCAGGTGCATGCACGTGTGTGTGTGTGTGTGTGTGAGAGAGAGAGAGAGAGAGAGAGAGAGAGAGAGAGAGAGAGAGAGAGAGCATATGTGCACGCTCGTACACACACACATATACACGCTCCGGGCATGTTGCATTGATGGTGGGGAATCGGGGATGAGTAGAATGAAAACAGCAGACTTAACACGGAGAGAGCTAGCCTGGGAAAGCACTTGTTTCTGCCCCCGCTGGCTCTCTCTGCTTCACGAAGTCTTTCGATTTCGTTCCCAAGATTCATCACACACGGTTCCTTCTTACGCTAGTCTGACAACGAAGGAGGTTTACTGAAGATGTGGGGCTGCTTCCAGCTCTCCCCAGGACAGAAAGAGCCCCTTAAGCCTTTGCTAGAAAGAATCAGTGGCAAAAACAGGTACTGTGCTAATATCAAACACTTGGGTGCTCTCTGTAAAAGGTGGACTGTTAAATACAAACATGTTTAATGTTGCCACATTCTGTTAGACTTTTCATGAATGTATGCTTATAAATCAGGAAAGCTCGGCTTATATATTCAGTGCCTTAATTTTCAGATTGAAAAAGGAGGTGCCCCAGCCCATATGGAAAAGGATTCCTTAAGGATTATATGCAATTTAGCAACAAAGTGCTGCGATGTGCCAACCGCTTAAAAAATATTCTTTTAATCCTCTAAAAACCCCACCAGGTTAAGTGCTGTAATCATCAGATGAGGCCACTGAGGCTCAGTGAGGTCAGGTAACTTGCCCAAGGTAACACAACAGGGAGTGGCTCAGGCAGGATTTGAACCCGGGCTGCTGGGTTCCAGGGGCCCTGCTCTGAACTGTGATCCTCCTTCCAGGGGCAGGAAGGGCCACTGCTCTGCCTTGTTTTCCATTTCACTAGTAAACTTGGAAGAGAAGAGAATCTAATTGTAAGGTCCTAACCACATTTTCAAAATGGCAGATCTTGACCCAACAGAACAGCTGACTTAAGGAAGGAAGAGAGTGAGTGACGTTTATTGACCTACTACAGGCCAGATTTTTACATATGTTCCTTTTGAAAGTCACTGAATGGTTACCAGGCGTTCTCCTGCACTAAATGGGGATGTCAAAGACAGGAGTGGTTTCTCATTTCTCCTCATTCTTCCAGCTAGGGGCACAGAGGAAGGTTGACAAAGGAGAGAAGCCCACTGAGATGATTACTTGTTCGGTGTTGGGCCCGGCAAAGCGATCTGACCCATTCCCCTGCCGCTGGCATCATTGTCTAGGATTTTGCACACAGCAAACTTAGCCACTCCTCCTCATCCCCATTTCCTCCATAGTCTAGTTCCTTCTACACAAGCTCCCCTGGCAGACCAAGTCCCGGTTCATGATCATGGGCATCTGCCACTTCTTTGCAGGGCCAGCAGGAAATGTGCCACAGCACTGAACAGTAAACAATTCTGAGTCTCGGCCACATGTTATCTGGGCTGGGCACCAAAGCAGGCTCTGGTCCCTTGTCACTTCAGCAGCAAAACTCCCTCTAGTTCCAACAATGATTTATCAAGTGAGCCCGCTGCTGGGCCTACCGTGTTCCTTTCATTTTGGGGGCACAATAGGTAAAATCCATTGGTGAGACAAAATGGCACATTGAACTTACAGATTTGGACGTAGACACTTCCCTGAAAGGGGAAGGAGCATTCCAAGCTGTTTGGGTTTCCTCCAGAATATTGCCCTAAGGCCTAATTAGAATGAGAAAAATAGATCAGCCTTTTCCATTTCACTAGAAAACTTGGAAGAGAAGAGAATCTAATTGTAAGGTCCTAACCACATTTTCAAAATGGCAGATCTTGACCCAACAGAACAGCTGACTTAGGGAAAGAAGAGGGTGAATGACATTTATTAACCTCCTACTACAGGCAAGATTCTTACATATGTTACTTTCGAAAAGTCACAATAATTTTACAGAGGGATTATTTCAAGGTGCAGTCTGGGAGGGGACCAAGATCCAGAGGTTATGTGACTCTCCCCAGGTCATATGGCTAGTGGGTCACAGAACTTGAATTTGAACCTAGGGCTGTGTGACCCCCAAATTCATGATGTTCACACACACACAGAGCTGCCACAGGCCTTGACTGAGCCACCCACAAAGAATGATTTTTCTAGATCACTGCAAGAGATGTCTCTAACCTTTAAAAACAGCACGAGCTTATAAAAAAAAAATTCTCCTATTTTGAAAGGTTAACATCTGTTCCAAGATTTATATGGTAAATAGCGTAGTGGTATATTGTATTTTTGAAATACATTTTTGAAAAGCTATCTTGACCCCACTTGACAAAAATAAACTGTACCAAGTAAAGGTGAAGAAAGGTAAATGTTCAAACAGTTCCATCCCGTGTTTCAGGATTTTTTTTTTTCCTGATCAAAGCTAACAAGCAACACAGTCAAACAAGGAGACAAAGTTAACTATTAACTTCGAGGTGAAAAGTCAATGTACATTCTTTGTACTACCCTGCCCACACTCCGGCAAACATTAACATATATGGGCAAGAACACCTTCCTGTGACTATACAAGTCTGTTGGATACGGCTTGGGAAACACCTGCAGTGAAGGCATTGTCCAATGCTAGGCCCTTCTGTTACCGAGACCTGGAAAAGTGACCTTCTTGAGGTCATTTGGCCACTTACAAATGGGAGCCCAGAGAAGGGTAGTCCCTGACATTCCTACCGTTGTGTGACGGTTGAATACTTGCGTTGTGGTTGGTCAGAATTGCAGTACACGAAATGACTGCTTCCACTTTTGAAACAGTGATGAGCTCATCATCCTCTTAGATCTTAACACCATACCTAAAATGAAAACCAAATTCTCACAGACCCCTCTGCCCTTGTGCCTCCAGTCGTATGATGTGGGGGCCAATTGTTGGACAACCATTGGCTCCATTACTTTCCAGGCTCAAGTTTGCAGACTGGTTTTCTAGAAGCAGCATGGTGTAGCAGAAAAAGCATGGAACTGGCCTCAGACATGTCTGAGACGACAACTTAGCTCTGCCAGTGGGCAGTTGAGTGACAGGGTAAGTGGCTTTCCCTCCCAGATCTCAGCTTTCCCAGTGATGATATGGAAACAGCGTTATGTAATAAACCCTTTGTGTAGTGGGTCGAATACTGTCCCCTCCCAAATTCATGTCCATTCAAAACCTGAGAATGTGATCTTATTTGGAAATAGGGTCTATATAAATCTATTAGTTAACACTCTGGATGAGCTCATACTGGATTAAGGTGGACCCTGAATCCAATGACTGATAACCTTTTAAGAAGAGGAGAGGGCAGAGAGACAGAAGGAAGCCTATGTGAAGATGGGGTCAGAGGTTGGCGTTAAGCTGCCACCAGCAAAGGAACGCCAGGAGCCATCAGAAGATGGAACAGTCAAGGATGGGTCCTCCCCTAGACCCTTTGGTGGCATCGGGGCCCTGCCAACACCTTGATTTTGGATGTCTGGCCTCCAGAACTGTAAGAGAATAGAATTTCATTGTTTGAAACCACCAAGTTTGTGGCCATTAGTTATGGCAGCCCAAGAAGGCTAACACACTACGCAGAGGGGTCAACGGAGTACTTACCGCACAGAAAATAATTGAAAAATGCCACCAACAGTTATTAATCAAACACCATCATGTTCAGCCAGCAACTGGGGTACTCTGCAGTGGGTAACAGAAGTGTCACGATCCCAAAGCAAGACTAGTATCACCAGTTGGATCGACTGAGAATCTCCATGTTTTTCTATTCTACTTTTTTTAACCACTAAAAGCAGAAATAATTTGTTTTATTTAACAATTTTTTTTAACGTTTATTTATTTTTCAGACAGAGACACAGCATGAACGGGGGAGGGGCAGAGAGAGAGGGAGACACAGAATCGGAAACAGGCTCCAGGCTCTGAGCCGTCAGCCCAGAGCCCAACGCGGGGCTCGAACCCGCGGACCGCGAGATCTTGACCTGAGCCGAAGTCGGACGCTTAACCGACTGAGCCACCCAGGCGCCCCAATTTGTTTTATTTAAACAACGAAACTTAACCATACAATCTGATGCTTAATCTCAAAAGAATCCATGACAATGCAAAATTCTAAAGAAATAGACTTCTAAGCTCTGTTTGGAAATAATTAAGACTATACAGCAAAAGTCATACCTACAGAGCTTAAGCTAACTGGTTTTAATTCCCAGACTTCCTTATAAATGTCTGTCTGGCCCTGGGAAAAGAGCAGAACGGTGGATAATATGAGCGGGGCCCTGCCTACAGGAGGAAGAAGAGTCAGGAAAAACCAGAAAAGCAACAGATAGAAGGATCATGTTTTAGAAGTGGAGGGCAGCAGGCCTTGCAGTACAGACAGGATAAAGATGACAAGAGCCACGCAATACAACCCCAAAAGTTATATCATGGCCTACCTGTCAGTGGTGGAAAAAGTTGGAATGTATTTCGCAGGCCTCAAAGCCTTAAAGCGTAGGACTTCCCCAGAGTCCACAGCTTACGCTCTGTTTAAAAAATCAATTCCATGGGGCGCCTGGGTGGCTCAGTTGGTTAAGCATCCAACTTTGGCTCAAGTCACGATCTCACAGCTTGCGTATGCAAGCCCCACGTCGGGCTCTGTGCTGACAGCTTGAAGCCTGGAGCTTGTTTCAGATTCTGTGTCTCCCACTCTCTCTGCTCCTCCCCTGCTCATGCTGTGTCTCTCAAAATTAAATAAACATCAAAAAAAAAATTTTTTTTTAAATCGATTCCATCACTATCAAGTGGCTTGAGGTCTGGGCTCCCCAAGGTGGTGATATCAGAACTGAGGACCCACCGAATTGAGTGCAATAAAGACTATCGATGAATGGCTACATCAGACCTTCTGGCAGGGTTGGGGCAGGGGGGCTTCCTAGTTCAATAGTCTCATCCTCCCCTGGTCGCCTCCCTGATCCCACCTGTGGAAATGGGCCTTGTCTCTACCACAAGCCTCACTTTCTTCTGCCCTTAACTACCGTTCATAGATCCACAAGTAGATGTTTTACCCACGCTGAGCCAATCAGAATCTCTGTCCTGGGAATCTGAAATCTGAAACATACACAAAAATGGATTGGCGGTCTTTCAAGCAGAGTCACATCAATGGTAGACACTTAAAAAAATAGGTCTGAAACTCTAGGCTGATGCTGCTATGGGAAGCTCTAATCCCAGCCTTCCTGGAGCTAGGGGCTTCCCTGGTTTCTGGGATTCCATAAGCCACCTTAGCATTCTTCCAGTAAATTCTCATAATTAATTGATTAATGGTTTCCGTTACTTCTGCTCGTTCCACAGCCTCTAGGTCACACCCAAGGTGTGAGTGGTGTGGATGGCCTACCATGGCGAGGCAAAGGGGGTACCTGGAGGGAGCGCTGGCAAATAAACCAGTAAGGAAGTGGGGAGCGTGGCTCAGAATTTCTAGTAATGCATCGGTGACCATCACTAATGAAATGAATAGGGCAATATTATCTTAGTAGCAGGCACCAAACTTCTCTTAATTAGGGAACTATCTTTGTTTTTAAACAGCCTGGGGGGCTCAGTCGGTTAAGTGTAGGACTCTTGATTTTGGCACAGGTGATGATCTCATGGTTGTGACATCAAGCCTCACGGGGGGCTCCACGCTGAGCCTAGAGTCCACTTAAGACTTTCCCTCTGCCCCTCCCCCGCGGGCACACACACTCTCGGTCTCAAAAAATTAAAAAATAAAAATGAATAAATAAAACAGGACAAAACAAAACTGTCAAAAGGACGCAGGGAAGCATTTTTGAAAGCCCCTCGAACGGCAGTGTTTGGGAGACGAGTTTGCTGAGAAGTACAATAGCATAACGGAAGCAGAAAGTTTCTGAAATTCCCAGACCGTGCTTAAAGTTACTCGTGATGATAAAAGATAGAAGGCGGAGAGAGAAGGAGGCAGGGAGGTGTTTGAATTCTGTGTGAAGTGGGGTAAGACCCCCTTCTTGAGATCTGCTCTCCTCAGCTTTAGGGGGCTGGATTCACCAAATCCACACGAGGGCACGTGTGGATGCCCAAATTCACCAAATCCACACATGCTGGTTGCGAACCATTGTTTGTTGCTGGAATGAAACACCAGCTCGAGTTTCTCATTGGGATTGACGTGTTAGAAAACATCCCACAAAGCTGGAGCCTGTGAGGCAGTTGACCTGGGAGAACAGAAGTTCCCAAGAATTGGCAGAACTGTGGGAGAACATTGGGAGAGTGTTGTAGGCTCTTTCGGCTGGTGGAATAGGCCTGGAGGAGATGGGAAGACAGTTTCGAAGTAATTTCCCCCAGACCTCCAGGTGCGAAGAGGATCCCCAGATGCCAGCTGGGATTCAGGTAACAAAGACACCCCTGAGCGAGTGAGTTTTAATCTCATTCCCGGGAGCACGTGGAGCCATTCCTTTGGCTTTCCTTGTTCATCGCGTACCCTTCTCCGAGAAGAATGTGATACAGCTATAAATGCCTTCCGGAAAACA
Source organism: Panthera pardus (assembly GCF_024362965.1). NCBI lineage: Eukaryota > Metazoa > Chordata > Mammalia > Carnivora > Felidae > Panthera > Panthera pardus. Next base: position 149,112,124 of record NW_026526721.1, read on the forward strand.
GTGTGCGTAACTCAAGGTAGAGGACCGAAGACAGTTCTGTGCAAGCTCAGACTGGCTTGAGCGATCAGCATCTTGACACAGTATTGGTCCTTCTGCTTTCTGTCCCCAAGGCTTCTCCCAGGCCAGCTGGCTCTCTCTGCCTGCACTTGAGTGCATGGTTAGCCCTGCAGGGGCACCCCCCAAGTAGGGGGACGTTTGTGGATAAATGCCTGGCTGGATGAACATCCATCTTTTGGATGGACAGTTCTAGGAGACACTTCTTATGACTCTCTGGAGGTCCCAGTGGAACTGAGCACAGTTGCACACAGTGGTGACTCCATGCCCCTTTCTTGGCTTTTCCTCCTCGCCAGTCTCACTGTCCCCACTCTCTCCCTTCTGCTTCTTCGGGTCACCTCTCAAATAAGTGTTCCCAAGTTCTCATCGCAGGCTCTCCTTTCAGGGAAACTCCAGCTAAGACGGAAATACTGGGTCGTTTTGATAAGATAGAAGGCAAGTGGATTTGTTTTGACATCAGAGGAAGGCAGAAGGTGTCAAATGTTCCGATGTCATATGAGAATGCCAGTCAAATGTCCCAGAAACTCTGAAAATAGGAGGCCCCAACTTCAGAACCCCACACTCATCAATAAAGAAGACACACTCAATTCTGAGACGACTCCAATGCCCTGAGGCACCTAAGTGGTTACCCTATAATTGCTACCCACCAGTGGGTAGACTTGCTCCTTTGCTTTAGATGGCCAGGCGAGCCCATCGCTCCACTCATGGCCAGTGTCTTGCCACATGAGAAATGCAGTGGAGAAGTAAAGGTGTAAGTCATTTTGAAAGCTTTTAAAGCAACACATAGCTCTTAGAATGCGAACTCCAGGAGAAGCCAGCTACTGTGTAAGAACTCCAGCTATTCTAAGACTGTTATGTGAAGCTTAACCTAGCCATATGGAAAGAGGCTGAGCGGACCCCATTCTTCCAGTTGTCCTGGCCGAGTCTCAGAGCATGTGAGTGAATAAGCCGCCTTGGATAGAAGCCCAGCCAAGTGTTCAGATGACTTCAACTCCAGCCATCATGTGACACAACTTCATGAGAGGGCCCAGGTGAGAACTGCCCAGCTGCTTCCAGCCCATCTACACAGTTACGAGAGGGATTGACAAACCGTCGCTTCGAGCCATATAAAAAAGTGATTTAAAAAATTCCTGGTTTTGTTTTTGTTTTGGTCTCTGATTGCCATGAGAACACGCCTTGGCTAGCCTGCTGGGGATTGAAGGGTCGTTGGTAGAGAAGCAAGTCGAGTCAGCCAAGGTCATCCTGATCAGCCAACAGCCAGTTGCCTGTGCTCGTGTGGGAGACAGAAAATGTACCAAATGGAATTTTGAACATGTCCAAAGGATCTCCAGGCAGAATACTGAAAGTGTCAGCTGGCTCTTACTCGCCATATATGCTAATATACCACAAGAAGAAATGAACGCATGAAGAGAACTGGCTGGTTTGCAGGCCAACTTTAGAGGGAATATAGCCATGCTTGATTTGAAAAATGAAAACTTTCTCATCGCTAGTCTCTGGAGTGAGGAAAAGGTGATCAAATTAACACACGATATCACGGTAATATCAAACCAAGGATGTGGTTGTGAGATGCTGAGAGAATCAAGGTAGTTCCCGATGAGTCCACTCAGCTAGACAGGAGGGTTTCCAGGAATTTTCAGGGTGATATCTCACAGCAAATTACATGCCCAAAATAGCAGTGATTAAGTCTATAGTGAGAGACTCATTTTGAAAAGGATTACGAATATGACCTTGTCTATTCTGATTACTCTGTAAATAAAATAGAACCTGGCACACAATATATATTTGTTCAATGAATGAGTGAATTAATGAATGAACTTGAAGGAAAAAAAGTCTAGTATAAAACATATGTGCTAGGATTCATTCATTCATTCATTCATTATGCAAATATATATTGTCTCATATGTACCAGAAACCGTTCAATTTGTTGGGTCCAAAGCTCCTGTCCTCTTGGAGCTTACATTCTAAGTGGAAGAAACAGACATACACACATAAACAGTGAAAAGTGAGATTCCATAGAATGGCAAGTGATATGAAGAAAACAAAGAAAGTTAAAGGGATAGAAATTGACCAGGGTAGGAGAGTGGTGGTTGATATTACATAGGCTGGTCAGGACAGGTCTATCGGAGGAGGTGATATTTGAGCAGATCCCTGAATAATGAGAAGAGGTAGCTAGACTCTTGGGGAGTGGGTGTCATGGAGACTTTCCAGGTAGAGGTAATGGCAGGTCTAAATGCCTTGAGGTGGGATCAAAGATGAGTCTTCAGTTTAAATGTGCTGCAGAGGTAAAGTCAATTCTGGATTATCATATTTTCTGGAAGCTGACGAGGAACATCCTATTGTCTGAATACGTAGAAATACATCTCAATACAGTCAGCTCTCCTTTGGTGAGTGATGGTGGCTTCTGACAGGAGAAGGAAGAGTCTGGAATAAGGGAAGGATTCATGGGGTAGAGGAGCTGAGAAGGAAGTTGCATGCATTTAGGTTTACAAGTCCAATATAAAAAGCTGAGGGTTTTTAGATTCTCCACTTGGTTGTGGGATTATTCGGTCTTCAGCCTCCTTCCACTAAAGCAGGCATTTAAGAGTGGCTGGTTCACATCTTTAAGGATCTGTTCTAAGAAAAACACCCAGCAGGACTGGCTATGCTTCCCACCTTAAAGATGGGGGAACTGGATGTTTCAACTGACATCCCGAAAATAAGTAGAGATGTTAGGAATTGAATTCAGCCATTGGAGAATCTGCTCCATATGAAAGCCAACCTCCAAGATGGCTCCACTGGGTCTTATTTCCTGGTATTCATGCCCCTGTGTGCTACTCTCTTACCGATTCAAGGCTGGCCAATGTGACCAGAAGACTATGGGGAAAGTACAGCGTGTGACTTTTGAAGCTAGGTCACAAAAGGTATTGCAGTTTCTGTTTTGGGAGCACTCACTCCAGGGGAAGCCGGCCCCCATGTTGTGAGGGTTCCTGGGCGGTCCTGCAAGGAGTCGCACGGAACCTGCTTGGGAGTCTCTCTCTGCTTCTCCCCTGCTTATGTGCAAGTGTAACGACTCTCATGAAAGAAAGAAAGAAAGAAAGAAAGAAAGAAAGAAAGAAAGAAAGAAAGAAAGAAAGGAAGGAAGGAAGGAAGGAAGGAAGGAAGGAAGGAAGGAAGAAAGAAAGAAAGAAAGAAAGAAAGAAAGAAAGAAAGAAAGAAAGAAAGAAAGAAAGGTTAAATAGATATAGATATAATTTGGTACATAACTATACTAAAATTTTTGTTTATCTGAAATTTAAATTTAATGCACCGTCTTGTATTTATCTGACAACCCTACCTCATGGAAATGAACTCAGACCCCGTCCCCATCAGCATGGTCCCCAGTTGGAAGCCATGTGAGTGAATCATGTTAGATTTTTTTTTAATGTTTATTTATGTTTGAGAGAGAGAGAGAGTGCGCGCGCATGAGTAGGGGAGGAGCAGAGAGAGGGAGAGAGAGAGGGAGACACAGAATCTGAAGCAGGCTCCAGGCTGTGAGCCGTCAGCAGAGAACCCCACGTGGGGCTCGAACTTATGAACCGTGAGATCATGATCGGACACTTAACCAGCTGAGCCATCCAGGCGCCCCGTGAGCGAATCATCTTAGAAGTGGATCCTCCGGCCCCAGTCAAGCCTTCAGATGACGCAATCGAGGCTGGAAACTTCTGAAGAAATTCCCAGGTCGGAACCACTCCGCTAAGCAACTCCCAAACTCCTGGTCCACAGGAACCGTGAGACCTAATACATGATGGTATTGTTTTAGGCCCCTAAGTTTTGGAGTGATTTGTTTTCTAACATTAGATAAACAATACATTCCATAAAACTCTATTAAGCCTGTGTTAGTCCCTTCAGGCTACTGTCACAGAATATCATAGACTGAGTGGCTTATAAACAACAGAAATTTACTTTCTCACGGACCTGGTGACTGGGAAGTCTAAGGTGAAGGCACCTGAGGACGCAGTATCTGGTGAGAGCCCGCTTCGTGCTCACGGATGGCTGTCTTTCCACCGTGTCCTCCCATGGTGGAAGGGTGCCAGAGTTTTCTGGGGTCTCTTATAAGGGCTCTAATCCCATTCATGAGGACTCTGCCCTCACGATCTAATTACCTCCTCCAAATACCACCACGCTGGAAGTTAGGAATCAACATATGGGTTTGGGGAGGACACAAACCTTCCTCACTGCCAGGGACCGTGTCCACAAAGACGACTAAGGCAGAGCTTCTGGCCTCGAGGAGCTCAGAGTCAGGTGGGGAAACAAAGGCGGACAGGATTTGTTGACCCGGTACCGTGATCAAGGGACAACAAACGGCCTGCAGGACAGCATGACTCATTCTGGCAGGGTTTTCGGGGCGGGGGGGCTCCCAAGCGAGAAGAGTCTTGAGGTAAATCTTTCGGGAAATCCTAGTTCCTCAGGCAGGTGGGGGAAGGGTGAGGAAGCCAGATGGTCATTCTGGGCAGAGAAAATGGGGAACCACAGGAAGCTAGTTTCACTGAAACGCAGCGTGTGTGAACGGGGACCCCGGCCACGTGGCTGAAGCAGCACCGGACCAGCAGTCACATGGGCTGCTCCTGGAGGGACAGCGGATTAGTAGGTGCTGTGTTAGGAGGCTGTTGCCGTGCACGGATAGACAGTGATGTTCTGGGCCTGGGCAGTAACCCTGGGATGGAGAGGAGACAGGACAGGACTGACAGGGCCTCCTTGCCCGGTGTCCGGCAGGAGCAGCTGGTCCCCGAGTTGTTTGTTGAGTGAGTGACAGGTGGGTGTACAGGGGGCTGACTCGAGCAGGGCTGTCTGTGTATTGATCTGAGAGGCCGGGGCCGGGTTTTCCCCGAAATGCAAGCTCGGGGTGGATTTTTGCGATGGGCACGCGGAGTCCCACGTGTGAGCCAAGAAGTTCAAATAACTGTCATCCCTGGGGTTTGAGGCTGATCTTCTAGCCCACAGGGGTAACCTGTGACTCTGGCGGTGGCCCTAGGTGTTTTCCGTGGGGCCCGACTGGGAGGGCACCTAGGACATCTGCAGAGTTTCAGCCTCCCCAGGAGTGACTTATCCTTTTGCCGTCCACGTGCTGGGCAGGAAGCCTCTGGACGCAGTTGAAGGGCTCAGGTACCTGGGAGGGGGGGGAGGAGAGGAGAAGGGGGACACTGGGGTTGAATTCACAGCTTCCATCACGGTGGCGGGGACCTTCATTCCTGCTGGAAGGTGATTGGGTCTGAGGAGTAACTGTACCTTTTTATTTTTTATTCTTTTTAATTTTATTTTTTAGGGCACATCATTTATTGATTTAAGTTCAAGTTAGTGAATACGCAGTGTGGTTCTGGTTTCAGGAGGAGCATTTAGTGATTCATCTCTGACCTACAACGCCCAGCGCTCATCCCGACAAGTGCCCCCCCCTTCATGCCCATCCCCCATTCAGCCCCTCCCCCCACCCACCTCCCCTCCAGCAGCCCTCAGTTTGTTCTCTGTCTTTCAGGGTCTCTTATGGCTTGGCTCCCTCTCTGTTGTTATCTTATATTTCATTCCCTTCCCCTGTGTTCATTGGTCATGTTTCTTAAACTCCACATATGAGTGAAATCATATGGCATTTGTCTTTCTCTGACTAGAGAAGTAAATTTCCTTTTAAAAGGGCCGTGTGTGTGTGTGTGTGTGCATGCACATATGCACACACAATTTTGGGTGGAGCACAGCTTGACCCAGAAGGTAATGGGATCTTTGCTTTAGAAGCTTGGCAGTTGATTCTGTGCAGAGTGAAATGAAGACACCACAGAGGATGAGACAGAGATTCCATGGAGCTGTCCTTCAAACAACAGGAAGCTAACACTTATTAAACACCTCCTAGAGGGGCACCAGGCTGGCTCCCATCAGAAGGGCATGCGACTCTCGATCTCAGGGTTGTGAGTTCGAGTTCCACGTTGAGGGTAGAAATTACTAAAAACAGAATTACTAAAAACAACAACAAAAAAAGGGCTCCTGGGGGGCTCAGTCGGTTAAGCGCCCACTCTTCATTTTGACTCAGGTCATGATCTCACGGTTGGTGGGTTTGAGCCCTGCATTCAGGCTCTGGGCTGATGGTGCAGAGCCTGCTTGGGATTCTCTCTCTCCCCTTCTGTCTCTGCCCCTCCCCTAGGCTCGCTCTCTCTCTCTCTTTCTCTCTCTCTGCCTCAAAATTAATAAACTTAAAAAAAAATAAAAAATTGGGGCTTCTGGATGGCTCAGTCGGTTGAGCGTCCGACTTCAGCTCAGGTCATGATCTCACAGCCCGTGAGTTCGAGCCCCACGTCCACTTTGTGCTGCCAGCTCGGAGCCTGGAGCCTGCTTCGGATTCTGTGTCTCCCTCTCTCTCTGCCCCTCCCCTGCTCATGCTCTGTCTCTCTCTGTCTCAAAAATAAATTAAAAAAAAAAAAACATTAAAAAATTTAAAAATAAATAAAAAATAAATAAACTTAAAAAAAATAAAATAAGGGAATTAAAAAGAAACATTTCTTGGGAGCTATACATATATGATCTCATTTAATCCCTACAGTTATTCCCAAGTTAGGGGTGCGTATCTCCATTTCTCAAGGTTACACAAGATAGAAATGACAGAACCGAAATGTGAATATAAGTTTCCAACCCCGTAGCCTTGATGGTGTCATGATTCCTCAAAGATGGGCTTCTGAAGGCTTCAGAATCCCCTTCCTTCCTCTTCCATCTGCAGCCAGAGACCTTTCCAGTCCTGGAGGGCCATCTCTTCATTCCCCTGAGCCGATGTGGTTGGTCAGTCTGGGACTGACGCAATGGAAGCCAGGTGACTGGTGGGAGGTCAAGCCAGAGCATTTTCATGCATAAGCCCCTTTCTTTTCCCCTCGTCAAGGCCTCAGGGCACCAGCTCCCTGGAGGGTGACACCTTCGCCAGGATTCACTTAGGGAGCCTCTTTCACGTGTTGGGCAACACTGCCTCAGAGCTCACTAGTTACAATAACCAGTGTTTATTGAGCCATTGCTATTTGCTAGACTACGACCAACAAGATACCTGCATCATCCACTAACAGCTCTGAGGTTGTTACCTTTGATCCCTCTTATTCTACAAACCAGGCAACAAGCCTCAAAGAGGTGGAAGAAAAGTATCTCAGAGCCCGACCTTGAATCTGCTGTGGCCTGAACCCAGCACCCAAGCTCTTAAGCACCAAGCTCTGCTGCCCCGGAGGGAAAGGGAAATGGGCCATTCTTTCCTGGGCAGGATGGTCCCTCCTCCGATTCCTTTCTTGGTTGTCCTAGAGGAGAGCAGACCCAGTGCCCACAAGCAATGGTGGCAAGTGTTTGCTGAGAGAGAAACCGATCCTGGGAGTGCTGGGCCGTGTAGCCTCCCCATGGGCTAGCCCCACATCAGCGCGGGCTCCTCCCTCTCTGAGCACTGTGGTCGGGGTTGACCTTTGCTGGCTGGGAGCTTCTGCAGGGTAGGCATGTGTGTGCGTGCGTGCGTGTGTGTGTGTGTGTGGCAAGAGTCGCCATGCCTTCCTGCCACCTGCACTTCATGCCAGCTGTCCTGCCTCTTTGGGGTGCCAGAAGGCTCCCTGAGCCTTTGCACTCTGGCAGTCACGTGGCCCCATTGCCATTTCTTTTCTTCGGGAGCATTCACTGAGCTTTGCCAGGAGGTGAGGAATCTCAGGGGCCCGGAATGGTGACCAGCTTTCCTAAGGTCACAGAGCATGACGAACAGTAACCCCTGGGGTTTTGACACCTCCCTTTCCTATTTCCAGGTGAACCAATAGCCCTGTGTGGCTTTCTTCCGTGGGGGGCCACGCACCTCAAGCCCGACCATGACTCGTTGCCCAGAACCAGGATGACCCCACAGATGGCCTCCCTGTTACCCTGCCCTGCCTTCAAGCTGCTCCAGATTCTTAAGGCCTAGCAAGTGTCTCTGTTGGGGGTGTTTTCCAGCCCTTGAGCCTGCCGCCCTGACCCTCCTGGAGCTGAGACCCCTCCCCAGCCCCTGAACCTGACTAGGAGTGTGTATTACCACCTTAGCCAGAGAGATGGCTGTCACTCCAGAGACTGGGAGTCAGCTGGAGTTCTCCTCCTGGGATACTGGCCTGGCTGCAGCTGAGGGCAGGAACAAAGGCCAGGTCTGTTCTCCTTCCACACAAGCCTGAGCCTCAATGTGAGGCATTAAAAGCCTGGGTCTTTGATGGATCGAAACGGTTCCTCTGTAATCACAGCCTCTTGGCTCTATTTTTACAATCCTTGCTTTGGCTCTCTTCGAGGCAAGGCTCTCCTGGGAGCTTGCTGAGTCAGACTGTCCCCAAGGGAATCCAGGGGGATGCTCGCCAGACGGAGCCACCCGTGAGGCCCTTCCTTGTGGGCCTGTGGTCACCCAGGCCTCTTCCATGCTTCCTGGAGACATGGAGGGGCAATTCCGGGACCTTCCGGGGCCACAGTCAAAGAACCATGACCCGTTGGTGACCCTGGATTCAGCTAACGCCACATGTTGGGGCCTGCGGGGTCTCCTCAGGACCCCAAGAAGCTGGTGCAAAGCCGAGTCGTGACAGGCGAAGATACGTCGGCCTGGACAGAGCCCAGGTCTCCACTAGCCAGAGCGTTCCTTCTGGAAGCCCACGGTTGTTCCCCACAATCTCCTTCCTCTTTCCCTCAGCCACAATTTCCCTTCTGTCATTATTTTATTGTTTTGTAAAGAGACTGATGTGGAGCCAGACTCCATTGGCTACATTTAATTTGTGTTTTCTTCATGTGGAAAGTTGCCCTGGCTGTGTATCCTGGAGAATTCTGGGCTTGGTCCTTCTCAGGACCTGCTCCTGTCAACAGCCACTTTCTGCACTTCTGAAGGAGCAGAGCCTTCGCCCCTGAGCACCAATGTGCCAGGGTGAGTAGGCCTCAGGGTGTTGGCTGAATTTTCTGAAGCTCAAAGTCCCATATGACTAAACAAGGGAGAAGGGACTTGGGTCTCAGAACAGGGGGTCCCACTCCCAGGCCACTGGGCATCCATCCCATCCAATCCCAGAGGGCATAATCGCTCCTGCCTGGCGTCAGGGGAAGTTTTAACTGACGCGAAACATCAGGTTGGTGTGAACAGCTCACAAATCACAACAGGAAGTACATTACACAGTTGGGAACAAGAGCTGTGGAAATTTTGTTCACAGAAAAAGGAGGGAGAATGTTACATCCTGCCAGTCATTTGTACCAAATGGTTAGTTTGATGTGGAATAATTAGCTAATTTATTTTTCTTTCAAGTTTCAAGTTTTGCATTTGTTTGGGCTCCATTTATTTGAATGTAACTCTTTTTAGCATAATGGCATGGTATGTACATATAAATGTGTCTGCCAGCCTGCAGTCTAGAAGGAGATCCTCCCCTCGGTGGTTTTGCTTTTATTCTGCAACCAGCAGGCCGCGATGTGTCCAACTGCGCCTTGTGATTGCTTGGTTTCCCTCCAGGACCTCATCACAGCCCTCCCCACGGAGGGAATATGATCCCTGAGCTTGGCTGGGGGACCTCCTCAGACACTGTCGATGCCATTTTCAACCAAACGTATTGACTTTGCTCTATTTTTTGCACAATGCTGCTTCATTTGGCGTTTCCTACAATGGGGTTTCCTAAATGGGGGGGGGGGGGTTGTTTACTCATTTATTTGTTTGTGTTTATTTAATTTCTCTTTCGGTTTGGGCTCTACCAAAAACCAAACCCTAGACCAGGACTTGGGTGCTTACGGTTTTTTGCAAGGTGATTCCAGGAAGTAACATAAGGAAATGGGGAGAGTGAGATGAGAAGAAGACAAGCCAATAAGTGGTGAGTTCTTAAAGCAAGTAAAATTTCTGTGGGCACCTGGGCAGTCGTTCTGGGGGGGGTCCCTATGGAACTGTGTAGAATACACCTCAAAAGAGGTGCATTTTTATACCAATCGCCAACCTCCTTTGATAGGGGGTCTGTCCTGGGGATGTCAATCTCCCCAACCCTCTGAGCTGTGCTTGTGTGGCCTGAGTAAGCTCTGGTGGCTTTGGAGAAGCTCCAAGGCAGGAAAACCCAGAAGCTCAGTAAGCCGGGTCACTGTTAAGTGCAAGGATTAGCTCATCGTAGATGAACGAAAAGATGTGACGAAATTAGGCAATGAAGGGAATGAAAAACAACACGTTTCCCTCAGGTCTTTCTAGCAGGCAGTGGGAGGAGGGAACCTGATCAGTTATACAATTTATATTGTCCACGACACAAGTAAATCTTAGGCAAAGTTAACCTTCCTCAATGGTCCTTGGAGCAAAGGCAGGGCACACAAAGGTGTCCGTGGTATCCCAATGGTGAACGCAGTGGCTGATCTTCTCTCTGTATGGTCTAATGGATGAAGAGTCCGCCCTCAAAAAAAGACAAAAAGCATAATACTCTTGAACAGATTGTTTGGACAGGATTCTTTCAATGAAGTGAGTGAAGCCCAGCGAACAGCGGCCTTGGTCGGCTCGCGTGCTTTGGAAGTCAGGAGTGGACTGAATTCAGCCAAAGCTGGATGCAGGGATTCACGTTTTCCCCATAATTCAGTCTCTATCTACCAATTTCTTGGTGCTACTTTCCTCTGTATGGCTTCATTTTCCAGATGTTCTCTCTGTGGATGGAAAGGTGATCCTTGGCAGCTCGAGGCTTACGTGGCCCTTGAGAAGTTTGCTCTCCCAGCATCGATATATGAAGTCTCACTAAAGCATTCTGATTGACCCTGCTGGAGGCCCATGCGGGCCCCTTCAACATTTATTCACCGTATGAGGGCTATGATAGGGCTGGCCCTGACCGTGTGTCCACCTCTGCAGCCAGAAGACAGGCCCGTCTCTGTGATCCACAGACCCTTCCATCACAGGCATACGGGATGGAAAAAAGCAAGCCGAGCAGCCAATGCAGTAAATCCCCTGTACCCACTATAACTTCTCAGAGTCGGGGTTGACGTTAATATTCTAGGGGAGGGAATGACATCATACGGTTCCCACCGTGCATCGTGACTGGGGATGATTTTTTTAAGTGGCCCCAGGGATGTAAAAACAAACCTCCTGCTTGCTTAAGAAAATGGATGAAACTACCGTCTAGTAAGAAGAGGGGTCTGGCAGAGCTCTTGGTGCCCCGTGCATAGCCCTTTGGTGTTACTGTTCCCATACATGTTGATAGCCCCTGCAATTGCGATTGTTCTCAGGGCTCTCACCGCAGGATTGTGTTTGACTTGTTCATAGGCACTGGAGGTGGTTGATGTCCCCAGGAGCATCCATCGACAAATTGGGAATTGGAAGATAAAAGCCCCGTCTCAGTGACACCAAAGCGTGGTCTACACTGTTTCCTGGAGGACCCTGGTGTGATTATAGATGTCATCAATACTTCCTACACTAGCTTCCTTCCATTCTCTCTCGCCTGCTCACCCCATACTGGTGCTTCCTGGGATCACCTCCTATAGACTGTTTGTATTAAAACCCTTGTTTCAGGATCTGCTTCCCGAGGAACCCAACATCAGCACACATACTCATTCATTCTTCGTATTTCCAAGATCATTAATTTCTCTCCCCCACCCACTCCCCAGTCCTCCAAGATTAATAAAGTCTGCATTCCGAATTGACAGCTTTGTGCTGCCTATTTAGAGATGAACTAGGTTACCCAAAGGTAGGAAGAGGTCAAGATGATCCTTCTTAGATTGGAAATCGCCAGCAGGAGCAGATGCCTGAAAGACAGAAAGATGGACCGCCTTTAGCAAACATACCTCCCATTATAGCTCAAGGTCTTTTTCTGCTCGATGTCCAATTATAGCGGCAAGACTTATTGCTACGCTTTAAACTGCTATCAGTTATTTTAGAGACAGCACAGCCAAAGAAAGAGTGGAGCCAGCCCTCAGCAAGGGTTTGCAACCTGGATTCCTAGCCGACAGACCAAATCGGCACTCCGTTCCTGAAGGCACAGGGAACGGCGGATTTGTAATCATTTCCAATGGAGTCCAGACAGGTTATATTACAAGAATGAAGATAACTCCCCTGCCTGAAAAGTATGGATTTATTTCCAGGCATACCTCTGTCTGGTTGAAGAAGGACCTTCATTTAAATGTAAATGTGGGTTTTCAATGTGCTCCCGGAGAAAGAAAAATACTGAAGCGACGGACATCCAGGACCTGGGGGAAGGTGTTTAGGGTGGGTCCTATGAACTGAAGGGGAGAAGGCGCACGAAGGGCAAGCAGTGGAAAAGGTAAAATGGAAACGGAAAGAGAGCAGGTAAACTGAGGATTGGACAACGAGATGTCTTACGGTGGGACAGGTAGGTTGTAGGAGCCTATGGGGAGCTCATGGGCCGACTAGAATAGTGCTGTCCCGTGGCAGGTCTGTGATGGCAATGTCCTCTGCCTTGTCCCGTTCACCAGTGGCCATGGAACACTTAAAATGTGTTACCGGAGAACTGAATTTTGGATGTTACTTAATTATAATTAATTTAAATTTGAGCAGCCATATGCCTAGAGGCCATATTGAACAGCAGAGGACTAGAAGCTTGTCGTTTAATAAGGAGGGTTTGAAAACAGATTATTGTTCACTCTGAGATATATTAGGCCTGGTGAATCTCCGTGTAGCTGGAGAAGGGCAGATCGGAATTACTTGGAAGGCTTTTTTTTTTTTTTTTTTTTAATGTTTATTTACTTATTTTGAGAGAGAAAGAGAGCATGAGCTAGGGAGGGGCAGAGAGAGACGGGGGAGAGAGAATCCCAAGCAGGTTTCGCTGCTTGTCAGCGCAGAGCCTGACGCAGAGCTCGGTCCTGTGAATCGGGAGATCACCACCGGGGCCCAAATCAAAAGTTGGACACCTTAACCGACGGAGCCACTCAAGTGCCCCTGGAAAGCTTTCTCAAACAGCACATGCACACTATTATTCTGATAAGCGCCACCTCCCACCTCGGGAGGAAGGGCCCTGCCCAGTTCTGCAGTGAGCTTCCCTTTGGGAGTGTGTGTCACTCAAGGTGTTAGAGCAGCAAAACAAAGTTGAGAACTCTTGGCTTACTGGGCCAGAAAAATGGAAATTTTCCTACCTTTATTTGTCCCCCAGGGACTAGGAAGGACATCCTGCTTGTGCTGAAGGCCTACTGTGTGCTCAGCTCTCTGTGAGGCACACGGCTTATCACGGAAGGGGTGGGGAGGTAGGGAGGCGAGCCATCCAGTCCTGGCCAGACATTCATGAAGGTTCTCAAACGGACACTTGTGATTTAATGTTATTTACCAATCCAGGAACTCTTTCTGGAATGGCAGCATCTGTTTCGTTTTAGTTCCATGAGTTAATCTGATTTGGTAAATAGAAACACGGAAATTTTATCAAAATATCTGTGAACCTCAGCTGGGCTTTTCTTCTCATCTTGGCCACACTTGGGTGATCTGGGCTGGGCTCACTCGGGTTCCTGCGGTCAGCTGGTGGATTGCTTGGAACTGACTTTGCTCCTTTGGCTGTGCTCTCTTGTATGTCTGAAAACTATGCTGGGATAACTGAGCCCACTCCGCCCCATGCTGTCCCTCATTCTCCTGTTGGCGAGCCTGGGCTTGTTCCCATGGCAGAAGCCAGGGGACCCCAGGGAGCAAGCGGAAGCCCCTAAGATCTCTTGGGATCTAGGTTTGAAACTCCCACATATTACTTCTGCCACATTGGATTAGTCAAAGAAAGTCACATGGCCAGCTCAGCTTTTAAGAGTAGGGAACTTTTCCAGTTCTTGACTGAAGGAGCAGCTAAGTCACACTGCACACGGACGTGGATACGAAGAGGGAAGTAATTGTGGATTCTTTTTTTTGCAACAGTTTATACATAAGGCTCAGTGGAGCTCCTTGAGATGGGAGTCTAAGGTGATCTACGGGGGATGGTAATATTTGAAGTTTTAATAAGACATTTGTATTCAGAAGAGAGACAGATACCCTTGTGTAGAAATGTACAACTTAGCTGGGAAGGAAAGCAAGCACATGTGACAAACACATCGCCCTTGACCCCACCTTTGTCAGGAGAGCACACATGGAAGGTTTTCTTGATAGAGGGGAGGGTTTAAGCCTCGCATTTCTTCCTGTCTCTTTTCTGAGCATGAGTACAAATTTAGATTTTTGCAAGACAGCTGGCCATGGTTTAGATTTTCCTAGACAACTTTGGAATAGAAAAAATTGATAATATATTTGGCAACGTAAGTCTCCTAAGGTCCTAGAGTCTTAGCTTTTGTTTATTTCCTGTTGTTATAATGACTTTTTGGTTGCTCCCATTTGCGTCATTTTATCTACGTGTTTGGGTGTTTGTTTGTTTTTGTTTTTTTTCATTTTCAACTCATCGGTGCTCTTTTTTGTATATTGCTTGGACGTAGATAGATAAACTCAAGCAATATTAAGAAAGTTGAGTAGGTATGGTAAAGTAAGGTAATGGTGCATACAAAGTTGAAAAGAACTTATGCTAATTCAATAAGCGATAGAAAGCTATGGGTGCTCAGTAGAAGTGACCAGCGGTCGGTGTCCTAGACACTCAGCACACTGTATCCCTCTGTGACCTCCAACTGCCATCCCCAGCTGTGGAGTGGCGATCCCTTGCTTGGTTGGCTCACAGGCACTGTCTCTTCAATTTCTTACAGAGAAAGCATCTCTAAAGCGTGGAGTTCCTTTGGGTGAGGCACCTTAAAGAAGCCGAAGGCAACAGCCCTGGCTTATCTCCGGGTTTTGAAGGACATCAACTCTACCCAGATTACTGGGGAAACAGCAGAACCATTTCCTCAGCAGGGTTTGAGGGAATTTGTTTGGACAGATCCAGGAAATACAATTTGATAACTCAGGGTTTCTCTCATCCTCCCCTGTCAAATTGGAACCTTTCCTAGAGCAAGAAATGCAGTCAAGAATTGCAGGGTGAGTTAAAATGTATAACTGCACAGGAAGGAATCATTGACTTCATTTCTCATTGGCTGTCAGGGAGCAGGTGCTCTGGGGCTAGACAAAGAAGAGAACAGAAGGCAGAGGAACCCCTTCTCAGTCCCTCCCCCATTGCGTTTGGGATCTGAGCTTACACGGAGTGAGGGAGACTCTCTTTCTCTGATATAGTCTACAAAAGTATTTTGTTTTTATGTCAGCTAGACCCTTGCTTTTAGGTAGGACCCATGAACCTACAGTAGCAGCATCACCTGGAAACTTGTTAGAAATGCAGATCTTGGACCCCACCCTACACCTGCTGAATCAGAATTCACCTTTAACAAGATGCTCTGGTGATGAGCATTCCACATTGAAGTTTGAGAAGCCCTGGTCTAGAGAAATCTCTTTGATAATCAGATGCAGAGACTATTCTAGACAGGGTTTGGCATTGACTCCGCTTTGAGTCACGGCACTGCCCATCATTAGCTCTATAACCTTGAACATCTTTTTTTTTGTTTGTTCTGGAAACTGACATAGGCAGTAGGATGCCTTAGTGAGCAAAAAATCGCCCTTCTGTTCAAGGAACTTATAATCAGGCAGTAAATGGATCATTGGAAGTCATCGTGATGAGTTTCATGATAAGAGGAAAAGTCAAATGTTATGAGAACATAGATAAAAGGTATATAACCCAGTCTTAAAGGCAGAGATGGCTTCCCAGAAGTGATATTTAGACTGGTGAGCTTCAGTTAAGGAGCACGGTAGGGCGTGGCAAGGGGAAGTGATGCACATTTACCAAAGTGATGGGAACAGAAGCCACACTGATGGAGCTAAGGAACAAATGGGAGGTGAGGAAGCAGAAAGCGTTCATAGTCAAGCCTTTTTAAATGTTTCTCCTGAGGATTAGCTGGAGAGCACATGGGTTGCGGGAGGGTTTTTTCACAGGAAAGAAATTTGATTATGTACAAATACTGATGGAAATGGACCAGTGGAATGGAGAAGGGGTAAATGAAGGAGGAGACCCCAGAGACTGGAAGGGAAGAGACCCAGAACCCAGGGGTTGGGACCAGTCGCAGGCAGGAGAGGGGTTCCTTCCTTTTGACTAGAAGGAGAGAGAAGACAGAAGCAGATGTAGGCATGTTTGTAGTGTCAGTAACAGGAAGTCAAAGGAATCCCTCTCAGATGCATTCCATCTTCTGTAGGGAGAAGCAAGTAAGAATACTTGCCAAGAGGGAAGAAGTCTGAGGAGAGTAGAAAGAGATTGAAACAGGGGCTGTAAAAAAAAAAAAAAAAAGAGGAAAGGGATGTTTCAGGGCACGCAGAGGTCTCTCTGGGCCCCTCTGATGACGGAGAACTTGCTGTGGCACCGGTTTGCACGGTAGGGGTGGTTTTCTTTAAAAGTGCTCTTCAGCATTAAGTATAGGCTGAGACACGGAGGCTGATATAAAGCTGGGGTTTTTTTTCCCCCAGGTGTGTGATGAAAAGACAATGACACAGGAGCTGACAATTCTGACAAGAATGTGACAGACCATGGTATGACAGAAATCAGTCATTCTCTTCCCTCCCACATCCCCTCTGGTGGGCACATTGGTTGTTATGGGTCCACGTGGGCCCCCAATTCATATAGGCTGAAGCCCTAACCCTCAGTATGACTCAGAATGTGACTGTATTTGGAGACAGGGCCTTTAAAGAGGGAACTAAGTTCAAATGGGGTCGTTAGGGTGGGCCCTAATTTAACATGGCAGATGTCCCGTGAGATTAGGACACAGACAACAACACAGACAGAGGGTTGACCGTGTTAGGACAAAGCAAGAAGGTGGCCATCTGCAAACCAAGGAAAGAGGCCTCAGAAGAAACTCCAACTGTCAACACTTAGATCTCAGATCTCCAGCTTCCAGAACCGCAAGAAAATCGATTTCTGTTTAAGCCACCTGGCCCTAGCAGACTAAAACATGGCAAGTATGTATTGTTTTATGCACTGGCTCATGCGGTCTTACCTCCCCCATTGGGCTGTCGGTGGGAGGCAAGGGTGGGCACCTGACCCCACTGACCCCTGACTACAGGCCAACCATCAAGCCGTGGTGTGCGAGTTGAGTCATCAGAACCTCTACTTTGGGAATTTGAACCAAAACACGTGGATATGTGGATGTCGTTTGTGTTTGAATGCCGGGGATCCCAATAGACCTGGGGCTAGAGTAGCCCTTGGGGGCCATGAACAAGTTAAGGGGATGGTAAAAGAAGTTGATCTGCAGACTGAGAAGCAAATAGGTAGGTAGAAAGAAGCCGCAGTGAGAAAATAGTACCTAAGATACGGAGAGAGCTGGAGTGGCCCTGACTCCTGAGATTTCAATCCCCACAGGCCTGGATTAGTTTCCAATCTTTGAACTCAATAAGACCTCTCTATAACTTTATAATAACTTTCCCTGGAGTGAGCACCCCCCTCCTTAGTTGGATGGGGAGGGACCCGAGGGAAAAGATGATTTACAGCAAGAAAGTGGAGAAATCAGGGACCTGAAGTTCCTAACTAGGTTGAGGAACAAGAGGGGTGGGGTGACTGGGTAACACGTTCCTTCTGTCAAACCTGCCAGTTCTGAACATCTGTGCGTGTCAATGGGCCATCGGCCCGTTATCAAACCAGTGTGCTATTCCTCACAAAGGTCTTGGTTACAGGACAAATGTCGTATTTCAAAAGAGGCAAACTGGAGAGATATTTTGGAATTAAGAGTACTCTGGTCTTGAAATCAGGCCAAGTAGACCACTGTCCCTCCTTCCTTTGTATACACAGCATTCACCTTGTCTGCACTTCCTGCCAATAATCCGGCTTCTAGGGAGTCTCTCTGGGTCCTCACGGTAACCACAGAGAGACCTCCGTCCTGCGTATGTGCTGCTTACGTGGAAAGGGGTGCAGCGTCAGGAGGGGCATCCCTGCAGTATGGTCCATGTCAAGTGCAAGGGTACGGTGGTTGGTTGAACCCTGTAGTCCAGGCCTCGGGGTGGTATGCCATTCCCAGCCCCTTGACCTTGCTGCCTGTGCTGTGTCCTCTCATGACATTAACCCCTTGCGCGTTACGCTTTCTGGTTCATTGAATACAACCTTGCTGTGTCACCAGATCGCAAGCTGCTTGAGGACAAGACACCTCTCACCGTCCTCGTGGCCCCTTTGGTGTGATCATAGGGCTTCGTTTGGAGTGTGTGCTCCACAAATATTCGTTGGCATAAAGTGGAATGCCCCGTCCCCCACAGCCGGCCAGGGAATACGGTTGTCTGACTCCTTACTGGGGACACAACCGTTGTCACGATGTCATTCTCTGCTCTCTGACTTGTTCCCTCGCCTCTGTTCCATGCATTCCTCTGGGATTTGGAAGAGCTAGAGGCACCCACCATTTGTGTGTCTGCTCTGAAACACGAAGGTACTTTGTAGTTATGAGGCAGTAACTTTGCCGTTGTTTTTATCGGAAATGGTGACAAGAAGGCAGTGATTGACTCTCAACTGCCGCCCCGGGATTTCATGATCGATGGCGTGGCCGCTTTTCCTGTCACCATCAAACGTCGCTTGGCCTTTCGCTGTGGGAATTATGGGAGTCGGAAGGTGAAGAGGGGCACATCTGAGGCTACCTGGATTTATCAGTCTGGTTGTCCGGCAGGAAAAGGGTCAGGCTTCATGATCAGTGACAGACTATTTCCCCCACGGCCCCTGCCATGTTCAGGTGGCTTCTCAATGTCGATATGGGATCCAGGCAGGTGCAGCAAGCCACAAATAGGATGTTGGCTGATTGGTAACGTTGAACTTCCACTTGGGAAAAAGATTAGCTATAGAGAATGCAATTACCTTTGGATCCCCCCGTTATGCAAATTTGTACAAAATCCCATGGGACTGGGCTGGTTTGTCTTCCTGTGAAAGAAAGGTTTGTCAGCAAAACAAACGGATGAAACAAAATTGCAGGTAGAGTGTTCAGACATCTTAGGAAATCATTTCCCAAGCCCTTTAGCAAAGACTATATGTAAATCAATAATCAGCTGGAATATTTACTTATTAAAGCCGTTGGCTTTCAGCTTTCTTTTTATTTAGTTACTTTTTTAGACAGGGAAGTTTTTTTTAAGTCTTAGACAAAGCAGAAGAAAGGGGAGTTCTCTGAGGCGAAAGTGGGCTGTGGGACCGTGCACGCTCAAATGTCCTTTTCTATCTTATCCCTCTTTCAGGGCCGGCACTGGCCCCTCAAGCACCTCTGCAGAGACCCGGGATACCAGGGAGGCCCATTTACAAGCCAGCAATTCAAAAGGTGAGACCTACATTTGGAGCTGTTTGATAAGCAGTTAAGAGTTACCGTGCATACTTTCCAGAAACGAGATTGCTTCTGAACACAGCATTCTCTAACTCTGGCTTTTCTTTCACCAGAGACTTGTTCTCATTCAAACAGCCTTTGCAATTAGCCCGGACAATCCTTTGGAGTTCTTCAAACAAAACAAGGGCGGAGGAAGGGAGGGAGACAGAATAATTAGCGGGCATGCAGGTGATCCCGGGTCCTTGGAAGAGCGGCAAAGTGAAGGATGGGGTTGCCTGGGTCCGTGTCGGTGACAGGAAAGAAGGCAGCGAGGGAACGGGGCACGGCGTTAAGAGATTTCAAATGGTTGTTCCCAGGAGCCAATGCAAATACTTTTCCAACGGCAGTGTCCCGCATGCGTGTGGCATATACCTCCCGGAGGCTGTTCCACATTATGTGGTCCCAGGGCCAGTGATCGAAGTCCAGTATCGGCCCCCTAAGCCAGAGTGCCAGGCAGCATAGACCAGGGCCCTTGGTCTGGTTGCTGGCTGACAAATCAGAAAGGCCACTGTGAGGGGCAACCTGACCAGCACTCCCAAGCATCTGTCTGTGGCCGAAGTCCCCAGATCCTCTGAAGACTGCTCACCCTCTCCTCCTCACGGCACCATGTGGCTGCCATATTTTCCACAGATATATCCTGGAAGGTGGCTGGGGGGACTCCCAAGCAGACCGTGCATTGTCAGCGCAGAGCGTGATGCAGGGCTCAAACTCACAAAGAGTGAGATCATGATCTGAGCCAAGGTTGGCCACTTAAGTGGCTGAGCCACCCAGGTGCCCCCATATTCTGGAAATTTTTCTTGTCCACCAAAGCAGAGAGAATAGCATACTGAAATCCTAGGGATGCATTACCTAGGCATCAACATTCAGCAACATTTTGCTCATCTTGTTTCATCTACATATCTATATCTGTTTTTGTTTTTTGTTTTTTTTTGCTAAGGTGTTTCAAAGTAAATCTCAGCTACACACACACACACACACACACACACACACATACAAATAAGAACTTTTGTTTTTTAACATATCCATAGTGTATTATCACCAGCCCGGATTATCTAATAACCTTTGTTCACATTTTCCAGAATATCTCAAAAAAACTTTCACAACTGGTTGGATAACAGGGTCCAAACTGGGTCCACACATTGTTGTTTTCCATACATTTCCTAAGTTTCCATTAATCTGTAACAGTTTCTCCTGTCCCGTGTTTTCAAAGTCATTTCCATGTTGAAGGAATCAAGTCCTTTGTCCTATAGAATTTCCCATCTCCTGGACTTGGCTTCCTTCCTTCTCATAATGTTGTTTAGCGTATTCCTCTATCTCCCGAACTTCCTGTGCACGGTGGTTACCTCCAGATCCTTGATTAAAGCCCGGGTTCATTCTTTCTGGCAAGAATACTTCTTAGGGAATATTGTGTGCTTCCAATTGTATCATATAAAGAGACGCATCATGCTTATGGCAACTTCCTAGCGCACATCCTCATTAAATACAGGGTGTCATTTCTCTTAAACTTAGTATACTTTTCTTGAATCTCAATTGGACAGCATTTGTAACTTCTTACCGTTGACTTTAGGTATTAGCCCAGAGTCACGAGGAACCCTGGAACACACCCAGCAGATGAACCCCTTGGAGATCAGCAGGTATATCCACAGTGTATTATCCCTAGAAATAATAATAGGGAAACTACTTCTGAAGTTTCACTGGTGGTCCACACTTATCATTATACCCGGCTGGTGATTTTTAACCTCTCGAACCATGGTGAAGTTCTGCTTGGCATGGAACAGTGCCTGGCATCGAACCAGGTGCTTGTGTTACACACTCATCCTCGGAGCCCCAGGGGGTCAGGCACGTTCTTAATAACAAAGCAACCACATCCACAGATGTGAGCTATGGGTTTTCAATAAGCAATGTGTAAGTTTGCACGCATCAGTTAACAAAAATTCCCGGCGTCATCTAAACAAGCTTGCATAAATTAGCAACAGCTACGCTCTGCGGTGATATTTTATTATCGTCCTGGAGCTCACAACTAGGGTTTTAGGAACCGGAGCTAAAAATGTCCTTCATGCTGCAAAGCCTTCTGGTGGTGTCTCCAGAAATTCAGGCAGATACTCGAGGGCTGTGGTGTCTCAAAACGTAATTGCTTCTGCAACCACAGAGAACAAGGCAAACGTGAGATTAACCCAGGCTCTGCCTGTATTCTTTCTTTCCTACCTTGGAACCAAGGAGGCAATTTTCATTTGTTAGGGAAAGTTACCCCACCGCTCAAATTAAATGACGCAGTTTTCACGATCAGGGGCTTCGAATCCACCTATCGCCTCAAGGAGCCTACTGTGCAGATCTGTCTTATGGAGACATGATCCATTTACAGGGGAGAGGGGTCCCTCTTCCGAGCGAACTTTTGAGTTTTCATGAAGATTTCCTTGAGAATCTGGAGCCATTCCAGGGAATGGGTCCGTCGGGCACTGGAAGGAAGTATGTGCCAATCACACCCAAGTTAGATTATCCTTGCAGAAGAGACCAGTGGTGTTTATTGGACTCGTAGAGCCGAACCCAATCTGGACCCTGAACTTTGCTTTGGTTGAGCCCCTTCTCAGGTCTGCACTGGGAGGCCGACTCCAGAGCAAACTTCTGGAGGAGAGCCACACTATCATAACCAGTTGATTAATCCCCAAGCGGGTTTTCAGAGCCCTCCTCCAGGTCCGGGGGCAAGTTATCTCTGTGTCTCTGTTTTTGCACTATCACAGGGGAAACAGCAGCCTAGTTCAGAGGAAAAAGATGATTGGAAAAGCAAAGTGAGAGTGTTTACCGACACGTCACTCACAATTCCGTGAGCCTCGGGGCTCCCGTCCACCCCAGAGAAAAGTTTTATTTACCTTTCCAGGATAGGAAAACATGCACCCCAGTGACTTCGTCAGCTCCCCCCCCCCCTTCCAGACTGCATCCAACTGCACTGGCGGGAAATTGCTGGGGAAGGCGGCAATGCACCCTGAACAAACGTCTTTGTGAGAGAGGCAGGCCGTCCTGGCCGGGGGCTAACGGGCCTGCTCAGTGGAATTTTTCTCCCTTTTTAACCAGACTGAGGCCTTGCTCCTTTCTGGCAGGCAGACGGGCCTACTCTTCCAAGTACGGAGGAAAGTTCTGTTTTGACAAGCACACACATTCTTTTTCAGAAAGCCACAGAGGCAAACGCCTTTGTTGCAGACAGACCAACTCCCTTCCAGTCCAGGAGGTGAAACCCTTTCATGAG
This sequence comes from Panthera pardus, assembly GCF_024362965.1. NCBI lineage: Eukaryota > Metazoa > Chordata > Mammalia > Carnivora > Felidae > Panthera > Panthera pardus. The sequence goes on from NW_026526721.1 coordinate 149,134,598, forward strand.
CCACATAATGGGAGCCGCAGTGGCGCTGGCCGGTTCAGTCCCCGAAAAGTACATAACTTCTATTATGTGGCTTCCACATACGGAATGTACTTCCCCTCTCAAATCCAAACGCTGGCAGGGCTGTTTGTCCGGCACCGGGACTGGCACGGAGCAGAGGTTGGCAGGAGTCATGAGGCATTTTTCTGTGGGCTTTGGTTTCCTGGCCAGTTGAACCCAGTCCAATTATTGTCCCCAAGGTTCTGCCAGATAAAACAAGGAGAGAGCTTTTCTAGATGCCTGGTGACTCAGAGATGGGGGAGGGGAAGGCACAAGCTGAATGGGGGGTGGGGCGTCCAAGTTCTAGCAAAGGCCGTGGCCTGCAGACCCCTCCCCAAGCCAGGGCTCTGACTCTGCCCTATGGAATGTGCAGTGGCCTCCAGAGACCTTGCCCCTCAGGCAAATGCCTGGCACTCAGGCCTCTCTCACCCTGGCACGGGGCCCCCTTCTTAGCACCCTTTGCGACAGAAGGTCAAATTTCCTGGAACACGGGGTGAGCATTTTGGGGGGACCAATCCCCTTGGTGATAGTTAGTACTCTGAGCGAGCTGCCCATACCCAGAAGTGGTCTAGAAAGTTGCTACCTTGAGGTAGTACCAAGACTGCTGGGAGACCCCGTCCACTTCCAAAGTACCTCCCTGAACTGCCCGCCCTGTGCTTGAACTGCCTACAGCGGGAGCTGCTAATTGGGACTCACTAAAGCATCTCGTCCAGGAAGTTCTATTTAAACAGCACATATTAAACAATAAACTAAAATGCACCTATTAAACTAATCGCGCCCTAGTTAAAACTGGATAAATACACGGAGGCAAATCATAACATATATACAGGCTCAACTCCCCCTGCAAGTCTGGTGGCTCCTTCCCACCCCTCCTTCCTAAGAAATGGCTGCATCTCTTTCAGAGAGGAGGCTAAGGGTAAGTGCCAGCTGGACCCTTCTTCTCATACTCTCCTGGTTCCGTGTTCTCCTCGCTTCCTTCAATAGTCCGTGAAGACCTTCCTCCCCCATTGGTCCAAACAAACCCACATCGGATCGACCATTTTCTAGTGTCTGAGCTGACGTGCTAAATGCAGAAGCTTTTCAACGTCCAGTATTCAAAGTATGGAGACTTTCTGTCTTGCTTACAATTCAGCGATTCTATTTCTGCTGCCCTGTTATTTTGGTACCTATGTGTGATTGCATGGAACAGGAGCTCGTTTCTCCTGAAATATAAAGACTCTGTGGTACTGCTTCTTGCAAAAGTGTCTTTGAAGGCCTCCTACCAAGTGCCGGTGCTCAGCCCTGCAGAGGTGGGGCAGGGCGAGAGGGTGGGACCTCCTTGATGATGGGCAGGCTAGGGGACATCCTCCGGGCTGTTGGTTGCCAAAAGGATTCTGACAACTCGAAGCCCTTTCCCCTGTGGTCACTTTAGGTCTCCCGCTATCGAATGCCCCTCTGGTTCTGGCAACTGTCCTCTGACCACAAAGTAGGGCTTTGCCAATGCCTGATGTTTAATTATTTCCATTTAATTAAGTCTAGGTCACTTGTACTGTCTTGTTTTCTCCCAGTTCTTTCAAACCCAGCGTTTTGGATCAATGCAGGGAGAAAAATCCAGGCTTCAAAGCTACTCCTACCTCCAGATAAGTGTGTAAAAACAAACAAACAAATATGGGGCGCCTGGGCGACTCAGTTGGTTGAGCGTCCAACTTCGGCTCAGGTCACAATCTCACAGTTTGTGGGTTTGAGCCCCGCATCGGGCTCTGTACTGACAGTTCAGAGCTGGCTTCAGATCCTGTCTCCCTCTCTCTGCCCCTCCGCTGCTCAGACTCTGTCTCTCTTGTCTGTCTCTCTCTCTCTCAAAAATAAATCAACATTAAAAAAATTTAAAGTATGTCATTTAAAAAACAAGCAAATAAAACAAAAGCACTATATGTTGGAAAGCTTTAGGTTTCCCATTAATTTCCACTTTTATTTTTTTAAATGAAGAAAGGATAGAGAAGGGAGAACCATGAAGGGCCACAGAGGAAAGGGACAAGAAGGAAAGCAGTAGCAGGGCAAGCCAGAGCCTCTGGAGTTCATGGGCTGGCAGGAGCGGAGTTGGGTGTCTTCGGCATCCACCAGAGCACAGCCAAGCCTTCTGAGCCTTGGTGGACCATACTGGCAGCTCCAGGCCGGTGTGACCCCGAAGCCAGGCCAAAGACACCCTCGGGGAGTAACCAAGTTCAGGGTGGAGCTTCTTAGCATGGTCACAAGGAGGAGGAGCAGAGGCCAAAATGGCAGCTAAGGACAAGGGCTAGCAGCCTAGAAGCTGGCGTAGAAATAAGACAACAAGAATCCCAGCAATGGACATTGTGGGCAGTTTCTGGGAAGCTTCTCTCTATCAGCTGTTAGCTAGAGTCTGGATGGCAAGATGTTGGGCCAGACAGTTGGGTTAGAGGAGGGGAAAAACCAACCGTAATGTCTTAGAGCTGTATACACAGAGGGTTTCAGGTAATGCTTTCTGAGTGAATTAGCCTTTGAAGACTAATATTTTTAGCTCTTTGCAGCTTTAGAGGACATGTGTCACTGTCTCCTGCAGCCCTAACGTGACTACCTGACCCAGACCCATCCCTGAGCCACATAAAGACAGTGGCTGTAAATGTGACGGGAAATTGCCCACTGGCCCACATACTACATCTGGGGCACCCAAGGTGGGGGCCGAAGGATGATTCCCTTAACTGGGCTCTGTCTTGCTCTTCCTCTGCCTTGTTTCCAGATCTCACTTATTCGGTAAATGATTATTAAACCATTACTGTATGCCTTGCACCATGCTAGGCATGGGGCATACAGTGGTGAACAAGACAGAATTGATCTCTATCCTCATAGACCTTAGAGTCTGGTGGAGATTTCAGACAGGAAGGAGGCAAAGAAGCATAATATATATACAAAATACATACATGCGTTCATGAAAGACTATGACAACACTGCTCTGTTTTTCCTTTACAATCACTTGGTTACATTCATCTGAGGCTGTGTATGGTTGAATCCATGGATTCGAATTCAAAGATCTGGAGACACCCTCACTATCAGGAACTGATCACAAGGTGACACATCCCCAGACTGGTTCCACTCCGATCTTGCCTTCATCTCCCTGTACAGCATTATTCAGGTGGCCTTTCTGTAAACAAACAAACAAATAAATAAAAGGGCATTTCAGGAATGTGTGCCCAGATCCTATAGTTTCCCACCTCTCCAAGCTTAACTCATTCCTTAGTTCAAGTGGCTTTTTCCTATGGTTCTTAATTCCTTACTTTTGTATCACTTATCTGTGGTCACAATAATGCTTCATAACAGACGGTCTCAAAGTCCAAAATAATAAACATCTACTTAGTTTATGGGTCTGTGTGCTGGCGGTTTAGGCTGAACTGGCCAAGCAGTTCTGGTCTCAGAACTCACTCACGTATCTGGTAATCGTCTGACTCTTGGCCATCTTGGCTGGGATGGCTGATGATTCAACTCTGCTCCCACGTTTGTGTCCCATCCTCCAGCAGACCAGCTGGGGCACGTCGTCTCGGTGGTGACAGAAGACAAGAACAGAAATGCACATGGAAACATGTAAGTGCTCTTTCAAGCATCTGCTTGTGTCTCGCCCACTAATATCCCATTGGATAAAGCAAGTCACATGGCTGGATGCACAGACAGTAGGAGGTCATCAGAGGTCATGGCTACAAGAAGGGGCGGGGAACTAGGATCGTGGATGTGATCACTCTACCATACCAACTATCTTTTTTTTTTTTTTTGCTTTTTGGATGAATGAAGAGAGCTCATCTGATTAGGAAGTTTGCTTGATTTAATACTGGGACATCACTGGCAATTTTTGTGTTCATATTTTTAAAATTTACCAACAGTAAAATTTACCTTTTTTGGTGTATATAATCCTATGATTTTTTTTAACACCGGCAAGGACTCGTATAATGACAAATAAGACACAGAGCAGTTCCTCCCAGAATTCGTCGGGTCACTGATATTTTGAGACCTCACGTCTGGATGCAGCTTCCTCCAAAAACTGGTATGTTTGAATGAAAAAAAGTTAAAGCTTTAGCAACACCTCTGGGCTATTTTGTAGCCCAAACTTGAGGTGTCACTAAGATAAATGAGTCAAAAGAGTTAGACATCAGATGGAATGCCTTGTGAAGACTTTGGTATTAAGAAATTCTAAAAGTTTCAAGCCGGAAGGATCTGAACTTGAAGAGATCACTACATTAAACAATAACCTAAACCCCGGAGGGGTTTGAGTGCATTTTCAAAATGAGGGAGGGATGGAGAGAGAAAGAAGAAGAGAGGGAGAGAGAGAGAGAGAGAGAGACAGGGAAAGAGAGAGAGAGAGAACAAGAACCTATGCCTCTCGCTCAGTCCGGTGTTGCTCAAAGCTTCTCCCATTTGCCCTTCACCTCTGCTACAATGTTCGTCTCCGCCCTTTGACTTTATTTTCCTACTATCTGGCCCAGTGAGAATAGACTGGCCTATCAGTTCTCTGTTGTCTTAATTCCTCTTGTGGAAGCTGAAGGCATTGTTTTCTTCCAAGAAAGCCCATTTGGTGCTAACTGATTTGAGGTGCCTCCCCTAGGTTTGCAGAGGGAGCAAGGTTTTAGTTCCTGGAAAATGTAATACACAATTTGATCTTTGCTACCCTCTTGGACTCCTGCCAAGTTCCCTTTCCCTGTCTCAGAGCTCTCCCAGCTGCTAGGGAATTTGATCTGGATTTGTCTTATCAGTCCTAGGGCAACAAGCAGGTGATGAATGAGAGGGACTGGGGAGGCAGCTGTCTCTTCTTCGAGGCCACTGGCATTTTTGAAAGGGACTATGTGTGTGGCAGTTGCTGGAAATGGAGGTAAACCTCACTCCCATGCTCCTTGGCCCAAGGTCTAGAGTATTCTTCTGTCTCTTCTCCAACTCCAACTAACTTAGAGGTGGCCCTTTCTTCTTGAGGGTTCTTGGCCTTCATGGGGCTTTGCAGTGGCCTGGTCCAGAACAGAATTTCCCGGGTATGATTTTGATCGATCTTTAAAACATCGCTCACACTTACAAATCATGCTCAGCGCCTCGAACTGAGTGTGCAAATGTGCAACAGGTGGATGTGAGATTAAAGATGTGAGATTAAAGAATCAAGGAGAAGCTGTTGAGTCATGGCATCTGATCCACTTAGACCTGCTACGCTCTCTTCAAGAACCTGCGATGTCCTTTGAGAGGGCCTGCTTGTGAGTTGCACGTCTTCTGCTCGGCTGCAGGGAGGAAAGCCCTCCATTTCTGCCGGAGTAAAAACGTGAGCGGGGAAGATGGAACCTAGACTCACGGACATCCGGACCCAGCTGGACAAAAGCCTGTATGATGAAGCCACTGGGCTGATTCTGTAGGACGCTGTTTGCCTCCATGTCCTGAATAGAAGCGTACCCAGCCTGCCTAGCTGACACTTCAGCATTCCTGTGCCTCGGGGGTCTGATGCCACAAAACAAGTCAACCGTCATTTAGGGGAGTCATTTCAAGGTTTCCCATGTCTGCTCTCCGGCTCGCTTTCCCTCTGCTCCTGTCACCAGGATGTCAGCACCCAGATTAGCGCGAGGCCCCAACCCAAGCAAGCATCAACTGGATTGTCAGCCCAGTGAATGACCCACCCTGGGGACCTGCTGTTCTAGCCTTGCCTCAGCTGTCACCTTCCTGTGGCCTTTCGCTTTCCCTCGGCATGAAGAACTGCCAAAAACAGCAGTCGGCTTCTCCCTGAGGAAGAAGAAGCTACGTGCAAGGTCAGGTAAACACGGGGCCTAAGAAAGTCTCCCCTCCCCCACCCCACGTATACTGTGTCTTATCCTCACTCCAAGCTAAGGACCTCTATCTAAATCCAGCCACAGCACCGGTCCCGAATGGCAGGAAAGTGTTCAACCCAGAAGCCACATCCTCTGCAGTGCCACAGCCAACACCAGTGAGGGACGTGAAGTTAAATCGAAATGGAATTTGAATGACAAAGTGACATGATGTCCATCTCCCTAATGATGGGACGAGTTGGCCTTCCGTCACTGGCAAGGCAAAACTGCCAGGCCCAGATCTGTATTTAAAAGCTATTTTGCATGGCTTTAAGTCACCAGCTCAGCTCAATATCTAAAACAAAGAGAATGCATTATGGAACAGGACGAAGGGAGCTTGTTAATTTTCCCACTGATGCACTGTGAAATGAAAGCTTTATTCTAAGAATGGTATATCCTCAGGGCTCTCTCTGGAGAGACGCTGACAAATCCAAGTGTCCTTACTGTTTCCTTTACCCCCTGCTTCACGGCTTTTTTATACACATTTACCAAATATGTATATTTCATGGTATGTCAGTATCTGTAGGACTCCGTGAGTTCAAGTCTGTGATTCTTTTTAGGGCTTCTTTGACAGTAGAGTGCTCAGGTGATGTTATTGATGAACACACACACACACACACACACACACACACACACACACTTGATTGTGTACAGCCCGTCTGTGCATATCATAGAAGTGTCCATGCAGCCTGCGAGCTATTGTCCGTGCTAGTGAGCCGTACAGCCCATCTCCAATTGGAACCCAATGAAATAATCATGATAATTTTGCCTTCGTGTATCACCTTTCATCAGGGAGGATGAAAGGGCTTCACAAACTCTGGGTTCCTCTTTGATCCAGGCTACTATCTGGTGTACCAATCTCCACTGTGCGTTCTGCCCTCGCCCCGCAGATGGGCCTCCCGTTGACAGTAATTGAACTTCCATATGCGGAGCTCCGGCCTGGCCCGAGAGCCTCCTGTCAGCTGCCAGGAGGGGGAGGGCTGCTTCCAGAAGGGCTGTGCTTGCTGGTCCACGTTCGCGACAGGGCAGGAACTATAAACACGGGAAAAGGGGAAAGGAATTCTTAAGCCGCAATTTTAGTTTTGAGAGAGAGGTGTTTAATGGCAGGTGGAAGAACCTTCTGGGCAGTGATAAAACAAATATTCAGAAAGTAGGTGTTGCCTACGGCTCTGTTCTTAGTTTCTCATCCACACCCAGGACTTCAGCTATTAGCTCTATGGGAAGGACTCCAACATATATATCCCAGGCTCAGACTCTCCCTTGGGTCTGGCCAGGCATCTCCAGCTGTCTCCCGGGCATTTCCATCCACATATTTTACTAGAACATCAAACTCGACTTCTACCGAATATACGTGATTCTTCCCCCTTCACTCTCAAAGAGCTCCCTTCCCTGACTTTCCTATGTGCGGTCGCAGGAGTTACAGCCACGAGTGACTTAGTCAAGATCTGTGTTCTCGTGGAGCTGGCATTTGCAAAGGGGGGGAGAATGTAAAAAGCAGGTGACAAAAGAAGAGAAACACCAGGCGATGGGGGGTCAGGGTGGAGTGGGTTAGAGGTGTAGACCTCATTGGACGGAGTGACCAACACTGGCTTCTCTAGGCAGATGATGTGGGAGAAAGCGCCCCGGGTGGGGGCCAGAGGAAGCAGGAGAGCCCGAGGCAGCAGTGAGATCTGCCTGCCTGTGGAACCGAGGAGATGCCACGGTGCCAGAACACGAAAGAGGGCGAACAGGAGGCGGGGAGCCCAGAGAGGTGCGCAGGGACCAGGTGAGGCGAGGTTCGCACATAGGGCTCAGAGTCCGGATTTTCATCCAGTGTCACTCAAAGCCAGGCGACGGTTTTTAGCAGGGGCTGTGGGAGCTGATGCCCGTTACTGGCAACTCTCCACTGTGGCGATGAGTCACTTTGCTCTCTCTATGAACCCCTCTCGCTTTCCACGCAGGCAGCGTCTAGCACAGAGCGAGGGCAAGGTTTTGGTCCTCCTCCAACTCCCTGCATCTCCCCTCCAGGGTCCTGGACAGAGTCTTCTGTGTTCAAGAGCACTGGCAGCCAAAGGGAAAACAAAGCATCCCTTTTGTGATCACTGGGAAAGCACCAGATACCCCTAAGGCCGTGAACATAGCTTAGGCTTGCCGACCAAAGCCTAGCTTCCTCATATCCTGAGAATTTAAATCTGGGAGCCCACCTGCTCAGGCGTGCCTGCTGGGGGAGGGGCTGAGAGTTGGGTGGTCAAATGGGGACCGGTGGGTGCCCCGATCCTTCAGCTGCTATGAGTGTCGGCTGTGAAGGGGTCACAGCTGCTTCTCCAGAGAATCGCCCTGGGGAGGCTTATACCTCCTTCCCCCCACCCCCCACCCCATCCAGGGGCAGCAGGCAGCCCATGACTGACTGGAATGGGGGCACGAAAGGCCAGCCCGGCCCAGGGGGTCAGTCCAAGCCCCAGCAGTCTCCAGCTGAGACCCCATCCTTGCTCTGTCTCTTGCTCCCTCTGGCTCCCCTCCCTCCCTCCCTTCCCCTGGGAGCATTCTGTCAGTAAGCCACAGGCAGTTGGCCACCTTCTCAGGCTCTGCCTGTGGGGCAGGGAACGTAAGACAAAGCGAGATGTGGCCAGACCTTACAAGGAGGCCTGACTCAAGCCCGCTGTGAAAGCTTTCACCCACCTTTCTCTTCTCAGCCCATTCAGGTATTCGACAAATACGTTGAAGCACGCTTCATTCACTGAGGCACACAAGGAACCGGATGGGTGCGGCCCGTGCCCTCGGAGCTTGTTAACCAGGGGGAAAGGCGCATGTTAGACTGCTACACGCATCCGTTTGGGCGCGTGGTGGCTGGGCGGTCTTCCACACTGTAGTGGGATTGTTTGCCTCCAAAGCCGTATTTCCCAGACGGTGCAGGAGTGCAAGTGAGTCTAGGAAGAAGCATGGCCACCAGAACCTTCTGCTTGGGAGCTGCCCAGATGGCATTACCAGTCTCACCATCTCCCTTGAGCTGGCTGCCGCCGGTGAGCCCATGTAGTTAAAGGGGCAGGAACCCTGCAGGAGACCCCTTGGTGTGGCTCACACTTCCTTCTCCTAATTATTTTACTTTTTTTTTTTTTTTGGAGGGAGGGAGTCGGGGAGGGGCAGAGGGAGAAAAAGAGAGAGAGAGAGAGAGAGAGAGAGAGAGAGTCTGAAGCAGGCTCCCTGCCCAGTGCAGAGCCCTATGCAGGGCTCATTCTCACGACTGTGAGATCACGACCCGAGCTGAAATCAAGAGTCCAACATTGAACCAACCGAGCCACCCAGGTCCCCTTTATATATATTTTTTAACTTGGTTTTTTCAGCCTCTTGGGAGAGGCTCAGCTTGTGGGGGAATATGGCTGCCTCCTAGAAGAGTCTGGCCATGACTTCAACACCAGTCCCACAAAATCCAACACGGCTTAAGACCCCCCATGCTATCGTGGGCTGAGAGCCACCCTGCAGCTCTTGTGACCGAAGGTGAACATCTCAGTCATCCCTGGGCTTACACAGAGGCTGGGTCCTGTCAGAGAATTCTTTTCACCCGGAGTCCCCAGCCACATTGCTGGGAGGAGACTTTCCTGGGTCTATGGGCTCTCCTAGAGCTCCAGCTAACACTAATCATCCTCTGTGCCTCAGTTTCCCACCTGGAGAAGGAAGAGGAGGCTGGCAGACTGAGGCTTGTTCAAGTCAGTCTGAGGGTGCAGCCTAAGGAAGGTCTCCCTGAATGGTGGCCGGACTCCAGAACCCTCCATTAGTGCTTACTAACGGAGGGCATAAATTCGGGTCACGGCCAAGATTATGTGTGTTCCCCTCATGCAGTTACACCGGGCTTCCCACTGGGAAGGTCCTCAGGCTTGGTGGTTTAATGCCCTACTCTTGCTGCCTCAAATTTCTCAATAATTCGTAAACAATGAACTCTGCCTTTTCATCTTGTCTTTGGCCCCACACCTGATGCAGCCAGTCCTGATTGGGGCCCCACAGCAAGAGTTGTTTGGGGTTGCCTGCCAAGAGGCAGGGGGAAAGGCGAAACTTCCCCCGGGACATCTTTCACCAAGGTCACAGGCTCTGCAGCAGGGTTCTCCAGTTAGGCAGTGTCTCGGCGAGAGCGTATTCCCAGTATAAAGCCATCGGACGTCCAATTCCTGACGCCCCAGGGTGGTCAGCAGGGAGAATAGAGGGGAAGAGGGGCAGGAAAAAGTCCTGCTTGACTGAGAGCAGACCCCGATCTGTCCTCTCTTACTCCGGCAGATGTTTGGAGCGGCTTTTCTCGGGGAGCTTGGGTGGGCTCCTTGGGTGTTCCCTGCTGGCTCTTCACTGGGCCTTCCCTCCATCCAGACAGAGGTCTCTCTGTCCCAGGAGTTGCTCGGGCTCTTTCCACGGCCCCTAGAGGTCCAGCCTTCCTGTCAGCTCCTGGGGTCTCCGTAGAGATGAATAAACCCCACCCTGCTCCCCTCTGCATCCAGCTCGATCCCCTCAACCTTGCGGCCACGGACCGCTTTGTCTGTTGCAGCCAGGAAGGAAGATACTGATCTCTCCTTCCACGCTTCTCGTACAGCTTTACCCGTGTCACAGGTTTCTGAGGCGTCCCATGGCCACGTCTCCCTAAATCTGAGGCCAAAGTAGCACTCTACCATTTCCCCTAGATGGGACGAGGAACCCCTTGGCAGAGCAAGTGCTTTCTCAATAAATAAGTACATAAATAACACACACCCCGCTGCAAAATTCTCTCTCCCTCTCCTCTCTCGCTACCGTTTTTGCATATTTTGTGTGCAGAGTATAGTTGAGTGGCTGAGAGAAGATTCAGGAACCATGAAACTGGTTCTTGACAATTTTCTTTGTAAATTTTACAGGAGGGATCCGGCTTTGGAATTTCACACCATTGTGTCTCCTCCTCTCTGTGGAAACTTCAATATTAACACCTTGTTACAGGTACAAAGCCCCGGATTAAGTGCCGCAAATTGAATCACGTTATTATGTAGCCGGTCCTGTCAAGTTCATGAAGCATCTCACATAACTGGCCTCATCTGGTTCTCCCAACAGCCCTGTGGTAGACATTATTATGTTCTTACTTTACGGGTAAATCTTTGGAGATTCAGTTGGCTGTGTGCTTGCCCTTGCAACTCAGCTCACAAATGGGAGGGCCACAGCGGAGGCCCCCTCCCCGGTCTCCTCGCTCCCAACTGCTTGCTCTGCCCTAGTGTCTCTGCCCGGGAAACAGACAAGGCTGCTGGTAAATGAGACACAGAGCAGCCTCCAGGGAGCTCTCTACAAGGAATGAATGAAAATACACTGCAAGCTGGAAGACGAAGGATCAACAGAACGGGTTACTACTTCTGTGATTATTACCTTTAGCTCCTGGGTCATCTGGGTTGACTGTGTAAGATGCCCAAGTTCACCTATTATGGTCATCCCACTCTTGGATTTTGGATAACCCTGAACACCGTCTATCCCTGTCTTTGCCTTGTGTTCCCTCATTGCTTTGAGTATCGTTGCAGGTCAGTTATACCCTCCCTGGCCCCGAGTGAAGTTTACTTTTCCTGCCTCCCTGTACTTCAGGCCTCTGCTCATTCTCTCTCCAAACCACCTTGCCCTTCACAAAGGTGAGAAGGTGAGTCCACACGGAGAACTGACCTGGCCTTGAGTGAGAGCAGCTTTGTAGTTGTGAGGACATTGTGAATGATCTAGAAAAGTTACTTACCAAAGGGCAGGGAAACATTCAAGTGAAGGGAACATCGGCTAAGGACAATAGTTAGTATGTAATGTATTTTGTACATGCTAAGCACTGTTGTGCATGATTTTTTCTACTAACACTAAGTTCATGGGTTTGTGAACCCAGGAATAATTATCCCCATTCAACAAATCCCAGCTGTTAAGGTTAAGTACCTAGCCTGAGGTCACACGTAAGCGGTAGACCTAAGATTTCAGCCCAGATCTTTCTGAATTTGAAGATCATGCTGTTAATCATTATGTTGTGTGTGACCTGACCCCTTGAGGACGGTGGAGAAGAGTACTGCAGACACATTAATGTGGGTAAAACCGTAAGAGCTATTTTAAAGAAAGAATAAAGCACGTTTGTTCCCAAGTTCCACCCATAAATATGCCATGAAAACTTGCATAATTCCTCTCGATTCTTTTCTTCCAGAGTTTCCCAAGCGCTCTGCCGTGGATCATAATGTAAATAACGGCTCTTCACGTGGACGTGTTGCCAGCTAAACCTCCTTGTAAGAATTCGGGATGCGTTACAGAAACATGGCTCTCCAAAACTATGCGTTCCTTTAAAATTTCATTCTGAGGAGTAGTCATGAGGCCTGCTCTCCCCACGGCCAAGTCCACCACATTAAAGCAAATGAAAACCTAACTCAGATGATTCATATAAATTAGTCTTTCCATAACCTTTTATATTATCAAAGTGCTTTGCCCCTCTGGTGTTGGTCTGTGTAAACCAAGTGATTCAGCCAGCCAAAACATCAAGGAGAAAGATCCCACCAGGCTTTGATTGAATTAAATAGTCCATTTTGTTGTTGTTGTTGGCCATTGCTGAAGTTTTCGTATGAAATTAAAACAAGAGAGCCTACCCCTCCCAGCTAACATCTCTGTAAGAAAATAATTGGTGGGCCTTTGTTCTCCTCCCCTCTACAGAGTGAAGGACCAAGCCCTCCCATTTGGTTGCAAGGTGGCACATTTGAGAGCTTTGTCCCAAGATACAAGGTAACCCAAAGAGTAGGTCTTCAGTTTGGGTTCTCCCAGCAGCAGACCCTGAGGCAAGAATTTGAGTGTAAGGGACCCTGGGTGGCTCAGTCAGTGGAACATCTGACTTCAGCTCAGGTCACGATCGCATGGTTCGTGTTTTCAAGATATACATCAGGCTCTCTGCTGTCAGCGAAGAGCTTGCTTCAGATCCCCTCTCTCTCTCTGTCTCACTGCCCCCTCCCCCTTCTCAAAGATACACATTAAAAAAAAAAAAAAGAATTTGAGTGTAAATGGTTTATTCAAGAGAGGATCCCAGGAAACATGCGTGGGAGAGTGAAGAATTGAAAGGGAAGGAAAGACAGCCAATAAAAGGTCCATTGTCAAAAAAGTTACACTTTGGGAGGCTAGAGGTTAATCCTGCTTGTGTCCTCTGGGAGTCAATGAAGAACGTGGGCCTCTGAGTTTCTGGCCTGAGAAGTGAGGAACTAGGGTATTTACACACCATCTCCCATTACATACTATTTTAGAGCTGCTAGATAAGGAAATCCCTGACAATTCCAGCTTCAGGCAAAATGCCCCAGGTGCTAGCCCTGAATAGATGGGCCAACAGGCATGGAAATGGTAAAGGCCAAAGCAGCCTGCAGCTTGTGCCAAAGCAAGCTGCAGCAAGGAAAAGGGGGAGAAAAGAGCAGAGGCCGAGCTGACTCCTTCGTTAGGCACAACATCTGGGGCCCATGAAAATATTTTAATTTTAGTTTCTTTTAAGATCAGAAGAAAGAATGGACATAATCATAATGAATATGTAAAAATAAATCCAGCCTGGATGGTATTTGTCTTTATACCAGCACAGTCATAAAATAGCATTTAAAAAAAAACCTTTTTTTTAATGAACAAAGGGACTCATAAAAACCCGTAGAAGTTATACTGAATCCCTGAGGAGGAGTTCAGTTATTTATTTATTTATTTATTTATTTATTTTTGATTATTGGCCTATTCTCCCATTTCAGATGGCTCACACTAATCCAAAGTACCCCACCCCTTCTGTTTTCATTTCTTTCCATTTTCCTTTTTTTTTTTCTCTTCTGCTTCCATGCTCTGGTGTCTCTCCTGCTATATTTCTCTATCTGTATCAGTAGTGGATACGTGTTATTTTTGTCTGCTCAGCATCCAGTCCCAAATCTTCTGATAAAATATTTGTTTTTGAGGAACCAGTCTGCCCTACCTGCCCCTGGCCAAGAGGTGGGCACCTGACATAAATCAGATGATCACTCCCTGGAATTTGAGTTCTGAAGAGAGTGATATAAAAACTACAAAACTTCCTGCCTCAGAGATCCCTGGAGTACCCTAGCTTCTACCATTTTTGAAACCTGGTTCTTCAGTTATTCTTTCAATTCTGCAATGTATAGGGTACACGTGCAATGCATACGAGATGCATACACACACAGACACACACACACACACACACACACACACACACATCAGTACAGGAAAAGCATACCATGTTTATAGATTAGCAGACTCTATGTAAAAGTCATCTATTCTTGTTGAATTGATACCCCAAACAAACTATGAATAGGGTTTTCTTTCTGTAAAAATTGAGAGAAACCGAGACACTCTTGAAGAAGAAACATAAGGCATGATGATTTGCTCTACCAGACAAGAATCACTGTTTTAAAGTTCCAGTAACTGAGATACGGTTAACTAAGGTAAAAGTCTAGACGAATGCACCAATGATACAGAAGAGAGCCAAGAAACAAATATATAGGGGTAGAGATACTTGATTTATGACAAAGGCGGCATTGCAGAGAATTAGAATAAAGACTTTTCAGTAAATGGTGCTGGGACAATGAGATAGTGATATAGATGTACAGATATGGATAGAGACAGAGATAGAGATATTGAGATATAGAGATACAGTTATGCTGAATCCCTACTTCATACTATCCACAAAAATCAATTCCAAGTGGATTTTAAATGTGAAAGGCAAAACAGCAAATTCTTTAGAAGATAAGATTAGAAAATATCTTCATTATCTTAGAGGAAGGAAATAATACGGAAACACATAGTAATTAATGAAATAGAAACTAGTTAATAAGGTAGATCTTAGGTTAAGTGTTCTTATGGAAAAAAAGGAAGGAGGACACCTTTAGAGGTAATGGTTCCATTTATGGCACTGTTCATGGTAACAATTTGATGCATATATCCTTATCTTCCTAGTCAAATTTTATTTTTTTTCTTTTTAATTTTTTTTAATGTTTATTTTTGAAGGAGACAGAGTGTGAGTGGGGGAGGGGCGGAGAGACAGGGAGACACAGAATCTGAAGCAGGCTCCAGGCTCTGAGCTGTCAGCACAGAGCCTGAAGCAGGGCTTGAACTCACAAGTCATGAGATCATGACCTAAGCCAGGCACCCCCATAGTCAAATTTTAAAACTCCAAATCAAGTTGTGAGAAAGTCTTTGCCTCCCTGGCTCTCCGACCAACCCCTCTCTTGCAACCTTTGCACATTTCTTAGGTTAAATGAGACCATAAGAAACACTGACTGGACGTTAAGAAAGATTACTAAACCAGACTCGAAATTAAGAATTTCTGTTTAAAAAAAGTCACCTTTAAGAGCCTGAAATTACCTTTAAGCATGAAAAGAGCATGAAAATGCAAGCCACTGAGTGGGAGAAAATATTTGGAAGTCATATAACTGACAGAGAACTTGTATCTTGAATATAAAGACTACAAATCAATAAGAAAAAAGTATACAGGGCTGCCTGGGTGGCTCAGTCAGTTCGGCGTCCGACTTCAGCTCAGGTCATTATCTCACAGTCTGTGGGTTCGAGCCCCGCGTTGGGCTCTGTGCTGACAGCTCGGAGCCTGGAGCCTGCTTTGGATTCTGTGTCTCCCTCTCTCTGCCCCTCCCCTGCTCATGCTCTGTCTCTCTCTGTCCCAAAAATAAATTTAAAAACATTAACAAGAAAAAAAAGAAAGAAAGAAAAAAGTATACAATGCAATGAAAAAATAGGCAAGGGACTTAAACAGATCACTTAGGGAACAACGTGTCTAAATGGCCATAAATATACGAAAAGCTGATTAATTTCATTGTAGTGAGGGCTGTGTACATTTGCAACCACAACGAGATACCAATGAATGCATCTCTGATGAGGGAGACCAAGGGTCTTTGAGGTCAAGAGCACATTTGCTTTTCACTGTCCTCTTTTGCATTGAGTTTATTTTATGCTTCCTTGTATTTCTTTAAATTAAGAGGAAATAAAATTAGTTTTAAATTAGGGAAGGAAAACAATAAAAAGAACAGAAGTGACAAGACAGACTGTATCTTTTCTGCTGTGGATCAGTGACAGGCATTAGCTGACTGGTGTTCTTGAGCTCTTACCACTACACCAAGATAAATTAATGACTCAGAAATCGATTGATGGAGCAGTCCAACAGGTAATTCAGGCTCCCAGACCACTTTTCTTTTCTAACAGAAGACAGGTTCAGTAAGGAAAGCTAGTTTTCTTTAGCTCTCAAAGGGTCATAGTGGGCTGGGATGATATCTAACTGACTGGAAATAGAACTCCTTTGAAATACATCTATGTTTTAGCTGAAGTACTAATTTTTCTATCTTGATGGTTCATTCATCCACCTAACTGTGCCTACCGTGTGCCTGGCATTGTTCTAGATAAAGAGGATACAAAAGTGAATGAAGCAGACAAATTCTCTGCCCTCTTGAAGCTCACATCTTAGTAGAAACGGAAAATAAACAGATGTCCAGAATGAGGCCAGAAATAATATATGCTATGGAGAAAAGTAGAGTTAGAAAGAGTTGAGGGTGATGTGGTTTCAGCTAGGGTGGCCATGGAAGGTCTCTTGGAGGAGGTGATGCTTCAGCAGACAGTGGGATGAAATGAGAGACGGAGTATTGCATTCTAGGCACAGGAAGCAGCAAGTGCAAGGAGCCTGAGGTGGTTTGCCTGCGAATGGACTCTACTCGGCTTCTTGCTGTTTGACGGGGCGGGGTGTTATTTTCCTGGGCTGTTTCCTTTAAAAAAGGTAAAGTTACAAGTGAGTTTAATGTCTGTGGTTTGTCTGGATGCGCTCCTCCAGGCAAGCCTGTGCCTGCTAGGCTGGAAGCAGATGTTGTCAGCAACGGGCTATGAAAGAACAGATTGTCTCCCCTGGTGTCATGGCCGTGCTACTCATACTCTAGAATAGCTAATGAGGTGTCTTCTTCTGGTGTAAGATGAGTGTCTGGGGATTTTCAGACTAACTCCATGAAGTGTCCTACAAAGAGGGCATCATGAGCCGCTGTCACAAGCTACAGGTCTTGAGTTCCCTCCCACCCCACCTCAGGATGTTCAAAGGGCCTATTCTGAGCTACTGGGCCCCATCCAGGACCCTTGGTTGCTCCTATTCCCACAGGCTTCCTTTGGGTTCTGACCTACACACTCCCGTTTCTTTGTACAAAAGCCTTGTTTTCTTTTCTTTCACAATTAACTTTGGCTCATTAAAACCCAGAACTCAAACATTGAGCAACCAAAAAACTGGTTCTCCTGTCCTTGAGGCAGGGACGGCTTGCTTTCAAACCCTGCCAGCTAGTGGGGAGACGATCACATTCCGTCCTGGTGGCCGCGAAGTGCCCTCCCCTTCCGAAGTGGATTGTGTCCCTCTAATGGGACAAGGGAAAGGGAGGAGGAACCTTTGTCAACAAGGATAACCAGGTTGAATGATCAGTTCTTGCTACATTTTCTCCCGCCAGTGATCTCTTTGTGCATCCCAGTGTCCCTAGGACAGATTTCCTTTCATTCAGCAGATACACCACCCACCGCTGTGGGAGGGACTCTGGCTTCTCTGGGTGTGTGCATTAGCCTGGCCCCCGGGGTGAATTGCTCACCTCCTTTGTGCTTTGTTTCCAAGGGCGTGATTTCCTCACTATTCTGTGTTTGGTCCACCTCTGGGCCATCCCTGTGTGTGCCGTAAGGCTCAAACAACATCAGGCAGGTATAAAATGAAGCTGTGGGAAAATCTTTCCCTCCCTGGCTCCCTGACCCACACCTCTCTGTGGCTGTGTCTATCTTCCTCAGGCTCATCCTTGACTTTGCTGCTATAATCCCTGGGGAGTCCATCATCAGACCCAGCTTCTAAGAAAGTGCTCTTCATCCCCACTCCCACGAAGTGAACCGCCTTTTCTTGAACTTTGCATATTTGAGGATAGTTTTCCCACCATCTCTCTCAGGAAAAAATTCACCAGGTTATTTCTAATCTGAGCCACCTCAGCATGCCCTCCTCCACTTTTTCCCCGTACTCATTGCAGGGTAAGTCTTACTGTAGAGAGACTTTCAGTAACGACCATTCTGTTCCTAGAATGCCGTCCTCCATCTTGTACCTCAGTTGGTCCCCTTCCTGTAGCTTCTGGCACCCTCCCCGGGCAACATAATTTAGTCAGGTCCCTGCTCTTGCTGAGATAACTGATACTCTTCCCGTAACTTGGCTCTTAGGCCCTTCATCCAGTGGCTCACCTCCTTTGCCTATCCTCAAGCAGTGATGGTTGGGAAGCAAGGTTGTCAGCCAAACCTAATGACGTCACTCCAGTTGGGATTGAACGAACGTGCTGTAAAAGCACCAATGCAGAGTATCTATTGCTGTTCTGATCGGGGGAAAGCGTTACCGCCTGTGTACAGAGAGAGAAGTGGGGGATGGCCAATAGAAAGGATGACTGTCCATCCTGAAGACAGAAGAATATCTCTGTCCTGTGATGTTCCTAACCCAGTATCACCGGGGGCAGTGGGGCTCGACATAGAGCATTCATCCGAACCCTTAAGGATCTGGTAAAAACGCAGACTTCAGGGAACCACTGACAGATAAGGAAACTGAGACCTAAAGATTAAGTAATTTGCCCAGAATTTTACAGTAAGCTAACCTCTACATTATACCGTTTCTATTTAATCCTTGTAAATATATTTATTTTATATCCTGAATTCGATACTTTTATCATTGAAGTTCCTAGGAGTCTAAGACTTCTGTTGGTTGACTCTCTTGACCCCAGCTCATGGAATTTTGCTTTGCAAGCTTATGTGGGGTGGGATCTATCTGTGGGTGTCCTGTGTGGACAGGTTGAGTGGGAGGAATCTCTCCCAAAGGATTTTACTTTTGTTTCTTTCCAGTTGCCCCAAAGATGTGGCCTCCCAAGGATTGCTCTTTCTTAATGTCTAGGTTTGGAGTGTGCTAGGATAGGTTTGAACCTAGAACCTATATGAGGCAACCCTTGGATGCAAATTCCCAAAGAAGAATCTTTTCCACTGCGAGGAAGGTTCAAAGAGATTCAAACTTGTTAGTCACTTTTCTTTGATGGTGAATAGACTTGCCTTAGTTCACTGTTTGTATCAGCATTCTCCAGAGAAACGGAATTGCCAGAATGGGCATATAGATACACATCTATGTATCTATAAGTACATATGAGAGAGAGAGAGAGAGAGAGAGACAGAGAGTTTAGGAATTGGCTCATATGATTATGGAGACTTGGTAAATCCAAAATCTTCAGGGTAGCCCAGCAGGCTGGAGACCCAGGAAAGAGTTGCAGTTTGAGTTCAAAGGTGGTCTTCTGGCAGAATTCCCTCTTGCTTGAGGAGGGTTAATCCTCGTTCATTTGTTTTGTTTTTGATTTTTTTTAGAGAGAGCAAGTGTACGTGGGGTAGAGGGTCAGAGGGAGAGAGAGAAAATCCCAAACAAGCTCCACACTCAGAATGGAGCCCGCCACATAGCTAAACCCCACGGCCCTGGGATCATGACCTGAGCCAAAAATCAAGAGTCAGATACTCAACCGACTAAGCCACCCAGGTGCCCCTCAATCTTTGTCTTTAAATTAAGGCCTTCAACTGATTGGATGAGGCCCACCCAGATTATGGAAGAAAATCTGCTTGCTACTCAATCTCCACTGATTTAATAGTTATTCTCACCAAAAAACAAAACAAAAAGAACACCTTTCACGGAAATATCCAGAATAATATTTGACCAAATATCTGGGCCCTGTGGCCCAACCACATTGACATATAAAATTAACCAGAAAATTGTTTAATAAGACCGGGGCATTTGAGTATACTGGCTTTGTGCAAGGGTCTCTGTTCCCATTTTCTGCCTCTGTCTCTTACCCCGCATGGAATTAGTCTATTTTTAGGCTTAGGTTTCTGAGTTCCATTTAGGATGACCTAATTCTCCAAACTTGAAGTTTCATTTGGAGGCCTCTTATTACTCTCATTAAATTACTCTTCTCACCTGATGTTCTTGAGAACACCAGCTCTTTAATGACCTGTAGGGACTGTGGTAGTGTATTCCCTTGGCCCACAGATCTCAGACCGAGTGATTTGGTAATGGATTTTAGCACCTGTAATTCACACAGCCTTCACTTGCTGTATTAAAGGAAATTCAAGTTAAAATGTTGTCAGCTTAGAGAGCAATTATGATCTGAGCCTAGTTGACTTAGGCATCATGTGAGCTCTGGCTTCATAAAAACATGGCCGTAGATTATTCTAGAACCTACTGCGGAGGATGAATAGCACTGCCATTGAAAAGGGCTCACTGGATAAATCTCATAGTTGTATTAATACTAATGATGATGAGGGGAGTCTGGGTGACTCAGTCGGTGAAGGGTCCAACTTCAGCTCCGGTCATGATCTCACAGTTGGTGAGTTGGAGCCCTGCATCGGGCTCTCTGCTGTCCGCACGGAGCCCGCTTCGGATCCTCTGTGCCCCTCCCTCACTGGCCTTGGCCCACTTGCACATGCATATGCACACTCTCTCTCTCTCTCTCTGCAAAATAAAACCAAACATTCAAAAAATACGAATGATGATGTTACAGCCACCGTTTACAAAGCACTTACTGTGTATGCCAGGCGCTGTGCTATTTCCTTTGAAACCCTTGCAGCCAGGAGCTCCAGGGAGCCGGGACCGGCCAGAAGTAGGGGCTGCTGTACTTGGAGAGTTTGCCTTAAGAGCTAGGTTTGTATCGCAATGTTGTTGTGTAAGAAACAATCCCAAACTCTCAGCGGACTTCGGCAATACGCATTTATCTGTTACTCATGAGTCTGTAGGTCAGGTGCATGGGCTTCCGGCTCCAGGCTTCACGTTGCCTATACTGTTATCTCAGGACCCTGCCTGCAGGCCCAACCGCTTTGTGGAGAAGGTTCTTCCTGTGGCAAAGGATAGAAACTCCAAGATGGCGAAGAAACGGTGCACGATGCCTCCTATAAGGCCTCGGCTCCAAACTGGCTCCCTGTCCCCTCTGCTTACATCGCAGCAGCCAGGGCGAATCCCACGTCCAGCCTCGGAGTCAGTGGGGAGTGGGAGGAAAAGCTGCACCACGCAGAGAACAGGAATAGACCCAGGCAAATAATATCACCTGCCATGTTAATCACTAAGTGTGTGCCTAGCCCCCAGTCCTCTCTCGGGATGTTTTTGAAAGAGAGAATGAACATATTTATTGATCTTGCTAGTGTTGTAGGGCAGATCAATCAAGCTACAGCATTCTCTGCCCTTTATTCACCTGCATCCATCAACACATCCCTAGGGCCCGGTCCACTGTAGATGCTCAGTAAATATGTGTTGAACGAATGAATAAGTCAACCAAGCAAGCAATCCAGGAGGCTCATGTGAAATATTTGATGTCCCTAAAGGACCTTTGTCGGAGAACTTGGCACAGACATTCACATCTCTGGATGCAAGGCATGACCTCAGAGAGCCTCACAGCAAGGCAGCTACTGAGTCAGATGCATAACTGTCCTTGGGGCCCAGGAAATGGGGTGATCTCCTGGGCCCTGTCTTACGGTGAGCACATAGGAAAATAGGGCTCTATATATGTCTCCATATATAGGAAGACAGGTCAGCTGAAAGGTGAGGCATGAATTGCTTTGCCAGCTGGTGTAAGAGGGGCTTGAGGCGCAAACATGGTGATTAATCCACTCATTTCTGCTCCTACAACCCACACATGAAAGGGCAAAAATAGCGAACACAACAGTTGAGTGGCTGGCAGGGTGGGGGGAGGGTGATAGAGTCACAGATAATGACCCAGAGCATGTGTAAAAGCAATGAGTGGGGAAGGGGACACTTCTCCCACCAGCACCAAGATTAGATAGAGGATGTCCCCTTCCCACTAAAGACTGGGACATGTATCAATCTATTTGTCTATAATAATGCAGAGACCAGGTGGCATTCCTGAGCTGTTTGCAATCCTCTTTAGAAAAATAGAGGCGAGTCCCCACTCCAACATTTGCCCTGAATAGTGCAGCACCAAATAAGAGTAAAGACAACAGGAAATGTGGTTACAGAGTCAAGGAAGATATTCTACTGCAAATCCTAGAGTGAGACGTTTGAGAAAAAGAGACCACGAAATTCTCCGCAATTAATATACCAACAATCAGGCTATCGGAAGTGACCAGCCCGGGATCAACCAACAGGGGCCACAGAGAAGGATCCAAAGCTGACACATGTATTAAGAAGGAAGAAAAGAAATAGCCCAGAGGCTTTTCCCTTCTCTCTCTGCTGATGGCTTCCCTAGTGGCTTATGGAGGGCAGATGGGTAGGTGACATATAACTCACCATAGGTGAATATGTGTGTTACTTGTAGTCTCGTCCTATAGATTATTGGTCATTTGCCTATTTGGCCTTAGATCTAGTCTCTGCACTTCTGTTCTGCTCTATGTGGCATCAGCCCCCTAAAAATTACGTTTCCCAGGCTTCCTTGTCCACTGGCTTCCTGTGAGGTTCACCAATGGGAAGAGCCCATGGGAAACTGAGAGCAGGTGTGCTCACCCTTCCCAGTGCTTCCAGATCCCAGGGGCCGCTACCCCCATGTTTCCAATTCCAAGGTTCGGCTCCACCTAGGCAGGCCTGGCTCTTATGTTCTGGTGCCACTATCTCTGCCCTTTGTCCCTCTAGCTCTAAGAGTGGTCACATCTTTCTGATCTTCAATTTGCCCCTCTGTCTCTTTTTCAGCTCTTCCAAAACCTCTATAACCAGGTTCCCTTTTAAAAATCCCTCGATTGAACTGCTCGGCATGGGTTCTGTTTTCTGGGCTTCCATGGCTATGGTTACATTTCTTTCTCTCTCTTTTTTTTTAGTGTTTATTATGTTTGAGAGAGAGAGAGAGAGAGAGAGAGAGAGAGCATGAGCAAGGGAAGGGCAGAAAGAGAGGAAGACAGAATCGGAAGCAGGCTCCAGGCTCCGTGCTGTCAGCACAGAGCCCGACGCGGGGCTCGAACTCATAAACCATGAGATCATGATCTGAGCCGAAGTCGGACACTTAACCGACTGAGCCACCCAGGTGCCCCCATATGGTTACATCTCTTTGAGCCAAGTCAAGCGGGAGAGAGACACAAGGTGAGTTCCCCTCAGGAGCCTGGAAGCAAGCGTCTTGCCGTCCAGTGGAGCAGGTTAGCTTAGGCCAGCTCTTCCCACAGTGCATGGTGCTTGGTGCTGATGGGAAGCTGTCACTCTCTGTCCCAGTTAAAGCAGCAGTTCTTGGTCTGGGGGATAAAGGTCGGCCAGTGTGTGCTGTGCCCCAGAGCAAGGCGGGGTCCTATAAACACTTCCGGTTGGCCACCCCAGCCCAGAGCTCTAGGCCCTTGAGGCTGGGACGGGGAGGAAAAATAGCTCTCACAGCCCTTTAACTCTCTGAGCTGCCAGTTTCCACCTCTGCAAATTAGGGAACCATGAATGAGTTCGTGCGTCTACACGAAAAGCTCTACATGCCACACGCCTACGCGATATTTAGCTCCTGATGGGTATTTAATTTGTCTCCAGTCACATACCTCTATCACATTTTCTCCCACAGGAAGCACTGCCCCCTTCCCCTGGGAGGGAACTGCAAGTCTCTGCCAGGTATGCCTCCCCAGGACCTCCCGGGCTGGCCCAGCACCAAGTGTATTTTCCTAGCACCCACCCAGACCCGTGCGTGGTCTCATCACAAGCCAACAAGCAGTGCTCTCACCTGTTGCTTGCCCATTGCTCCTGTGTGTGCCCTCCCCCTACGCTGCAGCACCACGTGACTCAACCATGCGGTACACCCCGCCCCTGCCCAACTCGACGCCCCTGAGTGTTGGAGCCTGTTCCTGGGCTGAACTAAACCAGCCCGTCTTGATGGCTTGAGCTGGGACAACGGTTAACATTCCCATTATGCTCCCAATGAAAGGAAAGAATGGGGACCCTCCTTTAAATTTGTGCCGATTTGGAATTTCAGACAATGCTGGCTGAATACAGATTTCAAAATCTTTCTTCTTTTATCTCAAGTCCAACCCTCAAAGTGCAGCTGAAAGGCTCATCTGACATGGTGTGCTTTTCATAACAGAAGGGTGTCGTGGAGATGTTTGCCGACTGGAAAGAAACACTGAGAGCCCAAGTTAAACTCTGCCGGCACGGCCACTCCTCCGCTCCTATGTAGCATTATCCTCCTCTGCCCTTGAACAGTTGATAATATGGAAAGTGGGGGAAGAGAGGAAGATAATAACAGTCACCTTTTTGAAATCAGCCTTATTTTGGCTATGAGAACCAAAGACTAAGAACATCAGAGCAAGTCCATATTCCAAGTCTTCAATGGACCGTGTCCTTTGAACATGAAAGCCCCAACTTAGGCTCCCCCAGGCATGGAATCACTTAAGCAATGGTCAATAGGCCCAGGTCCAGCTGTGAATAAAGTCAGAGATTTCAAGGCTCAAATCTTTATGAGAATGGGACGTTAACCGTACCATATATTTCCAAAAATATGCTGAAGACCAGAAGTGGGAGGAGACCTCGAGGCTTTGGTTTTCCTCCAGATACGACCCAGGGCTCTGTGGAGAGAGCTCTGCCCTCCCTTCCTTGTTGTCCACTGTAGGACTGAGAAATGTCAGCTCAGTAAAAAAGGGCCCCAGCCCTTAGATCTTATTGCCACTAGTTCTCAACTTTTTTTTTTTTAAAGTGTGTTTTGGAAATAAATGTTTTAGAAACCTTTATGCATCAACTCCTCTGCCTTTGGTTTCCTTTCCTTTCCCTCTGGGTGAAGTGGGTTCTGGGTACAGTTTGCAGAACGGGACCCGTCTGCCTTCTCCCCCCTGTAGCCTTTCCAACATAATTGGAACTACGACTACCACCTCTAGACAATCCTCTTTCTGGATCCTAAGATAGTTAATGGGGCGCCAGGCCAGCTGTTCCGTCCCGTCCACACTAGACTTGTGCTGCTTTTACATCCATTCCTTGTGCCTGGACATCCCTTTGGATTTTTTTGTTTTGTTCTTTGTTTTTGTCTTTTTGGAGCCAGGCAGATGTGTTACACTCCAGTTCTAGAAGTTTGGCCCTGGCGTTCTTTCTCCCACCTGCCTCAGTTCGTGCAGGAACTTTCTTGTTCTTACCCACCCTGTGCCACTTTTCTGACACCTTCCTGTCTCCCCCTATTTCTCCCATTCAGCCTCCTGCCAACACAACACAACACAACACAACAACAACTATTCATCCATCCTCTACATGGACACCGTCCTCTTACGTCCCATCCAGGTTCCATGTTGCATCTTTGGGGGGCCTTTCTGGGTCATGGTCAGCCTTGTGATATATTTCTAGTGCCTAAGAGGTCTCAACATTCCGCCCTGCCGGCCTCTGGGATCTGGTTGGATAAGGGGCTCTGACTGAGCCTTGATGAACCCACCATAGCTTGGTATTCTGGATTAAGAACTGCAAATACGGGTCTGGAACTTTGGCCACTTTTTTGATGCACTTATGGTCCTGGGTTTACTGGAAATATAGCGATTAGGAAGGACCTGGCAACACCTTTCGTCTTCTGGGTCACTCTGGCCAAATCCCTTCCTCTTATTTTCCTTATCTGTGAGACGAGAGTTGAAGAACGAGAATCTGTAAAGACCTTCCAACTCTAGGAGCCTTGACTCCCGTATACTTTTGACTGAGGCAGTTCTGCTCTCGGTGATGCATGGACTTCTTATGAAACACATCTGTTTGGGTCGGCAATGCTGACACCTTGTACTTGGTCTTCATCGAAAACTTGGTCACTTCACTATCGTCTTTTCCCAAGGCCATTTTATTTTGTGTTGCTCTGTTTAGAGTCTCATCAAATCAATTCAGCAAACGCCTATTATGTGTTGCCATAAAAGAAGAATGACTTTGAGATGCAGAGAGGAGAAACCCACACCCACGCGTCTTCCTCCTTAACAGAAATGGAACCACCAAGATGCTGCGTGGGGACCACCCCAAAGCAGCCAGAGCTCCCAGGTGCCCCCACCCCTGCTCTGCCTGTCATAAACCCAGGCCTGGCAATTTTATGAACCTCCCTAGGTGTGCATTTCCTCCCCTTACAGATGAAGAAAATAAAATCAACCTAGGCCTTGGGAAAGATCGTAAGACCAAGGTCTTCAAGCGATTAACTCTGAGCTTACCCGATCGAGACCTCCACCTTGTTTAAGCCTTAAAATAACTCTGTGCAGCAAATGTGTGTGTTCTTATTCCCATTTTCCAGATGAGAACACTGAGGCTCGGAAGGATTTCATGACTTGACCAAGTCACTGTCCCGATCTTTGATCTGTCCTCTCTCTTTCCTACATAACCTTTCTTATTTGAGAACACGTGCCTGCTCAGCCGTACGTAGCCCGAGCCCTGCCTTGCAGCGATGACGGAAGAGTCTCTTCAGACAGTTTCACGGATCATTTTCAGGAAACTGTGGAGAGGACAAGAAACACCATCTTACGGCTCTGGATAGAGGAGGAAGTAAGATACAGTATCATACATGGTCACGGAGCCTGGAGCCCAAGATCCATGGTATGGCAGATGACTCCACAGCTACGAAAATATTGTCACTCAGGCTCTCATAAGCTCCAGTTGTCCAAAGCCACCAGAAGCATTTATGAGGTGGGGAGAGGGGTGGCAACAGGGCTGCCTCTTGCTACTTTGCTTTAAGCAGAATTACAAAATGGGACTGTTAATTCGCCTACTTCACCAGGAGCTCTACCAGCGCATGTGGGTGGATTAATAAGGCTTTCCTCTCCTCTCTTCTACTTTTTAATAAGAGAGTTATTCTTGGGGTGAACCAGGGGCTGCAATTACTTGGCAGCAAAAAAAAAAAAAAAAGGAGGGGACCAGTCACATATCTAATTACTAAGCCAGACCCACATGCGTGTTTCTAACCAGAGGGTCCTGTGTATGGGGCGGGGGGCAAAGTCCACAGGTGCTCACAGACCCACCCATGCATCAGTCCTCCCGGGAGGACCCTGACGAGAGCCCCCCACACGGACATGACAGGGCTGAGGCTTTCAGAGCTCGAAGGACAGAATGGTCCTCCCCAGCATGGCAGTCTGCGGACCGGAAAAGACTCTCTGGTACCGGTAGGTCAGAGGAAGGAGGATCCCTTAAGAGCTCTGCTGTAGAACTCCTGGTTGTAGTGAGAGGAGACCAGAGGCCGGAGAGGGGGACGCCCAGAAGTAGCCAGTCCTGCCTTCCCTCCCAAGGCAAGCCGGCGAGCAGCACAGACCTCCAGAGCCTCTGCACCTGCCGTGGGTCTGAGGAAGGGGGAGAATTCCAAAGATGCCTGTGTCCCTTCCGTGCTGGGGACACAGGCAGGGGAAAAAGGAATGCAGGGACAGACCGGGCAGACTGCATGGAACACAGACAGCACTCGGCTGGTCCCCAGAGCCTCTGTTTTGAGAAAGAGAGCGCTATCCATGTAGACTCTTAAGTAACTAGGGGACCCAAGGGAAACTAGGACAGTGCTTGGTTTGCTGACAGAGGCAGTGTGCTGTGAGGTCCACCAGGTGCGAGTGAGCATGTGTGCGTGAGTGAGGGTGTGTGCACCGGTGTGTGTGTGTGTGTGTGTGTGTGTGTGTGCGCGCGTGCACATGCACGCACGCCCACACCTTCACAAGGGCAGGCAGACTGTCCCAGGACGCAGGGACAGGAACTACAGGCGATTCCACGGGGCCACAAGTTCTTTGCTGGAATCTTTGCGCTATCGTTTAAAGGGGCCGTGATGGGTAGAGCGGTGACTTTTACAAAGGGGTGACTCCCCAAAACATTCTAAAGTTCCTTAGAAACCACCGTAACAACTGGTAGTCCCTGCCGAAGGAGTTTTGCAGGGAGGCCTCCAGACCCGGCTGCTAGGATGGGTCCTGCGCATTGGGCCTCCCACCACCTCCACCCACACCAGGCGTTTTCCCGATTTTGTTTCACTGTCCTGAATAGGTTTGCATTTCAGTTAGTTCTCGCGGGTCTTTCTTTGAAACGTGTCATTCTTTTCCTCTGTTTCTGTCCCCGGGTTGCCTTTTGGCTTTAGCAAAATGAGGGTACTGCAAAGTAAAACGTAAAAACTGGAAATGCCCACAACTCCGAGATTAAAAATCTCAGAGTTGTGCACATAGGGCCAGGTCTTTGGTTTTCATTAGATCAGAAAGACTGCAGACTTAGGAGCTGGACAGGCTTGCGGTCAAATGCTGTCTTCGCGATTTGCTTGCAGGTTGCTTTGGGCAAGTTCGTCAACTTCTGTGCTCAGTTTTCTCATCTGTAAAGCAGACGTGGTTATGCATACTTGCCGGCTTGCCTGAGGATTCTGTCAGTCCATCATGCCCAAGAAGCACATGGTAGCTGTTCGACAAACGCTACCTCCTTCCCCAGCTGTCCCCTTGTCCTCTCCGTCCCTGTCAGCAGCTGTCATTCCCAGACGTGCTTCACATGGCCACAGTCCATCTTTGTGAAAAGTCTGACACGGGGGTTTCTTTTAGGGAAACATGAAGGGAAGGGTAGTCAGGAGCTATGAGCATCTGCTAATCCAAGCATTTTAACAGATTTCTTTTGAACAGAGGACACCCCGAGCTTTGGGAATCAGGCAGGCCTGGGACCATGTGCCGGTTCAGCCATGTCACAGTTAGCTGTGTGACATCAGACAGATCATGTAGCTCTCCAAGCCTCAGTTTCCTCCCTTGTGAAATGGGGTGGGGGGGTGCTTGGGGGGGCTGGGCAGATTGTACCTCACCAAGTTGGTGGTTATGTTCATTAAATGAAATAATACTTATTAAGGATAGTTAATCAACCCAACACATCAACCCAAAACTTAGTGACCTACAACGACGGTTTGTGATCTCACAACTCTGCCTAGAGGCTGTGCTCGGCTGGTGGTTCTTCTGGGCTGGAACATCCAAGATGGCTTCTTCGCGCACACGTCTCGCACCTCACTTGGCACGGCGGGAATGGCTGGAGGCCGTCCAAGCGGTGCTCGCTCTCCCTCTGTGTGGCTCCGTGGCCTCTCCATCCAGACACTTGGGTCACCTCCCAGCATGGAAGTGTCCGCAGAGTTGCACTTCTTATTTGGCAGTTGGCTCCCAAGAAAGAAAAGAAGCAGAAGCCCCCAGACCTCCGAAAGGTTAGGCCTAGAACTGGCACAGTGTCATTATCACGACCTTGTGATGGTCAGAGCAGACCAAAGGGCCAAGCCCAGATTCAAAGGAAGCAGAAATGCACTCCATCTCTTCAAGTGAGAAACAGTGGGTGCGTGCGGCATGGGAAGTAATTGATGGCAGTCACATATGGAGACCAGCGACTCTAAGCCCTTAGTCCAGTGCTTGGAACAGTAGGAGTCATTTTTCTTTTTTTTGGAATGATGCGGTTGAGATTAGATTGAGATCTCTGTGTACAGGGAAAATGAAACACGGACTGTCCACCTGAAATTTCAGGAGATGTTTGCTCCTTAGCATGGATGAACAAGAAATAATTCTAAGCAGGCATTCCCAACCAAAGCCTCAAGAATGCCATGTTCCTCCTCACTTATCACATCTATGCCCCGGAAACGGCCCCCTCAGAGTGTTGTCAGCAATGCAGAGGTCCTGTTTGCCATGGGGATTAATGCAAATTAATGCAAAGAAACACGGGAACAGGTGGTTCTTGCAATGCAGAGCGGAATATGGATCCCATTTTAAAGGAGACTGATGGCCAAAGATGTGTCAGAGGAACTACCCAAAACCCCTTGGGGCGAGAGATTTCTGCTCCGGGAAAGAATGATTTTGTGTGTCCATCATTCTGTCAGCCGTTGGACAGTGATGGGTATGGAGGAGGCAGAGGGAACACGGTACTCGGACTTCAGAGCAAACAGCGCAGGCAAAGCCTTCGTAATCGGCAGGTCAGACCTGCTCTTGCGAAAGATTCTGTTCTTTCCATGCCACCCCGCCCCAAAACTGGCAAAGCTGTACAACGTTCTTTTAAATAAGAACGGAATAAAGGTTAACGCGAGAGGCTGGTGTATGTGCTCCAACGAAGCCCACGGATGACATGGCTAAGAAAACTTTCATTAATTTTGCAGAAACCTTTTGAGGAAACAGACATAGCTGCTGGATAAAATGACCAGGTTTGGCCCCCACCGCTTACCAGGGTATTTACTTGCAGGAGGAAACTGACATGCTATACAAGCCTGCCTTCTGAGTGTAGACAAAATTTAAACTTTGTAGCGATAGGGAAGAGAAGGGAAGTGTTCCATGCTCTGTGTTAGGTGCTGGGCAGATTTAAACACGTTTGCTAACACAGCGTGTGATCAGGGCGCCGTTGTGAGGCAGGCAACCTTCTCTTGGACCTCTTTCTCTCCTTTTCATCACCAGTCTTACTTCTGAGTTGACCTTTCTTTCTCCCTCTTGCTGAGTGCCCGGGGCTCTCGACATGCACACCCTCTTCTCTGGTATCACAACAGTATATATTAGAAGACCCCTCCCCCCAATATTTTTTTTATTTTCTAGTAAAAGAATTTGTTTGGGGGTGGAGGGAGGAACTGTCTTTGTGTGGAAAATACCTTGATAAGCTGCTGGAGGTTGGGAGGGAACACGAGGGGTAAGTCAGCACTGGGGACTCAAGTGTTCTGTACTGGAGGCAATTGGGAGCTGAGAAATAGGGACCCAGCATAGAAAGGCTGCTGGAGGGGAGGCGGGTGGCGGGATGGGTTAAATGGGTGATGGGCATTAAGGGCACTTTTCGGGATGAGCACTGGGTGTTGTATGTAAGAGATGAATCACTGGGTTCTACTCCTGAAGCTAAAACTACACGGTAAATTAACTAACTTGAATATAAATTAAAAGAGAGAGAGAGAGAGAGAGAGAGAAATGACGAACCCCTTGGCCAGGAGCTGGCGTCTACGATGGAAGAAATGGCCCGTTGACTTTTTTCAACGGTTTAACTTCTACAACAACCGTTCCAAAACTTTCTCAGCTCATAGCACCCTTAGTGTTTGTGATTTTTTTCACGGCGGCCCCTAGGTCAAACGAATTACCTAATGGTTCTTTTAAAAAAAACATTTTTTTAACGTTTATTTATTTTTGAGACAGAGAGAGACAGAGCATGAACGGGGGAGGGGCAGAGAGAGAGGGAGACACAGAATCGGAAGCAGGCTCCAGGCTCTGAGCCATCAGCCCAGAGCCCGACGCGGGGCTCAAACTCGCGGACCGCGAGATCGTGTCCTGAGCTGAAGTCGGACGCTTAACCGACTGAGCCACCCAGGCGCCCCACCTAATGGTTCTTTTATCAAGTGGTAAGCTCAAACAGCTTAATATGGCCTAACAACTTAGCGGCAGTTTGCAAGAAAAGTTAAATGAAAACTTATTTTATTTTATTGTTAAGTAATCACAATGATTTACCAATCAGATGCGTGCCTCTTGGGCGGTGCGAACCTCTCAACTTTGGAATCGGATTAGATGCCTCTGCCCTCATTTCCTGTTCCATGTTGAGTTTCTCTCTAGACGTGCTTCTAACATCAGTAACCTCAAACATCGACGAGTCACAAAGGTGTCATTGAAAGGAGGGTAGCGCAATCTGCTGTTGAAACAGTGAACTACTTTGAGTTAGTAACGTGTGCAGTGCCCGACTGAATGTCCCTTTGTTTCCTTCGAAAACGTAAAATATCTTCCAGCACTGCTGTGAGTTGGCTGCAGCACCCCAGGGTGCCTTGGCACACAGTTTGGGAACCAGGGTTCTACAGCATTCACTCTGAGTTCCCAGTGCGGACTGCCATGTTGTCCTGTCTCTCCCAAGGTTCGGCAAGTTCCGAAACACCGGAAGAGAACGTGTGCAAGTGTTGACACGTGGCTGAGTGTCGAAGACGACTCAGTGAGGCAGGGTGGTGACAGCAGGCACAGGTGGGAGGAAATGCTGAGAACAGAGCCAGCATCGCAGAGGTGCAGCTCTGTGTGAGGGGCGGCCCCACAAATGTGGCCTCTGGGGTCTTGTAGACATCTCAGGGCAGCATTTCACTTTCTGCAAGATTCGGAATGGAATTTGATCTAATCTCTGGACAGAATGATGCCAGTTGGCTTTTTTTTTTTAAGAGGTGAACATCTATTATCTCAGTGGTTGGCAAGGTTTGTAGTTTTTATACTTGATCTTAGCCAAAAGGCTGAGAAGTGATGGGTTTGTAGAGTTGTTTTTTTAATTTTTTTTAATGTTTATTTATTTCTGAGACAGAGAGAGACAGAGCATGAGTGGGGGAGGGGCAGAGAGAGGGGGAGACACAGAATCCAAAGCAGGCTCCAGGCTCCGAGCTGTCAGCACAGAGCCTGACGCGGGGCTTGAACTCACAAACCGTGAGATCGTGACCTGAGCCAAAGTCGGACGCTCAACCGACTGAGCCACCCAGGCGCCCCTGTAGAGTTTTTAATGTAAATTACCACCCTTGCTTAGCCTAAAATTGGAAATATGTGTCATGGGGACAAAATAAAAATTGCTCTATAGAATATATTTTGATGACAAAGAGGTTAGGGGGCCAACCTGGAAGCTTATCATTTCACATTTATCACGTAATAATGCCACGCCTATCTGGTAATTTGCACTTCGTTTGCTGAATTCATTACTGCGATTCACTTTCCTTGTCCTGTATGTCCTGCCCAACTGTTGTCCTGTGAAAGGTAATAATAATTAGCCCACGTTTAGTGACCCTCTGAGCCCATACTCCCGATTCCCAGGTCAAGTTCAGGTCCAGATCAGAAACTGGCAAACTTTTTCTGTTCGAGACAGTTTGCTAGAGAGTAAATATTTTAGGCTTTGCAGCCCATACAGTTTCTGTTGCAGCTACTCAACTCGGCTGTAACAGTAGGAAAGCAGCCAAGGAGGATATGTAATGGAACGAGCATGGCTGTGTTCCAATAAAACTTTATTTACAAACATAAGCAGGGGGCCAGATCTGGCCCATGGGCTAGTGTCTGCAAACTTCTGGTCCAGGAAGTAACAATCCATAAAAGAATGTGTGCGATATCTTTGAATAGAGACCGTAAATGAAATACGTAATTGCAATTGGTTGCCAAACTCAAGGCCAAGGGCACCGTTCTCTACACACCTACCCTATCAGCCCAAGATTCAGACACCAGCTGCAAGTCTAGGGGTCCTCAGGGCCACCCTCACTTCTGACTAGGTGACAGATTTGGAGCTTTTCACAGCCTCCCTCCTGTTTGATAATTTTTCTAGAATTATTCATGGAGCTCAGGAAAGTACTATATTTGCAATTAAAGTTTTATTACAGTAAAAGGGTTTAAATCTGAACCAGCTGAAGGAGGGGACACACAAGGCAAGATCGGGGTGGGGAAGGGGGGCAAACATAAAGCTTTCGTGGTCTTCTCTCATGGAGTCCTGTACTGCATTCCTCTTCCTGGCTATGACATGTGACAGCGCTCATAGGAGTCCTGCCAACCCAGCGTCAGGATCCAGAGCTTTCGCTGGCCCCCCGTCACACACTGCCCACACGCTGAGGCTGAGCTTTAGCTCCCCGCCCCTCCCAAGGGTCAACCTAAAACCTTTGCCTTCCAGTTCTTCCAGAGTTCAGAAGTAATATGGCATGTTCCAGAGCCTCCGCCGTGAATCACGCTATGAGAGTGTCAGTGGTCAAAGCTCATAGGCAAACAAAGACGTTCCTATCAGGCACGACATTCTAGGGAACTAAAGATCAGCTTCCCGAAGCCAAGAGCAAAGGCCAGAATTTGCTTTGAGTAAAGATAATTCGTCACTATGGGATAGTATGTCACTGCTTGAAAAGATCTTAATTTTCCCACTTATTCATTTGTTTCTTCATTCATTTTTTTTTTTATTGTGGCAACACCTTCGGACCGTCTAATGATCTCCCTGTTTCCATACAGTGAGAGTGATCTCCTCAAAGCCTGTGCCAAGTCACATCACTCCTCTGTTCGGGACCCTCAGTGGTTCCTCTCCCAAACAAAAGTCAGAGTCCCAGAATGGTGCCCAAGGCCTTAGTGATCAGGCTACCATCCCAAATGTCCCCATCACCCTCTCTTTCCCCCTTACGCCACTCCCCTTGCATTGGCCTCTTTATTGCTATTCACACGCGCCGGGCCTGTTCCTTGGTGTTGGCTGTTTTCTCTGCCTGGAATGCAAGTTTCCTCCAGATATGCAGATGGCCAGTCCCTTCCTTCCTTCCAATCCTTACCCTAACGTTACTTTCTCAGTGAGGACGAGTCTATTGTTTCAGTCTGTTTGGGCTGCTGGAACAAATTACTATCCACCGGGCAGCTTAGACAACAAACATTTATTTCCCGTAGTTCTGCAGGCTGGGAAGTCCGAGATCAAGGTGTCGACAGGCCCAGTGTCTGGTGAGAGCCCCCTTCCTGGTTTGCGGATGGCTATCTTGCTGTCCTCAACATGGTGCAGAGAGATCTCGTGTCTCTTCCTTTCTTAAAATCCCATCGTGGTGGCTCCGCCCGCACGATCTCCCAAAGTCTCCACCCTCTACTGCTGTCACACTGGGGGTTGGGATTTCCACAGGTGAATGGGTGAGCACAAACATTCAGGCTAAAACACCTATTCTAATCACATCATGGACATCGAGAGCACCCCCGAACCCTTGCCCTCAGCACTCCTAAGCCACTTTATCTTCCTCTAGTTTTTTTTATTATTTTTTATTGTGCAACCAGCCTCCAGAACTTTTTTATCTTGCAAAACTGAAATTCTGTACCCATTAAACAACAACATCCCATACCCCCCAACCCCCGTCAGCCACCGTTTTATTTCTGTCTCTATGACTTTGACTATTTTAGATACCTCAAATAAGTGGAATTACACAGTGTGTGTCTTTTGATGACTATTTCATTTCAGTTAACTTAATCTCTTCAAGACTTATCCACATGGTACCACGCGTTAGAATTTCTTTCCCTTTTAAGGCTGTCTGTATGTAACGTATTTTGTTTATCCATTCATCGACGGACACTTGGGTTGATGCAAGCTGGAGGTTACTGTGAATAGTGCGGTCATGAATGTGGGTTTGTACCCTCCTCTGGTTTTTTTTCACTGCATTTATCACCATGTACAATATTATAAAATTTACTCATTTGTATGTGTACTGTTTATGATCTGTTTCCCTTCATTAGAATGGAAACGTCGGGGTGCCTGGGTGGCTCAGTTGGTTAAGCGTCCAACTTCGGCTCAGATCATGATCTGAGCTCGTGGGTTTGAGCCTTGCATCGGGCTCTGTGCTGACAGCTCAGAGCCTGGAGCCTGCTTCACATTCTGTGTCTCCCTCTCTCTCTGCTCCTCCCATGCTCGCCCTCTGTCTCTGTCTCTCAAAAATGAATAAATGTTAAAAAAAAATAATTTTTTTAAAAGAATGGAAACTTCATGAGGCTAGGGGGCTTTTGCCTCTTGTTCTGTGACGGACCACAAGCAGAACAGGGTCTGGCACGTAATAGACACTCACTAAACAGTGCTATTAAGCAAAGTAGTAAAAAGCACCTACCATGTAGCAGGTGCCACGGGAGGTCTTGAGGAAGCCCCAGCAAATAAGACATGAACGTACAGGTTGGCAGTAGAGTTAAATAAAATTAATGGTTAGGTTCAAACGTGGCAAAACACGCTCACTTACAAGAATGATATTAGTTGGGCAACTTACCTTTTTCTTCCTGTGGCTCCTTGGGTGCATCCCTATGTCTGTTACATGTGTGTCCTAATGATAAGACTAAGCTCTTTCTTTTTTTTTTTTTTTTAAATGTTTATTTACTTGAGAGAGAGAGAGAGAGAGCGCGCGCGAGCAGGGGAGAGGCAGAGAGAGAAGGAGACACAGAACCCAAAGCAGGCTCCAGGCTTGGAGTGGTCAGCACAGAGCCTGATGCGGGGCTCGAACTCATGAACCATGGGTCATGACTTGAGCCAAAGTTGGACGCTTAACCACCAACTGAGCCACCCAGGCGCCCCGACTAAGTTATTTCTATTTGTTCCTTTAAGTTCTGCCTGATGTGGAAATATTCCAATAATTTAAATTGTGATTAAATAATAATTCTATTTTTATGTTATCCTTACTGGAACATTTCCACCCATCAATCTGGCTTGATTGAAGGGTATGTTGCCCTAAACACTCTTCATTTAATGCCAACATCCACAGCAAGAAAAGCTTTAAGTGTTTCGTGTGTGTGTGTGTGTGTGTGTGTTTTATTACACCTCCATAGGATTTCCAGAAATATCTTTAAAAGGGAATTATTTGATTTCCAAAGCCCCGGATAGCTATTTTTTGTTAATCAGTATTTTAACTTGAACGAAACTCCAGTGTTGTTTAAAACAAGTAAGCACCCTCATGTGCTGGGTTCCTGGGAGCGTATGTATGGAGAGCTCAGAAATTCTGTTCCATTTTCTAGGCGTATGTGGTCAGTGTGTTTGATTCTCCCTTCTGCTTCTTCAACTTACTATTTTTTCAAATTTCAGTATAATTAGCATACCGTGTTCTATTAGTTCCAGGGATGCAATATAGTGATTCAACACTTCTATACATTATTCAGCGCTCATGATGAAAAGTGGGCTCTTAATCCCCTCCCCCTCTCTCACCCATCCCCCACCCACCTCCACGCTGGTGATCATCAGCTTGTTCTTTATATTTAACAGGCTGTTTTATTGTTTCTCTCTTTTCTCTTTGTTTGTTTTGTTTCTTAAATTCCACATATGGGTGAAATCGGATGGTATTGGTCTTTCTCTGATTTCTCTTGGTATTATACTCTCTAGAGCCATCTATGCTGTTGCAAATGGCAAGATCCCATTCTTTTTATGGCTGAATAATATTCCATCATATATATCACATCTTCTTTCCCCAGTCATCTATCGAGGGACACTGGTTCCATATCTTGGCTAATGTAAGTAATGCCACGATAAACATAGCCGTGCATGTATCCTTTTCAGCTAGTGTGTTTGTATTTTTTGGGCAAATAACCAGTAGTGGAATTCCTGGATCGTAGGCTAGTTCTACCTTTAATTTTTTGAGGACACTCCATGCTATTTTCCACCGTCTGCCTGATCCGATATTCAAATGACTCTTTGGACTCCTTTCTCTGAGTAAATAAAAACATTTCTTTGAGTTATTTCTTCTATGAAAAAAAGTCATATATTCCAGAAGACACAAAAACATAAAGAGCGCACAGGGCACTAATTGTTTCAACTTCTATTAAAAGCTTGGCGAATATGATTCTAGACTTGTGCTGTCTACGTCGGTAGGCACTATTCCCTCTTGGCTAG
This sequence comes from Panthera pardus, assembly GCF_024362965.1. NCBI lineage: Eukaryota > Metazoa > Chordata > Mammalia > Carnivora > Felidae > Panthera > Panthera pardus. Next base: position 149,171,606 of record NW_026526721.1, read on the forward strand.
TGAGCACATGGAATGGGGCGAGCCTGAATGGAGACGCGTTGTAAGGGGAAATACACATTAGATTTTAAAGATTTAACACACACCCACAAAGTTGTAAAATATCTCAATAATTTTCAAGTTGATTACATATTGAAATTAAACTATTGTGAATATACTGGGTTAAATAAAACATTATCAGTTGTATTCGTTTCTTTCTATCTTTTGCAATGTGGCCTCTAGAAGATGTAAAATTACATATGGGGCTTCCATTATATTTCTATTGGATGGTGCTGCTCGGATAATCAGTTTCTGTACCTCTCTGTACATTTACATATATTGTAAGAGCAAGAGAATGGTACTTTTCATTTCATAATCCACATTCTTCACTTATTAATATACTGTTGGCATATTTCCATGTCCAGAGACATAGGTTTCAAAGTTGTACATAATAGTCATGGTGTTCCATTGTAAACATGGGCCATAATTTCTTCAGCCGATATCCTATTGTAAAACAGTAGAGTGTTTCCAGTTCTATTACAAGCGTTGTAATAAATATCCTTGAACCCACATCTTTACCTACGTGAGTGACTATTTTATTAGACCAAGTTTCCAAAGGTGAAATTGCTAAATCGACACACACACATTTTTAGGACTTGTGTTAGCAACTAAAAGCAATTAAGTCACTCTCTAAATATGTGGTGCTAATTCGAACTCCATCAGCAGGTGTACTGGGTTTCCATCCCTTTATAGCTTTTTCTTACTGATCGTTACAGCTTAAAGAAAAATCTCATTGTCTTCATTTTACTACTTCTATTATAAGTAAAATGAAAGTTTCTCGCATTTGCATTAGCATTTTGTAATTTATCGTTTGTACGCTAACTGCTCATGTCCGTGGCCCATTTGTCTTTTGGAAAATTCATCTTTTGTTCTTGATTTACGAGGTTTTTTTTTTATAGATTAATTATATTAATTCTTGGTCACACATGTTTCATATATTTTGTTCTTAGTTTATTTGCCTTTAATCTTTTCTGTTACTTTTTGATGTCCAGAGGTTTTAATCCCTATGTAATTTTCTTTTAAGATAACTGCCCTTGAGCTTACGTTAAGGAATTCCTTTAATACTTTAAAATTATGTTGTTATTCAAGTGTAACGTCTTCTGGTATAGGCTTGGTGAAATTTTTTACATTTATTCCCTTACACCATATGGAATCTATTTTCATGTAGAAATTACAAGGCTTTTCTTTTCAAAATATTTCAGGTTTATTAACAATCTGTCCTTTCTTTGTTGGTTTAAAAGTGATTTGAAAGTGAGCTAATGGTCAACTCCATGGAAATTTGCAGAAGTAGGAAGAACGAGGCGTGCACGTGGGTCTAGGATACAGCTGGGCAGTGATGAGGGTAAATCATAAAGATCAGCATGAAGGGCACAGACTTCCAGCCTTCTGCACTGTTCCCAGGCATGGGTGCTCTTACTTGGGCTTATGATGTTAACTCGTGCAGAATCATGTGCCATTTTATAAATCTGAGTAACGTTCAGGTGTCTCGCCCCAGAAAAATGGGCAAATATGTCCAGTACATCCAATACATCCAATACTTTGTACATCATTGCATGAGGTTTCTAGACCGCCCTGTAGTGTGTCCAGTGGACCTTTGGGGATACAAAGACCTCAACGTGAAGATCCCTATTTCCTTGTGGAAAAGAAAATCAAGGACCCAGAGGCAGGTGCAAGGGCTGCTTCCCTCTTTATGCAGTCACATTCGGATACTTCCCAGTCTCCAAAACCAAACACACGTCTCAGTCTCTTGTTCCTCAGTCTCCGTTCCCACTGACGCCCCGTCTAACGTGCCATTTTCTACAGCGGTGGTTATTGCCGATTACTTCTCCAGCATCCTTGCTCTGTCAGGTAATCCCTCAGTGCCCTAAGTTTTATTTAGTTGTCTGCTCTCTCTCTCCAGGAACTGACCCCGCCCCAGCCAGCACGAGGGGTGGGATCTGGTTGGTTCGGACCAACTGGGACACTATCTCCTTTGACTTACGTCATTGGTCCGGGATTGGACATGCGACCTAAGCCATTCCCTCAGAGGGAATTGAGGTCTCTTTCCTGGGCAGAAGTTGGGACAGAAGCACTCTCTCTCTAATTGGATGCAAAAGGGGAAGTGAAGGCACTATCTGCCGCTGTCAGCCATCAACCAGCCAGCCTTAGAACAACGACAACACCGTGGAAGGCAGGTGGGGAGAAGAGGGATTTGCTTAGTGGGAAGACTGAGCCACCTGATCCATCAACCTTGAGGGCAGCCCTGACTCGGGACTTGTGTTACTTGGGTCAATAAATCACCTTTGTTGTTTAAGCTAGTTTGAGTTTTGCTTCCTGTTCCACGACCATAATATTCCTCTAACTAATAAGCCTGGCCTGGGAGCCTGGCTGAGATGCTACATTCTTCATGGCTTCCACAGTCAAGCCAGTCAGGAGGGACGCTTCCCTCTGAAGCATTTGTGGGACCCTTTGCTCCTCCCGGTCATACTGCACCAACGCCCCTCACGAGATTGTACACAACTCGCCAGTCAGGAACCATAGCCTGAGACCCATTGTGTCATGATAGCACCTGTTGTCTATTCAATGACGTCTTGAAATCCACACTAGGATTGCCTCGCTCGTGACTAGGTCCGTGTGTTCTTTCATCACTAATATAAAGTTTTCTTAAAGGGCTGAAAGAAAGATTAACAAGAGTTTCCCTGATGCCCAGAGGACCTGTGAGCTTCACAAACCATGACTGTCAACCCTCGCTGTCCTTTTTCAATTATCTGGGGAGTCTCTTAAAATACAGATTGTTTTGGCTGGTTCAAGATGGCAGAGTGACCTCACACATTTACCACTAAATGACAGAAAAGTGGTCAGAAGACGATACGCTCATAAAGGAGGAAAAATGGTGCAGAAGACCAGAGACCTTGCTGAACCTCTGGGCAGGGTGGGATGATTTGAAAGAATAAACCAGAGCAGGGGGCGTCCTGATCAGAGGACCCAGGGGGAGGAGCTTGGGGAAATGCTGGCTTCTGGTTGGTGGGTGAAAAGCGTGGGAACCGCAAAGGCCTCCAAACTGCAATGACTCCTGGCCCTAGGGTTATCAGGGTTTGACCCTAGGAGAGGAATTCCAAAGAAATGAAAAGCGCGCCTGGACATCTAATGAAGGGGCTGTGGCTTTGGGCTGGAGTCTTTCTGTCCTGACTTTTGAGGGTCACCAAGTGCTCAGTTGGACCCGCCGGGCCTCCGAAAACGAAGCCGGCGGGTCCATCCGTCTGGTCCACGTATACGGCGCCTATAGGCAGCCTATGAAGGAAAAGGACCTTCTGGGGCACCCGGTGGCTTAGTCGGTCGAGCTTCCAACTTTGGTTCAGGTCGTGATCTCACAGTTCCTGAGTTTGAGCCCCACGTCTGGCTGCCTGCGGTCAGCAAGGGGCGCACTTCGGATCCTCTGTCCCCCTCTCCTTCTGCCCCTCGCCCGCTCATGCTCGCTCTCTCAAAAATAAAACAAAAACATTAAAAAAAAAAAAAAAAGGAAAACAGAAAATGGACCTTCAAAAGGGTCATATGCCATTGCCATAGTTACTCTTTCATATATAAGATGGAATAACTAAGATTCACTAGCTGTCGAAGTAAACAAGCAGAACAAAGGATTTGGGCCAATACGAACAGAGAACCCTGGCCGAAATAACTTTTGAAGGAGAGAACTGTAGAGAAAATGTAATTTCTCCCTAGAGAAAGCTGAGTGGCTACTGCATCCATTAAAACAGAACGTGTATCTATAAAAAGGAGCAAGAATGAGTTCATAAATTTTATATATCTATACGTATAAAGTTTTATACATAATTATTTTATACTTGTAATAATTATATGCATATGTATGTACAAACCATTTAAACTCAGTTTGCCCCTCTAGAACATAAACCCTGGAAATACAGACACTTTGTCTATTTTGTTATTGTTGTATCCCTTCTACTAGAGTCAGACAAAAATAGATAAAATAAAAATATAAATATAAGCAACCCAAAACTAAAGTAATAGAAGGGAGTAGAAGAGATAATATAAATGAACTAATATTCTTGCCTTTCAGGTAGAGAGTCAACAAATATTTTTTAAAATTGATAAGTCAATAGAAATATTATGGGACTTCCAAGTTGAGATAGTAGATTAACCACATGAATACATTTTCTTCTTGGTCTCAAAACCCTAATGAAAAGCAGTAAAGGGGCTTTTTGAAAGACACAGTCTATGAAAACAAAAAGTAAAATATGACAGAAAAATTTTGGGGAACGCCTGGGTGGCTCAGTCAGTTGGGCGTATGACTTCAGCTCAGGTCACGATCGTGCAGTCTGTGAGTTCGAGCCCCACGTCGGGCTCTGTGCTGACAGCTCAGAGCCTGGAGCCTGCTTCGGATTCTGCGTCTCTGTCTCTCTCTGCCCCTGCCCCACTCATGCTTTTTCTCTTTCTCTCTCCAAAAGAAATAAACATTAAAGAAAAAAAATTTTTTTTAAAGAAAATTTTTGAGGGGCCCCTGGGTGGCTCAGTCAGTTAAACATCTGACTTCGGCTCTGGTCATCTTGAAGTTTGTGAGTTCGAGCCCCACGTGGGGCTCTGTGCCGACAGCTTGGAGCCTGGAGCCTGCTTTGGATTCTCTGCCTCCCTCTTTCTCTGCCCCTTCCCTCCTTGTGCTCTGTCTCTCTTAAAAATAAATAAACATTAAACAAATTTTTTTTAATAAAACAAAAAAAGAAAAATTTTGGAAACTATAGAATTTGAATGGGGACTAACTCTTTTAGCTGACCTAGGCCACCTAAGCAGGAGGGAAAGTTGTGGATATTTAGGATTTAGGTTTGGCCACTCAACTTGTGATGCCCAATGGTGTATAATAGCTAACTCAGTAATATGGAAGAAACTACCCAAAGAATTAGCTCAAAGTGGTTGCCTCTGGAGCATAGGATTATGATGGAGGGGGCCGGGTAAATCATAGAAATATTGTCACACCTTTAAGTGCTGTTGGAACTTTTATCTCCATGTGTGTTCAGTAAATATCTATATCTACCTATATAATGGGTCTGTTTCAAAAATGGTCACGGTAATTGTCCTCCTTATATCCCTTTCAACACTCGTATTCCATTAATTTATAACCGGATCTATTCCTCCCCTTTGTATCGTACTTTCAACCCTCCGCTTTGAAAGGAACCTAGGCGACCATCAGAAAATAAACAACTGCCTCTAGGTGTTGACATGATGCCTGACTTTGATTAGACTTTTATTCGCTATCCAGAAAGGAAAAAAAGCACATTAGCGGCCTATCATCTGTGTCCATGTTTCTGACCACTTTTTTCATTTTGTAGCCCCTCACTATCCAGAGAAGAATTGTATGCGTTGCCTCAGTTTCTCCCAGGTGACCAGCATATGGGAGGACAAAAATAAAATGGCTTTGGTGACATCAAGGAACAATACAAAATTGGGGCACCTGGGTAGCTCAGTGGGTTAAGTGTCTGACTCTTGATATCAGCTCAGGTCATGATCTCACGGTTTGTGAGTTTGAGCCTGGCGATGGGCTCTGTGCTGACAGTGCGGACCTTGCTTGGGGTTCTCTCTCTCTCTCTCTCTGTCTCTCTCTCTCCCCCTCCCCCACTCATGCATGTACATGCGTACTCTCTCTCTCAATATAAATAAAGAACGTGTTAAAAATCTTTTAAAAAATAAATTAAAAAGAAGAAAGAAAAGAAAACAAGCAAAATAACAAATGTGATGACTGATCACTCTTTTATAAATGGCTGATTGCGTCCACATCAGCCAGAACATAGGCACGAGCTCAAAACGTTTGCTTTTATTACAAATCACATCGTCTGTTCAGGTCAAAAAGAGAATATATACTCTGTGTGGGCTCCTAGTGACCAGAGTCCTAGGCTTTAGCTCAGGTTTTTGTTACTCAAGCTTCTGTCCCTGAGCTTGGGGACCCTGCCTGAGACAGTGGTATGAACAGCCCTGTCCAGGAGGGGTTATCGTGCAAGAAAATTGGCACTGAATGTAGTCAGACAAGCTTTACCTGTTCTGAGAATTATCCAGCTGGCCTCCCCAATCTACTCTAATAATACTTGAACTATGAAACTATTCAGAATCTTCTTAAAAATCCTATCAAAGAGACTGATGGCATTTTTTGAAATTAGAGTGAACATTTTCATGTTAAGATTGGGTGATCTTTCCTAACGGGATCATAAAATTCATGCATGGAAAATATAGCCACGGACATGGACACATGCACTGACTGTGTATTCCAGACTCCAGGCACAGGCGGGGCAGAGGGGGACTCTGGGAGGCTCTCCACTCTTGGAAGAGCCTGTACAGTATCAGCCAGGCCAGCACGAACCCAGCTTGGCAGGAAAAAGAGCTGGGCCGTATCGTTGATTAGAACCTCGCTGCTCCAAGCATAGTGTGCAAGCCAGTGGCACCAGCATCATTTGAGAATTTGTTAGAAATACCGACACTCGGGCCCCACGCCTAGACCTACTGAATCAAACCTGCATCGTCACAAGCCCTGCAGATGATTTATGCGTATACCATGGTGTGAAGAACGCTCGGACAGAGCTCCTCCCTTGTTTGGGTGGGACTATTTCTCACTGTGACAGACTGTAAAAGCTGGTCACAGATTCCTCCCTCGTCTGTTCACAAGCTCCCCTTGCTCCTCCATCGAGAGGCAAAGCCTTTGGGGGCGCCTGGGTGGCTCAGGCGGTTAAGTGTGGGACTCTTGATTTCGGCTCAGCTCATGATCTCGCGGTTTGTGAATTCAAGCCCCACCTCGGGCTCTGCGCTGACGGCGCGGAGCCTGCTTGGGATTCTCTCTCCCCCTCTCTCTCTCTGCCCCTCCCCAATGTTCATGTGCGTGCGTGCTCTCTCTCTCAACATAAGTAAAAAGAAGAGAAAAGAAAAAGAAATAATTATTTAAAAAAAAAGAGAAGCAGAGTCTTTTTCTACCCCTTTGAATCTGGACACTTCGTGTCCTGCTTTGAACACTAACAGTGATTGCAATAGCAGTGATGACATTGGAGGTCCAAGTCTGGGCCTTGAGTTGGCCTTGCAGCTTCTCCCTTCCCCTTCTTGGAACCCCGAGGACCCTGTGTGAAGGGGCCCCGGCCAGCTGGATGGAGGATGAAAAAAACTGTAGAGAGGGAGGCTCAGCCAAGAGCTATAACCAGTAGCCAGACGTGTGAATGAGTCACACGAGATCACCTAGTCCTCGTCGAGCTGCCAGATACAGCAATCGTGTGGGTGTCCTCTGAGAGACCTCCATACAACTGCCTCACTGAGCCCGGCCCAACGTGTTGACCTACAGAATTATGAGTGAAAAATGGTTATTGTATTACACCACCAAATTGTGTGGGTGGTTTCCTATGCGTCAAGAGATAAAGAATGCACTCCCGAAATCTTTAACAAGGGCCACGTAGGTTTCCCCGAGAACAAACTAGTCCGCCACCATCTTGGTGGGAGAAATCACCTTTGCTGATAGGAAACCTGAGGGGTGGGCAGGTTTATTCCTGGGGAGGCCCCCTGCTGATGGGCTCACAAATGATACAGCAATGCAGCTATTCATGCCGGGTGATTGACACGGGCTCCGTGACCCCCTTCCCAGCTCCCCAGATGGATGTTGTGAAGGAACAAAAGTCACGATCAAACATTCCCAACATCCCTTGCCCGGTTCATGCAGAGACTCTGGCCTGGCTCTGGCTATTCTCTCCCCCGTGCCTTGACCCAGACCCCTGAGAGTTTCTGCTCGGACCCAGCTACCACCCAAGGCAACCATCCATGAGTCTTTGGTGAGCAGGGTTTAAGCTGGAAGGAGTTGAAGCTTCGGGGTCACCCGAATCAAGTTTTAATCCCGGCCCCACCACTCGCTAGCTAGGGGATTGGGCAAATTACCTAACTTCCCCGGGACTTAGTTTCCTCATCCGCCGATTGAGATGAAGAATCTCTTATCTATTGAGATTATTAAGATTAGGTATAAGAAAGATGATGGCATATAATGAGTGAATGCTCTGCAGATGTATTCTGCATAAATACGACCAGGGGCATGAAAGCCATCAAGTCCCTGACGTGTGCAATTTTGAAAAAGAGACAAACCCACCAGCTGGCCCCCCGGCCCCTGCCCCCCCCCCCCCCCCCCCGGGGAGTGGCGGGTGTCTAAAGAGCTGGCTCTTCCCACTACGGGCTGGTCTGTTTATCTGCTGCTCTCCTGCTGCGCTTCTACTCACCGCCATTGGAAAGAGGGGAGGGGGGCAGGGTGATCAGCGTTCATCTCCGGGTCACCAGGTCAAGTGGGTACTAATCAGGAAAAATGTTTGGCTATTAAATGCTCCATTGAGTCCTTTAAATATCACCTGATGTGTCATAAATTTGGATTAGCCGTAGAAAATCAATCTTCTCCGTATGCAAATCAGAGATGAAACGAGATTCTCCTTGTGAGCCATTGCTGGCCCCCAGCACACCAGTCGCTTCGACTTTATTTAACTGGCCTGAATTTCGTTTCCAGTTTGCTTCTATCCCTTAGACCGTTTATGGTCAGAGAGCTCCGATCCCCAAGGTAGCCTTCAGAAGGACTCTGCTAGCGGCTGTTGGCTTTGTTTCCTTACCTCCCCCGCGTAGACTCCGCTGCCCCTGGGACTGAGCCCGGGTGAGCTGGCCTTGGCCCTGAGACCCTCTCCCCAACACGGATGTCAATCTTGTTAAGGACGCGTACGGTGCGTGTACATGTGTGCCTGTGCCCGTAAACAGGTGTTCTGAGAGTACTCGGGAAGTTGAAGCCTCCATTAAAAACAACAAAACACCATATTTATTCTTAACTCTTCCTGATTCCGTGGGGCAGGGAAGCCTTGGCAGACTTCTCAGAGCTGGATTGAATTTTTGGGTTTGGGAGGGCAGAAAACAGGCGAGCTGCTCTGTTCCAGCCCGTAACATCACCGTCGCATAGAATACACGGAGGGGAATTGAGCGAAAGCGTTGGCAACTTCCCAAGGGAATAAAACGCCTGCTTTGCGTCCCAGCAGCCGCTGGCTACCCAGAAACTTATTAATGTTCTGCCTTTGTGTTCGGCAAGCTTGAGATAGGATGCGGCTAATTAGCCTGCCTGGGAACCAACTGGTGTGGATTGGAATGGGATGGAATGGAATGATTAATGATAATAAACTCAGCACACTACTTCCTAGTTTACTCTAAACTTGCAATGAATTACCTCACTTGATGCTCTCGACAATCACGTGAGGTTGGTATTATTTTTACTATCCCATCTTACAATATGGAAACTGAGGTGCAGAGAGATGAAATTAACATGAAAAACCTTAAAAATATGCATGCCTTCCGACCAGTCATTCCATTGCTAGGAATTACCTTGGGAAAATGATAAGAAATTCAACAATTAAGAGATGTATTGATGGAGACATACAAGGAAGTTACTCACAATAGTAATAAATTGAAAACCACCTACATGTCCAAATGTGAGGAATGGCTTGGATAAATCACAATAATTCAATGTAAGGGTCCACTTCGTTTCTAGAAACCAGGTTCTTGAATATCATTTAAGGAAATAAGTTTACTGTAGAATCTTAAATTTTAAAAAGGCACATTGCCTTTTTAAGGGCAGTGTTATCCCAATTGTTTTGTTTCGTTTTTAATGTTTATTTATTTTTGAGGTGGGAGGAGGAGCAGAGGGAGAGGGAGATAGGTTCCAAAGTGGGCTCTGTGCTGACAGCAGACAGCCCGATGCAGGGCTCGAACTCACGAACTGCGAGATCATGACCTGAGCCAAAGTCGCGTGTTTTAACTGAGCCACCCGAGTGCCCCTGCGTTATCCCAATTGTGTTGCATCTGTGTACATGGCAAACAAGATGGAAGAAATATCCTAAAATATTAGTCATGGTTATATCTGTTCCATGAGATCCATATTGATTTCCCCCCTTTTTGCTTTTCCGTATTTTCATATTTCTCCATTAACATACGACTCACACAACCAAAGAGTGATGAATAATAATCAATAAAACAATGGTGATACATGAAAGTATTTTTTAATGTTCTTTTGTTCATGAGGAACTAGTGAAAACCGGAAAACGAAAACAGAGGAATAACTTGAAGTGCTTTTCAAGGTCAGAGCAGACATATGCCAAACACAGTTATTTTATCAAAACCATTTTGCCCGGGTCTAACTAATTTATCTTTAACAAGATAAACAAGATTTCACGAGGGTCTGGTAATGATCCACCTGCGAAGTCACTGGACGTTTGGTTCATCCCTGCAATTTTCTAGAGTTCTCTTACTTCTCCTTCACAAAGCACTGTCAGTGTTTGGGAAAATGGTTCTGTGAAACTTGGTAAATTGCTCGGTAAAATATTTCCTCGGATCGCGGTGTAAAACTCTCCGAGTTATCAGATCTCAGACGGAGGAGGTCAGATAATGTCTCTGGATATGGTGCCTATTAGGAAAGCTCTGGGTGCTATAAAATAGGAGGCAGGGGCGGAGGGAAATAGCAGGCTGCAACTGCAGAATTCTAAACAGATATTTCGAAGGAATTTCCAAACAAGAGGCAAAGCCCCTGCTTCTATCAGAATGAAGGGAAGCAAATTGATTCTGCAAGGGAAAAGTCTGGCCTTCGTGAGGAGACTTCTAATGATACCCAAATTCCATTTCTTACCTTTTTTTGGTTGGTGTTCAATGGCATGTAACGCTATAATCTTAGCATTTTTTATGTGGGGGCGTTTAAATATAAATGTGGGGGGTTTTCAAAATTATGAAACTCATTGGAAATGCACGGATACATTTTTTACCTGTAATTCTGTAATTCACCTGGAATGTACTTTCCCTTTTTGACGTATCTCTGATCCACTGAGAGTGAATATTAGTGATTTTATTAATAATCATCCCCGCTACCATTTATCAGTACTTGTTATCCACTCAGACTTGTGCTAGATCCTTCCTCACAAGCTAGCCTACTACGTCAGTTGCCGTGCACCTCACCACACTCTGCGGATCTGGGAACCGAACCTCATAGAGGTTGAGCAGGGAGACAGCCAGTGATCCTGACTTTCTGGCTCCCGAATCTTAAACACTCTGCTATGATGCCACCTACATCACAGACCAAACCGCCACATGGGGCATGGTCCTTTCATGCAATCGCTGTTTAACTTCATAGTTCTGCCTGTCCTGTCCTGCATCTAACCATCTACTAAGTATCTTGATAGGACAAGATCCCCCAATGAGTCTACATAATCAAAATTAATCTTGACTATTCTCACCCACACATCCTTCCAAAAGATGTTTTAAATAATTTTTGTCTTTTAATTGTCCAAGTAATACATGCTTATTACCGAATGCTTGGGAAATGCACATAAGCAAGAGTAAAAAAAAAACTAAAATCACGCATGAACTCAACGACCCAGAGATGATCACTGTGATAAAAAAAAAAAAAAATTCATGTTCATCTTGTTTATTTATGATCTGTCTCCCGTCATTGGAATATAATCTCCGTGAAGTGGGGATTTTGTCTCTTTTGATCATTGTTGCATCCCTGGGATCTATGCGGTGAATGACACGGTCTGCTGCCCAAACCACAAGTTCAAGGCCAAGGTTCTCATTAGCCAATCTGCTGGGAGCTGGAGTGCTGGCTCACAGATCAGCCCTTCTTCAGGAATAACCTTCAGCCAAAGGGGTGCCTCTTCCAAGGTTACGTCTCCTCCACAGAGTAGCCCACCCCAGTGACTTGTAGGCTTGGGGGGTACTGAGGCCCAACCCCCTTGCCCCAGCTTGGAATGACTCCAAAGGTCCATTCTAATTACAGAGCCCCCGTGGAACTGGCTGCATCACGGTTCACCTCCCTCTGTCCACTCCTGCCTCCTTAACTCCTCTACTGATGCTATTTCTAAGAAGGCTCCCCAGGAAACCTGCTGCAGGCTACCTGCTGTCACAGAGCCTCTGGCCAAGGAACATAACGGACGATAATGTGGAATAGCGCCTGACATGCGCTTGGCTTGATAATATTTGTTGATGAGCGGGTGCAAAACTCCTTAGGGCTCCTCCTTCATTCCTGGTGCCTCTCACTCCATGAAGCAGAAACTCCACTGGGCCCCCATGCAAGCATGGAAGTCTTTTTTCTTTTTCTTTTTCTTTTTTTTTTTTAATGTGCACACATCAACACTATTGTAGCTTCCTCCCAGTATTGTCTCCTCGCCTCCTGGTGATGCCGGGGGCCCCATCCACGGCTTGTTAACAGTCCGACACTGTCCAGAGACAAGATCCCAACTTGGCCACCAGTTCTGGGTGTCTCTGTACCCGACCTCCACTAGTCCCCATAAATCCTGAAGCATATTGTCACTGCTGACTGATGCCAGGGAACCCACAGATATCCTAGTCCTGCTGAGCCTACCTTCTGGGTCTCTGCCCAGTTTTCCAGGGTGGGAAGCATGCTCCCGCCTCAGGGTTTTGTTCAGATTAAGGGTACTCCGCGATGGAAGTGACCTGGTCTTTCAAATTTCAGATCTTAGGTTCCTTCACACGGCTGCTTCCTGAGAGCAAGGCCCCACCAGAATGACCATGTTGGGATTACCAGAGCAGACCTAGAAGCCAACACATGCCCTGACTCTGAGCAAGTCGTCACCTGCCCTCCCGATAAAATCTCTCTCTGCCTCTATCTGAGGTCAGGATAACCAGAAACGGAGCCTGAAATCGGGGGTTCTTGGCCAATTGATTCATGGAGGAGCACTCTTAGGAGAAGGGAAGGAAGCAGCAGCTGGCAGGGGAGGGGCTAAGCAAGGGTGTGGCCTCGGCCGAGTCCGTCTCCGCCTGATCCCACAGGGAGTTCTGGAGCAGGGATAGTACCACTGAGTTATCCCACTTGGGGGTAAAGGGGTCCAGCCTTTTATACCTCATGCCAGATGCCTACCGGCTATGGGCTGACCCCAGGGAAGGAGTGGGGAGCATAACCTTCTAGGCAAGGCAACTTCTGGTCAGCCCAGGACAATCCTCTGAAGAAGGGGACAGCTGTGAGACCTTAGCAGCCAACACTCAACAGCTGGGAAAGGGTGAGTTAGCCGTGCTCACGCAGGGGTATTGCACTCTCTCATAGCAGGTGGCCTCCACAGAATGATCCCCGTCCTCAACAGATTTTAATACCTTTGCCTGAAAAGGGAAGATGCCAGGCCTCTGTCACATCTCCCCCGACAGCAACTCTCCTCCCCTCATGTATTCACGGGTACAAACAGAGAAGCAGGTGGAGCTGCTCTGCCCACCTGCCCTCCCGTCCCCTTCCTGTCAAGCAGGGTCCAAGCTCCAAATACTCAAGGAACATCTGCTTAGAAAGCCTGGGCTCCTAACGAGGGGTGAGCTGGTAAGCTTTTAACGACCGCTCTCCAAGGAGAAAAACCCTGATTTGTTGCATTTGTCAATTTCTGTGATGTCCTTGCCCCATGGCAGCCCGTTTCAGGATACCATGGTGATATCGCTCCACTCGGAGTTGGGGAGAGATACGCATGAACACACGCTTCTAGAGTATTTTCGCCATAAGCTACAATAGACATAACTGCAAGAACAGCAAAAATAATAAAATGTAGTAAAATAACTGATGAATTTTAAGTATATAATACCTTTTCTCTTCTTTATTATTTTTTTAAAAAGCTTTGACACTCCGGAGCCTGCTTGGGATTCTTACTCTCTGCCCCTCGCCGACTCGCACTTTCTCTCTCTCTCAAAATAAATAAGTAAACTTACAAAACTTGACACGCCATGAAATTAACAGTTTCGTGAATTGTAACACACGTCTACCGTTGTGCAACTATCACTACAATCAAGATTCAGAGTAACTGGGGTGAGCCAGCTCCCGCGTGACGCTGCCTGGGCCCTAATCCGCTGAAAGTTGTTTTACAACATGTGCATGTATGTGTGTATTTTCTCAGAAAAAATGTTTTCTTGCTCATTCTTTCAAGGATATGCTGAGTGCTAGGGTGTAATAAGCACAAACAGACTAATCTCTGCTTTTATGCAACTAACCGCTAATCATATAATCACACAAATAAATATATAATTAACAATTGATTTTTAAAAGAGGCAAGTGCCATGAAGGCAAAGCACAAGGAATAATTCCTAGAAGTGGAATTATTGAGTCAAAGAGTATGCATACTTGTAAGGCATTGGACGTCTGTCCCCAAATTGCCCTCCAGGAAAATCATTCCAATTTACATTTCTATAAACATTGCGTAAGCCTTGTACGTTTCCTCTTACCCTTGCTAAGGCTAGATAGTATCGTTTTCTTTTTTTAGCTCTTTTCGTTTGGGTAGGTTAAAATAAAAATATCAATTTGGTTTTTTGTTTTGCATTTTTTAAAGTTGATTTATTTATTTCGAGAGAGGAGAGAGAGAGAGTGCAGGGGAGGGGCAGAGAGAGAGGAAGAGAGAGAATCCCAAGCAGGCTCTGCCCTGTCAGCACAGAGCCCGATGTGGGGCTCGAACTCATAACTGTGAGACCACGACCTGAGCCAAAGCCAAGAGTCAGACGCTCAACCAACTGAGCCACCCAGGTGCCTCTTATTTTGCATTTTTAATTATATTCCTAATCTTCCTTTTCTGACTCATCTTTTCATTTTTGAGAAATTTTCTATTAGGTCTATTCACCTTCATCTTACAGAATTGGGAAGGTTTTGCCTAAATCGGGACGGTAATCTTTTTAAAGTTATTTGTACCATATGCTTTTGAAAATGTTAGATGTACTTCTCTCAAAGAAGTAAAAAGAAAATGTCCGTGGTCTCTAAGCCTCACACCCTCTTGCCAGGAGTGCTTACTCTGCACGGCACTTGCCTTTTCATTCTGCAAAAGCTCCATTGACATTCAGTTTTATAATTTGTGCCCATCAATTATTTAGCTTCCTCTAGTTTTACGCGGAGCTCTCACTTTTTCATCTTGTTGAGTTGAAATAATAGTTTCTACAAGAAGAATACTTGGATTAGATCTATTTGGAAGGATCCCTTTATCTCGTCAAGTCACGTGCTTTTGCACACGAGACGCACTTTGCGCGGGTATGAAATTCAGGGATCACTTTTTTTCAAAGCCTTACACCTGGTGCTCCAGAATTTTCTGACCCTGAGCACTAAAAAAATGAGATCTGCTGGGTTTTTCGTTGCTGTTGTTCTGCATGACCTGTTATAGGATTTTTATACATTCTTTTTTTTTTTTAATTTTTTTTTTTTAACATTTATTTATTTTTCAGACAGAGAGAGACACAGCATGAACGGGGGAGGGGCAGAGAGAGAGGGAGACACAGAATCGGAAGCAGGCTCCAGGCTCTGAGCCATCAGCCCAGAGCCCGACGCGGGGCTCGAACCCGCGGACCGCGAGATCGTGACCTGAGCCGAAGTCGGACGCTTAACCGACTGAGCCACCCAGGCGCCCCTACATTCTTTTTTTTTTAATGTTTATTTTTGAGAGAGAGAAAGAGAGAGAAACAGAGTGCGAGTGGGGGAGGGACAGAGAGAGAGGGAGACACAGAATCCGAAGCAGGCTCCAGGCTCTGAGCTGTCAGCATGGAGCCCGACGTGGAGCTTGAACCTACAAGCTGTGAGATCATGACCTCAGCCGAAGTCAGACACCCAACTGACTGAGCCACCCAAGCGCCCCGGATTTCTATACATTCTTAAGGATATTGAATAATCTTTGTATTTATGTCTGTATTTATCTTGTAGATATAGTGGTACTTAGATTTTGGCTTTCATGCGAACCTTAACGTCCATTTCCCTTTTATTTTGTTTCTTTTTTTCTCTTCCAGTGGCTTTACCACCTTAGACTGTTCTCTTTATAACTTTATGCTACTGAGTTCTAGACTCTGTACTTAGCACTCCATTAAGTATGCTAAGTAATTTCTTCTTTTTTCTTCTGGATCCTATAATAGATCGTTTTCGGAGGGGAGCTCCTCCTCTGAACATTCTAGATACAATCCCATTCTCTCATTCTTCAGTATTTTTTCCAAAAGCCCACAAATCGGTATTCTGCTCTCTTATCCTCAGAGTAGATCCAAACTAGATGGGGCTGAATAGACCTCTTTGATTTCTCTGAAAGGTCTTTCCAAATCTCTGTCTGAAGGGCAAGTTCATATCAACACCAGCCATCGCATTTTCCAATTTTAGGGAATCTGTCACGCACTGCCCTATCCGACTTGTTACCTGTGTTCTAAATAACGTACCACATGAAAAACTACAATGCTCTGTGTGGAATTCTATCACTTTCTGTTCTCCATATGGCCAATGGTGGTTCTCTGGTGGGGATTACACCTCTCAGGGCTGATCACATCATTTCCACAATGGACTTCTCACCACCACCATCACTTCAGCCATCACATACGCAGTTAGCGTCTGGGATTTGCAGCCTCCACCTGGACGTGGAAAGGTGGGACTAGAAGCAAAGTGGGGACAGCAGAGATAGAATGGAACATAAACATACAAAAAGAAGAGAACTTTTCTTGCTTCGTGGAGAAGCACACAGGAGGCCAGTGGATTATGGCCAAGATCTCAGTCAGAAGTAGACAGTATATTCATAGTAAGTGTTTATTAACCTTTGCTCGGGTTGTCCCCATCTTATGAGAAAAGTAGGAAAAAAGATCTTTATAGTCAAGGAGGCTATATTCTACAAGATTCGACCCCCACCCCCCAAAAATACCACATGAACACAAGCTAGGGGGAAAATGGGAAAAAAGGGCAATAAATTTTATTACCGCATAAAAGGTAAACTTTTGTATGATACAATTACAATCACTATAATTTAAGTGAAGAGATAAGCTACAGACAGGGAAAAGATACTTACAGTACACATGCCTGACATGTGGAAAGAACTCCCGCCTGTCATTTAGAAACAGATCGTCTACACAACAGGAAAACAAACGATATGAGCAAGCAATTCACAGAAGAAGAAAACTGAATGGTCAAGAAGCTGAGGATAAAGTGCTTAACTTCACTAGTTACTAAAGAAATGCACACTAAAACAAGGACTATTTCACGTTTGACATTTGACATTGACAAATGTTTATCCGTTTGACATTTAAAAAGGTTTATAATACCAAGTGATTGCAAGACTATATACAGCGAAAATTTTTCACACCAATAAAGAAAGTATAAATTGGCAGAACCCTTAGGAGAGCATATTGGTCATATCCTATATATTTTTTTTAGAAAGGTGTGCTTACCAGGGTGTCTGGCTCAGTCAGTTAAGCGTCCCACTCGATTTTTAGCTCAGGTCACAATCCCGGGGTCATGGGATCAAGCCCCACCTCGGACTCTGTGCCAAGTGTGGAGCCTGCTTGGGATTCTCTCTCTCTCCCTCTCCCTCTCTCTCCCTCTGCCCCTCCCCTACTCACGCTCTCTTTCCAAAAAAAAAGAAAAAAATGCACTTACACTACAACCCAGGGATTCTGCTTCTAAAGCTGTGCTTCCCAAACTAGATCATCCATCAGAATCAGCTGAAAGGCTTATTAAAACACCAATTGCGGGCGCCTGGGTGGCGCAGTCGGTTAAGCGTCCGACTTCAGCCAGGTCACGATCTCACGGTCCGTGAGTTCGAGCCCCGCGTCAGGCTCTGGGCTGATGGCTCGGAGCCTGGAGCCTGTTTCCGATTCTGTGTCTCCCTCTCTCTCTGCCCCTCCCCCGTTCATGCTCTGTCTCTCTCTCTGTCCCAAAAATAAATTTAAAAAGTTGAAAAAAAAAATTAAAAAAAAAAAAAAAAACACCAATTGCTGGGACCCAACCTTAGAGTTCCTGATGTAGTAGGTCTGGAGCAGGACCTGAGAATTTGCACTGCTATTTCTTACATGATACTGTTGCTGCTGTTCCCGAGACCACACTCTTAGAATTACTGCTTTAGCAGAACTCTCACGTATATGCGTAAGGTCTGCATACGACACTGTTCATTGTAGTGTTACTTGTCGTAGCCAAAAAACAGAAAGCAACCAACATGTCTACCAATAGAAGAACATACAAACACACTATGATATATTTACATGGTGGAAAAAAGAATCCTGCAGTAAGATGAATGAACTAGATCGCCAAGCAAATTTAGAACCACAGGTCATCCTAGCCAGCTTTAGAATCATTGTGTCAAACACCATTTGGGGCACGTCTTTATTAATTTGTAACTTCGTGAATTTGTGTTTTCTGTCTTCAGCCTTTGTGGTCGGAATATTTTCTATGTTATTGTTTTTCTTTTTTTTAAGAAGCAGCTTTCAGAGGTATTTATCAGTTCTGCTTTTCTGCTTACTAATTAATTAATTTCTGCATTTTATCATCATTAATTTCTTTTCTCCATTTGATGTTCTTTATATAACTTATTGAATGGAATCAGGAACTTGTTTATTTTCATTCTGTTTATTAATGACAGAATTTAAGGCTATTGATTTCCCATTCGGCAAAGCTTCAGGACCCAGTCCACAAGTGTTGTAACATTGTATAATTACACTTGATTTTCTCTCCAACTTGAGAGTTATTTAGGAAAGCATTTTTTTTAATTCCCAAGTGTTAGAGGTTTTTTTGTTTTTGTTTTCAACTTTTGTGATATTGTGAACCAAGATTATGGAATATCGTGTGTGTGTGTGTGTGTGTGTGTGTGTGTGTGTGTGTTCTTTACAGGTAATAAAAAACAATATATCTTTTCTATTGAAAGAACACAAAGTTCCCTGGATACTTTTTAATTTTTATAATGTTTATGTATTTCTGAGAGAGAGAGAGAGAGAGAGAGAGAGAGAGAATGTGAGAAGAGGCAGGGGAGGGGCAGAGAGAGGGAGAGACACAGAACTCAAAGTGGGCTCCAGGCTCCCAGCTGTCAGCACAGAGCCTGACGTGGGGCTCAAACCCATGAACTGGGAGATCATGACTTGAGCCGAAGCCAGACGCTTAACCAACTGAGTCACCCAGGAGGCCTTCTTGGATACTTTTTAAATAAACTTTATTGATTTATTATTCAAGTCCTCTCTATCACAATGAATGACTTGTCTAATCCTTCAAAGACTAGGAGACACTAAATTTTTTCCACTGTGGAGAGGACAGATAGACAAACACATACCTAGATACTATATGTATCTTACCTTGACTGTGTCTTGCATGATTAAATTATCTTATTGGTCCTTTTTAGTGTATTTTAATCTACAATCATATGTTTTCTGAGCTCAGCGATGTGAACCCTGATTTTTTCATTTGCACTTGGACGGCATAGATGTGCGCATTCTTTTAATTTCAACCTCTTTCTTGTACATGGTTTTTTACATACATTTCTCAAAGATAGCATATAGCTTGGTTTTCTTTGTGGGATCCATCTGAGAGTTTTGTATAATTAAGCAAGAGTGTAACTACTGACATTTCTTGAAGTGCCTCCTTTCTTGATGGATCTCATTTCAGTTCTCTGCTCTGTAGGCTCGGTCTGCCCGTGGGATGGGCAAAATGGGTGAGGGGTTGTGGGAGGAACAGACTTCCAGGTATAGAATGAATAAGTCAAGGTACAGCATAAGGAATACAGTCAAGGGTACTGTAAGAGCGTTGTATGGTGACAGACGGTAGTTATACTTGTGAGCATAACATAATGTATAGAGCTCTCGAATCACTGTCATACACCCAAACGAACGTGGTATTGTGGGTCAGCTATGCTTCAGTTTAAAAAATGCCCCTTTGGTTCACCTAGAGGGCATGTTCACTGCAGTCTCCAAACCAAGAAATGAAACTTCATTCAATTTCATCAAGCACTCAAGGGAGCAGCATGATAATGCATTTTGGTTTGTGTGGGATGCCCAAGTCAATTCAGTAGGTGTCTTTTTCAAGGAGGCTTTATTGCATTGTTTGGAGATGAAGAAACACTGGATGAGTTTCGAAGCACTTGTCCGTCTTATCCCATACTTGGGAGATTCAGTCTCCATTTGTGTTTTCACATCCCCTTCTCCACCAAGCCCAGTCCAAAATTCTTTCTACATATTGGGTAGTATGCTATGTTTAGATTTTTTTTTTTACCTCCCTAATCCAGATAGATGTGTCTATACATCTATCATTAAAACTACACGGTCAACTATCCTTCTTTTCAGATGATATCTGAGTTATACTGGCATTTATACTGTAATTGTCCCCATTTTATTATCTGAACTCTTAGAAAACATAGCCATACATACTACTCACAATGTTAAAAATTAAAGTGAGACTTCCAGGCTGCCTGAGTAAGGACTTCCATAGTAAATCTGATCCTCAGAAAATGATTACACCAATGGCAAAAAAAAAAAAAAAAAAAAAAGTTAAAATCAAAACTTTCGTAACTCTGTAGATTAACCAAAGCTTGCAACATTGGACAAATTCCTAGAAAGACACAAACTACCAAAACTGACTCAAGTAGAAACATGAAATCTGAGTAGATGTATATTAAGTAAAGACACCGTATTACTAATTTAAAATTTTTCCACAAAAAAGGCCCAGATCCAGGTTGTTTTACTGGTGAATTCTACCAAATATTTGAAAAAGAATTAATACCAATGTTTCACAAACTCTTCCAAAAAAAAAATAAGAGGAGAGAATACTTCCCAAGTCATGCTATGGGACAGTATTCCATCAACCCCAAAACCAAGCAAAGACTCCATAAGAAAATAGACCTACAAACCAATATCCTTCATAAAAATACATGAAACCTTCTCAAAAAATTAGCAGAACAGAATCCAGCAGCATGTAAATGTGACCAAGTGGAATTTACCTCAGGAATACAAAGTTGTTTTAATATCCAAAAAGCAAACTATGTAATCAATTAAGCATACACTAACAGAACGAAGAACAAAAACCGTATGATAATTTCAATAAATACAGAAAAAAGCATTTGACAAAACCCAATACCACTTCGTGATTTAAAAATTAAAAAAAAAATTTTTTTTTTTTAAAGCGCTCAGCAAACCACAAACTGGCTCAGTCGGTGAAGCGTCCGACTTCAGATCAGGTCATGATCTCGCAGTTTGTGAGTTCGAGCCCCGCATTGGGCTCTGGGCTGAAACAGGCTCTGTGGAACCTGCTTCGGGTTCTGTGTCTCCCTTTTCCTCTCTGCAACCTCCCCCCCCCCCCACCGCGCGCTCGCTCTCTCAAAAATAAACAAACATTACAAAATTTTTTTTTAATTAAAAAAATAAAACCTCACAACTAACATTATATGTAACGGTAAAAGACTGAATGATCTCCCCTTAAGATCAGGAACAAGGCAAGGATGTCCACTCTTCCTGCTGCAATTCAACATCACACTGGAAGTACCGGCTGGGCAATTAGGCAAAATAATGAAATAAATAGCATCTAGATTTGAAAGGAATAAGCCATTTCCATTTGTAGATGACATCATGTTGTATTTAGAAAATCGGAAGGAATCCATTTAAAAAAAAAGAAACATTACTAGTACTAATAAATAAGTTTAACAAGGTGGCAGGATACAAGATCAATGTACAAAAATCAATTGTATTGGTATACACTTGCAATAAAAAAAATCTGGAAACAAAATTAAGAAATTGAGAATACAATTTTATTTGGGGACACCTGGGGGCTTAATGAGTTAAGCGTCTGGCTTTGGTTTCGGCTCAGGTCATGATCTCAGGGTTCGTGGGTCCCTTCCCCTACTTGTGCTCTGTATCTCTCTCTCTCTCTCTCTCTCTCTCTCTCAAAAATAAATAAACATTAAAATTTTTTTATTAAAAAAATTTTTTTAATGTTTATTTACTTTTTGAAGGAGAGAGAGAGAGAGCACAAGTGGGGGGAAGGGAAGAGAGAGGGGGAGACACAGAATCTGAAGCAAGCTCCAGGCTCTGAGCTGTCAGCACAGAGCCTGACATGGGGCTCGAACCCACCAACCGTGAGATCATGACCCAAGGCAAAGTCAGACGCTTAACCGACTGAGCCACCCAGGCGCCCCTAAAATTTTTTTAAAAAAGAGTACAATTTTATTTGTAGTAGCATCAAAATGAATAAAATACTTTGGTTTAAATTTAATAAAACAAGTGCAAAGTTTGTCCACTGAAAGCTGTAAAACATTGTCGAAAGACATTAAAGATGTAAATGCACCCATATTCATGGGTCAAAAGACTTACTATTGCTACCATGGCAATACTCCCCAAATCGATCTGCAGATTTAATGTAATCCCTATCAAAATATCGGATGACTTATTTGCAGGAATTGACGAGAAAATCCTAAAGTTTATATGTAATGGATTTATATGCAATGGATTCATAACAACTGAAACAATCTTGAGCAGAAAGAACCAGGTTGCAGACCTCACACACTTAGATTTCAGAACTTACCACAAAGCTATAGTAATTAAGACATACTGGTACTGGTATAGGAATAGACATATAAATCAACGGGATAGAATTGAGGGTCTATAAATAAACCTTATGTTTATAGTCAATGGATTTCAAATATGAGTGCCAAGACAATTCAACGGGGAAAGAATAGTCTTTTCAACAAATGGTGCTGGGACAACTGGAATCCACTTGCAAAACATGAAATTGGAGCTTCTATCTCACACAATACACCAAATTAACTCAAAATGTATCATAGACCTAAATATAAGAGTTAAACTATAAAGCTCTCCTAAGAAAAATTAGGAGGAAATCTTCAAGACCTGAGTTAGACCATGGTTTAGTAAGTATGACACCAAAATCGCAAAGCAACAAAACAAAAGATACATCAGATTTCGTCAATATTAAAAACTTTGTTCAAAGGATGCCATCGAGAAAATAAAAAAAGACAACCCACGGACTGAGAAAAAATATTTGCAAGTCATACATATGATAAGATATTTGTATCCCAAACAGATAAAGAACGTTTACAATTCAGCAACAAAAAGACAAATACGCCAACTGTACAATAGGAAAAGGATCTAGATAGACATTTCTGCAAAGATATACAAATGGGGAATAAACCCACGAAAAGACGCTCAGCTTCATAGCCATCAGGGAAATGCAAATCAAAACACAGTTAGATACCACCTCATCCACTGTGACAGCTATAATCAAAAAGTCAACAAATAACACGTGTTGGCAAGGATGGGGAGAAATTGAAGCCCCCATACTTACTGATGGGGACGTAAAATGTTACAGCTACTTCAAAAAACATTCTGGCATTCCCAGCCAGAGGTAAAAATCCCAGTAATTCCCCTCATAGGTGTATACCCAAGAGAAATGAAAATACACGTCCACACAAAAACTTGCACCCAAATAGCAGCATTCAGGGCAATGTTATTCACAACAACCAAAAAGTGGAAACCACTCAAATGTCCATCAACTAACGAACGGTGAAATAAAATGTGGTATGTCCATACAATGGGATATATTATTCAGTATAAGAAGTATCGATAAACGCTAGAAAATGGATGAACTCTGAAAACAGCATGCGAAGTGAACGAAGGCAATCGCGAAAGTCACACAGTGTGCGATCGTGTTTATGTGAAGTCTCAAAACAGGCAAATTCATGGAGACAGGAAGTAGATGCACGGTTGCCTATGGTGCAGGGGGGTGGAGGGAAGAGTGACCGCTAATGAGTAAGGGTTTTCTTTGGCGTGATGATAGTGTTCCCAAATTAGATTGTGGCGATGGCTGCACAATTCTATAAATATACCAAAAAGCACTGAATTGCACACTTTAAACAGGTCAATTTTATGGTAGGTAAATTATATCTCTATAAAGTTGTTTAAAAGAAACCTAGCTCTATCACAATCCAATCCCCGAGAGTTAACCCACAGGCAAATTAAAGACAAACTGTGAATGCTTACACCTGCAGTGCACCTGAATTGCACACTGAAGTCCCTTCCCCTGGGAGAAATGCAACAATAAATCAAATGAAACAGCAAATCATGGCTGTCAACACCAGCAGTCGGGAGAAACTACCAAGAGCAACTATGGAAAGGTGTATCCTTTTTTTTTAAATATTTATTTATTTTGGAGAGAGAGAGAGCACAAGCAGGGGAGGGGCAGAGAGAGGGGGGGACGACACAGAGGATCTGAAGCGGGCTCTGTGCTAACAGCAGAGAGCCCGATGTGGGGCTCGAACTCATGAACCACAAGACCACGACCTGAGCCCAAGTGCAACGCTTAACTAACTGAGCCACCCAGGCGTCCCCAGGGTGTATCCCCCTGACACTAAGTAGGGTGCTGCCGTCAGTCTCCGTTTGGGGGGCTGCCGTATGGATTTTGTATTTTTCCTCCAACCTTTGCACCCATTTCCAAAATCAGGGAAGGGTTTTAGGGAAGGGTGGCTTGTGAAACTACAAAAGTCCCTGGCAAACCAGGGGGGGTGGATCACTCAGTCTGCAGATGAGCGAGGGGGAAAAAGATGTTGCTTTTCTGTGTGACGCTCTGTGCGAGGGCACCAAACCGGACGACCTGAACCCTAGTGTTCTGCGGAATTTTTACCACTAAGATATCTCATCATCTGTGCTGTTCTTTTGAACGAGCCTTTTTTTCTTTTAAATATTATCAGTCATGGTTTGTGAATAGAAAGGCTAATGACTATATATTTTCTAACTACTCTACTGAATTTTCTTATTATCGCTAACAGTTTTTCTGTTGATTTTTCTGGGTCCCTGCCTCCCCTCCCCCATCCATTATTTAACCCAAACTGAGGATGGCTGGAGGGAAGCTGGGTGGGGGGATGGGCTAAGCGGGCGATGGGCATTAAGGAGGGCACTTGTTGGGATGAGCACCGGGTATTACGTGCAAGTGATGAATCACTCAGTTCTATTCCTGAAACCGTTATTACACCGTATGTTAGCTAACTTGGATTTAAATAAATTGTAAAAAGCCATAATTTTGCTAATTACTGCTCCGTACTGGTTGCTAATTTTTATTACAATGTTTGCCGTCGACATTCATAAACGAACTTGGGTGTCTTCCTTGTGCTGTCTCTGATTCCAGGACCCATGTTATTCTGGCCTCCCGTGAAAGCACTTCTCTTGCTGTGCTCAGAGACAATTTAAGCGTTGGTTTTCTCTTTCCTGAACATTTGAATGTATTTACCTGAGGAACCACCTGGGCCTGGTGATTAGGGGATATGGCAGTCTCAATTTCCTCTCTGATTATTGGTCTGTTTAGAATTCTTATCTGTTCTAGGGTAAATTTTGGTGATTTCTACACTTACTAATGAATCATTTCTTCCGGGTTTCAATGATTGGCACCTACATTTGCCAACTGTTCCCTGAAACTTTTTAATACCCTCTGTACCCCTCATTAAATTCTCCTTTCTAATTTTTAACTTTATTTATTTATCTTTTAAATTAATCAATTGATTGATTAATTTTCAATTCAGTCAACATACAGTGTAGTCTTGGCTTCAGGAATAGAATAGCTTTCTTCCTTTCTTTTTTTTCTTTTAATGTTTATTTATTTTTGAGAGAGACAGACTGTGAACAGGGGAGGGGCAGAGAGAAAGGGAGACAGAATCCGAAGCAGGCCCCAGGCTCTAAGCTGTCAGCACAGAGCCCGACGCAGGGCTCGAACCCACAGACTACGAGATCGTGACCTGAGCCGAAGCCGGACGCTCAACCGACTGAGCCACCCAGGCGCCCCATATTTATTTCTAATATAAGTGGTTTTGTCAAAGAAACAGATTTTTAAATGTATTGATTCCTTCTCCTGCTTTGTAATTTATTAATTTCTGCTTTCCATTTGTTACCTTTGCTTTTTTTCCCCTCAGTTCCTGAATGGCTATTTAAAAATGTTTTCACTTAGTTTCTAATATATATATCTACAGCTTTATGTTTCCTATGATATCAGCTTTGGCCGTCTTCCCTGAATTTTGAAATGCTGTACTTTATTATTGAAGTAATAATATTACATGTTCGTTATTATTACTAATTTCTCGAATTTGCAATTACTAATTTCTCGAATTTGCCCTTTCAACTTCAGTTTTCTCACTGACCCCAAAAGTATCTAAGAGGACAATTCAGTTTTTTTCCCACGTTATTACGTGATCAAATAATGGAATCACACTAATAAACGTGCTGCTGCTTATTGGTTTGTCATAAATTTTATCCACTCTGCTACATGTGTTGGTCAAGATCCTGGCAACAAGAAGATGGGACACTGAAAAATGAACTGAATGGAAGCGAATGAGGAAACTCAGCGTGGAGGTATAGGCTGGGTTGAAGGAACCACCGAAGACAGATGATCAGGTACCTGGGAACCAGCATACATTACTTTCTCTAGGCCTAACGTGACAGGGCAGAGGAAAATATCACTGGGGTTGGGGGCAATACAGCCACTCCCAGAACCACAGGGAGGTGGACAGGAATGCAGAGAATATTACTCTAACCTTTCTTTTCCTCTCTGTCGTCCAGTCTTCCGTGGACACCCAATGACTAAACACAATCCGAAAGCAGAGTCCCCAGGAGTCCAGGAGGTACAGTCTGTAGAGTGACGGAAGGACCCAGGATAGGAAAGGGAGGAGAAAGGAAGATCTGGTAGCAAAATCTGGGACTAACCAGCGCCTCAGGTAAATATCATTCTACTCCCATTTAAACGTCAGAAATAAATGTCAACTCCATGAATGCTCTGTGGTCTGCCCATGTGATGAATTCTACATATAGTTTACCTGATTTCAAAGCATTCTTACAGTCCCGGAACCCTTGATGTGTATTCTTTTCATGATACTTTTGAGTAGTGACCTCTTTGTTTAGAATTGTTCTATCTGTGTGATAAAGGAGATTGGTCTACGATTTCCTTTTTTGAATGGCAATTGTCATAGGTTAGTATCGGGGCTGTGCTTGCCTTGTGAAGTGAATCAGAGGGTCTTTTCACATTTTTAAGTTCTAGAATAATTTACATAGCAAAGGAATTGTGTATTTGGTGAAAGTTTTTTTTTTTTTTTTAATTATTTAATCATTTCCTATCAGGAAATGGTAGGTTTTCTTTCAAGCAATTCTTGGATAATTTCTCAGAGACTTTTATAATTATTGATCTGTATACGTTTTCTACTTGAAAAACAATGTTTTTAACGTTTATTCATTTTTGAGAGACAGAAAGCGTGAGTGGGGGAGGGGCAGAGAGAGAGGGAGACACAGAATCTGAAGCACAGAGCCCAACACAGGGCTCGAACCCAGAAACCCAATCATGAGATCGTGACCTGAGCCGAAGTCGGATGCTTGACCGACTGAGCCATTCAGGCACCCCCAAGTTTTCTACTTTTTGAGTCAATTCTGGCCACTTCTTTTTTTTTTTTTTTTAATGTTTTATTTATTTTTGAGACAGAGACAGAGCATGAGCAGGGGAGGGGCAGAGAGAGAGAGGGAGACACAGAATCTGAAGCAGGCTCCAGGCTCTGAGCTGTCAGCCCAGAGCCCCACGCCGGGCTCGAACTCACGAACTGTGAGATCGTGAACTGAGCACCCAGGCGCCCTGAGTTCTGGTCATTTCTAATTTCCTAAGTAATGGTGCTTTCGTGGAGAGGTTCATTTTCCCCTACTTAGGTCCATGTTTCATTCCCCCAACTTTGGGGGTTATACGGTGTTGCTAAAGGGCCTTTGCATCTCCTGCGGAAACCCACAGTACAGAGAGATCCTCAAAGGTTGGTTAGCACGGTCACAACTCTTCACAGGGGTTTCATCATGCAGAAAGGCTTGTCCAGGCTTCTCTGCGGCTGTTGACAAATGTCGCACCCCGTGAAGCTGACCACGGGAGAATGTGTTTGAGGTGACCTTCCAGAGTGATTCACCAGGCAGCTCTGTGACCTCAGCACCTGCCTTCCCCAGAAACTGACCTCTCCGAGCTGTGGCTGTGATTTAGCCCTCCGGCTTTGGTAAAGCAACAAGGACGTGTGTGCACACGAGCCAGAGAAGGGGGGGAGGGAGCCCATGCACGAGTGGCCCTGCCCTGGGGTTGTGCCTTCCTCCTGGCCTCGGCTCTGCCACTTTGGATATGTCATTGTGACTAACCTCACTGGGCTTCAGTTGCCTGATCAGAGAAATGACAGGCTCCGGGGCTTCACAGATTTATGATTCTATTAACAGATCCCCCCAGGAGTGAGCTTAGCACAAACAGGTTTGTGTCACATTTCCAGCAACTCCTCTCTCTCTCTCTAATAAGAAACGGATGCTCTTGCCTAAGTAGCAGTGTCTGAGATCCGCTTCAGGGCGGGGACCAAAGGATCTCTGTGTTCCCCGTTTATCTCCCCTCCAGCCTGCCTTGCACTCAAAGGTCTCACATGCTGGGTTTAAGGCGTCAACAGCCTGAGGGGGAACGCTGTCCTGGAAAGGCAATCTTCGGAGTACCGAGCACCTTTGGAAGCACTAATGTATCCGTTTAGCAAGGTTCTAGGGCCACGGGAGGTACCGATGGGGAGGGAGAGATCTAGTGCACGGAATGCGGCAGGGGAAGGCCAGCCTGGAATGACAACCACAGGTGCAAGAGATGGGTGGGGAGGGGGGCAATTAGCAGGAAGGGGACAACATGGTGGCTTTGGGGCCCCTCGAGGTGGACTACGGCACCAGTCAGCCCGCGGGAGTTTGAGGAATGACAAGCATTTAAGACCCTGGCAACATAGCATGAATAGTGTGGTCTTTGGATGCCAGCCAAGGTGGCCAGCCCAATTCTGCCACTCGCTGCTGAGTTACTGAGCCTCTGCGAATCTCTTTCCTCGGCTTTAAAATGGGAATAACAATGTCTACGGTCAAAGCCGACGGGGAGATAATGTTTTAAAAGTACGTAAGGGGCGCCTGGGTGGCTCAGTCCGTTAAGAGTCGGACTCTTGATTTTGACTCAGGTCATGATCTCACGGTTCATGGGATCCGACCCCACGTCAGGGTCTGCACTGACAGCGGAGTCTGCTTGGGAGTCTCTCCCTCTCTCTCGGCCCCTCCCCCACTCATGCCCCCCCCCCCCCGAGTAAATAAAGAAACTTAAAAAAAAAAAAGAAAGAAAAAGAACATGTCCCAGCTCATATAGCAAAGTTTGCCCCCATGCTGTCCTCTCCAGAGCCACCAAAGCTGCCTCTCTCAACAGCAAAGCTGGAGGTTAAGTGCCTGACCCACAACTTGAAACCCTGTGCTTTCCCGGGGCGTCTGGGTGGCTCAGTTGGTTAAGCGTCCGACTTCGGCTTGGGTCATGATCTCACAGTTTGTGAGTTTGATCCCCGCGTGGGGCTCTGTGCTGACAGCTCGGAGCCTGGAGCCTGCTTGGGATTCTGTGTCTCCCTCTCCCTCTCACCAGCTCATGCTCTGTCTCTCTCTCTCTCAAAAATAAATGAAAACATTAAACAAACAAACAAACAAACAAAAAAACCCCTTGCCATGACACGCCTCACACCTCAGGAAAGGAAGAAGCCGGGAACAGCAACACTTACCCACTTTAGATGTAAGGGAAGGCAAAGAGCGGACATTCCGACATCAGAGACTCTCCCCATCAGAGAGTCCCCCACACTCTTCTGTAGGGTAAGGAAGTTTCCACAAAGCCATTGGGGAGTTCCTGAGCCACAATCAGCCATCAGAGGCATTCAGGGTCTCCAGGAAGAGTCCTGCATTTGTATCACTGCTGCCCTCAACAGTTGGTGGAGAGCAATCCATGGGAAACATGGGTCAACAAAAGCATGGATCTCTGAACTCTGCAGCAGGGCCCATGGCCAGTTATGTTCCCTGTAATTGGAGATCCATGAGGCCAGACACACGGCTTTTCAGCAACCCTACCATCCCTGGCCCTGTCTGGACCCTTCTATTCTGTGGAGGATTGCAGCAGCCCCTCAAGCTGGTCTCCTTGCTGCTAATCTTTATGCCCCCCAACCCTTTTTCCACACCACAGTCAGAAAGACCTTTCTAGAACACAAATCTAACATGCCAGAACTCCGCTTAGAGCCTTCAATAACGATTTTCCCAATTCCCTTGAAACCTATAAGTGGAGCTCTTGCTTTGAATAAGAGATTGATTGAACATCTAATCAAACAAGATGTCCTTGAACTAGTAACATGAGCATTATCCCAACACTCAGACCTCTGGGTGAGGTAAGACTCTATGGAGACTGAAAATAGAAGAATTCACCTGAGACACTTAGGCGTTACTTTCAATGAAGTCAGTGAATCTCTTGTTGATCTTGTTCGGGAACTAAAACTTTTGTAAAACATGACGTTGCTAGGCTTCTCAACAGCTGGTTATTAATGATATTACAGCAAAAACACAATCAAACCCAAGAATCTACCTTTGGAGTTCTTCATTTGAAATTCTGGCAACCTTGGGCTTCTCCAGTACTTTATGGAGACAGCTTGCCATCTAGGATTCAGGGGTAGTACCATGTTTTGAAAATGGTATTAATTGATCCCACTTAGTCATGAGGTAAACCAATAATTAGCCATGGAAAGATCGGAGGAAGTTCTCATCGCAAAACATGAGACTGGCAGCGTGGCTTTCATTATTCACTCCTTAGGAACACGGTGTAAACATGTGCTTTCATCTCATAGATGATAGATAGATAGATAGATAGATAGATGATAGATGATTGATAGATGATAGATAGATAGTAGATAGATAGATAGATGATTGATGATTGATAGATGATTGATAGATGATAGGTGATTGATAGATAGATAGATGATAGATGATTGATAGATGATAGATAATAGATAGGTAGATAAATAGATGATAGATGATTGATAGACGATAGATGATTGATAGATGATAGATAGATAGATAGATAGATAGATGATAGATGATTGATAGATGATAGATAGATAGATAGGTAGATGACAGATGATTGATAGATGATAGATAGATAATAGATAGATGATTGATAGATGATAGATAGATAGATGATAGATGATTGATAGATGATAGATAGATGACAGATGATTGATAGATGATAGATAGGTAGATGATAGATAGATAGATAGATAGATAGATAGATAGATAGATAGATGATAGATGATTGATAGATGATAGATAGATAGATGATTGATAGATGATAGATAGATAGATAGATGATAGATGATTGATAGATGATAGATAGATAGATAGATGATTGATAGATGATAGATAGATGATAGATGATTGATAGATGATAGATAGATAGATAGATGATTGATAGATAGATAGATAGATGATAGATGATTGATAGATGATAGATAGATAGATAGATTCTATTGTTTCTGTTTCTCTGGAGAACCCTGACTAATACACAGGCCAAGAAGTTTCCTTGAGCTTTCTCTCAGGTCCACAGCTGGGGAGAAGGGAAACATAAGCCCAAGAGAAACAGACCCACAGAGGGGGAGTTTGAGTCTCACTAGAGCCGGTACCTGAACTGCCTATGCTCACACACAGGCTGGCGCCGGGGCAGACAGACCCTCCCAGGTAGGCATTTGACAGTGAAGTGTTTGCATCCCCGAGTGCTGTGGCCTATTTGGTACTAGGTCCACGTCACCCAGAGGCCCAGAGGCACAAAGATGTCCTGTGCTGGATAGTCTCCATTTGACCCTTTAGACCCAATGCCCTCCTTTTCTACACCAACCCCAAGAAGCTGATCTCTGTGAGCCACATTGACAGATTCTCTCTCCTCCAGGACGCCAGTTGGGTTCAGCCTCTCGCACGACGGTCGTTGTTCATCAGGCAGCCCTCCCCATAGAACTTCCCTGTCTCTGGGTCCTGAAATCACTCCCTCTCCTTGCTCCTTTATGGGTGGTAACTGTCCTCCACTCTTTCTGACTTCAGATTCCCCCTCCCCATCATCCTTTGTGGTCTCCTGGGACTGTCCACACCTTTGTAAATAACATCTTTCTGAAACTCGTTTCAAATTCCTCCCATTTAAGTATGTCATCTTTTTTCTGACAAGACTCTGGCTGGTGTACCACCTTCATTAGGGTTGCCAAATTTAACAAGATGAAAATACAGGATGCTCAGCTGAAATTGAATTTCAGACAAATAACAAAATTTCTTAAGGATAAGGTATCCATATTCATTGTTTATCTGAAATTCAATTTTAACTGGGCACCCTGTATTTTAATATCTTAATGGGCAACTCTGGCCTTCACCACCAACTATGAAAATACCTTGGTGATCCTTTGGGGCACCTGTATGGCTCAGTCGCTTAAGCCTCCAACTCGTAATTTCGGCTCAGGTCATGATCTTATGGTTCGTGGGTTTAAGTCCGTGTCAGACTCCATGCTAGCCGTATGGAGCCTGCTTGGGATTCTCTCCCTCCCTCTCTCTCCACCCCTTCCCCACTTATGCTCTCTCCCACTCTCAAAATATAAATAAATAAATTTAAAAAAAAGAAACTATCTTGGGGAACCTGGTGAACTTCACTGATCCCTGAAAGAAACAAGATTATGACAGTCTCAGAATATTAATACTCATGATGCAGAGATGGTCCTAATTTTCAGGACTGGTCTCTGAATTGTATGCGTGTGTGTGCACGCACATGAGCGAGCATGTATGGAAGGAGAGAAAAAGGAACCATATGAGGAAAAGTGGGAACGAAATAAAATAATAGGAATTAAGCCTGGAAAGGAAGGGTGAGGGTGACGGAGAACTTAAGTCCAATGAAAACAACCTGGGGACTCACTACTCTACGACTTTCTCAAAGCCTCGTATACTCAATAAGAGTTTGGATCCTCCTCTGCATTATCCAGATTTTCTTACAGGTCTTTTATGGCTGATTCTGATGAATCTGGCTCTCCAAGTTTGCTTTGTCTTTTGAAAAAATCTCCTGAGATTTACATCAAAGGATAAATTGGACTCTGGGAATCTTACTAGTCCTTCTAACTTTAAGCCACATTTGGATATTATTTCATGTTCAATTTGTAGAACAGAGTCTTGATAATAAGATGAGATAAAAAGACTCACTTTAATTCCCCTTTTCTTATATTTTTCTTGCAAAGACAAAAAGAAAAAAAAAGAGTAAGGAGGCGAGCAGAAGGAATTTTGAAAGCTCAAATTAAGTGTGCCGGAAAATAATGGCAATGTTGTGGCTCTAGTAATCTATGGTGGAAAAAAAAAAAAAATAGAAACGTTATGTAATCACCAAATAAATTATTATTTTTCACAGCCTGCAGCTATTATAATTTCACTGGTTACCTTATAAGCAATTATTGTTCTGGGAGATACTCCAAGGCTTGTTCTGGGATTTCAGGAAGAAAACGTTGCCACAAGTCTAAAAAAGTGTTGGATGAAGTAATATCGTAACTGCCTTTTCGGTCTTTGACCAGGGAAGGCAACCGCGTGGGTGTGTGGGAAAAGGGAAATGGCTGTCACGTGGGCAACAAACAAAAACAGCTCTTTGTGCTTTCTGAGGGGGAATTAAAAAGGAAACAACGTAATGTTTCTGCTTTCCATGGCTCTCAGACAGAGCCTTCGTAAATCGTGTTCAGCTAGAAATGCTGGAAAATGTAAGAATACATTACGGATCTATAGAAACACTGTCGAAAATAAGAAGAGGAGCCCTCGGTGGACAAAAAGCTATGAGAAACTCATGAACGACGTTAACAGAGAGGGTCACATCGCACAGGAAAGGGCAGTGAAGACAGTGTGACGGTGGGAAGGGAGCCCAGCAGTGAGGACCCACGTGCTAGGCTTCAGGAGCTGGAGGGGGTCCTGCAGTGGGGCGCCCCGGGCACCCCCTCACCACCAGGCAGGCAGGTCCTGCCCGGAATGTGAGTGGGGTTGATCAGAGCCGACAGTCGGGCCACCAGGCCCTCACCAGCAGCCACAACACGCT
The DNA here is from genome assembly GCF_024362965.1 of Panthera pardus. Taxonomy (NCBI): domain Eukaryota; kingdom Metazoa; phylum Chordata; class Mammalia; order Carnivora; family Felidae; genus Panthera; species Panthera pardus. The sequence continues at coordinate 149,205,303 of NW_026526721.1, forward strand.
GCCAGCTCTTGCGACGTTTGTGATTAGCCGGCCCCCACTGCAAAGCTCCCAGAGACTCTCTCAGTGAGCCCCTCAACCTGGGCGTGGATACCGGGTTGTCTGTGAAGTCTGACTCCTCATAATAATCTTGAATATTTATCAGAATTCCTTCTGTGTGCCTCCTGGCTTTATGCGGTCTACATCAGGGCCATTCAAAGCAATGTTAACCAAACCCCGGCTCTAGGCAGAGTCTGTTGGTAAACCACCAGCCTTTCTGCAGGTTAAACCAAATAGGAGAATATGCTTGCACAGTGATTAGAACATAGAAGGCATTCAATAAATGTTCAGTTTGGTTTTTTGTCTAGAATCCATTTTCTTAGCATCCCCAACACCTCACTGATGAATCCCAAGTTACAACAGTCACTTATACAAAGCTTTTATCTCTTCCATTTTGCCAGTTAGTTTGCCGGTGGTGGTCAGGCCCATTCGAGAATAATTTTTCTCCCTTCGCAGCCTTCCCTGCCTTGCTAGGAGCTGACGTTGTGAGCAGGGCACATTAGGAATGTGTTTTTCAGTAGAATGGGTCCTGCTGTAGAAATCTGGGGAGCTGACACTCCAGCCCAGCCCCATCACTAAAACCCCTGACACGAAACAGACCGTACTTCCCAGCTTCTAGCCTCACCGGAATATTCTCCGTGGGGCTTGGCTTCTCCACTTGGATCCGTGAGTTTCTGGGTCACCCTCTCCTGCAGTGTGATTCTGTTGAATGTGGCACCCTTCTGTGTATATTTCAGATGAGTTATTTACCAGACCCGAGTGTGCTTTGAGACTGCTGTTCCCTTTTCATGTTAAAATGTTTGGGGACTTTGATTTTATTCTTCCCTCCCTCTGTCAAGATTCATCAAGTTCCCTCTTCATCAGGGAAGCAAGCTGTCATGAAACCTTCCTTCTTTTCTTCATGAACTGCCTTCCGTCCCTAGCCAGGAGCCCTCCACCTTGCCATCAAAGGCCACGGTCCAGGAGAAACAACCTTCTCCTTGCTGATATGCAGCCACCTGTCCACATTCCACCCCCTCCACTTATTCCTTAGGCCCACCAGTGAAAGCAGAAACAAAAATGCTGAGTCTCCAACCCTGCAGATAACCACACTCCAAGGCACCGCCCGCATTAATTCTGAGAGGACTCACGTGAATCTGCAGAATGGGGGCAGCCTGTCTTTTTGGCAGACCTCCCATTAAATCACCCCTAGCAGACCCTGTGGGGCCACCATATTGCCTCAGCACTCACCATTGCCCCACACATCGATGGCGTCTTACTGGGAGCCTGCAACTCTCTCCCTGAGGACTTTGATCAGTCCATGTGACAACAGACTGGAAGTTCTTGGAACCCCCGAGTACAGCCATCGACCACCAACAGACCCCAGCTTCCCTGCTCCTCATATAGAACATCTCTGAGGGCTCCACACCGTTCTCCAAAGATCTCAAGACAGACTCAGCCTTGACTGCCCGCAGCAGTAACTTGCTCAGAAAGAAAAACTTTATTTGTCTCCCTGTTGTACTTCTCCGCTTTCCTACATTTGCAAATCAATGACTTGCATTCAAATCAGTTTCAGCGTCTGCTTCTGGGAAACCCAATCAAAGATATGGCCCTACATGTGGCATCTCCTCACATCGGCCTTGGTGCACACCAAGCAAGCTTGAACAGTTGTCGACCCTGTTAGTTTCCTGTTGCTGGTGTAACAAATCGCCATAAACTTACTGGCTTAGAACAACGCAAATTTATTATCTTATAGTTTTGTAAGTCTGAGATCGAACTGAACGAAACACAAACTGTTGGCAGGACTATGTTCCTTTTGGAGGCTCTAGGGAAGGAATCGATTTGCTTGCCTTTTCCAGCTTGTAGAGGTTGCCTGAATTCCTTGGCTCAGGGCCCCTTCTTCCATCAGCAAAACATATTCAAATCTCTCTCTCTCTCTCTCTCTCTCTCTCTGAAGATCTTGCCTCGTTTTCATAGGACCCTTGTAGTTACATTGGGCCCATCCAGATAATCCAGGACAATCTTTACATCTCAAGATCCTTAACTTAATCATATCTGCAAAAGTCTCTTTGCCACGTAAGGTATCGTATTTGCAGATTCGGAGAATTAGGACATGAATATCTTTGGGGGCCATTATTTTGCTTATCACAGATATTCCAAGACCCAAACAACCATTCTGAATCAGGAACTATTGCCATCATTTACTCTGCATGGTCCATGTGAAATGCAGGATACATGAATGACTTTGCCACAGAAAGGGGGTTTCAGTTACACGTTACTAGATGGACAATTTCCCTCCCACCTGAAAAACATATTTTTAATTTAAATCTTGTCTTTACAAACGTTCAGAGATGAAAAGAAAAGAAAAGAAAAGAAAAGAAAAGAAAAGAAAAAAAGAAAAGAAAAGAAAAGGAAAAGAAGAGAAGAGAAAAGAAGAGAAAAGAAAAGAAAAGAAAAGAAAAGAAAAGAAAAGAAAAGAAAAGAAAAGAAAAGAAAAGAAAAGAAAACCCTTAGAGATGGTGGAGTCCAGACACTTGGTTTTGATAACGAATTCTCAAAGTACAAGTGAGTTACCTGCAGACCCGGGATAATAGCCCAGCTCTTCTGAAATTGGAGCACAAGATTCTGGAAGCCCGTGGACACAGCTACCTGTGCCTTTATGAGTCACTGGGGGAGGCTCCACTGTCTGAGCCTGGGCACCTGCACAGTTTTTCAGGAAACAACGTAGTGAAGACTGATCCAGGGCCAGGTCAGGCCCCTCCTGCTCTGCCCACCTGTCTTTCTAGGGCTCACAGGTGAGCACAGGTGGAACCACTATCCATGCATTAGGTCCCCGAGGAGGAGAACTAAAGCCTTCTCTTTGTGCCTTTCGCAGAAAGAGAGACAGAAGGGAACGTTCCTTCCCAGCTCCCAGCCCAGCAGCGGCATGAACAGGAACCAGCACAGAGTCATACAGCTTGGAGAGAAAGAGGTGAGAGGCTGGGGGAGGGGAGGCGTGCAGTCTCAGCAGAGGGAGGGAGTAGTGCTGAAAACCTGCTCAGTCTTCAATAATTCAAATTCTCCTGCAGTCTGTCTTCTCAGGAGCCAGCAGTGTTTAATGCTGCGCTGTTTTAGGAGCCCCCATCACTCCAGGCCTGCGTTCCTCTCTCCCCATTCAGTTATACAGTGGTCTTTGCCTACAGGGCCTTGCAGCAAGTGTTGAGGGCAGGAGGCACCACTGCCTCTTCAGCAGAACGGGATCTCAAAGCACCCCCCTTCCTGGCCTCTGGGATCCTGCTCTTGCCTAGCTCATGTCAACCAGAAACATGCACATCCAACCGGACCCATGTCCCGGACCCATGTCTTTACCTGTATCCCCATCCACAAGTGGCAGGTGGGGACTATATTCCAACTTGCCCAGAAAAAGGCTGGCCTGGCTTGGTAAAGGGACATTGACCACTTAACCTCTCTGAGGCTCAATTTGCTCACCTAAATATGGAAACAATCCCGTCTACCTTGCAGGGTTGTTAAAAGGTTTCAATAAAATGATGTAGTCAAAAATTCCCTTGATAAGTTATTTCCACCTCTCGAGGCTGTATCTTTATTTTGACTAGTTCTGTGTTTATAAAGTGGTAGTGAAACAAAAATGACATTAAGTGTATAAATTAGACTCAGGAAATTGACTTTTGCTCCAATTAGCTGTTCTAGGCTTTAGGGATGCTTAGATAACCTGTCTAATTACCACAATCTCTCTTTTGCAGGTACCCCTCAGAGGATTTAAGATCAATTCCATCTTCCTGGTTGGTGACTCTCTGCCTCTACTCTCAGAGGAGAATTAACTTCATTAACTGAGTCAGGAACTTAGAACAATGGGGACTTGTGCAGTTGGTCATGTGGCAAGGCAGAGAAGAGATCCAATCAGGATCTTCAAGCACGTGAAGGGATGTAAGCCAGAAGATGAAAAAGATTGCTCACCTTAGCACAGTCTTCTTGATTGTGTCATGGACACAGGTTTGCTACTGTCTCTGGCCCAGGGCACAGAACGGGACCTATGGGTGGAAATGGCAGGAAGGCAGGTTTCAGTTTGGCCTAAGGAAAGATTTTCTAGCATCTAAAGCTGTCTCATAATGGAGTGCTTCCTTTGGAAAGTAGTGTTTGGCCTTCCACATTGCTAGAAGTGTTCGTGCAACAGTGGTTTGAATAGCCAAGCCTTGCCTGCCCCCACAATACTTTCTAGGAGACACTATTATACCCAGCTCTACTATATTTTGATTGTTGTTTTAAGCCACTAAGTTTTGAGGTCATTTGATACACAGCAAAGCTAACTGATAGGGTTTCCAAACCATAATTTCAGCAACCTTTACTTACATCCAAGTTAACAACATAATCCCTGTCCATGCTTAGGACTTGAGGAGTTTTCAACTTGATCATACCCATTTCTGACTTCAACATCTGTCCTCCAAGGTTTTGAAGTCACTTGGAATTACACCTGTTCTTTTTTGGTATTGAAACCTTCACCCCCGCCCCTCCTTTCTTTCTCACCCCAGGCATGACCTGACTTCCTTCTTTCTCTGTGCAGCCTAGACCCGAGGTTCATTGCTCATTGCATGCTCTTGACAGCATCCTCAATATGCTTCTGATCTACCTGATCCTCCAGCCCCTGTCTTGAATAAACCCAACCATCCATGCTCTCTGCCACTACAAGGCACATGATCATGCTGATTGGAGTCATAGGGGGACAAAACCCCCAGTTTCCAATGTCAACGTCATTTGGTAGTTTTATACTTTTTTTTTGAACCTCTGGTAGTGGTGTTCGTCTCTCAGCAGAATTTTTTATTGATATTAATTTTTATTTTATTAATATAATTTGTTGTCAAACTGGTTTCCATACAACACCCAGTGCTCATACCAACAAGTGCCCTCCACAATGCCCATCACCCACTTTCCCCTCTCCCCCAAGCAGAATTTTTTTTAATAAATAATAATCTTCAAACTATCTGACTTAGGGTGCCTGGGTGGCTCAGTCGGTTAAGTGTCCAACTTCAGCTCAGGTCATGATCCCATGGTTTGTGGGTTCAAGTCCCACGTCAGGCTTTGTGCTGACAGCTCAGAGCCTGGATCCTGCTTCGGATTCTGTGTCTCCCTCTCTCTCTGCCTCTCACCTGCTCATGCTGTCTCTGTCTCTCTCAAAAATAAATAGTCAAAAAAAAACCTATCTGATTTTAACTTCCTTGACTTCCTTCACTCAAACCTAGAAACTGACCTCATCCATAACACCTGAAGACCACAAGGAAGAGATTTGCCCTCTGCAGCCTTAGGATAATTATAAAACTATAACTTTTATTGTTCTTTATACTAATTACAAAAGAAACCCATAGTCTTCTAGCTGTAACCCTGCTCTTGAGAAAAGCACATCAGAATGCACAGTAAGGATCCCTGATGTTTTAGGAATAACAAGGGGACCCATTCTAATTTGGAACAAAAAGTCAATCACAAATTCAAAGATTTTAGTTATTAACCATAAGAAATTACCCCCAGATCCATGCCTGAGATCATTGTTTGAAGGACAAGAACTGAATCCAGAGCTCCTTTGAGAAGATATACACGCTGGAGTCACTCGAGGAGCTGAATGCTTGAGATGAACATCACAGCAAGAAGGTGACAGTGCATGTGAGGGAGTGGAAGAAAAAGAGGAGGAAGAAGGGTAAGAGGGAGGGGAGAAGGGCTAAGAGGAAAACAACAATAAAGGATAGAAATGTGGTAGGTCTTCAAAAAATTTTATTAATTTGTGTGTTTGGGAAACCATTCAAAATAACACAAATAGCTTCTGTTTTCCTAACTCGATTGTTAAAGTGCAAACGTTTATCAGTGCATAATGGATGAAAACCTCCCTTGAGCCCAAAGAAAACTATCTCTCTACTCCAAATGAATTAATCTTGTAGAGCAGTGGTTACATTATTCCCCAAGAGTCTTAATAAATCCATGTTGGGCCCTACCTGTCAGCATGAAAGATCCCAAAGTCATGAAGGAAACAGATGCAAAAAAGGTAGTCCTCATTGAATGTCTAAAATGTGGGCCCTTCCCAACTGTTACTCAACAGAATGTCCCTTAGGTGGGTATCCCTAGAAGCTGAGCCCAAAACAGGAATTCAAAGGGACACAATTTCTTGAAGGAGCGTCTTGGGAGAAGGAGAACGAAGGCAACAGGTGGAGGAAGAAACCCAGCTTGGATGTGGTCCCTGCTGGAGACAAGCCTCAGCCTGATCCCATTGAAAGTCTGGAGGATTAATTGCAACATAAAGTTGGTTCCACTTTAAAGGCAGGAGCCTGCCTTTTGGACCCCAGTATCAGTTAGTCATGGGCTACCTCTGGAGGGTGAGATGTAGAACCTCAGGTTCAGTCCAGGGCAATCCTCTGGAGAAGGGAAGAACTATGAGCCGGTAGTGGCCAACACCCATAGCAGCTGGGGGCTGGATGCACCAGGAGGTTAAATGAAATGAGGAGCATAACTCCCACTGTGGGCAAGGTCTGAGTCTTCCTCACTGGAAATTCTCCTGCCCCAAGGTAAATCAGAGGGTAGAGATGGGGCCACTCGACTCCCTATGCCAGAAGCATCCAGCTGTCCAACCCCACCAGGATGCCTTGTGACACCAGTTTTAGCCTTGAGGTTTGATTGTCCTCCCTTCCTGGGGATCATGGTCAACAGAGTCCTGGCCCCTGATTTTTCTGCATTTCTGTGGACTCCCAGCTCTCTCTCCCATCTCAGTCCTGGTATAGGACTTCGTGGTCCCCGGCCTGCCCCAAGGGCAAGCACTCTGTCCTGGCGAGTCCTCATCCCTGCTGGACTCTGGTCTGCAACACTGTGGGAGTCTTTAGGCTTAGGAAAGACATAAAGCATGAGAGCTTGAGGGACCTTCAGAGACTCATGCAGACCGTAGGGTCCATAGTGGGGAACAGTCTTGCTGCATGACTGGTCCAGGCTCTTACCATAGAGCCCAAGATGCTTGCAAGCACTGACCAGCCCCCATGTCCACTTCTAGTCCAAGCACCTGTGGTCAGGGTTTTAAGGAACATGGAGCAGCCTCTCCCAGGCGGGGACTCTGGGTAAATCAAGCGATGAACACAACCTCATCTGACCCAAAGGCAGTGTATCCCTAGGTTGATCCAATCAGAGTTTCTTCTCAAAGATGTGAACTGAGATACATAGAGATTGTGGTTAGCAACCTAGATTGTGGTTAGGGTCTGTCCCCTTTTTAAAGAAAGATCATGATATAGAGAGAGACCAGTGGAAGTCAAGTGGGATTTCAGTAATATTTACAAGTCAGCTAAATTCATGGGTGAAAAGGTATTCATTCAAAGACATTTATCATTATGAAGGCAAGCATGAACATTTATGCAGGTTGCTGTGTGCTTTTACTGGTCTGGATAGCAGAAAGTCCTTGGGCCCCCAGGCTAGAATTTTGGTAAGGTGTTTTAAATTCTGCTACTTCTGAATGGCAATATACCAGTTTCTAATTTCAAAAACTCTAGCCTGCCTGTGAATTGAGTGAGGAATGGTGGAATCTGTCTAAGGAGCTCAACAGTTTAATGCATTTTGCCATGGAGATTACAGCTATCTCGGCATGGGGACAGGGGCCGGCTTAAAAAGGGACGAGCGCTCATTGAGCATTCTGTTCAGGCAACTGCCCATTATCCAGGGGGTGGATGATCCAGTTTGGGGATTTTTCATGCCTCTGGCTTCTCCTCCCTTCTACTGTCTGCCCTTTGGCCACATTACAGATCAAATTAGCATGTCTTTGAGAGGATAGAAGGGGAAGGGACAGGTAGAATTCGAATTGGTCAATTTTGCAGCTTGTCCGCTGTTCTAATACGTGAGATCAAAACCAAAGGCTAACGTGGGGTTTTGGATTATCCGTGGGTTATGCTGAATCTATACCAGGCCTCGTCTCCATCGCTAGAGAAATTGGAGTCCGAGGAGAACTCTCTGTATTTCACATGGATGTCAAGGCGCAGCACAGGGCGGCTTGTCCAGAATCCCAAACACATTCGCATTAGAACTTCAGAGCTGGAAGGGGCCTTCGAGATGATCCAGCCTTGGGAAATCGAGACTCAGCGACTTGAAGTGCGGTGCCCAAGGTCGCACCGTGAGATGACTGACTGCCAGTGGCTAGTGGACAACTTGCAAGGTGAGCTGAAACCAGGTAACTCCAAAATTACGTAACTGTGGCCGGTTTTCATGTGAAGTATTGAGGAAATGTGTTTTGACTCCCCCCTCCCATAACTATTTGTTGGGACTCTCCACCAACTGGAAACTAAAATCAAGACCATCCATTGTTGCAGAGATACCCCCAGCACCGGGAGCAAAACCCCTGACCCCAAAGTTGCCGAAGAACATGACTCCCAGTTTGGGACTGGATATACTGATGCAAAGAGGTGCCAGGGGACAAATTCAGGTTCTCCTTGTGCCTGAATAGAGGGCAGCAGAGTTTAAAGATCCAGAATGAGAAGCCATGCATCCCACTGTGTATATACACACACTCATCACTATCATCATCATCATCGCCATCGGAGTAAAGAACAAGATACAGGAGAGGATTCTCCGTGAGGTTTGTGGAGAGCTGAGGGAAAAAGAGAAAGGCTATTGTTTCTCTTCTGGAGGTTTCCAACGGTGGTGATCTCACTCAGCTAGCTAGCTGGAGCCAGCAGAGTGGAAGGGAGTTGTTGTAGTGGAGATGAAGGAGACAGGCAGCACTTTCCCCAGACATGATGTGGTATGAAGAAGATTTCAATGGGTCCATATCCTCCAGTGGAAAGAGCTAGCATGTTCCCCGTGGAGGAGGTAATTCAAGGAGACATACACCCCTGTGGCTTGTAGGATGAGGGCCAAAGCCAGGCACGGCTGGTTTGGTTCTAAGGGAGCTTTCTGGAGACCAGACGACCCTCTGGCCACACCCAGAGTTTGAATCACATGAGCAACACGGCTCAGCAGGGCTGCTGTCTCCTGTCCACCTGCACAGAACAGCTGGCCACACCCTCCAGGCAGACACCCAAGGCAGGAGAGAACAAGATGGCTGCTCCCTCTGAACACAGGGCAGTCGCCATAGACACCCGGCCCACCACCCACTCCCGGTGGGGGGATGGGTTTAGTCAGAACCAGAAGGGGCAAGAAGCCCCCCAGAATCATTTTGGACAGCACTGTGACCAAACTGCAAACTACAGATGCCGAGTCGACCCTAGACATGACTGGTATCATTGCAACGAACCGGATGAAGTCTTCTACTGCCCAGTGGACCCGGGGTTTATCCCATGGAGGGAAAAGAAAAGGAATTCTTTTGCCGTACTTGGTGTCTGGAGGGCTGTCATGACTGAAATTCTATATCCAGAATGTTCTCAGTGGAGGAGGCAGCTGTCTGCTGTCTCCTAAAGCAAAGGAAGACGATATGGCCTCAAATTATAGCTGAAGGAACAGTTGAGCCACCCACGAAGCCTCCAAGGACAAAGTGGTGAGGGAGAATCCGCATACAGTGAGCACCTATGATGTCCCCTCCCTGTGGTCAGCCCCTCCACCATCCTTTACCCCCTCCCGCCTCGGTGTCTTAGAAGATCTCCAAAAGGAGGAAACTCACATCCTCACTGCAGAGAAACAGTAGTAGGTAGCCACCTGGGGACTCACATGGCCCATCTCCAAGAGGCCAAAGACCTTTCCTCTTGAGCGAAGCTGCCTCCTGACAGAGCATATCCGAGAAGGATCCTCGACCCCAAGCTTCAACCCTCCTTCTCGCATCCCCTCCCCACAGGTGCCTTGAGAGTAGGACAGTCAGCAGCCGAGCACACAGATGAAGCCCTGTCTGGGAACTGGGAACCCGAGGGGATGCACTGGTGGCCTTTGGAAGGGTCAGTGACAACTGTGTAATCAGGGAAGCGCCTCGTCCAATTGGAAGTCCATCCTCCCTTTGAACTGTGCACAATCCCCCGTGGTCCGGGCTGTGTTTTTCCCTTGGCAAATCACAAAAAAGCAGGCCCCAGCAGGTGAGACGCATTTTCTCTGAACCGTGTGGTTTCCAATGTGTCAGAAAAACAAACTTGGAGACGCCCCGTTGGGCTCATGTGCACGCGCAGACCCCACCCCCACCCCCTCCCGCAGCTGAAAATGTAGTTGGCCTTAGCCCCTGTTGCTTTAAAGCAAAACAAAAACTCCTTCCTGCCTCTGGTTCCCTGAAACCTGAGGCTTGGACAATCGCAGCTCTCTCAAGTGGCAGTCCCGCTGGCCATGTGACCACGCCTTTGTGCCCCAGCGAGGCCAGGGGAGGCTGCCTCTGCTCTGTGTCACCCCGCCCGGCCATCCATCGGCCGGCGGCCGGCTCCTCTGACCCGTCGCCTCCAGGCCCTTGGCTCCCCCTCTTCCACCCAAACATCCTGTTCCCAAAATAGCTACGCGGAGGAAACCGCCAAGACCTGGGGCCGGGCAGCAGCGGCGAATTCTCTGGAGAGGGCTGCAAGGGGCGGGGCTCCGCGCTCAGCTGCAATTCACCAGCCGCTGCTGCAGCCGCTAGTCCCGGGGCAGCTCGCACAGAGCCCGCAAGCCAGGAGGGCGATCGGGGCCCTGCTTCTCCTGCTCCTCCCACCGAAACTTCTGTTTTTCCTGCTAGAGCGAGGCAGGCAGCGGCCTGAACTTTTCTGTCCCTCAGGAAAGGCGCTGACGCTTCCAAGCGTTTGACCTCTAGATGAACTAACCGGTTAACTCCTCCTTTCTGACCAGGACTGTGGCCACCTAACCACGGGACAATGGAAGCACCCCAGCGGGAAATTCCTGGTCCCCACCTCCCACCTTCCCATGATACAAAGTGAAAGAAGCCCCCTGGGTTAGTTGCTGGAGGGGGTGGTCTCGGCCTCGTCCTGCTGGGGAGCCAGGAGGAGGGGCCGCCCAGAGTCTGAGTCCTGGGAGTGTGCAGCCTGTGCCCTGAGTGATGGAGCCCTTGCTAGTAGGCCACTCCTCTGGATCCCATCAATGTTGTGTAAAGTGCAATGAGCCAATGCCCTACGCAGTGGTTCTCAGCCACTGGGGTCACCTGGGCACCTCCTAACAATCCCTTACCCCAGGGCCCCCAGACCTAGGAAATCAGCATCTACTGGGAGGTGGGGCCGGGCATTGGTGTTTTTTAAAACTCTGCGCGGTGGTTCCAGCGGGCGGCCAAGTTTGAGAATCGCTGTTTAGCATTCCCTCTCAAACTCTCACATAGAAGACCCACCTGGGACCTTGTAAAAAAAAGTAAGCCCCGATTCAGCAGGTTGTGGAGCTCCTGATCCATAGAGCATAGTTCCAGTAGCCACGCTTTAGGAGAACTCCAAAGTCTCTATTAACACCCTGCACTTCTCCCTGGTTGACTGGACAGGAGCAATGAGATGAGGTGGGGAAGTCAGTAGACGTTCAGACTACTAGGTCTGGAAGGGATCGCTAGGCTGGAAGCCACATCCATGCATCTGGAAAATCTGTTCAGAGGAGGAGAGATTTGACAGGCAGTGGGGCTCTGACTGAATTTGGGGTGGAGTAGAATACACAGGTAAGCCTCAACTGTCCCAGCTGGGGTGAGACAAATGGCAGGGTCAGGGGTCATCTCCTACACGTCCGCTCCGCACCTGAGGCTAACGGTGGGGACTCTCGGCTCAACGGCTGAGTGACATAAGCCCTGTTTGGGATGATCAGAAACCATCTGGCTGAACGGAGTGATGGGATCCCAGGTTGCTTAAGCAACGAGGATGAGGCAGAGGCGTCTACCTGGCTGTGGGTCTCGGCATCTCAGAGAGCACCACGTGCTGTACCTACAACAGGGAAAGCCTCCCGCTGCCTGTTCCTCTTTGCCTTCAGAGTCAGAGGTTGCCTTAGGAAGTCAAAGTAGCATCAGAGCCTCCTAGCAGTTTTCCCCAAGCTACACAGCGTCCAGAGCCTTTGAGCCACAATAACCAAGCACTCCCTAGCTCAACCCCTGAGTCAGAAGGGCTGGAACGATAAGGTATCATCAATGCAGGTGGGATCTGGGGCTTTCCTTGGGTAAAATGGGGCAACCAAAGTATCTACCTGTCTGGATTATTGTGAAAACTACGTGAGATAGTGTGTGTGAAAGCACATAGTACATGCTCAGGAAATGCTAGCTGCTGTTATAATAATAATAATAGTTATGATTAAAATAAGACCATTCGTCTCCTAGGACATGAAAACGCCTATCATGATGCTTCACATACACTAGATATGCAATAAACACTTGCTAAATCTAGCAGAAGTTGGGTACGTTTTCCTTCTATGCCCCCTTTCTTCTTTTTTAGGGTAATCCACCAGTTTTTAGTCAGTTTCCATCCACCCCTGAGTCAGGTCTCTCGGGCCAGATGCGCAGAGAAGGTTTGGAATGCACATTGCCCCCCCGGAGAAGTGCAGCCGGCCGGTCTGCCTGCTTTCCAGGAGAGGTATTGCTTGTAGGAATCAGGGGACAAGGTAGACGTGGGAAGGGAACACTTACATAACGAGACCTCACCAGTGAAGGGCTCAGCACCAAATGCTATCGAGTCATTGCCAGCTTGCTTCTGTCCTCAATAACAGAGGAAGGAGGAAGGAATCCCACCTTAAGGTGAAACCATCCCCAGGCATCCCAGCACCCTTTGCACACATCCTTGCACTCAGAGAATGGTTTTAGGAATCACTCGTTCATTGCTGGAAGTTTTTACCTCTCTTAGGACTCCGAGAACTAAGTCCTGGTGGACATCAGCGTCCAGCAGGCTTATAGGGTCCCCTTGAGTTTGAATGCAGAGGGAGACGCTAGAGAGAGGATGGGGCTAAGGAAGAGCCATGCCCGGCAATGTGACAGCACAGAGCCTGCAGTGTTCCCCCTCGGATAAGTGCGTGCAGGAGGGACCCGCTTTCCGCCAAGCTCCATCTCTGTCTGGCTCAAGACATTTGGGGGTGGGAATTAGGGGAAAGACTTCTAGAGGACACAGAAACTGGAGCCATCTGAAAGGCAGTCGGCTTGCCCTCGGTTGTTAGAAGGGGGCTACGCTGAGCACGGCGTGGTGACGTTCCCCGGGATTTGTCCCACCCGGTCCCGTGGACTCAGGTGTGTCCTGGAAGACAGGACACCGTCCGTGGAAGGGGAAAGGGATGTTGACTGAAGAGTTAGGAGGTGCCAGAGCAGCCCGGGTCCAGCACCCCTTGGTACCGTGTGAGTTAGTGAGAGACACCCTCCTCTCCTCCACGGTGCATTTGGTCACGTGGAGGCTCTAGCATTTTCTTTGTCTAGGCTGGCCGGTTCCGGTGTGGGACGGAAGCACAGACTAGAAGGTGGAGATGTCCAGCAGGCATGGCAGCGCCCGGGACAGGCAGCGGTGACCCACGGGAGGGAAGGATGGAGGTGCCCACAATGCATCAGACTACCCACTGGATGCATGCAGGAGTGGTGGCCAGAGAAACCCCAGTTCCCGGAGAGACGGAAGGACAGAGATGCCTCCCAGAGGCAGCATTAGAAGCCAAAGGCCAGCACCAGAGGCTGGGAGCCTGGGGACACCATGTGGTGGCTGAGTGGACTTGGGCTCCCAGAAGACTCCCAGAACCACAGTACAGGAGGCTTTGCAGGAGCTAAAGACCTGCATTGGCTGGTGGTAGGGAGACTACCATCCAAGTCATCTGGGTTTTAACCCAGCCTGGGATGCCCAAGGAGTGCTGGGGTGCAGGGATGAAACCTGCTTTTGATGCACGCCTTGAGCATTCTCTCTCCCTCTCCCTCTCTCTCTCTCTCTCTCTCTCCCCTCTCTCTGTCTTTGTCTCTATCCTTCTCTGTCTCGTCTGTCTTATTCTCCCAGTCCCACGCAATGCCTGACCCATTCTAGACATTCAACAAGTAGTTTTTAACTTCATATTGTGTAAAATCTCACTCGCACACAAAGGCAGCAGAATCATATAAGGAACCCCCAAGTGCCCGTCCCCCAGCTTCAACAATCACAGACCTCGCACCCACTGCTCCCCCGTATTATTTTGAAGCAAGATCAGACCTCACCCGTCAATATTTCAGATGCCTCTAAATGGTAAGGACTCTGTGAAACCCATAATCACGATCCCACTAACACACTCATAAAAGCTAACATTAATTCCTTAAATCAGCATCTAAATACACCCCAGAGGTCATGATTGGTAATGTGTCTTAATTCTCTAAACTCCTGTTTAAACTACAGTCAACAAATATTTGCGGGCTGACCACATCTCGTTCTGTTTCTCTGTGTCTTTCTGTTTCTCTTTTTCTTCAATTGACATTTATTTTTCTGTCTGCCAATTTGGTTTCTGTCTGTCTGTGTATGTCTGTTTCAGTGTAACTTTACTTCTGTGAATATTTTTCTTTCCATGTGCCTTTATCTGTACCTTTCTCTCTTCCTCCTTCCCAAGACCTGTCTGTCTCTGTCACACACACACACACACACACACACACACACACACACACCAAGCACACTCACACGCAGGCTCACAACCCCAGGAGGGTCAGTAAGGGGGCCCTTTCCATACCCTTTGAAAGTATATAAAGTTGGGTCTGCAGGATGAAACAGATCTTTGGCCAAAATGTTAGTGTGGCTTTACCGAAGCACCTTCCACTCTTTTGGGCCGCGTCTCTTCCTCGGGCTCTCTTGAGATCTTCAGGTTACTGAGCCCTCCGTCAGTAATCTACACGTAGGCTGCTAGGACCAGAGCAAATACTCAATTGTGAAGGCGGCCGGGTGCCGGGCAGACATGCATAGCATTTGTTACTTTATCTGTTGTTCCAAGTACGACTTCTGAAGGCTCGCCCATTGGTGAATTCCTAAAGTGCTGTCTGTAAAGAAAGCCGGAGAATGCTTGTTGGCCAAGTACTACTTTACGTCAATCACAGGGATAGAGCTCCATTTTGAAAGCAATCTTTTACCGAGCCTTAAATTATTTGTTAGGGCTGGAGGCAACAAACCCAGGCTTTTTCCATTCTTTTTAGCGGCGGAATTCTTCTTTTAATAAAATCTTACATAAACCTCCAATATATAAAGTGAATGAAAACAGAGCTAGACATGTGTGGGCTAGGGGGCGGAGAGAGAGTGCTGTCGAAAATAACTTTAAAACCCCCCTCAACTGATCAAACTTGTTTTGCAAAGGAGTAAACCGAGTCTCAGAGTGGAGGCCATGACCCACACAAGGCCAACGGCAGCCTCGAGTGTCATGTCCAGTAAGTCCCTAAGTCCCTCTTAACCTTACTCCTTAGGGGCAAGTTCAGAATTTCAGGGAGGCTCTGCGTCTCGGGCTTTTTACTCTTTTCCAGGTAATTATTTTGGTAAATGTACTAAGCTGAGCAGCGATCTGGGAGATTTCACGTCCCAGACATCACTTGAGCTGTGGCTTCTTTGTTTCCTGGGACAAAACCTTTTGGTTGACTCTTCGGCAAATGACTAATGGCGGAATGGCTTGAGAGTCTGGTCACCGAGGTCAGAGCTGTAGAATGTGAGGCTGCCTCTCACGGGAGTGGCCCTGTGCTTGCGGGAGGATGAGCCCCAGCGTTTGGCTGACAGAGCTGGAGAGCCAAACGATGACCCTCCTTGAGTAAGAACACTTGCCGTGAACCAGTCTGAAATGGGATTGCTGAGTGACAGGAAGGAGCCTGCAGGACGAGAGGTACCTGAGCTGCCTGGGCCCCAACTGCCATGTGGGAACTCGGACAAGCCACAGACAGCATAAGTGTGAATCTAGAAGAAATTCAAAGTTCTTGTTAGCTGGGTGTGTGCATCTCCAGTAGGGGCCGGCAGCAAAAGCTTCTAGTCTCCTACAAATACAGAGAACAAAGAAAGGGAAGGGGCAGGGGGATGGGCAAAATGGGTGGAGAGGAGTGGGAGGTACAGGCTTCCAGTGATGGAGAGAAGAAGTCATGGGAATAAAAGGCACAGCGTATAGAGGGGCACCTGGGTGGCTTAGTCGGTTGAGCGTCCAACCTCGGCTCAGGTCATGATCTCCAGTTTGTGAGCTCAGCCCCGCGTCGGGCTCCGTGCTGATGGCTCTGAGCCTGGAGCCTGCTTCGGATGCTGTCTCCTTCTCTCTCTGCCCCTCCCCCGCTTATGCTCTGTCTCTCTCTCCTTCAAAAATAAATAAACATTAAAAAATTAAAAGGCACAGCGTAGGGAATAGAGTCAATGACACCGTCATAGTGCTCTATGGTGACAGATGCTGGCTCACTCGTGGCGAGCACAGCACAGCATATAGACTTGTCAAATCCCTAAGTTGTACTCCTGAAACTAATGTAACGTGTGTGTCAACTAAGCTCATATTTTTTAAGAAGCCGCTCTTCCCTTGGTTCACAATGAAAGTCGATTATATGTAGGCTCAGTGGAGGATTGTGTTATTCTGTGCAGCTCAAGGACTTGAAAATGTACCTGCGTGCTCCTCATTTTGGGGGACAAATAAGGCATACTAGAAAACACCTGAGCCTCGGGACCAGAAAGACTGAGCGTAAACCCCGTCTCCACCACTTTCTAGCTGAGTGGTTCCAGAACGTCACCTTGCCCGCTAAGCTTCGGTTTCGTCCTCTGTGAGTCAGGATAATGCCACCTTGCTAGCTCCCAGTGCGTTTTCACGTCACGTACCTCTAGCAACTTGGCGAAGCTGGTTTCGGGATGCTCGCTTTATCAAGGAAGAAACCAAGCCCCAAGAGGAGACACCGGCAGCCCCACGTACAGATCCTCACTGGACTCCTGGGCCACCCACTTTCCGTCACCCCGGGTTGCCTCCTGTCTAATCTCTGGCTGGACAAATGAGAACACAGAGGCTGAGAAACACTGCAAAACAGCCAAGATTCGAATTTATGGAGAAAGAAAGTGAGCTAGTGGTTCCCTGGGGCCGGGGTGGGAACAGAGATGAACTGCAAATTAACATAAGAGATCTTTGAGGGGGGAGCGGTTGGGTACAGATGCTGTGTCACGGTGATGGTGGCACGACTCGAAATTTCCTAAAAAGCATCGAACTGTACAGTCGAAATGGGTGAATTGTTATGTAAAACGTACCTCGATGAAGCTGTCGACAAAAAGCCACAGTGATAAAATACTCACATTCGGAGAAAGAATCGTCTGTTCTACGAATCATATCTGGAAGCAATTAGCATCAGTTTATTTCTTATATTTATTGGCTTGAAAAAAATAAAAGGACCCACCTTGCTCTACAGTAGCCACTGGCAACACGGTTAATATCTGCTTCGTTTCGTTCTCCTCACTGTGAGACCACAGGCTGGACGGCACCGGAAGGAACACACGTGAGCGCAGAGGTGGCCCATCGCAAGCCGTCACAAATGGCAGGGTTAGAGGCCTGGAAGCCCCTCTACACCCCCCTTATAGGGAGGCTAGTCAGCAGCGTACGAGGCTGTAGTAACAATCAGCAACCCTGTAGGACGATACCGACACCCCATCCTGGCGCTCAGCAAGTCAAGGCAATTAGCAGTTTGATTCCCACTCGTACCTGCTAAGTCCACTGCAGCAGAAACCCTCCCCACGTCCCCAGTCTGGCAGGACCAATCCTAGCCTTCCAGAAAGCTGCGTTCTCATCCACCATGCTGACAGCAACGTGAGCGGGTGTTCCGCCACGAATGCTTGCCTACAAAGGAAAAAGAGGGGGAGATTCCAGCGAGGTGTATTTTAAGAAAGAGTGCGGCCTGCTGGGCTGCAAATGCGGAGTTTAATGTTTATTTTTGAGAGAGAGAGACAGACAGACAGACAGAGTGTGAGCTGGAGAGAGGCAAAGACAGAGAGGGAGACACAGAATCTGAAGCAGGCTCCAGGCTCTGAGCCGTCCGCACAGAGATCGTGACCTGAGCCGAAGTCCGACTCTCAACCAACCGAGCTACCCGGGCGCCCCAGCAAATGTGGAGTTTATAGTTCGTGCTGCATGATAGCCAACGCTACTCCTCCATGTGATTAGAACGGGGAAGTGGAAAGAGCAGCCACGAGCTGGTGTGGGAACCAGCCAGTTTACATGTCGGTATGTGGGACGGGATTTATTAAGGGCTTTGCAGCCCCCCACGCTGCCTGCAGAGCCAACTGTGGTCGTACGAAAGACAGAAGACACGTCAGACGTGTCGAGGGCTCTTTGTGCCAGTGTCTTTGCTGGGCTCTGGGGGAAGCAGGGAGCAAGAATTCAAGTGTGGGCAGCTCATCATTTGGAGCCCATCTCAGAGATCATCAGTAGGGGGTGGGGAGTGAGGCAGAGAAGGGAGGGGCGACCAAGCAAGGCACGTTATTAAGCAGCCTCCCGAGGCTCTGAGGGAGAAAGATCCAGGAGACCGTAGAATAGATTGTCAGACTTGGGTGCCTTTCAGAATCACCTAGGGGGCTTGTTGAAACACATCGCTGGGCCCTCAGCTCGGAGTTTCTGATTTAGTAGGTCTGAAGTGGGCAGGGCCTGAGAATCTGCAGTCCCATCAAGTCCTCTGGTGATGCCAGTGCTGCCGGTCCTGGCACGATACTCTGAGAGTGACAACGAAGAGCCAGGGGTGACGAGTTGGGGTGTTTACCAATTCCCATCCCTTGTTGCCGAAGGCCGCTCGTGGGGCAGTTAACGGCCGGGTACCTTGTGTACCAGCCGGCAGGCCCTGCAGCCAGAGAAGGCTTGCCGGCTAGGAGTAATGGGCACCTGCTCTAAGAAGCCATGAGGTTGTAGGGGAACAGAGCGCCGGGGCACCCAGAGGGCCAGCCGCACCGCCCATAGGAACGGTGTACCTCTGCGGTAAAATCACAGTCCCCTGAGTTAGATGGAAAGAGTATTACAACATAGTGGCATAAAAAAAAAAAAAAAGGGTCAGTGCCCGAGCTGCTTTTATATTCATAGCAGTGTGACCTCGAACAGATCTCTCACCTTCTCTGGGCCCCCAGCTGGAAGATTTCCAAGGCTCTACCTGTCTCAAAATCCCTGGATTCTCTGACCACCGGATCCAAGTCCCCTCGCTCAACCACAGCCTGTGAAAACATTGAGCCCTGAGAAAGCTCCGAGAAAGCACGGGCATTTAGATCTGTTGCCCCTGCCCACCCTTCCCGGAGGAGGCCACCTTTGCCCGAGCAAGTGCTGTCCCCAGAGCACCAGGCATGCACTCCCAAGCCCTCAGGCTCTCTAGGGTGGGCATCCTGGGTGGGTCTTTCAGGCCCCTGGTCCCCAGGCACCAGCTCACTGCCTTCCCTAGCATCCTTGGCAGGCATGTCAAGCCTTAATAAGGACTTCACCTCAATCAGAGATGACTGTAAAACTATGCATTTTCTTTTAATGAGTTGTGCAGTTAAAACAATAAGCTGTTTACCCTTTTGATTTGGGGTAGAAGGATGTATTACGGTAGACTCCGTTGCTCCCCCGCTCCCCTCCCTTTCCCTCGGCAGCCTGGCGATGACGCTGCCTGGTGGTTGAATCTTCTGGGCACCCGAGCATAAAAGGCAAGCCTGGGATTCCCCAGGGAGCTATGAAGCAGAGCTTGGGCTTTACAGTGTCAGGGAAGTTCAAGTTACCTGCACCCGGTGCAGAGGAAGCACTGAGATTGAGATAGACTAGCAGAGCGGACGTCTACGGCTTTTGTGTCTTCCAGGAAGCCAGATGCCCTTTTAGCAGAATCAGCTACCCAGTTCTCCATGGAAATGGACACTTCCCCATTCTCCATCCCAGTGGTTTGGGGATGATAAGATCCCCCTGGTCCCCGGTGAGCCTAATCAGTGTATTTGACCAAGCTGGTCCAGTGAGGAGCAGTCCAATGGTCACGAGTGAGGATGCCAGTCCATTAAGGGATCTCCTGCTCCAAGTAGGAGGAATTTCCAGGACGAAGATTCTGGGTGTGTTCACAATTCCCTGAGTTAGGTAGAAGGAGTACTAAAACGTAGCGGCCCAAAAAATTGTTAGTGCCAAGCTGCTCTTGCACTCATAGCTGTGTGACCTCAAATCTTTCACCCTCCCTGGGCCTCCAGCTGGAAGGTTTCCAAGACTCCACCTCTTAAAAATTCCCCGATTCTCTATCCTGAAAAGCCCTGTAACTTGACAACTAGATGTAAGTCACCATGCTCAACCACTGCCTGTGAAACATTTACTTGGTACAGCCCCGATCTCTGAGAGGGCCACATCGTCACCATGCTTGACTCCTGGAAACCCAGAGTGGCTCAGGAAACTCTCATAGCAACCTCTTCTATCATCAAGGTTCCCCTTGCGTCCCTGGGTATGAAATCTCTTGCTGTCCTAAATACCTGTTACTGTTTGACCTGGCTTCAAGTCATGGGGTTGAAGACCCAAGCAGTAGCAAGACCTGAAAAAATATTTCAGTGAATCACTAGAAGGCTCAGACCTTCACTGGACATCTTTGCAAGAGGAAAGCAGGGCACTGAAGGACTTTTCCATGCCCATCCCCCTGCAAGGACTATCTCTCCTGCTCCCTCAATCAGCAATGTCCTCCCTTCCTTCAAGGTTCACTCTTAGGCAGGCCCCTTTCTAAAGACCCTGTAGGCCCTCCCAGGCACAGCCAGGTGCTTCCTCTGCTGAAGCTCTTCTTCTTTTTCCTCAAGAGTCCAGAGAGTAAGTAGGAGACTTAGGTTGGCCACCCATGACCCAGCCGCCATCTTTGTTTCCTTGGTCTTAAGGAAGAGTTGCCTTATTCCAGGGGAGGCTGCATGTGTGTGCACTCAGACAGGCACATACGTGGGTGTGATTCCTCTTGCTAAGAGATCTGAGCAGGGTGCCCCCCAAAGACATTCTCACATAGTCCCAAGGTTAAGGAAGAGGAATAAATGGGAATCCCACTTCTCATAAAATTGCCTATTGTTTATAGGCTCATGTTGGCTGCCACCAGCTGAAAGCTCCTTGCCTGACACCTGATCTGCTACCAAGCAGTCTTGGGTCTCCTGAGTCTTATGATGACCGAAGTTAGAGCCAGGTCACCCTGGTCCATTTCCTTTCAAGCAAGAGTGGGGGAAGGCACCCAGGCTACATTTCCTTCTTCAAATATGAATCAAGCCAATCCCATGCAGTACTCATGGATACCAGGTTCGATCCTACTTTTTATCCAAGTTCTAATTTCCTTCAAATCCTAATTAAGGAGCAACTAATATGTGGACACTTAAGGACCCTCAAAACCACTTTCCCATCTTGTAACTTGACCTTCAGTCTTTTTTCTCTAAGCCTGGTAAAGATCTGATATGTTCATGTGAAACTAATTTTTCCAATTCAGGGATATGTTCCTCCCTCTTGTTTTTGGTTGCTCAGTATTCCAGCCTCATTTTCCTGTTTAGGGTCTTCTCCATCAATCTTGCCTCCCATCGTAGAAGTCAAAGACACCATGCAGGTAAAACAGGTGGTCTAGGCTTGGAACTAGGTCAATCACACCTCCCACCCCCCCCAAACTTTCACTTGGAAGTTAGTGACTCAAAGAAGCAGGGACAGAGGGGAACTCTTCCTGCTGCTGATGGGAGCACTGTAACCACAGCATCCAGAGTCCAGCAGTCAAGTGAGCAGGGGTGTCTCCTCCAGTCTGCATCTGTGGTATAACACTGGCTGTGGTTCGGGCAGTGCAGCTCCCTCTGTGCACTTCCAACCCCCAAACCTCGTTCTCTAGATATCCTGGGGATACCACAAGCTGCCCAATATCCTTTTAGTGACTTGTTTTCTCTGATTGCATCATCCAGTCAATTCACATGCAAGAAAGAACCCTAATAATGAGCCTGCTACCTGCTCTCTCCTCCTGTCTCCCTCAACTGAAAGCTGCTTCTGCCATAGCCCTTGATGGCCTGGCCCCATCTCTCCTACGGCAGTACATGCATTCTAAGCATTTCCTCTGAGGACCCACCACACCCTGATGGATCTCACACCACATGGAACCAGGAGCACTTACCCGCCTGGGCTTTGTTTTGTTTTGCATTATATTGCTTTGTGCCACAAATACCACCCAAGCAGATGACTGATAGAAGAAGGATGCTTCTTGCCCCATGTTGATCCTTTCAACCTGCCCTTCAACACTTTCTCTGTGAGCCTGGCCTCGAGGCAGCTAGGGATTTGCCTCGAGGTCTGTGGAGTCACCTGCACTGCAGAGCAACCCAAAGGAAAGCAGTGGTGGCTTGGTGCACAGACCTGGGAACTTTGCCTGGACGCCTTCCATCCTGAGATGGGTCCCACTTACTCACAGCACAGCAGTCTTTGAGCCAAAGGGATCCCAGGAGACCTCATCTGATCTGGGGTGCAAATTAAGGCCCACAGGGAAAGCGGTTTACTCTGAGTCACATGCCATATTAGCAACTGCTAACACTAGATCCCTAGTAAACTTCAACCCAACTTGTCAAGTATTGGTAACAGCCTACCAGCCTTTCTTCCACGTCAATACTTTATTTTCCTCCATTTGAGCAGATCTGTCAATTAAGTTCTTTTCTTCAGGGGCCAAACACATAGGTCTTCCTAAAAATAATTTTTTTTAATTTAGAAATGTGTAGCAGGGATGATTACACGTGTTTCTTTTGTCTTTCCAGCCTTTGCTTATTTTTCCAGGGCCTGATCAAAAGCTTCAACTTTTCAATGAAAGAGTCAAGAAGAGGTCTTTGTAGCAGTCAAGATTCTCCAGAGAAATAGAACCAATAGGATAGAGAGATAGATAGATAGATAGATAGATAGATAGATAGATAATCGATAGATAGATGATAGATGATAGAGAGATAGATGATAGATAGATAGGTAGATGATAGATAGGTAGATGATAGATAGATAGATAGATAGATAGATAGATAGATAGATGATAGATAGATAGGTAGATGATAGATAGATAGATGATAGATAGATAGATAGAGATAGATAGATAGATAGATAGATAGATAGATAGATAGATGATAGATAGATGATAGATGATAGAGAGATAGATGATAGATAGGTAGATGATAGATAGATAGATAGATAGATAGATAGATAGATAGATGATAGATAGATAGATGATAAATAGATAGATAGATGATAGATAATCGATAGATAGATGATAGATAGATGATAGATGATAGAGAGATAGATGATAGATAGATAGATAGATAGATGATAGATAGATAGATAGATAGATAGAAGAGAATTATTATAGGAATTTGCCCATGCAGTTATGGAAACCAACAAGCCCTACAACCTGCCATCTGCAAGCTGGACAACGAGGAAAGCCCGTGGTACAATTCAGTCTGGGTCTGAAGGTCTGACAACCGGGGGAGCCAATGGTGTAAGTCCCAAAGTCTGAAGGCCCAAGAACCAGGTGTTGTGATGTCCAAGGGCAGGAGAAGATGGAGGTCCCAGCTCAAGAAAGAGAAAGGAATTTGCCCCTCCTCTGCCTTTTTGTTCTTTCAGACCCACAGTGGATTGGGTGATGCTGCCCACATTGGTGAGAGCCAATCTGTCCACTCAGTCTACTGAGTCAGATGCTACTCTCTTCCAGAAACACCTTCACAGACACATTCATAAGTAATGTATCCCCAGCCATCTGGGCATCTCTTAGGCCAGTCAAACTGATACATAAAATTAACCATCACAAGTCTACCACTATTGGGCATTATACATGTCTCTCTAAACCATACTTAGTATCTGAATAAAGGCAATAAGAAGCTTGTGATTCCATCTAACATGATACAACCATTCCGCATACAACCAAAAACACACTAACCCTTTCCCTGGAAGTGGAGGTAAACTCCTGGAGTGCAGGTTACCCTCCTCCTTGGTATCCTGTACCTGAAATACTATGATGTAAAATTAGCAATACTTAAATACTGTGATATAAACACAATGTATCTTATGTTACATAATAAGAAAATAAGGGAGGAAAGAAAACAAAGATATTTGCTTAATATATGTGTATATATACACACAAAAACATTCCTAAAACAAGGAGGAAATACTGAGGACAATCACAGCCTCGTTTCCATAACTGGTCACACGGCCACGGCTGGGTATTTATAACTACCCTCTTCTAACTATCCATTCTGTATTTCCGTCGCCTTCAGCCAGCGCCTCAGCTGGTCCTGCTTCTTTACCTGGTGAGGTGACCCGATCCTTCATTTCTGAAGAGTCCTGTCTGGATTGGGTTGTTAGAGTTTTCCATTGACCTTAATCATAGGGCATGGTGATACCAAGAGATGCCCCGAGAGATCCCCTGTATCCCAGACGTACTCTTCCTTCCTGCATGGTAGAAAAACATTCCAATCTCTCCTTGGTAGTCCGGATCAAGCACCCCAGTCAACACAGGAACTCCCTTCTTTGCCTCGTGATTCAGGGGCATGTGGACCCCAAAGGGGCCAGGTGGCAGTCTCAAATTCCAGCTCAGTGGAATCATCGTGTCTCCTGGTGGCACCATTCCTCCCTTAGGAGCTAAGACCTCCAGGCCAGCATAAAGTCATGGGAACAGAAAGCAAAATTTTGCTGGTATGTCACTAGGGATAACGGTGAGTGGTACCATTTCCATTTCCAACCCTTGATTCCTGGACCCGTGAATCCTGGCTATGGGAGAAACAGCACCACATATCGGATGCCGATTCAGAGTATACGCAGCCTTCCGGAAAACCTTGCTCCCGCCCCACAAGGTACGGTCACCTCGCTGTCACTGTAACTGAGTCTCCAAAGGGCCATCCCGTCATTCTATCAAACCAACTGCCTCATGATGGTGGTAAGACCAGTGAATTCCATTAGCATGAACCAATTGCTGCACTGCTTTCGCTGTGGAGTGAGCTTCCTTGGTCTGAAGCAACGCTATATGGAATGCCATGATGGTGGATTAAGATATTCTGTAAGTCCCTGGGTAGTAGTTTTGGCAGAAGCATTGAACGCAAGGAAGGTAAATTTGTATCCAGAATAAACGTCTATACCAGTCAGGACAAAATGCTAGCCCTTTCCTGATGGAAGTGGTCCAATGTAATCAAATCTCTACTTATCTTTTCTTCCAGCCCAATTGCCTTGGGGCTGGGAGGAGTGTCCACCAACCAAAGTCAATAACCTTTGTAAATTGTTTCTAGTTTTTATTTTATTTTATTTTTGGACCACTATAAGCAAAACTTAAATATCTACAATATATTATCAAGTAAGAAAAGCTAACAACAGACATTTATCGACTCCATTTTTAAACAAAAGATGCACTAAAAATCACATACAAACTTATGTATTTGTAAGTGTTTGTATGGCCTGGAGAAGTATGTGGAAAGAAACACCAAGTTTGCCAATATTTCTAATCAGATAGAATTAGGTTTCGTTGCAAGTAACAGAGACTAGGGAACAAAGTGACTTAAGATAGAAGCTCATTCGTCCCATGTGTAAAAGAAGCCTGGAGGTAGGCAGTCCAATATGACAGCTCTACAAAGTCACCAGAGGCAGAGGCTTCTTCTGGATCACTCCTCCACTGTCCCATGATATGGCCCTTGTCTTCGTGGTCCGAGATGAATGCGGGAGCTCCAGCCACATTCAGGGGAGCAGGAAGGAGGAAGGAAAGGGGGAAAGAAAAGCTTGCTTTTAAAGGAGGCCTCTGAGATGCTTCACAGGACAATTCCACTTATATCTCATTGACCAGAATCTAGAAACATGATCACTTGCTGTTGCAAAATAAGCTGGGAAATGTAATCTTTTAGCTAGGAAGCAATGTGATACCTAAAAGCTGAGGTTTGGTAAATTGAGATGAGCAGGCAGATTGGATACTCAGAAGTCCTCAGCTGTCTCCAATAGCTAATTTGAGGATGAGAAAGTGAGGTTATCAGGAAAGGAAAGAATGGAGAGACATACAGATAGAAACGGTTACATGTGTGTATATATCTATATATATGTATAGTATATGTGTATGTATATACATATTCATTAGTTGTAGTGAGTTCATCTTTTAAATATTTATTTATTTATTTTGGGGGATGGGGAGGGACAGAGAGAGGGGGAGAGAAAGAATCCCAAGCTGGCTCTGTGCTGTCAGAGCTCAACCCAGGGCTCAATCTCAAGAACCGTGAGATCATGACCTGAGCCAGAATCAAGAGTTGGATGCTTAACTGACTAAGCCACCCAAACACCCCTGTAGTGAGTTAATTTCTAAAATGTAATTTTGGAAGAATTGAAAAACATTTTTAATAAGCATGATAAGGGAAATTTCCCCATAAGTCTTTATATAAAATTCATGGAACAAGCTAATGAACCAACAGCTTCCTCATGAGATTTTTTTTTTTTAAAAAACAAAAGACAAGAAGGCCAAGATGAGGGACCCTGGTGGGCATTGTGGTGTCCCTGTGGGGGTCTTCCATTGAGGCACAAACACAGACTGGATGGACAGAAGGTCTGAAGGGAGCTTCTGGGGCAGAAGCAGATTGCAGGGAGGGAAAGATGGCTGCCCAAAATCTAAACTCAACACTCTTGGGACCTGTCGAGCCTGACCAAGGCAGAAGTGCTTTAAGACCCGAACTGGAAAATATGAGCTGGGCCTTCTTGGGCTTGGGAAAGATGTGGTACCGGGTGCTGAGTCCATCCCCAAACTCAGCTGTGTCCCAGAGAAAACAAGGTAGACTGGAGTGTTCGATCCGATCCCTGGGGGATAGGACCCACATTGGAACTCAGGCAGCCCCATTCCCAGGCAGAGCTCTGCTCCCTGCTTTTCCCCCACAGCCTTTCCCCCTCACAATCTCATGACACTTCCATGAGGAGAAGCAAGAACTCATTCTTTCTTGGGTTCCCATTGTTGGAATCTGGACCCCCATCGGGACAGGGGAGGATCAAAGTGGGGACACCAGTTAACTACTTTTCCCCTGCTGGTTCCTGTTCAGGCATTTGGGTCCCCAAAGCATGAAGGGTACATGGTAGTCTGGGTTTCCAGAAATAGTCCCGTATTAATTTCCCGGTGTTGCCATGACAAAGTGTCACAAATGGGGTACTCAAAACAGTAGAAACCAATTCTCCCAAAGTTCTGGAGGGTACAAGTCTGAAATCAAGGTGTCAGCCCAGCCACGCTCCCTGAGACCAGACAGACTCCTTCACTGCCCCTTCCAGCTTCTGGTGGTGGCCATCAGTCCCTGGCTTCCTCTGCTTTGCAGGGCATCATCCCAGCCTTTGCCTCTGTCGTCACACGGTGTTCTCCTTGCGTGTCTGTCTTCTCCTTTCTTGTAAGGACCCTGTTCATAGTGGACTAAGGGCCTGTGCCCATCTAACATGTCCTTACCTTAATTTGCATATAAGTGCATTTGCAAAGACCCTAGGCCTAAAGAAGATCACCTTCACAGGTACCGGGGTTCGGAATTCAACATTTTTTTCAGGGGATACGATCCAACCATAACAAACCCCTTCAGGGCCTCTCCTAGAAGCTTTCAGGGCCCTTGGTACCTCAGCCAGGCTGTGGCCACCAAGAGCATCCCATTTGAAAGGAAGCCACTATGAACATGCTTGTAAATGGAAATACTTTGAAGATAGATGTTAATGATGAAGAAAAAGAAAGAAGGCGGAGTGCTCCAAGGTGGCCCCCATTTCCAAGCATGGGGGCCCAGGACAGTCACCCAGAGGTGGGCCTGATCTCTTCCTCATGGCTGGGAAAGCAGCAGCAATGGCCTTTCTCCTTCCTGTGAACAGAGTCCCTCTAGCTGTATAGATATTGGGGACCCCAGCCCTGGAAATCCTGGGGGTGAGGAGTAAATGAGGTTAGATCAGGGGATGAGGAGATTCCCACCCCCCCCCCCACACACACCATAGCATATAGATTCATGGGACAGAGCAAGAACCTTCTATTCCAACATCTCAGGCAGTTGCCAAATAAAACAGTGTGGCCTTACTCCTAGCCTAGCCCTATGTCCTTCCCTGACTCTGAGCCTTGATTTCCTTGTCTCCCAAATAAAGGAGTTTGAGGTCTAAGGTCCCTTCCAAACTCAACAATTCTGAGCTCAGAGTGGAAGCAGAAGTCTCTTGGAGGATGTATTAGCTGGGTTTCCCTAGAAGCAGAGCCTGAGAAGGGATTCAGTCCAGGGGAGGCAGTGAAACAGCACGAGGAAAGGCAGTGGCAAACCTATCTGGTCTCAGGTAAGTTTAGCCTTCGCCTGAAAGTAATGGGAGCTCCGGAGCAGAAACCCTATGACAGAGTTGCCCCCTTTGAGGAAGCTCAGGGAACTGTACCCCTCAGCAAGCCGGTCTCTACGGGCTGCTTTGAATGGGCACATCCACACCTGCTGGGCAAGGTGGGCTCCGAGGGTTCTTCCCCAAAGGGCTGCTGTGAGCTGTATCAGCCACTGACAGCAGCTGGGGGAGGGGTGAACCACAGCCACGAGTGCCCACGGAAATGCAAACATTAATTCTCTCAGACCCCTATGCAGAAAAGGCTTGCCGACAGCAGAAGCAACACCCAGGTTTCTGAAAAGCCCTCCCGATTCATTCAACTAAATCTACTGGGTACTTGCTACCTGCCAGGCACTATTCTGGGTATTGGAACATGAGGCTTAGTCCAAAAAATCACACCGGATATTCTGGTTATGGCCCTCCTCTCAAGAAGAGCTGGGATCTCTGCTCCAGAAGACCCTGCCCGAGGGACAGCTAACAGTCAGCGGCCAGCAGGCGTCCTCTGGGCTGGAGCGGCGCAGGCTGGCACGGGTTTGCTTTTGAAATGGCTGTGGCACCTTCAAGCAGAGATACAGTGGCCACGCTGGTACAATTTGGAGGCGAGTCTGGCCCCAGTCTCCAGGAGTTTCTGGCCAAGATGCCTGCTGTGCAGCCAGCTGTAGCCTCCATATGTTTGAGCAAATTCCACTTGGCAGGTGGAGAGAGAACATTTGTTGGGCAGGCCGTCCCTTCCCTTCAAAGTCCACTCGCCTTCCCCCTCACCTTTTAACTTGCATCTGTGCTCATCCCTGCAGCCCTGCCTCTGTGGGATCCTCTCCCAAAGGCCAAGGTGTTCACACCGGGCCAGCCCAGGATCAGCTTTGACACCCTGGAGAGCCACGAGGGGATGGTATGCAGTGGAGGAGGTGAGCCTAAGAAGCTGGGGCCAGATCTGGGCACCTGCCAGGAGGCCCATGCGGGCAGTGCAGGAGGGGCACTGGGTCCCCAGCCCTGGGAAGCTAGGGGGAAATTACCTCAGGCAGTTTAATGTTCCTTCTTCAAGCTCAAAGTCCTTTCTGTTCATGGAATAAGGAAGGGGATATTTCGGGGTGCCTGGGTGACTCGGTTAAGCGCCTGGCTCTTGGTTTCAGCTCAGATCATGATCTCGAGGTTCATGAGTTCGAGCCCCACATCAGGCTCTACGCTGACAGTGTGGAGCATGCTTGGGATTCTCTTTCTCCCTGTCTCTGCCTCTCCCCTGCTTGTGAGCGTTCTCTAAATAAATAAATAAACTTAAATAAGGGGGGGGGGGCTTGTTTTGAGAAGTGGAAGGAAGGGGCCTGAAGCCAACATCATACTAACGAGAGGGGTCAGGCTTCGAGCTGCTGGAAAGGAGGTCCCTGCAGAGCACCCACAAACTCCCCCCAAAAACCAGATAGTCTCTGGGTGGTTCAAGCATGGCAACGACTCCAGCTGTGAACTGAATCTGTTGATGGCTCTAAGCCAAAGTACCCACCACACCCAACCATCATGGAGCTCGTAATCTCTCTTTGTGTCTCTATCTCATTCTGTATCTCTCTATATACATCTACCTATCGTCTATCTATCTCCATACATATATGTGTGTGTGTGTATGCATATGTTTTTGTATATGTATGTATATATATTTCTCAAAAATATGGACCAGATCACTTTCTATCTTTCAGAGAAAGTTCCAACAGCAAGTCATTCAGGTGGCCACTTGTCTGTAACACATGGTCATAATTTTGAGATTATTGTGTCATTCCAGGGAGAAATAAAAGACACGGCAGAAAAAGGATATAGTATTGACCAAAACACTAACATTTATTGAACACTTCAGGTACTGCGTGAAGCCCTTTCCTTGATGATCTCGGTCCCCCACAACAAGCCCGGGAGGAAGAATCATGAGTAGCCTCTCATTTACAGATGAGGAACCTGCAGCCCAGAGTGCCCACTTGGGGCTCACACACGTAGCGCATGGGGGGCTCCAGAACCCAGCTCCTAACGACTTTACCATAGGCAGACCTAGACACCAATATAGCTTGGCGTCATACGAAAAGCCTTCAAAAATGGTGTCAAAGATCAGCTTCTCCCAGCAAGGTCCAGTAGTAAATACAAGAGAAAGGCTGGGGAAGTGGAGGAAGAGGGGAAGGATGGAGAGGGCAGAGAGAGAAAATAACAACACAGAAAGAGGAAGCCAAAGGAGGGATGGCGCCGGGACAGACAGCTTAGCTCCGCACATCCTGGGAAGTGAGGCAGGTGACAAGTCGGGGAGGTCCTGCTCTCACCTAGGAGCAACTTGGTCCCCCTGGTCAGATGGCATTTTCCCAGCCCTAGGTCCTCCTGAGATGGATTTGTCCCCGAGCTTTTCTTATTTAAAGGGCAAGACTGAGAATGGTTGTTCCTGCTGTTGTTGAGGAGAAGGGATGCTCTGTCGTTCTGGCTGATGTTTGTTAGGAAAGCCTACTCTGCTTCAGGTGTCTTTGGGAGGGGTCAGGGAGTGGGGAGTGGCCACTGAGCAAGGCGGCAACTCGTGGGTGCTAAAACAGAACGTCCGCGTCCACGTGTGTGCCTTCCATCTGAATAAGGCAGACCTTGACCCCCTCCCACATCCCCTTGACCTCCCTCCACTCTCCCTTTTCTCCACCTGCCATCAATACCCCCGCAATGCTGCTGTGGCCTCACATTGTAGTTCTACAAGGTCACGGATACACATTTTAACTTGTCATCTATGCAGGTGACAATAAATTGGACTCAGCTATTTGTTCAACCTTCCTGTCCCCACACCTCGTTGCCTCTGCCAGGAGACTCCCATCTCAAGTGTCTCTACATAGCATGCATCTGAGCCTGTGTATCTCAGAGAACGTCTTTAGAAGCTTTAGAATGATAATTTAGATGTATACAAAATTCTGGGGGTGAAGATATTTTCTCCTCCCACTCCACAAACGTTGCTCTATATTCTTCTGCGTCCCACGTGGCAGGTGAGAGGTTTGATGTCTATTGGAAATAGACTCATTTGTAGACATCTGTTTTCTATCTCTGGAAACTTTTCTCTGTGTTTGATGTATTTAAATTTCATTATAATGTGTCTCAATATGTGTGTGCATGAAATGTACCCTGTTTGGCACACCATGTGCCCATCCAATCTTTCGGGCTCAATTCTTCCATTAAATCTGGAAAATTCTCAGTCATTCATTCCTCAAAGACTTATTTTCTCCCCTTCATTTACTCATTTCTCTCTTTGTGGTAGTCTTAGAAACTAACATCGACCCTTGTAACTCTGACCTCCACATTGTTTCCTCTCGTCCTTTCCAACTCGCTCTCCCTCTCTGACACCTTCTGTCAGAGGGGTAACCCAAATGTCCCTCTCATGACTCATTCTGTAGCCGAACCCACAATTTCCCTCAACCCACCCATTGGGTGCGCCCATTTAACAATTCTATTTTTCACGCCTATTATCTCTAATTAGTTTTCTTCATAAATGTTTATTCCTACTTCCCGGTCTCCCAGAGGATATTTGTTATGCCTATTTTAAATTCTTGTTCCATTTGTTCCATTAGCTTTGCTCCTCCTGCACAAGTTGCACCATTTGTTGGGTTTCTTACCCAACAAATGTGCTTCTCAGAGGTCTTATAATTTTCCCCCGAGAGTGCTCACCCCAACCCCTTGGGATTGTTGGCTGACATAGCCAGTACGTCCACTTGGTTGGAGATGAAGGGCTCCCACTGTGCTCCTCCAGGAGCACCTCTCAGGGCAGAGCCTTTAGGTAGCACTCCAGGCTCACCCCCAAGGTAAGCTTTTCCCTTAGGGTTGGGCTGGGGGAGGAACACAGCCAAACCACCTGCCCACGGTGCCATCTGCACTTCCCTCTGCCATCTGGACCTCCTCTGATGGGACTTCCTCCTGCCCTGTGAAATATGACCCAGAGGGCAATCATCCTCTCAAGGCACTTCTGGAAAGCCACTTGTGGCCCCTTCCCTGCCACTGTCACCCCAGCCTAGACCCTACTGGGGTCCTTCACAGTCCCAGGGTTTTTCTTCCAGTTTCTGTGTTGGTTTCTGAGATCTACCCTCCTCTCTTTAATGCCTGTGGCATTTTTAGGCTTGGAAATGAAGACAAAGTAGCCCATTCCTTGTTGCTACCTTGTTCAAAATCCTTCTGTTTCTGAGTCTCCACGCCCCGTCCACACTGCCTTTCTCAGGAAACACCACCTCCTACTGCCAGCCACTGCCTAACCTGGGGCCCATCAGAACAAGAGACATTGACAGAAGCAAGCCAGAATCTCTTCAGGGTTTGACATCTTTGAATGAAGCCAGGGCACCAGAAAACGGATCATGCCCTACCTCTCCACCCCCACGTTGGCCTCCAAAGAATTGCTCTGGGAAGTGACTGTCCACCCAAGAGGGCACAACCCCTGTGGAACCTCCTCCAGGCATGAGAGGACAGCGGGTCCCTAGACTCTCCATTTCTCCTACAGGCATGGAAAATACTGCTCCGTGGAAATGTGAGTAGGTAAAATGCTGCACGGAAATGTGTAATAAACAATTGCCCTTTGGGCAGCAGAAAAATCACTCTTTGGGGCGCTTACTCAGACCCGACAGCTGTTCCACACTAGCTATGCAGAGGCTGCAGGAATTTTTCAAGGGAAGTGTCGCCCTCCTCCAGCCTTAGCTTAGTGGAGGCACCACCCAGAGGCCACGGGTGTGCAGGGCCTGTATAATCCAGGCCCAGATTTGCCCCCATTCAGTGCCCTTGGTCTGATCCACTCCTCTCTCTGTGCCTCTCCTTATCCCACCTGTGAAAGAGGGATTATAATCCCTGTGTGGAAGATTTGAGATGTGGGAGAGATGGTGAAGGATTCTACGCTTCTCAGAGGAGATCCAAAAATATAAATCATCCT
Source organism: Panthera pardus (assembly GCF_024362965.1). Lineage (NCBI taxonomy): Eukaryota > Metazoa > Chordata > Mammalia > Carnivora > Felidae > Panthera > Panthera pardus. The sequence continues at coordinate 149,238,259 of NW_026526721.1, forward strand.
CGTTGCTTTCAATGAGTAATAGGGGAGGTGTAAATAAAATCCCATGGAAACAGAACTGCACATCAAATTCTGGACAAACTTGGTACCCAAGGGCAGCCTCCTGCTATACTGGGAGGTACTTGATACACTGGAGAATCCTTCGGAAATACAGTCGTTCGCCCTTTACGGCTCTGTCACGTTAGTTTATATTTTGGCGCTCTGGTTATCCTTCAAGAGAGGCAGATACCTTACATGAGGACTTGGATCCACAGAGAATCACTGGAACAGTGTGGATCTGTGTGCTTTGGTGGGTCAAGTGCTCAGAATCCGACATCAGACTGATCTAGGCTCAAACCCCATTTCTATCTCTTTCTAGCTGAGCTTCGGATTTTATATCTATAAAATGGAAATAACATTCACCACATAGGGCTGTTAGGATTAAGGGAAACAATGTAAGAAAAGAAAATAATGCTGCGCAATGATGGCAGTAAGTATTACTTGAGCACGAGGGTCCCACCACCCCCTCTCTCGGTCTCTGTCTCTCTCTTACACACACACACACACACACACACACACACGCACATCAGATGAGAAGACCGAGGCCTGGAGAACTGTGAGGACCCTGGCTCTCACAGCGTGTGCACGCCAATGCTGGAGATTCCAAGCTAGACCTTCTCCTCCCCCTGCCATGCTCCGAGGGTCCGAGGAGAGGGATTCAGAAACAGGGCAACTCCAGATACTTGGGGCATGTTCCTGCGATCATGCCCGTAATTTATAGGAAGGGGAGGGGGCAACTTCCTGTGTACCTGGAAACCTTTATCCCACCTAAATTCTTCTCCTGCCCATAAGCGAGGATGACCTTGCTTTGGAAACTCACCCCACTCTACCCTTAGCAGAACTGGTGCTTAAGAGGAGGGTCTTCTGGTCCCTCACACAAGGGCTGTTTTGACTGGGCAGTGCCTGTGTCTCACTGGTAATTAAATATTTTAATATTGACCTATTAAAAAAAATAAAATAAAACGCACAGAGGAATGATCTGCCCTCAATAGGGTCACAAAGTCAAATTCCACAGGTGAAGGTGTCTCAGCATCTTTATGACTCCTCCTCACATCTTCTGTTCTTGACTCAAACCCACAACCCTAGCGCCATTGTTCTGGAGAAGCCATCTATCCAGCTGACAGCCCTTTTGAAAAGCTAACATCCAGGGGTGCCGGGTGCTACCCGTTCCCAGCTCTGCTCAGCACAGGGCAGGGAGGTCTCGTCACCGGCTCCAGGGTGAGCCCTGATCAAGGCGGGGATGTGCGAGAAACCACGGAGCACCAGCTGAAGGCATCAGGACTTAGTCTTGCTGCCCTGAGGTCTACAAACTGTAACCTTACGCTGACCAAAACCTTGACTTCCCAGTCCACAGCTCACTTTTTTGCCTTTGTTTCCTGAGGTACTCCCATCACCAGGCCAGAATTGAGCTCAGGGTTGGGCCACCTCTATCCCCATCAGACACATTCACAGCCCTGGCTCTTGGCAACTGCCTTTCCTCGAGACTGGACCTTGACTTCAGACTCTGGCTGGGTCTACTCCAAACTGAATGTCTTGCTTTGGCTTCCACCAAAAGCCAGCCCCGAGCTGAAGACCTGGGTAACGGTAGCTTATTTGGCAGATAATTCAAGGAAATATAGTAAAGGGGGGGGGGGGGCGGTAAGGGAAGGAGGCAAGAGGGGAAGAAACCGTAAACACGGTCGGGCAAATAAATGACCAGGTTACGACCGCAGGCATCTGGAACTCAATCCTGCCAAGACCCCTCTGAGAGACGGTGCCGAACTTAGACGTCACAACCGACCCGGCGAGAGGTGATGGGACTGAGATATTCGGTCACCGACTCCCAACTGCCCTGGGTTGAGGCTTGCTCTTGGGAGGATGAACTCTCCAGCACGTCTGCCCTTTGTGTGTGCCGACCGGGAATGTCCGTGGCTGGAAAAGTCCAGAAGCAGAGAGAGAGGAGCAGGGGCTCGAGGGAGGAAGGCATGGGGGGTGTTCAGAAACTGTCAGCTGAAGCTACAGACGACCTTCGGGGCGGCAGAAATGAGGTGGCTTCAGAACGGGCGGCACCTGCTGCCAGCAAAACACGTTCTGAAATAGCCAAGTTTTCCATCGGCTTCTAAGTCTACCTGGAGTCTTGCTCATACCAAGTGTCCCCCCCCCCCCCACCACGCTCCCTTCCACCACCCTGGCCTTAATTTTCTGAGAAACCGAAACATCGAGAAAGAAGAAAGCACAAAACGTTTGGCCCAATAATGGTCTGTAAACCTCCGTCCCGTACTCGTGGATGTCAGGCTTCTGTCGCAGGCTGGGGTTCCCCAGAAGACGCCCTGAGGTGAAAAGTCGTGCGTGCTAGTGATTTATTAAGGAAATGCTCCCAGGGGAAACTCCTAAGGAAGTTGGAGAAGCCAGACCCGGCAGCGGGGAAAGCCAAGGAAAGGTGGGACTCGAAGAGGGGCCTCCCCTTGACCCCACAGCGAGCTCTGGAGTGTCAGGTAACCTCTCAGAGCCTCCCTGCGGCCAGGGAGCTAGGCTCTCATCTTCCTGGACTGAGGAACCACTGGTAAGGGCCACTCCAGAAGGGTATAAATCTCCTGCTTTTCCACCAGCGTGGGCAAAGCAGGCTCTGCCAGTCCAGGGGCAGCACCGGCCGATGGAAGCGAAGGTGCACCTGAGGCCTGGAAAGGGGACCTGGAGAAGGGCACCCACATTACCTGCCGGAACTTCCAGAGAAACTTGCACCGGCGCAAGTTCTGTTGCTCGAAAAAGGTTCGATGCCCCTGGACCACAGTACCTCTCGAGTGTTGTGTTTTTTTTTTTTTTGTCTGGGTTTTGTTTACCTCCTAGCTCTGAAAGTCTATAATTCTTCCACGCAGAATGCCGACCACATGGTTTGGGGACTGGATACTAAATTATCCCATTAGGATTGGAAATAGTTCCTAAATCACACCCTAGGAGTGCTGAAGCTGAGGCCCACAGCCCGTGGCAGCAAATTTTCAGCTCAGAAAGATCTAATCACAAAAATATAAGAATGACTGAATCTTACCCAGCAGAGATGACGCACAGTAAGGCAGGCATTGGGGCTCTTTTTCCCACCCTGGTCCCTACCCCGTCTCCTGCTCTGCGGGTCTTGGCTAATAACAGAGATTGGGTAGGTGCTGGTTCCCATGATGCAAACTTTAGTTAATGGATGATACGTAATTGCATTTTATTTCCACTCAAGAATTCTTCAGAATAAACCTTAAGATATACAAAATAAGGGGTGCCTGGGTGGCTCAGTCCGTTAAGCATCTGACTCTTGATGTCGGCTCAGTTCATGATCTCACGGTTCGTGAGTTCAAGCCCCACCTCCAGCTGATGGTGCGAATTCTCTCTCCTTCTCTCTGCCCCTCCCCCACTTGTGTGCATTCTGTCTCCCTCTCCCTCTCTCTCTCTCTCAACATAAATAAATATATTTTGGGGCACCTGGATGGCTCATACGGTTAAACGTCCGACTTCGGCTCAGGTCGTGATCTCACAGTTTGTGAATTCGAGCCCCGTGTCGGGCTGTGCTGACAGCTCAGATTCTACATCTCCCTCTCTCTTTAACCCTCCCCTGCTTGCACTCTCTCTCTCTGAAAAATGAATAATAAACATTAAAACATTTAAAAAATTCAATAAATATAGTTTTAAAAATTCCTAAATAAATACAAAGATATGCAAAATAAGTGAAAATGACATTGTAATATATTACAAGTATCTTGGAAAAGGTATTTCTAACCCTTTCCTCTTTGGATATACAATTTTGAGGTCGGGCAAATTTTCTTGATTCTTAAAAAAAAATAAATTCGAGAAAGAAGGTATGAGGGAGTCCTCTAAACTATCCAAGGATTTACATTAACGTGTAAAAAGTTCACCATCTCGTACAGGTTAATACCCTAAGGTGCCGTCGTCTCCAATGACACCATCCTATTTGTTTAGAAAATGCGACTTTGGAGCCTACGTTGGAAATAATCTCGTGTTTTCATTCTCAGGAAACCTTTCATCACTGGCAAAGAGAATGGTGTGAGAGGAGTTTGTGCGTTTTGACTGTACAAGAAAAAGTAAATGTGTTCTTTTCTTAATGGCCAACATGAAGAAATAGACAAAACATTCAATCGAATGTCAAAACAAATTAAATTCTTGCACCTGCTTGTATATACTTCATGTAAGCGGCAGCTAAAACTCGTCAAGAGTGAGATCTTGGTGACATTGATTCCACTCACCCATTCGCCAAGTCATTCTTGAGTATCTTCTGTCCGCCAGCATTGTCCTGGATGCTGGGGACACTGCAGTGAACAAATCTCCAAGATGCCTTCAAAGGTTGGAATATTAGCCCCATCATTTTCTGAATTTGGCTTACGTATTGGAAAGATGTTTCCATTTTTAAATCTCTGTCTGTGGCTCCGATAAATAATGTTCTCCCAGGTTCCCCAAAGGAGAATTAATTTGGCGAAACAAATCAGTTGTTTCATTCATTGTTATGGTAATAGAGAAATTAGGTTTTTTAATTAAGGCTGAGGAAGGATGGAAGAGGGTAGGCAAATAAACGCCCTCGAGGTTTGATGCCCAAGGGAGGAGGCAAGCCTCCTTTTTGCTGTAGTGTCAAAAGTTCTCTCTCTTCCAGCAGCTTCCTCGGGTTAAGGCATTTTATCGGGAAGGGGGGAGGCGAAGGGGGGTCAGCTACGTGCATTTCCTGCCATGGAAATGCTAATGCACCCACCAGTTTGGTGTGGATGACGATTTAATCCCAGCCACTTTGGGGGGGGGGGGGATACATTCCAGGTGTCACTGTTTTGAAAATGAGTAAGCTGAAGCTTCGAGAAAGTAAGCAACACGCACCCGGTCACAAATGTGAGATGCTGTCTTGACTGCAGTTCAAGCCATTTGATTCCAGGATGCTCTGAGCCTTTAACCTGTATTAACTTTTAATACCTAAAGAAGGGGTCTGGTCTGGAAGTGTCCAGTAACATTTATCACCCATCTTGATTTTTTAAAAAATCGCTACGATATTTTAAATGACACAAGGAATGCATGTCACTGAGGAGGAGAAAAGGAAGAAGGAGGAGAACAGCAAGACATAAAGGGGAGAAGTAAAGGAAAATATGAAAGAAACACAAACATCTGCATTTTTTTCTGCTGTCTATAAACCATCCATTCCCAACGGGTAAGATACGAGGACCCGAAGAGGACAAAAACCAGCCCTAAAGGAGAGAAAAGCCTACTCTTTTATAAAGCACAAACATGCATACCATACATAAATAGGTATACAATATATCTGTAGTACTAAAATTTTGTTAGGGAACCGGGGCATCTGGGTGGCTCAGTCAGCTAAGCCTCCGTCTTCCGCTCAGGTCATGATCTCGCAGTTCTTGAGTTTGAGCCCTGCATCAGGTTCTGTGCAGACCCTGTGGAGCCTGCTTGGGATTCTCTCTCTCTCTCTCTCTCTCTCTCTCTCTCTCTCTCTCTCTCTCCTCTCCTCCACCACTTGTGCTCTCTCTCTCTGAAAACAAATAAATAAACCCAAAAGTTTTTTTGTTAGGGAACAAAATTTGGGGGGAAATGTCTAAAGAGACTCTGGATGGGAGTTGTGTTTAAAAAGTTGAGAAATAATGCCATAGATATGGGTTTTAATATATCGGTAGCTATCTGTACAGATATTTCTATGTGTGCTATGTTGGTTTTTTTTTTACAACAATGGGATTATATGTACATACTCTACCTTATGATTTAAATCTTATTTCTTAAAACCTTTGGGTATACCTTGCTATTTTTTCCCAACCTTTTTGAGTAGAAATCTTAGTTCCTTTATTGTAAATCTAAGAGAGAGCAAGTGGGGGAGGGGCAGAGAGAGAGGCAGAGAGAGAGCATCCCAAACAGGCTCTGCACTGTGAGCCCAGAGTCCGGTGCAGGGCTCGATCCCACAGACTGTGAGATCATGACCTGAGTTGAAATCAAGAGTCGGATGCTTAACCTACCGAGCCACCCAGGCGCCCCAATTGTAAATCTTTTTTAGTTTTCTAATAAAAGGTATACGTTTTCCTCAGATATCACTCAAGCTTCATACAGTTTCTCCATCAGACACAAAAAGATCTCCCCTAGCCTTGCAAACATATCACCTGTTTCCAGTGTGATACTGTTAAAGGTAAAGACTTCGTGAAGCTTCAAGAACTTTCCTTACCGTGCCAACCTGTACCTTCTTAGAGGATGTTGACTATTTGTCCCTTAAAGACTTCCGGCCCTTGCACTGGCATCAGGAGGCCGTCGCGAGCATGCCCTCTCAGGTGAGCTCCTTTACCGTCACCTTGTTCTAGACCCCGTGCCCAGTCCCCACACTCAGGGCCTGGTTCACAGAAGGAATGTGGTAGGAACTGAGCTGCCCGTTGGTTTCTATCCACAGCGGCAACAGACAGCAAGAAGCATGATAGTAAGAAACGCTGGTCTATTTTTGACCACGAATTTGATTAGAGGTTGTTCTGGTTGGATGTTTCGAGAAGCGAGAGATGGAGGTTTTGTGTCCAGCTCAAGCCCTGCCACCATAGAGTAGAGAGGGAGCCCATGTGTGCAGGGCTCTTGGGTACCAGCAGCTGAGGCCTTCCACAGAGGCATTCCTGCCTCCTGGAGCCCCGCATCCTGCAGGGTCCAGAGGGGAGTTTCTGCATACCATCCGACCTTTGCCTGGTGAGCCACTCCAAATACGTGGCCGGTCTCCCACTGTGGCTCTACCTGGAGTTGGTCCGGTGTCTTTGAGGAGCCTTTTCCAACTGCCCTCACCACAGGTCACTCTTTGAGCCGTCTTCACCCCATGCAGCCTCGGCCCCTCCAGTGAGAGCAGTGCGGGAAAATATTCTGGCATCTCGGAAAACTCGTTCAGCTGGGGACTTGGCCACAAGGGTTGCCATGGCAACCAGAGCAGGTGATTAGGGGGAAAGCCGAGCTTCCTGCTGGAGCATCGGTTGTGTGTTTGTGTGTGCACGTTGAGTGTGTGGAGCACAGAGGAAAGGGAGGACGTCACTACCAAGAGGGAGAGGCCCAACCACTGCACGTGAGACCCTGGGATTGTACCAGAAGCCATGTCTCTGGCTCCCAGTCGAGCGGAACTGGACTCAAGGACAATCGCTATTTCGAGGCAGCGTGAAGCCAGTCCTTTCCAAACTGTCCAGGTTGGTTCTGGGCTCGTGGAAATCTTCTCCCAAAACGTGTTTCGACCAAATTTTACTGGGGTACGGTTGCCTGATAATCCCTCAAACCGACGCACCTGCCGCTATCCATCGATGGACGGACACCATGCCGGTCAACTTGGAAATGTTGACACTGGCAGGTGACAGGTATGCTGTGAATTGGATGCATCTCTGAATGTTTCCTCACTTAACCTTTTTGAAATGAAGTTTACAACTTCTACAAGGTGCATCATCCAACACTATTTACAGATTTTCGATCCCGTGCAATGCTCCCAGAGTTTGTAAGGATCTTTGCATCCTCATTACCTAATGTAATTTATGTACTTAAAGAGTCTTACACATTTACGGTAATATTTACTCAATAGAATATTTAAACTCTCAAGTGTGAAACGTCTGAATCATATGTAACTGAAACCAATATATGGAAGAAATGCTGTAGTTAGAGATTGAAACATTGGAGACAAAATGAAACTCTATACAGATCCCTCTCCCCTCATATGTTAATAAGAACAAGAGATTTTTTTTTTTAATGTTTATTTATTTTTGAGAGAGAGAGAGCGTGAGTGGGGCAGGGGCAGAGAGAGAGGGAGACACAGAATCGGAAGCAGGTTCCAGGCTCTGAGCTGTCAGCACAGAGCCCGACGTGAAATTATCCAAATCACAAGGCAGTGAAACTGGGAGGCCGGCTGAGTGATCGGGCCCCACCACCCTGTCTGCTAATCCTGGCTGCCCACTGTCCTCTCAAGACCAGAGATCGACCCTGGCTGCGGGAAGAGATGGAAAGCCCCGCTCAGATCCCAGCCCAGACCTTTTCCAGTGTTCCCTTCTCTCCAGCTCTCTGACTCTCCCCTCTTCACCTCTCCTCCAGATCTTATTTCCTTCTGGGTTGGAAAATAAGCTCTCCCGTCATCTTGCACTCCTTCAGAAACTATTGTTTAGGGAATAAACTTGGGGCATCTGGTATTCAAGCAGTCTAGAATTTAAAAAGTCTTATCTCTCAAAGTTACTGCCTCTGCCATGAGCTTCAAAAGTCTGTTTCAAAACCCAAAGCTGAACACTGGCTCATTTCTATCTCCACATTTCAGTCCGCTCCTGAGGAGATAAGGCTCAGCCTCACGGTCTAATTTTAGCAGAGGAAGGACTGTAGATTAGAATAAATTAGCAAGAAAGAAGAAACTTCAATTAAAATTTCAAAATATTATTCCTCCACATGTTGCATCTGGGAATACAAAATTGTTAGTTGCCCTTGTGAGAAACACAAGAATAAGTAAATAAAATGGGATAATATTTGAATATTCAGATGTGCTACGATGGCGTATGTTATTCAAAGAAGAGCTGTGTCAAAGTATTGTGTCTCAACATCCACTCTTCCTTTTAGAACAAAATCACCCCCAGATTTTAGCCATACAGCTGGAGGCTACATTTCCCAGGCCCCTTGAGCTGGGTGTGGCCATTTGACCAAATTCCGGTTCAGGGCACCTCTGCTCACTGGCCTTGTGAGCTCAAATAGGTCGTAGAGTCTAAATCCAAAACGTAAACACCAGAAAGAACTATAGAGATTAAACACCCGAAGGCAGGGGAGGGACAGGAGACCAGAGATGTGAAATGAGGTGCCCAGGTTCCCCATCAGTATCAGAAGGACCGGGGCTTGAACCCACCTGTCTGCTGGCTACAGAGGGTTCTGTGTCACTCCCCTCCTGTTCCCTAAGCTTCAGTTTCTTCTGCAGTGTGAGGGTGACAATAGCACATCCATAGTGGACACGGTAGATGACCTCCCAAATTCCATTCTACCCTTACGCCATTGCGTAGTGCCACTGTGGTTTGAAAACTGGAGGCCTACTCCAGACGGAGACTCTGATTAGTCTCAGCCAATAATAATAACTCATATCCTTGCCAGGATGGACTCAGCAGCCCAGGCCCAAGCTAACTGGCACCCAGCATTCCCTTGGTACACAGTTATTGGACAAGCCAGGGGCACATAACCTGGGGTGGACCAATCAGAACTAAGGGAAAGATTTTTGTTTGTTGGCAACAAAGACGCCCTCTCTCCCCCTCTCCTTCCTTCTCCACCTCCCCTTCTCTTCCTTCTTCTCCCCTTCCTCTCTCCAAACATCAAGGAGAAAGCCTTTTGAGCTGACTGAGACCACTGGCCATCCTACAGCCTAAATTTCCCCTGCCTTGAGTTGTGAGCTTAAATGAGACAGCACAGGTAAAGCACTTAGCACAGTACCAGACCCATAATATGTGCTCAAAGAACAGCAGCCAGCCATGCAAGGACAGTCTGTCCACAGCTGTCCTGGCTCATAAGGACATTACTACACGGTTCCATTCTTTCTATCTTGGTCAAGGCATAAGGTTTACCTTTCCTGCACATTCCGTGAAACTAGTTCAAACTCCACACCATAGTTTACATGGGTTTCAAGGGGCTCTGGTGGGTTGTGTCCCAGCTACAGAGCAGTGGGAGTGAACATTTCAGGGGAAGCGGCTACAGCTCCTTTCCATCCCATCCCTTGTCCTTCTACCCTCACTCGGAGCATTCACAGCTCATACCTCCCTCCCTAGTCTGCCTTCTCCTCCCCTGCCCACCAGCCCCCCCAGCCTTACTGGTTTGGGGGAGCAGAGATCGCTAGTCTGTGGCACGTATCCTAACTTTTCTGTTGGTCGCTGTGGTCCATAGCTTCCTTAAGTCTTTGTCTCTGCCTCATGAGGGGGAGAAGTGTTTTTCAGGGTTCCTATAAGAAAACAAGTTTTCAAGATACCTATGAGAGGAGCAGGGGAAAAAATATCAGGACAGGGAGATTCTCCACGCTTTTGGGGAACAAATGCACTCACCCATTTGAAACGTCTAATCACAGCACCTGGCCCATTACAAGGACCTAAGCCATAAAAGCTGTTATTATTTGCGAGAGGTTCATTGCAAAACTGGCCCCAACTCCCTGCCTCTTGTCATGTCCCTACCCTTTGCAGTGTGACCCCGAAGCTCCTCTCCCCCCGTCAAGAGCTGGAAACAACGTTCCCTCCTGAGGAATCTGGGCCAGCTTGTAACTGGCTTTGGTCAATAAGACACAATGGAAGTGACGGAGTGTGGGTGCTGAGTGAGGCCTTCAGATAGTACGAATGGTCTCTCTCCCTCTTAGGACCTTGCCCAGTTGCCATGAAAACAAACCCAAACCAGCCTCCTGGAGGATAAGCTTTCACGTGGAGGAAAGACAAGCCGTCCCAGTGACTGCAGATGCACGAGTGAGCCCAGCTGGTCCCAACAGAGCGTGGGCAAGATTAGCAGAACCGCCCAGCCAATCCAGAGATTCGTGGACTGAGAGAATTATTTATTGTTGTAGGCCACTGAGGTTTTCCTGGTTGTTTTTTACGCAATAGAATTGTCGCGAGAGCTAACTGACGCATTTGTTGTTTCTTATTTTTTATTTTTATTTTCGGCGGACAGTGGCCGAAGGGAAAGTTCTGCGGGCAAGGCCAGCTGAAGGCTGCTCAGACACAGAGTTCCAGGTCAAGTTGGCTATGGACTGGGCAAGTGGAGGGGGGTATCAGGAAGGAGAAATAGCACCTTCTGTCTTTGTAACTATGGCTTTTCCTTAGCTCAGAGGTCTTCAAAGTTTTGCTTGCATGCACGTCTCAAAATGAAGTTTGAGGGGTGCCTGGGTGGCTCAGTCAGTCAAGTGCCTGACTCTGGGTTTCGGCTCAGGTCGTGATCTCAGTTTGTGGGTTCGAGCCCCACGTCAGGCTCCATGCTGATGATGCAAAGCCTGCTTGGGATTCTCTCTCTTCCTCTTTCTCTGCCCCTCCCCTGCTCACTCTCTCTCTCAAAATAAATAAATAAACTTAAAAAAATTTTTTAAAGAAAAGCAATGCACCCCATAGCATATTTTTAGATTCTCATGTAAAAGTTTTGATATAATTTTCTTTTTACTACAAATATTGACATTTAAACATAAACCTGTCAGTCTTTTAAAATATTAAAGGGATTCTGGAACTCATAATAATTTCACGTTCAAACTACCCAAGCTAAAATATATGAATAAGCTCTTCTTCAGTGTTGAGAAATTTTACATCTTTCAGTTTTCTCCTTGAATTCACATTTCTTATCTACTTACTTCACAAATCTTTGACATAATTTAGCATAGTTTAAAAATTGAAAACCTTTTATTGATTACCCTACTATACATAAAAAAACATTGAATATATAAATTCAAAAAAATATATTAAATATAAATAAGATATTTAATATAAAATGTTAAATATACATATTAAAATATTTTCAATACATTAAAAAATATTTTATTCCTGTGACCGTATGTCTCTCTATGTTTAAAAAAAAATGGTTCTGGATTGAATTATCACACAACTGATCAAAACTATAAAAAGGTTGGGGCCCCTGCATGGCTCAGTAGGTTAAGCATCCAACTCTTGATCTCAGCTCAGGTCTTGATCTCAGGGTCCTGAGTTCAAGCCCTGTGTTGGGCTCTGGGCTGGGTGTGAAGCCTACTTTAAAAACAACAACAACAAAAACTACAAAAAAGTTTTATAATTTTCATCATTTTTAAAGATAAAAAGTTAAATACAGTTGGAAATGTATCTCCTAATGAGATAAAATGTGATCTAACTTGTCATATGCATTTAATGAAAGAGAAAGGTACATTCAGTTGAAAATTAATCAGCCAGGAAGCTAGAATAACATTATTCTTGTTAATAGGAGGTAAAAAGTTTAAATATTTTATATGGTAAAATAAAATAAGCATTAGCTATCACTGGATGATTTCATGATACGATTTCATAAAAAGGATTTTAAATTGCCCTCCTGACTAGGGTATCCAAAACAAATCATCTAAAAATTTTAGCTGTGGGTTTTATTTGATATATCTTGAGAATTATGAATGTCTTGGAGAGGCTTTCGGGCTACATTTAAATGAGTCAGAGTCGCTAAAGCTACATGCTGGGGCCATGCTGTGGTGTTCTTTCTCTCAGCTGAAGACTTGACCCGGGATTAGTACTTAGTGTGGTGGGAAAGTATTGCTTATAGTTAAATACATGTTTAAAAGCTGAGTTCTTTCTTCTTTAGCATTCGGTGTTTCTGACCGACCGTCTCTCTGCTTCGCTGTCATTGGACTCACCTTCAAGAAGGTCAATGATCTTGACTCCCACCACACAGACTACCGGATGTCTATTTTCAGAGCATCCTCACATGGCCAACACAAGACCCTCTTTCCCCTGAACGTAAAATGTATACGATGAGGAAATATGAGAGTCCAGGAGGTAACAGGATCCTGATTAAGCAATAAAGGAATCCTCCCCTATCCTTCCCCATTCCCCTTGAGGGTTTCTTTTCCTTTTGTTAAGTTTATTTATTTATTTTGAAAGAGAGAGAGAAAACATAAGCAGAGGAGGGGCAGAGAGAGAGGAAGAAAGAGAATCCCACGCAGGCTCCGTGCTGTCAGCACAGAGCCCGACACAAGGCTCCATCTCACGACCCCCACCCCCGCCCCGAGATCATGACCTGAGCCAAAATAAAGAGTCAGATGCTTAACCAACTGAGTCACTCAGATGCCCCAGTCCTTGAGGTTTTCAGACTCGGTGGCAATGTACCATAGTCAGATGGGGTGAAGGCTATGCCTTTTTCCTTTTTTTTCATAAGAATAAAGTACACATTTTTTATTCGGCAAAACAAATATATTAAATTGAGGACACATTTTGTAACACATGAGACATATTCTCATGCAAATAAAACTCGAAAAGTGTGTGTGTGGAAATTAAGGATCAAGAAAACCATTCCCTTAGAGGCGCCTGTGTGGCTCGGTCAGTCAAGAATCTGCCTCTCGGTGTCGGCTCAGGTCGTGATCTCACGGCTCCTGAGTTCAAGCACCGCATCAGGCTCTGTGCTGACAGTGCAGAGCCTGCTTGAGATTCTCTCTCTGTCTCCCTCTCTCTCTGCCCCTCCCCCACTCGCACGCATATTCTCTCTCCCTCTCTCTCTCAATAAATGAAGTTAAAAAAAAAGGAAAGAAAGAAAGAGAAAGAAAGAAAGAAAGAAAGAAAGAAAGAAAGAAAGAAAGAAAGAAAGAAGGAAAGAAAGAAAATCATTCCCTTAAAACAACTTATGTTCAGTAGCCCTTGGAACTTTCACTGGCCCATAGTGGCTACTGCCTTCATTCACTAGGTGCTAGAATTTTCAGTGACAACCACAAGTCAAAGTATTTAATATCCTAACTAGGTAATACATTTATATAGTTCAAATATCAAAGAGTCTAGAAAAGCATAAGGTATCAAGTAAAAAGTCTTGTTTCTTAATTCTCCTCCCATAACCATGTACTTCTTTGAGTGCATATATGAACAAATACCATTTTATTACACAACCCTTCATTTGTTACACAAGCGGGGGCGTAAAGGACACATTTTCTGCTCCTGGATTTTATCCTCTTCAAATTGTATGTTGGTGGAGATCTTTCCATACCAGTATGTGGGGTGCTTTCTTGCCTGTAATTTTTTAATAATACAACTGCAGGGTATTCTATTGAATATATGTACCATACTTTGTTTAATTAATGCCCTTTGGTTGGACACCTAGGTTATTTCCTATCTTAGCTATTTCAAACAACATGGCAATGACTAACCTCGCACATGTATTGCTTTACGTGTCTGAGAATATAAGTGTGACAAGTTCCTAGAGATGGGGTTGTTTGTTGTGATATACGTGGGCTAATCTCCCTCTACAGAAGCTGTGCCAGTTTTTACTCTCACTTGTGATATACGAAACTGCCCATTTCCCCGTGGCCATGTCAATAGAGAGCACTATCAAACTTTTAGATTATTGGCCATCTGAGAAGTTAAAAATGGCATTTGAGGTGGCTTTAATTTTCAGCATTTTTTATCTTTGGGCTGGAAGATATCAAATGCTTGCCAAGTTGTCAGGAGAGGACCCAGGCTGTCAGTAGCCATAGCTCAGCCATGTGGATAAGGCCAATTTGGGAGAAGGTCAACCCCAGAGACCGAAAGGGCACGGTGGAGGGCCCCTGGCTCCAGACGTGCCGGACCCCATTAGACAATGACTCTCTTCTTGCGTTCTGTTGACCCACGTCCAGAGGGAGGTTATACACAGACAACCTCTTCAGGCTCCCACGAGCTGGTTGACCAGGTGGACTGCCTGGTCAGGAACCAGAATACTTGTGAGAAGCTGCTGTAGGCACAATACAGCTACTTTGGGGAACTGTACGATGGCTTCTAATACGGTTAAACACACACGTACCCTATGGACCAGCCATGCCACTCCCAGACATGTACCCTAGCGAGACGACTGCATGTGTCCCCGAAAAGACAGAGCAGTTTGGGTCGTAAGAGAGAAACACTGGAAATTACCCAAATGCCCATCGCCAGGAGAATGAAAATCAAACAAACCGAGGTATGTCTTCTGATGAAACACCACTCGGCAATGAAAATGAATACGGGACCAATACAGACAACGACAAGGAAGGGTCTCACAGACACAGTGCTAAGCAGAGGGCAGACATAGAGTACATCCTAGGTGGTTCCATTTTTCAGAGAGTTCAAGAAAAGGCCAAACCGATCTGCAATGATGAGGTGACAACAGTCATTGCCCCTGCAGGGGGCCCTTCTCTGAGAAGGAGACAGGAGGGCACTTTCTGGGGTGATGAGAACGTGCCATCACTTGATTGGCGTGGTAGTCACATTGGGTGTTTGCAGCTGTCGAAATCCATCAGGATATACGTGTTTTATTATATCTCATATGAAAGGAGAGGCATGCTATCAAAACAAAACACACCATTGTAGGGGACGGAAACCATTGCAGGAGATCATGAGGCAGCCTCTTTTTACACCATTTTGCCACTCAGATATCTTCCCTCAACTTCAGGAAGCAAAGGGCCGGGAGATGGGGCTAGCGTCTACGCAGCCCATGTCTAGGGGTCAGACAGACCCCCATTCCCACCCTGGCTGACCCTCTGAGCCCATGGGAAGGGGCTACTGACAGCTCCCGTGCAGGAGTATTGTGGGATTCCGGGCATCAGGAATACGGGGCCCGGCATCATCCGTTCTGCACATTCGGTGGCTACTTTATTATTTGCTAACAGGAGCTGCACTGACTGAGGCCCCGGCTGGCAGGGGTGAGGGAGCGGCTGCGGCAAGGGTAGGGAAGCTTTGTGCTCACCAAGCTGAGTCCTTGAATATTATACTCCAGGATTAAGTAAAGCTCTGCCGCAGAATTCATTATGATTGGCTCCCACCTGCTCCCAGGAATTAGAGGAGGATAATTTGGAAAAGGAGATTTGCATCGGAAGGCTCCTTCACACTGCCCTGCAAATGCCTTTAATCCATCCCCTAACATTCTAAGCGAGGGATGGGGAGGGCATCCAGGAGAGCTTGGGAAAAACCGGAAGGAGTGGGGACTGAAGAGGGACAACAGTGAGGGTGCACAGGGTCAAAGGAGGGAGGGGGTAGTGTCGAGAGCCCCTGAAGGGAGACGAGGAACAGCAGAGACCAGGTGGCCTCCTCCACGGCTTGGGTGAGGGCCACCCTTGCAGCCTCAAGACTGCATTGCACAGGATTGCGGCTAGGAGCCTCCTGTGGCCGGTGAGTGCTTAAATGGTCCTCCTGCTACAGAACTTGACTCTTAATATTATTTAATTTTAATTAAAATGAAAACTGGACACCTGAAGCAAGATAAGACTATTTTCCACTGAACACAACTTTATTTGATATTATTACATGTTCTGTATTACTAGCATTCTTAAAATTGTGTGGGCCACGGTCCCAATGGTAAAATGGTTTCGGTTGTTGTCATTTAAAATTTAAATGTATGTAACAGGCTTGGGGTGCCTGGACGGCTCGGTCGGTGGAGCGAGGGACTCAATTTCAGCTCAGGTCATGATCCCAGCGTCATGGGGTGTGGCCCCAAGTCTGGCCTCACACGGAGTATGGAGTCTGCTTAAGATTCTTTCTCTCTCTCTCTCTCTCCCGCCCCTCCCCGCCATCTGCAATAAATAAATAAATAAATAAATAAATAGCCTGTATCATGTTTCCACTGAGTAGTGCCGTCCTGAGACGTACACACCTGCTCAGTTCAGTCCTGCCTCTTCCGCAGGCCGGGTTGGATTGAACCACCAGGAGGTCAATTCTTTATGTGCATCACACTGACTGACCATGTTCACGGAAGCTCGGCTGTTCTCATCTGCTCATCTGATTAGGTCATCCAATCAGAAGGTGAAGGAGATAAACCGATAAACAAGCACATATTAGAAGGGGGACTCTGGGCACGTATCTCTGTGAGCTTCCCCTAAACGCATGAGAAAACCAGCCCTGACCTTTATTAGGGAAGGGGGGAGTGAGGGCTTGGGGTCTGACGTGCATTTTAAAGGATGACTTTAAAAGGCTGCCCCTGGGAGAATGAACTGAAGGAAGGAGAGTGAATGTGGAGGGCCCAGTGGGTAGCCCTCTGCCCCAACCCCGGCAACAGTTATGACTGCTTGCTCTGAGTTTACTGGGAGTAGAATTTTGCTTTAAGCAAAACAAAGCAATGGGAAAGCAACTATAAATAAATGTCCCTTCCCCCCAACCTCCCGGGTAACGTCTTGTAGTATATGTTCTGAAAAGGCGAGTGTCCCCGGTTGTCCAGCCAGCCACGGGCTCTTCCATGCCCACTGGTCACCCCTGAGACCCTGGCAGCCAGCTCCTCTCTGGGATACTGCTGCCCCCAGGCCCCCGCAGAGAGACAGGTCAGGTAACCACTTCTGTCGAGACTGCTCCACTCCTGATTCCTTAACTCCACCAGCCCTGGCTTATCAAAGTTTCAGCCTCCTCCTTACCTAGCCTCTGATTTCCAGGTGGGACCTACCCATGTAAAGAGATCCACTCTGGAGTTATTCATCGATGGCTGTGTAGATATCTAGCCGGACAATGATATCAGGACAACAAGGCACACAGATCTGCCCTCTCACAAGGGGGCAAGAGGTGGGTCTCATAACACATGTATAACTGTCTCTGTCATGTAAAATGCTGGAGGGAATTCCTTTCAGCCTCCCCAACACTTC
The DNA here is from genome assembly GCF_024362965.1 of Panthera pardus. Classification (NCBI taxonomy): domain Eukaryota; kingdom Metazoa; phylum Chordata; class Mammalia; order Carnivora; family Felidae; genus Panthera; species Panthera pardus. The sequence continues at coordinate 149,255,525 of NW_026526721.1, forward strand.
TCAATGACTCTCAAATATAATGTGCATGGGAAACACGTGGAATGTTTCGTGAAATGTATATTCCTAGGAAGTAGATGATACCGTCCAATGGAATGATTAGGGAGTGTTTAATAAAGGAACAATTCACAAAGTGGAGGTAAGGTTAAACAGACCAACAACGGTACAAGAGTAGGACCTGTTGCCATCTGGAGATCCCCAGCTCAAGCGAAGGGAACCAGGAGGGAGGAGTTGTTCAAGAATCATGCCTAAAAGGAGGTATGGTCTTGAGTAGAGGGGCAGGGGAGGGAACCAGGGGAATAAGCACCTCGACCTCACTTTGCTCTGGACCTCTGGATTTCTCACTGGTGTCCTGCATTGGCCAGAGGGCAAGGAGCCATCGGCACACCCATGCCAGCCACGTGCCTGCAGGGATCCCAGGTGCTGCCTAGGTTGGAGAAGTTGGAGAGCAGCTATGAAGAGACAGACAGAAAATATCCAACCTATACTGCGTATACAACATATACAGAGCAGGAGTGATCGCCAACCTGATAACTATTGGATTGCCTGTTAAATTCCAGACATCATACTTTAATGACAACATTGGCACATTGGCAGGGAACGAGATAAGGGTGATAAGGGTGCCAGGAAGTGAAGTCATTTTAAAGATAATGCTATACTAATAGAAAAATTCAGTCTGAAGCCAACAAGATTTGGGAGGGATAGCTGGTAGCTATCTGGTTTAACTGGTTTGAACCACTTCACAAATATATGCCAATCTCTTTGCTTTTTCTAACTAATTACTTGAGTATACATAAACCTTATTTAGAGTCGGTTCAGTGTATCCCTCTTGAGGTTTTCCACTCATCCAAACTGGATTATCCAAGAATCCCAGGGGGTTACTCAGTCACAAAGGAAACAACTTGGACCAATGCTGGGTGACGGAACTGGAATCTGGGTCCCATGACAACAGCTATTTCTTTCTCACTGCCACGGACTTTGGCTGTTGAAGCTGAGACAGAGACCAATCCTCAGACACTCGTGCCCAGGAATAGTCTCTCCCGCAGGTAGAAATGAGTCAGCTGGCCTCAAGAGTGCCCAGGCAGGACTCATTCCAGCACCCACTACCTTATAGACTATCGTAAAGAAAAAAGCCTTTTTCCCTACCCTCTTACGTTCTGTACCTGGGGACCCGCAAATTAAACCGACAAAAGACGGATTAGCAAGACATTTTTATTCACGTATGCACATGGGAGTTCAGAGAAAAAATGTGACTCACAGAATGTGGGGCTTACATACCATCTCAATAGGAGATGAGGGCCAGAGGGGCATCTTGAGAGAACAAAAGACTTCTTAGAAGAGGTGGGGGGACAGAAAAGACACTTACGGAAAAACAAACAACTTTTTGGAAAGGGAAACGGACCCTTAGAACAGATGGGAATATGACAGTTTGGTGACAATGACTTCTTGGTTGTGGTACCAGCTGCTCACAAGGTTGTGGGGGGTGGGGGCGGGTATTGATGACAAATGGGTTTTGTGAAGAGGCTCAGCGTGGCAGATAAGAGATTATAGGAAATCAAAAGCTTTGAACTCAAAGTAATTCCGATGCCAAAGTGGCATGCTCTGGGGTGGCTAATCCCCTTCAAGATTCGGAACTACCGTCCTGATTTCTTCTCCTTCCCCACCCACCCATCCAACTCCCAAGGGGTAAAGCTGATTTGTTTGTAAGCCTTTAAAAAACAACACATTTTGAAAAAACGCTTCTTCCTTGACAGCTGAGGTGGCTTTCCCTACACCTGGCCTTCTGTGAAAGCTGCCCTCAGAGGTGCCAAGGTAGCTTTCTAATCCAGCCACACGGTGACCTGGAGGCCTCCAGGTCGGCTCCTTCCACTAAGAAGACAAAAGCCAAGAGTTGGCCCTAGCAGGTGCCCTAATGGTGAGCCAGCCCTCCACAGAGCTACTCAACATTTTGAACAGAATGACAATGAGGGCCAACATATTTGGGGGGGGGGGGGGGTGGTGGGGGGCTACAGGGACAGAAGGCTCAAGAAGCGAATGAGCAACAAATTTCTAGTTCAATACTAGGAAGAAATTTATAAGAATAAAAGCTGTTCCAAGAAAACTGGGCCCAGTGTGCTTGGGAATTTTGCATATTACGACGGTTGCAAACCAAAAGGGAGAAACAGATTATTGAACAAATGGTGTCAGGGAAAATTGCGCATTTTTTTCTACATAATCTCTACACTCAACATGGGGCTTGAACCCACAACCCTGAGATCGAGAGTCACAACCTCCATGGACTGAGCCAGCCAGGTGCCCCGAAAATGGCCAATTTTGAGAGGGGAATAAATATTAGTTCCAGTCCAGGCTTCACAATGAACAAAATTTCAGATGAGTTAAAAACATACTAAATATCTTTTAAAGAATGTAAAAATATATATTAAAATATAAGAGATATTTAAATTTTTTCAGAACAGAGGAGTCCCTGCAAATAAAAACAACAAAATATTTTAGAGGGACACAACTGCATAAAATTTAAAATATTCATTAAAACCAACAATAACAAAAAGATAAATTATAAATTGGGAAAGAAATATAAAAATAAATATAAAAATATAAATGTTATTTTAAGTCATAAAAAGTTCTTTATTTTTTTTTTATTTAAAAAAAATTTTTTTTTAACGTTTATTTATTTTTGAGAAGAGAGAGACAGAGCATGAGCAGGGGAGGAGAGAGAAAGAGGGAGACATGGAATCTGAAACAGGCTCCAGGCTCCAAGCTGTCAGCACAGAGCCCGACACGGGGCTCGAACTTACAGACCGCGAGATCGTGACCTGAGCCGAAGTCGGTCGCTTAACCGACTGAGCCACCCAGGCGCCCCTCTGTATTTATTTTTAACGATTTTTAAAGCTTATTTTATATTTGAGAGAGAGAGAGAGACACACACACACAGAGTGTGGGGGGCGGGGGGAGGAGCAAAGAGAGAGGGTGACAGAGGATCCGAAGCAGGCTCAGAGTTGTCAGGACAGAGCCGGATGTGGGGTTCGAACCTACATACCATGAGATAATGACCTGAGCTGACTGAGCTACCCAGGTGCCACAAGTCATAAAAAGTTCTCAGAAGTTAGTTTTAAAAACACTGTCACACCTGTAGGGGGAAAAAAAATGAGCAAAGAAGTGTAGAATTAAATCACAAAAGAATGACTATAAATGGCCATTATAAGCATATGATAAAAGCATTCAATGCCTCTATATCAGAGAAATAGAAAACAAAGCAACGGGCTGATGTCGCTTTTCAATTATAAAGTTGACAGGTTTTTTTAAATGATAAAGTGGGCGACGTTTCACTGAAAGAGGGCCTCTTATAAGAAAAAAGAAAATGGGGGGTTGTGGTTTTGCAGTGACAAACTGCATCCCCAGAAGAGATTAAGGAGAAGCGGGCTACCAATGCTTGGAGAAGGGGTGATGAAAATTCTAGACTGGAGGGGAGGTTGGGGCTGAGTGCTACGCTCCCGTCTGCTTCTCTGGGTTTTCGGTGCTGTGTCTCAGGGCTAGAGTTCCACACAGCTGGCGTAACAGCACAGACATTCCAGAAAAGCAGAATCTCCAGGACCTTACTTGCCTTATTTCTCCGTAAATGCATCGTGCGCTTGTAGGTAGAAACTGGATTGGACACTGTCCTCAAAGCACTAGCAGATGGGTGGGAATGCCGATGATCGAATTCAGGACAAGACCAGTTGTCCGAGGGAACATGACGCAGTATGAGCCCCGCCTCCCCCCAGATTTTTAAGTCGACCTGTGTTCTGTCCGGCCGACTCTTTTGTGAGCGAGGAGTCAGCCCAGCACAAGGGCGATCACCTTAGTTAAGAAGCAGCTATTGTTGCAAATCAGAACCCGGTAACTAGCAGGTTCATTGTCGAAAGTATTGATCCTTAATTATTGGTCTTCTCTGAAAAATAAAGCGAGCCTCACTCTCTCCCCACTCTCTCCCTCTCTGTCTCTCTGTCAATGTGCACTGATATCTATCACATACACGGGTAGGAATGTCAGGGGAAATGTTCAAAATGGGTGCAAACTTCTTATTGATTCTGCTCTAGGCCATCACTGAGCTCACGGTGACTGCTATCATTCACTATGATGCTCATCCCCAACATGGTAACTCTCCTCCTCCATCTCAAGGTCAACTTCACCCTTTGCATCTAAAAATATTACCATTTTTGGGGCGCCTGGGTGGCTCAGTCGGTTAAGCAGCCGACTTCGGCTCAGGTCACGATCTCACGGTCCGTGAGTTCGAGCCCCACATCGGGCTCTGTGCTGACAGCTCAGAGCCTGGAGCCTGTTTCAGATTCTGTGTCTCCCTCTCTCTGACCCTCCCCTGTTCATGCTCTGTCTCTCCCTGTCTCAAAAATAAATAAAACGTTAAAAAAAATATTTTTTTAAATAAAAATATTACCATTTTAAACATCTGAGAAACAAGAAACCTTTGCTATTGCATAAATACCAGTCCCTGTAGGATCCCCCCCCAAGAGGCAAGGGACACTTTTCACTGAGCTCCATGACCATCCAAACCTCTCTGATGGTGGGTAGATGAATGCTCTGGCTATTCCTTGTGGGGGGCAGGGAGTGGTGGTGGGGGGGGGTGATGTGGCCTCTAGGGGCCCCCTTGAGGAGCTCTCTTTCTGTTTCACACACTGAGTCTTAGTCTCACTCAGTCTCTAAACCATGTCAACCTGCAGAACCCAGGAACCCCATGCAACAGAGCCAGTCTGCAGAGCTACCCAACTTCTCACTGAATGAAGACCCAGCTAACACCTTCAAGAAGCCCTAAATACCGAAACCATTATGATGTCACAGATCTCAATTGAAGATATTAAGCAACAGAATGCATGTTAGGAGATTTAATGAAGTTCTGACTTTCTCATGTAACATCTTTGATTTTTAAATTAAAAAAAAAGAAAGAGCCCAGATGTCCATCGCCTGATGAATGGATAAAGAAGATAAATATGTATAATGGAATATTACTCAGCAATCAAAAAGAATAAAATCTTGCCATTTGCAACTACATGGATGGAACTGGAGGGTATTATGCTAAGTGAAATTAGCCAGAGAAAGACAAATATCGTATGACTTCACTCACACGAGGAATTTACGATACAAACCAGATGAACATAAGGGAAGGGAAGCAAAAATAATATTAAAACAGGAAGGGGGACAAACCATAAGAGACTTAAATAAGAGAACCAACTGAGCGTTGCTGGAGGGGTTTGGGGGTGGGGGGATGGGCTAAATGGGTGATGGGCATTAAGGAGGGTACTTGTTGACAGTAGAATGATTTATTCTTGAAAGATTTAGGAGAATTTCTTTTGAAACCATCCAAACCTGGGCTGCTCTTTGACAACTTTCCCCATTTTACAGTACCTAGTGTATTAAGATTTTCTATCCTCCTGGGGAGCCTGGGTGGCTCAGTCGGTTAAGCGGCCGACTTCGGCTCAGGTCACGATCTCGCGGTCCGTGAGTTCGAGCCCCGCGTTGGGCTCTGTGCTGACAGCTCGGAGCCTGGAGCCTGTTTCAGATTCTGTGTCTCCCTCTCTCTGACCCTCCCCCGTTCATGCTCTGTCTCTCTCTGTCTCAAAAATAAATAAACGTTAAAAAAAAATTATATAAAAAAAAAAAAAGATTTTCTATCTTCCAAAGTCAATTTTGGTAAAGGGTACTAGAACATAATCCATTTTATCTAAGTGTTCAGATACCTCTACAAAGAGTTGAATAAAGCACTCTCTCGTGATTCTTTCATTTCCTCTATAACTTTTATTTTTCCTTTAGCATTTTTTTAAAACTTTGTGTGTTATTGCACTCTCTCTCTCTTTTTTCTAGATGAAGATAGCTAATGCATTGACTCTTTCATTAGTGTTCTCAGAGAATCAGAATTTGGATGCATTTAATTCATTTTGTAACTTTCTACTTCATAATCCATAATCTCTCCTCTGGCATTATCTCTTCCTCCCACTTTTCTTAGTTTATTTTGTTGTTGTTGTTGTTTTGCAAACCAAGTTAGATACTTAATTCCTTTACTTTAATTCTTTCTCCTCATTACTCATATTTAAGGAGAGAACTTTTCTCTCAACGTCGCTTAAATGATGATATGCAATATTTTTACTTCTGCTTTTCTTTAGATTTTCTAAACCTTCAAACGGGAAAGAAATCCTGATTTTATGATGCCATTTTCAAAATTATTTTTTTAAGTATACTATACATTTCCATGCCATTATTCCTACCTTCGGGCTTGCCTCTTTTGAAAGTAAAAAGTCCTTCTCCAAAGCTACCTGGGACAGATACCAAGAAAGCAAAGGTCTACAACTATCATACTGCTGGTGGTGGAGAGTGGGATTGAGAGGTAAAACCCAGGCGGGCAGAGGCATGAAACTCTCTCTTCCTCTCTCTACTCCCTCCCCAGGAACCCAGCTCCTTCTCCCTCTGTGCCTCCCCCTCCCCTCCCTTCCCCTTCCCTCCCTCCCTCTCTTCCTCTCTGCCCCCCTCCAGTATATTTTACTGAAAGAGGGAAGGGCATTGGCCCAGAGCCTGACCTGGGAATGAACTGGTTATGTGAGGACCTGTTTCTGCTCAAACTTTGTCCGCTATACCGGAGTATCCAGTATATTTGCTCTTTCCTCTTGGTATCTATGATTTGGCTAGAGTCATAAAACCCCAGCTAGTTTCAATCACTCTAGAAAATCAATTCATGCAGTCACCGATTCCGTGAATATTTGTTGAGCACTTATCACAGCCCTATGCTGAGCATCAAGGACCCAGTAATGAGCAGGGACAGGGCTTCTCCCTCACCAAGTTAAGGTCCAGAGGAGCTCCAGCAGGGGCTCTGAGATTTCTTACTTGGGCTCTCTGATTGTTTGGAGGGTGGGCTAGGGGTGCTTATAAGGAGATGAGGCCCCTTGCCACCACCAGGGAAGCCACCCTTGGCACATACTGTCCCTGTGCAACGCTGTGGTTTTAATAGAGGGGGCACAAGACGCTGTGGGGGCAGATAGGAGATACATTTCATCTAACCTGTGACGGGAAGGCTTCAGGAGGAAGTGATGTGTAAGAGGAGGCTTGAAGGATGATTAACAGTGAGCTACCGAGGTGATGGGAAAGGACGATGCAGGTGCAAAAGGCTCAGAGGGAAAGAGGTAGGTGGGCGAGGAATGAAGGGCTGTGGCTGAGTAACCACGGGAAGGTCTCCAACAAGCCGTCTCTTGAAAGGAGTAAAGGGAGTGCATTGGGCTGGTGGTCGTGGGTGGGAAAGGAAGGGAGGGAGGGAGGAAGGGAGAGGAAACAGACTCAAGGAGAATGAAGGAGAATGCCCCTTGAGTGGTGAAACCATGCCTCATATTCAGAAAAAGGAGATGAAAACAACGCGAGGAGAAGACAGGGAAGGTAGAATGACACGCGCCAAATCATGACACCTCCTGTTTGCGGAGACATCCCAGCGGCTGGCCAAGTGGTCCAAGCCGGCCTGGCAGACCCGGGGGATTTTCCAGGAGCCCCGAAGCTGGAGGCAGGGCGGCTGAGGTTGGGGGGATTTTCCACCTCCTCCTTTCCTCCATCTGACTCAGCTAAGGCTGAAAGTAGCCTCTGAGCAACTGGCTTGGCCGGAATTCATGTTTCTGCCAAGGCTGGTGGAGGAGGACCCGAGGCTACTGCCAAATTGAGAAGAAAATTAATTGTGATCGCCAAGGTTCCGGCCCGACTAGCTGGTCTCCGGGGATGGTCGTGCTGTCGGCGAGCTGGTCCGGGCTGTACACGTCGGCCTGGCCTTTGGGGAGAGTCAGACAGCCCCGTAGGGGGCCGGAGGGCCACGCGTTCCACAGGGAAAGAGGGTAGCTATTCAAACACTCAAGTGCCCCAGGACTTCAGTTCCCAGTGATGAACTTGAACTCCAGCTCTGGGCCCGGAGGGGAGTGGAGAACAGCAGCCAGGCTGGGAGGGGTGTGTGAGGAATGGCCGAGGGCAAGCTGGGGGGTGGGGGGCAAGGGGGGCGCAGTGTTTCCAAAAGTGTGTGCGCGCTAGAGGCAAACACCGTGATTTTCAGGAAGCAAGGATTAAAAAGTAAAATAATTATGTGGGGCTCCTGGGCGGCTCAGTCGCTTAAGCATCCGACTCCTGATTTCAGCTCAGGTCATGATCTCCCAGTTTGTGAGATCCAGTCCCACATCGGGCTCCCAGCCCACAGTGTGAAGCTGCCTTGGGATTCCCTCCCTCCTCCTCTCTCTGCCTCTCCCCCATGCTCTCTCTCTCTCAAAATAAATAAACTTTAAGAAAAAGTAAAACAGTACGTGTTTATTTTAATGCACGTTTAGAAAACTTCACATGTAAATTCCAGAACTTCATTTGTTTGGGATTAGGCTAACGTAGGTACTCAGTTTAGAATGCGCGACAGTTTAAAGAAAAATACTAAGTCCTAGCGCAGATGTGACACAAACGAGGCAAGCCTCGTGAGGATAAAGCCCAGATGACTGACGTCCGGAAACGCAAGTTCAGGAGACAGAATGATAACTCTGTCCCAGGTGCTGTCTCAGGCCGTGGACATCAGTGATGAGAAGAAGCAGGACGCGTCCCTGCCTTCAAATAGCTGACGTTTTGGTGGGGGGCAACAGACAGTAAATGTGGCAACAAGGAAACCAATATCCGGTACCAAGGAACGCGCAGAGGACAGGACGGGGCTGGAGGGAGGGCGGCTGGGAGGGGTGCATCTTCAGGGAGTGGGGAGGCCTCTGACCATGGGATGATTCCACCGGAACTTAAATGGCGAGAAGACAGCCGGGGGGGGACTGTGAGTGTGGCTCTCACGCCCAGAAGGAGAGCCCGCGTGAAGGTAAACGGGGTTGAGCGGAAAGAGGTCACAGGGAAGAGAAACAAAAATGTCCTCATACCTATTATATGCCATAGGTAAGATAAATAATATATTATTCTACTAAATGCACCCAGTGGTTTGGTGTGATCAGTGTTACTATCAACCCTGATGGCAAATGACAAAAGTCAGAACTGATGGCTTAATTAAGCAACCCATCCAGGGTGCACAACCAGGTGGGATTCAAACTCAGGAGTACCCGTGGCAACCCCAAGACCTAAGAACAAAGTGGACAGCATTGTGCCATTGGCCGAGGCTGTTGGGGGCTGTCCCTGCAGGTCAGGAGCTCACAGGTTATTCCCTAGCAGACCCCGAATGCACAGAGGCCACGGCCCTGCTCATCCTATGAAGTATGCATCTCCTTATTGGCCTCTCCTCCTCCTATAACACCCGTCAGGGTCCCTGGCAACCTGTCACCGGCACAAGTGCAGCCAAGGTCCCAGGTTCCACCAAAGAGTCCGCAAAGAGCCAAGTGGGAGTGCCTGGGTGGCTCAGTCGGTTAAGCATCCAATTCTCGATTTCTGCTCAGGTCGTGATCTCACAGTCGTGAGGTGAAGCCCCACATGGGGCTCTGCAGTGGCTGTGGAACCTGCTTAAGATTCTCTCTCTCCCTCTCTTTCTGCCCCTCCCCTGCTCACTCGCTCTTTCAAAAAAAAAAAAAAAAAAATGAGTCGAGTGGCTCCTGATAGATCTATCCAGACATGGGCCCTGACTGAGGATAAATTAGCCCCAGCCATGAAAAAAACAATTGGAAGGAGGGGCAATGTAGTCTATTTAACCCCTCCTGGCCTCAGTTCCCCCATGGAAAATGAGGGAACAAGAATGGTCCTTGATTTGGTGGGGGCTCACACCTGACTCTGTCCTTCCAGCTGTGACCCTTGGGCCAGCCCCTTCCCTGCTCTGAGCCTCACACCCCTCACCAGGTTCTGAGCGGCAAGGAGGGAGATGTAAACCAAAGGGCACGTGGAAGTTACGGGCAAAGAGCCCTGTGGAGATGGGTGGCTGTTCTTCCAGAATCTAATTTTATTTGACTCCCGTGGTTTCTCCAGCCACCGTGACATTTTGGCAACATGGCGGTTCAGGAGTGGGGCTCTGGGGCCAGACGGCTGTGTTGAATCCTGGCTCCGCTAATCCCCAGCAGGGGGATCTCAGCCAGTAGCTCAACCTGCATGCTCCCCGCTGTCCTCACCCGTAAGTGGGTCGGTAATAGAACCATCTCAGCGGTCACGATGAGGAGTCAGTGAGTTAGTACACGTAAAGCCTTCAGACTATTCCCAGTGATAATCCCTGCCCTCAGAAGATGCTACTCTTGTGGGGCGCAGGCGGGAATAATGACCAGGGAGGCATCTAGGGTGCAGGGAATAGGCTGTTTCCTGATTTGGGTGCTAGTTTCACAGGTGTATTCTGTATATAAAAGCTGGTCAACCCGTGTGCAGAAGATACACGCACTTTCTCTGTATCACAGCTCAAGAAGGCGTCTTGTTTTCATTAATGCTTGGGAATGAGCAAAATTCCTAGGAAAACTCCAGACTTTCAAAGTCTATGGAATTGCTGGGGTCTAAGCCACATGTCCTAGGGAGATACCAGCCACTGCTACCCAGGTAATGTCTGGGTTAGAGGTAGGATAAGTAGAAAACTGCACTAAGGAATAGATGGGATGTGAAGATAGGCCAGGGCTGGCACATAGGAAGCAGAGAAGGGGGTGGCATCCAGACAGCCAGGAAGGCAGTGGGACCTCTTAGGCTGGATGGCAGGGGTGTGGCTGTGGATTCTTCTCCCCCACCCTCAGGAATCCTTTGTGACCGTTCCATGGCTCTGTGACATAGGCTTGGAACTCTCTGGAACACAGCACACACCTCAGGGTGCATTGCCAGAGGTAGCAGTGAGCTTCCGGCCTCAGGTGCTGGATGGCCATCTTCTTTCTGAGGAGCCAGGGGCTGACTGAGGAGGAGGCTGAGAGCCATTTGGTGAGTCCACCAGGAAATGGCTTATTAAAGGTTCCAAGAGAGACCAGAAAACTAGAAAATGTCTGAAAGGCACACTGGGCAGGAAGACGGAGCCAGCCAGCCAGGGTCCTTTCTGAGTCAGTTGTGAGTGGTTCTTGGATGACTGCCTAGTCTACATTGCATTGCCCCTCCCAGGAAGTTCCATATGGAAGTTCCATATGGCTTGGAAACCACTGGGCACATTTCACATAACCTAAATACCTCTTAGATTATCATCTTCCTCATTCAGGAGCTTAGTAGGTCTTAGATGCTCATATTTTAAGTTTTTTTGTGGCAGAGGCCAGGTTCTCCTCTCAAGATCCTTGAATCCATTAAAGCATTTAAGCTGAGAGATGCCGAGCCTGGCCTCTCCTGTTTACTTTTCCCTCCCCAGGCACCCGTGTTCCAGGGTGGGGCTCCACAGTCAAGATTACCAAGAAGTCCAGGGAAACAAAGTCATCATGCTTAAGAGTCCTCTCTCTGCCCTAGCACCTGTGAGTGAGTGTGGAAGTCCAGAGGACCTTGAGATCCCTCTTTGATAGTGACCATGGATGGGCTCACACTGGGCCCTCAGACCGATGAAGATGGCAGACAGACCTTTCAGCCCCTCGCACCCAACATGGAAGCAATGTGGCACAGTGAGGCTGTGGATGTAGCCCAGAACTGACTTATAGGTGGAGTGATGGCAGGAAATGAGCCAAGGGATGGGGTGCCCAAACCATCCCGGCTTGCCTAGGAGGGAGGGGTTCCCCGGGACACTGGCCTTCCTGTGCTACGATCAGGAAAGTCCGAGGCAAACCCTGATGAGATGGTCATCCTACCAATAGATGAGGGCAAATTGTTTCCTGAGCCTCTGGCCACAGAATAGCAGGGCCCCCGAGGCAGAGAATAGAGGGAATAGAATGTCCTGAGGGAAGAGAGGTCCGAATGGAAGCAGCTCACCAGAGAAATAGAGCATCTTCTCTAAGGTAAGTTTCCATCTTAAGAAAAGAATGCTGGAAATTCATTTAGGAATCCCTTATTAAGGGGTTGAAGATTTCAGGGAAATAGTCAAGTTTGAAGGGTCCCCGCGTCCTGGCCCAAACCAGTAGACCACCACAGAGACAGTGAATTGGGAAACTCCCCAAAGTGAAATGGATCAGGATGGTCTAAGGTCTCCTATAACTGAGAGATATCCTTAAAGAGCAGATTTCTGGTCCCTTAAAGCTCAAAGAAAGAGCCACAGTGTCAGCCTCAAGACAATCCCATTGACAGGTCCTTTGCCTCAGCTTGGCTTCTAAGGTCTCATAGTTCTGTGCCCAAAGTATTATATATCTACAATGGTTTCTTCAATTTTACCTGCAAAGTTGTCCTATGTTTTAAAATACATATTTTGAGGGCACCTGGGTGGCTCAGTCAGTTAAGTGTCTAACTCTTGATCCCGGCTCAGGTCATGATACCATGGTTTGTGAGATCGAGTCCCACATTGTCAGGCTCTGCACCGACCATGTGGAGCCTGCTTGGGATTCTCCCTCTCCCTCTCTCTCTGCCCCTCCCCACTCGCTCTCTCTCTCTCTCTCAGAATAAATAAACATTAAAAGTGAAATAAAATACTTATTTTTTCAATTTCCTTCCTCCTACATTAGCACCAAGAATGAATACTATAGACCTTGTCCATTTTTGCCAACTGAATAAGTGTCAGGGTATGGATACGTAGATACACAGATTTTTTTTTTCCCTTTTCACACGTTAGATGTCGTATTAGTCATCGTCCGTTTGGGAAAAGAGAAACAACACTCTTAACAGAATTTGACATAAATAATTGGGTAAACATATTGGAAGCCCGAAAAAGTCAGAGGAAAGACAAAAGTAGCAACTGCGGGCACAAGGCTGGGGACACAAAGGGCAAGGAGGTCACACGGACAGGGCATAGACTACAGAGCAAGGCTCATTGCATAGGTGGTGTGGAGATCTCAGGAGCTTGGAGAAAGGGCCTCCAAGCGATGGACTGTAAGCACAGAGAAGAAACCCTTGCCCGGATGCCGGGGGGGACTAAGGTGTGCAACGAGGTTGGCTCAGGGAGGAAAGAATCTGGGAAAAGGAACCAACTGTGCTGTTCCTCGGATGCCACTGGGAGAAACAAGAGATGTAAAAGAAAGAAAAGATCCCTCCCCACCCTCCTCCTTCCAGTGCTTCTGGCAGAAGCTAACAGGGAGCCAGCTAATAGAGGAACGCAGTTCACAGAATTCCAGCCCCGGCTTCACCAGTAGAGCAGTGTGGATTCAGAGCTCACACAGTGCACTGGCCAAGTCGAGACTCCCAATTTTTATTAACCATATTTCTTTGAATTTCCCATTACATCCAGCCTCCATTTTTCTTCAATGTAGTAATACGTTGATTTGTAGGAGTCTTCTATACATTGTGATAATCTTTGCATAGGGTTGAGGCACACCGGTCCTCAACCCTAGCTTCAGAGTTGAATGACCTGAGTTCCGTGCCACGTTAATTAAATGAGAAACTCTACACGTGCCTGGGTACAGGTACTTTTTGAAACTATCCTCTTAAAAACTGAGAAGCAACTGAGGGCGGATGGGGGGCGGGGGGGAGGGGTGGGTGGGTGACGGGCACTGAGGAGGGCACCTGTTGGGATGAGCCCTGGGTGCTGTATGGAAACCAATTTGACAATAAATTTCATATTAAAAAAATAAAAATAAAAATAAATCAAAAAACAAACAAATAAATAAAACTATCCGGGTGATCTCCCAATGCCACCAGTAAGAAGGATCCAGGGGCTCCCAGAGAGAGCATCCCTGTTTCCTTCCACACTTTCAATACTTGCTCCTTAGAGGACCTCACCCTTCTGTGCATCCTCTTAAGTGGAAATACAACCTACATGTTCTTCTTTCCTTCTGGTCTGCTCCCTACCTATGCACACAAAGTTACCCGGACACAGATGGCAATAAGGCAAGGGGCAAAAGGACATAGTGCCAACCTCTCCCTGAGCCAGCCAGTGCTGTCCCTTAACCAAGCACTCACAGGCAAAACAATAAACTCTTCAGAAATCAATAAAGACCTATGTTAATATATATCCCTTGTTCTTGAAGGGGAAAAAATCAATACTGTTAAAATGTCAGTTTAATCCCAAAGCGATCCGCAGATTCAATACCATCTCAACAAACTTCTGGCAGGGTTTTCTTCGGAAATGATGTTTCCTAAGGCTGCTGTAACAAATCGCCACAAAGCTGGTGGCTTGAAACAACGAAAAGGTAATCTGTCCCAGTTCTAGAGGCCAGAAGTCTGAAATCGGGATCACTGGGCCCAAACCAAGGTGTTGGCAGGATCTCTCTCCCGTTAGAGGCTCAAGGGGAGAATCTGTTCCTTGCTTCTCAGCTTCTGGTGGCTACCGGTGTTCCTTGGCTCGTGGCCACACCACACCAATCTTGAAGGCTACCCCCTTGAAATCCCTCTTCACATCACGTTTCCTTTGTGCAGTCAAATCTCGCTGCCTCTCTCATATATGGAAACATGTGACTGCATTTAGGACCCACCTGGATAATCCAGGATCACTTCCCCATCTCAAGATCCTTAATTTTTTCCAGATAAAGTAATAATCATTGGATCTTAATCACAGAGATTGAGACATAGATATCTTCTGGGGGCAATTTTTCCGCCCACCACAGAAACTGACATGCTGATCCTAAACATATGTGGAAATGCAAAGGAGTAAGAATAGCCAAAGCAATTTTGAAAAAGAATGAACCTGGAAAATGTATAATAACATATATGGAGCACTATTGTGAAGTTACAACGAGGTATTGGAACAAAGATTTAAAAATAGACTGTCTGGGAAGGGGTCTCGCAACAGGCTTACACACATATGATCGAGTGATTCATTCCATTCAGTGGGAAAAGAATTACCTTCCAATAAATGTTGCTGGATAAGTTGGCGAACCACAAAACCCCTAACTCACATCGCACTAAAAAGTGTTTTAAGATGGTTCACAGACCCAAATAGGAAAGCAACAATGATAAATATTCTAGAGGGAACATAGCAATTTATCTTTTCCATATGACATTTACGATCTTGGGTAAGTGAAGATTTCTTAAACGGACACGTGCAAAAGTAAAAAAAAAAAAAAAAAAAGAGTGAACTAAGCATTCAAGACGCTAGAAAAATAGTAACAAAAAATCAGTAGCAGCCTTGATTTGAAAATAAAGAGCTAGCTGTTTCAAAATACTAACACCATTAATAAAAACCATTCACAAAGCGGATGGGAGGTTGATGGATGGCTGATGGAAACGCAGGTGCTCCACTCCCTGGCCCTGGCCTCACTGCCACCTTTCTGTTCAGTTAGTGTCCCACCCCTTGGCAACAGGACTCCTGAAGGACGGGTGAAGGTCACAGGAAACCCAGAGTCACCTGCCAAGCCAGAGCGCGTCTTTATACATACAGATGTGTACAAATCTCAACCCCGCACCAGTGTTTATAGGGGAGACTTTCCAAACGAGCCAAGTGGGGCCCGGCCACTCCCAGCTGGGGGTTCTTCCCTGAGAAGACAAGGGCTGGAGCTCATGCTAAAGAAATAGTTACATGTGAAATTGAAGAACTGAGATGGGAAAGCTATAATGAATTACCTCCTGGCTTATAAAACGATGTCAGGATTTCTTGAGGAAAAACTGATCAAAGAAACTGGAAACATGTTCTAGAGACCACGATAACTAGCAAGAGGGGCCTCGACCCCCGAGCAGGCCCCGACACAGCCATACGCAGGTCACCTATACGCTGGAAGCCCGGGTGAACTTGGATAGGAACGTTCTAGACGTCCTCCAGTAGAATGTATCCTTTGTGAGGCTCTTGTGGAAAACAACATTTCAGGGCTCTGGAATATTTTGTTTATACAATTCAAGACAAAAGAGAGGAAGAAAGTCCCCACAGTTTTCCAAAAATGCTTCCATTCCCTCAGAGAATTTTATCTGGAGCCTCCTCAAGGAAAGCAGGAGAGACGAAAAGCACCAAATATGCAACTCCTCCTGCACGGGTCGTAAGAGTCAAACTCGTGTCCACAAAAAGCCAAGGACTCCAAAAATTCCACCTCAGATGACTGAAGTAACACAAGAGTTGCATAAAGAAGAATAAAGGTGGCAGGAGCAAGGAGGGATACTTAGAAAAACGGGAGAAGAAATGGACCGTCCCGAACGCGGTCAAGATGAGGCTTAGGCTAAGCAAAGACACAGCCTAGACTCTGAAATCTCAAACAAACAAAACATAATCCACATACAAATAGGAGGGCGCTTCTACGTCTGAACATAATGAGGTTGGAGAAAATCCTAGCACTGAAAATCCTGGAAATGTAAGTACAAGTTTCCGTGATGTCGTCCCATTGCAGCGTGCCAAAATATTTAGCCAGAGTTGAGTAAGAGGGAAAAGCCAGTGCACAGTTTAGCCCCCCAAAACAAAATTAGGTCGACTTCTAAAGATTCGGCCAATTCTTTGGGACTCCTGTGGGAGACGCTCTGTTGTTTTGGGGTTTTGATTTGGATGGCCAAGTAATATTTAATCAAGTCTTTGAATGGATGTAAATATATATGCTAAAAAAAATAAATAAATAAACAGGATCAAGGAACTCTGGGAGAGGGAGGGGAAGTCAGAAGGGAGAAGACCTGGAATAAACATCACCCATTGCCTGAAAGTCAAGGACCAGAGCTTATGCTGGAGCTTAGGGAAACACTGAGTCCACAGAGCCTGGTGTTCCAAGCATGATGCATAAAAGTGATCCATAAGGGTGTTGGAAGAGAATGTTAAATCTTTCATCTTTGTTTATTTTTGTCCCCCCACACACACAAAAAAGGGCAGAAATTATGATTTTAAACTACCGACTATGTGGATTGACACTGGGGCCCTCCCTCGGAGAGCCCTGTGTCACGGGGGCTCTGTGGTTAGATTCCTTCATAATGCGAGGAGGTCACCAGCAGAACCATTCGATCGTTTGCAGTGTCCTGCAATGCGGCCTGTTCAATGGGTAGACAGAGTGTATTGTATAGTTTAAAATACTTGTAAAATAGTACAAAACAAGGTACTCACTTAAAACATCACTGCAAAGAGAGTTAGTGAGGAAAATTGTAAATATGGGAGCACCCGGCTGGCTTAGTCGGTAGAGCATGTGACTCTTGATCTTGGGGTTGTGAGCTCAAAGCCCCATGCTGGGTGTAGAAATGACTTGAAAATAAAATATTAAAAAAAAAAAGAAGGCAAAGAAAGAAAATTCTAAGTCTGGAAATAACAAGTGAACAAGAAAGTGTCCTAGCAGAAACCTCTCTTGGACTGTCCTATGTGACAGCTACAAGCTCTGCGTGGCTATTGAGCACTTGAAATATTGCTTAGTGTGAACGAGGAAATGAAGTTTACATTTTATTTCATTTTAATTAATTTAAATTTGTATTTAAAACCTGGTACTCTGTGGATCCTGAGAAACTTAACAGAAACCCATGGGGGAGGGGAAAAAAAAAAAAAAAAGAGGTTAGAGTGGGAGAGAGCCAAAGCATAAGAGACTGTTAAAAACTGAGAACAAGCTGAGGGTTGATGGGGGGTGGGAGGGAGGGGAGGGTGGGTGATGGGTATTGAGGAGGGCACCTTTTGGGATGAGCCCTGGGTGTTGTATGGAAACCAATTTGACAATAGACTTCATATATTGAAAAAAAAAAAAAAAAGTCTCTCTAGTTTCCCACCAATAAAAATATGATATCTGTGGCTCAAAAAAATAAATAAATAAAACCTGGTACTCAATTCCATTACTGGAAAACTTTTAATTTTTTTTTTAACGTTTATTTATTTTGAGAGAGAGAGAGACAGAGCACGACGAGCAGGGGAGGGGCAGAGACAGAGGGAGACACAGAATCCGAAGCAGACTCCAGGCTCCGAGCTGTTAGCACAGAGCCCAATGCGGGGCTCGAACCCACGAGCTGTGAGTTCCAAGACCCGAGCTGAAGTCGGATGCTTCACCGACGGAGCCACGCAGGCACTCCTTACGTATGCTTGAAATGACGAGTATGAAGCTATTCTGGCCAACTCGCATTCTGAAATTGAAATACGGATCAGGAGCTTCCAATGAGTTTTTAGCAGTGGATGAAGATGTGCTGTTAGTGTAAAATACACACTGGGCTTCAAAGACAGGGTCTGAAGAATAGAAAGTATTTCATTAATCATCTTTAGATTATGTGTTGAAGTGGTAATATATGTAATACACAGGGGTTAAAAATATGTATCGCTAAAATTAATTTCACCTTTTAAAAACTGTTCCAATGTGGCTCTAAGACAATATAAAATTCCATGAGTGACTCACATGAAGTTCCCACTGGACAGACTTGGTTAAGACGATGTGCATTTTCCTGAACAAGAAATCCCCAACCAGGCCCCTCCAGGATCTTGGAAAATGTTCAACGTTGTCTACTCGCTTTGAAGTTCTTTGTTTGGTAACAAAGTCACCAACCAGAAAAGAGAAGAAAGAAAAACCAACACGGGCAGACAAAGTGCAGGGATCATTTACTCGGTGCCAGACGCGGGGCTCCCAAGGCCATCATTCAAATGGCAAAGCCCTTCAAACTTTCAAAGACAGTGGAATGACTCTCACCCCACCGCCGCCCTCCCCACCTCCCAGAGCTATTACGAAGCTAAGTGAGAAGCTATCTGTAGAAACACTGCGACATCTGCCCAAGGCCTGAGAGAATAGCAGCCAAGTACGCACTTTTCCACATGTTCTGTAATCATCACCGCACTCAGTGGGTAGACGATTATCTCCATCTAATAGAAAACCATGGCACGCTGAGGCTGCGTCTCTAGCTCAGGTCACGTAGCTAACAGACAATGGCACCTAGACAGCCACTCGGAACTATCAGGGAGTTCACGGACACTGATGAGGTGGACGAGGGATCTCACTCTCCAGCAACAATTCTCAAATGAGACACGGAGGCTGGAGGTCTCTCTGCCCCTCTGATCTGCAGGTGGCCCTTCCTGGTCCTTGGAGGGTAGACATTCTCTGTGGGAGCAATAGATTCCATGACAGCCGGGAACGGGGAGAGAAACTTCCCGAACGTACTAGGTCTTTCCAGATCTTTTCTGGAAGGAGGCTGGTTCTTGAAAACCAGGACCTCATTCTTGAGCTAGCTCTGCACACTCAGGTATGCACCCGGGTGGCCTCAACATGGCCAATGCTCATTTGTCCAAAGCAACAGTTGACTCTCCAGGGCTGATTGAACCTCCAGCCGAGAAGCTGCCCTCATTCCCACAGCCCACAGCCCTCCGGCCGAATTCCTATTACCTCCAGCCCCGACTGCCTGTTTTTTCCCTTCTCTGTCATTACCAGAGGCAGGCCTGGCATGGGTGATAGAGAAGGACAGCATTCACTTCCAGCCATTGGTGGTGGTGCACAGGGCCCGCCCCAAGCCGTGGCTTCCAGGCCTGGACTTCTCTTTTGAAAGGTGGTAGTTTGACTTGGAATGCGGTGCGCCTGCACCTGCCAAGTTCAACACACAGTGGAGACAAACACGGCTCTATCCCTGAGAGGCCCCGCCTAAGGCAAGGCCCAGACAGGGCAGTTCAAATGGCGAACAGGGCGAGGGGGAGGCCCAGGCTCCAGAGCCGCTGGATAGAAGTGGGGAAATAGTGGTTGGAGGGCTGAGTGGCTGAAAAACAAGGAGGCAGCGGTTGACTTTCCGCTGTTGCCTGCCTCTATTCTCCAGTTAGCTACTTTCCCTTTGGCTTAAAGTAACCCTATAAGCTTGATTTGATGTCTTGTGTTGTCCTTTGAACTGGTCCTCCTCAGGGAGGGTTGCCTGAGTTTCCAGGAGCTGGCAGGGCCTCAGAACAAAGCAAGCTCTGCCACACCCAGTCCCTTCCTCACGGGGCACAGGCCAGCACCCTGGGCTACAGCTCAGCCAAGGACCTCCTCTCCTCTGCTGGCTTTCACCCCTTCTCTGCCACCATTCATGGGGGTGGAGGGGAGAGGCTGGGTGGTTGGAGGGGAGCACCAAGGTTAAAAGAGATTCAGCCCAAATCAGCGACAGCCCTGGAATGCAGAAGAAAGTGCTAGCCCTGAGTTGTGTGACCTGGGAGAAAGGCAGGAGAGAGCAGATCATATACCAGTTCTAGATGGCTCCTACCCCCCCAGGATGCGTCAATTGCTCTGGCTTCCTTGAAGAGCTGTTTCAAGGTCTCCAAATGAGCTGATTTGAGGAGTTTTGTTTTGTTTTGTTCTTAACATTTATTTATTTTTGAGAGAGAAAGAGTGAGCACAAGCAGGGGAGGAGCAGAGAGAGAGAGGGAGACACAGAATCCAAAGCAGGCTCCAGGCCCTGAGCTGTCAGCACAGAGCCTGATGCGGGGCTGGAACTCATGAACCATGAGATCTTGACCCGAGCCAAAGTCGGACACATAACCGACTGAGTCCAGGCGCCTGGAGCTGATTTAATTTTTAGCTGCTATTTCCTAACAGAGGTGAATAAAAGACCCCAGGCAATTGCCTACCTGGATAGCAGAAAGGGTCTGTAGGACCCATTCCTAGATCCAGATGAAGCTATCTGAAACACTAAATGGCTGCATAGTTACAGTTAAACTTCACAAATTATTACCGAATTACTAGTTCTACCAGTCCTGACACTTCTAATAGCAGCTTAATGGTTGTTTATGAAACTCTCCCCAGTTATGGCTGCTTAGCATATCAAAAGGCTTGGGAAATACCCCCCAGATAACCTTGGGAAGAGAGACAGGCACAACCATAATGGGTGACTTTGCTGGGCTAAACAAAGATCTCCAGAGGAGAGCAAACTCCAGTGAAGGTGAAAGCCATCCTTTAAATAAACCACAGATTTAAAAAGTGCCAAAACATAGACCTACAGAGGAGCCACCATACACTATTCAACAACTCTCTTCTAAGTAATTTTAAATACTGAAACAAATGTTCTGCCCTCGGACTCCTTATTATGTAATTCCCACTGTGATGACAAGGAAAGTCTCATATGTACATGTTACAAGATTATAAACACAAAACCCTGTGTACTGTACCCTCTGGACAAGTAAAGGGATTTTAACCCCTAATATTCACCAAGTTTGATTCTCCCCTTTGCTGTCTTTAGAATATAGCAGTTGAATAGAGAGAGAGAAGATACCCCTCGGCTGCCAGTCATGGCTCCATTGAGATTTTACTGCATGTCAGGTGCTTTACGTACATATTCCTCTAATCTTTAGAATAGCTCTTGGGGTTTTTCCTCCCATTTTACAGATGAGGCACTGAAGGATCCAAAAGGCTTATGTAACATGCCATAATTACGGAGCTTAAAAGTGCCCAAAGCCAGGATTTAACCAGGGGGCATCAAACTCCAGATCCCATGGCTTGATCACTATGCAACACTTCCCTAATTTGATAGTCAACTAATTTGTTGACTACTGATTTGAAGTTTTAGCTATCTAATTTACTTTCCTGATTGGGACGGAGCAGAAATTGTGGAGGCACCACCAGGATCCGCCTCAGATGTTTTTACCATTTCTATGTTCCCCTCCCCCAGCTTCAATGCACCTTTACCTTTGAATTCATTTGCCACAAATTTGCAAGAAGTTTTGCAACAAAGTCCCACAAATTTGGTGGTTTAAAACAGTATGTATTTACCTCCTTAACAGTTCTAGAAGTCAGAAGGCCAAAATAGGTCTCATGGGATTAAAATCAGTATTTCAAGCCTCTATTTCTTCCAGAGGCTCTAGAGGAGAACCCATTTCTTGCCTTTTCTGGTTTCTAGAGGCTTCCTTCATTCATTGGCTCATGGCCCCTCCATGTGTAAAGCCAGCAGTGGCATCATTCTGAACTCGGCATCTGCCGTCACATCTCTGACTCTCCCGCCTCCCTCTTTCAGTTATAAGAATCCTGGTGATGACATTGGGACCCCAGGATAATACAGGATAATCTCTCCATCTCAAGATCCTTATTTTAGTCATATCTGCAAAGTCTCTTTTGTTATCTAAGATAAAGTATTCACGGGTTCTGGGGATTAGGATGTGGAATTCTTTGGGGGTCATTATTCCACCCACCACACCTAATGGATGCAACAGTTTCTTTTCCAAGGACTTCCCTTCAGCTCCTGGAGCCACTTTGCCCCAGTGCACAGAGAGCTAGAAGTTCCTGTTGCTAACTGTCCTGGTTTGCCCCAGGCTGAGGGGTTCCGGAACATGAGACTTTTACTGCTAAAACCAAGATAGTCCTGGACCAACTAGAGGGGTTGGCTGCCCTACCCTAGAGCCAATGACTGATGGTGATACGTTGTGAAACCCAACTCACTTGCCTCAACAAAGACAAATTCTGAGGGCTGATTTATACTCCAGACTTTCCCTAGAAGATCAGGCTTAGGTTTCTGACTCTGCCTAAAATTACATCCTTGCCTCTCCCATCCCTGTCCTTCTTCCCCATTCCCTCAGTAAATTCTACTGGAAGCATTTCCTTAGCAAACCGCCTACACACCAATCTTCATCTCAAGACCCTCCATTGTGGTGACCCGCCTAAAAGGGGGGGAGGGGCACAGGAGAAGGAATAATAGCTTTGTTTCCATTTATTCAACAAACATTATTAAACTCCTATAATGTATCAGGTCCTACATTGGGGATGAAGAGTCACACAGAAGCCAAACCCAATCCTCAGGAGGCTCCCTTAAAAAAAACAAAGAGATAACTGAGTAGAACAATACAATGTGATAAGCATAGAGAGAGACATTCAAAGAAGATCACAGAAAAACAAACGAAGGGTGCAAACTACAAGGGAAGAGGTACAGGCAAGCATTGATCATCAAGGAAGCTTGGACTTTTTTTTTTAGAGGGAGAGTATGAGCAGGGGAGAAGGTCAGAGGGAAAGACAGAAGAGAGAATCTTAAGCAGGTTCCACACTCAGCACAGAGCCCAACATAGGGCTTCATCCTATGACCCTGAAATCATGACCTGAGCCCAAATCAAGAGTTGGGATACTCAATCAACTGAGCCACGAGGTACCCCAAGAAGCTTGGACTCCTTAAAAGCTACTCAAAACCGTTAAAGGTGACACACATTTCAACCAATTTTTGTAAGTCAGAGGGAAAATCTCTCTGAAGATAGGAGATGGACAATAGGAAAGAAAAAAAAAATCAGAGAATCATACAAACCAGAAGTTCCAACATCTGAATGATAGAAGTTACAGAAAGAGAACACAGAAAACAGGAAAAAATTTTCAATGAGATAAGGAAATCCTCAAAATTGCAAAATATATCACCAAAAAGTGAAAGGACCACCAATGACCTAGAATGACAAGTGAAAAGACTCAGTAAAAGTGTATCTGTAAAATTTCAGAACCTCAAGAACAAAGCAAAGACTCCAAAGCTTCCAGAAAAAATTTAGTTAGGTACATACAAAAGCCACATTGAAATCTCATAGACACGATTGGTCTATGGTCTATGCCTTCAAACATCTAACAAATAATTATTCCCAGCCTGGAATTCTATGCCCACAAACTGTCAATCATGTGTGAGTTTAAAATATATTTTAATGCATTCAGGAAACCTAAAACTTTTTATCTCCTGCCTTTTCTTAGAAAGCTACTGCTGACATGTTCCAGAAAAAATAAGGAAGAAAATGAAGAGAAAGGAAAACATGGAGCCCAAGAAAGAAAGAACCCAAAGGAGGAATGACAGCTACATAGTAGGCTTAAAGAGTGACCATTTCAGGAGAAGTAAACTAATAGAATAGTGTTTGGGGCTTTTTAAAATACACTTCTAACTACCTAAAAAATCATGTTAATACACTGATTCATCTGATGAAGCATTTGAGAAAAAAATTTAAGGATCAGGACACAGGTAATCAGTTGAAAAAGGAAACAATTATTAACACCAAGAAGAAATAAATAAAAAGGAAATATCATTATAGTGTCTTCCTGTACCCTGTCATAAACAGTATTTGTAGAAAGCTAATGATGAAGAATGCAAACTGACTATTGAATAAACCCAAAGTTTACAAACATATAAATAAATAGGTGTAGTTGGTGTTACAAGCTGAATGGTATCCAAAATTCATATATCAAAGCCCTAATCCCCAGTACTTCAGAATGTGACTATATTTGGAGATAGAATTTTAAATCCAATATGATATGTCTTTATTAAAAAAAAAAAGGACATTAAGACACAGATGGGTACAAAGGGAAGACCATTTGAAGACACCAGAAGAAAATGGGCGTCTACCAACCCAGAAGAGAGGCATCAGGAGGAACCAACTTTACTGATGCCATGATCTTGGACTACCAGCCTCCAGAACTGTGAGGAAATAAATTTCTGTTGTTCAAGCCTCCCAGTCTGTGGTGCTTTGTTATGGTGGCCCTAGCAGATTAAGACAGATGGGAAACATGTAAGTCAAATCTTCCTAAATTATAATAGAAAGTCATTGTGCAAAAATATCCAAAACTGATAAATCAAGAAGCTTAAAACATGAATATAAACATATTTTTTAAAGTACTTGCTAGCTTTTAATGGACCTCCTTCCATGTGGCTTCAAACTACCAAGACACAGACCCCCACACACCCTTAATCTTCTCAGCTCTTCTACTGAAGAATTTGGCCTTCACGATGACAGGCTATTTGGGGAGCTTTTCCTTTCCCAAAATTTGGCAGTAGCCAGATCACAGCACATCAACGATGGGAGAGACTCCAGTCTCGGTTCTGGTACCATTTGCCCATGTCTGCTCACTGACCAGGGTCCACAGTTTATTGAGGTTGACAGTTGGGCAGAAGCTCTGCTTCCTCTTGAGGAGGTGATGCCTCGTTCCAACTTTTCCAAAGTAACCTGGGTGATATTTGCCGAAGTTGATCCTGTGGTGATGCATGCCACCAGCATTTCCCCAGCCCCCTGGGTGCTTCCGGTGCCGGCCCACGCAGCCATGGCTCACGTGGTCCTGAAGTTTCTGGGTCTTCCTCAGGCTGGATGGCATGTTGGAATTTTTTTTTTTTTTTTTTTAATTTTTATGTTTGAGAAAGAGCGCAAATGAGGGAGGGGCAGAGAGAGACAGTGACACAGAATCCGAAGCAGGCCCTGAACTGTTAGCACTGAGCACAGGGCGGGGCTCGAACCCAGGAACGGCGAGATCATGACCTGAGCCTGACTGAGCCCCCCAGGAGGTTAGGCTTCCGACTTCCGCTCAGATTCTGTCTCTCTGAGCAACCCCCTTCTCATGCTCGGTCTCTGTCTCTAAAACATAAATAAAAAATCTTAAAAAAAAAAAACTAAAAGCTAAAGGAGGTTAAAGAGTTGCCTGGGAGGGCTGGGGGGGCGGGGGGGGGGGGAGGGGAGGGGGGTGCCTGAATGGCCCAGTCGGTTGAGCACTGACTTGGGCTCAGGTCATGATCTGACAGCTCGTGGTTGGTTCAAGTCCTGCATCAGGCTCTGTGCTGCCAGCTCGGAGCCTGGAGCCTGTTTCAGATTCTGTGTCTCCCTCTCTCTCTGCCCCTCCCCTGCTCATGCTCTGTCTCTCTCTGTCTCTCAAAAATAAATAAATGTTAAAAAAAATAATTAAAAAAAAAGTTGCCTCAGAAGATTGAGGCAGGGTCCCACACTCCACCTTGAATCCTTAAAGACAGATGTATTTCAGAATTCAGATATTTTCCTATCTTTAAAAGATAATATTCACTTACTATATCATAAGCACACAATTATGTGCACATAATTAGGGACAGCATCCCATAATTAACACAATAATTTTGCAAAAGGATTTTAAGTTTAGGTCAGGTTTTGCCACCAGAATGAGCTTTGGTGCTAGGGTACCCCCCGAAACTCAATTTTCAAAGCTTTTTTTGATTAAAAAACATGCAAAGCAGTGACTGTAATCTTGTGTTTGATATTTTTAACCATGTATAGCGCTTTGATAAAAATCAAAATCATTTTTGAAAAGGCTACTCTGGCAGAAGTGTGGAAGGAGATTTGGGGGAGTGGAATTATACCAGGGGCAAGAGGAGAGTCAGAGACTCATGAGAGAGCCCACGTGATAATGAAGCCCGGATGTAACGATGGCAAGTGAGGCAACAACGATGGGTAAAAAAAGGGAAAGAACGATGGATTTCAGAGATCTTGTGAACAAATCAAATGGGATGGGTAAGAGAGGAGGAATAATAATGGACAAAACTCCAACTCTTAACTTGGGAAGTTGTGTCGAGGTGCCAGCACTGAATGGAGAAGAAGGATAGGACATTTGGAGGACAAGGAGACAAATGTCCAAGATAGGACATTTGGAAGACAAGGTGAGGTGGGGCCTCTGAGACTTTCATTAGGAGATGTTTTGGAGGCATTGGAAGGCATCTGGGCTAATATATATTTGACATACCCCACGACAGAATTCCTAACGGGGCGGGGGTGGGGGGGAGGCCAGGAAGGGCAAAGCAGGGACAGGATTTAAGAACACAGCCCTCCTTCCTGCTTTGCTTTCTTTTCTCAATGAAGTCTTGACATGGTGAAGAAAACGACAAGCCCTGAAGTCAGTCCACCCAGTTCCCATACCCCAAACCCCTGGAGGCAGCTCGCAGGGCCATAGACACTCGGAGGGTTCTCTCATAAAAAAAGGAAATCGCTCCTCAGAAAAGCCAATTCCAGGTTCAGTTAATGGCTGAAGTGATCATCGACAACTCCATTTGATAAGGGAAGCTGAAAATAATTCATCTTCTCCTATCTCCCCAAATCAAAATTAGGGAAACAGAGACTACTTATCAAAAAGTGCCAGTTTTAAATTGTTTTTGAGGATGAGCTATTTCAAAACCAAAACTCATCACATGCTATTTAGGACATATCAGAGAATAAGAAAAGAAGGCAAACATCTCCATTCTTTTAAAGACACTGACATAGAGCCGATACCAGATCTTATCCATGATAATTGTTTTAAAAACCACTCCAGGGGCACCTCCGTGGCTCAGACAGTTAAGCATTCAATTCCCGATTTCAACTCAGGTCGTGATCTTGTGGTTTGTGAGTTTGAGCCCTGCATCAGGCTCGGTGCCAACAGCCTGGAGCCTGCTTGGGATTCTCTCTCTCTCTCTCTCTCTCTCTCTCTCTCTCTCTCTCTCTCTCTCTCTCCCTCCCTCTTTCTGCCCCTCCCTTGCTCATGCTCGTTCTCTCTAAATAAATAAACAAATAAATAAATAAATAAATCTTAACATTTTTTTAAAAACACTCCAATATTTGTAAATATACATGAAATGTCTAAATCTAGTAGCAATAGAATCTAAAGGTATTTTAAAATTAGTTCAGTGGCATTTATTCCAGGAAGGTAGGCACAGTTAAAAATTAGGAAATCTTAGTAATATATTTCTTCAATATATTTGATCCACAGTGAATGAAAGGGAGAGATCATGTGATGATCACGAGAGATTTCCAAAAAGCATAAGACCCCGATTTTTTTTAGAAATTCAATAAAATTAATAGTATATACATATACAAAACTAACAGCTGATATTCTGCTTAATGGCAAAACATAAATATTCCAATTAAAGTTGCAAACAGTATACAGTCGACCTTTCAAACATCACAGGGGTTAGGAGTGCTCACACTCTATGCATTGAAAATTCACATATAACTTTAACCCCTCCAAAACTTAACGACTAATAGCTTACTGTTGACCAGATGCCTTACCTATAACAAACAGTTGATTAACACATATTTTAAATATGTATCACATACTATATTCTTAAGGTAATCTAGAGAAAAGAAAATATGATTAAGAAAATCTTAGGGGTACCTGGGTGGCTGTCAGTTAAGCATCTGACTTTGGCTCAGGTCATGATCTCACAGTTCATGGGTTCCAGCCCTGCGTTGGGCTCTGTGCTGACAGCTCAGAGCCTGAAGCCTGCTAAGGATTCTGTGTGTGTCTCTCTCTGCCCCTCCCCCGCTTATTCCCTCTCTCTCTCTCTCTCTCTGTCTCAAAAATAAATAAACATTTTTTTTTAAAAGAAAATCTCAGGATGCCTGGGTGGCTCAGTCAGTTAAGCATTCGACTTCGGCCCAGGTCATGATCTCGCAGTCTGTAGTTCAAGTCCTGCATCGGGCTCTGTGCTGACAGCTCAGAGCCTGGAGCCTTCTTCGGATTCTGTGTCTCCCTCTCTCTCTGTCCCTCCCCTGCTCTCACTCTGTCTCTCTCTCTCTCAAAATAAATATTTTTTAAAAAAAAGAAAAGAAAAGAAAATCTTAAGAGAAAATACGTTTTTGGGACTGCACTGTATTTTTCAGAATAAATCTGTTCGTAAGTGGACATGTGTCATTCAAACTTCTGCTGTTCCAGAGTCAACCGTAAACATATTGACAATAAAATAACTTAGAAAACTAAAAGGTAAAATAAGTACATTGATATTCTAAATGACAGGGCAAGTTTCCCATATTTGCAGATATTGTCATGACATTCCTCAAAAACCCAAATAAAATCAACTGGAAAACTATCAGAAATAACCAGCAAATTCAATAAAGTGATCAGATGCAAAATAAATGCAGAATACCAGTAGGTTTCTTATACACCAAGAATAAAAATCTAATACACTCAAAAAAATTAGTGCAGGGGCGCCTGGGTGGCTCAGTGGGTTAAGTGGCCGACTTCGGCTCAGGTCATGATCTCGCGGTCCA
This sequence comes from Panthera pardus, assembly GCF_024362965.1. Taxonomy (NCBI): domain Eukaryota; kingdom Metazoa; phylum Chordata; class Mammalia; order Carnivora; family Felidae; genus Panthera; species Panthera pardus. The sequence goes on from NW_026526721.1 coordinate 149,284,017, forward strand.
TGAGTTCAAGCCCCGCGTCAGGCTCTGTGCTGATAGCTCAGAACCTGGAGGCTGCTTCTGTTTCTGTGTCTCCCTCTCTCTCTGCCCCTTCTCCATTTGTGCTCTGTCTCTCTCTGCCTTTCAAAACTGAATAAATGTTAAAAAAAAAATTAAAAAAAAATTAGTGCAAAAACAGAGCTCACTCTCTCTTTGAGAAGGTCAGCTTTTAATAAGACCTACCTATAGCAGTTGAAATTTCAGAAAATGACTCCCATAAACTCACCATACTCTAGTACTGCCTGGAACGTCCTCATGTTTCCCCACTGATAATCACAACCCACTTTGAAGACCAATTCTCCAACAGGGAAGGCTAGAACCAGTGGATAAAGTGTAACAAAATAATTAAAACTCTCTAAACACACATACAAACAGATCCCACTCACATTACTAAAAGATTCATCTGAGTAAATCCAACAAACATGTACCTTGCCTGTAAGATTAAAACCATAAAATTATACTAAAGGATCGAAAAGAACACAGGAACTTATGGAGAGGAATGCCATGTTCTTGTATAGAAAGATTAAAAATGTAACGAAGTCACTTCTTCCTAAATCTATAAATTAAGCCACTGTCAATCAAAATTTCTGGATAAATTTTCAAGTTTGAAATGTATAAGAATAGTCAAAATATTCAAAAAAGAAGGATATTAAGGGGAACTCATTTTATCATATTAAATGTGCTATAAATCTATAGCACATCTATAGTTATTAAATATTGAAAACCGAATACCCTGACCAACGGAACAATATAGAAGGCATTTGTTTAAAGGGTGGACTTTCAAATCAATGAAGAAAATAAATGCATGGACTGCTTTTCTCACATAAAAACAAAATATTTTTCCTAAGTCCACTTCCTCATAAATCACTTTCACATGAAGCCACAGCTCAGAGTCTGCACTGGTCAGAACCCAGTGTCATCTGCATTGCTTTAATTCTCAAATACAAACCTATGAGATAGATGTCATTCTGTTTTACAAATAAAGAAAATGAAAGTTGAGAAACATGCCCAAGTTTAAGGGGTAGATCTGAGAATAAAAACCAGGTCAGAGAGGCCCCAAAGCTAATTCCCTCAGCCCCTTTAGTGAATCATTCCTTTCCTAGTCTCTCACTGGGCTCAAGGCAGAAGCCAATATACCCTTTCTGAAGGTGTATTCCAGTGAGTCACATCTGTAATCGTGGAATGTCATGGACAAAGGCAGGTCTTTGTTTAAACAATGCCCCAAGATTCACAAGATAACTGCAGATAAAAATATCCAAAAGTATACAGGTTCGGCTACCCAAAAAACCCCTACAACCGTCCACTTACATCAATAGACAAATCATCTAAACAGAAAATCAACAAGGAAACAGTGGCCTTGAATGACACGCTGGATCAGATGGACCTAACAGGTAAATTCAGAGCATTCCATCCTAAAACAGCAGAATACACCTTAGTTTCAAGTGCACATGGAATATTCTCCAGAATATGTCACATGTTAGGCCACAAAACATGCCGCAACAAATACAAGAAGATTGAAGTTATACATGCACCTTTTCTGACCATAACGCTATGAAACTAGAAGTCAACCACAAGAAGAATTTTAGAAAGACCACAAATACATGGAGGTTAAATAATATACCACTAAACAATGAATGGGTCAACCAGGAAATCAAAGAAGAAATTTAAAAATACATGGAAACAAATGAAAATGAAAACACAATCGTCCTTTGCGATATAGCAAAAAAACCCAAACAAACAACAACAACAATAACAACAACAACAAAACCTTTGAGAACAAAAGCAGTCCTGAGAGTAAGTGTATAGTAATACAGGCCTACCTCAAGAAGCAAGAAAAATCTCAAATAAACAATCTAACCTTACACCTAAGAGCTAGAAAAAGAAAAGCAAAAATAGCCTAAAGCCAGCAGAAGGAAAGAAATAATAAAGATTAGAGCAGAAATAAATGTTATAGAACTAAAAACAAAACAAAACAAAAACAAAAAACAAACAAACAAAAAATCTAATAGAACAGATTGATGAAACCAGGAGCTGGTTCTTTGAAAAAATTAATAAACTTGATAAACTTGTAGCCAGATTTATCAGAAGGAAAAGATAATTGATAAAGTTCTAGCCAGACTTATCAAAAAGAGAGAGAGAGAAAGGACCTAACAAAATCACAAAGGAGAGAAGAGAAATAACAACTAACACCACAGAAATATAATTATAAGAGAATGTTATGAAAAACTATATGTCAACAAATTGGACAACCTGGAAGAAATAGATAAATTCCTAGAAATATTTAATTACCAAAACCAAAACCAAGGAAGAAATAGAAAACTTGAACAGACCCATAACCAGCAAAAACAATGAAGCAGTTATCAAAAACTCCCAACAAAAGTCTGGGACCAGATGGCTTCACAGGGGAATTCTACCAAACATTTAAAGAAGAGTGAATAGCTATTTTTTATCAAAAAAATTATTATTTACAAAAAAATAGGGTGCCTGGGTGACTCAGTCAGTCGAGTGTCCGACTTCAGCTCAGGTCATGATCTCACAGTTCATGAGTTCAAGTCCCATGAGTTCAAGTCCCAGCTCAGAGCTTGGAGCCTGCTTCAGATTCTGTGTCTCCCTCTCTCTCTGCCCTCCCCCACTTGCACTCTGTCTCTCTCTCTCTCAAAATTAAATAAACATTTAAAAATAAATAAATAAAAATAAATAAAAAAGAAAAATGAATAAAAAGAAAAAAGAAAAAAAAAACTTCCAAATTCATTCTATGAGACCAGCCTCACCCTGATACCAAAACCAGATAAAGACACCATTTAAAAAGAGGACTACAGGCCAATATCTCTGATGTGAAAACCTCAACAAAATACTAGCAAACCGAATCCAACAATACATTAAAATAATCATTCACCACAATCAAGTGGAATTTATTCCTGGGTTGCAAGTGTGGTTCAATATTCACAAATCAATCAATGTGATATATCACAATAATAAAAGAAAGGCTAAGAACCATACGACCATTTCAATAGATGCTGAAAAAGCATTTGACAAAATACACATCCATTCATAATAAAAACCCTCAAAGTAGGTTGAGAGGGAATATACCTCAACATAACAAGGCTATATATGAAAAACCCACAGCTGATATCCTAAAAGGGGGAAAAACTGAGAGTTTTTCCTTCACAGGGACAAGACAGGCACGTCCATTCTCACAATTGCTATTTAACATAGTACTGGAAGTCCTAGCCACAACATCAAAAAACAAAAAACTAAAAGGCATCCAAAATGGGAAGGAAGAAGTAAACTTTCACTATTTATGGGTGACATGATACTACATATAGAAAATCCAAAAAACTGCTAGAACTGATAAACAAATTCAGTAAAGTCCCAGAATACAAAATCAAGGCACAGAAATTTATTGCATTCCTATACACCAATAATGAAGCAACAGGAAGAGAAATTAAGGAAGAAATCCCATTTACAATTGTACCAAAAACCATAAGATACCCAGGAATAAACCTAACCAACGAGATGAAAGACCTGTACTCTGAAAACAATAAAACACTAAAGAAAGAAATTGAAAATGACACAAATAATGGAAAGACATTCCATGATCATGGACTGGAAAGGCAAATATTGTTAGATATGTGATTACTACCCAAAGCAATCTACACATTTAATGCAATCCCTGTCAAAATACCAACAGTATTTTTCACAGAGCTAAAACAAACTCCTAAAATTTGTATGGAACCACAAAAGACCTCAGATAGCCAAAACAATCTTAAAAAAGAAAAGCAAGCAAGGGAAACAATCAACAGAACTAAAAGGCAACCAATGGAATGGGAAAAGATATTTGCAGATGACATACCAAACAAAGGGTTAGTATTCAAAATCTATAAAGAACTCACCAAACTCCACACCCAAAAAACAAATACTCCAGTGAAGAAATGGGCAGAAGACATGAATAGACACTTCTCTAAAGAAGACATCCAGATGGCCAACAGGCACATGAAAAGATGCTCAATGTCACTCCTCATCAGGGAAATACAAATCAAAACCACACTGAGATACCACCTCATGCCAGTCAGAGTGGCTAAAATGAACAAATCAGGAGATTATAGATGCTGGCGAGGATGTGGAGAAATGGGAACCCTCTTGCACTGTTGGTAGGAATGCAAACTGGTGCAGCCACTCTGGAAAACAGTGTGGAGTTTCCTCCAAAAATTAAAAATAGATCTACCCTATGACCCAGCAATAGCACTGCTAGGAATTTACCCAAGGGATACAGGAGTGCTGATGCATAGGGGCACTTGTACCCCAATGTTTATAGCAGCACTTTCAACAATAGCCAAATTATGGAAAGAGCCTAAATGTCCATCAGTTGATGAATGGATAAAGAAGATGTGGTTTGTATATAAAAATGGAATACTACTTGGCAATGAGAAAGAATGAAATCTGGCCATTTGTAGCAACGTGGATGGAACTGGAGAGTGTTACGCTAAGTGAAATAAGTCACACAGAGAAAGACAGATACCATATGTTTTCACTCTTATGTGGATCCTGAGAAACTTAACAGAAGACCATGGGGGAGGGAAAGGGGGAAAAAAAGTTACAGAGAGGGAAGGAGGCAAACCATAAGAGACTCTTAAAAACAGAATAAACTGAGGGTTGATAGGGGGTGGGAGGGAGGGGAAAGTGGGTGATGAGCACTGAGGAGGGCACCTGTTAGGATGAGCACTGGGTGTTGTAGGGAAACCAATTTGACAATAAATTTCATATCAAAAAAAAAAAAAAAAGCAAGCCTGCAGGCATCACATTTCCGGGCTCCAAGTTATATAACAAACTGTAATAATCAAAACAGTATGGTACTGGCACAAAAATAAGACACATAGATCAATAGAACAGAATACAGAGCCAAGAAATGAACCCACAATTATATGGTTGATTAATCATCAACAGAGCAGGAAAGAATATCCAACGGGAAAAAGACTGTCTCTTCAACAAATGGTATTGAGAAAAATGGACAGCAACATGCAAAAGAAAGAAATTGGGTCACTTACACCATACACAAAAATAAATTCAAAATGGATTAAAGACCTAAATGTGAGACCTGAAGCCATAAAACTCCTAGAAGAGAACTCAGAGGGCAATTTCTTTGACATTGGCTGTATCAGCTCCTTTCTAAATATGTATTCTGTGGCAAGGGAAACAAAAACAAAAAATTAACTATTGGGACTACATCAAAATAAAAAAGTTTCTGCACAGTGAAGTAAATAATCAACAAAACTAACAGGCAACCTAGAAAATGGGAGCAGATGTTTGCAAATGACATATGCGATAAAAGGTTAATATCCAAAATATGTAAAGAACTTATACAACTCAACACCCCCAAAACAAATAATCCAATTTAAAAATGGGCAGAAGACATGAATAGACATTTTTCCAAAGAATGGACACATGAAAAAATGCTCAACATCACTTATCATCAGGGAAATGCAAATCCAAACTATAATGAGGTATCACCTCACACCTCTCAGAATGGCTAAAATCAAGAACATAAGAAACAACAGGTGTTAGGAAGGGTGTGGAGAAAGAGGAACCCTCGTGCACTGTTGGTGGGAATGCAAACTGGTGCAGCCACTCTGGAAAACAGTATGGAAGTTTCTCAAAAAGTTAAAAATAGAGCTACCATACAATCCAGAAGTCACACTAGTAGTTACTTACCCAAAGAAATCAAAAATACTAAATCAAAGGGAGACATGTACTCCAATGTTTATAGTAGCATTATCTTCAAGAGTCAAATTATGGAAGCTGCCCAAGTGTCCATCAATGGATGAACATATAAAGATGTCGTATATACAATGGAATATTACTTGGCCATAAAAAGGAATGGAATCTCACCATTGGCAATGACACAGATGGAACTGGAGAGTATTATGCTAAACAATATAAGTCAGTCAGAGAAAGGTAAAGACCATACAATTTGGCTCATGTGAGGAATTTAAGAAACAAAACAAAGAAGCAAAGGGAGAAAAAAGTGAGAGCAAGAAACAGACTCTTACCTATAGAGAACAAACTGATGGTCACCAAAGAGGAGGGCCTGGAGGGATGAATGAAATAGGGGTTGGCGACTAAGGAGTGCACTTGTGATGAGTGCTGGACATTGTATGCAAGGGTTGAATCACCACATTGCACACTTGAAACCAATATAACGCTGTATATTAATTAGCTAGAACTTAAATAAAAACCTTTTTAAAAAAACCCTACAACTAATAAAAAAAATTCCCATGATATCATACAGTTTATTAAAAGCACCAGTTTTAAAACTCTCTAACCATACATTCTGTACCAGAGAATGTTAGGTAAGTTATTCAACTGAGAGTCATTCAAACTGCCCTCTCTGCCTACCCTCTCACCCAATAGCATCATTAAACAAAGGACAAGTCCAGAGTTCTGGACTCCACCCAATAGCCCCAGTAGATTAATCACCTCCCATGAAATCTTTAATGATTATACCACTAGGCCTTTCTATATAACTCACCGCTGACAGTGCACTTGTCACACTAGGTACTAAGGGTCTTTCTCATTGTCTGCTAAGGGGGTCTCTGGAAACAGAAACTCAAGGTGTGTGGCCCTTGGTGGGTATTTAATGTTTGTTGAATGAATCGGTGAGTGGATGATGAATGAATGCTGATAGACAAATGATTAAGGCGTTACTTTTCAGACTAGACCAAAACAGGAACCAAAGCCCAGAGAGCACACTTGTGGGCTAACTATGGTGTGGCCACTTGCCTAAGGCACTTTTCCATTTATAGAGGAGACTGGGGAGCTTTCCTGTCACATACATCTATTATCATAACATTGTTCCAGATGTATTTTTACATGTCTGTTTTCACATGTCAACCTTCGGCTCCTTCTCAGAAGGGATTAAGGCTCTGTGCACATTTGTATCACTGACAGCTGGATCGAAGTCTAGAGCAAAGTAGGAGCTCACCATTTGCTGCTCCATGCATGAATTGATGATTGACTTTTGTTCTCTTATTCTACCAGAAATCCAAACACGAAAGCCAAGTGGACAGTCTTCTGCAAGAGCAATGATCAGGGACCCATGCGTTTTCTGCAGTTGACTTGGCCTGAGGTTCCCTCCCATCTCCCCTTTGGGAGGCCTAGGGCCATGAAATAGTGGCTTCTGAGCATTGAGGGAGAATCTCGGTTAGACTGACAAGTGGGACAGCCATGGTGGAGCTGGCCCAGGTAGGATACTCTGAATGTACTTCATGTCCCATTGGCCATTCACGGTTGCAGCCAACAAAGAACATAATGTTGTGCTGAGAGGAAAAATAAATTGAAGAGAAACAAGACTTAAGTTTGCAGCTTAGCTGAAAGCCAAGAATACTTTGTTCTTGAACAGGAAGCTGGAGGAATGGGCATGACCCCAGCCTTCCAAAGCTTCAGATGCCATATCAAAGTGACCATCTACAGAGTTCCCCATTCCAAGCTCTGCTGTCGGTCAGAAGAAGCCAGAGAGTGCAACCAGAAGATGGGAGAGAATTGTTCTTGAGCCTTTCAGAGAAATTTAACATTATAATTATAGTGTTACTAATATTTAATCTTGAGGTTTAAAATTGTCCTAGGCCATTATTAGTCCTTCGAGAAACACAGATCTTCCTCTGCTAATAATAACCTAAGACATTTGTGGAATTAATTTGTAGTTGTGTTCTGTTCATATTTTATCTGCATAAAATTCCCCAAGAAATTCATTAGCCAGGATTTTTTTGTTATAGCAAAAGAGCTCTTATATTAAAAACAAAAAAGTCAGATAAAAGCTACTCCCTAGACCTTTCTCAATACCTAGGAAGCAGGTAACAGCTTAGGATAGTCTCAAAAGACCCCTGCTTATAAATCCCTTATATCAAATACAAAGCCCTTAGAGTAGATCTAAAGCTCCCAACTACCCCAACGTTCTCTCACTTTGTCTACTACTACTATTGGAATTAAAAGGAATCTATGCCCAAATCAATGTAAACATGACTTGAGACATAAAACTCTATTCTTTATGTATATAGACACATACACCACACACACAGACACACGCACACACACACATACACAATTTTCCTAGCATCTTAGTAATGTTATCAGTTTATTCTAAAGAGTTTTTTTCCTTTAACTCTAGTGACACAAGTAAAAGTCTATCTGTCTGATATTAATATAGCTAAAATTCCAGCTTCTTTGTGGTTTCTGTTTGCATGCTATACCTTTTCTCATCCTTTTCTTTTCAATCTGTTTGCATCTCCGAATCTAAAATGTGTCTCCTGTAGACAGAACATAGTTGGATTTTGTTTCTTTTTTCAATCCGGAAATCTCTGACTTTCAATTGGATTTTTAATCCATATATATTTAATGTTATTACTGATATAGTTGGATTTACGACTGCCATCTATTTGCTTTCCATACATCTTCAGTCTTTTTTGTTCCTCTATTTCTTTTACTTTCCTTTTTGTCTGTTTTTTGATTATTGAAGTATAATTGACATACAGTGTTACATTTGTTTCAGGCATATAACATGCTGACTTGACAATTCTGTACATTACTCTGTACTCACCATGATAAGTGTAGTCATCATCCATCACCACACAGAGCTATTACAATATTATTGACTAAGTTCTCTATGCTGTACTTTTCATCCCCATGATTGATTTATTTTATAACTGGAAGCTTGTACCTCTTAATCCCCTTCATCTAATTTTGCACATCCCCCCATCCATCTCCTCTCTGGCAACCACCAGTTTGTTCTCTGTACTTAAGACTCTGGTTTTTGGTGTGTTTTCTAGATTCTACATACACGTAGAATGATGTGGTATTTGTCTTTCTCTGTCGGACTTATTTCACTTAGCCCAATACCCTCTAGATCTGCCCATGTTGTCACAAATGTCGAGATCTCATTCTTATGACTGAGCAATCAGTACATTCCATTGTATCTATATACCACTTCCTTATCCATTAACCAGTGGACATTTGGGTCGCTTTCATATAGTGGCTATTGTAAATAATGCTGCAATAAACATTGGGGTGCAGGTATCTTTTCAAATTTGTGGCTCTGTTTTCTTTGGGTACATACCCAGTAGTGGAGTTACTGGAAAGGTTTTCTCTTCTAATATCAACTAATACTGGATTCTTTAACCTTTTTTTCTTTTCTTTTTAATTTTTTTTAACATTTATTTATTATTGAGAAAAAGAGAGAGACAGAACATGAGCATGGAAGGGGCAGAGAGAGAGAGGGACACAGAGAATCCAAAGCAGGCTCCAGGCTCTGAGCTGTCAGCACAGAGCCCTACACGGGGCTCGAACCCATGAACCGTGAGATCATGACCTGAACCGAAGTTGGTCCCTCAACCGACTGAGCCACCCAGGAACCCCCCTTTAACCTTTTTTTCTAGGCATTTTCCAATTCACTTATCAGCTTGCATTTCCCCTAAATCAATGACAAGTTCTCTTGAAACCTGTAACTACAAAACCTGACCCTGAAGAGTATTTCAAATCATTCACTTTAGCCACCAATATAAAGGGAGAGGCAAGATCACCAAATATTTCATCAGGATTTCTCTTCAATGCTTTGGAAACATGCAAAACATTTATTCAACAGTCCATAAACACCACGGGTCCTCTCCCACATCTATGCTCCAGAGCATGAGGCATCACCATAAATGAAATCCTGCTCTTCATTTCTTGCCTGATATAATATTCTTTTCCTTTTCTGCTAGTACTTGTACTCACTGCACCCCAATTCTGGGTCTATCTCTGCTCCTTGAGGTATAAAAAATGAGTAAGATTCAGTGCTTGCTCTTTGGAAGTCAAAAAGGAGATAGAGACGCACAAAAAGCTGCACTATGAAAAGAACCATAAATACCATCATTAAGTATTTACCACATGCTGGCTGGCCATTGAACTGTAAACAGGCCTCCTGCAGCCTTTTGCCACAGTCCTGTGACGTAGACCCTGTGATGATTCCCATCGTATAGATGAGGAGACCAAAGCTTGGAGAGACCAGGTTCTATAACTAGGTGGTAGAAAGATCATGTTACAGCAAGGAGGGAAGGGTCAGCTCAGCCTGGGAAACGCAGGAAAGACTTCAAGAGCGTTAAGTTTTGGTTGAGCCTTAAAGACTGAGGAGACTTCAGGCTCATGTACATTTGCCTTGCTGGGAATTTAAAACAGACGAGGTTGTAGGTCGAATTTCTAAAAGGGCTTTTAGAGTCACTAACTGGAACTTCTTTTTGGTGTTTTCCCATTAGCTCTAACAAAGCCACAACATCACTAAAAAACTCAGTGATCTGAAATAAGGTATACATGGAAGATCGTCTTCTAACGTCTGTCCACCCCTCTTGATCTTCCCCTCTTCCTAAAATGTTACACTTAGAGATTCATTCCTTTGGGTAAGGTATCTTGTCTGCTCTCTGGAAGTTCCCTATTAAATGCTCAGATGAGACACGTGCTAGTTACTACCCATTAACACTCTAGCATGAATCTACGTATCCACTCAACGATAGCCCTGGAGTTTGACCACCACTCACTACCTCGGTGACCCAGGGCAACGTCCTGAACCATAAATTGGGGATGATAATCATAGCAGCTACCCGATAGGATTGTCGCCAGGATAAAAGATAATTCACGCAGAGTACTTAGTACAATGCCTAATATTTTGTAAGCACTTAGTAAATGTCAGTAATCTTATAATTAACAAGACCGGAAGAAAAGGGAGATTAGAGGGGAAGTTTCTGGATAAGGGAAGGCCAATGAGGGCAGATCGGGGGGAGAATGTTTCTCTGGAGCTGAGGGTCAGACACACAGACATGGGAGACAAGAAGGCAGAGACTGGGTAAGTGGAGACAGCAGGTTACCATCCCTGGTGTGGTATTAGTTAAGGCTCCCGTGGTTTCATGTTAATAACCCTAACCCTAACCCTAACCCTAACCCTAACCCTAACTGTATCAGTCTCATTCATCACTGTATCCCCAGCACCCAGTGCCTACTAGGTGTTCCATAGAGTTTGTTCAATGACTTAAGGAATGAATGAGGGACTGCCTTTTGTATTTCAAAATATACACCATATCCATAGAACACATTCCAAAATGTTCGTTGGTGGTCATATTGGCTTCACAAGATGGCAGATGACTTTTTGCCTTTGTACATCTTTGTTTTTGTTTTTGTTTGTTTGTTTGTTTTCAAATTTTCTGCACTGGTCTTTAGTTTTATCATTTGGAGGGGAAGAGTTTTCTGGATGACTAAGGTTAGTCTGTTCTCATGTTGCCCTCATGAAAGAGGGAATTTTCTGAAACAGAGCTTCTCAATTCTAATGTACTTACAAATTGCCTGGGAATCTGGTTAAAACGCAGATGCAAATTCAGCAGGTCGGGGGCAGCACCTGAGTGTCTGGGTTTCCAACAAGCTCCGAGGAAGTGCTGACAGTGCTGGCCTGGGCACCACACTGTGAGAAGCCAGGTTACAGTCTAATGTAACATAAACCCAGGCCAAACACACGTACAAAGAAAACAAAAAGCAGGAGGAGAAGATGTGCCAATGGACAGAGGACACCTCATCCGGAAGCCAACGTGACTTCAGGACGTTTCTCTCTTAGATTATGGGTTCTTGAGGATTCTGTTTTGTTGGCTTGGTCTATTTGGAGGCTGTGCCGTTCAAAAGAAGAGATTCAAGTCTGTGAAAGCCCCGGGGATGCTCGTATTTTCTGAGCAAAAAGAAGGGCTCATTTTTTTACTCTGTCTTCCATTAAACACTGCCACTGCGGCTGTCAGTCACATTCGCTTTAGATTAATGTCTCCTAAATTAATTTTGTGTTCAATAAACCTCCATAAATGTTTGTTCAGCAGACCAAATTGGACCCTTCGATTTAACTAAGGGTGCAAGTACAGCCACACAGCTCCCGTCCCCATTCACACACTGTTGGCCCTGCCTTCATTAGTCACTGTCAATGCTGGGGTTCACCGGTCCCTGCTAAGCTCCTCCATATAATCAAATGTTGCTCCTATTGAAATATAATCCTCCCAGAACATAGAGGGGCATTTTCTAAATTGGCTGGAGAGGATTCCAAAGCACTGGAGAAGAAAATAAGTACGAGTGGAAGCAATCCTTAATTTAAGATTCTTTGACAGCAGCAAATCTTCGCTTTCTTTTTTTAACCCTCATTTTCTCAGAGAATTTTTAAAACACTCCCCTGCTGCCCACCTTGTCCCGTTCGGTTCCCATAGTCTAGACCAGCCCTGCTAAATCCTGATACTACAGACTTTGGAGTTGGTCCAGACGCCTCATTTTACAGATTGGGAACCTGAAGCCCAGGGAGGCTGGACAACTTGCCCACAGCCTTCCAAGGCTGCCCCAGACACCAGGGCTCTGCCGTGACCTCAAGCTGTGTTGCTTCATTGTTTTGAGAGCTTGGGAGCGAGCGGACAAACCAGGTTGGTTGCTATCTTCCTATCAGGGTTAAGTCCTGGCAAACGGCTTCAAAAGTCAAGTGGTGTTTTAACAATCAGAGTAGCGGCACAGCTACAGCAGCGGCCCTTGATTTTTACTTTTTAATTACAGAAATTTTCAAAACTACTCAAAAGCAGAGAGGTTGCTACATCTCCATGAGGTTGTCATCCCACCAGTTTCAGCGATCACCAACGTTTGAGCATTCTCGTTTTATCTGGTCACCATTTCTTCCCTTTTGTCTCAGCAATCATTTTTAATACTTTGGATTATTTTGTTCCAGGCTTTACCCACCGTGTCTCCAAATGGTATGCGTTTGCTCTTATCTCCAGATTGATCAATTTTAGGTGCCTCCTATTGACTTCCTGTTAAGGCAAATCAAGACATAGCTCTCTTCCCCAGTCCAGCATCCTGTCCTCTGGGTCAGTTTCTCCAAAGATTAAATTCTAAGCCTCCTGCATAAGTGGAATGAGACTCTAATATCTACCTGCTTCTTATACCGGCTTTCAAACAACCACTCACTGTCTCCCATGCTGCACCTCACCCAGCATTGGAAAGTTCCTGCGTCACCCCCATATCTGAGCCCTTCCTGCATTTTGCGTGACAGACACAAGCAAACGAAGCGTGTGTACACACCCTCGCACACGCACACCCCTATTCACAGTCACGCGTTCGCACACCTGGCAACCAGTTTTAAGCTTCATCCTGTCAACTAAGCTGTGAACCTTTCTTCCCTCCTCTCTCTGACTTGGTGTTTTGTGATTCAGGGCTTCAAATGTGTCATCATTTTTCTTGTTCTCCTTGTTGATTTTGGATAATTTGGGGGAAAGAAAGAGATCAGAGAAACATCTTTACTGTATCTTCCAGAATTTCTACCAACGAAGATTTGAACCCAGCTCCCACGGCTGATTAGCTTTCTCATTTTGAGAAAGAGACCTGTCTTTTCTGAATCTCAGTTTTCTCAACTTTGCCAATAATCCAGCTTTCCTAGGGTGGTGGATTGAATGATCCTGATGCCTGTGACACAGGGGAGTCCCGTTATGTCAAGGAATGGATAATGGTGGCCACAAAAGGTAGTACCTGGGCTTCTCCAGGCTGGAGGGCAGAGAAGTCCCAGGAATAACTTGGTACCCTTCTGGGCACCACCACGGATATTTGCCCGCATTTCTGATTCAGCTCATTGCCCAAAGGCCACGCAGGGGCGGGTGGGACAAGCAGAAGGCTCACCTTCCAAATCTCCTCAGCGACCACTCCTGTGATGGAGCCTCCCGCTGCAGTGAAAAAAACTCGCTGCAAAATTCATGGTTATCCTCACAGAATTGACATTCTGCATTCCACTGAGTGTTTCATTTTGTTGTTGTTTTCTAGCAAATCAAAAGCTATCTGTTATCTATAAAAATTATTGTTTGATCCAGCAATCTCATTTCTAGAAATCTATCCAAAATATACACTGGCAAAAATAAGAAAAGATATGTGCATCTGAGGTTTTATTGCTGTGTCATATATATTAACAGAAAATTGGAAAAAATGTAAGTGCCCATCAATAGAAAAGTGGTTGAGTAAAATATAATATATCCACACAGCGGAGTGTTATACACCTGTCAAAAGATAGTATAAGGAAGTAGTTGCCAGGATAAATAGTTAAGAAAAAATTTTAATGTGGTGATGTTTGCATGGCTCCTAAAAAGTGGTGGATATAAAAATATGCATATATATGCAAATGCATATTTTTAAATGGATGGATGAGCCACACAAATTTTTTAAAGTTTATGTATTTTTGAGAGAGAAAGAGTGCAAGCAGGGTAGGGGTAGAGACAGAGAATCCCAGGCAGGCTCTGCACTGAGCCCAATGTGGGGCTCGAACCCACGAACCGTGAGATCATGACCTGAGCTGAAATCAAGAGTCTGAAGCTTAACCAACTGAGCCAACCAGACGCCCACACACAGCCTTTTCAATGGTTACCTATAAGCAGAGGAGAATAAAAGGAATAAAATTCAGTCTTCTCTTAATACAGCTAGTTTTGAGGACTTGACTTGAACCACGCAAATAATTAACATAATTTCAAAATGAAATTAAAATTTTAAAGTGCAATCCTTAAAATCAAAACAACAAATGAACATATATACACCTCGGTAACAATCCCAAGAAAAAAATATTCCAAATGACTCTAAAGTAATTGCCTGAACATGTCTAGCAGGGTCTATCTTTAAAGAAAGAAATAACTGCAAAATTCCTGCTTTCAGTAACTACATTGTCAAGGAAGCATTGACATTATTACCCAACAGGTTTTATTAGATGGGTTAAAAAAAAAAACAAAAAAAAAACAGGCAGTCACGGTGGCGTCACTGAGAATGTTTTTCCGCGCAGGGGAAGGCGACACTTTATGTCAGGTCAGGAAGATCTACTCTGTAATCCTAAATTTGAGGACAGTATCAATGTAAACTTACAAGGCATTTTACTGTTTAATTTTTTAACTGTTAATTCTAATTTTGCTTATAGTTTATTTATTTCTTGAGAGAGAGCAGGGGAGGGGCAGAGGGAGAGAAAATCCCAAGCTGGCTCTGCACTGAGAGCAAAAAGCCAGATGTGGGGCTTGAACTCAAGAACCATGAGATCATGGCCTGAGCCGAAATCAAGAGCTGGACCCTTAACCAACTGAGCCACTCAGGCGCCCCTTAACCCTTTATTTTAAAATAATTACAGATTCATAGACAGTTGCGAAAATAGAGGCACTATGAACCCTTCCCCCAGTTTCCCCTAGGGGTTATTTGTTAGATAACATGGTACGTTACCAAAATCAGGAAACTGACATTGGTACAATGTGTGAATACAGTTCTATGCCTTTCTACCACTTGTTTCGATTTTTGAACTACCACGACCATCAACGTACCGAATTATTCTATGACCGCAAAGATCTCCCTCCTACTAACCCTGCCTAACACACTTCCTCCCACTCATCATCCCTAACCCCTGGCAACCACTAGTCCGTTTCCGTACCTATAATTTTGTCATTTCAAGAATGACATACATAAACAGAATCACAGAGTATGTGACCCTTTGACTGGCAGTTTTCATTCAGCATAATGCCCTTGAGATCCATCCAAGTTGGGTGTATCAATAGTTTGTTCCTTTTTATTGTGTTCATTCCATGGTATGGATGGACCTGCCGAACCTTTCACTCATTGAAAGACACTTTGGTTTCTTCCTCTTTGGGGGTTATTGCAAATAAAGCTGCTAAGAACATTCATGTTCTGGTTTTTGTATGGACCTAAGTTTAATTTCCCTGGAGTAAATGTCTAGGAGTGTGATTCTTGGGTCATTCCACAAGTGTATGTTTCCTTTTTAAGAAATTGTCAAACCGTTTTCCAGAGTGACAATACCATTTTGCGTTCCCACCAGCAATTTGTGAGAACCGGTTTCTCTGCATCCCTGCCAGCATTTGGTATAGCATTTTGTTTTTAATTTTGGCTGTTCAAATTGTCGTATAGTGATATCTCATCATGGCCCTTATTTGTGTTTTCCTAGTGACCAATGGTATGCAACATGCTTTCGTGTGCTTATTTGCCATCTGTATATCCTTCTCAGTGAGATCATGGCTTTTGACTTCATGACTTTGCCCATTTTCTAATTGGATAGTTGTTGAATTTTGAGATTTCTTTATATATTCTAGATACGTGTCCCTTGACATTTATGTGGCTTGCAAATATTTTTTCCATGTAGCTTGTGTTTTCTTCTTCTTAACAAGGTCTTTCACAAAGCAAAAGTTTAAATTTTGAGAGGGTCCAATTTTTTTTAATGTTCACCTATTTAGTCGAGACAGAGTGTGAGCAGGGCAAAGGCAGAGAGAATCCCAAGCAGGCTCCACTCTGACCGAGCCTGACGCAGGGCTTGAGCTCACAAACCATCAGATCACGACCTGAGTTGAAATCAAGAGTTGGACGCCTAACTGACTGAGCCACCCAGGTGCCCCAATGGAGTCCAATTTATCATTTTTTCCTTGTATGGATTTAGATATTGTGTCTAAGAATTCTTTATGAAGCTATAGGTCCCAAATATTTTTGCTATGTATTCTTCTAAAATTTTTATGATTTTTTCCCCCAAATGTTTATTTTGAGAGAGAACAAGCGGAGAAGGGGCAGAGAAAGAGGCACAGAGGACCCAAAGTGGCCCTGTGCAGACAGCCCGATGGGGTTTCGAACTCACAAACCACAAGATCATGACCTGAGCCAAAGTCCAATGCTTAACCCATTGAGCCACCCAGGAGTCCTTAAAAATTTTATAACTTTATGTTTTATATTTAAATCTATGACCCATTTTAAGTTAAATTTTATATAAGTTGTGAGGTTTAGGTTGAGGTTTGGTTTGGGGATTTTTTTGTTTTTGTTTTTGTTTTGACTTATGAATATGCAAATGTTCCAACACCATTTGTTTAAAAAGATGGTCCTGGGGCACACCTGGGTGGTTCAGTCTGTTAAGTGTCCAATTTCTGCTCAGGTCACGATCTCACAGCTGGTGGGTTGGAGCCCTGCAGTCCTGCATTGGGCTCTGTGCTGACAGCTCAGAGCCTGGAGCCTGCTTTACATTCTGTGTGTCCCTCTCTCTCTGCCCCTCCCCTGCTCGCGCTCTGTCTCTCTTTGTCTGTCAAAAAGAGACGTTAAAAAACTATAAATAAATAAATAAATAAATAAATAAATAAATAAATAAGATGGTCCTTCCTCCATGAGGTACTTTTGCATCTTTATCAAAACTCAGTGTGGTTTATTCCTAGGTTTTCTACTTTGTTCTATTGATTTGTATTTCTACATAACTGTGCCAGTAACACTTGCCATAATTATTATAGCCATATAGTACATTTTAAAATCAGGTGGACTGATTTTTCTCACTTCTTTTTAAAAATCCTTTTAGCTACTCTTGTTCCTTTGCCTTTCTATTTAAATTTTAGAATAAGTTTGCTTGTTTCTACAAATAAATCTTGCTGGGATTTTAATAGGAATTGTGTTGG
This sequence comes from Panthera pardus, assembly GCF_024362965.1. NCBI lineage: Eukaryota > Metazoa > Chordata > Mammalia > Carnivora > Felidae > Panthera > Panthera pardus. Next base: position 149,301,527 of record NW_026526721.1, read on the forward strand.
CCTATAGATTAATTTGGGGAGAATGACATCTTTTCTATGTTGACTTTGTCAATCCATGAGCATGAAATGTCTCTCCATTTATTTAAATCTTCAATTTCTTTTGTTAGCATTTTGTACCTTTCAGCATCGGGTCTTTACAAGTTCTGTTAGATTTATACCTAAAGATTTCCTTTTTTAAGTAACCATAAATGGCATGTTACTGCAGTTTCCGTGCATTCATTGCCAACATATAGAAATACAATTTACTTTAAGGGGCATCTGGGTGGCTCAGTTGGTTGGGTGTCTGACTTCGGCTCAGGTCATGATCTCACAGTTCGTGGGTTTGAGGCCCGCGTCGGGCTCTGTGCTGACAGCTCAGAGCCTGCTTCAGATTCTGTGTCTTCCTCTCTCTCTGCCCCTTCCACAACTCAATCTCTCTCTCTCTCTCAAAAATAAATAAACATTAAAAAAAAATTTTTTTTAAAGAAATGCAATTTACTTTTATATGTTGATCTACCTGTGGCCTTACTTGGCTCATGAATTCGTTCTAGAAATTTTTATGTAGATTTATGGGAATTTTCTACATAAGCCAGCATGTCATCTACAAAAAGAGGGTTCTTTTCTAAGCTTTATGCCTTTTATTTCCTTTTCTTGCCCTAATGCACTGGCTAGGACTTGAGCACTATGTTGAATAAGAGTGGTGGGAGAACCGGATGAGGGTAGAAGCTAGGTTGCTGGGGGTGAGGAAGAGGCATGATTTGTTTAACTGATTCAGGGTAATTATCAAAACATTTTCCATCCTTCCAGACCATACCTTTTAGTCCTTTGGCTAGATAGAGAAGGCTTTTCATGGGCCTATTTTTGTCTGTGTCCATTGGCATTTTGAGTTGCCAGCTTCTGGACAAGTGGACAGGGTTACAGCCAATCTGGAACATAATGAGGCAAAGAAAATCCAGAGAACTTACAGCCACATTGTTCCTTGACTCATGAGGTCTCCAGCTGACCCACAACCTTCTCTATATCTTTCAGAGCCTTCATATGTTTACAATGTCCAGAGTTTGCAGCTGTATTTAGTAGAAAGCAGAGGGAGAAATGCATCATATTGTCTGGAATAAGACATTCACCTTTAAAGTGGATTCTTCTTTTTCCTTTTTGAAAAACTCAAAGAAAAGTTTTTTTAACATGACTCTCAATTGATATTTGTGTTGGTGATCCTCAGATGAAGAGGGGCACAAAGTCTCAGGCCTACAATTGCTTGGTGCTCCATCAGAATTCTGCCCCTTAATAGAGAGGGGGCTCTGACATCTCTCCAGAGGCTTTCAGAAGCTCAACATTGCTCTTGAGATTGTCCCTAATACAAAGGAAACACTTATTCCAGGGATACCAAAGATAGGAAGGCAGCTGATGAGCAAAACCTAGAGCACACTATTCATCATGTGTCCTGAGCTCCCTTAATCCATTCCATGGTCACTGAATCACTGCTTTTGGAATTTTATCAAGAAAATCTTCAATCAGACCAAGAAAGATGGTCTATGAGTTGGAAACCTCAGTCAGCATTCTAAACCATTCCTACATGATAGTTTTATTCTCTCTTAAGTGTTCTCATGTCAGATGTCCCTTGGTGCCAACAGAATTTATCTGCAAACTTGGAGACAGGAGCAGGAAAATCAAAAGTCGATCTCGATAGATCTGGGCCTTGACTCCCTTACCTTTCCAATGTCTCCTTTATTCCGAAGACAGGTAGCAATTGGCTGCCCTCTAGGAAGAAGAATGATAGGGGGTGGAGCCCAACCATACCCTAAAAATAAAAAATGGAATTGAAGCCCCATGTCTCACTGTCCCCAGAAAAAGGAGATAGTTTTTCATCACCTGAAGCACACTGCTGTCTTAGGCAATGGGCAGTGAGATGTGTGCTCTGTTCTAGAGTGTTCCATGCCTGCATCACAGAGTGACTAGTCACAAAGGGTACCCAAGGGTGGGGGAGGGGACTCCACCCCTACCACAGAGCCTAAGAGGTCTCACCACCTCCTGAGCTTCTAGATGTCTCCCAACTTCTCTGGGACTTCCTACTTGCCACCCTTGTCCTGTCTTCACATCACATCAATACCTTAGTGTAATTCTCTATTTATTCAACCTATAACCCAGACAAGCTGGGTTCCTGTAACCTAGGAAGCCCTTTATAAGCCTTTTGATCTGCCTTATACCACATCAATTCCACAGCCTGTGAAAGCCTGGAGTTTTCCTAGGAATTTTGCTCATTCCCAAGCACTAATTAAAACAAACAAACAAAAAACACCTTTCTGGAGGCATGATATAGAGAAAGTGCACGTATCTTCCACACACGGGTCGATGAGCTTTTATATACAGAATACACCTGTAAAGCTACATCCCAGATCAGGGAACAGCTTATTCCCTGCACCCTGGATGCCTCTCTGGTCATTATTCCCGCCTGCGCCCCACAAGAGTAGCATCTTCTGAGGGCAGGGATTATCACTGGGAATAGTCTGAAGCCTTTACGTGTACTAACTCACTGACTCCTCATCGTGACCGCTGAGATGGTTCTATTACCGACCCACTTACGGGTGAGGACAGCGGGGAGCATGCAGGTTGAGCTACTGGCTGAGATCCCCCTGCTGGGGATTAGCGGAGCCAGGATTCAACACAGCCGTCTGGCCCCAGAGCCCCACTCCTGAACCGCCATGTTGCCAAAATGTCACGGTGGCTGGAGAAACCACGGGAGTCAAATAAAATTAGATTCTGGAAGAACAGCCACCCATCTCCACAGGGCTCTTTGCCCGCACCTTCCACATGCCCTTTGGTTTACATCTCCCTCCTTGCCGCTCAGAACCTGGTGAGGGGTGTGAGGCTCAGAGCAGGGAAGGGGCTGGCCCAAGGGTCACAGCTGGAAGGACAGAGTCAGGTGTGAGCCCCCACCAAATCAAGGACCATTCTTGTTCCCTCATTTTCCATGGGGGAACTGAGGCCAGGAGGGGTTAAATGAATTACACTGTCCCTCCCTCCTTCCAGTGGGTTTTGTTCATGGCTGCGGCTAATTTTCCTCAGGGCCCATGCCTGTACTGAATGACCAGAGGCCACCTGATTCTTTTTTCAGACTTCTTGGTGGAAACTAGGACGTTGGCTACACTTGTGCTGGTGACGGGGGATCACCAGGGATCCAGGCAGGGACTGTAGGGGGAGAGGACAGTAAGGAGATGTGCACAGCAGAGGCTGAGCAAGGCAGGGAACTCTCTGCATCCAGAACCCATTGGGGCATGACTTATGGGCCCCAACCTGCAAGGACAGCCCGCAACGGCATTGGCCGTTGGCACAGTGGTATGAAGGTGTCAGTGGACTGCATTCCATTCTGGAACTCAGAGTCGTCTTCCAAGCTCATGTGGTGGGTGACAGCAGAATACACCTCCTTGTGGGTGTAGAGTCAAGGGCCCCTTGTCTTGCTGGCTGTTATCCGGGGACTAGAAGTCACCTTCAGGTCCTTTGCCACGTAGCCTCGCCATGGCCCTTCCCACAATTCTCTTCATTTCAAGGCCAACAAGAGAAATTTCTTTCGTGCGTTGAATTTGTTTTGTCAGAGAAGGTTTCCTTCCTGAGGAAAAATTCAATTCTAAGGACTTAATTTTTTTTAAGTTTATTTATTTTGAGAGAGAGAGAGAGAGAGAGAGTGGGCAGAGAGAGGGAGACAGAATCCTAAGCAGCTCCACACCATCAGCACAGAGCTCAACACGGGGCTCGAACCCATGAACCGTGAGATCATGACCTGAGCCGAAATCAAGAGTCAGACACAGACTGAGCCACCCAGATGCTCCAAAGGACTTAATTGATTATGTTGGGCCCACCCAAATAATCTCCCTTCTGATCAACTCAAAGTTGACTGACTAGATACCATAATTATATCTGAAAAATCCCTTTTTCTTATTAACATAATCGTGGAAGGGATATCTCATTATATTTAGAAGTGCCAGTCACACTCAAAGGGAGGGAATTATAGAGAGCATGTACACCGGGGAGTCAGGAATGTAGGGGCCGTCTTGGAATTCTGCTTATCACATCAGGTGAGGCTATTGATTTTGTACCAGGGACCTCATCTGAGAACAGCTACTTTAATGCAGCTACCAAATAAATATGAACATTTACGTGACGGTGAAAACAGTGAGCACAGAAAAGCAATGATTATATATCTCTAGATGAAGATTTCTAAGCAAAATGACAAAGAGTTCAAGTGGAAACCCACTCACTACACTGAACATTTATTGATACTGGATATGTTTCTTTTCATTATGAAAATATATGTAAGCTCAAAAAGAGAGAAGAAGGACAAGAAGTTGAATGTAAGTATGCAGGGGTGAATGGGGGCTAAGACCTTTGGCTACTGTACTCTGAGGTTGTAGCCATATGGGACTGAGTTCAGCTCTCTGACGCACCATCTTATTCGAGTCCTTAGCAGCATTTGAAACTGTTGACTGCCCTCTCAGGTCCAGGACACATTTCTCTAAGCACAGGTGGTTCCAGTGGTTCCTGGTTTCTCTCCAGCCACTCTTCACCCTTCTTCTCAGTCTCCTTTGCATGCTCTTCTTTTCCCTGCCCTCAGGTTGTTGCTCAAGGCTCGGTCTTGCATCGTCTTTTCTCAAGGGATATGCTTTCCTGGAATACGCCAACAAAATCCATAGCTTCAAAGACCATCCCTGTGTTGAGATTTCTCAGTCTTTATCTCCCTCCAGGTCTCTTTTCCTGAAAAGCAGCCCCGTGTATCCACTCACCTCCAAGACAGCACCACCTATGGATCTTCCAGGCCTTCAAACTCAACATGTTCAAATTTGAACTCATCACCTTTCCTCTCCCCAGCACCTGTCCCCCCAAAATAAAAATGTTTTTCCTTCCATATTTCTCATCTCAGTAACTGTCACCATCATCCACCAAGATGTTTCAAGCAAACCTGGAATTCTGCCTTGGTCCGTCACTCTTCTCACTTGCCTATCTAAGTCATCGTCACCACCTACCAATTTCACCTCCCGAATGATCCATCCACTTCACTCCATTTCCACAGATACTCCCATAGACCAGGACATGATCTTCTTTTGTCTGCATGATGGAAATGATTTCCTAACTAACGTCTTTGCTTCTACTGTTATTTCTTTCCAACCCATGCTCCACTTCTTAGCTAGAGGGATTCTACTAAAATGCAGACCTCCTCATACTACTTCTCTACTAAGGGCCTCATTGACTTCCCATTACTCCTTATGGTAAATTCCACGCCGTGGCTTCAACATTCTCCATTACCTGACCCCACTCTAGTTCTCCAGTTCTGGTCTTGCCAATCCTCACTGCACCCTCTATAATACAGCCACACTGAACTTTGGTTCACTCTTCTCATACCCTACCCCATCCTCCCAACTTCTGCTTAATTGTCAGGTTAAGTAATTGGATTGCACATCCTAGCCTCTTGGAGGGTCTTTCCTGACTCCCTCAACAAGGCTAAGGCCCCCCACAGAGTATATCATAGCATCCTGTACTTCCCCATTATATTTGTCATACATTATGACAAATGCTGAAAGCTCCTTGAACAAAGACACAGTGCTTGCCATCATCTGGTCCTCCTCTGTGTCCTCAGTGCAGCCATTGAAGCGGTGGGTAAACTATGTCCTTCCAGAAGTGGTAAGTGGCTGAACATCCCAAAGGCATTTCCTTGCTAGACCTACCATGAGAGATGTCACAAGTACTGAATTCTCTCAGGAACAGAAACACAGTCACTAGGAATCAAGCAAACAGAGAGGTTTTTCCCTGAATAAAATATGATTTTAATTTGCACAATACGCACATTTATAATAATAATAGCTGCACGAGACATGCAATAATAAGTTCCTAATGCTAACCTGGGGCAAAATATCTAATACAAATTAAATTGGCTCTGTTCCTAGGAATTTTAGTATATTGCATTGTGGATTTTTAGCCAAAACTGTGCAGAGCATAGCTGATTAATATTCTAATTAAAATCAGAATGGAACTATAGGAAATTGTTGGGTTTCCTCAGTAATGAATAAATAAATGCCTTCCTAATAAAAGTAGGCTCCCAATAGACATTCGTATTGACTCAGATGTCTTCTATGGAAACCACATAGCCCGCCTACCTAGAAGGTTGTGAGGCCTTGAAATGCTGCTGTCTCCAGAGTCAACCCCATGAATGCCCTCCTGACTCTAGAGGCATTTTCGGCCTTTGGAGGGACTCAAGATGTACGTGCAATCATTTTCTTCCCTTTCATACTTCAACAAGAAGAAACTGTCCCACTCAGAATCTTTAAAGGGCAGTTCATCATACAATGTGATTTTGCCTTTGGCCACAGATGGTTGAAACAGATGTGGATACTTGCACCAAAACGGGTCAGTCTGAGAGGCATGCGAACATATGGAGCCGAGCTGGAAATCCAAGTGGTCTCGGGGTCTAGGGAAGTCCTTGAGGGCAGCCATGACCGCTCACTGTGAGCCTCAGTGAGTGAGCAGAGCTCCAAGTCTGCACGGGCTGGCAGATGCAGCATTCGCTGTAGCAGAAACCGGAAATCATGAGGATCCAGATGGCAGAGTGAACTAAGAGTATGTGCAATGTCTCAGAGTGCTTAAAAGAAATCTTCCTTTTCTTATGCTACTTTGAGCCACTCTCTCTCCTTGCTATCCAACAACTCCCAAGATAAAGGGGAGTGGTGGCACCGGCCACGCGATTTCCGGCCCCGATTCTTAATTTCACTCCTGGTTAAGAGCTGTACCAGTGCCTTGGATGAGGACAGGGAGAAGGCCCTGAGGGAAAATGTGGGGGGTGTGAAGCTGGGCAGAGCAGCAGGACTGAGATGAAAGAACTGGGGGCCAACAGAACTCCAGGAACTAGAAATAGGGAAATCGAACAAGAAAAGGGTCAACGTGGGTGAATATAAAACACACACCTGGACCGGAAAGAAAATCAACCAGACAGCCCGAGATGAGTGGTGGACGTGGAGAACCGAAGTCACAGCGACATACGACGAAATGACTGAGGGGGGTTGTTGACAAACATGTCTGACATGACCATGTTCATGAATTCGAAGCTACTATCTGCATGTATGATGTGCCAGGCACTCTGTTAGGTACTCTACATCACACGTCAACAATTTTACTATGGTCTTCCTAATATCTTTTTTTTTAATGTTTATTTAGTTTTGAGAGAGAGAGAGTGCACGTGCATGAGAGTGGGGGAGGGGCAGAGAGAAAGGGAGACAGAGAATCCCAATCCGCAATGCAGGGCTCAATCCCATGAACAAGGAGATCATGCCCTGAGCCGAAATCAAGAGTCGGACATCTAACCAACGGAGCCACCCAGGTGCCCCAGCCTTCCTAATTTCTAATAAACATAGAAGGCCTCATTTTCAGCAGAGCAACTGAGAAGAAAGAAAGAACTTAGAAGAGTCCTAAACTCACCGGGTTCAGTGGTTGCCCCTTAAAACTTTGGTCTCTCTTTCACAGCTATGGTGGTCATCTGGCCCTGCTTTTCTGGGGCTTCCTCTCCATCATTTTAACATATGTATTAGTTTGGAGTTCCCAAAATCAGGTCCTGTCACGAAGATTCTTTTTCATTTTTTTCTGATTTTTTTAATGGTTAGTTATTTTTGAGGGAGGGAGAGAGAGAGAGTGAGAGACAGAGTGCGAGTCAGGGAGGGGCAGAGAGAGGGAGACACAGAATGATCCGGACACAGGGTTTGAACTCAAAAACCGCAAGATCATGACCTGAGCCGAAGTCAAATGCTTAACTGACTGAGTCACCCAGGCACCCCGTGACACAAAGATTCTAACACAAATGGTTGATTCCGGAGGTGATCTGGGGAACACCAGCAGAGTGGGAAAATGAGGCAAGGAAGGGAAGGCAGCCAACTTGTTATCCAACAAGTTCCTGCTGGGACAGCTACAGCTTGGGTTTTTAGAGGGACCTCCAGGAGTTAGTGTAGGACACAAACATCAGAGTTGTCTTTCCTAAGGCATGAGAATCTGGGGTGTTTATCCACCACCTACTAACAATGATTGGTTGAGTTCTGCTTCTGGGACACCGATCTTCTGGCTTGCCTTGCCACAGGCTTGTTCTCCCAGGGCCATATAAAAATCTGTTGGGCAGAGATTTACAGATGTCACAGCAGCAGCCTTTGTCTTACAGAGGTAAATTCTGAGGGGACAGGATGGGACACTGGTAACTATAAAATTCGAGTTTTCTTTGGGATTCATTATCCTTCTCCATGACTGTGCTTTTTAACTTGGTGTATGGAGCAAAAGATAGGCTGATTCTTTTATAGCAGAAGATGGCATAATCAGGAACCCACGAGAAAGGAAGAGTGTGTTATAGAGTGTCTTGCTGTCATGTTTCAGAAGAAACCTGTCTGGCAGAATCCTAAAGGGGGCCTATTCAACAGCCCGCACAAGCGTCCCAGGGTCTGAGTATCTAAAAACCCCCATTCCAGTGCCATATCCTAAGCAGTCTGTTTATTTTCGAAGGTGGCCCAACGAGTCAACTAGGCCCTAAGACACTGATTAAATTGGCTGAAAGCTGAATGCTTCCTGTTTCTTCATAAAGTCCTTGACGTTGCTCTCTTTTGCACTTGAAATTGGATATATATTAATTTTTTTTAAAAAAAAGGGAGAGGAGGAGGTCGTTTTTACCTGAGCTGGTGGAAAAGAAAAATTTGACTAGCGCAAAATACATGTGAATATTACATGAAAATCTTCCTAGTGTGTAGATATCTTATTAAGATTTGTATTGTAATTCCAATATTGTTAACATATAGTGTTACATTAGTTTTAGGTGTACAATATAGTGACTCAACAATTCTGTACATTACTCAATGCTCATCGTAAGTGGTCTTTAATCCCCATCACATATTTCACCCATTCTCCTCCCTCACCTCCTCTCGAGTAACCACCAGTTTGTTTTCTATAGTTAAGAGTTTCTCTTTTTTTTCTTTGTTTGTTTTGTTTCTCAAATTCCACATATGAGTGAACTTACACAGTATTTGTCTTTCTCTGACTGGCTTATTTCACTTAGCATTATACCCTCTATCTTCTTCCATGTTATTACAAATGGCAAAATTTCATTCGTTTTTATGGTTGAATAATATTCCCGTGTGTGTGTGTGTGTGTGTGTGTGTGTGTGTGTGTGTGTGTGTGTGACATCTTTATCTATTCATCAATCAATGGACTTTGGCTGCTTCCATATCTTGGCTATTGTAAATAATGCTGCTATGAACATTGGGGTGCATGTATCCCTTTGAATTAGTATTCTTGTATTCTTTGGGTAAATGCACAGTAGTGCAATTGCTGGATCATGGGGGTGGTTCTATTTTTACCTTTTTGAGGAACCCCCATACTGTTTCCCACAGTGGCTGCACCAGTTTGCATTCCCACCAACAGTGCCGGAGGCTTCCTTTTCCTCCACGTCCTCGCCAACACTTGTTACTTCTCTTTTTGATTTTAGTGCCATTCTGATGGGTATGAGGTGATATCTCATTGTAGTCTTGATTTGCATGTCCCCCTAGTGTGTAGACTTTTAAATCAGTCGGGGGCATCAAAGATGAGGTAGCAATCTGGTTTTTTGGAATAATTGTCTTCATGCCAAAAGAAATGCTCCACCAAAGCTTTTTTTTTTAATACGAAAGGAAAAATTCTTAGAAAAAGTCTCTTTCCCTGAAAATATTGCCTTTCCTCTTTTCCTTCATTCCTATTTCTGACATCAGCCCATCTAGCAGCTTCCTTTCACCATGAGTCAGCTCATAAGCATAGGCCTCTTTCACGACAACTATCCAGAGTGAGAAGCAATGTGACAGCTTTCAATCTCTTCCTATCTAAATCTGAAACACCAATTCTTGCTTTACACACTTTTTCATGGATGCTATTCCAGCACTCCATAAATGACTAACTCATTTTGTAGTTATCCACATATCTTTTCCTAGTCTACATCATTGTACTACACTTAACAGCCCCCAAGGAAGACTCTTAACTATCTTATCCATCTAGAACAGTGGCACATGCCACCGGTCTGGCTGCCATGTGGCACAGCTCCAGAGGGCACCATTTATGTAGAATACCGCAGAAAGCCTGGAATTGTGAACTTATTGGTGCTGGTCAGCATCAACCCAAGATTACTGCTCAACGGTGACCTTGGCAATGAAGTCACTTCTCCATAGCAATTATGACAAATCCACTTACGACAAAGAAAGAATATGGTTTTGCAGGTGAGATAAAACCTCAATAGAAGATGGAAATTCAGAGTTCAACTAGTGCAGCCCTTTCATTTGACCCCACACTGTCCAACATCCAAATGGCTAACCCAGCTTGGAAATGTTGAGCTGGTTTCAGAATATTCTACACTCTGTCCTCTGCCACATCACCCTTCATCCCTCACACCCCTACCTTCTCCTCCACTTCTCTCCCCTACCACACACCTTACCATTACTCACAGAGAAATCTGTATCAAAGGTATCAGACTCAAATGGCTGACAGGCTAGGCAGAGGATATAAATTCATAAAATGGACCAGATGGGGATTGTGGTGACCAGGAAGGGTTCTCCCCACCGGAGAGAGGAGCCACTACTCAGCCAATAGCACTATACAAGTGATGTTCTTCAGGAGAAACCCAAAGTCTAGATTATAGGAAGTTTCCTGGATTTTAAATGTAGTAAATTAACTTCGATTATTTGTAAGCACCATACACCAAGCAAGTCAGATCTGGCCCAGAGTTTTCAGTATCTGCCTCTGATGATGGAGCCCATGAAGGAATCAACATCTCTTCACCACTCACAGCTAGGTGATCTGTTATGCATCAGTGTCTCTGAGCCTTGGTTTCCTCATCCATAAAAATGAGAGATTGACTCCCTCACAGGATTTTGTAAGAACTAAGCTTATATGAGAGGTAAAGAACATAGCACATGTGGCTGGCACAGTCAATGCTCAATGGAAGATGGCTGTTCACTTCCCTTTGCAGCAGAGACCTCTCTGCGTGTGGGTATCGGTAGAATTCACCACAGCTTTCCACCTGTTCCTTTCTCTGCTATTAAGGAAAAATGCCCACTACTGAAGGCATTGAGGAGTGGGGTGGTCTTTAATTAGTCATCTTCACCCCAAAACAGAGTTTTTACAAATCAGCAAATTTGGTTTTGCGTGCTTTCTAGCCTAAGGACAGTAAGAACAAACCAGTAATAAAAATAAAAGAATATAAGCTAACACATTGCATTTAAAGAGAAAACATAATCGTTATAAACATAAAGGTAGGGTGTTCACTTCAGGGCATATTTGCTGAAGGTCACACCATATCATGTGTGCTCGGATCCAATTTGCCAGGTCCTGCTGGGTGGCCAAGGGCAGAAGTCAGTTGGCAGCTAAGAACACAGTAATGTCTTCTCTCAAAAGGTGAGTGGGTCACTGCCTTTAAAAGAACTGAGCTGGGTTGCATTTAACTGTTGACAACGTAATAGCAGGAAGTGGGGCTAAGGCTTAGGGTCAGGGCAGAGGCCACTGGAACTGGGTAAGTCCCTGGAGCACCAGGCTGGTCCATTCCCTTTCTATCTCCCTCCTCACAGTGATGAAGGATGTCTGAGGGCAGTAAGATGTTTGAGCTCAGACTCAATGCCTGAATTACTAGTTGGACTTCCTGTGTTTCACTCCTATTCCTATTTGGTGATGATTTTCTTTTTTTTTTAAGTTTTTTTAATTTATTTTGAGAGAAAGGAGCGGGAGAAGCAGAGAGAGAGGGAGAGAGCGAGAATTCCAAGCAGCCTCTGCGCTGTCGGTGCAGAGCCCAACGTGGGGCTCAAACTCAAGAATTGTGAGATCATGACCTGAGCTGAAATCAAGATCCAGACGCTCAACTGACTGAGCCACCCAGACAGCCTTTTGGTGATGATTTTCATACCTGGATCATAATAGGTAGAAAACAGGCAAAAATATTTTGCAAATATGCAAAAAAATATGCAAAAATGCAAAATATGCATTTCCTCAAGGCAGCACAGATTCTGGAGCAAAGTTGCTACAGAGTCAGACAACCATGACATCTCAATTCCTGCCAGGCTAAAAGATCCTCTAATTTAAAATCAATTAAGTAACACAGAGAGTTGGTGATCGTGTATACCCACCGGCCCCTTGCACTAGGCCTTCACACAATAAATACTGGTTATTGAATAAAATCAACTCGTGGCAGAGTAAATAATAACCCATGAAGTACACTCAACAGAATGAAGGCTGATACTCTCCAAATACATGGGTGTATTCCTTCATTTTATTTCTTATTAACAGTATTTCTCCATTGGCATATTCATTCATTCATTCATTCATTCATTCAATAAATATTTATTGAGCACCTCCTGTGCTTCAAGCACACTTAAAAGTTAAATTCTGAGGACAAAAAGATGATCTTCAATTAGAACCTAAGGGTATGTCTACTCTATGAAAAACCACATGGCCCTTAGAACCATAATTGCACCAGATCACCCATCGTGGATACCAATCTACAAGGCGCATGTGTCTAAGTCAACATACGTGTTAAAAACTGTTTTGCCCTTAAGCTTCCTCCGTGCTGCACTAACAGCATGTATTTCACTTGGTTTGGCCAAATTGAAAAGCAGCTTAAAAGAGGAAGGGGATATTTGCTTATAAATTTATCATTCTTTTGGATTAAAAGTTTATTTCATGTTTGAGCTGATGACTCTCAAACCAAAAGCCTTCAGTTGACATATACCAAGACTGTCCTAGATCAGTCTGTTATCAAAGAGCTGATCAGAGGGGTAGATGTGACAAGAACTAGGAACTTTCTGGTGGCCTATAAACATCATTTAACTACAATTTGCATGAAGAGAATTGTAAGAGCTGGTAATTGAAAGAGCAAATCAGGCTTGCTGCTCATCGAGATCCTTTAACACATATTGATTACTGTGTGCCATCTACTGTGCTCAATTTTTTAGCTAATCTTCTAGAATCCTCACAATAATTCTGTTTTTATCTTTTCTATTTTAGAGCAGAGGAAACTCAGGTCTTTTCGAGGACTTAAACACCTGCCCGAGGTTACAAAGTTAAGAAAAGGGGGAGCCAGGAATCCAACACAAATAATGAGTCCAGAGGCCCAGCTCTGAACCACACAATTTCTGCAGCTCTGTCATATACATCACTTGTGTGTCACCACCAACCTGTGGCAGCCAGACAGCCTCTATTCTCCATTTGACAGATGGCAGACAATAGCTCAAAACCCACAGCTCTGATGGGTTACAAGAGAACAGAGCACAGATACACCACCTATGGCTGGCAGAGACTCGAGGAATTTGGAAGGACTGTAGCTCCTACATTGGCATGTTCTAAGATACTACACCAAGACCGGGGTCTGGTCACCCTCTCTCAGCTCAAATGAATGCTTTGGCTGATGGCAGGAGACGAGAAATGAAAGCCCAGTGCCAGCCTGAACGTGCCCTATACGCTCCCAGAAACCAGATTCAAAAGAGAGGAACAAATACCCATCACATTGTAAATACATTTACCTCTTGACTCGATGATCTCCCTTCTAGAAATGTGTTCTACTGATATTCCTGCACTCGTGAAAAGATTATTCTTTGCCACACCATCTGTAACAAGAGTGGAAACAACTCAGGCATCCATCAAGAGGGAACTGGTTAAATTAATTATGGTAAAGCCTTTTAATGGAATACTACATAGTTGTGAAAAAGAGTGAAGTTTTCCATGTACTGATACAGAAAGGGGTCTAAGATTTATTGTTAAATAATAAATTCAGAAAAGCATCTTAGTATGCTATTTTTTGTGTAAGAAATGAGGTACATATACAATCATACATTTATATATTTATATATTCAATAAATTTGTTTAGATACATTTAAATGAACTCTAAAAGAACACACAAGAAGCTAATACAGATGGCAATCCCTTTGCATGTTACGGGAGGACAGTAAATAGTGTGGAGGGGGCAGAGATGAGAGTGAGTTCTATGTATCTTTTCATAACATTTGCTTCTTAAATTGTGCAAAAAGGATGACCAGGGGCATCTAAGTGACTCAGCTGGTTAAGCATCCAGCTCTTGATTTCAGCTCAGGTCATGATCTCACAGCTCATGAGATCGAGCTCCGCATAGGGCTCATGCTAACAGTGTGGAGACTGCTTGGGATTCTCTCTCTCTCTCTCTCTCTCTCTCTCTCTCTCTCCTGCCCGTCCCCCACTCGCACTCTCTCTCTCAAAATAAATAAATAAACTTTAAACAGTTTTGACAATAAAAAAGTACGACCATCTTGAGCCCAACTAAAGATCATTTGCACCTCTATGGAGACTAGGCTGCTGAGTCTGGGCATGAACAAGTGTGTGTTGTAATATGTATACACAGACTTGGGAATGTCTTCTCTACCCTGCCACTCCATGGGCTCATACTTGGAGTACTCCGTATCATTCAGTGTAGACCAAGCTCCTTGAGAAATAGATCCGAACATATAATGGTCTGACACGGTAAAAGTTGACTCCTTGCTCACGTACCTGGGAAGGGGTTCGAGTCGGCAGGCGACTCCCCTCCACCAGGAACCTTCCATCTAGTGTCCACCCCTCTCATTCTCTAGGGCCTCGATATCACATATATCCAGCTGGCAGAAGGGGAACAGGTGCAGGAGGACACATATGCTCATATGCTCCTTTTATTAAAAGCCTTGGCCCAAAACTGACACACCGCACTTCCTCTCACATTCCATTGGTGAGAACAACTCACGTGACTACAGCCAAATACAAGGCAGGCTAGGAATGCAGTCGCTAGCTGGGCAACCTCTTTCCATCTCACCATTTGCCATGGAAGGGGAGAGTAGACAGTTACCCGTCTCTGACACCACCTCTATCCCCATTACTGAAGGAATTCTGGAAGGATTACTAGGGATCATTCATCTAGCAAACCCTTCGAAGGAACCCGTGTGTTAGTCCTAAAGAATACTGTGATGTGGTTTGTGGTTTGTGGAGATGAAGAACCTTAGCTCCCACTGGAATGATGAAAAGGGGGCCACAGGAACCAGTTGAAGACCTCAGTTACCCTGAGCCTCCACATGGCCCAGCACAGGGATCAGAATCACTATCTTTTCCCAATACCCATCACTGATTCTCTCATCAACGTTTCCTTGTTCCCTTGTACACTTTCTCTGTTCAGTTATCATCTATGGCAAGAGGACCTTTCAATGACCAATAGTGCGTTCTCTTCTTGACCCACCTGACTCCAATTCTAGCATTCATTTCCATGGGCACGGCTTCTTTATTTATTCCCCGGGAGATCACCCTCCTAACCCTGTCTGCCCAGGGCCTTCACACGTGCTTATACTTGTGTGTCCATATGTGCACACACGTGCATGCCTGTGCGCACACACGTACACACACTGAGGCTGTGATGTAGCCCCAAAGGAAGCACAAGAAGAATAGTGCGAGGCCCTAACCTTCCCCCAGCCTTGTAGGAAGGAAGAGAGAGACACATGGACAAGTATCCAAGGGGCAACAATTAGGGATCGATTTTGAGCTGAAATACCTCTGCCAAGGGCCCAAAGCAACACAGACGTGATCTCGTCCACAGGACACAGCAGGTGAAAGCAACAGATGCGGATTCTGAAAGCTGCCGCGTTAAACTAGAGCATACAAAGGCAAAATTCATCCGGACCATGTAACTCCAGGAATTACTTTTTTACCACCAAGGGCCCGTTTTAATTATTTATATACATCACGTGGGCTTGTGCTTGCAAAGATTTTTCCTCCTAGAGAAATTACATTTATTAGATAGCAAGGTCTCATTTCCCCCGTGTCTTATTAAGCAAAGACACGTGCCACTACCATGCAGGGTTTCTGATCATTCATTTGTTCACTCGACAAACATTTACCGAACCTCTACCATGTGCCAAACGCTGGGGACACAGTGGAGAATGCAGCAGACAAGGTCCCTGCCCTCCCGTTCTCTCTGCAGATCATCAAAAGATTATAAATACATAAGTATAAATTAGAAAGGAGAATAAAGGAAGCCATGAGAGAGCATGAGGTGAGATTTGCATAAGAAGGAGCTTCAAAAAAACGGCATCTCTGCCTGAAGGACCATCCCAGTGGGGGCCAGGTTCTCAAGAGGTGTGACCACCCAAACTTCAGGAATTCCCCCTAAAAGAGATGAAAACACTCAACTTAAAAAGGAAGCTGATAAAGTCTACCTGTCTTCTCTGTGCCAGAGACAGGGCTGGGCCATTTCTCAGCACTATTTCTTCTCCCGCCCTACCCGGGGCTCCCCTTCCCAGGTGGGTGACCTGCTCTTCAACTTTCACGGATTAAGAACCAAGGTTCCAAAAGTTTCAGTAGACCGATTGCACCTTCTGCTTAGTAAAAGGCAGACCAGAGAGTCAAACCTGGATCCAAAGCCCAAACGAGCCAGTACCAGAAGGTAGCGATGCTTAGGGGGGACCCTGTTTCAGCACTGGAAGGAAAGTCACCGAGAGGCAGCACCTGCACCTGCTGTGAAGGACGGATGGATGCACCCAGGTGACACTGAGGTGCTTATTCCCCCACAGATAGCGAGTCAGAGACCACAACCACACAGGCCCCTTCATCCCTTGGACCACCACATCTGCTGCCCGGGGCCTTGCAAACAGGTGGCCCATGGGAGCAGCCCAGCCAATGAGAGAGTTGTCCTTCTGTACAGATTTCTATAAATGAAATCTGGGCTTTCACAGATTCTGACCTCTCATGCTGAGTCCTTTGCAGGTCCCATCATCATTCCTGGCAGGACTCCCAACCTCCCATAAAAAGGAATGTGTGACCTATTTTAAAATTCCTCCAGGGAAAGAGTCAGCATGTTGCCTTGGCAACTGATGGAACCCTTCTAGGAGTCCTGCTTGGTTCTTCCTTTAGTCTAATGTACTTCCGCCCCAGTGCAATTCAAAGCCTGTGCTGGCCTCCCAGGGGTGCAAGAGAAGACAGAAGTGATTCCCTGTGACCACACCCTCCCACTGTCCCTTGCCCCATGAGAGTTTCGGGGACAGAGAAAGGGAAGCAGAAGAGGAAGCAATATGGAAAGAGAGGACAGGAGGACAATAGAAGGACCCTCTACCCAGACGTGGAGGCTTGGCTTGAAAGGCCTGGGCAGTCTCTAGTCTCAAAAATGTGAACCGGTTCTGTCACAGGGTTGCTGACATATCCCTCTGCCTTCTCCTCCACTGACCACTCTAACTTTCTGACCCAGCACTTTAAGAAGCCTGCCTCTCTACCAGCCTCACGGCCCTCCATGAGCCCCCACACCTCTGACCGACCAGATCCCCCATCAGGGCCTGCCCTTGGACCTTTAGCTTTGCCCATACATGCATCCTGTCACCCCTGCTCTAAACCCAAGTTCCCGGGGTGAAGAGCCCGTGCTGATGTTTCATTTCAGCCACCACATCGGTGTGCTGCAATACTCATTTCTACTGACTCCAGAGTCACAGACTTCTGTCCCTGTCACCGTGCTGTGGAGCACGTGCCAACTTTCCCACCAACCCCTCTCCCCGTGGATGAGAAACACCTGCACCCGCAGGCACCTAGACCTTGACGGGACCACCGCAGAGCAAAGTCCTTCTGCCCTGGCCCTGGCCTGAAGGTGGGAGGCAGAGTTTTAAAAAAAGGAGTTTGGGATTAACCTGCCTTCCAGGACTATTCTGGCTACAAAAAGCCCAAGTCAAATTAGCCAAAACAAAACCAAAGGAGAAAAGAACCTATGGGCTCATTTCACTGAAAACCAGACTGGATCTGGTAGCTTCAACAATTTGATCTCCCTCCCTTGCCTTTATTCTATTTCGACTTCATTCTCAGCAGGTTTTTGCCCACATGGTGACAAAGATGGCCACCAGCAGAACCAGGCATCTGCCCTTCCAGAATTACAATTCCAGCAGGAAAAAATGTCACCTTTCCCAGAGTTCCAACCAAGTCCCAAAGCTGAGCCTCCTGGGTCGTGTGTCCAGCCCTAAATCGTTCCCCCTGGCAGGGCCTGAGTCGTGTGTCTGCTCCCTGGCGCTGGGGGAGTCGCCCCCACAAACCCTGTGACCTTGAATACGGGAGAGGCGACACCCCAGTGCAAAATCAAAGTGCTGTTAGCAGAAGACATGGAGGCTGGGCTGACCGCACAGCAGATGTCCCCCACCATCTGCGGCCTTGTCTCTTCCTTTCTCTTATTCAGAATACTAAGACGTGGAGTTGGAAGTGTCTCCCCCTTGAGAAACATCTTTAGCTCTGAAGGATCGGGCAGGGCCTGAGAAGAACCAAGTTGGGGGGAAGAAAAGTGAGTCGCCTAAAATTGGCTCTGACCCTAAGTTCACAGAGACAGGAGTGAATGGGGGTCGTATTTATTCGTTTTCTCATTGAAATCCCCAGCTCTGTTCCACCTTCAGGCCTTTCTCGTTGGCTGTTCATTGCCAGTGGGACTTCGCAGACCTCAGAACAGTTTCCTTAATTATATGTCTGTGTTTAAAAAAAATAAATAGTGGCGCTTATCACTCTGCCTGCACATGGGGACCTGGATGAGCCCACCGACGCAAAGCAGTTTCTAAGCAACTTGTGGAGTTGGTGCCTAATGCAACAGCCACGAGATTTGGAGGAAAAATAAAATAAAGCCCGTGGACTCTCAATGTGGAGCCAATTGTGATTGGTTCATAAAGGCTGCACGGGGTCCTTCGGGAGGTTAATTCCATCTCAGGCTGACAGAAAGGGGCTTGTTTCTGGAGAGTCGGGATCTCTCTGGTGTGGGATGCTTGATAAGTGGGCTTCTGGAGGATTCCAACAAGCGCTCTGTCCCAGGGAGACCCGATGCTGATGATGTGTGATAACAGATCGCTGACGTTCAGAACTGAGAGAGGCTCTGAGCCATGCGAGCAAGTCCAGGGAAGAAGGTTGGAGGGGGAGAGGGCAGGGCCAGGCTTCCTTATGTCCCCCAACCCAGCCCTCAGCCCTCAGCCCTCAGCCCAGTGTGGCACTACTGGTCAGAGGGCGGGGCGGGGGGGGGGGGGGTGGAGTGACGTTCTGACTGAGGATGAGAGACTCAAAGCCACAGGACCGACCTTACGGCGCACAGAGAGAGTGAACCACGGCCAGCAAACCGGCGTCATGAATAAATGATACCGGCATTTGCATCTGGCTACAATGCTCACACCTGTATGACCCTCGGAGAAGCATTTAAGCTCTCTTTGCCAAAGGTTTCTGGTTTTTAAAGTGGAAATGATAACAGGATCGTCATAAAGATTAAGTGATCTGTGGAACACACAGCATTTTTCTCTGCCATAAAGGGTCATGCCGGGCCTCCGTGGCCACTGCACTAAGATTCTGGAGAGTCTATTGGTCATTTCCATAATGGACTATATCCGTTAACTTTTTTTTTTAAAAGATTTTATTTTCATAGGCCGTTTTAGGTTCACAGTAAAACTGAGAGGGAGGTACAGGGTCCCCACACACAGCCTGCCCCCACACAACCTACGCTGACGCATCATAACCACCCAAAGTCCTCGTCTTACTTTAGGGTTCACTCTTGGTGGTGTACATTCTGTGGGTTTTATGTGGTAACTTTTGCCATGTGACGAATCCCCCAAAACTTAGTGACTTAAAACAACAACGTATTTAGCTCCTGAGTCTGTGGGTTGACAATTTGAGCCGGGCTCAGATGGCTGGCTCTTCGGACCTCAACTCACTCATGCCTCCACAGTCAGCTGCCAGGCCATCTGGGAACCGACTGATCTAGGATGGCCTCAGCCAAGATGACCTATCTCTACTCAGCATGACCTCCATCCTCTATCTTGCTAGTCTGAATATGTCACGGGATGGCTGGTTATGCTCTGGGCAGGCACAATGTCCCTTCTACCACATTCTCTAGGTCAAATTAAGCTACATGACCCTCTCGGACTCAGAGAGTAAGGAAACAGACTACACCTTCCTGAGAGGAGCTGCAAGGTCACATTGTAAAGGGACATAACTACAGGGAAGAGAATAATCGTGGCCATGTTTGCCATCCACCATAGCTCTGTTCAGAGACATTTTATAAAAAAAATTTTTTTAATGTTTATTTATTTTTGAGAGAGACAGAGACAGAGCTTGAGTGGGGGAGGGGCAGAGAGAGAGGGAGATACAGAATCCAAATTAGACTCCAGGCTCTGAGCCATCAGCACAGAGCCCGACGTGGGGCTCGAAGCCACAAACCGCGAGATCATGACCCTGAGCCCAAGTCGGACGCCCAACCGACTGAGCCACCCAGGCGCCCCTGTTCAGAAACCTTTGAGGGAAAAAACATTGGTCTGCATCCATCTCTAGACCTTCTTGGGAATAGTTCTTAGTCAAGTTGCTGACCAAGGACACCCTTCCACTAGAAAAGGCCGTGGAACTGCCCCCACAATCCCTGATATCCAAATCCAGTATCTATCTATATACAGCTAAATCATAGGTGTGAAAATAAACCAAGGGGAACTTAGGGATGACAAAATAAGGTATAATTTATAGATAAATTTGCTAACAATAAAAATCACTGACTCTCAGAAGAGAATTGGCCTTGGAAGTAATTTGATCTACCAGTTTTCAACATGTGTGGCATGGAACCATTGAGGTCTCAAGAAGGTAAGTCATGGGCTCACTGAAGAGAAAATCAGATACCAAACAGCAATGCAGAGAAGAACTCTGGGCCCCTCACCCCTACTTCAACCAAGGTGTCCACAACTTTTTATAACAAGTCATTAGACACTTTATTGCAAAGATTCTTCTACTCCCTGTACAAATGGTCTAGGGTTTCCCTGTGGTTACTTGGCTTCATTTGATTTTTACTACCCAACATCTTTCAGGGAACTAATATATGTTGAGGGCCTACAACACATAAATCATTGTGTTGGGTCCTTCAGAATTGAGTCTGATTCTCTCTTCCATGTGGGTCTTAGGGTCTTTCAGATGTCTTCTTCAAGTCTGCCTTTATTCCAGGCAGCCACTTGTCAATTCGCCTCTTGTGTTCCAGCAAATTCTCAGTTTCTATCACTGCCCCAGTTCAAGGGTTCCTTCCGGTTGTAGGAAACATCAACTTGGTTTTTAAATCCAAACACCACCAGCTCTATTCTGTTCCCATCAGCTCCAGCCCACCCAGGTGTCCAAGAGCAATCCCAGTATAAGTGGCGGGAAATCGTCAGTAAATCCCCCATACTCCCACTTTCCACCTACAGCCAAGACCCTTCATTGCTAACACCTGCCCCAAGCCAAACTGGTATTAACAACACATATCTAGCCAGGAATCAGGGCCATTTCTCCTCAAGCCTGGTCCTCTTTGACTCACATGACATCATCTCATTTCTGAAAATCCATTGCCAGATGATAAATAATAAAAATATTAGTAAGAAATGACTGAAATCTTTATTCTGAAACAAAAATCCCACAATGCAACATGAGGACAGTTGCTGTGAGAGAAATTTGCACCATCTGATCATAACTAAAATTTTATTCTTGGCCTTGCCATCAATTTAGCAAGAAGCATTAAGTGAGTCACTTTATCTCACTGGGACTTTTATTCCTCGTCACCCTGGTCTGCTCCCCATGTCTTATGGAAGAGGGCCACCAGCTGCCTCCAACTTCTCTAGATTTCCAGCTCCCAGGCCAAAGAGCCAGAAGTGCTGGTGAACCAGGATGCTAAGGGTTAATAGGAATGTCCCCATCTCAAGAGAGTGCTGGGACTAACTGACTAATTCTAAGATGACTGACTGACATTCCTTATCTGTTGAGACTCCATGAAGGTCAGAAATGAGTACTCAGCCCTGATTAGCACGTGATGGGGTAACACGTCTAGCTGGTCAATCCAGTGGGAGTTTCCTACGTGCATCAATATCTACCTCCTAAATGATGTGACCACTAGGGAAAACAGTATGGAAGTTCCTCAAAAAATGGAATTAGAACTACTATATGATCAACAATCTCACTTCTGTGTATTTATCCAAGAGAATTGAAACCCAGATCTTGAGAAGATATTTGCACTCCTATGTTCACTGCAGCATTATTTACAATAGCCAAGAGGTGGAAACAACCTAAATGTCCATCAGTGGATGAATGGACAAGAAAAATGTGGTGTATACATACATTGGAATATTACTCATCCATAAACAAGAAGGAAATCTTGTCACATGCTACAACACGGATGAACCTCAAAGACGTTATGCGAAGTGAATTAATCCAGTTACAAAAGGACATGTACTGCATGTTTCCAATTATATGATGTATCTAAAGTAGTCGAAGTCATAGAAACAGAGAGTAGAATGGTGGTTGCCAGGGCCAAGGAGATGCAAATCAGAGGGCTGTTCAATGGACACAGAGTTCCAGTTATGCAAGACAAAAAAGTTTTAGAGCCCTTCTGTACAACATTGTACCAAGAGTTAACAATAGTGGTCTGTATACTTCAAATTTTGTGAAGAGCGTATACTTCACGTTATATGTTTTCTACTGCAATAAAAAAGGATAATAACAATAACTATTTCCTACCTTCCCATTTTTGGGTGTTAGAGATATTTCATGTGAAAATGGTTTGGAAGCAGGCCAAGTACTATGCAAATGTAATGGATTATTACTTTGATTATTACAGTACCTCGCCCATTTTTTTTTTCCTGTTTCAGAATGCAAGATTATCCTATAATTAAATCTAAATCAGAAGAATAGGCTACACTTTACACCAAATCCTCCAGTAGTTTTCTGGTGCCATAGACCACACAGGGCAGCGGCACAAGTGAGCCCACACAGGCAAGACCCCTTAACCACAGACAGAGAGGAACTAATGGGCAAAGCTGAGAAAACACTGTTTTGTAGAGCTGTCTCCAGCTTGTATATGATACCCAAAGGCAGAGCTGTGCTCTTCAGCGAGAAAATCAAAAGATATTTTTCACACCCTGGCCAGAGATGTTTCAAAGGAGGAGTCAGAGACAGGAGTGTTTAAAAAATGCCATTGCGTATCCACCTTAAAAGAAAATAAAATTCATCTCCAGAAACTAGTACAATTCCCAGTACATGGCATTCACTAGCCAATGTATACAGAAAATATTGGTTGGATGGAGGATGGGTGGATGGATGGATGGATGGAAGGAAGGAAGAAAGGGAGTAAAAGGGAGTAAAAATGAATGAATGAACATAAAAATGCTCCCATGTTGGGCTTCTATCTTTAGGATTCTGTCTGGTCACCAAAATGATCAGAAGCTGCTATTTCAACAAGTACCAAGGCAGGCTTTCATCATGAACAGCTTTTCATGACCCAATGTTAGCCACAAGGCCACTGTTAGCTTGAAGGAGAACTCTCCACAATATTACGAAAATGATCCCCTCTTGGAGGGTGATTAAGAAAAGGCACCTGCTCTGGGCTGGCGCCACCAGAGCCCACACCTTTCATTGCCTGTTCATTGCCTCTGTGAGGTACTTCTGTGCAGTGCACAAAATGAACATCAGGACTAAGTGGCTCTGATTAGTTGTATGAGGAAGCAAAAGCTAACTACTTGGGAGGAGACAGACTGTGGCTCAGTGGTTTGCAGACTCTTTTCTCCAGTCCCCTTTCAGGCTGGAACTGGGGTTTGCTAGCCAGTGGCCCTAGGTGAGCACACATAGAGGTGTTCTGGCAAAGAGACAGAGAAAAGAAATCCTATGTCATCTTTACCCAGATCAAGATAAACAATACTTCCATTACCCACAGAGACTTCTCTCCTGCCCCTTTCCAATCAACATCCCCAACTCTAGCTTCTTTGGCAATCACTACTAAGACCTCTATCACATAGATCAGTTTTGTCTGTTCTTTCATAAAAATGGAATCATATAGTATGTTCTCTTTTGTGTCTGGCTTCTTTAACTCACGATAACGTGTTTCAAATTAGTCCATTATTGTGAGTAGCAGTAACTCACTCCTTTCGTGCTGAGAAATATATTCAAATGGCCAAATCATACACCAAAAGATGTTCAAAGTCATTAGCCATCAAGGAAAATACAAAGACAAACAATGAGATCCCTCTACACCTTCAAAGGACCAGCTAAAAATAAAGACTGACCATACCAAGCGTTGGTGAGGATATGTAGAATCTGGAACTCTTGGATACCACTTGTAGGCGAGGGCACTGGTAAAAATCACTATGGAGAACTGGTTGGCTTTCTAATAAACTTAAACATACACCTCTTCTCTTCTATGACCCAGAAATTCTACCTCTAGGTATTTACTCAAGAGAAATGAAAACATGAAACCACAAAACGACCTTTGCAAGAATGTTCACAATGGCTTTGTTTATAAAAGCCCCAAGTGGAAACAGCCGGGAGGTCCATCACGAAGAGAATGGATAAATAAACCGTGATATGTCCACACAACGGACATGTGACTCTTAACTCTCTGGGGCTTCAGTTTAGGGGAAGAATGATTTTAGGCCACACACAGAATCATTAGAGGAATAATGTGGAAAGTGGCTTACAAATACAGGATTTATTTTTGGCTTTATTGCGACATAAGTAAGAAAAAGACAAAGAAAAGGTAAGTGAAAAAAAAAAGTCACAAACCAACATGCTCTTGGCCGCCAATTCCCAAACCTACTTATCCCTCTGGATCCACCTGCCATTTTTCTACCTGCAAGCAAGAAATAGTCCTGAAATGAAACCATTTTTGCCAAAACAAAAACAAGGTGACCAGAAGGGTTGGTCTTAGAGCCTCAACCTTTAAGAAACCGCCAAATTTCCGGCACACGGTTAATCTGCTCACTTAGAAATCTCAAAGCATCCGCTGCTGGATCCTTCCCATAATATTGATTTTGTTTTATTATTAACTGCCTCATCTTTTATTCTGTTTTAATCTGCAAACCACCTTAAAACTCTGGAAACGGGCGGGAAAATAATCAGGTGCACACACACGTGCACTCACACACACACACATGCATGCGCGATGCCTTCCCCACCTGCGTGTACATGGAGGCCTTCACGTTTTCTACATCTGTGTACAATCAGCATAGTATAAACCAATGAGTCGCTTGAGAGCAAACATGGCAGAACATATACATGTCAGCGAGGTCCCCAAAGTGGAGAGTTTCTATCCTTCTTCCCACGATGCCATTCTCGCTCAAAACATTTTTGGATCTTTGGAAACGATGTTCTATAAAGAATTGTGAAAATAGCAGAGCCTATTAACCTGGGAGGAGAAAAGCCCGCCCTTCAATATTTGAAGGGCCATTGTGCAAAAGAAGAAATACATGCTTTGTAGCCATTTTCCACTTGAGGAAACGGAAGTTACGTCACTTGCCTGCGGTCACGCAGCCAATAAGCAGTGCTGGCTTGATCTGAGCGCAGACAGTCTGCCCCTGAGCTGGCCTCATAGAACAGAATGAGACAGACTAATGATGAAGAACAATATTGTATCTCAGGTGTTCTGGTGGAAGACTACTGGGGGACAGTGGGTGCTTCAAGGGGAGTGCTCAGTCAGCCCCAGGGACTGGGGGGATGGTGGGAGGTGCCGGGAAGGACCTCACGGAAGAGCTGCCATTCACAAGGAAAGGGCTGATAAAACCTGATTCGTCTCTTTGCAGACTGGTGGGTTCTTACATTCTCACCCTTTCCCAAGGTTGTTTCAGAAAAAGCCAGGTAGGACTTGTAACATCCCTCACCTCGTCCTTATCCTTATGCTTGTCTGGTCCTCAAAGGGCACTTAAACTCTCTCCTGCAGATCGGGATCTTGTGACAGCTTGGGAAAATGGGGTCACTACAAGGATATAAGTGACCTGCCAATGCCTTCTCCTGTCTGCCTCCCAGACTCTGGAAATCTGTCATCAGATCTTTCTTCAGCAGTCAGGTGGTGGTCCAAGGAGTGTGTGTGCGTGTGTGTGTGTGTGTGTGTGTGTGTGTGTGTGTCTGTGTGTGTGTGTTGAAAGGGAGGCAGGGAGGGGGGCTGCCTCTCCCTCAGCCCCAGAGCATCCAGCCTCTGCACACACAAAGCCGAAGCTGCCTGGCCCTTTGATCGGGACCCCATGCTGTGCCTTGTTCAGGGAATTTTTAAATTCTCTTTCATTTTATTGAGCGGCTTTGCTCCCCACCTCCCATGCCTGAGTCAGTTCTCAGGATTATTGGGTCCTTCTCTTCATTGATTTGTTTTTCTGACCTTTGTAGTAGATACCAAAATATATGGATGGAACAAGAAAGGAAGGAGGAAAGGGAAGGGAGGGAGCCCAGGTAGCCTCTGAAAGGGAGGGCCGATGGTGAGGATCTTGGGTCTGACCACATTTCACAGAAAAGAGAGAAGTCAGGTGGCAGACACCTAGTGCTCCAGAAGAGGAACTCCCTGGCTTGCGGGGGTTGACCACTGAAGACCAGGCTGAGGCCACTAGGCTGAGTCCCCCACACGCACCGGAGACTGATGCTGGACCTCTGCATCTCTATGCATTTGCTTTCTGTTGGAAAAACTCCTGTGTCAGCCCCGTCTTTCATTCTTTCAGAGAATACTCACTTGACTCAAGGCCCTGCCCTAAGAACGCACGCACACTCTTCTTTCCCCGTGTCAGGGAGCCCATTTTGCATTAAACCCCACGTCCTCAGGACAGCCACACTGGTTGGTGCGTGTTCCATCACTGACACTGAGAAGGAGGAAACGAATGCCTGCGGAGTACCCACCGCCTGTCACTGTGAGGTGTTTCATTTGCATTACGGGTTACTAGGCGACACTTTGCCTGCCATCCCGGAACCGAAGCCAGACTCACAGCAGAGCCACCAACTGGAAGGCGGTGCTGGATCTAAAAAGTACGCTTCCTCCCGGTGGGTGTGAACGCTGTTCCCATCTCAAAGCCAAGTGAGAAGGCTTCGAGAGTCAGTGGTAAAGATCTGGGATTCCTGCAAGATGGGGAGTTTGGCCCCAGGGAGGCACAGGGCAGAAGGGGACAGCCTGGAATAGCCCGTACCTCAGTATTTGGTGAGGCTGATGACATGAGCCCCCTAAAGGTCAAGAACGTGGCTGGACTTGACTTGTTTTTCCTATACTCGGCTCAGGTGGGCTGCCCGCTAGGCACAGGGAGGCAGGAGCAGGAGGCTGTATGGTAGACCTTACAGTGAAAGTCGAGTAGGGGCTGGGAAAGGGCGGCCTCCATCAGGGACTTCCCACGGGGCCCTTCAAAGACCCTGACGCACACCCTGCAAGAAAGCCTAGCCTTTGGACTCATGTCACAAAGAGTAGCGACGACAGGTCAGTGTTGGCCCAAGAAACGCCAGCATCCACCAAAGGGAGCACCAGAGGTGGGCACAATTATGTAAAGAGAGGCTTGTCCTTTTCCTCTTCCTTTGACCAGAGAGGCCATTCTGGAAGAGCTAGACTCTGAGGGATAGATGCTCCAAGCTACCTAGAAGGAGGGAGGTCATGGAGATGAGATTTAAATGGCGTCTGAGAGTTACGAGGCCCTGCAAACACCCCTATCCGCATACCCTCATCTTTACCTGTGGGTTCACACAGGCCTGACTTCCGACTGCCAGAATCTGCATCTCTTTGCCCACAGCCTTTCTCTGGCCGCTGAAGCCCTCTCTGCTCACAAACAAGAGCTGGGGAATTGACACCCCCAGAAGCAGCCCTCACCCACTGACAGGTGGGTTGCCATGTATAAATACCCCAGCTCCTTCATTTGGATAGAATAACTCTGAGTCACTTGTCCTACACTGTATTAGTTATCAATCGCTGTCTAACAACTTACCCCCCAGACCTAGCAGCTTAAACAACAACAAATACGTATTACCTCACAATTGCTGCTGGTCAGGAATTCAGAGGAAGCTTGAATCGGTGCTTCTGGCTCCAAGTTGCTCATGATTTTGCAGTCAAGATGTCAGCCGGGGTTGCAATCAGTCGAAGGCCTGACTGGGGCTGAATGGTCTGTTTCCAAGCTGGCTCCTTGACATCGATGGCTGCTGGCAGGCCTCAGACTGCCACCACTTACACTTCTTCGGGATCTGTGGCTGGAATCCAAGAGAATGAGAGACCGAAGTGAGAACAGCAAAGTCTTTTATGACCCAACCTTAAAAGTCAGATACTGTGTTAATTGTCTATGGCTGTCTGACAAATTACCCCGAGACTTAGCAGTTTTCAGAAATGTATTAACTCACCATGCCTATTGGTCAGGAATCTGGCACACCTTAGCTGGGTGCCCCTTGGTGCCTCTGACTCAGAATTCCTCACCAGCCTCTTCCCCACGTGGGCCTCTCCATAGCATAGCTCACAACATGGGGGCTGTTTTCTTTTTTCTCAGAGCTAGTGAAGGAAAGAGCAAGAGAACATAAGCCAGGCAGAAGCCAGAATCTTTTTCTGACCTAATCTCAGAAATGACATCCATCACTTTTGTCATATTCTATGGTTAGAACTGAGTCACTTCTTATGTGGTTATAAATGGCCTACACTCAAGGGGGTGGATTGTGCGAGGTCACGAATACCAGCAGGTAGAGAGAATTGGGGCCCTCTCAGAGGCTGCTCTCCATGGTATAGCATCACTTCTGCCATATTCTACTGGACACACAGGCCACACGCATAGTTCAGTGTGGGAGGGAATTACATAAAGGCACAAATACCAGGAGGTGAGGATCACTCGAGCCGACCTGAAGGCTAACCCCCACAAAAACTGTTTCCAGAGTTCCCCACTGAAGTTACGCATCTGTTGATAACGTACTTTTGAATGCCTTCCTTCCTTCCCTGGCTCACTTCCCCACTCCCCTACAGGTCTTTCCTGACATTGCCTCCCAAATAAACCACTTGCACATGAATCCTTATTCCAGGGCCTATTCTGGGGCAAACCCAACTAAGACAAAGAGTGATACATTAAATTAGACTTTTATAGGGGCACCTGGGTGGCTCAGTTGGTTGGGCGTCCAACTTTGGCTCAGGTCATGATCTTGTGTTTTGTGGGTTCAAGCCCCGTGTCGGGCTCTGTGCTGACAGCTCAGAGCCTGGAACCTGCTTCAGATTTTGTGTCTCCCTCTCTGCCCCTCCCCCACTCGCACTCTGTCTCTCAACAATAAATGAACATTAAAAAAATGTTCTTAATTTTTTATAAAAGTGTGTGCCTATGTGTGAGCGTGTGTTAGGGACTAATACAAAATTTATTTCTTGCTGTGAGACACAGCAAAAATTTTGAAAGCCATTGTAGTTAGCATCACAGAATTTCAGGGCACAAGTGGTTCATTTAACCCTGATGATATCTAGAAAGACTAGACCTTAGAGAATTCAGTGGAGGTAGAGAGAAGACAAACACGAAAAACCGGAAAGTGCATGGTGCATCCAGAAACAATGACGTGTGAAACTAGGGTTGTTACTTCCTGAGTTAATTCCCCATTTTCTGTTGGAGTTTTATTTCTATCTTCTCATCACCTTATTTCAAGGGGGGCCTTGTGTCATGATGCCCATATCCTGTCTGAGCTCCAGCCAGGCCTCAGGCCTAGCAAATAGCCCATACTTTCATGAAGGAGAATTGCTCTAACCAAATTGTAGAGGCGAAATGTGAGAAAACTTCATAGCACTTGCGGGGGGAGGAGTGGAGCTCCCAGGAGTAAGCTAAGTCACTTGAAACAACTGTACATTTTCATACACTTTTCAAAACTCACTTTGAGACTGACTTTAGATAGATAGGTACCAAATGACTCTTGACCTCTAAGTCCCCCCAAAATGCCCGGGAGAAATCAAGGCATTCCAAAGCACTCAGTTGTGGGCCTATCAAGGGCTGGCTAGAGGAGCTTAAATCCAAATTAATTACCCAGATATCTCTAGTTCAGAAGTTGGGCCACAGACAAACTCATCAGCATGCAACAACAGCACCAGTCCCACGGTGAGAAGAAAAGGAAGCAGGATAATGAGGACAGTAGATAAAAGGGAGACCATGGAGGAGGATCTTAATTGTATCTTAATTGAGTCACACACTTTCTCCTTCATGCAGATCCCAGCCCTCAAGTCAGAGCAAGAGTGGCCTCTCTGCTTGGGTGCTTCCTGTGTCCCAGCCATGACTGGTGTCCAAGGTCAACATACTGTGGCTTTCCATCAGGAGATAAGTGTATCGGTTAACGGTTGCTGCAGTCATGCTATACAATAAACCACCCCAAATCTTAGTAGTCGTCACTCGTGTCACCCACGCACCTGCAGGTCTGTGGGTCTGCACGTCAGCCGGACGCTGGTTGGTTCAGGCTCCGTCTCAAGCTTTGGGAGTAGCTTATCTTGGCCCTCGCTGAGGCTTGGCTCGTCTCTGCCCCCCAAGTATAAACCTCAGGGCCCAGAGACCTAGAAGGTCTTCTCTGACACACAGGGAAAAAGCAGAAAATCCAAGGGCTCTCAAGACTTGAGCTTGGGACTGGCAACCCCTCACTTCCATCCATGTGTCACTGGCCCAAGGATGTCACATGGCAGAACCCAGAGTCAAGGGGTTACACTCCACCCACAGCGAGGCCGTGGCAAGGGTGAGGACAGAAGGCAGAGTGATGGGTGTAGAGACAACGATTCCATCCACCGGGGTCCGGGCCCTGCCTCCAAACTCAAAGTGAAGCCATGAGACTTGATAGAGACTCTGGAATTCTGATCCATTGGTTCTGTTTCTGATAATGAGGAAGCATGAAGATGAGGGGGACACGCTCACACACCAGGCCACCGTGAAAACCAGCGGACGCCGATGGGGCACACACCCATTCCATCTGCATTTCGGAACTAGTCGGGGTAGACCCCCGCGCTCACGGGCCCACATCGTCAGAACTTGTCATTGCTTGCTGTCCAGAGAGGCGTGGCGTTTCCTCTGACGTCACACTGTGAGGGGAAAGAAGCAGCTCTTTCTTCAAAGACACATGTGCTGCTCTGCAATCAGGAACGTTCCATAATCATCTCATTTCTTTCACGTTGACTCTGGCCTGTGTGGTTGGCTGGCAAGGCTGCTTCTGGGAAGGAAAAAATATATACTTCTTTCCTGAAGGTAGAGTCCAGACAAATCCAGCTTTTTGACCTGGATGGTCAAAACCAAGAAACTACCCCAGACGGCTCCCACCTGAAGAGCTTGGAGCTGGTGGTAACAAAATGCACTCCCAGGCCTTGTGAGTCACTCCTTGAGAGGGTGCAGGGTCGCAGCACCTAGACCTGCAGCTTGACCCTGCACCAAAGTGCCCGCCCGGGGAGCGGGTGGGGGCTGAATTCCACACTGTCTTCCACTTGCCAAGCCAAGCACCTAGACCGGGGGCTGCATTATCCCAAAGCGACTTTGATAACTCATCCGCCCACAAGGGGCACATTTTGGTAATTCACAGAGAGATGACTTAGCACCTCCTTGGCCGTCAGATGTTCGGTTCTCCCGGATCTCCCAAAGCTACCCAAAGCACGGGGCCTGGCAGTGTATGAAACTGGATTCCTCTTTCCAGCTCTTCGCTACTCCACCCCCCCACCCCCACCCCCCCCACCCCCCCACCCTCCCCCACCCCCCCCCCACCCCCGGCTTAGCACTGACATCCACACCCTTTGCATGTGACTCTGCACTGCCCTCCATTGGAAGAGGCAGGATGTACATCTCCATCCCACCCACCGTGGACTTGGCCATGGACCTGCTTTGCCCAGTAGCATGTGGATGGATGTGAAGTGAGCAGAGAGACTTTCAAAGCACTTGCTTCATCTGGCTTGGCCTCCTGAGTCTCAGCCATCTGCTATGAGAAGGGCATGCTCCTTCTGGTACCAGAGCGAGGAATCCCACGGTGACCCACAGTCTGAAACAGAGCCACCTTCACTGCCCCACAGATCGATATGCAAAAACAACAGATGCGTGTTGTTTATCATGCAAGAAAACCTGACTGATACACATGGCGATTCATGGAAGAGGACAAACTCTCCTCTCAAAGCAAGAAGCCTCAGTCGTCCAGTTAAGAGGAGGCATCCAGGGGTGAGCAGAAAATGTGAACGCCCAATTGATATCCCACCAGAGAACTGATCAGAGACACAGACCCTGGCGGGAAAGGAAATTTGAGGACACCAGATGAGATCAAATGCGCCCAGAGAGAGGTCAGAAGTCATGTGTCGCCGGACTCTAGAGCTGAGCTTCCAGGACTTTCCGTGGCATGCTCGAGGCTTCCGTTGTGAGGGAGAAGGGGCTGCCGGGAGTTCTGTGTGTGCCCAGGTACCGTGATGTCCATCTAGGTGGCCCCAAACCCAGTGCCACCCGACCACTGCAGCAAAGGCCACCACGCTGGGCGGGCCTGTCTGCTCCAGCACCCACACCTAGGTTTCCTTGTGGAGAGCTGCCCCTCCAAGCATGGCACACGTTTTGCCTGCGGGAAGCTTTCCACTGAGTCGGCCAGGTTTTAAGGAGGGCTGTGCACCAGACAGTGCCGCCACCTCGACACGTTTATCAGACCTTGATCGCAGCTCTACCCAACTGCAGTCTATCTGGCTTTTGCAAACGCAGATGCATTTCTCACCACTCGCGGTAATCAGCTGAAGAACATTCAGGTTCAGTAGCGTGTGGGCAGAGATTTTGGGAAGGAGAAAGGAAGGGAATTCCTTTACTTGCTGCTTCCAGCCCCCAAACAAGACCAAAGTCAAATGCTTAATCCTCAAGGGTCAGTTTGGAAAACAAGCCCTCGCCCAACATGCGCCGTGCTTGGACAGAAAGAGGCAGGAGACGGCCACCTTCCGAGTGACCCCCTTACCAGGTGTGACGGTGCCAGACCCCAGGAGAACAGTGACATCTGGGTTCACCCTCCTTTAAGTCCGTTTAGAACCGTACCCAGGAGAAACATCTTTGCTAAGAACTTTTTGAATAACAAAGGAAGCTGTTAAGGATAAGAGGACCAGTCCCACTTCGGCTCAGGTCATGATGTCACGGTTTGTGGGTTCGAGCCCCACATGGGGCTCTGTGCTGACAGCTCAGAGCCTGGACCGTGCTTTGGATTCTGTGTCTCCCCCTCTCTCCACCCCTCCCCTGCTGGCACTCTGTCTCTGTCTCTCTCTCTCTTTCTCTAAAATAAGTAAACATTAAAAAATTTTTTTAAAGAATAAGCAGATCAGCACCACATAAAGAAAATTAAAGTTTAGCCAAAAAATGCATATTGAAAACCCACGATGGGGCTTTCGCATGAATCATTGCTAATCCCTCAACAACTCTTTAGGGCAAGTGGTTTGACACATGCAGGTGGGGAGGTCAGAGAGATGATGTGATTAACCCGCAGTCACCCAGCAACTCAGTGACAGGACCCGAATTCAAATCCAGTGCTAGTCTGACTCCAGAATTTATATTCTTCCCATCATATAGACTAACATAAGTTAACCTTAATATTTTACATAAAGCAGATATAGAATCTCAGTCTACAAACACAGGTGTCTAACAAATATAACTTTCTTTAGTTCTCTATTATTCAACTTAGTTTCTCTTTCGAGCTCATTCCAGCAGCAGGGAGGTAACTTAAACTCAAGCCAACTTCTTGCCCTGTCCTTCCCAGGGTCGTGCAGCAGGCTCTCGGATGCTCTGCACCATGTCCCCCTGGGCAGTCGTTGGGGACAGCTCCACATAAGTCCACGCACACTGACAGTACCCAAGTCAGGCACGGGCCACCGTGCCTCTCTTCTCTGCTGCCTCAGCAGGGAGGTAACAAGCCTCTTCGCCCTGTTAAAAGAAAACCACGGGCCCAAAATGGCGTCACTTAGGCCAAGTCATGAAACCAGGGCTTAATCCCTAATCTAATTACAGTCCCAACCTCCCCCAGAGATGTTAAGTCCTAACCACTCAAGAATTTTCTGACTGGCGCCAATGAGGTCCTCTGTCACACGGGCCCTCTCCATCCCCCAAAGGAAGATGAGGTGATCTGTAGGATCAGATCCCCTGCCCTTCCCCCTAAGGGAAAGTGACCTTGCCTGGAAAAATCTTTCTCTTTTGCTAATAACTTTCTTGCCCCACCCTCCTTCCTATAAAAATCTTCCATTTTGTACAATTCCTTGGACCCCACCCCCACCCCGTTGCTAGATGGGATGCCACCCGATTCATGGATCAATGAATAAAGTCAGATCTGTAAATTTACTCAGTTACATTTTGTTTTTTAATAGTCCTCTGGGAAGACAATTTTGAGGCCTGTTCTTCAGAGGGTCCCCTGAGACACAGAGCCCCAGCTGCTTGCGGCACAACCTGATCATTGATGCCCCCTTTATCGGCTGCTCCTCTTGCCCTGACTCATTCCTCCCACTCACTCACCTCTGCTTCCCGGGATCTCCTTCCAAATAAACTACTTGCACATGAATCCTTGTCTCAGGCTCTGCTCTCGGGGAACTCAAACTAACATGCAACAAGCCCGAGTTCCTGGGAACTTCCACAGGGCCACGGCATAGCAAGGGCAGAGCAGGATGGAACAAGGAATCAGTAAGTCACCTGCCCCTTCGGAATCAGCTAAGCCATCCCCGTCTTACCATCCCTGGCCACCAGGCTGCACAGATGGCTGCTCAGTTGCCCTTTGTTCCCATCATCTGGCTGCCTCAGGCCCAGCTTTTCTCTTCCCTATTTCTACGCCACACCATGTGGGGGTGACAGAATCCCTCTGCTGGACTGTCCCATAGCCATTCCCACCTCCCCAGGGCTCTACCCAAGAAACAGAACATAGCATGCATTCTTGGGTCTCATCTGCCCGTGTTGGCTTTGGCTGCTTCCCAGGTGCTCCCCTGAGGCACCAGAACGACCATCCCTCTTTCTAGGACCATCAGAACCTGTGCTCTCATCTCTTTCCCTCTGGCTCCCTTCTTCCCCAAGCCTGGGAGAAGCCCTCTCTCAACACTCTGCTCTCCCTTGTGCTGTGTTCCCTGAGTGTTCTGTCTATGCCGAGTCCCCTCCATCCCCTGAGGGCTCGAGGGCTCTGGGGAGTTCTCTCAGGATGGTATCCTAGCTCCTTGAAAGATGGGAAGTGGGGGAGGAGGGAACCACTGTGGCAAAAAGGAGGTAACTGACACTATAAACGTCAGCTGACAGTTTTTTCAATATCAGTCTTCCCCATTTGTGAGACACATGACAAATAATCCATAGTACAGTGCAGTCCTGGTAGGGAACCCCCGCGTTTCTTCACCAAGCAGTTGGAGGAAACCCCCCTCATTTCCTCCAGATCTTTCCCATGTCCGCTACCATCCTGGGTTGGCTTCTTCATTTCCTGATGTTGGGGTATCTGTACTATGAGAAGGGGCCCATCCTGTTCGTACTCTGACTTCGGGGGTAACCAACTACAGTCCTTTTTTTAAAAAAAATATCTATCTATTTATTTATTTACTGAGAGAAAGAGAGAGAGCATGGGAGGGGCAGAGAGAGAAGGAGTGAGAGAGAAGCCCAAGCAGGCTCCACGGGGTCAGCACAGCACCCGATACAGGGCTGAACTCCCGAACCGTGAGATCATAACCCGAGCCAAAGTCAAGAGTCGGACACTTAACCAACTGAGCCACGCAGGCGCCCCACAACCAGCAGCCTTTCTGTAAAATGACTGTGATGACGGCTACTTGCCCCAGAACCATCTCCTGTCCCTCGGGGGGTGGGCACTGTGGTGGGAAGGGTACCTTTGGCTCCGGTGGCAGCTGTCCCCGAGCCCAGGGGAGCACACAACTGGTCCCCGAACACATTCACTCTTCACGCTCGTGTCCAGACCAAGAAGATAACAATTCCGTCCCTTCTCGAGAGAAACTGAGGCACAGTTCCTACTGAAAATGGTTTCCAAATTCACGGAATCACTGACTACCTGAGGCCCATGCCTTCGACTGCCTTGGAAAACAGGCTCCCTGGTCAAGAGGAAACATTGCCTCTGCCGCTTCCAGTGCCCTGACCTTGCAGCCCAGTTAAGGCTGGTGGGTGGCTTGTGGCTGCTGCTTTTAAGTACAGCTCAAACTCTCCTCCTTTCAGAACCTTTCCCTCACTCTGGTTTGGGGGCTGAGGAAAGATCACCGCTTGTAAAGAGCATCACGAGCCAGGCTCTTATGGTATAATTGCCAGCCTCGATTTGGAAACCTGGGGTAAGCCACGGCCAATGCTATAGTAACAGAGTCCCTAAGGGCTGCTGCTCCCGGTGTTACAGTCCCCAGGGCTTCCAGGAATACTTGGGTGCCCTCTGCTGAGGGAATGTCCCCACCAAGTTGGCCCTCCCTTTGTCTCTTCTCTTGAGGCTCCTCAGGATGAAAAATCTCTCAGACTAACTCAGCTTTCATGCTCATTCCCCTCTACCCTCTCAATGACCAGGTCCTTGGAACAGGGTCCCTCTGCTCCAGGCGATGCTCTTTGTGCCCACCTGGAGTGACGGCCCTTTGAGGTAATCTGTTTCAGATGGCCTGGACCGGAAAGATGAAAACACTGGCCAGGCCCAGCGATGAAAGTCTTATGTTGGGCTAAAACGCCCTTCTTGGGACCGTCGCCACCCCTCCGCCTCCTGCTCTCCACGAGAGGAGGTCTCTCCTCCACTCACTGCCCTCCTAGTTCTTTCACTCCCCGCAGAGAGGGGGAGATGCTTGGTCAGAGCCAGGGTTGTAGACTGGGCACCATTGCTAGGTCTTGCCCTCCGCTGGCTCCCGTTCATTCTCCCACTGTCTCTCACGCTGTCATTCTCAATCCCAAGTGGCCGGGGGAATAAGAGAACCAGGGTCCTAGAGAGCCTGTCTCTCCACAGGCATGCTCAAGCACAGGAGCACCACCATTTACATTCAGGGACATCAAGAAATCCCAGAAGTCATGGGTTGAATGGCATCTCCTCAAAAGATACATCCACCTGAAACCTGTCACTGTGAGCTTATTTTAAAAAAGGGTCTTTACAGGGGTGCCTGGGTGGCTCAGTCAGCTGAGCTTCCAATTTCGGCTCAGGTCATGATCTCACAGTTCGTGGGTTCAAGCCCCACATCGGGCTCTGTGCTGACAGCTCAGAGCCTGGAGCCTGCTTCGGATTCTGTGTCTCCCTCTCTCTCTCCCCTCCCCTGTTCGCACTTTGTCTCTCTCTATCTCTCAAAAATCAATAGACATTAAAAAATTATAATAAAAAAGGGTCTTTGCAGCTGTAAGCAAGTTAGGAATAGCCAGATGAGATCATCCAGGGTTACCCACGTGAGCCCTAAGTCCAGTGGCAGGTCTCCTTGTAAGAGTCAGAAGAGGAGGAGACCCAGATACAGAGAAGAAAGACATGTGAAGACACAGAGGAAAAGACCATGTGGAAATGGAGGCAGAGACGGGAGGGATGTGGCCGCAAGTCTAGGAACTCCTGGAGCCACTTGAAGCTGGAAGATGCCAGGAAGGGGCTCCCCCAGAACCTCCAGAGGGAGTGTGGCCTTGCCCGTACCTTATCTTACATTTAAGTGTTAAGGAAGTCCAGTCCAGCTCAATGGCAAAACTTTAAAGTTTCTCCCCTTTCCCCAACTTGAGCCTGACTTAGGGCCAGAAACCTATAACCCTCCAAAGTGGAGTAGGAGAGAGAAGTTAAGGAACAAAGTCCAGTTTGAGAGTGCTCCGTGATGTGGCATCCCAGCTTAATGGAGGGGTACAGGACTTTGATGGGGAGGAGTCCAGGACAGGACCCCCCATAGTAGAAGAGCCTTGCAGGGGGCTCAGGTCTGGTGGGAAACTGTAAAAATGTAATGCTCCAGAGATGGTGTGGACGAGCCGTGAGCTAACCCCCAATCTGCCTTGACTTATCCCCGCCAAGTATATCTAGTTCTAGGGTCAGTGAAGAAAAGTCAGATAGGAATTTCAGGGTTGGGACAACGCATGGAGATCTTTCAGTCCCCTCCCTCCTTTGATTTTACAGATGGGAAATAGGGACCCAGAAAAGTTTAATGTATCCAAGTTCACATAGTAAGTTCATTCCTAAGTTTCCTGCTCCCCCGCCCCTGTTGGTATGCTTTTGTTGTTTAGTTTTGTCACGCTGCTTTGGGGTACATATTCCCAGCAGATTCTGCCCCAAATGCTCAGTGGGGTATGCACGGAATTGAGACGTCAAGCCTTTGCCCTGGCACAGAACACCTGTGTGCTCTGTCCCCACCCCAGCTGGGTTTGGGCAGAGAACTCTCTGAGGACAAATTAGCCCAGGGCTGGAAGCCTTAGGCTCCATTTGGGGTCATGCCAACAGAGCACAGGCAACCTTCCAAGGGCCCTGCCTCCTTCCCCGGGCCGATCAGCAAGGACCTCTATTCCCTGCCTCTTATCAGCTTCCCAGCAATGGAAGGCCTTCACCTTCTCTGATCCTTGACATCTGCTAGCCCTCTTCCTACTGCTGCCCAGTGCTGCATGTTTTAGATTGGGCTCCCTCGAAACCAATCCCTGAAACAGAGACCAGGGTATGGGTAGTTTATTTGGGAGGGGAGCCCCAGAAAGTAAGGGTGAGAGGAAAATGGGAAGGCAACACGGGGAAAGGAGAAAAGCCAATGAAGTGTGCACTCGTGAGCAGTACTGGGGTTCAATCATGCTGGGGACCCTCTGGGATACGAAAGATGTGCCTCAGAATCATCCCACTGGAAAAGTGAAAGACTGGGGCATTTATACCGACTCCTGTCCCCATTGGTCACGGGCATCTGGAGGGCGGGCATGGCTCCCTCTTGGCAGGGTGAGATTCCCTGCAGGCACGTTCCGCCCTCCATGCCAGGCTCCCTCTGAGGTTGATGTTCAGCCTTATGGAAATTACACCTCCACAGCCATCAGAAAGGTACAATAATAAAGAAATTTCTTCCATTTTGGAAGGCCTTCCTCTTTCCAAAGCCCTTTCCCACATGCCATTCTCTGTAGTCTTCACAGCAAGCCAAGGAAGAAGGTATCACAATCCCAATTCTACAGAAGAGGCGACAGAGGCTTGGCGGGGGGGACGGGGGTGCTGCTTGCCAGAAAGCATGATTACAATAGAAATATCAGAGCTATTCTTGCCAACCCATATGGCAACACGCAATCCCTCTGCCATTTTCTTCCTACCCTGGTGAAAGAGATGTGCCCATCAGTAGCTAAGACTTTGTTTTTCCCCTTGCCATTCAGTTGACTCTGGGAAAGGGGCCAAGCCCTCCTAGAGGGGGCTAATTTGGGTAAGAAGAAGGCCAACCAGAAGATGCCTGAAAACAGTGGCCTTGCAACTACTGGGAATCACACGGGATCAAAATCGCTGTGCACCAAGGGCTAACTTGGCCACTCTAGGCAAGTCGGCTCATCTCTCTGGGCATCCCATCCCCCTCCCCTAAGCAGAAGGCTTGGTGGCAAGGAGGTGGGCCCAGTCCCTGGGGGCAGGGGGAGGCAGGAATCTCAGGTTTATAAGCCTGAGAGCAAAGGGTAACAGGGGAAGGAGTGTGCTGAGCTTGACAGCAAATGAGTTGAAGATGCACCAGAGACCAGGTTGGGAGCTTCAAGGTGGGATCAAAGGGGGCTGGAGGAAAAGGGACTCGAGAATGTATCCGTAAAGCACAGAATCAGAGCATAGGGATGGAGGTCTCTGCCATTTTCATCTTCTCCACGATTGGGGTCTTACAGCCCAGGGTGCCTCAGTCAGGTTCCCTGGACCATTTAAAGAAGCCCCAACACGGGGCGCCTGGGTGGCTTGGTCGGTTAAGCGTCCGACTTCAGCTCAGGTCATGATCTCACGGTCCGTGAGTTCGAGCCCCACGTCGGGCTCTGTGCTGACCGCTCAGAGCCTGGTGCCTGTTTCAGATTCTGTATCTCCCTCTCTCTCTGTCCCTCTCCTGTTCATGCTCTGTCTCTCTCTGTCTCAAAAATAAATAAATGTTAAAAAACAATTTTAAAAAAAAAAAAGAAGCCCCAACACAGGACAACAAGGGGCCCCATCTCTTCCTTTCCTCATTGAAAAGGGATGTACCAGACCAGTTGTTTATAAACAGCCCCTGCTGAGTCTACGGGAGCCTGGGGCTGTTGGAGGTGAGCAAAGGAGGATGTGGGTATGACCTGATCCCAAGGGACGGCCTGGGTCCCCCACCAAATCCCACTGGCAGAGCACTCTGCTTTCATTTGACAAAGCTTTTGAGCATCATTCTCTTTACAGAAAGGGTTTCAGAGGCTACATATGCTCGAAGCCAATGAACTATGCAACCTTAAGAATCTTTCTGACTCTAAATTCCAGGCTGTTTTTGCAAAACCAACAAGGTAGTCTTGCTACTATGGGATCAAAGGGTTTGCTTCTCTCCCGATGGAAAGGATTTGCCTGGGAACCATTTTGTTCCTATTCTTGCTGCCATCTAGGTCCCACTTGGGTTGGTCTGAATTGGACTTTGGCATTTGTAGAGAATAACATGAGTGACTTCAGGGACTGGGGGTGATTTGGTGATCTCAGGCAGGCTGTGAAGGAGGCAAACTGGGTTCCTTCCCCGAGGGTCAGATGTTAGGCCATAACAGTAGTCACCCACGTGCAGAGCTCTGAAGCCCTTTTTCCAAAACTAGAAATCCGATTCAATCCACAAAGCTATCCTGAGAGGTAGGTACTACCAACCCCATTTTCCAGATGGGGAAAGTAAAGCTCCAAAAGCTTGAATGACTGAACTCAGTCAAGGTCAGCAACCAGTAGGAACAGAACTAGGAATAGATTCTCTTTTTCGGGTACCACATCCATGTCAATTGCACTTTTTAAAAAAATTTTTGTGAATGTTTTATTTATTTTTGAGAGAGAGAGAGAGAGAGAGAGAGAGAGACAAAGCATGAACAGGGGAGGGGCAGAGTGCAAGGGAGAGCAAGAGAGAGACACACACACAGAATCTGAAGCAGGCTCCAGGCTCTGAGCTGTCAGCACAGAGCCCAACATAAGGCTTGAACCCACAAACTGTGAGATCACGACCTGAGCCAAAGTCGGACCCTTAACCAACTGAGACACCCAGGCACCCCTCAATTGCACTTTTTGAGTATGAAGATTAGTCTAGAAATTCTGACCTCCAGTTGGGTAGCAACCTACTATTGGTACCCCAATCACATCCCCTTGCCCTTCCTATTTCAGCACACACCTGCCTAACTTCTAGCATCTCTGCCTGAGATCTGCTTTCTTCGGCCACTACAACCCGCCCGCCCAGTGAGGCAGCCCAGAAGCGCAGGGGAATTTAACAAACCCCCCTCCCCCACCGCCTTTCCACAAACAACCGGTCAGTCACCAGTGGCTGCCAGAAGTTAGTGTATAAATACACCCCTTCTCCCACCGACGTCCCCTGTGATCACCCCCCAGATAAACCACCCACACAGGAATCCTGGAATGAGGGTCTGCCTTGGGGAACCCAAACCAAGATACAGGCTCCTCTATGGTCAGAAGTAGGGCTTACGAGAAATCAACTGTCTCCCCGTTCCCAGGAGCTGTTGCAGATCTCTGAGACAGAATTCTTAAAGCCTGAGGAAAGAAAGGTGCCTGATTAGGAGCAGACACCAGCTTTATCCAAAACCCATAAAACGTTCTATATCCCATACGAAATGTACTCTGCAGCCATTTTAAAAAACGAGGAAGATTTCAATATGTTGATAGGAAACCATAGCCAAGATATATTGCATCGTGAAGAAAGCAAGTGACAGAACGGTGTATTTAGGATGCCACCATTTGTGGGTCTTAAAGGGATTTATACACATATGTATGCAAGAATATCTCTGGAAAGAAACATAAAAAAACAAAAATGTAGGAGTCCCTGTAGAGGGAGCCTGGGGACCAGGGACTATTCCTCCTTTTCATTGTTTGAACCAGCCTCACCCTATCTCTATATTACTTTTAAAAGGGGGGGAATTAAATTTAACAAACAGGCTCATGAGAAGTATTCTATGTGCACCATATCTACCTGAAGAACTTATTGAAAAGGCCGCTCCAACTGGCCAGGAGATTCTAGAATGTGCATTTCTAATCAGTCCCCAGGTGATTCTCATGTCGGTGGACTGTGCCCTGAGAAAACCTGCCAACAAATGCTAGCGCATCACCCACTACGGCACAGGCTGCGGAGCCCCTGGAGGATCTGCTGGGCTGGAGACAGTGCGGGGGATGTCTGTGCGCCACTGAGGGCTGTCCCTCGGAGGGCAGCACCTGTGCTCGCTGTGGCGTGACACTTGATAATAAAGGAAGGTACGAGCCACGGCCTTTCCCTGGCTCGCCTCTCAAGTCCAAGGCGACCATCTCCCTCGATGGCACTCTTGGCAGGAGGTGACTTTGCTGTCTCCTCTCCCTTTGTAGAGGATGCACCCCCTAATCCGAACGGTGAGCAAAGTCAGATGCAGCTTAATTGAAAAGGAAGGGGGAGGATGAAAATCACAAGCAGCATGAAAATAAACTTGAACCCAATAGACCTTTGTAGCCATCTACAAAACACCCAGACAGACACTG
This sequence comes from Panthera pardus, assembly GCF_024362965.1. Lineage (NCBI taxonomy): Eukaryota > Metazoa > Chordata > Mammalia > Carnivora > Felidae > Panthera > Panthera pardus. The sequence goes on from NW_026526721.1 coordinate 149,343,797, forward strand.
CCAGAGAAGGCAACGGCAAACGACCTCCAAAACTATTTGAAATAAACTGGATATCTGGTCATAAAGTGAGAGTCCCAGACACCCAAACTTGAGGTGATAGTGGACTTTTAATAAATCCTGGGGCTTCGTAAAATTGCAATGACCACTAGGAAATAAAGAAATCCCCATTAAATGGTGGCCATGATGCATTATGTGGTCCATTAGATTGGTTTCCCGGGACAGGGGAAGTCTGAGAAGCAGGTGTAGAAGAAAAGTAGAGGAACCGATTGTGTGCAAGCCCATCTAGAATTTTAATTCACACAGGCCCCAGATACCCGGGCCAACACAGTTCTCAGGTGCTGTGATGTGTGTCACAAACTGTAGAGGGACCAACTATGGGACACGTAGTAGGCAAAGGCACCTGGAGCCCTGCCCAGCCCCAGCTTCCTGCATCCGCCCCCCCTCCCCCACCCTGGGAAAAGCAGGGAAGGAGGATGGGGTAACGAAATAAAAGCTGCATGCTGGGAGTCAGGATCCAGCTTGGAGCTGGGGACCCGCCGGACCCTAGGCCCGCAGCAGAAAAGAGAGCAAAAGCCAACTTTGCCACACCGTGATAATGAGCCAGCCTCATTATAAGATTAGCTGCCGGGATGAACAACACTCTCTTAATAATGCACGCATCGCTATGACAACCACCCACTTTGCTACCTAAAGATAACTTCATTGTGTGGCCATGTTTCCTTGTTTGAAAAGAAAAGCTGTTTGCCGTGAGCTCCACCATTTCTACTCCTCCCTGGTGCCTTTAGCTTTGTGAGTGTGTGCGTGCACATGTGTGTGCAAGCGGGCCCGTGTGCATGTGAGCGTGTGGCAGGGGGAGGCAAGGAGCCCCCCACCCCCGCCGCGGCCGTCCCGGCTGCAAGGATATCGTCCGGTGCTCAAGGTTGGTAACATTTCTGCCGGGCCCAGGCACCCAAGCGTGTTGACATAATTATTCAGGAAGACAGGCTTGGCCAGGATTAATACTGTGATTAATTATGGTGGGAGCCTCAACAAGCAAGTGCATGCTCGGGAGGGCCGGGGAGGGACGTGACAGAGCCTGGCTCCGGCAGGACGGCCGAGGAGGGTGTTGAGTGGGGAGCCGCATGGGCCTGACTGTAATGAGAAATGAGCAAAGCGCTGAAAAATTGATGGCGCCTGCAGATTGCACAGGCTGGCGCACAGCGGGGGCCCCGCAGCCGGCGCGCCGAGTGCGCTATGCTAATGTGGGCGCCCGGCCCGGGGAAAGGGAGGAAGAAAAGCCTGCACAAAGGAGAGAAATGCAAATGACAGGCACGGAGATCAGTGCCGAGAATCCCGGATTAACTGCTGGAGCTGGTGCTCGCCTGAGTTTAACCCCTTCTGGACTGTGTCACGGCTGCAGGGGGGGCGGTTGCCGCTGGGAACTCCGGGGCCCGGATCCGGGCCCAGGCCGAGGTGGGGATGCCGGAAAATGGAGTCGGGAAGAACCAAGAAGCTGGAGGCAAAAGGCTGGTTCCTCCAGGGCGACGGACTTCTTTGGAAAAGGTTGTGGGGAGGGCGGGGTGTCGAGGAAGCGATGCCCGGGGTAGGAAATGCAGTGGCCGCAGGGCTAAGTGATTCCTGGTACCGGTGGCCCACGAGAGCTTCTACAATGTGGGCAGAGGGAAAGGAGGCCAGAAGAGAAAGCACCTGGGCGCCGGAGCGGCCAGGACCCGGACCTGGGCGGCGAGTATAGTGACGGTTACACCATTTAAGTGATATTGTAAGTATCAGGTCGGGGCACCTAGCAACACCTCCGCTATATTCCCATCACAAGTGAAAGCAGGAAGAAAAGAAAATGAGGCTGGTGCAGAGGAACAGGGACCTGGTTCAAAGCTTCACAGACTGGCCTTCTCTGAGAAACAAGGGAGGAAGTGCTTCATCAAGAGCGGGGATCCAAAAACACAGATCAGCGCCTTGGTGCTTTGGGGGCCCCCCGCCTGCACTGGGGCACGTACCGTCTCAGAATGTCACTGCAGTTTGCGCTCATGGAGAGAAAAAGGTGCTAAAACACAGATACACCAGTCCCCAGTCCTCCTTCCTGGGAAAGCATGGAGGGAAAGATGTCGGCAGAAGCCCCACGGGGAGTCGCAGCAGGTGTGTGATGTGAGGTCCTTAGACCAGCCGGGAGTAGGAAAGAGGAGCCAAAATTCCAGACCCCAGAAGTCCACGCAAAGATGGGCAGGCTCTGGCAGATGCTACTGATGCAGGGTTACCCAGACAGGAGGGAAAACAAATAAGGTGTGTTGCCAGAGAGAGAACAGAATCAAAGAGATTCCATTTATGTCATAAACTTGAAGTTATTCACATATTTTAATATTCACTTTCTAAGTCTGTTCAAAACAAGACCAACAGGCCCAAAATGAAATCCCTTCTGCTAAGCCTCATGTCACCCAAAGCAAGACATCACTTAATTACAGTTTGGGTCTCCCAGAAATGGGATCTTAACCCAGTCAAGCAGGAGTCACCTGATCAGCGATAGACCCTTGCCCTCCCTAAAGGAAAGCGACCTTGCAATAACCGACCTGCCTTTCTGCCTAGTATAACTTCCTTGTTCCTGCTCCCTTTTGCCTATAAAAGGCTTTCGTTTTGCACAGCTCCTCGGAGCTGCTTTCTGTCTGCTAGATTGGATGCTGCCGATTCATGAATCATTGAATAAAGCCAATAAGATCTTTAAACTTTACTCAGTTGAATTTTGTTGTTTAACAAGTCTGAGTACCTGTACACCCAGCCATTAACAGAAGTTCCCAACACGGGATGGGAGGATTTGAATTTTCTCTTTCGTGTTTGATTTTTTTTTTTTTTGCCATATTCAAGTATTAAGGAAAATGCATATATATATATACATATACATATATATGTATATGTATATATATATATAGTCGTTTTGAAAGAAAAAAAATGGCAAAGTAATTGAAAGTGATGTGAATCACGAGCTCTGCCTTTCTGGTGACCTCGTTCCCTAAGATAAGCAGGAAAGGCTTCCAGTATGAATCCCATTTACACGTGGAGGCATAGACCGCAGATCTAGGAGAGGTTTACCTGGTCCGGGGCAGGGCCGGTGTGGAGGGGACCTTTATCCACTACCTGTTCCATGCCCACACTGTGCAGGACACTTCGTAAACAGGACTTCTGCTCGGTTCTGACTTGCCATTTTCCTGATTGGGAAACTTTGTGAGCCGTTAGGACTTGCCTCCAGAAACTGTCCCAGGAGTGCGTGGAAAAGGCGCTCCACGGCGGAATGTGGCCACACCATCTGTGTCCCATCTCCACAGCCCCCGGGGCCCAGCGCAAACTCCAGAACAGCAGTGGAGAGCCCACACCTGTGCTGAGAAGGGAGCGAAATCTACAGCCAAGGAGGAGTAGGTGAATGTGTAGATCGGCGCACACAGGGCAGGAAAGGAACGGGGAAGGGGCGCGGTGGGGGGGGGGGGGGGGTGCGTTGTGGTTTTTTTCCCCTGGGACAAACAAAACAAGGCAGATTGTCTGTGCTAGAGTTCCTTTGAACCAGAAATTACAATCTTTGCTCCAAGAGACAAGAGGATTACAAAACATTTTAAATGTCCTCCTTTTCTCCTTTTGTGGCAAAGCTCCAATGAACTCCAAACCCAGGGGTATTCACTGTAACACAACAGATTAAGCAAATAGGACTGGAGAGTCATTTGGGATTTTTTTCCTTTCCACATGCCCCCCTGAGAGGGCAGGGCTTGCTGGGAGAGCGGGGAGAAGGCCCCCTTTGCTAAGGCAGGCAAGGCTTCACTAGGCGCAGCAATTATTCTAAAAACATCTGGAGCATGAAATTTTAAAACGCCGGAATTACAGTGGGTCGAGCTGGTGCCTAGTATATTCTTTGCACGGTGCCATAGGAGAGGCCAAGGCGCTTTCCCAGGAGTTAAGATTTATCCTCTTTCTCTACCTGTCCTGAAGCAAAGGATTGGGACTTGAATCCATTTGGTGCGGGACTCCCCTGTCCTTCTGATTCCCAAACAGGAAGAAATCCAGAAATCACAGTGGATCACTTATGGATCAATCCCATAGAAAGGCAACCCCATTTTTTTGCTTTCTGTCTCACAGATGCATTCAATGGACATTAAAAAAGAGAGAGGTGGGGCGCCTGGGTGGCTCAGTTGGTTAGGTGTGTCCGACTCTTGATTTCAGCATAGGTCACGATCTCATGACCTGTTCATGAGGTGAAGCCCTGAACTGGGCTTGCTTGGGATTCTCTCTCTCCCTGTCTCTCTGCCCCCCACCCCTGCTTGCACACTATCTCTCTCTCTCTCTCAAAATAAATAAATAAATGAAATCTTTAAGAAGAGAGAGAGAGGGAAGAACTAAGCAATTCTCTGCTTTTTAGGACTAACAGTTTACAACTAGTTGGTGAACAAAAATAAAAATCTCCTTTATACAAGAATGCCAACTAATGGATGTGGCAGGAATGAAGAAAACTGGAAAGTCTACCAGTTTGCAGCCCAGACTGAAGTAAATGATTCAGACAAGGATTACCAATGAGAGTTAACGCCATTAGGACTTAGGGTAGAATAAAGTCATTTTTAGTTGTGGAAATGAGCAAAATTAGCTCCCATCTGTCCTTCCTTAGGAATTCAATAGGATGTGAGCCCCCACCTCCCCCAATAAGACATGGTGCCCAGGAGACAGGAGGGCCCACGGAGAGGGTGTGGGGCAGAGGCATGCAGAGATGGGCACCCCAGCCCAACAGGAACAGGATGGAAGGCTGGGGCCTGGGGCAAGATTTGGGAGATCTGCTTTCCGTGAGAATTTGAAGTGCAGGAGGCAATGAAAGCAGACAATGGAAAAATCAAAGGAAAGATCTTTTTTGACCCCAGGGAAAATGAAAACAAACCTGTGCGGGGAAGGTACCATCCCCACAACACACCGTTTAGCTCTGGCCTGAGCCCTGTTTACGTAGCCATGACAACGCAATCGCTGTTAATGACTTCCCACTTCTAAAATTTACCTAAAACCAAACCGGGAGACTTCGGGATAAAAGAACACAATATAAACATCCTCCGCCTTGACAATGTGGACATTTGAGTACAGACGATGGAGTGGAAAGGGGTAGGAGATCTGCAGGGATGTAAACCTCGCCTTACGAGATGAAGAGGAGGAAGTCGCTATTATTGGCCTAAAAAGAAATAAGGTCCAAGCAGATCTCCAAAAGTGACAAATGTAACACAGAGAAAAAAAACAGCGACATTATTATCCCGGGCCATTGGGAGAGATGGAGAAGCCGTGGAGGGGAATTAAGTCTTCATCTGTCATGGCAGGAGGTCAAGAATTAGTGTCCAAAACTGATCAGTCCATAAATTGCAGCAAAACCTACTGAAAAATACAGAGGCAACTTTCCAAAGAAAGAGCTAAATGTGTTTACAAGGGCTGTCTCCGAAGAGTGGGGCCCAGGCTGGGAAGGATGAAGCCAGAAATGGTTGTTTCTCTTTATAAATCTTTTTGCACAATTTGATTTTTCAACCAAGAACATGTGTCACCTCAATTAAAAGACCTAGCTTTAGAGGTAAAGTTAAGAGGAATGCACGGAACCCTTAATTTGGGGATGATTGTCATCCCACGTGTATGTATTATCTTGATTTCACAAAGCATTGACATAGAATTAATAGAATTGCACCTCAACAATTAATATGGGAATGATCGACACCCATAAGTGAGGGGTCTTCCCGGAGCTCTCGGGGAAGGTGCACCTCTTAAATTATTCATGCCTTCTTTTGCGTGTCTCCCTAAGAATGTTGTTGTCTGTCTACATATTGTTTCTGTAGATCTCTTGTCCGCTAAGACTTTTACATTTGTATTCCTGTTTTGAATTAAGATTTTCAAAGAAAGATTTATAGGTGATCATTGCTAACATAGAAAAACTATTGATTTTGCTATTTTAAATTTTTTTTTTTTAATGTTTATTTATTTTTGAGACAGAGAGAGACAGAGCATGAACGGGGGAGGGTCAGAGAGAGGGAGACACAGAATCTGAAACGGGCTCCAGGCTCTGAGCTGTCAGCACAGAGCCCGACGCGGGGCTCGAACTCACGGACCGCGAGATCATAACCTGAGCCGAAGTCGGCCGCTCAACCGACTGAGCCACCCAGGCGCCCCGATTTTGCTATTTTAAAATACGACCCTCGTACTGTAATCTTCTATTACTGTAAATAGTTGGTCAGTTGTATGTCTTGGGGTATTTTTAGTTAATAATAATATCACCTATGAGTGATGATCAGCCCAGCCTTAATTCTCCTTATTCCTTTGCTCGGTTTATTCTCCAAGTTGTTAAGGGACAGCTGCACCGGCCAGCATCACTTCCTCCCTGATGTCTATGGGGGTACATTGCATATGCTCCACACAGGCAAGGTTTCGAGCCAGCTGCTGTCAGAAGGTGACAGTACACGGTGGTCAAGAGGCTGGGCTTTTAGATCAGACTGCCCGGTCCTGAGTTAGACCTGGATCTCCCATTTTCCTAGCGGCATGATCTTGACCAATTACTTAACCTCTACGCTTCAGTTCCCTTGTCTATAAAATGGGACAACAGTGCTCACTAAACGAGGTTGTATGTGCCAAACACGTATGCAATCCACGGGCACGACTAGTGCACATTACTTTTAAGATTCTGACTTTCCGGATCGTCTCGTGAGACCTGGCCTTTTATTAGTCCCTGGAGGCACTTTTGGGCCTGTCTCTGTCATTCATTTTCATGGCTTCCATTAGTTCGGCAGAGCCTTGCTGATTCCCTGGGGTTCGGGTAGAACTCGGCGGTGCTGTGTGCATTCTACCCAAGGAACTCTAAGTGTCACTCCAGATCCCTGTGGATCTTCGCCTCTCTCTTCTTTGTATCTTATTAGGAGAGGAAGATCAGACGGTTCGCCTGGGTGGCTGAGTCGGTTAAGGGTCTGGCTTCAGACCAGGTCATGAGCTCACGGTTTGCGGGTTCGAATGTCCCAGTTGCAGGCAGCACACAGCCTGCTTGGGATTCTCTTTGTCACTCTCTGCCCCTCCCCCACTCACACTTTCCACCCCCACCCCCGGAGAAATAAATAAATAAACTTAAAAAAAAAATAGAAGGGAAGATCAGACAGCCCTGGGGTGAGGTCACAGCTCTAGCTCTCAATGTGTGGTCTTGGGCAAGGCCTTAGCTTCTCTTGGCGTCCAGCTCTTGTCTCTAAGCGAGAATGAGAGCATCTGCCTCTGGGGGCTGTTTTAAACATAAAAGAGGTGAGCAAAGTGCACATCTACCCTGGCGTCTGTACCTCACCCTCTTCATTTCTTTCCGCTTCTTCATCCAGGACCCCCTTGTCCAAAATCAGAAGTGGTGAGGGGTGAAACCCTCACTAGGTGAGGAAGGTGGGAAGAAGCCAAGCTTCTTGGGGTTAAGCCCAGCTCCACTTTAGGTGGGTGTCATTTGATCTTTCTAGGCTCAGCTTCCCTGGGAGTCAGAGGCTCCCAGTCCTGATACCACAGCTGAGCCGCCCCAGGAGATGCTATAACCTCTGAAAAAGCAGTCCCCTCACCATCAACAGCTCTGAAATCCTCAGCTGAGGGACTTGATGTGCGACACAGGGATATAGCTTCCTCCCCTGCAGAGATCAATTCTTCCTCAGCCAGAGCCTGTTCAAAGCCCTTAGACCTTCCAGAAGGGCGCCTACAGCTCTATGCAAAGTATTTTTATTAATATTTGGACAAGACAAAAGAATGCATTACCAAGCGGCCACATCTGTAAGCGGCAGAGACATTCAAATCGCTCTGAGTCACCCCAAGCAAATGCCACAAAAACAGACAAAAGCCCCCCTGCTGACCGTCTTGGTTGATAGAATACCAATTATCAGCATCTGTGGACCCGTCCACTTGGCGCACGTGTGTGCGGTTTTGCTTTGTCCTGCTTGCCAAGCCGTCCTCACCTAGGACGCAGAGAGGAGTGCAGAGATGCAGATCGGCAGGGGTGCTCCAGCCTCAAATGCGTATTTTCATGACAGCCTCCTTGGGCATTTTCCTGAGTGGCTTCTGGAGCCATTAGACCCCCGTTGGGTGCGCGAGGTCCTTTCGTGGGCTCTTCCTCCTACCGTCCCATCTGTCCGAAAGGCCCCAAGCCCTCACTCAAGCCAGAGATCTGATGGCATCCTCGGATCCCTCTGGGCATCGATCACCAAGTCCTGTCGATCAGATTTCCTGAATCACACCCGAGGGTGTTCATTTCTGTTTCCCCCACCCCCTCTCCAATGCTTCCTGAATTACCACAAACGCCTCCTACTTATCCTGATGCTCTAGTCTGCCTGTCTACAAGGCAGCTAATGTAATTGTGGGTTTCCATGCCACCACCAAGGGCTTGGACTCCAGATGAATTCAAGACCCTGTGTGATCTGCCACCAGCCACCTCTCCTTGCCCTCCTGTGCCCAGGGTCACACTCCACCAGGCTGAAGGCGGTCCAGTTCGACGGCACTAATCATCTTCTCCCTGACTGTCCCCACTGTCTCTAACCACCTCCCCCTGGCTCATTCCCATTCACCCTCAGGTTCCGCTCAAGTGTCATGTCTGGGGACAGCTTTCTTGGTCCCACCCACACTGAGTGCCAGAGCCACTGTCATGAGACCCATCTTCCTCTCCGATGCCCACCTTCCTCTGGACCGTTGCACAGGAGTGCGAGGTGACATATTTCCTGATAGTTTAAGCCACATAGAGACATACTCAGATATTCCCTGCAGGAAACATTCCAATAGATGTAATTCCTTTGCCAATTGAAGGGTGGGGAAGGACTCTACGGGAATGTCATGGAACCCCAAAGGTGAGAGAAGCATAAGAAAACCCAAGAATCTTGGGAGGCAGTGGTTTAGGCCATGAACTAAAAGTGTATTCAGATCCCAGCTATAACATGATTCACAAGTTTTGCTACTGGGCGTGTTACTTAACCTTTTGAAATTTCAACTGTCTCATCTGTGAAATTGGGGTAGGAAGTCCTACCCCGACCAACCCATAGGTTGGTTGCAAAGATTAAATGAGATAATGCAGGAAAGGAAGTTTGCACAGTGCCTGGGGCACAGCAACAGTAGTTGCTAACATCAAGTAACGGCAGTAGGACGACAGTGATGGTATTTAGTAGCAATAATTATTCCGTGCACATCAAGTCCCCCGAAGGCTTTCCAAGTCATCCTATGCACTGTTCTTCCCCGGAGGGGCTGATGGAATTTCCATCAGACTCGGAGTTTTGAGCTTATTGCATCGAACGGTTGAAACTTCAGCTGTTTGCAAATAGGTATTAATCGCCAATGAAATATTGGAGAGCTTTAATTAAGGCGATCCGGCTGATTAATGATTCCCTCTGGGCAAGTGCTGAGGCACCCACAAGTGGAGCAAGGACTTTCTGAAACACAGGCAGAGCGATCCATTCGCCAGTTTGCAAATGATGCCGGCTCTTCCCTGGCCGTTGGCTCTCAAGGCTGTACCCCGCATCCAGGGCGCCCGTGCCTACTTTTACAGTCACAAGCACAACCGCCTAGCAAAAGGAGGACTGGGTCGCCGAACCTTGGTGATTTCTTTATTTTAACTCTTAATCCTTCCTCTGCAAGAACTGAGTAAATAAACCAGGACTACAGGTGGTTGCAGGGTTTGGAGGTTAGGAACTCCAAATACGTACTCTGTTCCACCATAAATTTGAATTCAATAAGGCCCGGGGACTCAGGGTTCAACTTCCCATGAACCCTCTGGAAGGTAGACCCTCCCCAGATCTTATTTTGCCCTCAGCAGCAATCTCCTCATCTTCCAGATGGGAAAGAAAGCAAATTGGATGTTTATTCAGGACCAACACCCCAAGCCAGATCTTTTGCTGGCTATTGGGACTCCAAGAAGGAGTGAGGGCTTTGGAGTCAGGATCTGAATCAAAGAGTTGTTTTAAGGATTAAATAAATTAATTCATGTGCTTAGATCATTGTTTCTCACACTGTAATATGCATGCAAATTATCTGGGGAAAAACTTGTTACAATGCAGATTCTGTTTTAGCAGGTCTGGGGTGGGGCCCGAGAAACCATCTGCCTCACAAACTTGGACCATGCCAGTGGTGCTGGTCTAAGGACCACACTTTGAGTGGTTGACAGCTTAGCAAATGTTGTATGAGATAGATATATGCATTCAAAGACTGTCTGAGGAGCAGAACTGAGCTGAAGGGCACCTGGGTGGCTCAGTCGGTTAAGCGTCAGACTTTGGCTCAGGTCATGATCTCGTAGTCCGTGGGTTCAAGCCCCGCGTGGGGCCCTGTGCTGACAGCTTGGAGCCTGGAGCCTGCTTTGATTTCTAGGTCTCCCTCTCTCTCTCTCTGCCCCTCCCCTGCTCATGTTCTCTCTCTCTCTGTCAAAAATAAATACACATTAAAATAAAATAAAACCCCTCACAGAAAGGGTAGGAGGGCTTCTGGGTTGGAGAGTAAGTGGGGGTGCCAGGAGAATGGTATAGAAGTGGAAAGAAGCTTTCCCCAGGCCCTGCCCTATGCATCTCTCCCATCTGGCTGTTCCTGAGTTCTATCCTTTTCAATAAATGAACCAGTGACCTAGGAAGCCCACTGTCTTCCTGAGTTCCGTGAGCCACCCCAGCAAATTATTGAACCCAAGAAGGGGGTTACAGGAAGCTCTAATTTATAGTTGGTTGGTCAGAAGCACAAGTAACAGCCTGGGTTTGTGGTTGGCATCTGAAGTGTCTCGGTCAGGGAGCAGTCTTGTGGGACTGATTCCTTAACCTGTGGGCTCTGACGTTATCTCCGGGTGGATAGTGTCCAAATTGAGTTAAATTGTAGGACACCCCACTGGTGTTGGAGAGTTGCTTGGTATGGGGGAAAACCTCACAGCTTTGGTGACCAGAAGTGAAGTATTGGGGGCACTAAGAGTACAGAGAAACGGAAGAAGAGTTTTTCCCATACAGGTGTTTCTACTGACTTTCTCAGTAAATTTCATATATATATATATATATATTTTTTTTTTTTTTTTATTGTGAGTCCAGAATCACAGGAATTCCATCAGGGGGCATTATTTGAGCCTGGAGAGGATCTCCATTTGCTTTTTCAGGTGTTGAGCCTACGTTAAATTAAAAATTCTCAGCTCGGGGGCGCCTGGGTAGCTCAGTTGGTTAAGTATTGGACTTCAGCTCAGGTCATGATCTCATGGTGTGTGAGTTCAAGCCCCACTTCAGGTGAGCCCTGCTTCTCCTCTCTCTCTCCCTCTTGCCCCTCGTGGGATTTTCTCTCTCCCTCTCTTTCTGCCCCTCACTCACCTGCACCCTCTCTATCTCAAAAGAAAAGAAACTCTCAGTTTGTTTCTTTCAACCTTACAAATAATGGTGTTCAAGCACCAACCCCACCCAAGGGCCAGCCCAGGTCCACAGATTCACAGAGGATACTTTTCCCCTCCACTCGGAATCAAGACTCACCTGGGACAGACAAGTTTCCTTGCATTATTCCTTTGCAAGGAGGGTTTTTCCTGGTTTATGTTTTTACTAAGAGGGTAGACCTTTGTGGATCATAGCTTCACATGGAGTAGAAAGAGGAGTGTCTTGCCTCTGTTCATGCCTGTGGTTAAAGGTGCCTCCAGACGGCCAGAAACATCAGTGCTCACTCACATTCCTGAATTCCCTCTACCTCTCTGTCCCTAGTGTCTAATGACCTCCTTCATTTTCTTGCAAGGTCATCTTGCATTTAAAATCATGTTTCAGGGCACCTGGGTGGCTCAGTCAGTTGAGCGTCCAACTCTTAATTTTGGCTCACGTCACGATCTCAGGGTTGGTGGGTTCGAGCCCCACATTGGGCTCCTTGATGATGGTGCGGAGCCTGCTTGGGACTCTCTCTCTCCCTCTCTCTCTCTCTCTGCCCCTTCAGCACTCACTCACTCTCTCTCAAAATAAATAAACTTTAAAATAAAGTAAAATTATGTTTCTAATGTTCTATCTAGCATCGTTAGTGGTTTGTAATGGAAGGGTTTTAGATTTTGTAATCTCCCGTTTTGCTAGAACAGAAATCTCATCTTTTTCTAAACTCACAGTGCTCAGTAAAGATGATAAAGTGTGACACACACCATGCAGCAGGCAAACCACCAAGATTGTTTGCCTTTCTAAAGGGAATAAGAGATTGGATATTATCCACATTAAGGTGTCTTGGGGATAATATTGCTCTGGGGGCTTTACCAGTAAACACTTAGAGGAAAATGGCATCATCAGGAAAGGTTCCGTACAGTACATTCCTGGGAGAATTTTCCTCTTAGAACAGTGATAAGAACTTGCATGCACCTGTCAGAGGGTAGTTTCTGTCCATTTGAGACAAACAAAAACACTCCATTGAAGATCAATGTAATGATAATTGTTACAACAGCTTAAAGTTGCATAAAGGGCATTGTTTACAAAGTCCTTCTCTTGTATTTATTTGGGGCCCCTTTTGACATATATCCTCCAAGGACCCCCGGGTTAAGGAGCTATACCTGGGAGTACTAGGGTACCTCCTCTAGGGTCAGAAGCCCCCACACAACAACAAGGCAATGAAGCCTTCTTTAAGAAGGCTTTAAAATTTTTTTATAATGTTTATTTTTGAGAGAGACAGAGCATAAGCAGGGGAGGGGAGAGAGAGAGAAGGAGACACAGAATCCGAAGCAGGCTCCAGGCTCTAAGCTGTCAGCAGAGAGCCAGACGCAAGGCTTGAACTCAGGAACCATGAGATCATGACCTGAGCCAAACTCGGACGCCTAACTGACTGAGCCACCTAGGCACCCCAAGAAGGCTTTTAATACGCCACCTGGAATCCAAGATCCTCTGCTTTTTTTTTTTCTTCTCTGAATTTAGCTTCATCACACATGCTGAGTTCTATGGGGAAACTCGGACTCTTTGAGGGTCACTGGCATTCACCAAACTCAGAATTCTCATCCAGTACATTTTGCCATAGATTCAACCCAAGCCCTTCAGAGTTCATGTCCAGCACCCTTTCATTCTCAGTAACAGCCCATCCAATAGGGTCTTAATGCAGAAGTGGTCATTGGGAGACACCATCCAACAGGGAATGCTGTGAAACTCTCTCCGTCGCCCCACAATCCTACCGCCCAACACAGGACTTCTCCAACAGCAGGCTCTCCCCAGCCTCAGGTCACCTCTGGTACAGGGACGGCGGCCTGGTTGGATGACACTTTAGCTCTCAGCAGACTGATCCTAGGTACCTGGCCATCAGTAGCCCCCACTGTTGCTCTTTTTTTAAAGTTTCATTTATTTAGGTAATCTCTAGATGCCACATGGGGCTTGAACTCACACCCCCTAGATCAAGAGCCAACCAGGCTCCCCCCAGTGTTGCCCTTTTTGAGCAGGGCAAACATAGAGAGCAGGTCTCGGTCAGATGGGTATTTCGGGGACTGTCAGGAATAACCTATTGCCATGCTGTATGCTCCCCATAGCATGGGATCTTTATTCTTTCAATGCTCTGATTCTTGATACCAAAGGTAAGGAACATTCATTTATCTTTCCTTATCTAAAATCTTCAGTTCCTCTCAATCTTGCCCAATATAAAACCTTATGAGATTTTGGCCTTTTTCTTAACACCCTGACATGACCCAGAACGTTCCAAGGCACAGTTATAAATAATCACCTAACATTTCAATGTGGATGATCAGTTCTTACTCACCTTCAAAATATATCACAATTCTGGGGGACCTGGGTGGCTCAATCAGTTAAGCGTCCAACCTCAGCTCAGGTCATGATCTTGCAGTTCTTGGGTTCGAGTCCCACATTGGGCTCTGTACTGACAGCTGCCTGGAGCTTGCTTAGATTCTGTGTCTCCCTCTCTCTCTCTCTCTGTCCCTCCCCCGCTCTCTCTCTCTCTCTCTCAGAAATAAACATTAAAAAAAACTTTGAAAACATATCACAATTCTAATTTCAACCAGAACACAAATATTACAATAAACTGAGGCATATACAAAAAGTAAGAAAACCAAGATCACCTAACTCATATGAGGAAACTAAGGCTCAGAGCAGGTAAGTAATTTAGTCCAGATCCCAGGCCCAGGACACAAACTCAGGCCACCTGTACCCAAATATGTTAGCTTTGCTGGTATGCCAGGTTGCTGTCTCACATTGGGTAGCTCACTTCTTGAACATAACTCCACCTTATGAGGAAAGATGGCCCTGATATAAACCTCACAGATAGTATGGAAAGGCCAAGATTTTCCATGATGCCATAGCTGGAATCAGCACCAAGTTTATCAAAACAACAGAGAGATTAAAGAGAAAGAGACAGAGACAGAGAAGAGACTCTTTGTGAAGTGATTACTGTCTTTGATTCGTTTTTTACTTTTCAGACCTCCTATTAATCTGATTTAGGGAACACACACACACACACACACACACACACACACACACACACACTTGAATAACCTAAGAGAAATGTGACGTAAGAAGGCCGGAGAAGTCTCTCTAAACGGAGACGCAGCGTCTCCAGGGGTGCGGTGCTCTGTCCTGAAGGGAGTGCAGGAGAGACACAAGACAGAAGACAGCCAGGTGAGGACTCTGTCCAGATAAACCCATGGCCCAGATAAGCAGAGGTCAGATAAACAAGCCTGTCCTGCGATCAGCTGCCTCTCCTGAGCAAGGTGGCCAGGGGTCAAAGAAGAAAATACATACCTGTCCCCAGGGCAGGTTTGGTTTCTCCAATCATTCAGGCAATGGTTTATCAAGAATCTGGCCCTTTATTATTTTTTTAAAGTTTATTTATTTATTTTGAGAGATTTATTATTTAAATTTATTTATTTATTTTGTGGGGTAGGGGTGGAGAGAGGGAGAGGGAGAGGGAGAGGGAGAGGGAGAGAGAGAGAGAGAGAGAGAGAGAGAGAGAGAGAGAATTCCAAGCAGGCTCTGCACTCAGAGCCTGATGCGGGGCTTGAACTGACAAACTGGGGGATCATGACCTGAGCTGAAGTCAGACACTTAACCGACTAAGCGACCCAGGTGCCTCAAGAAGCTGACCCTTTAGTTAGACTGAACCATGGACCAATTCAGCTCTCAGCCCCACCCTGCTACTGACTCAGGGACCCTCATGGAAGGCAGAAGTGGCTGCCCATCAGCTTTCCTTGGTGTCGCAACCATACGTATGGTAAAAACAAAAGCAACGACAGCTAGCATTTATGAAGACTTAGTATGTGCCATATTCTTCATATACACGATCTTGACCTGCCCACAACTCTGAGGTAGTTATTGCTGTCATCGTACACTATGGAAACTAAGGGTCAAGGCATGAGATGACCTACCTCTAGTCACGTGGCTCGGACTCGAACCAAGGAGGGGCCGGCTCAGACGCCTCCGTGTCACGGCAGCTCACTTTGGCTGTCACCTTCCTTGTGCCGGCTTCTTTTCCCAAAGAAGAGCAGCGGCTCCACTGGGAGACTGGCATTACCACTTTCTTCTTCCTTCTCTCTCCTGCCGCCATTCACCCCCCTGCACACTTGGCTTTTGCCGGTGGAATCCAGGGAGTGAGACCCAAATGTGGAGAGTCAAGCCCATCAGTCTCTCATTCACCCATTGTGGGTTTAGGACACCAGGTGATTATTTACTTTTCAGATGATGCCCCTGTTCTCTGCGGAAGCACAGACTGAAAAGGGTTCCTAAGAAGATTCTCAGAGTGTGTGTTTGTTATGCATTTTGTTGTTTCCACAGCATGCAGAATTTATGAGCATTGAAGAAATCAGCCCCCCGCTGCAGGGTTCCTTCAGTTCTTCCAGCTGCCAGTTCCTCATGATGCAGAGGTGTCTCTGCCAAATCAAAGGATATTTAGAACAAACACTCCATGGAATATTTGTAAAATAATGTGATAGGAAGACGAAAATCCCAGCCTCGACTGCTGTGAAAACACCAGAGTTTAGATTGCCTGACACACCAGCAGGCTGATATCCCCTCTCACTTCCTCTCCTTTTCCAAGTCTGGCTACTGACATCTTTCTTCCAGGCTCTCAGGGATCCTCAAGGGCGAGTCAAGATCTATATGTCAGTGATGCCATTTGTACAAAACTTGGCATCTCTAGGACACACAGAATCTTCCACTTCTGAGTCCCAAACTGAGTGTAAATTCTGCTAGATTAAATGAGACAAAATGGCTCAAAATATTCTTGTGTCTACATCATCCCCATTCCTAGGTTTGGCCTGAAACAAACCAGTCCCAGATCCCAGAACAGTTTCCCAGAATACATGGTGCTTAGGGAAGGTCTAAATCTTTGGGGGGAGGAGGGGAGGCAGGGGTGCATAACCACAAACACTCTCTAAAGGTTGTGGCAGGTGAGCAGACTTCTGTTCACCCTGGTCCTTCTACCCCTTCACCACCCCTATAACCCACCATTGCAGGAGAAAAACCTAGAGCTTACAGAACACTTATCTGGAGCTGGGACCCTTCAATGTCAATTAATACCAGAAATCTTTATGGTGCAACTTAGGATCAGAAGGGAATTGAACCCTAAGAATAAAGTTATGATCGACAAGGAGTAAAGTCAGAATTTTGTGTATGTAGGCAATAGTCATCTTTTTTTATAACATTGAAGGAAATAAATTTTCACAGTGGTGAGATATATTTAATTTTGTTAGTTTAGAAGAAAACAAGCAACAACCCAGGTTGGAAACCCTTCCCCTGCCAACATTCTGTATCAGGGTTCTCCATAGAAACAGAACCAACAGAGTGTGTGTGTGTGTGTGTGTGTGTGTGTGTGTGTGTGTGTGTGTCACAGGTATGTATGTAAACAGAGAGAGAGAGAGAGAGAGAGGGAGAGAGAGAGAGAGACTTTAAGGAATTGGTTCACACAATTGTGGAGGCTTGGCAAGTCCAAAATCTGCAGGGTTAGGCCAGCAGGCTGGGGAGCCAGGGAAGAGTTGCAATTCGAGTCTATATGTGACTTCCCAGAATTCCCCCTTCTCCTGGGAAGCTCAGTCTTTTCTCTATTAAGGCCAACATTGCTACTTACATTTCTCACTTCCACCACATCGTTCAGGAAGAACCAGAGTACATTCTCATCTTTGACAGAGCTGAAGGACCTACCCTTACTGATACTGAGCCTATGCCCAAAACTAGAGTGCAGGAAACGTGGTAAAGGGAAGGGGGAAGAAATCGGCATTAGAAAGGTCCTATTAGAGGAACAATAGGATGTATGGGTGTCAGTAGGACACAGGCCCCAACCCTGAACCTGTTGTTCAGGTGAGGGCTTATGCCATGAGCTAGACATGCTGGACAAGAAGCATGCCATCCAATGCATACTAAGTTTTATGTATATCAGATCACATTTTCCAATGGCTCTGTAACTGTATCTAGATCAGCTGATAGCTAACCAAACCCCAGACACGTGAATGAGCCCAGCTAACATTGTAGAGCCTACTTGCCAACCACCGCACAATAGCAATCGCAATAAATGCTCAGCGTCATATGTCACCGCCATTTTGTGATTGTTACGCAGCATTTCTGTGGCAATAGCTAACTGATACACTGACTCTCCAAGTCAAAGAATGGGCTGACAAATTCAAATGTTGACAGGGAAAGGCAGGTAATATAGTCCTGCAAAGAGGCAAAGTGGAATCTCTATTAAACTGGAACATAAATGCCCATCCGAAGAGGACAGCTGGTACTCAGTTCAATCAATCGTGCCACGCGGAAATGTCTATTCAGTGCTATTGCATTAATGTTTCAAGAGAGATGGAGACTCAGGTGTTTGTATGAAATGTATTATCTTATATGTTTTCAATACATTTTCTTTTCCTCAAAAAACCGGGCAAGAGTAACAAAAATGCAAATTAAACCTCAACAGAGATGCAATTTCTCTTTCTATCCAAAAGATTAGCAAAAATCTGGAAGTTCAACAGTATACTCTGTTGGGGAAGCTTTGGGAAAACAGGCACTTTCATATATTGCTAGAAGGAAAGCAAAGCGCTCTAACCCCTATGGAGGAGAATTTGGAGATATTTAGTAAAATTACATATCCATTTACCCTTTGATCCAATAATCATACTTCTCCGGAATTTATCCCAAACATATACTGCCAAAACTACAAAAGAGATGTATGCATGAGGCCGCTAATTGTGGCACCACTTATAATAGCTAAGGCAGAAAACAACCAAATGCCACAATCAGGGACTGGTTGAATAAATCATGATACATCCATATGACAGAATAGTCTACAACTATAATGAGGAATGAGAAATATCTCCATCTTCTACTATGGACTAAGTTCCAAGTTACACTGCTAAAATGATTTTTTAAAAAAAAACAAGGTGCGGAAAAATGCGCATCTTATTCTATTTCTTTTTTTAATGTTTACTTATTTATTCTGAGAGAGAGAGAATCCCAAGCAGGCTCTGAGCTGTCAGCACAAAGACTGACATAGGGCTCGATGTCACAAACCGTGAGATCATGACCTGAGCTGAGATCAAGAGTCGGATGCTTACTTGACTGAGCCACCTACGTGCCCCCATATTCTATTTCTGTAAAAAAGGAGGAGATATATACAAAAATATATATACATATTGATTCAATTTTTCAATGGAAGAGTAAGCCATACAAACATTTTAAACGGGTTTTTATAGGGGAAAGGAAAGTATAGGGTAGGTGAGGCAGAAATAGAAGCTAGACTTATTTGAATATATTTTGGTTCTTAGATATATCTTTAATGCTATGTATTTTTATAAATAATTTTAAGACACAATTACATTTTAAAATATTAATCCCCAAATATGAAAAAAATAAAAGGAAATAAGTGAACCTAACAGTGCATCCATTGCGGTGGCAAAGCAACACAGAAGTGGGGCACCTGGGTGGCTCAGTCGGTCAAGCATCCAACTTCAGCTCAGGTCATGATCTCACTGTTCACGGGGTCGAGCCCCGCATCGGGCTCTGTGCTGTCAGCTCGGAGCCTGGAGCCTGCTTTGGATTTTGTGTCTCCCTCTCTCTGCCCCTCCCCTGCCGGTTCTCTCCCAAAAATAAATAAATATTTAAAAATAAACACGGAAGTTACAGCAGTTTGTACACTCTGAGTGGAATATTTACTAAGCACAAACAGAATTGTAAAAACAACAACTACAAAAAGTAACTGTTCAATAATATTGGTGGTGGAAGAAAGAAAAGGTAGATGATATTGAGGATAGATAGATAGATAGATAGATAGATAGACAGACACTACCCATACTTCCTAGTTCCATTGCCAAGGCCAATAGCAATGAGTTCTCTTAGAGCTCATATTGCAATTTCTAGATAGCATTTCTCACTAAAAGGGACCAAATCTGCTTAGAGAAATAGCTAATCTCAGGTCTGCTCAGGAAATAAATGAAGAGCCTGAAACCACCAACTGTATCAGAAAACAAGAAAATTATCAAAGACTGATGGTGTTATCTCAACTTGCCAAAGTTCCCACTGGCCAAAGATGGGGCAATCTGAGCATCAATAATAATAATGATAATCTTGGGGTGCCTGGGTGGCTCAGTCGGTTAAGCACCCAACCTTGGCCCAGGTCATGATTTCATGGTTCGTGGGTTCGAGCCTCGTGTCAGGCTCTGTGCCGACAGCTCAGAGCCTGGAACCTTGCTTTGAATTCCGTATCTCCCTCTCTCCCTGTCCCTCCCCTGCTTGCATTCTGTCTCTCTCTCTCAAAAATAAATAAACATTTTTTAAAAATTGAAAATAATAATCTTTAAAAATAATAAAATTAATGCTAGTAATCATTGTGGTAAATTAAAACATCAAATATGTTTAAATTCATGGGTTCATTTTTTTTAAATAAGACAATTGGAAGAATGCAAACATTGACTAGATGTTCAATAATATTCAAGAACTTATGGGTAATAATGGTAATGGACGATATGTTTTTAAGAGTCCTTATGTTTTAGAGGTATATACTGTCAGCCCTAATGATCCACTGTTTCTATATTTGTAGATTCCCCTCCTCACTAAAATTTATGTGTAACCCCCAGACCAACACTCTCAGCTTTTTTGCGGTCACTCATGGGCATGGACAGAGCGGCAAAAAATTTGAGCCACCCTGACGTGCACCTTCCCGGCTCAGGTTGGACAAGGGTGTGCTCTGCCTTCTTGTTTCAGTTCTCCTACTGTAAGCACATATTCTTTCTGCGGTCTATTTAATGTCACATTTTTGTGATTTTGCTGTTGTTGTTGTTAATCTCACTGTTTAAAATGGTTAAGTGCTGAAAAACAATCCAGTGTTCCCAAGGGCAAAAAGGCTGTGATGTGCCTCATGGAGAAAATACAACTGTTAGAACAGCCTCATCCAGGCTTGAGGTATAGTGCTATGGGCCGTGAGTTCAATGTCAGTGAATCAACAGTGCATATTAAATAAAGTGTCTTTAAACAAAAACACATGTAAAACAAGGTTATGTATCTATTGGTTGATGACATGTGGCCAGAGGCTCGCAGGAACCTCTTTTCACTGTGAGTAATAGTTCAGTATTTGCTAATTCAGCGTTCACAGAGACTTTATAGAACATAAAGACACAATGTTTATGATGTAGAACGTGAAGAAACAACAAATAACAAGAACCAACCTACTGAAATAGTTGGAGATTATCTAAGACAAAAATACTGTGCAAAGAGAAGGAGATATACCTGCCGGACTGAAGTGGATTTACCGGGCCGTTTTAGCCTCTTGTCTATTTCATTCTCCTTTACTACCGCACAGAACAGAATCTTTTCCATTCCAATCATTGCCCTATTGACAGACGTTTGAGTTGATTCCAGGTTTTCACTGCCAGGATCAGTGCTGCAGTAAACATCTGCACAGGTGTAAAAGTTTTTCTCGAGGAGACGTGGAGAAGTGTAATTGCTGAATCACCCGGGAGGCCCATTTTACATTTTAATAGGTGCCGCCGACTTGCCTTCAAAGTGGCTGTACCAACTGATACTCCCACCAACAGTGTGCACAAGTCTGGGTTTCCCACACTCTTGCCAACACTTAATTCCACAAGTATTTTTGGAATCTGGATCCTGTGTGAGGCACTAATGAGGTTATGGGGGGTGCAGAGGAAGCCACGTGGAATGTTCGCTACAGGAGACACGGTATCACAGCCCCAAAGACAAAATGCTTATCCTCTCCAGAGACTCACAGAACAGGGTGATGGAAACAGAAAGCAAGGAAAGGATGCTCAAATCTCATCCAGTGGCTCACAAAAATTACTTAATTAGCTTTGGAGTGCTAATTTGGGCCAAGATATGACAGATCGGTCTGGCCCAAGACTGTATCGAGGGCAAATCCTGTTTGCTTAATTTTACAAATAAATTGCTTTTTTCCTCATTACAGATGGATATATGTTTGGCTTCATGCATCCAAAAAATAAATAAGTAGACAACCCTTAAAATGTGCATGCTATTTAACCAAGCAATTATTTTCTGCATATATCTTAGGGAAATTAATCTGAAAAATTTACAAAAATGCAAGTGCAAGAATATTCATTCACAGCATTAATATCCCCAGAAAATGGAAAACTACCCGACGATTCAAAAATAAGGAATTAAATAACAACGATTTTGAACAGTCAATTCAATAGAATGTTAAATAAATTAAATGATCAGGAAGTATTATGCAACCATCAGAAATGATTTATCTGTCATCATGGAAAGCCATTTGGAAAGTAGCGGGTAGAGTGTTAAAAAAAAAAAAAAAAAAAAAAGCAGGGCGCCTGAGTGGCTCAGTTGGTTAAGCGAACGACTCTTGATTTGGGCTCAGGTCATGATCTCACGGTTTATGAGATCAAACCCCACATCAGGCTCTGTGCTGACAGTGCGGACCCTGCTTGGGATTCTCTCTCTCCCTCTCCCTCTCTCTGCCCCTCCCCTGCTTGCACGCGAGCTCGCTCTCTCTCTCTCTCTCTCTCTCTCAAAATAAATAAACAAACTTAAAAGAAAAAAAAAGACCACCACCAAACATGTGCCGCGCACCCACTGTGCGCCAGTAACTGTGCAGAGAAAGTCCTAACAGCCGCAGGCAGTTTCCTTGCTTTCCGAGCTGAGCTGTTTTCAGCTTCTCTTGCCTGTCTTGTGGACGACATAGACAGGTTTCTCCAGCCTGGATCGGAGCAAACCGCTCACTGTTTGCTACCAAGCTCCCTATGACTTCACAAGCACTGCTGGATTGCTTCTAATTCTTACACCGTGTACGACCAGGCCCCACTTGGTTAAAGTTTCTGCTTTCCAACATCATAGGACGTTGTAGACCAGTGCAAAGAGAGTCCATCTTACCCACAGAACCAGCAGAGCTCTCTCTCCCAAAACCATTCTCTGAGGGAAGGCTTCTAGAACGCGGCCCAGGAATGTAATGGGGCTGACTCAGCGTCCTTGTTTTGCTTTTTCCGCACCTGACTTAACATCATCTGGCCTCAGTGCGCCCACCGGCAAGATGAACACCACAGCTTTGATGTGAAGTGAATCACAGCCGTGCAGATGATGCCTGCTGCATAGTAACCACCTCCAGATATTAGTTCCTTTCCCCTCTTCTTTTTTCGTGTCAAAGATCAGTTTCCTGGGGCGTCTGGATAGCTCAGTGGGTTAAACGTCCAACTTCGGCTCAGGTCACGATCTCTCAGTTCGTGAGTTCGAGCCCCGCGTCAGGCTCTGTGCTGACAGCTCAGAGCCTGGAGCCTGCTTTGGATTCTGTGTCTCCCTCGCTCTCTGCCCCTCCCCCGTTCATACTCTGCCTCTCTCTCTCTCTCTCTCTCTCTCTGTCTCTCTCCCTCCCTCCCTCTCTCTCTCAAAAATAAACAAACATTAAAAAAAAATCCGTTTCTTTGCAGAAGTCATTAGTATCAAAAGTAGACATGTGGTACTTTAGCTGGGTGTTCATTTTCTTTTTATCTCCTAACTTCGAGGAAGAGTGGTCTGGCCTACCCAGAGATTCTCTGAAAATGTTCACCAATACAATCTGATGGTTAGCAGGTGATCAGATTCTAGAAGTACAGATAAATCAAGGCTCCTTGCTTCTTACAAATAAACAGACACCAGCACATGCACAAGGGCAAGGGTCTGCCTTACCTACTGCTGAAACTCAAAGCCCTTGTCTCTGCTCCTGGTCTCTCCAGTGTAGGCAGTGGAGTGGGTGGGAGACATAGGAAGGGGGGCACAGAAGAGAACCTGAAGGAAACCACAGGCATGTGACTCAGGATTGGTCAATCAGACCCTTCCATCCACCTGGCCTCAGTGATGACTCAGAGAGTAGGCAAGTCAGGCCAGTGGTTTGCCATTCTATGACTTTCTTGGAACGATTCACAAAAATAAGTTCTCTTCTTTCTGCTCAGGTAGTTCAGGTGGGAGAATATTAGCCTACATGTGTTGGGAGCCACTGTGTTGAGAAATTCTGCCTGGGGAGAAAGTCTAGCCGAGTGATGGGAAGAGAGAGACCACATCCTAATGATATTGTATGAGTCTACTGGGTCTAACTTTACCCGAAGCCAAATCCATGTCTGGACTCCAGTTCTATGAGGCTAAATGAATATCTACAGTGCCCCCCCCCTTCCTCTTTCAATGGAGGCTCCCCCTAAAGAAGACCCTGAAATAAGCATTCATCTGCAATAAAAATTTATCTGAGAAGCAAGCCCAGAAAACACCAGCAGGGGAATGGGGAAAGAAGACAGGGGAGAGAAGGCACGTTATTGAGCAGATAGCAGCTAAAGGCCAACCTGGGCTCAGTCCGACTCAGGAACTCCCAGACACTTTGTGGAGCACACGTTTCAGAATCATCCTGCCCAAGGGGCAAGGGGGCTGGGGTATTGACCCACCTGTCCTGCCTAGGGCCATGTCAGACTACTCCCTTGAGGAGCTGATAACCTTTCCCTTCCAATCTGTCCCGAGGATAAACAAAGCAGCCCCCACCCCGGAGGCAGCCACAGGGGGCTGGCAGTCTGCAAACCTGTGCACTGCACCAAGGGGCAACGAATGGGATACAGTTCTCTTGTATCTTTTCATTTTCTTTTTTTGCTGGGGTTACCAGGGTCGGGGGGGAGGTTAAGCGAGGCTTCCTGCCGTTTGCAAAGGAAAAACATCCTGACTAATATATGTGTTACTTCCACCCAAGACAGAAGGTTATCCTAGAAAGTTCCTGGGATGGAGTAGTCCTGGATTCCGTCCTTGACCTAACCCCATCCCAGACGTGACGCCATCCTTGGTTACGGGAGGAACTCTCACCAGCGATAACGTTTACGACCTGCACCCACACTGACACGGCCACTGAGACACCGCGGAGTGGCAGACGTGGTCAGCCCTGAAGGCTTCCAGAGTCAGCAGGCGCAGCGGCCCCTTGGCAGCTGCCCAGGGCAGCCGTCATGAGCTTATGTCTTCAGTGTGCCTCCCACCCAGAGAGTCGGGGAAACTCTGGCCCCCAGCCCTCCCATGGCAGAGTCTGAAGGGTGGG
Source organism: Panthera pardus (assembly GCF_024362965.1). NCBI lineage: Eukaryota > Metazoa > Chordata > Mammalia > Carnivora > Felidae > Panthera > Panthera pardus. Next base: position 149,368,226 of record NW_026526721.1, read on the forward strand.
GGCCCGGAATCCAAACTACAGTCATCACAAGTCTCCCCCCCCCGCAACCCAGAGGGATGCCTAGGACGGAGGGGGGAGAGGGCAGCCCATATGTCTTCTATCAGTTTGCTTCAAGGTGATAAATACCTTTTGTTTCTATTGTGAACGAGATCTTTCTTTTCCATTATTTTTTCTAAGCGGTTACTGTTGGAAATAGGAAAGCTATTGATTTTTGTACATTTATTTTGTGACTGGCTGCCTTACTGAACTCTCATTATTTCTAATAGTTTCTCAGTTCAATTCTCCCAAAGGGCGGTTGGGGGGGGGTGGGGTGGAAAAAGTAGGCGATGTGACAAAACTGACAAAAACATGTGAAATCGGCCACCATTCTATTTGTTCTGAGACGTGTGAAAAATCAAGACAGAAGCAAAATCCCACTCGTGCTGCATGAGTCCTGTGTTTCCAACCCACCCTCCCCCACCATTTCAGCGCCCTCTACCTCAACACCCCTGGGGAACGGCCACCCCCCATGTGGTGAAGATCGTCTTTGAAACTCAGACTCAGAAAAGTCCTTCGTTGGGGCAAACGGTCAGACCCCAAGCCTGCCTAGACTGTCGGCCAAGGGCAGATGTCCTGGTTGCCAGGAGAGGCCCGGGACAGGGCTGGCTCTCTTCAAAGCCTGACCTCAGGTTGTTGTCACTCACTCTGGCCCCTTGCCCAGCTCCCACTCAGCCCCCCTGCAAGTGGCCCTCAAAACTAACCGAGCGACTACTGGGGTGCCCTGTCTGGGAATGTCAGCACACACGAGGTTCGGTCACCTTCTCAGTTCTTCCAAGCATAGAACGTCTGGCAGATGTGCCAATTTTGTTTTACCAGGTCGTTCGCGGGTACTCTTGGAAATACATTTTGTTATTGACTCAGATTTGCCCTTCTGGGATGAGGCCACACAGCCAATGCCTGGCCAAGGTGCCCTGTGATCGCTTTTACGCTTGCTGTGCGGCCCTCCCTGGCTTCTGTGTGATCTTGCTTCTGGAGGACTGCCTTCAGGCGACCAGAGCTGCTTTGCCCACACCTGCAGAGACTGGAAATGCCTGGGACTTGACATTGCCCCAAGGCAGCCCGTAGCCAGTGCTGACAGGTGCGGTGTCTCAGGCTCCCAGCTGCCCTCTGGGGCCAGGAGGAAGCCACCCCTGGGGGGCTGCACCTGAGCTCTGCCCTGCCCCTCGTGGACTCCCTGATGCCCTGACCACTGTGCCCCGCGGGGCTCGTCTTCAGAGCATCCCTTGCACACAGTCGTCCTCCCCGGTTTGTCCTGGGGGACCTGACCTAAGACACAGAATGAGCATCTAACCTCCCCGTGGCCTTAGTCTCCTCATCTGTCAGGTTGGCATAATTAGAAAGTCCCCTGAGAAGATGATTGGAATCTTGTCATGGACTGAATTGTGCCCCCCCCCCCCCCACGCCACCAAATTCCTACATTGAGGGTCACGTGGGTGACTCAGTCGGTCAAGCACCCAACTCTTGGTTTCAGCTCAGGTCACGATCTATCTCATGGTTCGGTGGGTTCGGGCCCCACATCGGGCTCTGTGCTGACAGTGCAGAGCCTGCTTGGGATTCTCTCTCTCTCTCCTTCTCTCTCTGCCCCTCCCGCGCTCATGCTTTCTCTCTCCCTCTCATAATAAATAAAAATAAATTTTAAAAAAATGTTTAAAAATTCTTATGTTGAATCCCAACCCCAATGTATTTGAGACAGAGCCTCTGAAGAGGTAATCAGCCTTAAACGAGGTCATATGAGTGGAGCCCTGATCCAATGGGATTAGTGTCCTTATTAAAAGAGACACCAGAGAGCTCACCCCCTCTCTGTCCGTCCTCCGTGCACTGAGGAAAGGCCATGTGAGGACACAGCAAGGTAGCAGCAAGCCAGGTGAGGAGGCCTCAGAATAAAACTGAATTTGCCAGCATCTTGATCATGGACTTTCAGCCTCCAGACCCGTGAGAAAATAAATACCTGCTGTTTACCTGTTGTTTAAATCAGCCAATCTATGGCATTTTGTTATGGTATCCCAGGCTGACTAATACAGGTTCCCTCACCTGCTGTCTGGCTGGGGTGCGGAACGGTCGCCTCTGCCTCATTCAAGTGACCCGTCACCGTGAAATACAATCACGATGGCTCTGGAAACGGCGCTGCCTCACTCCAGGGAAAATGAAATCATATTGAAGCCGCAGACCAGAGGCTGGCACATTTTTCCTGCAAAGGGCTAGATAGTAAATACCTTTGGCTTCACAAGCGATGCGATCCCACAACTACTCACTTCTGCTGTGTCAGTGCAAAAGCAGCCACAGACAGGACGTAAATAATAGGTGTGGCTGTGTGCCAATAAAACTTTATTTAGAAAACAGACCACTGAGGGGCTGGTTGCTGCCAGCGGCTCTGTGAGCTGGGAGTTTAGCAAACCTCAGATCCAAGCCCGGTTTGCAAAGATGAGGACAGGAGTGCATGGGTGGCTCTGTCAGTTAAGCATCTGAGTTCCGCTCAGGTCATGATCTCACGGTTCGTGGGTTCGAGCCCCGCGTCGGGCTCTGTGCTGACAGCTCGGAGGCTGGAGCCTGCTTCGGATTCTGTGTCTCCCTCGCTCTCTGCCCCTCCCCCACTTATGGTCTGTCTCTGTCTCTCAAAAACAAATGTTAAAAAATTTAAAAAAAAAAAAAAAAAGAGATGAGGACAAACACAGAGGGCTGTCCAAGGACTTGCCCCAATCCCACAAGAAGTTAGTGGCAGAGATGCCCCACTCCTCATTTCCTTTCCATTTTCAGAACTGAGGCTCGCATGGCCGGGCTGAATCCCAAAGGTTTCTGTGAATGTTGGGAATAGAGGGTAACATGACCCCCAGGAGGAGAAGGGAAGGGCATATGCCGGCAGAAAGCCAGGAGCAGAGGCAGGCGACAGCATTCCCGCCTATAGATCAGCCTCTGCGCCAGCCCCGTGAGGCACGGGGTCCCTGGACCAGTCTCTGGACCACTACAAGGCCACGACGGTGATGCTGAGCCACGGGCTCCCTTTGTTCTTCAAAGGAAGAAGAAAGCCAGGCCCTCTCATTGCCAAGACTAGGTCCCACTGGCTGAGCACTGAACAGCAAGGGGTGAGGAGAAACTCTGGATTCACACCACCCTGACTGGAATGCTCACCTGCCCCCATGTCCCTGGCTTCCCCCTCTCCCAGGCCTTTGCGTTAGGCAGGAAGCCACGGACCTATTTTGAGACACCAGCTGCACCAACTCTGACCCATCACTTTACATTTCACAGGGACAGGGTAGGGTTGGAGCCTCACGAATTCCGGGGGAAGGTAACAGAGACTTGGCAGTTACCAGGATCTGTGGTCTCTTCTCTCTCTTCCTCCCTGTCTCCCCCTCTGTCTCACCTTCATTGCCACAGACCACTGAGCTCAGATGAGAGCATCTCAGCAGATGCGGGGACGGGAGCGGCCGGATCACAGCAATGACCTTCCCAGAGCCGCGAGATTCCCTGCAGACCCCCAGGGGTTCCTCAGGGCCCACTCGGCAGCCTCCTACCTTAACATCTCCAAGTCAAAGCTTCGAGTTTTAAAGAAAGAAAATTTCAGATCTGGAAACAGGAGGAAAAGGGGAGCATTTGGAGTCTCGCAGAGAACTGATCCTATTTGGGATTCTGTTCGCCCATCTCAACACCAAGGAAAAGTGAACCAAACATACCACTGGCACCCTAGAAACAAGATTTTTTAGCATCTTCCTATCAACAAGATTTTGGTCTTCAATCATCTCAAATTAAATAAAACCTAAGCAGTAGGAGTTATTGTAGATACACAGGGTAAAGAAAGAAGGGAAAGGGGGGAAAAAAAAAAGAGCCTTGTATCACGTGACTTTTATGCAGCAGAAACTTAATGAGAAACACACCACATTTCCAGAACCCTCTTTCTAGTCAGGGCTCCCGCTGAGATAAAAGGTCACAAGAAGAGAAGGAGGAAGAGAGGGCGGCTCAAAGCCTTGGAGCAGGGAGGCACTTTTACTGGAAAGATGGGCCCAAATTTCATACAAGCTCCTATCAGGCCGGAGAGTCTAGACTGATGATTTTCTTTGAATGCCAGATGTGAAGCGCTTTCATAAAGGAATCTCAGACATCACCCATTTAAAAACAAATCGACCCAAGCTGCATTCACTGATGCAAAGGAGAACTTTCTATCCCAGACTGCAGGGAAAGCCAGCTGGCCCGCCAGGGAGAGGCCTGGCCTCCCCTTCGCGTCCCGCTGCTGCCCCCTGCAGGCTATGAGCTGCAGCGCTCCCGGGACGCCAGCCAAGGCTGGGTCCATGGGCTCGGCCGGGCCTCTGCCAGCCAGCCGGTGGGTGGAGGCTTTCTGTCCCTCTGGCCCAGGGTGGCAGGAGAACGGTCCACTGCGACGTGCCAGATCACAGCTGGAAAGACTGAGCTGGCCAGGGCCTCAGCGTTACACACAACTGTCTCATTCAATCTTTAACCCTGCAAGGTGGAGACTTTGACCCTTGCTACACATGAAAAATCACAGGTCCCAAGAGGCAGAGTGCTTTGCCCAGTGAATGCACCTGCTTGCTTCAGTATCAGTGTTAGATACCCAGTGCCCCTTCCGTGGCCCTGTGTGCTGTGGCCACCATTGCCACAATTCCTGTCTCGGGGAAAATGGAATAGTATTTCCAGACCAGACCAGCAAGAAGGAAGGGCCTGTGAGCCCGCAGGGCCAAACTGGGGGTCTTCACATCCTGTGACCTCAGGCTGGGAGTGACCAGGATGGTACAACTGCCAAGAGGCTGGAGGGAGGCTCCCGAATTCCCACACCCCAGGCAGGGCTCAGGGCGGGTTTGCAGAGCAAGGAGTGTCCTGACGGCCCTGCATTTCGTCCCCTGTTGTAGCCGTCTTGGGCTGTGACCCCCTTAAACGGGGACTGAGTGTGTAAAATCACTCTGAGATGACCCCTAACCAGAGACGACTTGCTTGGCTGCCAGTACAAATCGTAATGCCAGACGCTTGGGATCGGCGACCTTTAGAAGAGGCCAGGCGCGGCAAGGAGCCCCCAAGTGATTCATGTTTAATCTAGTGTGACAGGACCTCTGCCCCCACGGCTCAGGACAGCCCAGCCCCCTGGCCTGCCTGCTCCCTGCTGTCACAGGGAGCAGCCCGGTGCTCTGGGGAGCATTTGGTTCTCTGCACTTACGACCCTGTGGTGCACCCTTGGGCATTCCTTCCTTTTCTGGACTCTTCTAAAGGGGCCCACACACCTCTCTGACCCGATCTCTCCTCAGGGCCCCTGCTGGACCCAGAGAACAGAGCACCCCCATCCTGCTTCTCCAGTTTTCCCCTCAGCCCTCCTCCCTTCTTCCAGTACATCCCAGGAGGGAGGAGTAGATGGGGAGTGAAGGACAGCCAAGCCCAAAGAGGAGCCCCAAGGCTGCAGGTGTGTCTAACAGAGGTGAGAACCACAGGGAAAGCACTTTTAAGCCTCCAGCTGGTAATAAATGAAAATATGGAAAAGAACGCACATGGTTTTCCATTGCAGCAACGTGTCTTTGATCAAGACAGGCCACCTGGGGCCGTGGTGAGGGGGTAAGTTTTGAAGCCATAGCCTGGGTTTGAAGTTCCCCTCTGCCACTGACTAGCCTGGCGGGGATACAGAAGCACTGCCTTACGGGGCACAGGGAGATGTTCGAATGATGAAGCACTTTGAGCCTTGCCTGGCACGTGACAAATGCTAGCCAGGAGCAGGAAGAGGAGAAAATAGCAAACAAAAATACGGTGCTAGGAGTAGAGAACTACAGTAAGCATATAGAGCACTTTACAGTTTGCAAGGCTCTCTTGGTTCTTTCATATGATGCTCACAGCGGCCCTAGGAGCTACAAGCCGTGATTATCCCCACATCACACGTGAGAAAACTGGGGTCTCAAAGTGTTCAAGAGGCTCGCTTGTCATCCACACAGATTTCCCAATGGATAACAAAACAGAACGCCACGGAATGGGTCTGATTGGGGCCGTTCGGAATTTCGCCATCAGAAAATCCAGAAGGATAGTCCTTGCTGATTTGCACCCAAGCACGTGTCGTACACACGTGGGGGAGTCCAGCTGGTCGTGGTTCCCATCGGTGAGCCCAGACAGGGCAAGGATGAGAGCCCACTGCGCCTACTGCCGGCCCCCCGCCGGTTTCAGGGCATACAGACCTCGTGAGGTCTGCAGGGACATTCAGCCCGGGGTTTGCGAATGAACTAAGGCAGATTTTGGCAAGCCGGCAAGGGGACGTTGTCACCCTGTGTGTGTGTCCGTCTCCCTGCCTCCTTCTGGTTTCTGTTACAGACACCCGCACATTCACCTACCCTAAGCTGCAAAACCCTCCAGTTTACGCCTGCATCCGAGCGCCACCTAGTGGCCGGTGTTGGGCATGGCGTCCAAGTGAGCATTTCCTTCCAAAGCCACCTTCTCACGTTTGGCCATTTAGCGTAAAAGGGGCACTATGCACTCAGCGTACTTGTGGCCCTCGTCCTCTGTGACCCTGTCCGTACAACCTGCTGTGTGCCAGTCCCTTCGATTTAACTATGCCAGGCAGCCAGAAGGCACGGACTGCCTAATTATAAACCTGACCCAAGACAGCTTGGAGCATCTTTCCTCTTGTTCTCAAAACCTACAAGGCTCTCTGCCGTCCCAAAGGCTTGGCCGGGGCTGAACTGACAACCACTTGGCCTAGCGGAAAGAATACAGGACTAGGCGTCCAAAGACCTGAGTTCCAATTCCTCCAGCCTCGCTGGAGCTCTAGGTGGCGTCTAGGGGAGCACTAGACTTGAACAAGCGACCCGAGGGCGCCAGGTCCACCTGTTCCCCATCTGTACAGCTACGATCGGACCCATCGTGGATGTTGCATCGCGTCGTGGTGAATGTGCCAAACAAACAAGTGATATTTCTCTGCAAGAATCCGGCAGATAAGCCGAGAGAATTTCTCCGCTCTTCGAAGAAATGGATAGCAGTCCTCGTGCCATACAGTTCCCTGCCTCTGTAGATGCTGGTTTCTCTGCATGGCGTGCTCTTCCCCCCACCCCCGCCCCCCTGGCGACCTCCTCCTTCACACACCCCCTCCCCTACTCCAGACAGCTCGCTCTCCTCCCACCCTGGGCTGACCTGGGGCCCCCAGCTCTGGGCTCCCTCTGCTACGGCTCTCGTCACACTTTGTCGTTGTGCCTTTTCTCCTCCCCCTGACTAAACTGTGTTCTTTGAGGGCAGGGACTCGGTCTTTTCACTCTCGCATCCCTGCTGCCCAGCAGAGTCCAGTATACAGTGTGCTCCCAATCCTGCTTTGTGTTGCATGACTAAGAACAAATGAACTAAATAAACAAATGCGACCTAGGTCACAAGGGTGTTCTCCTCTGTATTCTCTCAGAGACCTTCTGAAAGCCACCTGGATTGTTGTGTACGTGTGAGGTAGAGGTAAAGAGAGACGTTTTTCCCCCCAGATTCATATGTAGTTGACCCAACAGTTTTATTAAAAAGACCATCCCTGGGGCACGGGGGTGACTCACAGTTGAGCTGCCAACTCTTGATTTCAGCTCAGGTCATGATCTCACAGTTCGTGGGTTCGAGCCCTACGTCAGGCTCTGTGCTGGCAGTATGGAGCCTGCTTGGGATTCTCTGCCCCTCTCTCTCTCTCTCTCTCTCTCTCTCTCTCTCTGCCCCTCCCCCAGCTTGTGCATGCTCTCTCTCAAAATAAATAAATAAGTTTTCAAAAAAAAAAAGTAAATAAATAAATAAATAGACCATCCTGTCCCCACTACACTGCAGAGTTACCTTTGTCATAAATCAGGTGACTGTATATGCATGGGTCAGTTTCTTGACTCTCTATTCTGTTCCATTGGTCAATTCATCTTCCAGCTTCCTGAGCCAAAGACCCTGTTCCAGACTTACTCTGTGCAAACAAAGAACCAAATTCAAGCCAGTGAGAACTTCAAACAGCGCCACGCCCACTCGAGAGCCTGAGCAGTGAACAGGGCCGGAGGAAGTGGCCAGGCTGTGGGCTGAGGCTGCCATCGGGGAGCTGCAGGTGAGCGGGAATCCGGAACAGCCCTCTCAGGGAAGGGAAAGGCACAGCCAGCTCTGAGAGCCTGTGCATCTCGTGGGACCCAACAAGAGGTGGACTGTCCCTGTGACAAGCACAGAAGCAGGAAGGCAAGCCAGGGCACAAGTCAAGAGGAAGCCAGGTGCCGCCTGAAGTCCATGACAGGGACGAAGGGAATGTGGGCACCGCCCTGAGCTGAAGTCACTGCTACCCACTGCTCTGGCGTCTGGCTCTTAGCCCTGCAGGCAACTCTTAGGGAAGCTTCCCTACCAAGCAGCTCGTGCATCCAGAGGCTTCTGACAGCTGGGGCTGGAAAGATGAGGAGAATCCAGGAGAAAGACATGTTGAGAAACGGCCCGGTTCCTCTTTGCCCTCAGTTAGGAAACTCAAAGCCCGCCTCTGGGGACAGTAGGGATCTGACACATGGCCCTCCCAAAGGGGGACCCACCACCCAGCCACGTGCTGCCACAGGGGAGTGGGGCCTGGGGTCTGCCAGCTCTTCTAGTTTTCCAGAAGCTGCAAATCCAAATTTGTATGCAAGATGTTTAAGTATTGGGGCGCCTAGGTGGCTCAGTTCAGTTGAGAGTCCAGCTTCGACTCAGGTCATGATCTCATGGTTCGTGGGTTCAAGCCCTGTGTCGGGCTCTGTGCTGACAGCTCAGAGCCTGGAGCCTGCTTTGGATTCTGTGTCTTCCTCTCTCTCTGCCCCTCCCCTGGAGCCCTCTCATTCTCTGTCTTTCTCTCTCAAAAATAAATACACTTTAAAAAAGATTTTTTAAAGAGATGTTTAAGTATTGGCGGTTAATTTTTTTTAAGTTATACATAAGGTGAACCACATACAACACATCTACAGGCCACACCTGACCATATCTGATTGAGTATCTGATCGTTATCTGATTGGTATCTTTGGAGTCAACAGAGGAAGAAACCAATTATTTTACCCTGGAGTCCTGGGTATTGTTCAGATATTAGGAAGAGAGTGCGGAGGGGGGCATCCCCTATACACTGAGAAAATTTATTGTGAAAATGAGAAAATATAAACATGGCCCCCTGCTGGGTTACTTTTCCAAACCTAACTGCATTTTAATAATCTGGAGCTGATTCTGAAGGTAATAATTGTTTGGTTCTCACATCGGGTTTGTGTTGATTATTTTGGAAAATGTGTTGAAGCTTATTTTATTTTCCAATCTTGTACTACTTTAATGAAAATTCATTACCAACAGAGCTTTCTGAACTGGGAAGGAGGCAATTGAAAACACTCATCTGTATATAAATAAACAGGCAGGCTAAATAAATTCTTCTTACATGAGATATCTGACCCATACTGATGAGATACAAATAAGGGACTATTTAAGGCTCAGAAATAGAGTAAAAAACCATGGAGCAGGTAAGTAACTGAAACAATAGTATTTCAAGGATCACTTGGGACACCATGGTGGGGGTGGGGAGGAGCGTTAGCTCTAGAATCATAAGATCTGGCCTAAATCCAGATTTGTCTCTTTCCGGTAATTTAACCTGTGGATAATGAGATTATACATCCCTGCCCTCCGAGTCATTCCTTCGGTCCGAAAAAAACAGAGAAGTGTGAATGTGTTACAAAATGAACTTGTTCTAGCTTTGTCGAGCTTTCGGTGACAGGCAACACCCCAGGTGGCGGGCACTTTGTCACCCAGAGTTCTGTAATGAAAACAACCAGGGTGCAGAGCAGAGCCACAGAGCAACCCGCCACGGACGTGCATATGAACAAGAAATAAGCCTTTATTGGGTGGCTGGGTGGCTCCGTCGGTTCAGCATCTGACTTTGGCTCAGGTCATGACCTCACAGTTCGTGGTTTGAGCCCCTCATCGGGCTCCACCACTGTCAGCGCAGAGCCCCTTTTGGATCCTCTGTCCCCCTCTTTCTCTGCCCCTCCCTTGCTCGTGCTCTCTCTTTCAAAAATGAGTGACAGGAAACCATCAAAACCCTAGAGGAGAAAGCAGGAAAAAACCTCTCTGACCTCAGCCGCAGCAATTTCTTACTTGACACATCCCCAAAGGCAAGGGAATTAAAGCAAAAATGAACTATTGGGACCTCATGAAGATAAAAAGCTTCTGCACTGCCAAGGAAACAATCAACAAAACTAAAAGGCAACCGACGGATTGGGAAAAGATATTTGCAAATGACATATCAAAGGGCTAGTATCCAAAAATCTCTAAAGAGCTCACCAAACTCCACACCTGAAAACCAAATAATCCAGTGCAGAAATGGGCAGAAGACATGAATAGACCCTTCTCTAAAGAAGACATCCAGATGGCCAACTGACACATGAAACGATGCTCAGTGTCACTCCTCATCAGGGAAATAAAATCAAAACCACACTGAGATACCACCTCACGCCGGTCAGAGTGGCTAAAATGAACAAATCAGGAGACTATAGATGCTGGAGGGGATGTGGAGAAACGGGAACCCTCCTGCACTGCTGGTGGGAAGGCAAACTGGAATGCAAGCCACTCTGGAAAAGAGTGTGAAGGTTCCTCAAAAAATTAAAAATAGGTCTACCCTATGACCCAGCAATAGCACTGCTAGGAATTTACCCAAGGGATACAGGAGTGCTGATGTATGGGGGCACTTGTACCCCAATGTTTATAACAGCACTTTCAACAATAGCCAAATTATGGAAAGAGCCTAAATGTCCATCAACTGATGAGTGGATAAAGAAATTGTGATTTACATACACAATGGAATACTACGTGGCAATGAGAAAGAATGAAATATGGCCTTTTGTAGCAATGTGGATGGAACTGGAGAGTGTTATGCTAAGTGAAATAAATCATACAGAGAAAGACAGATACCATATGTTTTCACTCTTATGTGGATCCTGAGAAACTTACAGAAAGTCCATGGGGGAGGGGAAGGAAAAAAAAAAGTTAGAGAGGGAGGGAGCCAAACCATAAGAGACTCTTAAATACTGAGAACAAACTGAGGGTTGATGGGGGGTGGGGGGGTGGGAAGGGGATGATGGGCATTGAGGAGGGCACCTGTTGGGATGAGCCCTGGGTGTTGTATGGAAACGAATTTGACAACAAATTTCATATAAAAAAAATGAGTAGATATTTTTTTTAAGTTTTTAAAAAAAATTTTTTTTAATGTTTATTTAGTTTTGAGAGAGAAACAGAGACAGAGTGTGAGCAGGGGAGGGGAGAGAGGGAGACACAGAATCCCCAGCAGGATCCAGGCTCTGAGCTGCCAGCACAGAGCCCAGCGTGGGGCTGGAACTCATGAATCGCGAGACCATGACCTGAGCCGAAGTCAGACGTTGAACCTACTGAGCCATCCAGGCGCCCCAATGAATACATTTTTTTTTTTTAAGAGAAAGAAGGCTTTATTATTTTAAGCCACTGAAATATGGTGGGCTGCTTGTTTCTACAGCACAGCCGAGCCCATCTCAACTGATACCAGTCTGTAAGCCCAACTGCTTATCTTAAAATGAAATGTATGAGCACCTGCCTTAGAACATGTTGGTTCAGGTTGCCTCCCCAGCAACAAGTATACCGAATTACTCATTTTTCTACCTGTACCAGATAGATACCTCACATCCACTATTCCCCATTACATTTTATGCATAATTATATGTTGATGTTTTCATTATGAGTTTCCTGAAGATGGGAACCCTGTCTTTTCCTCTGTGTATCTCAGATAACAACAACAAATGGAGTCGACAAACAAGATGCATTTCTCTTGGAAGAAGAACAAAATTTGAATGTGGGGCTCAACTGGTTAAAACAGGTTTATTTGTCACTGGTCATCAACTAATACAAACTCGAACCACACGAAGGTGTAATTGCAAGCCCACTAGAATGCAAAGTCAAGGCCAGTGACACAAAATGTGGCCAAGGCTGTGGAGTAGGCAGGACTCACACCAGCTCGTGAGAGTGTCAGAGACACAACCGCTTGAAAACAGCGTGCAGTTTCTTCACAAGTTCAATGTTTCAATGTACACCCACCATGTGATCTAGGCCTTCCACTTACAGATATGTAACCGAGAGAAATAAGGACATAAGCCCACTCTGTTAGCTATCTATTGCTGTGTAATCCTAGCACCATCTTAGCAGCTCAAACAGCACTGAGTTACTATCTCACAGTTTCTGTGGGTCAGGAGTCCAGCCACAGCTGGGTCCTCTGCTTCAACATCTAGCACAAAACTATCATCAAGGTGTCTTCCAAGGGCCGGGGTCTCATGTAAGGCTTGACTGGGGAAAGACCCACTTGCGAGTTCATGTGGTTGCCGGCAGGATGCAGTTCCTTTCTTGCAGGCCCCCGGCCGAGGACCTCAATTTTCTTGCTGGTTATTGGCCAGAGGCTGCCCTCAGTTCTCTGCCGTGCGGGCCTCCTCATAGAGCACATACTTCATCAAAGCCAGCAAGAAAGTCAATCGAGTCTGCCAGCCAGATGGAAGATACGATCTTTTGAAAGGTAATCACAGAAGCAGCATCCCATCCCCTTTGCCACATTCTACGGGTTAGAAGCAAGTCATAGGTTCTGCCCACACCCGAGGGGTGGAGCCTGTGTAAGAGTGCGAATGCCGGGAGGTAGGGATCACTGGGAGCCAGCTTAGAGCCTACCACACTCTTGCAAAGACTCGTTCACGAATGTTCAGAGCAACTTTGTCCAAAATAGTCCCAACCACCCAACGACCCATCAACAGGAGAATGGAAAAACATTGTGTAAATATACGACAGACTACTATTCAGCCATTAAAGAGAACGGGCTATAGATAACACACAATATGAATGAATTGCAGAGACACGCTAAGTAAAGAAACGAAAAAGAGAGACACAAAAGGACACATAATGCATTTACACAATGGTCAACAACAGGCAAAACTAATCTATGGTGACAGAAATCGGGACAGTGGCTACATCTGGGCGCCAGGAATTGACTGGAAGGGGACAGACAGGAGTAATCCAGCAGACGGAAATGTTCACGATCTTGTTTTGGTGGTGGTAGTAGGTAACTGTCAAAACTAATCAAATGCTTAGGATATCTGCATTTTATTGGGCACTAATTATATTTCAATAAAAGCTAGATTTAGTCTCTTACCAACATAAAATAGTATTTTTGTTTTTGTTTTTTAGCTTGAAGAACACTAACCCTGGTCATCAGCTGCAATTCTCAGTTTTAAATTTTCACTTCTACTGAGGGAAAAATGATACATGATAGCAAGTGGAAAAAAATGTTAGGAGAACAGAAAATTCACGAAGACATTTTGCAATATAATCGATAAACCTTTTTGAATATTATTGCAAAATAATGGCCACCGGAGAGGGCTCTGCTCAAAGATGGCCCGAAAATTATGTGGCTTTTTCTATCGTTATTATTATTATTAAATACAGAGCACAGACAGCATTGCAAGTTGGCATGGGCTTTTGCACTCAAAGCAAAATATATCAGCCAAGGCACCGTAAAAGACATCCTAAGCTCATCCTCCTGCTACAGAAAGAGACAGCATTTGGCGGGGGCTGGAAAGAGTCCAATCGCTGAACAGTCCAACCGCAGTGCAGAACCACAGCCCAGCTTGCAGGGCCAGATGCGAAGGGTAGGCCAAAATGAAAGCTATCAACAGAATAAAAGAACACACGGGCAGGAAAACAGCAGGAGGGCAGCAGAAACAGAGGCAAGCATGGGGAAATATATCAAGAACATGAAATGTGCTGTTACTGATTTGCATGTTGGATTGGGCTGATACACACCATTTTTGGAATAGAAAATTAAAATGGGCAAGAACCTGTTTTAATGAACAAGAAAAGACAGAATGTGGGCAGAGTCACGATAACCTGGGAGAAGAGACCAATCTCTTCTAGTCGAATTAAATTCCAACAAAAAAGAGGGGGTGGGTGTGTGAATGAGACTGATTTTAAACAAAGGGGAACAAAGGTATTTGGGGTTGAGAGATAGTGTGTCCTAAGGCAAGCTATAACATAAATAATAAAGCTATATTTAACAAAAACACACTTAAAGGGAATAAATCCTTCTTTTGGGGGGGGGGGCATGCGGTAATAAATGCTTCTTATGGTATATGGTTTGGCAGCTGGAAATCCAAAAAATAAAAGACAGAAGGAATAGAGAACAGGTGTCTTGCTGTCCAAGGTCACAGATGTCATCACTCATTTACCCCCTATACATTTACCAAGCTCTCAGCCCCATAGCATTCCTGATCCAAACTGACCACAGGATTATATCATCCTCCTCCTCCCTTTTTCTGTGTGACCTTCCCTTCCCCAGCACCCCACCAGGGGTTCATAAATGCTTTCCTCCCACTCCATACCCCTCTGCCATAGGCAAGCTCCCAACCCCCCATATTCCAGATCTAGCCTGGACTAAACCCTCAACATTCCTGCCAGACAGAGAATCAGAAATTATGTCAGAGAATGTGTGCCCATTTCTTTTACACATGATAATGTAGGGTCCTTTGAAACTACTTGCCTTTTAGAGTTACCAACTGAGATATTTATGAATGGAATCATATGATATCTTGAATTTGCTTCAAAATAACATTGGGAAATACTACACAGCAATTAAAAACAATTACCACTAGATGGATGAATCTCACAGACAATGTTAAGTCAAGAAACTAGACCACACATGATCACATAGTTCATGAGTTCAAGTCCCACATCAGGTCACCTGGAGCCTCACTTAGGGTGAGCTCAAGCCCTGCTTCTCTCTCTCTCTCTCTCTCTCTCTCTCTGCCCTCACTCACTTGTGCCCTCCTCTCTCTATCAATAGAAAGAAAGAAGAGAAAAGAAAAGAGAAAAAAAGAAAAGAAGCTAGACCACAAAAGAATATATGCTATATGATGCCATTTGTATAAAGATCAAAAACAGACAAAATGAACATTTTGAGACACAGGTTAGAATAATGGATACTTTGCAGGGAAAAGTTGTGATAAAAATCAGAATAGTGGCTGCCTCTGGGTATTCACTGGGCAGGGACAGGAGGGAACTTTCTGGGATGACTGAAATGTTCTTGGTCTTGGATTAGCGATGGAACACAGATGTATACAATTGCCAAAACTCAGCAAATGCTTAAGATATGTGCATTTCATTGCATACAAATTATATTTCAATAAAAAACTAGGTTTCATCTCTTGCCATCATAATAGCTATTTTTTTAGCCTGAGGAACATTTATTCTGGTCTTCAGTTTTCTTTATATGACTAATGCTATGGAGACTCCCCTTGTATGTAAATCTTTGTGCAAGCCCACAGGCATTAATTCTCCTTGCCAGTGAAGAAATGAATGAAAATAACTGTCCTGTTATTTAGCTGTGAGAATAATTCCAACCTCGAGCCACAGATACTTAGAAAAAACCAGCAGGACTTTGTCACTGACAAATCACCCAATTTGGGATCTTCTTTCTGAATCACCATTTTTGCATATGATGTGTATCAAAGAGCCATACCACACATGACCAATGAATAATAAAACAAACGTTCTCATTAGAGAAGAGTAAATGCTCTGTATGCAGTGAGCCAAAGAAAACCCAAGCCTAGCTGTCCCGGTGAGTGAGGGACCTCTCTGCCCTTCGATGCCAGGCACTGGAGGGATACAAATGTGGGTGTGATCAACATACATCCCTTACAGGTCTAAAGATTCTTCATGAAGAAATGAAACTTCTCCCTAGGAAAGAACCTCAGCCTTGGAAACTAAGCATATTTTTAAATAACCATTCAGTAAATCAACAGAGGGATAAAGGGTCCTGCCTGTCCCAAGAATAATGGCGGGTCATCTGGAGGGTCATCCTCGTCAAGGTGTCCCTGGCTCTGAGCAGCAGGAAAATCGCCACGTGAGGGCTTAAGAGGTTTCGGTCTCAGCTAGAACTGATTCTTTCCTCCCCTGGTGTTGTTTACAGCTCTGTTTTAGCAATATCTGGCAGCTTTCACCTGATTGGCTTGTCAGTCTACTGAATAAATAGTCTGAAGTTTGCTTCAGAAATGGCATTCTGTAGCCATTTCACCTCCCAGGGATAATTTAGTAGAATTATAAAACTTGATTAAAGTCCTGTCTTATGCTCCACAGATTATACACACAGGTATATAGCATCTATATTTAAAAATCAGGGTGATGATTCAAGCAAGAATAGGTACAAGTTTGATAAGGAGCAGGATATTTACAGAAGTCCAAAATATCTCCCACAAAAGTACTGATCAACTACAACAGGAAAAATAGTCTACTTTAACAGTGGAAAAATCCAATGGAAATCACCTTAACAAATGATTGATGTTTGTTTCATCAAAAATGAAATCAACCCGCATTATATGCCTCATGATAAGGTGCAGTGAGAAGGACACAATATCACTTCTGGGATATTCTGGCCAAAATGCATAATCTGAATCTAATAATGAGAAAACTTCAGAGAAAGCCAAGCTGTTAATGCCAAAGTCATGAAAGACAAAGAAAAGCTGAGGAATTGTTCCAAATTTTAAAACCCTAGGGCGATATGAAAACCAAATGCAATGTATGATCCTGGACTAGAAATAAAAATATCTGTAAACAACTCTAATGAAATAATTGGTGAGATTGGAATGCAGACAATAAGTTAGAAAACAGTATTGGCTCTATGTTTGGTTTCCTGAATTTGGCAACTATGTTGAGGTTACATTAAGAAAACGTTCTTGGGGCGCCTGGGTCGCTCAGTCGGTTAAGCGGCCAACTTCAGCTCAGGTCATTATCTCATGGTCCGTGAGTTCGAGCCCCGCGTCGGGCTCTGTGCTGACAGCTCAGAGCCTGGAGCCTGCTTCTGTTTCTGTGTCTCCCTCTCTCTCTGCCCCTCCCCCATTCACGCTCTGTCTCTCTCTGCCTTTCAAAAATGAATAAGTGTTAAAAAAAATTTTTTTTTTTTAAAAGAATATGTTCTTGCTCTTGGATATATTCATGGAAGTATTTAGGGGTGAAGGGACATGAGGTCTGCAACTTACCCTCAAATGGTTCAGGAAAAAAAAATACTGTGGGTGCACATATGTCTATCGAGGGAGAGAGAGAGAGAGAGAGAGAGAGAGAGAGAATAATAAACCACATATGGAAACTGTTAATAATTGGTGAATCTCTGTGGATCTTTTTTCAAGTAGAATAAAGATTAGAATGGAGATTTGAGCAGGACTCAATCCCCTCTCTAGATACTGGCATACCAGAAAAGTCAGACGACCTCTCAGGTGATCCTGACAACAACAAAATGAGACTATTTTCTGGTCTGTATGTGTCCAGCTGGATGAACTGAAATGACTCAAATCATCTTTGTTTTTTTGCCCTTTATTTCTAGAGCTAATGTCGTACTCACATGACAATACCTCTGAGCGCAGGTAAAATAAAGTTGTAAACAGTGCCCAATTTTACAGATGAACATAGCAGACGAGAAGGAAAAATAAGATAAAAACAGAGAGGGAGGTAAACCATAAGGGACTCTTAAATACAGAGAAAAAACTGAGAGTTGTTGCAGGTGGGTGGGAGGATGGGCTAGATGGGTGATGGGCATTAAGAAAAGTACTTATTGGGATGAGCACTGGGTATTATGTGTAAGTGATGAATCACTGGGTTCTACTCCTGAAACCAATACTATACTGTATGTTAACTAACTTGGATTAAAATAAAATTAAAAAGAAAAAACAATGCCTAACTTTGCCCCTTTTCTCACTGATAAGAATAAACTGGTTGCTTCTCACATTATTCGTTTTCCCTTTGTTAATGACATTTATCTACCAATATATATTTCCTTAATGTTTTAAGATAATTTTTGCTCTGTGTCCTTAAAGTAATCCTATAATTATGGAAATATTCCCATTTGTTCAATTTATAAACAAAGTAGTCTCTGTAGATATCATTTATCTGTATTGTAATACGTAGTGAAGCCTGTTTTATAATTTATAGCTCATGAATCTCTGTATATTTACTGCTTAGTCTCCTGATGACATTAAGCTACAGCTTGAATTATGATGAAGGCAATAACTATTTATACAATGATGCTTTAGTAATTTATTTATTCAAAAATTATTTATTGAAAGCCTTCAACACGTGAGGCACTCTGTCAGTCATTTGGAATAAGAGAATTGTATGAATTAGACATGTCAGCTACTCAGAGACTGTTTACTCTTTTCTCATACCAAAAACAACAGTAACAGCAACAAAACATCATGATGGCTGTAAGTTCAAATGAGAACCAATAGTCAATGCCTCTTGATCACCATCTTTCAGCACCAAGATCATAGAGATCTACTCATCAATCAGTTTGGGTTTCCACACAAAGAGAAAGTCTGAAAGCCAGATAAAAGTCCAACAACCCCACACCCATGAACTAGACTAAACATATCAAATGCCAACTTTGCACAATCCATGTTCAAGATAACACAAAACATCTAATTCCCAGTTCTTGGTTTCTAGATACCATTCCCAACACTAAGACTACTTGGAAAATAGTTGATTTCTAGGCTGGGGCTGGGAAGTAAGCATGGACATCATGTTGGGCCAGAAAGCACAAAAATGTTCAAAGACTAAGGGGGACATGGCCACGGGACACAGGAGCCAGGCTGAAAGGGCTCCCCGTGGCCAAATGGGGGACAATTTAATAAGAAGAAGAAGGACTGAAATTGATTGTAACACACTGAGTAATACTTTTTTAAAGATGTGAGTCCACAGTGATAAAGTGGAAGGAGATAAAAAGATCTTTACCGGAGAATGCCAGAAAATAAATGCAGACGAAATGATAGAATTGGAAAAGAACTCTCTTGCAATCCCCAGTGATCAATTCAGGCAAAAGTCATTAATGGACACTAAAACCATTAGAACAAAAGGTTGTTGGAGAGTAAGAAATTAGCATGATGCTAAAGAATCATGCCATAAATTACAAAGTAACTTCAAAGAGAAAAATGTACCTTTACAATAAAAAAGATCTGACAGTCACCACCCTAACCAAATGATCAAACTTAGCATCATCTTGGCATTAAGCGCCTCCTGGAACACAGTATGAAACATAATAACAACACCCTGAAGTGTTTTGTTTTTGTTTTTGTTGTTGTTGTTTTAAGTAAACTCCACACCATACATGGGGCTCAAGAGTCGCATGCTGAACCCAGGTGCCCAACCATGAAATGTTTTTGCCAGAAATGTTACCAGGACCTGATCAAACCTCTAGACAAACTTCCAGGATACAGGAAATACAGAGAAGGAAGGAAAAGGTTAATACCCTGGGGAAGTAACCATGCAAATCAACACTGGGGGACATTTTACAAGACAACTTTTTTGGGAAAGGGGGATTAACTACCCTTTTCTTAGTGTAAAACATCATTTCACAATGTATATAAAGTCATCATGCTGTATGCCTTAAACTTATAAAGTGATATATGTCAATTTTTTCTCAAAACTGGAAAAAATTAAATTAAGAAAAAAACAAATATAACACTAACACAGCAACCCCAGAGCCCTAGAATAAATTGAGGCACACTGCAAGCAAGGGGTGATTTTCCCAGGCCCAGGTAGTGAGTCTGGGACCTATGTGCCCCAAATTCCCTGAGCAAACCCCCAAGGGAGCTGGAGATAGATGGTTCTGGAGGGGTTTTCCCTTGGGATGAAAGATATGGAGTGTGACATGTGTCCTAGGAGGGACTCCTGCAGGCACAAGCATACGCCACGCTGTTTGAAGATGTTAATTATAAACCATGAAGAAAATAATTCCAAAATATATAGTTTAAAAAAACAAAGAAATGTAAACAGTACACTAAAAAATATTTATATGACATAAAAGAAGAACAGAGTTGAAGTAGCTCTAGAATGTCAGACAGAATAGACTTCTAGACAAAAAAAAAAAGTTACTTGTGACAAAAAGATATTTTATCATCATAAAAAGCTTAATTCAGCAGAGACATAACAATTATAAATATATATGTACCTAATAACAGAGTCCCAAAACTAAAACTGACAGAACTGAAAGAAAAAGATACAATTCAACCATAACCACTGGAAACTTCAATATTCCAGTCTCAATAATTGACAAAAAAACACACAAAAAATTAGCAAAGACATACAAGAACTGAACAACACTATGAACCAAGTTGATCTAAAGATGTCTATCCAACAGTTCACTCAACAAAAGCATAAATCACACTTGTTTAAACATTCTCCATGAAGGACCATATGGTTGGTCACAAAATAAGTCTTAATGGATTTAATGTCATTTAAATCATACTGAGTTTGTTCCCCAACCATAGTGGAGTTAAATTAGAAATCAACAATAAGACGGAATTTTGGAAAAGCAAAAATATTTTAAAATTAATGAACACTTTTCTAAATAACCCATGGGTTAAAGAAGAAATTAGGAAGTCTTTTGATCTGAATGAAAATAAAAACACAACATATGAAAATGTATGGGATGCAGCGAAAGTGGTGCTTAAAATGAAATAGTTTTACATGCCTATATTAGAAAAGAAAAAAGAGAATATCAGTTTTTGAGGGGGCCAAGATGACAGAACAGCATGGAAGTTCTCTGCCCCTCTCGTCCCTGAAATGCAGCTTGATCAGCACCAAACCATTTTGCGCAGCTAGAAAATTGATCTGAGGACTAAGACAACAATCTGTATAACTTGAGCCACAGAACTCAGCAGGTTCGCAGCATGGAGAGGTGAACTGGGGGAGAGAGAAACCAGGGAGGGCAGGGAGCTATTTTTGTCTTCGGAGATAGGACAGAGACAGGGGGACAATACAGGACAAGTGCTCCCTGCGAAAGCAGCTGGAGAGAGAGAAAGAGTGGAAACACCTATAAGGGACTGAACAAGAAAGGGAGAAAGGAGAAAGGAGAAAGGAGAAAGGAGAAAGGAGAAAGGAGAAAGGAGAAAGGAGAAAGGAGAAAGGAGAAAGGAGAAAGGAGAAAGGAGAAAGGAGAAGGTTTTAATACCATTACGACTCTATCAACAAGAGAGCATAGAGTCTGAAACACCACAGCCCAGTACCTGGTGGAGCTCTGGTGGGAAAGGTGAATCCCCAGGAGTAGACAGCAAGGTCCCAGAGGTCCTCAGGCCACAAAGGGAGAGGCGGCTCCCCTGCCAGGAGGACATTTGGTAGAGGCGTGCAGCCGCCCCACAGGCAAAGGTCCCAGTGGACCCTGGAGAACAGCCATGTTTGCCGGTGTTGGAACAAGGACGCTGGAGTGCGGTGAAGCCTGGCACCAGATGTGTGTTGCAATTTACCACAGTCCCTGAACCGCTGCTGCTACACAATTGCACGAAATTTTTCTGGGGTGGGCTGGCACCCGGCCACAGTCTCTGTGCCTCTGCAGCAGCATGGTTGCATGAGGGTTCCTGGGGCAGGCTGGCACCTGGCCATTGCTCGGCAAAACCCTCCCCCAGAAGGTCAGAACAGGTTCAAGCCAAAGGGCCCACAGAAGTGAGCGGTTTGGAAACACAGCCCCGTCTGAGATAAAATTCAGGAGGGAGGTGCTGCCCGACAGGCTGAAGGCTGGCTCACAGACAGTGCAGAAGCGGGGAGCGAACGGAGGCTGGAGACAGAGGAGGGGTGCTTAATTGCCGGTTGATGAGAGCACAGAGAATGATGCCAGAGACTCGGAAGCTGGTTGATGCCATTTTCATCTGTCCTGCTCCTGTGCATACACGTGTACCCAGGCCACAACCATGGACCCCAGTAAGCTAAGCAATGCCACCTAGTGGAGAACAGAGCCATTACACCAAGCCCTGTCCAACTGCGCCAACCAAGCCCCAGAGGAGGACCATGAGCCTCTCCACCTGCTTATTGTATGGACTATAAAGTGCTTCATAGTTTGACTTCTAGGGGAAACTGGATGCAATTTCATTCAGATTTCATTCTGTTCACTGGTCCATCTTTTTTTTTTTTTCTTTTCTTATTCGTGGATACAGAAGAGAAAAAAATTATTTTTATTTTCCATTTTTATAAAAAAGATTTTTCTTTAATTTTTTTCTACTATATTTTTTATTATGTTTTTGGAAATTTTTCTAGTCTACTTTCTTCATTTCATTTTATTCTATTTTATTGTATACTTTTTTAAATTTTTAAACATTTTCTTACTTTTTTTTGGTTTTCTTTTCTATCCCTTGTTTCTCTATTCTATCAAGCTTCTTTCAATAACCAGGCCAAAACACACACCCATTTGATTTTTTGTGTGTTTTTAATTTTTTTTATTTATTTTAAATTTTATTAATTCCTTCCCTTCCTCCAAAATGACAAAACGAAGGAATTCATCCCAAAAGAAAGACCAGGAAGAAATGACAGCCAGGGACTCAATCAACACAGATATAAGCAAGATGTCTGAACTAGAATTTAGACTGGCAATAAAAATACTAGCTGGGATTGAAAAAAAGGATAGAATCCCCTTCTGCAGAGATAAAAGAAGTAAAATCTTTTCAGGATGAAATTAGAAATTATATAACTGAGATGCAATTTCGAGTGAATGCCACAGTGGCAAGCAGAGCAGCGAATCAGCGATATAAAAAACAAACTTATGGAGAAAAATGAAGCAGAAAAAAAGAAGGAAACGAAGGCAAAAGAGGACAATTTAAGAATTAGAGAAATCAGTGACTCATTAAAAAGGAGTATCATCCAAATCATAGGCATCCCGAAAGATGAAGAGAGAGAAAAAGAGGTAGAAGGTTTATGTGAGCAAATCATAGCAGAAAACTTTCCTAACATGGGGAAAGACACAGACATCAAAATCCAGGAAGCACGGAGAACTCCCATTAGATTCAAAAAAACCGACCATCAACAAGGCATATCATAGTCAAATTCACAAAATACACAGACAAGGAAAGAATTAGGAAAGCAGCAGGGGAAAAAAAGTCCTTAACATATAAGGGAAGACAGATCAGGTTCTCAGCAGACCTATCCACAGAATCTTGGCAGGCCAGAAAGGAGTGGCAGGATATATTCAATGTGCTGAATTGGAAAAATATGCAGCCAAGAATTCTTTATCCAGCAAGGCAGCCATTCAAAATAGAAGGAGAAATAAAGAGTTTCCCAGACAAACAAAAACTAAAGGAGTTTGTAATCACTAAACCAGCCCTACAAGATATTTTAAGGGGGACTCTCTGAGGGGAGAAAAGATGAAACAAAACAAAAAAGATCAAAAGCAGCAAAGACTAGAAAGGACAAGAGAACACCACCAGAAACTCCAACTCTATAGGCAACGCAACGGCAATAAATGCATATCTTTCAGTACTCACTCTAAATGTCAATGGACTAAATGCTCCAATCAAAACACACAGGGTAACAGAATGGATAAGAAAACAAGATCCATCTATATGCTGTTTACAAGAGACCCACTTTAGACCTAAAGACCCCTTCAGATTGAAAGTAAAGGAATGGAGAGCCATCTATCATGGTAATGGTTGCTAAAAGAAAGGCAGAGTGGTGATACTTGTGTCAGACAATCTAGATTTTAAAATAAAGACTGTAATAAGAGATGAAGAAGGGCATTATATCATAAATAAGGGGTCTATCCACTTAGAAGAACTAACAATTGTAAAAATGTATGCCACCAATGTGGAAGCGCCCAAATCAATTAATCACAAACATAAAGATACTCATTGACAATAATACCATAATAGTAAGGAACTTCAACACCCCACTTACAGCAACAGACAGATCATCTAAGGAGAAAATCAACAGGGAAACAATGGCTTTGAATGACACACTGGACTGGATGGAATTAACACATATATTCAGAACATTTCATCCTAAAGCAGTGGAATACACATTCTTCTCAAGTACACATGGAACATTACCCAGAACAGACCACTTACTGGGACACAAATCAGCCCTCAATAAGTACAAAAAGATCGAGATCATACCATGCATATTTTCAGATCACAACACTATGAAACTCAAAATCAACCACAAGAAAAAATTTGGAAAGACAACAAATACTTGGAGACTACAGAATATTCTACTAAGGAATGAATGGGTTAACCAAGAAGTTAAAGAAGAAATTAGAAAGTACACGGAAGCCAATGAAAATGATAACACCACAGCCCAAAACCTCTGGGACACAGCAAAGGCGGCCATAAGAGGGAAGTATGTAGCAATCCAGGCCTTCCTAAAGAAGGAAGAAAGGTCTCAGATACACAACCTAATCTTACACCTTAAAGAGCTGGAAAAAGATCAGCAAATGAAACCCAAAACAAGCAGAAGATGGGAATTAATATTAGAGCAGAAATCAAAGCTATTGAAAAAAAAAAAAAGTAGAACAGATCAATGAAATCAGAAGCTCGTTCTTTGAAAGGATTAACAAAATTGATAAACCACTGGCCAGTTTGATCAAAAAGAAAAAGGAAAGGACCCAAATAAATAAAATCAAGAATGAAAGAGGAGAGATCACAACCAACACCACAGAAATACAAACAATAATAAGAGAATAAATTGGGCAATCTGGAAGAAATGGAAAAATTCCTAGAAACATATACACTACCAAAATTGAAACAGGAAGAAATACAAAATTTGAACAGACCCATAGCCAGTAAAGAAATCGAATTAGTAATCAAAAATCTGCCAAAAAACAAGAGTCCAGGGCTGGATGGCTTTCCAGGGAAATTCTACAAAACGTTTAAGGAAATGTTAACACCTATTCTTTTGAAACTGTTCTAAAAAATAGAAATGGAAGGAAAACTTCCAAACTCATTCTATGAGGCCAGCATTACCTTGATTCCAAAACCAGACAGAGACCCCACTAAAAAGGAGAACTACAGACCTGATTACATAGTTGTAAAAAACAGAACAAAACAAAAAAAAAAAAAAACAAAAACAAAAACAAAAAAACTTAGTTCTAATAGAGAAGACTCAGTTAAAAAAAAATTAGTCTGGACTATACTAGACTTAAATAGACCAAAATAGTATAAAATCTGTCATAAATGCATAACTCTTTTTTTGTTTTTGTTTTTAAGTGAAATCTACCCCTTTTTCCTTTCAGAGGTAAGTGTCTCTCCCAGAGTACACTGTGTGGGTTTTGAAACCATGGTCCTTCTGTGCACCCTTCATAATAGGCAATATGGCAGATTATTTTCTCTCCAGTTAGGCTTATGACAGAATATGTCTTTAAAGATCACAGAACACCAGAAAACAGTATGGAAGTTCCCAAAAAATTAAAAATAGAACTACCCTATGACCCAGCAGTTGTACTACTAGGCAGTTATCCAAGGGATACAGGTGTGCTGTTTCGAAGGGGCACATGCACCCCCATGTTCATGGCAGCATTATCGACAATAGCCAAAGTATGGAAAGAGCCCAAATGTCCATAGAAGGATGAATGGATAAAGAAGATGTGGTATATATATATACAATGGAGTATTACTCGGCAATCAAAAAGAATGAAATCTTGCCATTTGCAACTACGTGAATGGAACTGGAGGGTATTATGCTAAGCGAAATTAGTCAGAGAAAGACAAATATCGTATGTCTTCATTCACATGTGAAATTTTTTTTTTAAACGTTTATTTATTTTTGGGACAGACAGAGACAGAGCATGAACAGGGGAGGGGCAGAGAGAGAGGGAGACACAGAATCTGAAACAGGCTCCAGGCTCTGAGCCGTCAGCACAGAGCCCGACGTGGGGCTCGAACTCACGGACCGTGAGATCATGACCTGAGCCGAAGTCGGACGCTTAGCCAACCAAGCCACCCTGGCGCCTCTATTCACATATGAAATTTAAGGTACAAAACAGATGAACATAGAGGAAGGGAAGCAAAAATAATATAAAAACAGGTAGGGGGGCAAAACATAAGAGACTCTTAAATATAGAGAACAAACCGAGAGTTGCTGGAGCAGTTGTGGGTGGGGGACGGCTAAATGGGTAAGGGGACTTAAGAAAGACACTTGTTGGCATGAGCACTAGGTGTTATAATAGGGCATGAATCACTGGAATCTATTCCTGAAAACATTTTTGCACTATATGCTAACTAAATTGGATGTAAATTTAAAAAGAAAAAGAAAAAAAGAAAATGCCTATATTAGAGAAGATCTCAAATAAATGATCTAGTCTTTCATTTTAAAAATCTAGAAAAAGAGCAAATAGAAACTGAAGGTGAGCCTAAGGAAGAAAGTAATAAATATTAGAGCCGAACTAAATAGAAAACAAAAAACAGAGAAAATTAATGAAACCAACATTGATTCTTTGAAAAGACCAACAAAATTGACAAATCCTTACTTGTCTTAAGAAAGTGAGATGATACAGATCACAAAAATTAGTAATGAATGAAAGAAGGGACATTACCACTGACCCCTCAGAAATTAAAGAGAATGCACAAACAACTTAATTCTTACAAATTAGATAACTTGGGAGAAATGTATCCAAATTCCTAAGAAATCACAAAATACAAAAACTGGTTCAAGAAAAAACAGAACATCTGAATAGACCCATAACAAGTGAATTAGCCATTCAAAATCTTTCTACACACACACAAAAATCCCAGATGACTTTCACTGATGATATTCATATCGATATTCCACAAATTCAGAAAACGAAGGATAAAGAAACACTTACTAATTCATTCCGTTGAGGCTAGGATCATTCTGATACCAAAATCAGACAAAGACATCACAAGAAAACTCTAAGCCACCAACCTTCATGAATATAGATGTAAAAATTCTCAAGAAAATATTAGCAAACTGAATCTAACAATGTATATGAAATTATATACATAACCAAGTGGGATTTATCCCACGAATGCAGGGTCAGTTTAACATCCAAACATCAATATTAATAACACCATAGTAGATGTTTTATATTACTATATAACATAGTATACTATATTTATATTACTATATAACATAGTATATGTTATAATTAACACCATAGTAATAAAACAAAGGACGAAAAACACAGCATCTCAATGGATACAGAAAAAAATACTTGACAAAATCAAACACCTATTCTTGATAAGAACTCTTAACAAACTAAGAAGGGAAGGGAGCTTCCTCAACCTGATAAAAAGCAGCCACACAAAACCTACAATGATTTTACTCAGATTACCTAAAAATGGACCATTGACTTAAATGTAAGAGCTAAAACAGTAAAACTTGTTGAAGAAAACCTAGGAGTAAATTTTCAAGGTTAGTAAAAAAATGGTTTAGGAAAAGATTTCATGGATAGGACACCGAAATCACAATCACACAAGGAAAAAATTGATAAATTACACCTCACCGAAATTCAAAGCACTTTAAAGGATACCATTAAGAAAGTGAAAGAGCAAGCAACAAACAGGGAGAAAAGATTTGCAAAACATGTACCCAATAATAGACTTGTATCCAGAATATACAAAGAACTCTTACAACTCAAGAAGACCCACGACCCAGTCAAAAAATGAGCAAAAGATATGAACAGATACTTCACCGAAGTAGATATACAAGTGACGAATGACCTCAGGAAAAGACGTTTAACATCAGTTGTTAGAGGAATACAAACTAAACTCACATGTGAATTATGAAATGCTAGAAATGGCTAGAACGAAACAAATAACAAATGCTGTCAAGGATGTGGCAAAATGGGAATTCCCAGACATTAATAGTACAAATGTTAGTTGGTGCAGCCACTTTGGGAAAGAATTGGGCAGTTTCTAAACATTAAGCATAAAACTACCATAAGATCTAGCAATTCTCCTCCTAAGGATTTATTCAAGAGAAAGGAAAATATACAACCACACAAAGATTTACACGTGCAGTTTTATTAATAATAGCCCCAAACTGGAAACAACCCAAATGTCCATCAACTAGTGAATGGGCAAACTTGGTATATCCACACAATGGAATATTAATTCAGCAATAAAAATAAGTGAAACTGACAGATCCTACATCATGGATAAACATGACGCTTAGTGAAAGAAGTCAGATATAAGAGATCACATACTATATTCTACTTATAGGAAGTGTTCATAAGAAGCAAATTTTACAAAGAGAGAAAGTAGATTAGTGGTTGCTTGGGCATGAGGGATCTTAATGGGAGGAGGAAAATATTGTTAAACTGATTTGTGGTCATGTTTTCACCACTCCGTAAAGTTTCTAAAAATCACTGAACTGTATAGTTGAAATAGGTGAATTATATATATGTAAAATATATCTCAATGAAGCAGTTTTTTAAAAATCAGTATTTGCTTGAGTGCCTGGGTGGCTCAGTTGGTTGAGTATCCAACTTTTGATTTTGGCTCAGGTCATGATCCCAGGATCATGGGATCGAGCACCACCTCAGGCTCTGCACTGATCATCAAGTCTGCTTAATATTCTCTCTTCCCCCCTGCCTTCTCTCCCTCTCTCCCCCTCTGCCCTTCTCCCCTGCTTGCTCTCTAAAATAAAAAATAAAATAAAAATAAAAAATAAATAAATCAGTATTTGTTGAATCACTGTATTGTACACCTAGAAATAATATAACACTGTATGTGAAATATACTGGAATTTTAAATAAAATAAAAAGTAAAAGTAAAAAAAAGTTGATATTACTTTTTTTTTTTTTTAAGCAGAAGACTACTCTAAAAGAGAAATAACCACTAAATCCATGGAAAAACCTAATTAGGTCCTGGACTGGGAAAAAAAAAAACAAAACAAAACACAAAAACAAAAACAAAACACTTCTGGGGAAATTAGAAGATATTTTTCAATGGACATCTAATTTTACAATTGGATGACACTATCAAACTGTTGGTACATTTTCTTGGGTGTGAGAATGGTTTGTGTTTATGTAGAATGATCTCAAATTCTCAGGGGATACAGTTGAAGAAGTTAGGGGTGAAACATGATGTCTACAACTTACTTTCAAATGATTTAAGAAGACATACATACACACATATGAAGATAGACAATACGAATGTGAAAAAAATGTTAACAATTGTTGAATCTATGTGGAGAGTATATAGGTATTCATTGTACCATTCTTTCAACTTCTCTAGAGCTTTAACAATTTTCAAAATGAGATGTGTGGATGAAAATAGTCCAAGGACCACACTTATTTGCTTTAGGATAGACCTTTAAAAAATCTCTACTTAATAAGCAAACTGTACTAGGGATGCCTGGGTGGCTCGGTTGGTTGAGCATCTGATTTTGATTCCAGCTCAGATCATGATCTCATGGTCTTGAGATCAAGCCCTGCTTTGGGCTCCGCGCTGAGCATGGGAGCCTGCTTAGGATTCTCTCTCTCCCTCTTCTCTATGCCATTCCCCCACTTGCTCTCTCTCAAAATAAATTTTAAAAAACATTTTTTAAATAAGCAAATCGCACTAGTAAAATGACGCTATACTTATTATTTTCTCCATCCCTCACTTATTACCCAGTCACATTAGATATCCTTCAGTATTTCAAATGAATTTGAATTTCATGTGCCTTCCTATCTCAGGCCCTTCCCTTCCCTGGCTTCTACCTTTCCTTCAAATGCTTGCCAGGGGCACCTGGCTGGCTCAGTGGGTTAAGCGTCCAACTTCAGCTCAGGTCATGATCTCACCGTTCGTGAGTTCCAGCCCTGTGACGGGCTCTGTGCTGACAGCTCAGAGGCTGGAGCCTGCTTCCGATTCTGTGTCTCACTCTCTCTCTGCACCTCCCCCACTTGTGCTCCGTCTCTTTCTCTCTCTCAGAAATAAGCCTTAAAAATTTTTTTAAAGTGTTTTTTTTCAAATGCTTGCCAAAATTAATAATTTGTTCAATTATCTATCCCACTATCTGCCTCCCACAAAGGATTGTAACATTCAGGAGGGTGAGGGTTTGTTTACCATCGTGTCTCCAGTCCCGGTGCAGGGCTTAGTACATAGTAGGCGCCCGATAAAATTTTTAAGAGAATGAAAGAATGAATGTAATAAGTCAACCAATGTGTCAACCGCTGTCATGAATGTCACCAGTGTTAGGGAAGCACCACTGCATCTTAGAACAGGTCGGTCCCTAAGGAACGGTTATCATTTTAGATCCAGTTCTGTTGATACTCCCTGGAGTATCTCACTGTCTCCATAATGGACCTCCACTTGGGAGTAGATAGAAAATCAAACAGACCGAGCACGCAGTCATTTAGGGGGGAAAGATGTTGTAAAGAACACGGTACATCAGTCGAGGACAAGGCAGGAAGCATTGCTCAAAGGCTCCTCCAATAACATGCTAGAGCTTGCTGCCGCATCAGGCGTGTCGTGGATGTGGCGGGCTGATTAAGCAAGTGGCTTGTGATTTGTTTCCTTGGTTTTGCTGCTGTCAGTCATCAAGGAGTGAACATTTTTTCTTCCTCTCCCAGGAGAGTAGCTAGATGTATTGGATACTAAAATCGGAATTTTTCTGTCCCTGTGGGGGCAGTTAATAAGCGCTTGTTTCTTATAAAAAAAAAAAAAAGACACAGCAATTTGGAGTCTAGTGCCATGACAGTACCTTTGTTTAGAAGCAGACATTTGCTATTAAAAGTGTAAGTTTATTGAGACGCTAACTAGACTGGGGAGAGGATGAAAGGCAGGCTTTGTGTTTTTCTGGATGGGGCAGGGGGATCCAGAAGGAAGACAGCTGTTCCCCTAGGAATAGGAAGAGAAGTGGCAGGGATGGGGACATGAGTCATGCATATTCAGAGGGTCCGAGGTGGCAGAACTCCAGGTGACTTGTCCACTAGTATTTAGGAGGACTAAGTTTTAGTCCCTGCGGTGTGCCGATCTCTGATAGCAGCTAGGAAATCTGTGTTTAAGTAGTCCTCCAGACCCCCAAATCAAAGAATCCAATTAAAAAATGTTAAAAAAAAAAAAATGGGCAGAAGACCTGAACAGACATTTCTCCAAAGAAGACATCCAGATGGCCAGCGGACACAAGAAAAGATGCTCAACGTCTCTCATTATCAGGGAAATGCAGATCAAGAGCACAAAGACATGTCACTTCACTCCTGGCAGAATGGCTAAAATCAGCAACACAGGAAACAACAGGTGTGGGGACGTGGGGACAAAGGAACCTTCATGCACTATCAGTGGGAACGCAAACTGGTGCCGCTATTGTGGAAAACAGTACGGAGATTCCTGGAAAAGTTAAAAATAGAACTACCCTATGATACGGCAATTGCACTACTAGGCATTTACCCAAAGAAAACAAAGACACTAATTCAAAGGGATACATGCACCCCGATGTTTAGAGCATCATCAACGATAGCCAAGTCATGGGAGGAGCCCAAATGTCCACTGACTGGTGAATGGACATAGATGTAGTGTACAATGGAATATTACTCAGCCATAAAAAAAACACTGAAATGTTTCCACTTTCAATGACATGCATGGAGCCAGGGAATATAAGGCTAAATGAAATAAGTCAGTCAGAGAAAGGCAAATACCATATGAATTCACTCATATGTGGAACTTAAGAGACAAAACAAATGAGGAAAAGGAAAAAAGAATGAGAAGGAAACTAAGAAACAGACTCTTAATGATAGGGAACAAACTGATGGCTACCAGAGGGGTGGTGGGTGGGAGGATGGGTGAAATAGGGATTGAGCACCAGGTGATTAAAATAAAAACTTAAAAAAAAAAAAAGAAGTTCCTCCAGATAATTCTTCAGCACGCTCCAATTTGAGAAGCATTGATCTATAGTATGATCCCATTGGGGCTTTTAAAAAATTGTATGTGTATATGTGTATATACACATTCGTGCATACATTTTAAAAAATCGTATATTGGCAAACAAATCCAACAATACATTAAAAGAATTATTCACCACGAGCAGAGGGAGCCAAGATGACAGAACAGCATGAAAGTCTTTTTTGCGTCTCGTGTCCATGACATGCAGCCAGATCAACACTAAACCATCCTGCACGCCTAGAAACTGATTTGAGGATGAACACAACGATCTGCACAACCTGAACCACAGAACTCAGCAGGTGCGTGGCGCGGAGAGGTGAACTGGGGGAGAGAAGGCGCAGAGGGCAGGGAGCCGTTTTTGCTTGTGAAGAGAGGATGGAGATGGGGGGGGGGGATATGGAAAAACCACTCCCCCCCCAAAAGCAGCTGGAGACAAAGTGGAAAAGTGGAAAGAGCCGCAGGGACAGAACTAAAAAGGGAGAAAGGAGAGGCTTTAAATTCCACTAAGACTCTATAAACAGGGGGAGCGCAGATGAAACTCCGCAGCTCGATACCTGGCGGTGCTCTGGTGGGAAGGGCGAGTGTCCGGGAGCAGAGCGGAGTCCGGGGTCTTCGGGCCACGCGGGAGAGGCGGTTCCCCTGGGAGAGGCGGTTCCCCTGCTGGGAGGACGTTAGGTAGAGGCGGTGCGGCCCCTCCCACAGGCAAAGGTGTCAGCGGACCCCGGAGAACAACCACATTCACTGGTGCTGGAACAAGGCCGCTGGGGGTGAAGCCTGGCGCCAGATGTGTGTTGTGATTTTCCGGAATCCCTGAGGCGCTGCTGCCGCACGATCGCGTCAACTTTTTCCGGGGCGGGCTGGCACCCGGCTGCAGTCTCTGGGAGGCGGTGGCAGCCCGGTCGCGCTGACGTTTCTGGGTGTGGCTGGCTCGGGGCCACCGCTCCATGAGACCCTCCTGCAGAGGGGCGGAGCGGGTCAAAGCCACAGTCCCTCAGAAGTAAGCGCTCGGGAAAAACGGCCGCATCTGACATAAAACTCAAGATGGAAACGCCCCCTGGCAACCCGAGGGCTTGCTCACTGACGGTGTAAAAGCGGGGAGAGGGCGGAAGCCGAAGACAAAGGACGGGTGCGCGATTGCTGCTCGGGGAGAACAGAGTTCTGACACTAGAGACCAGGAAGCTGGATGACGCCATTTTTTAACGCTTCTGCGCATGCGCATACACACCTACAAGCGCCCAACGATCCACCCTAGTAAGACGAGCAGCGCCATCTAGTGGAGAACGGAGCTGTTACACTAAACCCCGCCCAACTGGGCCAACCTCGCTCTTCAGGAACACAAATCTCTCCGCCTGCTTAGTTTATGGACTATAAAGTGCTTCCTAGTTTGAGTTCTAGGGGAAAATGAAGTAAATTCAATCGTATTTCAGTCCGTTCGCTGGTCCATCTATTCAATTTTCTTTTATTTTCCTTTTTTTCTCTTTTTCATTTCTTTTCTCTTTCTTGAATACAGAAAAAATTTATTTTTATTTTCAATTTTTATTACAAACATTTTTCTATAATTTTTTTCTACCATATTTTTTACTTTTGTGTCATTTTTTTTTCATTCTATTTTACTTCCATCATTTCATTGTATTCTACTTCAGTGTATCCATTCTTTCAAATTTTCAAACGATTTCTTTTTTTTCTTTCCCCTTTTTTCTCTAATCTATCAAACACCTTTCAACACCCAGACCAAAACACACCTAGGATCTAGCATCATTTATTTCATTTTGTCTTGTGTGTGTTTGTTTGTTTTTAATTTTTTAATTTTGATTTTTTAAGTTTTGATTTTTAATTTTTTAATTTTTTGACCTCAATAATTCCTATTCTCCCTTCAACATGACAAAACGAAGGAATTCACCCCAAAAGAAAGAGCAGGAAGAAATGACAGCCAGGGACTTAACCAACACAGATACAAGCAAGATGTCTGAACCACAATTTAGAATCATGATAATAAGAATACTAGCTAGAGTCGAAAATAGATTAGAATCCCTTTCTGTGGAGATAAAGGAAGTAAAAGCTAGTCAGGATGAAATGAAAATGCTATAACTGAGCTGCAATCTCAAATGGATGCTGCAGCAACAAGGATGGATGAGGCAGACCAGAGAATGAGCGATATAGAGGACAAACTTATGGAGAATAATGAAGCAGAAAAATAGAGGGAAACTAAGGCAAAAGAGCACAATTTAAGAATTAGAGAAATCGGTAACTCATTAAAAAGGAACATCAGAATGAAAGGGGTCCCAGAAGAGGAAGAGACAGAAAAAAGGGTGGAAGGGTTATATGAGCAAATCACAGTGGAAAACTTTCCTAACCTGGGGAAAGACACAGACATCAAAATCCAGGAAGCACGGAGAACTCCCATTAGATTCAACAAAAACCGACCATCAACAAGGCATATCATAGTCAAATTCACAAAATACTCAGGCAAGGAAAGAATCATGAAAGCAGCAAGGGGAAAAAAGTCCTTAACTTTTAAGGGAAGACAGATCAGGTTCACAGCAAACCTATCCACAGAAACTTGGCAGGCCAGAAAGGAATGGCAGGACATATTCAATGTGCTGAATTGCAAAAATAAGCAGCCAAAAATTCTTTATCCAGTAAGGCAGTCATTCAAAATAGAAGGAGAGATTAAAGGTTTCCCAGACAAATAAAAAGTAAAGGAGTTTGTGACCACTAAACCAGCCTTGCAAGAAATTTTAAGGGGGACTCTCTGAGGGGAGAAAAGATGAAAAAATAAATAAATACATACATACATACATACATACATACATACATACATACATACATACCAAAAGCAGCAAAGACTAGAAAGGACCAGAGAACATCACCAGAAACTCCAACTCCACAAGCAACATAATGGCAATAAATTCATATTTTTAAGTACTCACTAAACGTCAATGGACTAAATGCTCCAATCAAAATGCATAGAGTAGGGATGCCTGGGTGGCTCAGTCGGTTGAGCGTCCGACTTCGGCTCAGGTCATGATCTCATGGTCTGTGAGTTCAAGCCCCGCTCGGGCTCCGTGCTGACAGCTCAGAGCCTGGAGCCTGCTTCGGATTCTGTGTCTCCCTCTCTCTCTGGCCCTCCCCCATTCATGCTCTGTCTCTCTCTGTCTCAAAAATAAATAAACGTTAAAAAAAATTAAAAAAAAAACACAAAACGCATAGAGTAACAGAATGGGTAAGAAAACAAGATCCATCTACATGCTGTTTACAAGAGACCCACTTTAGATCTAAAGACACCTTCAGATTGAAAGTAAGGGGATAGAGAACCATCTATCATGCTAACGGTCAACAAAAGAAAGCCAGAGTAGCCATACTTACATCAGACAATCTAGACTTTAAAATAAAGACTCTAATAAGAAATGAAGAAGGGGTCATAATTAAGGGGTCTATCCACCAAGAAGACCTAACAATTGTAAACATTTATGTGCCAAATGTGAGAGCACCTAAATATATAAATCAATCACAAACATAAAGAAACTCACTGATAATAATACCATAATAGTAGGGGACTTCAACACTCCACTTACAGCAATAGACAGATCATCTAATCAAAAAATCAACCAGGAAACAATGGCTTTGATTGACACACTGGACCAGATGGACTTAACAGATATATTCAGAACATTTCATCCTAAAGCATCAGAATACACTTTCTTCTCCAGTGCACATGGAACATTCTCCAGAATAGACCACATACTGGGACACAAATCAGCCCTAAGAAGTACAAAAAGATCGAGATCATACTTGCATATTTTCAGACCACAACACTATGAAACTCGAAATCAACCACAAGAAAAAATTTGGAAAGGTAACAAAACTTGGAGACTAAAGAACAGCCTACTAAAGAATGAATGGGCTAACCAAGAAGTTAAAGAGGAAATTAAAAAGTACATGGAAGCCAATGAAAATGGTAACTCCACAGCCCTTTTAGGCCTTCCTAAAGAAGGAAGAGAGATCTCAGATACACAACCTAACCTTACACCTTAAAGATCTGGGAAAAGAACAGTAAATAAAACCCAATACCAGCAGAAGACAGGAAATAATAAAGATTAGAGCAGAAATCAATGGTATTGAAACCAAAAAGCAGTAGAACAGACCAATAAAACCAGAAGCTGGTTTTTGAAAGAATTAACAAAATTGATAAACCACAGGCCAGTTTGATCTAAAAGAAAAAGGAAAAGACCCAAATAAATAAAATCAAGAATGAAAGAGGAGAGATCACAACCAACACAGCAGAAATACAAACAACAAGAAGATATTATGAGCAATTATACACCAATAAAATGGGTAATCTGGAAGAAATGGAAAAATTCCTACAAACATATACATTACCAAAACTGAAATAGGAAGAAATAGAAAATTTGAACAGACCCATAACCAGTAAAGAAATCGAATTAGTAATCAAAAATCTGCCAAAAAACAAGAGTCCAGGGCCAGATGGCTTTCCAGGGGAATTCTACCAAACATTTAAGGAAGCGTCAACACCTATTCTCTTGAAGCTGTTCCAAAAAATAGCAATGGAAGGAAAAATTCCAAACTCTTTCTATGAAGCCAGCATTACCTTGATTCCAAAACCATACAGAGACCCCACTAAAAAGGAGAACTATAGACCAATATCCCTGATGAACATGGATGCAAAAATCCTCAACAAGATATTAGCCAACCGGTTCCAAAAACACATTAAAAAATTATTCACCACAACCAAGTGGGATTTATATCTGGGATGAAGGGCTGATTCAATATCCACAAAACAATCAATGTGATTCATCATATCAATAAAATAAAGGATGAAAACCATATGATCCTCTCAATAGATGCAGAGAAAGCATTTGACTAAATACAGCATCCTTTCTTGATAAAAACCCTCAAGAAAGTAGGGATAGAAGGATCATACCTCGAGATCATAAAAGCCATATATGAACGACCCAATGCAAATATCATCCTCAATGGGGAAAAACTGAGAGCCCTCCCCCTAAGGTCAGGAATAAGACAGGGATGTCCACTCTCACCACTGTTATTCAACACAGTATTGGAAGTCTTAGCCTCTGCAATCAAACACAAAGAAATAAAAGGCATCCAAATCAGCCAGGAGGACATCAAACTTTCACTCTTCTCAGATGATATGATATTCTATATAGAAAGCCCAAAAGATTCCACCAAAAAACTGCTAGAACTGATTCATGCATTCAGCAAAGTCACAGGATATAAAGTCAATGCACAGAAATCGGTTGCAGTCCTATACACCAACAATGAAGCAACAGAAAGAAAAATCAAGGAATCAGTCCCATTTATAATTGCACCAAAAACCATACAATGCCTAGGAATAAATGTAACCAAAGAGGTGAAAAATCTATACACTGAAGACTATAGAAAACTTATGAAATAAAGTGAAGAAGACACAAAAAAATGGAAAAAGATTCCATGCTCCTGAATAGGAAGAACAAATGTTAAAATGTCAATATTACCCAAAGCAATCTACATATTCAATGCAATCCCTATCAAAATAACACCAGCATTCTTCACAGAGCTAGAATAAACAATCCTAAAATTTGTATAGAACCAGAAAAGACCCCGAATAGCCAAAGCAATCTTGAAAAAGACAAAGCAGGAAGCATCACAATCCCTGACTTCAAGCTGTACTCATCAAGACAGAATGGTACTGGCACAAAAACAGACACTCAGATCAATGGAACAGAATAGAGAACCCGGAAATTGACCCACAAACGTATGGCCAACTAATCTTTGACAAAGCAAGAAAGAATATCCAATGGAATAAAGATAGTCTTTTCAGCAAGTGGTGCTGGGAAAACTGGACAGTGACATGCAGAGGAATGAACCTGGACCACTTTCTTACACCATACACAAAAATAAACTCAAAACGGATGAAAGACCTAAATGTAAGACA
This sequence comes from Panthera pardus, assembly GCF_024362965.1. Lineage (NCBI taxonomy): Eukaryota > Metazoa > Chordata > Mammalia > Carnivora > Felidae > Panthera > Panthera pardus. Next base: position 149,405,801 of record NW_026526721.1, read on the forward strand.
GGAAGCCATCGGGGCGCCTGGGTGGCTCAGTCGGTTAAGCGGCCGACTTCGGCTCAGGTCACGATCTCGCGGTCCGTTAGTTCAAGCCCCGCGTCGGGCTCTGTGCTGACAGCTCAGAGCCTGGAGCCCGCTTCGGATTCTGTGTCTCCCTCTCTCTCTGCCCCTCCCCTGTTCATGCTCTGTCTCTCTCTGTCTCAAAAATAAATAAACGTTAAAAAAAAAATTAAAAAAAAAAAAAAGACAGGAAGCCATCAAAATCCTTGAGGAGAAAGCAGGCAAAAACCTCTTTGATCTTGGCCGCAGCAACTTCTTACTCAACATGTCTCCGGAGGCAAGGGAAACAAAAGCAAAAATGAACTACTGGGACCTCATCAAAATAAAAAGCTTCTGCACAGTGAAGGAAACAATCAGCAAAACTAAAACTCAACTGACAGAATGGGAGAGGATATTTGCAAATGACATATCAGATAAAAGGTTAGTATCCAAAATCTATAAAGAACTTATCAAACTCGACACCCAAAAAACAAATAATCCAGTGAAGAAATGGGCAAAAGACATGAATAGACCCTTCTCCAAGGAAGACATCCAGATGGCCAACCGACACATGAAAAAATGCTCAACATCACTCATCATCAGGGAAATACAAATCAAAACCACCATGAGATACCACCTCACACCTGTCAGAATGGCTAACATGAACAACTCAGGCAACAACAGATGTTGGCAAGGATGCAGAGAAAGAGAATCTCTTTTGCATTGTTGGTGGCAATGCAAACTGGTGCAGCCACTCTGGAAAACAGTATGGAGGTTCCTCAAAAAAACTAAAAATAGAACTACACTACGAACCAGCAATTGCACTGCTGGGTATTTATCCAAGGGATACAGGTGTGCTGTTTTGAAGGGACACATGCACCCCCATGTTTATAGCAGCACTATCAATAATAGCCGAAGTATGGAAAGAGCCCAAATGTCCATCGGTGGGTGAATGGATAAAGAAGATGTATATATATAGATATACACACACACAATGGAGTATTACTCAGCAATCAAAAAGAATGAAATCTTGCCATTTGCAACTACGTGGATGGAACTGGAGGGTATTATGCTAAGCAAAGTTAGAGCAAGACAAAAATCATATGACTTCACTCATATGAGGACTTTAAGACACAGAACAGATGAACATGAGGGAAGGGAAGCAAAAATAATATAAAAACAGGGAGGGGGACAAAACAGAGGAGACTCTTCAATATGGAGAACAAACAGAGGGTTACTGGAGGGGTTGTGGGAGGGGGGAATGGGCTAAATGGGTAAGGGGCACTAAGGAATCTACTCCTGAAATCATTGTTGCACTATATGCTAACTATATGGATGTAAATTTAAAAAAATAATAAATTAAAATTAAAAAATAAATTAACTAATTTTAAAATAAAGTGGACAATCTATTCAAATGATGGAGACACCTCAGTGTTTACAAAAAAAACTAGGCATCTTGTTTATGGGGAGATAAGAAGACCTGAGAAGTACAAGGAAATTGCCCTCTTCCCAGAACAGAGCACAGTAAAGAGAATCGCCCTTCTCAGAAAAAGGCACAGTGTGGCTTCATATTTCTGCTGCCTATACTGTTAAGATTCATTATTTACACTTTTACAGTCTAATGGACATCATTCCTGCCATAATTAACCAATATGCTAGTAGTCACTGAAGAATAAATTATAACAAAACTTCTAAGACTGCCTGCAAAATGAGGGCAAGTAAAAAAAAAAAGTCTCTGCCACACCAGTAATTATTTGATACACTGAAATCTGCTATACTTGCGGCTGTTTTTCTTAGAAAGTTAACGTCAAGAGCTGAAAGTGTGCATCACAACATTTCATTTCTGTCCCCAGCCACTGTGACCTTGAGAAAGGTCGTTTACCATCTCTGGAGTTTCCTGGTATACAAACCAGAGATAGGAAGTCTCTCATGCAATGTGCTGTGCTTAAATATCAAGTGGCAAACCAGAAAAGTATCTGTTTTTATCATTATTAACCTCCAAGGTATCCTTGTGGAGGCAGCAAAAAGAAGGAGACTGAAACTTTGAGGCCAATTAAAATTTCCCGGAGCACCATACATTCATTGTAATTAGCACGTGGATCAGCAGAAATAAAATTGTACCACTGATTACGGCTTCCTTTAAGGGTAAGACATGAGCCAATCTTGTAATTGGGCTCCATGTAATAAAACTGGCAATGCTTTCTTTAAGCAATACATTCAAGCACCTAGCTTCTAACATTATGATTTTTAGATTAAAGCAAGTTACGTAACTTGTGGACGGTCACGAAGACACTGGCACTGGTCTACTTACAGGGAGGTTGAGAGACCACCTTTTCTACGCTAAGAATCATTAAGTCAAGATGTTTTAGAAAATATCGAACTTGTTTTGAGAAAAGAAGGAGGTGGCAACAGTGAAGGGCGGTGGGCAACGGGCGAGCAACATTTGGGATTGGGTTCCTGGCGTTTGGGACAAAACGAGAAAAGTAGTAGGAGAGAAATGAAGAAGGCAGGCGAGAGACGGAAATGTCTTTTCTATTTTCTCAGCCTATGCCGCTGATGCTTGCTCTCATTTCTCTATGATTTTGTATTTTGCATGTGTATCATTTTATATACGATGCGTATATTATAAAAGAGTATATTGTTGGTTTCGATTTTTTAATTCATGCAAATCACATCACAGTGTATCTATTTTTATACGATTTTTGGGGTTTTGCTTTGCTGTTTTTAATGATCGTTATATTTAATATCTAGAACAAAATCTCCCACTTTGCTCTTCCAAGTTGTGGTAGCTATCCTTTGTTCTTTGGTCTCCTAAATATAAATTTTAGCATCAGTTTGTCAGGCACCGTACACAATCTTCCTTTGCAATTCTGCTTGAAACTGCTTTTAACTTTATAAATTCATTTGGCAAAAGTTGAAATCTTGACGGTACTGATCCTCCCCAGCCACGACTATGGTGGCCCTTCAGTCATTTCGGCCGTCTTCTGTGCCTCTAGTGGGGGTATCTGATATTTGATGGCTGCCCCAAAATATTTTGAAAACCCTTTCCCCATTTTAGGACTTCTCCCCCTTGTAAACCTCACTTTCCCAGGTAGAATCCAAAAGGTATTTCCTGGAAGCCCTTGCTCCTCCGATGTACACATATAATCGACTTCAGCGGCAGGTACGTCCTTGAAGACGGAAGATGACGGTGCCCTGCAGTCTCCTACCAAAACGGCCGCGCGGGTACTTGCTTTTCTCCACCTCCTGGTGGTCCCGCTGTCCAGTGGGGTTAGGTGACATCCAGTTACAGACACCAGCAGCGGCTGGGTTCCCGCTGAACCCCTGGGTGCTGCCGTTGTCAGTTACTCTTCTCGGCTTCTGCCACTGTGGCATCCTCCCTTGGCTCCCTCTTGGAAATCCCGCACGTTAACCACTAATACGTTAACAAATCTCTTTTCGCTTAACACCAGTTAAGGGGGATCTGCAGTCAGCACCTGAACACAAGAGTTAGGAACCAGAAGCGGATTGCTGTGCGGGTGAACCTTAGAGGTGGACGTGCCTTAGCGGAAGCGATTGCGAATACGGTGGTGGAAGACCAGATACCCCAAGCTGGAAAGGTGGCGCGCCAAGGTGGCTGCCGCCAGCTCTGAGCCCGGCGTGGCTCCACGTGTCCTCGCGGGTCACCCAGGCTCCCTGGAGCTCACTGTTCTCCCGGCGGAGGGCAGAGATGATCAGCGGCTGAGCCCGAGGACGGAGAGGGAAGCACTGCAGAATCCAGAAGACAGAAGCTCCAGAATAGTGGTCGAGGGAAGTGGGGGAGGGACGTGGACCCCAGAAATACAGTATGACGGTCAGGAAGCGTCAAGGGCCTACTTGCAGTTACTGGCCACGAACTTACGCGAAAACGATTGAGCATGGCAGTTTTCCCCGCTCACTTTTGGTATGTAGGTGCAGGCACGAGGAAGGCAAAAAAGCTGCGTTTAGTCACAGGTGGGGTTTTACCAAATGCACACGGCTAAGCAAGAGGACAGGGAGTTCAGGGAGACTGTGAAGGAATGTCCTAACAGGTGAGCGTGGAATTCAAGCTGGGCCAAGGAGAAAGGACAGGCACGAAGGAAGTGAAGGACAGTCCGCATCAGGATTCTTTTTTTTTTTTTTTAATTTTTTTTAACATTTATTTATTTTTGAGACAGAGAGAGAGAGAGAGCATGAACAAGGGAGGGTCAGAGGAAGAGGGAGACAGAATCCGAAACAGGCTCCAGGCTCCGAGCTGTCAGCACAGAGCCCGATGCGGGGCTCCAACCCACAGACCGCAAGCTCATGACCTGAGCCGAAGTCGGACGCCTAACCGACTAAGCCACCCAGGCGCCCCCCGCATCAGGATTCTTAAGGGAATACACCAGAAGGAGGTGGCACCGGCAGGATATTTACAGTGCTGAGGGCACCGTAAGATGTGCGGTGTTCGGTAGCAACAAGGTCTAGGATCTGATCAGAGGAGTGGCTGAGGTAAAATGGAGGACCAGAAAAGAAAGGAGAGGGTGAGGTACTGGAAAGATCAGCTATTGCAATCACCAGGAATTAAGAATAATGTTGAACAGGGGAGCCTGGGTGGCTCAGTCGGTTAAGCGTCTGCCTCTTGATTTCGGCTCAGGCCGTGGTCTCACAGTTCATGGGATTGAGCCCCACACCCCACACCAGGCTCCAAGCTGAGAACGAAGAGCCTGCTTGGAATTCTCTACCTCTCCCTCCCTCTCTCAAAATAAACTTGAAGAAAAAAAAAAAGAAGAACATTGAAGAGAATGACAGCAGGCCAGCAGCTAAAAGCTTCCAGGAAGAATGGCATGGGACCCAGAAGCCCAGCAGTACAGCCTGATGACATGAGATTCAAAGGTGGTTTTTAGGAGAGCAGAGGGGCGAAGAATGGTCTGGAACGGGCAAAGAGAAACAAAGAGGATCCAGGGTATCGGGTATCAGCAGCGTCAAAGAAAAGGGGCCACCCTGTCGGGTTGGGAAAGCAGAATCCTCAAGAACAGGCAGGTTTGGATCAGAGCACAAAGATACAGACAATGTTCTGAGAGGCTGAGCGTACGGGACATTTTGCTACCAGCGGATGGGCCGTTTCAGGGAACAGAGCAAAGGAAGATTTTCAGGAGTTGAAGTAAGAGATGAAGACAACAGGGGGAATGCACAGAGGCCTAGAGGACTAAATTTGCAAGAAGCGGCGCTATCCTGGGAGTTCAGGGCTCCTCGCGGCGACTGGGGGAAGCCTGTGGTGCGTGCGGAGACGGCTCCCGGGCTCAGGACTAGAAGGCTGGGGAAGCGGAGGTTGGGGTATGGGTCTGGAGTCCTTCCTCATTCCTGCCAGGGGAGGCGTGGAGGCCTGAGGCTGGGTAAGCTTACTCCAAGTACCTGGTGCTCCCCCTTAACATGTGCTGATGAAGGCATGGAACCCTAGGCTTCAGTTCCGGGAAATCTTCCAGAAGCATTTCTTGCAGAATTTGTTTCTCTCTTCCTCTCTCTCTTAGCGCCTGCCAGGTCACCTACACTGCACCCCTCCTTGTGCTGCTTTCACCTCTTTTTTGCTACGCTTCCCTGGGTGATTTCCTTGACTGTATTTTCCAGTGCTTATTCTGTCTCATTTCTGGTATCAACGGTTAGTTTTCAAGAGGTCTTTTTCCGTTCTCTCAATTTCCCTTTTTTGGAGCAAAAAGGTTTGCATCTGTTTCATAGATGCAAACCTCTTCTCTAAGCTTAGAATAAATTTGCTTCTTCCCACACAGTCTGTTCCAAGTGGGCTTTCTTTTTCCTTGCCCCGGCCTCTTTCACATCCTTGGCTATTTGTTTAGATCTAAGAACGGAGCAATAAAAAGCTGGCTGGGGGGGCTGGGCACGGGGAACCTGGCTAAGAAGCTCTATGTGCACAGCTGGAATGTCTAAAGAGCCGTTTCACTGAGGAATCGGATATGTCAGGATCATCGCTCTTTCCTCTCCCAAAGAAAGTTCTTCTGATTTCCAGCTGACAAGGTACACAAGTCCAGTGGGCAGCATTCTGGATGGAAGCGGGGGCAGAAGGCTAGAAGGGAGGGAGAAGCATTTGACATTCGGCATCGTACCCATGACCTCCAAAACTGTTTTACTGCTCCAGAGAATAGAGGGATGGGGTGACCTGAGAATCTTAGTGCTTTGCAAAGACTTAGCAAATTCTCCTGTTCTTGTAGCCCTACCAGCACCCTCCACCTCCACAGAAACGTGAATCTTCAGTTCCCAAGTCGCTGTGGGAAATCTGCCACATAGGACGGCTGCTCGGCATCCCCCACTGTGGCTGTTCAAAGTCACAACTCTTCACCCGCCTTCCAGCCTCCAAACTGTTGGCATCATTATTTTCAACGTCCTTGTAAGTTTGTGCCTTTTCATTGTTAACCATTTACCGTTTTACTGGGGTTTCAGGAGGCCATGGATGCTAACATGTCCAACTACCATTTTCACTAAAAACTCTGCTGTGGATTTGATTTTTGCCAACTTTGATTTGGGTTTTCTGGGTCTGTTTTTCTTGTCTTTAGTTTTTGCTTAATTTGTTTCCCACCACCAAACACCATCCCCAGCTTTCTGAATTCAAGGCCTCAAACTCGTTTGCTAAAGAACGCATCCAAGCCTGCAAACACTGCTCTGAGCACCACCTTTTGTCACATCCCAGACCCTGTTGTATACTGTTCTTACCATTGTTCAGTTCCTGATCGTTCCCAGCGGCCAGTTTGTGCTACCTTGAACCCAAGAGCTCCTCGGAGGGGAATTAACTTATAATACGAACATATTTCTTCATTACTTCAGCCAAGAAGCAAAAGCAAAAGGTAGCCAATGTCAACCCCTGCAAGCCTCTAGCAGGGGAGACTTCTAGAACGCCTCAGAGCCACCTCAGACATCTTTGCCTCTTTCTTTCTCTTTCTTTCTTTCTTTCCTTTTCTTTTCTTCCTCTCTTTCTCTATTTCTTTCTTTCTCTCTCTCTCTCTTTCTCTCTTTCTCTTTCTTTCTTTCCCTCTTTCTCTCTCTCTTTCTTTCTCTCCCTACTGGCCATATTTCAGTTGCTTTTCTCTCTTCTTCTAAACCAACACCACCTGCTCTGCTTTTAGAGGTCTCTCTGTCTCTCTCTCGAAGATCCACTGTGAAATCAGGCAGTCTCCCCCAAACCCTGTATCAACATATCAACCTCCAAACAGCCCACAGCCATTTTCTGCTTAGAGCATCTCTCTCAATGTATGTCTAGGCATCAGCTCAGATATCCAAAATTAGAACTTCTGGGAGTTAGGCTAGAAAATTACTCTTTTTACACCAGGTCATTCAGACACACGGTGAAGTTCAAGAGCCACTAATTTAAAGGTTCTTCTGTTAACTGCTGTGGAGAAACATCTAGGTAGCAAGAGCAACAGAAAAGAATAAAATGTATGACTGCTTCCATCAATGTTTAAGGAGTTACTTTAAATTAATGCTGATAATGCAGGACTCAAATTCTTTCTCCAGAAATTGCTTCATACAGGCCTTTGCAGCGTTGTAAAAGATCCCCATCAAGGCCAAAACTAAGAGCAATCCAAAATCTGCTTCACTGACCTATCACATAAGCCTAGCCACTGACCCATCACACAGCTCCCTCCACGTCTAACACATAACTTTAGAGGCTTATTCAGATTTCCCCCAAGTTGGCTTTACACCGATGCTACTGCTTTCATAATTCGTCAAATTCATATTTACAATTCATGCTATCTGGAGCACACAGACCGCAGAAGCCAAAGCTTGCAAACAGAAAACCAGAATGCCCACCGGGAAAAATGGACACAACACATGGAACGAAGATGAATACCTTGGTGTATATTTACTTAGGAAAAGTTAAAAAGAAACATCTAGATCTCCAGAGCAAAACTACAGGGGAAAAAAAAACCGTTTTGTGTTTAAAGACATGATTGCTCTCAGTCACATAAATGATCGCTATTACTGCACACACACCGTTGTTTTCCACTGGTTATTTCACATGACCTTTTGCACAGACACAGGAGACGCTCAATGACCCGCGCCGAGGGCAACATAATCTCAATTCTGTTAATGGACCACCTTAGCCCGCTGAGCAATCTGCATTAATTCCCGAGTCCGCTGCTGGAAGCAGATCCCAGGGCTCTTCCCAGCCTGCCCCAAGTTCCTGGCAGCCTCCTGGCTTCCCCGGAGCTGCCTGGCTCCAATCACAATGACCTAGCCAGGGGCGGGGGGGGGGGGGGGGGGGGGGGTACGGGGGAGGGGCTCTCTCCCAGACACTAATGCAACAAAGTGTCCTACCAGCACTTCCAACATCAGCACCCCCACAGTGCAGATCCAGGCATTACTGTGAAAGCCTGAAAGAGACCAGTGCAAAAGCCAAGTGGTTACACTTTCTACCCGAGGAAAGATCTACAAACATAGTCTTTCAATATATATAGATTACAATGGAGTTTATGCCAAAACAACCGTAATGCAGGTAAACAGAGAAAAAAAATACAAACAAAACAAGCGAGGCTGAAGATGTGCTGGGCCTAAGAGCCTCAAGGGTGCCGAGATAAAGCTCACGAGGGGTGTGGGGAAGGGGTCAGAATAACTGGGGAAGGCTTCACAGGGGGAGGAAGGCCCTGGAAGACACGCACTATTTGGACAGGTGAGGAAGGCATTCCGGATGCGGGCAGTAGCATGAACAAAGGCCCAGAGGTAGGGACGAGCACAGCATGTGGAAAGGTCAGTGAAGGCACGGCCACGGCTGGAGCAGAACACGGGCCCTGGAGAGGAACAGCAGATAAGGCTGAAGAGGGGCACTGGGGACTCCTCAGGGATGGCCCAAGAACCTTGACGGCCTTCTTCTCCACAGGGTGCAATTTCTGGTGCTGAACAAAACTGCCATACCATTTGAACGCTTTCCCACACACCTTGCATTCATAGGGCTTCTCTCCGGTGTGGACCCTCTGATGCTGGATGGAAGCTATCTTCTGAGTGAAGGCCTTGCCACACTCCTTACACTGGTAGGGCTTCTCCCCTGTGTGAATCCTCTGGTGGACGATAAAGAGTGACCTACAGCCGAAAGCTTTCCAACACTCTTTGCATTTATAGAGTTTCTCCCCAGTGTGCAATCTCTGATGCTGGAGATACGCTGCGCTCCTGCGGAAGGCCTTTCCACACTCCTTGCACTCGTACGGCTTCTCTCCGGTGTGGATCCTCTGATGCTGTGTCAAGGCCGTGTTGGAACTCAAACCTTTGCCGCACTCCTTGCATTCGTAGGGCCCCTCTCCGATGTGGTTTTTCTCATGGACAATACAGTCATAGCTGGACTTGAAGGCTTTGCCGCATTCCTTACATTTGAAGGGCTTCTCCCCGGTGTGACTCATCTGGTGCCGAATCAGCTTTGAGTTGTACCTGAAGATTTTCCCACATTCTTTACACTCATAGAACTTCATTCCCCCCCGAAGTATCAGATTCGGATTCAGGCTGAAAGTCTGCCATGTCGCCTTGCTTTGAAAGTCAAAGTGCTGGGAAACGTTTCTGAGAAGCCCTCCTCCTGGCATTCTGTGCCACTCTGCCTCTTCAGAGGCTTCCCGCTTTCCAGCCGGCTCTTCGTTCTTGATCCGGGACTCGCCACCTGCCCAAAGAAACCACACGTGATCCTGGTTACCACACCGGAAGGGGAACAGGATCCAGGGCTCCCCGTGTTCTCTTGTGGAACGTGATTTTTAAAAATATTCTCACGAAATGGCTACAAGCACCCACACGGGAGGACAAGAGAGAAAAAGGAAAACAACAATGTATGGCTGGAGAAGCGATGACCCTGGAAACGGACCAGGAAGTGCCTCCTGTGAGGAAGGCTGGGAAGTGGCCTGAGGCAGGTGAAAGGGGCACGATGAGGGCTTCCAGAATGGACAGGAAGAAGGCAGCAGGTGGGAAAAGAGAGGAAACAGAATGGGAGAGGTAAGAGAGATCAGCAAGAAATGGAAATGTTTCAAAAGAGAAAGGGAGAGAGGGAGAGATGCCGAAGAGAGAAGGAAGTCAGGGCTCCCAGGGAGAGACGACGGCAGCTCCCGCACGACCAGAGGGCCAGCAGGCTGCAAACCAAACTCAAAAACACTGGAGCTCAACGTCCCACCTGGAAGCCAGGAAGCCACCCTAAATTCCAAATACTGGCCCAGTGATTTTTAAATATTCCACATAATATTCTGGGACAAAAGACTCTTTCAGAAAGTGCACTGGGACACAAATTGAACTGGAGAGCTGTAGGCCACAGGGGCATTTCTGCTAGAAGAACCACTGTTTACAAAATCACAGCATAGGGGCGCCTGGGTGGCTCGGTCGGTTAAGCGTCCGACTTCGGCTCAGGTCACGATCTTGCGGTCCGTGAGTTCGAGCCCCGCGTCGGGTTCTGTGCTGACAGCTCAGAGCCTGGAGCCTGTTTCAGATTCTGTGTGTCCCTCTCTCTCTGCCCCTCCCCTGTTCATGCTCTGTCTCTCTGTCTCAAAAATAAATAAACGTTAAAAAAAAAAAAAAATTAAAAAAAAAAAAAAAATCACAGCATAGATGAGAGAAGTGAGGCGTGGAAACTTCCTTCCAAAACAAAGAAAATCCAAGTAATCGAGAACTCCCAGGACCAGCGAGCGGTCTCAGGTAAATTTTAGTCTGTATGTGTTGGGTGGGGGTGTGTGGGTGTGGGTGTGCGTGTGTTGGGTGCAGTGGTTGGGAGCAGTCGTTGCCTTTCCCTCTACAGCTGTATGTGAGACAAATATAATGCAGACCTAACGATCATGACCTACACAAATTACAGGTGATTTAAATACTAAAAAGGAAAGTTAAGGCATTTTTTTTTTCATTGCTGAAGGCCTAAAAACAGAAGTCACAGCTGTGGCACAAATAATTCAGTTTGACCCACAGAATCATACTTTCCTTAAAGTATGGCTGAAATCTACTTCTTGGCATAAAATTGGCATACAATTAAGTATTTCCATTGGTAAGGGAGAAAAGAAGTGGTTTAGGAGCTACTGGGTCACGGATTTTCTGTGGCAGGTCAGTGGCCATGCACTCCCAGGGACTGGTTTTCCCAGGTTGGGGCTGGAAACCGGGCAGAGGTCAGAGAGTGCGTGGAGCAGTGCCTTATAAAGAACAGGGAGCCATGTTCTCTGCTGCAGAAGAACCATTTCCAATAAACTGGGAAGGCAGGGGTGCCCGGTTGGCTCAGTCCGTGGAGCCTCTGACTCTTGATCCTAGGGTCATGAGTTTAAGTCCCACGTTGGGTGTGGAGCCTACTTAAAACAAATAACAAATGTAAAATAAACTGGGAAGGCAAAACCGAAACTGCTAGGTTCTCTTACTCACCTGGACAGATGCCTCTCAAAACCTCTGCTTCCCAGGGATCTGGGCCCCATGGCGCTTCCCCTCTCTCCAGGTGGGAGACCAGAACAGGTTTGGGGAATGGAAATGCTACTCCGGCAAGAAAAAGGACAAACAGGTTGAGAGTCGAAGGGAGACTTCCAGAGTTTTCCTGAGATCTCTCTTGGCCCACCCTACAACAGGTTGGGGGGGGGGGTGGGGGCAGGGGGAGAAGAATGAAATGCCCAGTGAGCCACCCGGGGGTCCTGCGGAAGGGCTCCACACTGTGCTCCAAGGTAAGGCCGAGGAGACAGCAATTCTCCTCAGGGAGAAACTGCAATCTCGTCCTGACCTAAACAAAGAGATGCCTTCAGGAAGAACACAGGCGCTGATATCCTGGGAGACTCCCCCACGGGCAGAAAACCGACATCCCCAGAACACTGGCAGCATGGAGGAACCAAGGGCTCACCTAGGACACAAGAGTCCCTTCGCTCAGGGCCCAGAACCACACCCTGCCCTGGGACATACAGGGAAGTCTGACTGCAACACATGAGGGGACCAGGGATTTCTTCACCCGACATCTGCGGAAGCTCGTGACTGCAGAATTAACCTCAGGAGTTCAAAGCCCCAAAACATCGGAGGAAGATGCTGAAATATCACAAAGGACCACGGAGAGGGGCCTTACCCAGGGAAGCCATGTTCGTATAATTCTCCAGCATCACCTCGCGGTACAGGGCCCTCTGCATGGGGTCCAGGCTGGCCCACTGATTCTGGGTGAAGTACACGGCCACGTCCTCAAAGGTCACCGGCTCCTGAAACAACGTGTCCCCGGTCAAGCTCTAAGTGGGGGCAGAAGAGGGACCTGGGCTGTGGGGAGGCGGTGGACCTCCCAGGATCTGCAACTCTGAGCCGCATGGGAGGTCTGCTCTACCGAGAACAGCACCCGGCACCCCACAGGGGCAAGCCCTCAGCCACCGCTCCACTTCCAAAGGGAGCACCCCAACACTCTCCCCTCCGCACGGCTCTGGGGGCCCAAACTGTCCTCCCAATCTCGCAGCCTGGCAGTGGGGGCTCCCCGCCTGCTTAGGGCATCAACCCCCACGTTCCTGACTCCGTCCCTCTGTACCTCCCACCCTCTTGTACCCACAACCCTGCCACCCGCTTCTGTACACACCGGCCCCTGCCGGCCGCTGCCACTCACCCTGTCTCCACCCACCCAAACAAGCGCAGCCCACTTTTGTTCCCTGCACCCAGCGTCTCCTCAGCCTTCCCTGCCTTCCCGACTAGTGCCGAGAGGAGGCACACCTTAAAGCTATTTCCAGCATGTAATATATCCCCTTGGCTGGTCAGAAAGCTCTCCCGAAGGCAACCTGCAGCCTGCCTGTTCCGGCCTCTTCTCTGAACGCCCCCGTCTCCAGAGAAGGTCAGCAGTGCCCCCTCTCTGAGAAAGATTCATCCCCCAGTCTCGAGCTCCATCCCCATCTGCCAAGACGGCCGCTCTCTGCCTCCCCCTGCAGCCCCCGCCATCTCCCCAAGGATGAGGGGCATCGATTCCTGTTGATGAAGACCCTAGGCACCAGGCTCTTAGGTGGGTATCTTCAAAACATGTATTTCACTTCATCTGAAAACATCTATGTGAGGCAGGATTTATTAAGCCCATTTTCACGTGATGAGACGAAGGCTGAGAAAGATCAATGACTCTGCCCAACACCACACAGCCAGGAACTGGTTGAGCTGGGATTTCGGCCCAGATCGGACGGTCAAACAGCAAACCTGGGCTCTTCCCACACACCGAGCTGCCTCCCGTACTGGGCTCACGAGCCTCCCCTAAAACACGGCTCACCCCTGCTCCTCAGCATTACTGGTGCTGCCCCATCTTTGGAGAACAGCTTCTCAAACTCCTCACTCCCAACAGCGCCTGTCTACCCATCTCTACCATGCTCCCACCAAGCCACGGGGACTCCCTCTCCCACTGTGGACAGAGGGGTTGTCTATTTTCAAACCCCACACGCCACCCTGCGAGCCAGAGCCTCTGAATCTCCCACACAGCCCGAGGGCCATCCCTGATGGTGGCCACTGGCTCCTTTCTCTGCTTCCACAGTCGGGGTGTAGGGACCACAGAAACCAGACTCCCATGTTGGAGGAGGTTTCGTGGCTTCTGTGCCCTCTCGCCTCGAATCCACCTCCAGGGAGACATGCGGGACCCTATGCAGTCAGCTTTGCTCTTTCAGCCACCAAAAACAGGAACACCTCCCCCGGGCGGCTCAGCGAAGCCCCTCTCTGTGCACCACCGTCTCTCCGGGCAGCAGCCTTGCGCTGGCATCAGGGCCAGGGAGAAGGGAAGGAGCCCTAACTGCTCTTGGAGGAAGCGGGAGGAAACGGATCCCAAGGATAAATGCTGGCCCTCTTGCTTTGGTGGCCACTCTACGCTGGGTCCTTATGAGGGTGTCCTTTTAAAACAACCAGAAGGAGGGAACCTGGTTCAAAAGGAGACACTGGAAGAACAACAAATGTGGACATTCTTCAAAGCAAGAGCTGGCCTTTAAACTGGGCGAGGACGAGGTCCGAAGGGCCCCCCAAATCCAAGCCCCAAATCCCCCCACTAGGCAAAACCATGATGGCCTGAAGTAGTCATGCTCACCGAGGCGGGAAGGCTTCTGAGGACAGCAAGCACAGGCTCGCAGGTGAACCGAAGTTCACCTCCGCTTACGGCAAGTCAAACCTCACCTCCTAACGCCTCCAGGGCTGGTCCCACAACTTCCTCCTCCCAGCCTGGCACCACCAATCTCTTCCTCCCCCACTGTCCTCTCCAGCTCCTACCACATAATCCCAGGGTTCCAGAATATGGGGGGGCGGGGGGGGGAACATGCCTAGAATTAGAGGAAAACATACTGCTTTAAGGTAGCTGGGTTACATATACGTTTTTTCTTCCTCCTGTGGATGGCCCCTATGTACCTCACCTTATTTTTCTCCACAGCCTTTCTCATCACCCAACAAACCATATTGTTCATGATCGATCCCTCTCCAGCAGAACGGAGGTCCATGAGGCAAGGACTCTGTTTTGCTCATCACCGGCTCGCTAATACACAGCACAGTGCCTGGCAGATACTGGATGCTTAATATGAATTTGCTAAAAGAATTTCAAAAATGGTTTGATCGTAAATAAAATTTTTTAAACTTATGAAGAGGGTCAGGAAACAGCAGCAAATACCACCATAAGTAAAATGCCAGAGCATATCCTGTAAAGTGGACGGATACCTTACCATGAGCTGCCCACAAACTGCGAGATCGTGACCTGAGCCAAAGTTGGAGGCTTAACCGACTGAGCCAACCAGGTGCCCCACAAATGGTAAATATTTACAACTGACAAAATAACTCATTAAGTTATCTAGGGATAGGATAAGTAAACCAGAATCACTGGTTTTCCTAAATACCTTAGCAATTAGAAGATAAAACGGTGGGCAGCTGGCTGGCTCAGTCAGCGGAGCATGCGACTCTTGATCTCAGGGCTGTGAGTTCAAGCCCCGTGATGGATATACAGATTATTTAAAAATAAAATCCTTAGGAGGCGCCTGGGTGGCTCAGTCAGTTAAGCAGCTGACTTCGGCTCAGGTCATGATCTCACGGTTCGTGGGTTCGAGCCCCGCATCAGGCTCTGCGCTGACAGCTCAGAGCCTGGAGCCTGTTTCAGATTCTGTGTCTCCCTCTCTCTCTGACCCTCCCCCATTCATGCTCTGTCTCTCTCTGTCTCAAAAATAAATAAATGTTTAAAAAATAAAATAAAATAAAATAAAATCCTTAGAAAAAAAAAAAAGAAGATAAAATGGAAAAACATAAGATGCCATTCATATACAAATGGCTAAGATTAGACCTAACAAAAATGTGCAAGACCAAGATAAAGAGAACTGAAAGTAAATAAAGCAGAAACAGTGTTTCCAAAGGGGAAGAATCAAATTTATGAACAAGTCAATTATGTCCAATAATTAATTAATTGGACAATTATGTCCAATTGTGCCTAGGAATTCAATAACATCCACTCTCCCACCAAAAAAAAAAATCAGTGACATCTGTGCAGAGAAAAGAGGTCATTTAAAGTCATCTGAGGGACACCTATCTGGCACAGTTCATAGAGCGTGTGACTCTTGACCTCAGGGCTGTGAGTTCAAGCCCTGGGCGTAGAGCCTAACTTTAAAAATAATAAGAATAGGGGCACCTGGGTGGCTTGGTGAGTTGGGCATCCAACTTCGGCTCAGGTCATGATCTCCCGGTCCGTGGGTTCGGGCCCCGCATTGGGCCCTGTGCTGACAGCACGGAGCCTGGAGCCTGCTTCGGATTCTGTGTCTCCCTCTCTCTCTGCCCCTCCTCCTGTTCATTCTCTGTCTCTCTCTGTCTCTCAAAAATAAATAAATGTTAAAAAAAAATTTTTTTTAATAATAATAAGAAGAATAAAGTCATCTGGAAAAGTAAATGTAGAAGACTACCCAAAACATTTTGAAGAAAAGAAGTTTCAAAGGAAAAGATGAGCAGGAATTAAACCTTACGTTAAAAAGCCAATACCTCAGATTTACGCTTCCTCTTTCAAAGCCAAATATTCATCAAAGAACAACTGAGTTCAACTATCACTGTTCAACAATTTTCAGCTTTTCTCAGTTGCACTGTAGGATGTACATAAGCAGTAAGTGTATTTAGGTTAATACAGTCAACTTCTATTCAATGTTGCTTTTTTACCACATTACACTCAACACTGGATACACATTTAAAGACGTGGTTTTTTCGGTAAAACTCAATATGGGAGCTGTGTCTACAGTTAAAAGGGAAGCATTTGGCATGTTTGTTAATTCTAGTTTCATTTAATGACTTCTTAGGCATGTAAATTTAAGTTTTTAAATTAATGGGGAAAATCTGAGATGCAATACCGATACTATTGGATTTCTGTCTTAGTGTTTATATGAAATTCTGAGACCTTGATTTGGATCTTTTATTGTACTGTGATTTCCTTTTCTTTTTTTTTTCAAGTTTGCTTATTTATTTCGAGAGAGACAGCATGAGTGGGGCAGCGGGGTGGGCGGGGGGCGGCGCGGAGAGAGAGAGAGAGAGAGAGAGAGAGAGAGAGAGAGAGAGGGAATCCCAAGCAGGCTCCACACTGTTAGTGCAGAGCCTGACACGGGGCTTGAACTCACAAAACTTTAAGATCATGACCTGAGCCCAAACCGAGAGTCGGGCGCTTAACCGACTGAGCCACCCAGGCACCCAAATCTTCCTTTTAAACACTGAAAGAAAGGGGCACCTGAGTGGCTCAGTCGGTTAAGCATCCGACTCTTGATTTCAGCTCAGGTCATGATCTCACGGTTCTTGGATCGAGCAGCGTGTCAGGCTCTGCCTTGACAACGTGAGCCTACTTGGGATTCTCTCGCTCTCCCTCTGCCCCTCCCCAACTCACACACTCTCTCCTTCTCCCTCCCAAAATAGATAAACTTTAGAAAGATAAAAAAAATAAATGAAAGAAAAAATAGGGTAATACTATAAGAAAGTGAGAAAATAGGCCGACAGGGAGAAAATAGCTGAAAAGGCCAAAAGTATACAAACAACTCTTAAACCTCAAAGGTTAACAAACAACCCCATTACAAAATGTGCAAGAGACCAGAAGAGACACCTCGCAGAGATATACAGATGGCGCAGAGGTATATGAAGAGATGCTCTACCTCATATGTCAACAGGAAAATGTGCATTAAAACACGGAGATACCATTAGACACCTAGAGCAACGGCCAAAATCTAGAACACTGAAAACACCCAATGCTGGAGAGGACGGGGAGCAAAAGGAACTCTCCTTCACGGCCGGTGGGAGTGCAAAATGGTACAGACGCTTTGGAAGGCAGTTTGGCAGTTTCTTACAAAACTAAACATGCTCTTGCCATATGATCCAGCAAGCACGCTCCTGGGGAGCTTCCCAAATGAGTTGAAAACTTCTATCTGCACACAGACGTTTACAGCAGCTTTAGTCACAACTGTCAAAACTTGGAAGCAACCAAGATGTCCTTCAGTAGGCGAACGGATAAAACGTAGTACATCCAGGCTATGGGATGTTATTCGGCACTAAAAAGAATAGTGCTATCAAGCCGTGAAAAGTCATAGAAGAAACTTAAACGCATATAACGAAGTGAAAGAAACCAATCTGCGAAAGCTACATACTGTAGGATTCCAACTACATAACATTCTGGCAAAGACAAAACTATGGAGACAGTAAAAAGATCAATGGTTGCCAGGGAGATAGGGATGAACAGGTACAGCACAGAGGATTCTTAGAACCTTGAAACTACCCTGTATGATACTATAATGATGGATACATGTCATACATTTTTAAGCCATGGAATGTTCTGCACCAAGAGTGAACCCTAATGTAAACTGTGGACTTTGGGTGACTGTGATGTGTCAAGGTATGTTCATCATTGTAACAAAAGTACCACTCTGGTGGGGCAATGTTGATTATGAGGAGGCTAAGAATAGCCAAAGCAATCCTGAGAAAGAAAAACAAAGCTGAAGGTATCACAATTCCAGATTTCAAGATACACTACAAAGTTGTAGTAATCAAAACAGTGTGGTACTGGTACAAAATAGACACATAGACCAATGGAGAATAGAGTCCAGAAATAAATCCAGAGTTATATTAATTAATCTGTAACAAAGGAGGCAACAGTATACAATGGTGAAAAGATAGTATCTTCAATGAATTCAGGCTGGATTAGAGACCTAAATGAGAGACCTGAAACCATAAAAGCCCTTGAAGAGAACACAGGCAGTAATTTCTGACATCAGCCACAGCAACATTTTTCTAGATGTGTCTTCTAAGGGAAACAAAAACAAAAATAAACTACTGGGACTACACCAAAATAAAAAGCTTTTGCACAGCAAAGAAAACCATCAACAAAACAAAAAGACGACCTATTGAACGGGAGAAGATATTTACAAATGATATATCCATTAAAAGGTTAATATCCAAAATATATAAAGAACTTATACAACTCAACACCAAAAAAGAACAACAACAAAAAAAAATCTGATTAAAAAATG
The DNA here is from genome assembly GCF_024362965.1 of Panthera pardus. NCBI lineage: Eukaryota > Metazoa > Chordata > Mammalia > Carnivora > Felidae > Panthera > Panthera pardus. The sequence goes on from NW_026526721.1 coordinate 149,424,244, forward strand.
GGCAGAGGACCTGAATAGACATTTCTCCAAAGACCACCTACAGAGAGCCAAGAGACACATGAAAAGATGCTCAACATTACTCATCAGGGGCGCCTGGGTGGCTCCCTCAGTTGAGCATCCAACTTCAGCTCAGGTCATGATCTCATGGTTCATGGGTTCAAGCCCCGCGTTGGGCTCTGTGCTGACAGCTCAGAGCCTGGAGCCTGCTTCGGATTCTGTGTCTCCCTCTCTCTCTGCCCCTCCCCTGTTCGTGCTTTGTCTCTCTCTCAAAAATAAATAAAAATTAAAAATTAAAAAACAAAAACCAAAAACATTACTCATCATCAGGATCTGCAAATGGAAACCACAATGAGATATCACCTTACATGTGTGAGAATGGCTAAAACCAAAAGGATAAGAAATAACAAGTGTTGGCGAGGATATGGAGAAAAAGGAACTCTTGTGCACTGGGTGCAGCCACTGTGGAAAACAATATGGAAGTTCCTCAAAAAATAAACATAGAATACCATATGATCCAATGATTTCAGTACTGGGTATTTACCCAAAGGAAACAGTAACACTAATTCAAAAAAAAATTGGGGAACCCCTATGTTACGGCAGCATTATTTAAATAGCCACAATATGGAAGCAACCTAAGTGTCCATCAATAGACAAACAGATAAGGAAGATGTGAGATACACACACACACACACACACACACACACACACGTACGCACACTGAAATATTATGCAGACATAAAAACAGATGAGATCGTGCCATCTGAAACAACATGAATGGAGACAGAGGGTATTATGCTAAGTGAAATAAATCAGACTGAGAAAGACAAATGCTATACGATTTCACTCATGTGGAATCTAAAAAAATGATAAACAAAAAGAATCAGATCTATAAATACAGAGAACTAATGGTTGCAGAGGTGGGGAGTTGGACAAAGTGGGTGAGGGGAGAGTGGGAGACACAGTCTTGCATTCATGGAATGAATAAGTCACAGGAATAAGAGATACAGCATAATGAATACAGTGAATGACATTGTAACAATGTTACATGGTGACAGATGGTAATTACGCTTGTGGTGGGCATAGCATAATGTATCAACTTGTCAAATCACTATGTTGTACACTTCAATTAAGGTGACACTGTGTGTCAATTTACACTCAAAAAAATTTCTTAAGGGAGCCTAGCTGGCTCAGTCGGTAGAGCATGCAACTCTTGATCTTGAGGTCATGAGTTTGAGCCCCACATTGGGGGCAGAGTTTACTTAAGCAATCAATCAATCTATCTATCTATCTATCTATCGATCTATATACATATTTAAAGATAACGAGCTATCCTATGCATCTATGGAGGCAAGGGGTATATAGAAACTGTGCTTTCTAGTCCATTTTACTATAAACCCAAAACTTCTCTAAAAATAAAGTCTATTTAAAAAAAAAAAGACAATATTTATCTCTTATCTGGACAATATGTTTTTGTTTTTTGTTTTTTTTTTTAATTTTGAAAGAGAGAGAGACAGAGCATGAGCAGGGGAGGGGCAGAGAGAGAAAGGGAGAGAGAGAATCCCAAGCAGGCTCTGCACTATCAGGGCAGAGCCCGATGCAGGCTTGATCTCACAAACCAGGGGATCATGAGCTAAGCAGAAACCAAGAGTCGGACGCTTAACTGACCGAGCCACCCAGGCGTCCCAGACTACAGTATGCTTCTAACTGATTCATACCCTTCTACAACCAACTCACCAATAGTACTGGGGAAAAAAAAAAAAAATTTTTTTTAAGTAATCAACATGGGGTTTTGAACTCACAACCCTGAAAATCAAGGGTTGCAAGCTCAACTGACTGAGCCAGCCAACTGCCCCTGGAAAATCTTTTTAATAAATAAATCCAACCATCTCACCTACCCTGCTTAAAAATCCTTTAGTGCCTTCCCACTGAACTCAGAATAAAAACCAAAGTCTTTACAGATGAGCCTACCTCTCCAGCCTCACAGTGAACTACTTTCTCTGATCTCTCCCTGTTTCTAGAGTACACCCAGCTTTCTCCCTGACTTCAGGGCCTTTGCCATCCTTTTCTCCAGAAAGCTCCTCTTTAGCTGTCTCCTCAGTAGTTTCCAAAACTGTTTCCATCTCATCCTTGAGATCTCAACCTCATGTTACCTCCTCCATGAGGGCTTCCCTGACTATTACCTTGAGAGGGAGCTTCTTTGGGGCTCCTCAAACTAGAAAAGGCAAGTGCATAGGAATCACCTGAAGAGCTTGTTACAACAGATTCCTGGCCCCACTCACCCTCCTCCCCAGTCTGATCCTGGGTCTAGGGCAGGGGCGTGAGAATTTGCGATTCTAATGACTTCCCAGGTGATGTAGACTACACTTTCGAAGCACCGTACTTTAGCAACATGTAATTACTGATTTAAAGACTGTCTATTTTGCCAGCAGTATCTTCTGAGAAAAGGAAACTTGTCTGTGTTACCCAATATTGTGTCCCTAGCATTTATAAAGTGCCTGTGGAAGGAACAATGCTGGTTTCTCTGGGATACCTCTACGGTCTGTGGGACAATCTTTTCAATAGAGAATTTCTTGGATGTCAGCAGGCAAGTTATATGTGCACCACATGACCTGTTTTTCCACCTTCAGAGAGAACTTCTTACCTTGGGTGCCTCTTTTCCCACTTAACCCTACACAATCCAAACTCATCACTCATACACAAAACTCTGATTTCCTCCACCACTATTTACAGCCAGAGCGGTGGAGATAAATTTGAGGAGGAAATCACAGCGTGGCCAAGTCGGACCTTCTCGGTCCCTTCCTGATTACCGGACAGCTAATGTGATTTTAAAAGACTGAAAGAAGCTCAGCTCACCTGAGGCCAAGTTGTTTGGTGCATGGCTGATGTCCCCTGGTTTCGAGCACTGTCTTCTTGATTTGGAAAAACAAGAACCTTAGGAGCTAAGAGAAGAAGAGCCGTGAGTGCAATGGACCCTGTCCTGCAACACCCACAGCGGCCTACAGCCTTCCCAGTCTCCTTTCCAGCACTGGTAGGAGACTCTATCAGACCCCCTTGTGGCCGATGGCCTCAACAACCTCATGAATTGCTCTGGTGCTCAGGACAATTCTCCATCTGCCTGCTCAGTCCATGAACGTTCCTGAGACCATTCACACGAAATGGACTGAGGGATCCAAGACGAATCCTATCCCTACGGTGTTCGGTCTGAACAAACCTAAAAGCGCGCTTACAGGAACCATGACGTTGCCCCTAAAGCGGAGCCGATGGAGAGGAGAAGGGACAGAGATGGCAAGATGCGGATTAACAGTAAAATAAATACTCGGTGTTCCAGTGGCCGATGCTGACCGGAGACCCGAGCGGGATCTCCGTCCAGGGAATCAGACACCCCCAAACAGAAACGTCAGTAGAGGGCGCGGGAGGCTGTTGGGCCAAATTCTTTGGGACAGAAAAGAGGATCACGCTTCGGTGAGCAGGGGGCTGGACCAGGGCTCTAGAAGGCCGCGCAGCCACCTCGGGCGGCTTCTGCGAGGCCCGGACGCCGGAGCTCCGCGTCAGGGAGCGGGGTGAGCCGACACCGGGCCCGACTTTAGGGGAGGGGGGCGCTGACGAGCCGCCAGGAAAAGCGATTAAGCCGGGGCCGGGCGGACCTGGCACGTAGAACTCGCCGGAGCCCACGCTCTCCCCCTCGGAACACCGAAAAGCAGGCAGCTGCAAGCCGACGCGGAAGTGGGCGCGAGCGCCCAGGGCCGCTCTAGGCCTCGCGGAGGCAGCTCATCTCGGTGGTCTCCGCGGCCCGGCCCACGTGACTCGCCCCGCCCCGCCCCGCCCCGCGGAAGAGGCGGAGCTGCGGGCTGGCCCCGGCCGGAGAGTTCTTTGCCTGGGTCTTACTCCCGCCCTAACCGCGTTAACGTCCTCCTGGCTCGTGGGCCGCGCGGCTCCGGTGCCGCCTCTCGGCCCACGTGGGGTCCCAGTTAACGGAATGCCCGGCAGTTGTCGGCCGGCTTTACTCCGAGGCTCACCTGGGCCGTGATGGTATGGGGAGGCTGGCTCCGGGTGTCCCCTCTTAAAGGCCCAAGCTGGGCCGCCCTTAGGCAGACTTTGGTTTCCATCCGCCCGTTTAAAGCCCTCTCTCTTCCTGGGCCTGCACGTGTGGGGGTACCTTTTAGGACAGACTCATTTAACTACCAAAATAATGGTGACTAAGGTTGCCAGGCATCCTCTGTATACAGGGCATGTCCTATATTAAATGATGTTCTTCTGTGTTGGCTTAAATGCCTTCTGCTTAGCTTCTCCAAATTTACCAACAAATCTGGAGTTTAGAGCTATTTTTATCACCCAGTAACTGGCACTTACATAATTTCAATGTAAACATTGGCTGAAAAAAAAAAAAAAATCATACCTTCCACAAATAGTCTCTCCTGCAGGTTTGGCTTAGTGAAGCTAAAAAAAAGAACTGAGAATTAACAGATTAAAATTACGTTTTTCATATTCAAGTAATTACCGTTAATCTGCATAACTTTGGTTCAGTGCACATGCTCTGCAAATCATCCAATGACCGCCTCACTTGGGTGGTTCCCCGTTGCTGCTGAAAGTTAGCAAATCAATGGCAGCCCAAGCTTCTAACCATGAGCCAATCGGTGGCAAACACCCGTGAACGTCGGCCAATCAGTGCCCTTAATACAATGACCAAGCTTTTGAAATCACTGGGTAGCGGTACTCCAGTGACCACTGCGGTTCCCAAAGTCAACAGACCTTTACTTTGATGTTTCTGTTGAACACATTTTCTGACACGCGCCGCCTCCCACTGGCGGGAGCTGGCCTCCCACTGCTAGGAAATAGAAGGATCCTGGATGTCTGGCTCTATCACAGGACTTTCTACTCCTTTTGTTACCAAACCCAAGTTGGGCTGCCTGTTGTCTGGAGGAGAGGAATGTGAGCTTTTTTTCAGAAGGCCCGCAATCTGGGAAGAAGGCAGGCTTTTGTCCCCAGACCCAGGTTTCTGCCTGGCCCAGGGGGTCTTTAAGAGGTTTGGGGTAGTTAATCAGCGAAGGGAGTGCAGTGGCCTCTAGCATTTCTTGATAACGTGCTGACTTGAAGATGCCAGCTACAAACATTTTCAGTGCTCAAGGGTTGTGCGTGGGAGTCTGGTTCTTGTTTCATGATGCGCTGGAGTGCTCTATTCTTTCCGCAAAGGAGGGCAAGGTCCACAGATACAAAGGGAGGTTGGTAAAATCATTTGTGTGACCTAAAAAAAAAAATTGCTGGACTCCTCAGAAAGCCGAGGTGGCTTCAAACAGAGTTGCTGGCCTCTGGGGCCTGGGCAGGTTTGGTTCTTCACTCCTCAGGGCCAGTGGTCTGCAAATCTCGAAGTAAATTAGCTCTGTTACAGACCAAGGGCCTGAGGTCAGCAAGGAAGGAGTGTTACCTTGAAGCAAGTTAACCCTTAAGGCCGGCTGAGTGCTGTCACACTTCCACAGGAATTAGGCTGTTACTGACCAACTATAGCATCAGGAAGTGCCGGCCCGGAGAGTACAATAGGTCTCTACCCCCCAAAACTCTGTGGCTGAAGGCCATACACAGTATTTCTCCAAGTCTCTGTGCACCAGGAATTCAGGAGTGGTTTGGCTGAAAGGTAACAGCTTGGGATCTCTCATAAAGTTCCATTCGGGGGTCACTTGGGGCTGCACTCACCTGAAAGCTTGACTGAGCCGGAGGCTCTGCCTCCAAGATGACTCCCTTACATGACTGGCAGATTGATACCGGCTCTTGGTATGAAGCTTCAGTCCCTTCCCACATAGGCTTCTGCACTCAGCTGGGTGTCCTCACCACATGGCTGCAAGGTTCCACCTAAGGTACACAGTCCAAAAGGCCAAGGCCAGAGGCACCTGGCTGGCTCAGTCGGTGGATGGAGCACGCAACTCTTGATCTCAGGGTCGTAAGTTTGAGCCCCAACACTAGGTGTAGTGTTTACTTAAAAAAAAAAAAATATAAGGCCAAGGCCAGCTAGTGTTATGACCTCACTTTGGAAGTCATCACCTCAATATACTACCAATACAGGCCAGTCATAATACATTATTAGATGAGATGCACAAGGGCATGGATGCAAGGATTAGAATCACTGGGGACCACATGGAGGCTGCCTAACCCTGAGATTTGGCCCATCAAAGAAACCACGTATTTTACAAAACTTACGGTATTTTTATTGTAAAGCTTATGTGCAACTGTTTTAAATTAATTGGGTTTCCGGGAGCAATAGCACAAGGCCTTCTATTTTCATACTGTCCCTTCTCTAAACCTACCAAAATGAACATCGACCATGAATCTAGAGATGGGTACACATACATAGGTGCATACACACGCGCGCGCGCGCACACACACACACACACACACACACACAACCTACATCACAGACCCGTAAAAAGTATTAGCCAGTTACTACAATTGGATCTAGCTTGGGGCACCTGGGTGGCTCAGCCAGTGAGGCATCCAACTTCGGCTCAGGTCATGATCTCATGGTTCGTGGGTTCGAGCCCTGCGTCGGGTTCTTTGCTGACAGCTCAGAGCCTGGATCCTGCTTTGGATTCTGTGTCTCCCTCTCTCAAAAATAAACATTAAAACCATTTTTTAAAAAAATTAGATCTAGCTTGAACGGGGACAATATTGGACATGGAGTTCCTCTATCTGGTATTACAGTGTAGGGAGAATAATGAGGAAGCTTCGGTAGACCCAAATAAAAATCCCCAAGTTGTGAGAATAACTGGAATCCTGGGCAACCAGAGAAGAAAACTGGGAGCAAGCAACAAGGGTCCCATTCTTTCCCAGAACAGCCTTACCAGAGGGACGGAGTACAGCAGTGCTGACATGCCGGCAGCTAGGCAGCAAGGTGAACCAGGAGAGATGGGACACTTGCGCCCTTACAGCTATCAGGGAGTCTGCTCATGCCTCAGCAAAGTTAAAAGTCGGGAGCTGGATGTCCCTCACCTGGCCAATGCCACAGGGACTGGTTCTACCTAAACACACTATCCCCAGCCACTAGCCAGAGCAATAAGGCAAGAAAAAAAAAGAAACCCAGAATTGGAAAAAAGCAAAATGGTTATTTATGAATATGATTTTCAATGTTAGAAAATCCTACAGAATTTTTAAAAAAATGTTATCAGAATAAGTGAGTCGTGCAGGGTGGCATGATACAAGGTCAAAACACAAAAATCAGTTAGATCTCTCTATACCATCAATGAACATTTGGAAATTTACTATCGTAATAGCATCAAAAAATGATAGATCTGAAAAGGGTGTGAAAAACCTATATAGTAAAAATTACAAAACACTGCTGAAATAAAGATCCAAATAAATGGAGAGATTTACCATGTTTTTGAGTCAAAAGACTATATAAAGATGAGAATTCTCCCCCACAATTGATTTATAGATTCCATACAATCTCAATCAAAATCCCAGGATATGTTTTGTAGAAACTGACAAACATTCTAAAATCCATGAAAAGCAAAGGACCTAGAATGGCCAAAACAACTTTGGCAAAATACAAATAGGAGGGCTGACACTGTATGACTTTGACACTTGGAACACCTACAGTAATAGGGGCACTTGGGTGGCTCAGTTAAGCATCCAACTCTTGATTTTGGCTTAGATTGTGATCCCAGGGTCATGGGATTGAGCCCTGCTTAAGGTTCTCTCCCTCTGCTCTCTCTCCCCTGCTCGTGCCACTGTCCTAGAAAAAAAAATTTTTTTTAATAAAAAAATTTTTAAAGATAGAACTAAACATAAAACCTAAAATTATGATGTTTCTAGAAGGAAGGGCACCTGGGTGGCTCAGTTAAGCATCCAACTCTTGATTTCGGCTCATGTCAGGATTGCACAGTTTGCAGGATCAAGCCCTGCCCTGCACCATGCTCCATGATGACAGGAAGGAGCCTGCTTGGGATTATCTCTCTGTCTCTCTCTGCCCTTCACACACACACACACACACACACACACACACACACACTCTTTTAAATAAACTAAAAATAAATATATAAAACTTCTAGAAGGAAAATGGGGGGGGGGGAATCTTTGTAAACTTGGGTAAGGCAAAGATTTCTTAAATATGACACTAAAAGCATAATCCATAAAAGAACAAACTAATATATTGGACCTCATCAATATTAAACTCTTCTGCTCTTCAAAAGATTTAAGAGAATCAAAAGATAAGCCACATGCTGGGAGAAAACGTTTAGAAATCACGTATCTGAAAAAGGACTTATATCCACAATCTATAAAGACCTTTCCTCTCCAAAAAAAGATCTCCCAAAAATCAATAAAAACAACCCAGGGGTGCGTGGGTGGCTCAGTCAGTTAAGCCTCTGACTCTTGATTTTGACTCAGGTCATGATCTCACATTCGTGGGATTGAGCTCCAAGGCAGGCTCTGCACTGAGTGAGGAACCTGCCTGGGATTCTCTCTCTCCCTTTCTCTGCCCTTCCCCTGCTAACACTTTTTCTCTCCATCAAAATAAACAAACAAAAAAACGAAGAATTTTTGAGGGGCATCTGGATTAAGCGACTAAGCAATTAAACATCAGACTCTTGATTTCAGCTCAGGTCATGATCTCAGGATTCGTGAGATTGAGCTCCACATCAGGGTCCGTGTTGACAGCACGGAGCCTGCTTGGGATTCTCTCTCTTCCTCTCTGCTCCTCCCCTGCTTGGGTGCTCATTCTCTCTAAAAATACATGAAAGAAAGAAAGAAAGAAAGAAAGAAAGAAAGAAAGAAAGAAAGAAAGAAAGAAAGAAAGAAAGAAAGAAAGAAAGAAAGGAAGGAAGGAAGGAAGGAAGAAGGGAAGGAAGGAAGAAAAGAAAGAAAGAAAGAAAGAAAGAAAGAAAGAAAGAAAGAAAGAAAGAAAGAAAAAGAAAGAAGGGAAGGAAGGAAGGAAGGAAAGAAAGAAAGAAAGAAAGAAAGAAAGAAAGAAAGAAAGAAAGAAAGAAAACAACCCAATAATAAAAACACAAGCAAAAGATATGGACACTGGACCTAAGACATAATGGAAGGCAAATAAGCACATGTAAATATTAGAATAGCTAAATTATAGCTATATTAGAATAGCTAAAATTAAAAAAAAAAAAGGCACTACTGAGCATAGCCAAAGATAGACTGGAAATATAAGTCTCATACAATGCTGGCAGGGATATAAAATGATACATCTTCTTTGCACAACAGTTTTGAAGATGCTTAAAATGTAAATATATACTTACCTTATGACCCAGGCATTCCACTACTCTTACTTACCCAAGAGAAATAAAAGCATATGTCATTACAAAGACTTAAAACACAAATGTTCACAGCAGCTTTATTTATAATAACCCAAAACTGGAAACAGCCCAAGTGGTCATCAAGAGATAAATGGACAATTTTTTGTATATCTATAGTGTAATACTGCCAGGAAGGAAGGAAGGAAGGAAGGAAGGAAGGAAGGAAGGAAGGAAGGAAGGAAGGGGGAGGGAGGGAGAGGGGGAGAGATAAAGAGGGAAAGAGAGAGGGAAAGAGAGAAAAAGACAGAAAAGGAAAGAAAGAAAGAAAGAAAGAAAGAAAGAAAGAAAGAAAGAAAGAGAAAGAAAGAAAGAAAGAAAGAAAGAAAGAAAGAAAGAAAGAAAAAGAAAGAAAGAGAAAGAAAGAAAAAAAGAAAGGAAGAAAGAAAGAAAGGAAGAAATAAAAAGGAAAGAAAAAGAAAATAACCACTGATATAACGCATATGCAACATGGGTGACTCTCAAAATAATTATGCTGAGCGAAAGACACCAGGCCAAAAGTAAGAGTACATACAATATGTTGTTTATATAAAATCCTAGAGAAGCAAAACTCATCCAAAGTGACAGCGGATCAGCAACTGCTGTGGAAGCTACGAGAGGGGCATCAGCAATGTTTGGGGGGTTATGGCTGTTTATTATCCTGACTATGGTGACTGCTTCACTGGTGCACACAGACGGCAAAGCTCGGCAATGGTATCATGATCATAAATAACACTTTTGTTCATTACGTTCGAGTCCTTGTTCTAAGCACTCCGACATGTATTAATGCAGTGAATCCTCGACACAAACCTCTGAGGTAGACTGTCAGCAGATTTTACTAAGGAAACTAGTTGGGTCTGTAACTTCACCAAGACTCAGAACAAAGCCGGCCCGTCTCGGTGTCGTTACCCACTACTCTGCTTCCCGCATCGGGTAAAGTCAAGGGCTTGCAAAAGAGGGACGCTACAACAGAACACATGGACACCTCACCTTGTTTCCACACGTAACACAAAACAATGGTCACTTTTTCCATGATACAGAACAGCAATGAGATAGATGAGTTTATGATAAATAGGGCCTTGCATCTGACTCAAAGGGTACATACACCCCAACTTTTGCAAAGGCACAGCCTGCAACTGAGTAGTGAGAAGTAACTGACGAGTAAGCAGTGTGGGTGGGCCTGCACCCGAGGTAGGTCTCTGAAAATGTGCACCCCACTAGGAATGTCCTCCACCGTGCACATGGTTCCACAGGGACAAGGGCCCTCTGTTTCTGAGTTTAGGGGACTCCTAATATAAAGACACTGACAGGGTGTCCCTTTCTTTTCTGAGTGACCCCTTGTTTGCTGTCGCACACCTGAGAAGGGATGCATGGGACATAAACGTTCCAAATCTAAAAGGTCTGAAATACCTTATACCAAACTCACACTTGGGGATACTGAATTCTGGGTGGAAGTTATTTTCCCTTTGAATTTTGAAGGCCTACACCGTGGTCCTCTAACTTTCAAGACTGCTGTTATGAAATCCAATGCATTCACATTCCCGGTCTTTTGTTTTCTCTAGAAACTTTTTGCCGTCTCCTCTTTAAGCCTGGACTCTTGATAATTCACAGTGGTGTTCTCTGATGGAGGTCCTCCCACACCTCCCTCATGCATCTCGCGGGACACTCAGTGACACCACTAACCCCGCGAGGAGGTACCAGCCAGTTACACGTCCTCGTACACTCGTGACTTAGCGGTTTGTTTCTTTTCTCGCTGTCAAGAGCGTACTGACGAAGAGCATGAGAGTGGGGAGAAACAAGGAGGCACGGCGCCCACAGCTGCGGACAGCCCTACTCTTGCACGGGTACCTTCTGCGTGTGTAGTTTCCGATGCAGGGTGAATCGCCCGCACCAGCTGAAGGTTTTCCCACACACCTCGCACTCGTACGGTTTCTCACCGGTGTGAACCCGCTCATGCTGGACCAGGGTGATTTTCTGACTGAAGGCCTTCCCACACTCCTTACATTCGAAAGGTTTCTCCCCGGTGTGAATGCGCTGATGCTGAGTCAAGGCTGTGGGGGAACTCAATCGTTTCCCACACTCTTTACATTCGTAGTGTCTCTCCCCGGTGTGCACTCGCTGGTGGACGATAAAGCTGGAGCTACAACTGAAAGTCTTCCAACATTCGTGACATTCATAGAGCTTCTCCCCCGTGTGGAACCTCTGGTGCTGGAGGAAGACGGAGCTGCTGATGAAGGCCTTGCCGCACTCCTTACATTCATAGGGCTTTTCTCCAGTGTGGATTCTCTGATGCTGAATCAAGGCCGTGTCCGAACTTAAGCCTTTCCCACATTCTTTACATTTAAATGGTTTCTTTCCAGTGTGAATTACCTGATGCCGAACAAGTAATGAGTTATATCTGAAGGCTTTTCCACATTCCTTGCATTTAAAAGACCTTTCGTCAGCGTGACATCCCTGAAAATCCGCCACTCGACTGAAATACCTGCCACATCTTCTACATTCGTATGATACCTGACCACCGGGAACAGTCTGATCTGTGGAGACTCGTGTGCTGACACTAACGTCTTCCCCAGACTTCTCACGCTTCTCCCCACTCTCCACGGCGTAGGCCTCGCGACAGCTGGTTGGCCCATCTGTGAAAGCTCTCCTCTTGGACTTTGTCTTCTTGGCTATGCAGTGACCAGGCTGCTGCTCTAGGCTGCTCCCCAAGTCCAGGTGCTGGGGAACGTTCCCTGGTAGCCCTCCTAACGTCAGTCCGTGGGACTCCGTTTCTTCGGGAATGTGTTCCTTTGGGCTCGACTCTTCCTTCTCAGCTCTGGTCTCAGAGCTACAGAGCTCTGTATCACAAAACAAAAACAAAAACACACAAGTGTCAGCCTCTGATATCGCAAAAAGAAACTACATGTGCCGAAGGGGAAAACGGGGCCAAGTGGTTCTAATCTACCCTGTGTGGCCATTTTCTAACATGCACACAAAATGGCTACCGAACATCAGCACACAGCAGAGCGCCACAGGTGAAACGAAGACTCCACGGGTGGAGGCAAGCAAGGCCGGGAGGCACTCCCATAAAGAGCACAAAGACTAGAGAACAGCAAAGACTGTGACCCAGCGGGGCAGGAAGACCAATGGTGTTCTCCCAAGTGAACAGGTTAGGTCAGAGGGCAGACACAGAGAAGGGATGACTAGAGACCCCGAGGTCAGAGGAAATCCACCAGATCAAAGAAAGGACAGGCCAAGCACCTCAAACTGCAAAGGGTCCCACAACTGAAATTCCTGAAGGGCTGCTCATCTTTTACAACACTGTCCATGTCCTAATCTTTGAGAAGAGAGTGGTCTCTGTCACCAGGTTGGCTCTAGCAAGGCAGCAGGCTCCCATGGTGCGACTGAGGGGACCGGGTCCGGCTAACCCCACGGCAGCTGGGAGGACGGGAGAGGTGGAGCCTTGCCTCTAGAACGGTCGAGTGCTGCGCATGTGAAGAACCCTTCTAAGGATGGACAGGACCCGGCGATGACTCTTGTGCTCTCCCTAAAATGCTGCACGGGCTGTATGTAGGGTTTAATACGACAGTAGAAACGTGAAATCCTAAAACCAACCAGACGGAGAAAACCAAAGGCTACTTTCCCTCTGCCGCTAAGGCCTTCTGCAGGCTAACATGGCCTTCAGCACTGGGCCAGGGCAAACTCACGCGTCAAGAAGCCAACAGTTTAGAAAACACTGTTTACCCAGAGAGCCTGAAGTCCTGGGATCACACCCAAAGGGCACAACCTTAACACAAGGCTGAGGGCAGCTGGGGAGCTGGGCATTATTAATGGTCACTCCCTGTGAAGTCTGAAGAGCCCCCCAATGGCAATAGGCGGAGAAGGGGTGAAACGGAGTATCAGAGGCAAAAATATACGGTGTGTTGTTACTTTTAACTCCTGGGTCAACACCTTTCGAAAGGAGGAAGTCGTCCACCGTTCTTCTGTAACAAGTTTTGCTTCGAGAGTTCAGCTATTAAAATAAAAGTCTTTCTAAGTGCAGGGAAGGTGACGTACTTCGGGTGGCCGCTGACGCAAGGGAAACGGGGGGGAGTGTCGTGCTGATGTCCGCGTGGGTGTGAAAATTCCCATTAGGAAAACGAATTTTTCTTTATCTTCCAATAACTTTTTCAGTGATACAATTTTATTTTTTCTTTTTACTTACGTCGGTGTTTGGGAACCCGTAATTTCATTTTCCACAGAGGAGTGCCTGGTTGGCTCAGTCGGCAGAGCACGCAACCATTGCTCTCGGGGTCGCGAGTTTAAGCCCCAAGCTGCGTGCGGAGTTTACTTTAAAAACATGTGGGGCGCCTGGGTGGCTCAGTCCGTTGAGCGCCTACCTCTTGGTTTTGGCTCAGGTCATGATCTCGCAGTTCGTGGCTTCAAGCCCCACACTGGGCTCTGTGCTGACAGTGCAAAGCCTGCTTGGGATTCTATCTCCCTCTCTTCCGCCCCTCCCCTGCTGGCTCGCGCTTGCTCTCTCTCTCTCTCTCTCTCCTCTCTCGCAAAAATAAATAAACATTAAAAAAAACTTTTCCCATAGAAATAATATATTCTGAAGCTGCAGATGGCCAGATAGGCCCCAGAAGCCTATTTTCCCTCCAAGGTGGTTGACATTCTCATCTCCGCGAAAACAAACTGGTGGAAAAGTTAACTGTTTCCACCAGACAGGACCCCAAAGGGCTGTCATGGTTCAACAGCTGCTGAGCCAGATGCTATCCCTTGGCAGGTGGTGAGACAGAGAGGCAAAGACAAACACGCAAAGGCATCCTGCAGCCATACCTTCCTTGGAAGAGACTGGCCCTTCCTCGTCTGGCGGGGGGCGGCTACCACTATGAACACAGAATCCCATGTAATGATTCCAGAGGAAAGAAAACAGTCGCGCAAGAGAAGAAACACTCTGCACACACTGAAATGGGAAAATAAGCAAGCAGCCTAAGCAAAATGGGCAGCTGGTAGGTTCTCAGGCTCACCTGGACAGATGCCTCCGAGGACTTCCCTGCCCGCAGGTTCCCAGGGTTCCGGGCCCCATGGCAGTTCCCCTCGCTCTAGCTGGGAGACCAGAACAGGTCTGGTGAATAGAAAAGCTGCCCAGGAGAAAGAAACAGGAACAAAAGGTGAAGGGAATCAGAGAGCAGCATCCCCTCCCGGCTGTCTTTACCTTTCGTCGTTTGCCGAGCCAGGGAGGGAAACGAAGAGAAGTCAGTCTACACCATCTTAGAGGACAGAAAATTCCCACAAAGGGGGGCAGAGTCCTGGAATAACCCCCCACTCACATGAAGGAGTCCCAGATCTTCGTCAGAGAACTTGGAAGACGGAGGCCCAGGGGCTCTGCTGAGCTCTCCCTTCCTTCCATGCATGGGACAGAGCCCCTTCCCAGGGTCAGAGGGACAGTGGATTCCAAAACCTGAGAATCCGAAACTCTCCTCACCCACGAGCCTCCGGGAAAGCTCAGCCTTCGTAGCAACTGCCCATGAGGGTCAGAGAGGCCGTGATGTCTAAGGAGGAAAGAAAGCAGACGCACAAAGGGCAGAGGGCGAAAACAGCAAGGAGAAGAGATGCCTTACCCAGGGAAGCCACATTTGCATAATTCTCCAGCATCACCTCCCGGTACAGAGCCCTCTGTGAAGGGTCCAGGATGACCCATTCGTTCTGCGTGAAGTACACGGCCACGTCCTCAAAGGTCACTGGCTCCTGAGACAGCAGGTTCCTGCTGAAGCCCTGTGTGAGGGCCAAGGAGCCTAAGTATCGGGGCAGAGACCCACGGGGTAGGTGGCATTGCCAAGGACAGCTCTGGGGGGCCCCCTCCCCCCCGCGGGGGGCAGCCGGCGGCCAGCACTGCCCTCAGCCACAGGCCAGCCCAGGACTCCCTGCAGTCCTCCCCACCAACAGCCCTTCCTTCACCTGCTCACCTCTGTGCTGACTCTGCCGGGCCAGGGTCTACGTGCCTGTCGGCCCCTACGGCTCCCTTCCAGGGGTTTTGCGTGTCCGTGCACAGGGGACAGCGGTATAAACACAGCCCATAGCACTTCACTCCCTCCCGAATCTCACTAAAGTGACAATAACACAACGGCCCAGCAGGAGAAGAGTCAGACAGACTAGGCACATGAACAGAATTTCAGAAGGATGAATAGCAACTAAATTAGAGGAGCAGAGAAAGCTGAACCTTAACCGCCGGCAAAGGGGGAAGCAAACAAAACCAGAGATGAGCTCAGGATTTTTAAAGTGGGCTCTGCTTTTTAAAACTTGATAAAATATTCTATCCATTTAAAAACACCAGGGAGGAGTGAGGAGCCACAGAGTACTTAAGGCAGTAAATGAAAAACACCTACACAGAGGCGTATCACTGAGCAGTCGCGGAAAAATGAGACCATTAAAGCAAAACAAAACAAAACAAAACAAAACAAAACAAACCAACCTAGGGGTGCCTGGGCGGTTCAGTCGGTTAAGCGTCCCACTTACAATTTCAGCTCAGGTCCTGATCTCGAGGTTCATGAGTTTGAGCCCCGCACTGGGCTCCATGCGGACAGTGCAAAACCTGCCTGGGATTCTGTCTCCCTCTCTCTCTGCCCCTCCCCTGCTCGCTCTGTACCTCTCTCTCTCTCTCTCTCTCTCAAAATAAATAGACATTAAAAAAAAAAAAAACAAAAAACTAAAGGCTTCCAGAGCAGGAAAAACAACACACACAAGAGGACTGGGGAGTCGAGATGGCAACAGACTACTCGGCGAAAACAAACAGGGAAACGTTTTCTTTTGTTTTGTTTTAAGTCTTTGTTTATTTTTTAAATATATATATTTTTTAAGTAATCCCTACACCCAGCGTGGGGCTTGAACTGACAACCCCAAGATCAAGTCACACGCTCTACCGACTGAGCCAGCCGGGCGCCCCAAACGGGAAAATGTTTTTAAAAATGCTGAGTGAAAACTTCTGCTTCCCGTCCAGATGGAGTCAAAGGGATCGGGTTCATCCTGCCTAAACCGAGACAAGACAAATTACGTCAAACAGGTTCCCAGGTTACTGACATCTGATGGCAATGAAGGACAACATTCCCCAAGAGATGGGAGATAAAGAGGTGAGCCCTAAGATTCCTCAAGCTTGTCTTGGAAGGGTTTCCAGGCTGCATCACAGGGAGGGGAAACGAGGCAAAGCCCAGCAGCTTCCCTGGTAGATTCTGAGGAGACCAAGACTGTGGGAGTTTAGAGGACAGGACACCACGGAGAGAGGTGCACACAGAAGCAAACCCAGGGGGGTTATGGGCAGGGGTTCCCCAGAGTATTGAACAGAACAATGACCAGGGCCCTTTTCATCTGAAAAGACTGAAGGGCACAAAGCCTGGTGTTCACACAGGGCCAGTAAAAGTACCTATTTCCACTGGAAAAAATCCATAATTCATGGGCTATTGAATAGAGCTCTCAGGAAACTCTTGCCTCAGTCGTGGCGAATAATTATTTCTAGGCCATGCACCGCTCCAGATCCTACTACCAAATCATAAAAATCAAGACCAAAAAGGATCAAATGTATTCCTAAGTAATTGAACTTTATTCCAGAAAACACTCAAGGGTATTTTGGGGGGGAGCACCTAGCAGGCTCAGTCAGCCGAGCATGTGACTCTGGATCTCAGGGTTGTAAGTTCGAGTGCCACATTGGGTGTAGAGATTACTTAAAAATAAAATCTTAAAAAAAAATTTTTTTTAAAGAATATTTTGGGGAAGTAAGGGCACCTGGGTGGTTCGGTCAGTTGAGCGTCCAACTTCAGCTCAGGTCATGGTCTCACAGTTTGTGGGTTTCAAGCCCTGCATCGGGCTCTGTGCTGACAGCTCGGAGCCTGGAACCTGCTTCAGATTCTGTCTCTCGTTCTCTCTCTGCCCCTCCCCCACTCGTGCTCTGTCTCTCTGTGTCTCTCAAAAAATAAATAAAAGTAAAAAAAATAAAAAAAATAAAAAAAAGAAGGTGGGAAAAGAGGAGTAAAGGGAACAAAGAACAGATGGGACAATTAGAACACAAATATGAAGATGACAGACTCAAATCCAACCACATCATAAATAATCTAAACATCCCAACAGCCAAACATTATAAAGTCAGCCTACTACACGCTGACTTTAAGAAATGCATATTACATATAAAGACAGGAATAAGTTAAAAGCAAAAAGATGGGAAAAAATACACTAGCCAAAAAAAGCGGAAGTGGCTATATTAATTTAAGGTAATGTAGATTTCAGAGCAAAGAATATTAAGAGATAAAGATATGGTTCATAACCCTAAAGGAATCAGGGCATCTAACAATCCTACATGCCGGGGCTCCTGGCTCGCTCAGTCCCGAGAGCATGCGACTCTTGATCTCGGGGTTGTGACCTCAAGCCCCAGGTTGGCTATAGAGACTACCTAAATAAATAAAATTTAAAAAACAAAAACATAAACAAAAACCCCCACAATCCTACATGTTTATACAGTTAGCAACAGAGCGTCGAAATACATGAAGCAAAAAACTGATGACACTGCAAGAGAAACAGACAAATCCATAATTGTAACTGGAAATTTCAATAACCCCTCTCAACGAGGATATAGAAAACGTGAACACTACTATTATCCAACTTGACTTAATGGACATTTACAGAACGCCCCATCCGCAACAGCAGAATACACATTCTTTCCAGGTGCCCAAGGAACCTTTTGCAAGGTAGACCATACTCTGGGCTATAAAGAAGAAATCAAAAGGATCAAGTCATACAAAGAGTGTTCACTAACCACAACAGAATTAAATTAGAAATAACAGAGGGGCGCCTGGGTGCCTCAGTCAGTTGAGCGTCCAACTTCAGCTCGGGTCATGATCTCACAGTTCAGTTTGTGAGTTCAAGCCCGTCCTAGGCTCTGTGCTGACAGCTCAGACCCTGGAGCCTGCTCTGGATCCTGTGTGTCCCTCTCTCTCTGCCCCTCCCCTGCTCACCTCTGTCTCTCTCTCAAAAATAAATAAACATTGAAAATTTTTTAAAGAAATAAATAAATAAACTAGAAATAACAGAGACGCAAGGAAAATTGCCAAATATTTATGAACCACATAACACACGTCTAAATAACACATAGATCGAAGAATGAAACAAAAGAACTCAGAAAGTATTCTGAGCTGAATGAAAATGAAAACACAATGTACCAAAATGAAGGATGGTGTTAACACAGTACTTAGGAAGAAATTTATAGTATTAAATGCCTGTGTTACAAAATTTAAAAAGAAAAAAAGGTCTTGAGCCAGGGACCTTTAGAATCTAGAGAAAGGTGACCTTCACCTTTAGAATCGAGAGAAAAAACAAATTTAACACAAACTTAGCAGAACAAACAAAATAAAGATCCAAGTGGAAATCAGTGACATAAAACCGAAAAATAGAGAAAATCAGCAAAACCAAAAGTAGTTCTTTGTGAAGATCAATGCAACTTCTAAATCTCTGGTCAGATGAATCAGAAAAAAAAGAGAAGAAATAAATTAGCAATATTAGTTATAAAAAAGGTGACCACTACAGATAATAAAAGGATAGTAATTATTATGAACAACTTTATGCCATTAATGTCCACAACGTAAAACGGACAAATTCCTTGAAAGACACAAATTACCAACACTCATTCAAGGAGAAACAGAATAGCCCCATACCTACAAAGGAACTGAAACTGTATTTTAAATTTTTTTGTAACATTTTATTTATTTTTGAGAGAGACAGAGACAGAATGCGAGCGGGTTAGGGACAGAAAGAGAGGGAGACACAGAATCCAAAGCAGGCTCCAGGCTCCGAGCTGTCAGCACAGAGCCCGACGCGGGGCTTGAACTCACAAGCTGTGAGATCATTCCCTGAGCCGAAGTCGGACGCTCAACCGAAGGAGCCACCCAGGCGCCCCCTGAAACTGTATTTTAAAACTTATCAGAAAGAAAACTCCACATATAGATGATTTCACTGGTTACCAAACACATAAGGAAGAAATGTAATCAGTTCTATGCAAATTCTTCCAAAATATTGACAAGGATGGAATACTTCCCATTCTATGGGACAAGGACATTACAAGAAAACTGGAGATCAATACCTCTTACAAACATAGATGCAAAAATTCTACACAAAAATTTAACAAAATAGAATCCAAAATATAGTCAAAGAATAATACATCAAGACCAAGTAGTTTTTATCCAAGGAGTGCAAGGTTGGTTGAATATATGAAAAAAAAAAAATCAATGTAATTTGCCACATTAAGAAACTAAAACAGAAAAATCATATAATCCTCTAAACCAACATAGGAAAAGCATGTGTCAAAATTCAACATCCATTCCTGCAGCAAGCTAGGCATAGAAGAGAACTTTCTCAATCTGAGAAAGGGCATTTACAGAAAACAAAACAAAACAAACCCTCTGGTGAGGATCATTCTTAATAGTGAAATACTGAATGCTTTCACCCTAAGGTCAAGAATAAGACAAAGATGTCTGCTCTCACCACCTCTACTCAACATTGAAATGGAGGTTCTAGCTAGTGCAGTTAGGCAAGAAAAAGGAATAAAAGGTATCCAGACAGGAAATAAGGAAAGGCAATTATCTTCATTTGTGGATGGCATGTCTATGTAAACATCCAGCGGAATCTACCAAAAAGTAATGACAATACTAGAATTACTTTATCCATGGAAGGACTTCAATTTGTGGACAGAGGTGAAAAGGGTCCTCACTGTATGCAATGATGCAAATTTCCCGTTTAATGAATTTCTACTTTTCAGCCTCGATTGCCAAACCTATCCCAATCAACCCCCTACACTTGTTTTTCCATCCTGATCATGTCTTCGTTTGGGCCTTCTCATCTGTCTGTCCCTCTCAACTCATCCTCCCCTGTCCAAACACACCCGATGGTGACAGATGCAAATGAAAGATACAAGCCTGCGACACAGTAAGGAACCTTGGGAACAAGCCCCATGTGCACTTGTGAAACTCCCCGCCGCCTGCCGGCTGCCGGCTGTCAGCGCTTTTCTTGCAGAACTCCCTACTGGCTATTTTTACTTTGCTCGCAGAGCAAAGCACCAGCTAAGGAGCAAACCCAGCCAGCTCCAAACCAGTGCGCTCCGAGAGCCACCCCCCCACCCCCTCCCCCCCAGTGCCGAACTTCCACGATTTTCCCCTCATTATAATACTAAAAATCATGCCCAGGGGCCCAGATTCAACACGATCATTACGCACGCGATGCATGAAGAAACATGACCTTGAAGTGCGCAGGTGCTAATAAATCCCTGCCTCTACATGCGTAGACAGCCCCCTCTTCCCACCGAAGTACCTTTAAAAAACTCTCCCAGACCTCTCCTCGGAGAGTCAGCCTGAGGATTCTTCCCTTTGTGCTGCTCTTCTGCGCTCGAGCATAAGCCCCAATAAAGCCTTTCTTGGGACTTTACATTTTGGGTCCCGTCCCGTTTCTACCAACGCTGGGTCCAAGGACCCCAGTCCCGGAACACCTGCACAACTCAGGCTCCGGATGCAGGCTGACAGCTGCTCTCTTGACATCAGAGGGTGGGAGGGCCGGTTACGGGAGGGGAGAGGGGGGAGCGACAGAGGCGGAGAGGAGGCTCGCTCACCTGGTGCCACGTGATCTGGAGCATGGCTGGGGTCCCCGTTTCACACGCCCTCGGGGTTCGAGGTGAGACAGAAGAGAAAATCAAGGACGGGCAGGACAGCTGCTGCCGGGCACCCCGCAAACGCCGTCTGTCCGCCGGGGGCTCCCTGCGTCCTGGAACCCCCCTCACCACAGAGGCACAGGGATCGGAGAACCGAGCATTGAAGAACTCCGCGGGGATGCGACCCCGTTAGCCCGTTCCCGGGACGCGGAGCCCAGGCGACCGCTGACGCCGCGCGCCCCGGACGCAGGGAACGCGCGAGAAGGCGGTCGGCCAGGGCTCCCGGGAAAGCTTAGGACCCGCGCCGCCGGAAGCGCGTAGGGCCGTTTCCCCTCCTCTCTAGGAAGCTGCAAACTTCCCGGTCTCCGTGGTTCCCCAGCCCGGCGGCAACCGCCACGGTCTCTACTCCGGGAAACGTCGAGCCAGAGTTACCGGCTCCAGGCTCGGGTCCTGCAGCGCCCCCTCGCGGCAGCTCCTCCGGAAGATGTCGTCTAGCCAGCTCGGGCCACAGACCAGTTGCACAGGCCACAGACGGACAATCACCCAGGGTTCCATGGCGTTTGCCGCTTCTGGCAGCCCTTCCAGCTATTGAAGGGACCATTGCTCCACCTGTGCCAAAGCCTGCCTGGGTTCTGTGGCTGCGCTGCAGTGGGGGGAAGAGTGGGACCCATCACTCAACAGCCAACTGGGTGTTGGTTGAGAGCACTGACTACCTAGGTCCACGAACCTGGCTGTACCACTTCTTAGCTGTGGGAGGAGCAGCAAATTGCTTTACCTGTTTCCTTATCTGCGAAATGGGTATAATAGTGACACCGACTTCAAAGGGCTTTTGAGGTTTAATAATTAAGTGAGTTAGTGGGTTGGCAAAGTATTTATAGTAGTTCCTGGCACACGGTAAGTGCTTGTGAGTTGTTTGGTTTTCTAATTGTGTTTTTGCTTTTGAAGATACAAGTGCTGCTGGGACTGCCAATATGTGGCACCGTTTAGGGAAAAACCCACTAACATTTAGCCTTAGACCCCTTTCCCACCCTATCCCTGGATGTATGTTCCAGGCCCCGCCTGGAAACAGATTTCAGTTGATGGCTCAGCAGCCTTCCCTGTGAATACTGTGTCCCTCATATTAAGTTAAATGTTTTATATAGCTCGTCCCCTGCCAGTCTTCAAAGACTTGTCACGGTACCCCACTGCACAGATAGACCTGCCAATGGGAGAGCCTCGGTGATCGGTCTTCATTACATATTTGCAATCCAAGCAAATGTCTCCACCCTATCTCAAGAAGCTCTTCTTGGAGGCTGTCCGTGGGTTTTGTCAGTGGGTGAGAGGCCGAAGCTGGTCTGTTTGGGACCCCAGGAGCCAGGTGATCTTCAGCCTTGGCTACACTCCCTGTTTTCCAAGATTAGAAGGAATGATTTGAGCATTCTGGAAGCTGAGCAAGGAGAGGAGCCTAGAGATTCAGTATGCATCCTTTGACAATCCCCGTTTTCTAGAACTGGGTGGATCATTCCTGCCCCTTCAGCTTTGCATGGTGTCCCTGAAAGAAGGACATCTATGGTTCACCAGTTTGAGAAAACGCACTTCCAGAGTTCTGGCTGGGTCGGGGGAAGGAGAATCACATGGCTACATGGAATCAGGGAAAGGATCTGGGATCAGGCTGAGACAGGGAAACTAAAGAGACCCCGTGAAAGCTGCTTTTTCACTCCTTTTCCTGCTTCTATTCTTGTTAGAACCTACATCCCTCCCTTATGGCAGGCGTTATAGAACAATGTACGTCCTCTTTGTAAAGGTCAAGGATTTAATTTCTCTGGCGTCTTCCAACACAACAGATAACATCTAAGAACCAAGTGGAGTCATGTGAAAGTCTTCCAGGACCAATGACTCATCAAGACCCCTGGCTGCAGGGCGTAAGTGAATTAGGGAGGACACTTAAATACTCGTCTTTGTTCCTGGATTACTAAGAAGACAGGTATAGGAGACAACTGTCTTCGATAAAAACCCCAGACTCCAAGCAAAGCCAAGACTCATTTTCCTTCCCTTTCCTTTTGGAGTCACCCAGACACTCTGTATGTATCTATACTCTCTCTCCGTGGTCCTCAATAAACTCTGCTCTCATTTCTCTTGGCTCACATTTGATTTCCATTCTGGGTGAAGCCAAGGACCCTCTTGGCTGGTCCCGTGGGACCCCTGCTGGGTCCTTGGACCCAGCCAGGCTGCATTATGGACTTTTAAACAAGAGCAGGGACAGCTGGGTGGCTCTGTCAGTTAACATCTGGCTTGATGTCTGTTAAGCATTCGGCTCAGGTCATGACCCCACGGTTCGTGAGTTCGAGCGCTGCATCAGGCTCTGCGCTGACAGCACGGAGGCTGCTTGGGAATTCGGTCTCCCTTTCTGCCCCTCCCCTGCTTGCTCTCTCTCTCTCAAAATAAATAAAAATAAACTTAAAAAAAAAAACACAAGAGCATCTTCCCTATGAGGGCAATGTGTTTAAAAACAAAAAGACTTAAGGCACTTATTGTAAGTCAATTAAACTATCACGCTATTAATCTCCACAGGAAAGATTTTATACATTTCTAAGCTCTATTATAAATTATGCCAGAACACAAATTTTATTGAGATAAACACAATTATTTCAACATTTGATGTAACACAAAAAGTCATTTTTTTCATTAATAACTCTGCAAAATGGCTGTGTGAACATCTTCATTTAGCATTTTCTTAGGAAAGCGTTACATACAACACACTTAAGACTTTACAAGGAGCACGTGGGTGGCTCAGTCGGTTAAGTGTCTGACTTAGGCTCAGGTCATGATCTCACAGTTCGTGAGATCGAGCCCTGAGTTGGGCTCTCTGGAGCCTGCTTCACATTCTGTGTGTGTGTGTGTGTGTGTGTGTGTGTCTGTCTGTCTGTCTTTCTCCCTCTGCCCCTCCCTTACTTGTGGACCAGTCCTCCCTCTTTCTTTCAAAAATAAATAAACATAAAAAAAATATTTTAAAAAAGATTTTACAAAGCGTATGTAGAATATTTAATCTGAACATTTATCTGAACATTTATACCAAAAAAAGTAAAGACAAAAGAAATCTGAAACTGATGGAAACGATGTCAAATTATCACTGCTATAAGCTAGCAAATGACAAATGCCCTGAGAAAACCTCATGCAACATTTACATATGGTTAGGGAAGATTTCACTAGCGAAGTTTTACAAAATCCTATTGGAAATAAGGTAACCACAGAAAGCAGAAGGTGCAGCACAGCTCAGCAGAGCCTTACGGGGTCCTGGTATACCAGGTGAACTTGGCATATACCCAGTGTATCAGACAGATGCAGCTCAAGTTACACATAGAGGATCCTCAAGTGGGTCCTTCTGTGTTGGAGGAACTCATCTTTTGTGAGCCATGTTTTTATACTCAAGGTAAGCTAATCAGAATTTACACACAAATGTGTGCACTTCGATGTCAAGGAATGTTTACACATTCTGGGCCCTTTTGGTCCCTGCAACACAGCCAGAATCTGTCAGGTGGCAATAATGATTGCAGTGCCCAGATGTCACCCAACAATATCTCTATCTCATTCCAGCAACTCAGAAAGACCTTTTCCCTATGCCATGTAAACAGTGCTCGCTGCAGAGCCAAATGGTATACAAAGATTATATTTCTTATATTGCACAACTTTTTCAAAATTCCTAGTTGCTTTTCTATTTTCACTGCTTGACTTTATGATAGCCTAGGTTTTCCACAAACCCTCCTTGGTATTGTTGCCTGATGAACTGGGGAGACCCTGGGCCCTGGGGCCTTGACCCAGCCAGACCCGAAAGAGTTGCTGACAGTTCTTGGTCTTGTCATGAGAATGAATTCAAAGACAGACACACAGCACAGTAGACAAGTGACACAAGTGGAAAAGTTTATTAAAGCGAAAAGTACACTCAAGATATGAGAGTGGGCGAGAGAAAGAGAGAGAGGGAGAGTTGCATGCCTAGGGGATTCAGTTTCTATCTTTGATTGACAGTTGTTAACTAGGGGTGTAATATTCATTACCTGGGGAAGGAAGCAGTGTTTAGAGCTTTTTCTTCTAATTTGATCAGGAGTTTCCTGTCATGGCATCCGCCATCTTGGGTCTGTCTGGTTTGATCTGGCTTGTGGTGGAGTGGTGCCAGGACAGGCCTCTGACCTTCCCAATAGCTGGCCATGACTTCCTCAGGGCTGGCCTCCAAGTATCCTGTTAGAACCTAACTAACTGCCCACTCTAACAGTATGAGGACACAAGTTTCCAGTCCTGCTGCACAACTGTCATAGTGAGTCTTCACAATTTCCCCACAGTGGACCCATGCTTTTCTGGACACTATGTCCTCCTCATTCTTCCTTCTGTCGCTGAGCACATGCTCCAATAATGATGTTTAGTCCCATCTTCAGGGCCAGTTTATATACATATATATTATACATTACATACATTATACATATATATATATACACACATTTTGTATACACACATTTTATATATATGTATGAATTCCCTGCTCCCTTTTCTATCTGCCTGGCCTGGCTTTTATGGACTTGAACTTTCTTCTAAGGAAATTCCTTTTCTTCCTGCTCAGTTAGCTTATCTTCTTTCATTTTGCTACCATTTACCCAATGTTCCTGTTCTGACTATAAGCTTAAATCCTATTTCCAAAATTAATTCCATTAGTCCTTGAGTACCTGAAAAAAATCGTTTTCGGTCAAGTGCTGAAGAGGCAATCATTTACCTTCTTTTTCTTATCTGTACAGTTTTTCTGTACAGTTTTTCTCTCCATCAAAGATGTTATCTTTCCCGTATAATATCTAACACATTATTCTATGGGCTCTTATTCTATTTCATCTTGTCATTGATAAAGAACCACTAACTCACTGCAGAATAGGTTTCTGAAATTTACTCCCACAATCAAGTTCTTTATAAATAAACCATCGGCCCATGAAGGACTAGTACAAACAATTCAAGGCACAGAGTCTCAGCCTTCCCAGTATTCCTGTCCCCATATGATGGGCCATGAGCAGGGCAAATTCCTGTCCACCAAACAGGACCCCAGAGATCCCATATTTTTCTCTCCTGCTCTAAATGGCTACAACACAATGGTTCTTCAGGGGTTCCTCTCTCCTACAGACTGTGAAAAAACATGGTGTGTCCCTAGCTTCCCTGGACCCCTACTTGCTACAGCAAAGATCCTCTCTACTTAAAAGTTTTCTTCCTGGGGCACCTGGGTGGCACAGTCAAGTGACCACCAACTCTTGGTCTCAGCTCAGGTCACAACCTCACAGTTTGAGTTTGAGCCCTGCATGGGGCTCTGCGCTGACGGTGTAGAGCCTGCTTGGGATTCTGTCTCTCCTCTCTCTGAGCCGCCCCTGCTTGTGCTCTCTCTCTCTCTCTCTCAAAATAAATAAATAAATAAACTTAAAAAAAAGTTTTCTTCCTAATCACTACAGGAAAACACAGCTAATAAATATAATTTCCAGAAGTCAAAATCATTGTCTTTTTTCCTACAGTTTAATGGTTTTTCTTAGAGATGATCTGGGATTGACTCAAACTACATCTGGATGCACTAAGCTTGAATTTTGATGTTTCTCTTGAATTCTACCTATTGCATACCCATTATAAACAAATGGAAGAAAAGCCCCCTGAATCCCCCTGTGAAGGTCATTAACAGGCTACATAGAAACCCAAAAAGAGAATTCACAGTAGATGCAGGGAAGTTTTCTCACCAAAATAGTCTTAAGTCCTTCCTAGAATGGGGCCCTTCCTGAGAAGGCACTGCTTCAAGGTAACAGTAGGGCTGAATTAGAAGGAGAAATGCTATATGAAAACTCTGTATAATTTGAGAAATTGGAATAGGCTGACAAGAATAGCTAGGCCACAAAATACTCTCTGGATTTTTAAAAAATCTTTCTTAATCGACTTCTTTCAAATGAAGAAAGCTAATTTCCATCCCAGTTATGACCATGAATGCCTCAAAACGTTCATTTTTAGGTCATCGTTTAAAAACCTTACATGTTCTCATAGAAACAATGAATGATAATGTTATGTATGTTCCCCCAGGCTAGTTCATGGAAGACTATATTTCTCTAATTGTAATTAAAATACATCTTTGTGTTGAAAAGAGTAGAACATTAACATATCCCATTACATGAAAAAAACGTATGGGGGGGGAGAGGGGGGGAGGGTGACACAAATATGTGGCAGAATGTGCAGAACTCTCACACGCATGCATCCCTGGGGACTGTCCTGTCCAGTTCAGGGCTGGTGCTCCAGTGAGCCTTTGCCAAGTGTTCTACAACACTTCTGTGTTTTTTAAAATTTTTTTAAATGTTTTTATTTATTTTTGAGACAGAGACAGACAGAGCATGAGCAGGGGAGGGGCAGAGAGAGAGGGAGACACAGAATCTGAAGCAGGCTCCAGGCTCTGAGCTGTCAGTGCAGCTACAACACTTCTGTTTAAGAGTGACCATTTTTGGGGCGCCTGGGTGGCTCAGTCAGTTAAGCGTCTGGCTTAGGCTCAGGTCATGATCTCATAGTTTGTGAGTTCGAGCCCCGCATCAAGCTCTGCACTAACAGTAGAGATCCTACTTGGGATTCTCTCTCTCCCTCTTTCTCTGCCCCTCCCCGCTCATACTCTTTCTCTGTCTCTAAATAAATAAACTTAAAAAAAAAAAAAAAAAGAGTAACCGTTTTCATCCCCCACAGCAGCCATTTGAGAAAGAAAACCCCTCTGGGTGATAAATGATTGAAACAAAGGGAGAGACTGAGTAGGGAGGGCAGCTCACAGGTCCTCCTACTCACCTGCACTGACATCTCTCAGGACCCTTCTGCCAGCCTGTGCCTAGAGATCCGGGCCTGTGGTACCTCTCCGTGCCCCCGCAGGGCTATCAGAACAGGAGGGGGCTGGGAATCAGACCTGACTCTGGAACTCCTTCTAGGCCCTCCTCTGCTTTTAGCAAGTGGAAAGGGAACTGACCACCCAGGAGAACAAGGTAGGTGGGCCTTAGGGAAAGAGGAGCCTTCTAAAGAAGGAGCCCAACAGGGGCACCTGGGTGGCTCAGTCAGTCGAGCACCCGACTTCAGCTCAGGTCATGATCTCGCAGTTTGCAAGTTCAAGTCTCACATCAGGCTCTCTGCTGTCGGCGTGGAACCCACTTTGGATCCTGTTCCCCTGTCTCTGCTCCTCCCCTGCTCACTTTCTCAGTCTCTCTCAAAATAAATACACTTTTAAAACAAGCAAGAGCCCAACTGTCTTACTAAGGAAGAAACTGAACTTATGAGGCCCTATCTGAGCGTGTGCTAAAATAGAGGAGTAGCAGTGGAGGACCAAGATGGTCCTCTCAAGAAAACAAGGATGAGGCTTAAGGAGGGCATCAGAAAACTTTTCATTTCCCATTTTTCCCAGAGCAGAGCCTCTAACTAGGGAGTTGGGGACGTCTGTTTTAATACTAAAGAGAACCAATGCGCCTAGGTGGCTCAGTCGGTTGGGCATCCAACTTCTGTTCAAGTCATGATATCACGGTTTGTGGGTTTAAGCCCCATGTTGGGCTCTGTGCTGACAGCTCAGGGCCCGGAGCCTGCTTTGGATTCCGTGTCTCCCTCTCTCTCTGGCCCTCTTTGCTTGCACTCTGTCTCTCTCTCTCAAAAATGAAGAAACATTAAAATAACAATGGTAACAACTGAGGAGAGACACCTCAGCGCACAAGAGGAATGGAACCAGGAAACTCCAAAGTACGGAGACTGAGTCCTAGAGGAAAGAGAGGCCTTACCTAGAGAGGCTACGGTCCCATAAATCTCCAACATCAAATCTCAGGCAGGGGCTTCTGAGCAGGCATCAGGCTGGCCCATCGCTTCTGGATGAAGTACACCACCTTGTCCTTCAAGGTCACTGGTTCCTGAAACAAAAGCTTCCTACTCAAGCCCTGAGTTAGGCACAGAGGGAGGAATGAGCTGTCAAAATTGGATGGTCAGGGGCGCCTGGGTGGCTCAGTCATTTGGACGTCCGACTTCGGCTCAGGTCATGATCTCACAGTTCGTGAGTTCGAGCCCCGCGTCGGGCTCTGTGCTGACAGCTCAGAGCCTGGAGCTGCTTTGGATTCTGTGTCTCCCTCTCTCTCTTCCCCTCCCCTGCTCACACTCTGTCTCTCTCTCTCTCTCTCTCTCTCTCTCTCTCAAAAATAAACATTAAAAAAATGTTTTTAAAAAGAGAAAAATCAATACTATATTGGGGCACCTGGGTGGCTCAGTCAGTTGAGTGTCTGACTTTAGCTCAGGTCACGATCTCATGGTTCGTGAGTATGAGCCCTGCATTGCGCCCTCTGTTGCACAGGGCCCACTTCGGATCCTCTGTCCCTCTTTTTCTCTGCCCCTCCCCCACCCATGCTCTGTCCCTCAAAAATAAATAAAACATTAAAAAAAAAAAAAAAGAAAAAGGAATACTATATCCCCTAAATCAATTAGAAACCGGACAAGAGGTATAGTTTACACACACACATACCCCTTCACTGAAGAACATAAAAGACCTGAACAAATGATTAAAAAAAAAACTGTTCCTGAATTAGAAGCACTAATTTTATGAAACTGTCATTTCTCAAATTGATCCATAAATCAGGGCAATCCCAATGGAAATCATTTTTATTCCAAAGTCCTAAAGAATCTGGATTTTGATATATGAGACTCTTAAATATAGAGAACAAACAGAGGGCTGCTGGAGGGGCAGACTAAATGGGTAGTCTGGGGGGATTGGGCTACATGGATAAGGGGCATTACGAAATCTACTCCTGAAATCATTGTTACACTATATGCTAACTAACTTGGATGTAAATTAAACAATAAATAAATTAATTACTTTTAAAAAAAGAATCTGGATTTTGAAATTTATATGGAGGAATAGATGAAAAGACCAGCTAAAAATATTCTGAGAAAATAAGAAAGGGAATTTGCTGGACCCAGATAGCAATACATCCTGTAACAAGGGAGCAACCATTTCCTGAAGAGTCTCCTGCAATAGTCTAACTAGCCTCTTAAACCTCAACGGACTTTTTTTTTTTTTTTTTTAAGGTTTTATTTATTTTTAAGAGTCAGCATGAGCTGGGGAGGGGCAGAGAGAGAATCCCAAGCAGGCACCACACTGCCAGTGCAGAGCCTGATGCAGGGCTCGAACTCAGAAACCGTGAGATCATGACCTGAAGTCAAAGTGAAGAGTTGGAGGCTTAACTGACTGAGCCACGCAGGTGCCCCCAGGAGCCCAAGCAATCTCATAAAATCTTCATGAAACACTCAAAAACCTTTCAATGGCCAACCGTTGCTCGTATGATGAAATCCAAAGTCTTTCCCATGAGCTAAGGTCCTACAGATCTGGCCTCTGCATTTCTACAACTTCAGCCAGCGCGACACTCTTCCTGGGTTCTGTGTCTGGTCACCTGGCTTCCTTTCTCTCCTCCACACAAATCTAAGTCTCTCCCACCTCACGGCTTCTGTGTCTGCTCTCCTACCAGCCTGGCGGTCTCTCCCCTGGTCCTTCCTTTTCCATAGATCTCTGAGCAGACATCACCTGTTCAGTGAGACCTTCCTTTATAACTCTGGGTGCAGGAGGCCATGCCCAAGGACACAATATCAAAGCCACACGAGAAGTGGCTCGCCTCCCTCCCTCTGTCCCTTTCCCTCTCTGTCCTTCTCTTTTTCTCATCTCATCTCTAGCTACCCTGCCTGGCTCATTGCACTTATGAAATACTTGCCTTCTTTCTGTTGCTTAAAAACTCAAATAGTTTGAGAGGTCACACCTTTGGACCCTGATGTTCCCTCTCCTGGTTTGCTCCCTCACGTTATTCTGCTCAAATAGCATGGCCCTTCACTCAATGCACTATTGTCACTTTCTGCCCCCTTCCTTACCTTTCCATTGTAACGTGGATCGCTCCCTGATAGCATATTATACGCTCACAGATATGTTGTCTGTGTCCCCCAGTAGAACCTAGAGCTCCAAGAAGGCAGTTTTGAGGACCATTGGCACAAAGTAGGAACTCCATAAATGTTGGTTAAATGAATGAATCTATCAAAGTAAGAGCCCAGTCAGTACGTTATGTAACTATTAGTATTGTTCTCCTGGTACTCCCAAAGCCTATTTCATGGCATTGCACACAGGGTGCTCAGTATATATCTGGTGAATGAACAGAGAGGTCTTAACTTATGCTATTCTATGTAAACAATTTACAGAGCGAACGTCATCCCCTAAAAGGGTTTTCCTGCCTGTTGGTAGATTCATTTGTTGAAAGTGACATGGGTTATGGGGTGCCTGGTGCCTCGGTTGGTTAAACATTTAACCGGCTCAGGTCATGATCTCACGGTTCATGAGTTTGAGCCCGATGGGGCTCCCTGCTATCAGCACAGGGCCTGCTTCAAATCCTCTTTCTCCTTCTCTGTCTGCCCCTTCCCAGCTCGCATGTGTGCGTGCCCTCAAAAATAGAAAATAAACGTTAAAAAAAAGTGATATGAATTTATAGCTCCCAGAAATTTCTACTGGCAGGTGCTTCCACCTTACACATTTAAATGGATCTTCTGAACATCATATCCTCTCTCTAATCAAAGATATTTCCCCGGATAATCTCATCTCACCTCAAACTGCTTTCCCCAAACAAACACACCCTCCTGTGAATAGACACACATATGCACCTTCCAGAACTACGTAGCAAGGGGAAAGCCATGTCAGGCCTGAGTCCTGTACTGACTTCTCTGAGAGCTGATCCAAGAAAGGCTATCAGGATCACCTAAGACCACATTCTCTGGAGCATGGCTGCTGACTCCCAGCTTCCGGCACAGCTCTCTGACTCTGGAAAAGGCAGAGCCTCAGATCTAAGACAGCAGAAGCCCTCCAAGTGAGACTGCCCCCATCTTGCAGCCCATAAGTGCACTACTCGCCCATCTCTCCCCACCGTCCCTGGACTCCTGGGCTCTTAGAACAATGACTGTCCTACCACTCCAGGGGAGCCTGGCCCCTACCCTCACCCACAGTTACAACTGCTCCTTCAGTTTATTTTTCCATCCACTTGCTGGCAAGGCACAAGGCTTCTCAAAATTAACTGCTACACCCCACTCTCCAGAACCAAGTGGAGGAAAATCCTGGCTTAAGTGACTACCTGAGTTGGAGTAGAAAATAGTTTTGTTTTTTTTTTTTTAATTTTTTTAAATATTTATTTATTTTTGAGACAGAGAGAGACAGAGCATGAATGGGAGAGGGGCAGAGAGAGAGGGAGACACAGAATCGGAAGCAGGCTCCAGGCTCTGAGCCATCAGCCCAGAGCCTGACGTGGGGCTCGAACTCACAAACCGGGAGATCGTGACCTGAGCTGAAGTCGGATGCTTAACTGACTGAGCCACCCAGGCACCCCGAAAATAGTTTTTACTGAACGTGTTCGGTGACCCTGACCATTGACAAAGATTCTGTCCTTGACCAAACTCTAGCCAGGCTCCCCGAGCCCTTTCTCTACTAAGCCTATAAAGACCAACAAAAAATAGTCTCTAACAGCTCAAGGTCACATCCCAAGGATGACCCTAGCCCCTCTTAGACTGAGAAAATTTAAGGCTGCCAAAGAATGTACTGTTTGTTCCAGCCAACACTTGAAGATAGGGCCCCTGTCTCCCAGGCTCTGTGGGAGTGCTGGAACCAAACTTCTCTGAGCCGGGTGGGCAAGCCCTCATGGGCTCCACATGACATCCTTGACGCCATACTAAGCCACCCCATCCCGCCCCCTCCGCCACCATTCTCCTTTTAAAAGGTCCGGTCACTTCCGTACCAAGGCCGAGTTCAAGTCACCCTGGGCTCTCTTCTCTCCTGCGATAGTTATTACTGGTTAAAACCTGTCCGGCTTTGTTCATCTTTGACACCACGACCAAGAGGCGCAGCCTCTGGACAGAAAGAAGGCAGAGGGCGCCTGGACCGAGAAGGGCTACAGGACGAAATGCAGGTGGCGGCGAGGCCACGGGTCAATGCAGGAAAAAGATGCTCAAGCGCGCAGCTGGGTGGCAGTGGGCGCTGACCGGGTCGGTCCCCGGGAAGCTGGAGACGCCAACACCCAGGCGCAACAGGGAACGGCCCGCGGCAGGTGCTCCCGAGGACGAAGGAGGCCCCTCCGCGGGCCGGGGCGCAGGTAAGGGGCCTCCTCGGCCAGGCACTTCCAGGTCAAGGCTGGCCAGCCCAGACCACCGAGGGCCGAGGGGCCTCGAATCAGTGAATCGGCTCCCTGAGTCCCGCCGCGCCCGCACTCGAGCTCACCTGCCGCGGGGCGAGCGCGGGGTCTCCAGGAACCAGCGAGGAGCCAAAAGCACCGCGGGAGCCCTCCTTCCCCTCTAGGAAGTCTGGACGTTTCCTTCCGTGTGGTGCGCGGGTCCTGCACCCCCCGCGCCCCGTTTGCACAGCGGCGCCCTCTCGCTGCAGGTGGCAGCGTTGCAGAGGTCTAGCGGCGGTCTTGAAGTCTTGCTGCCACCCCGCCTGCACAGGCCTCAGCGGCTGGCTACAGATGGGGCCGCAGCAAGGCCGGGAACGACCTTGCAAATGTTTGGGGGTCCCACGTGCAACTGGGATCGAAAAGCCAGACACTGCCCCGCGGTGTGCGTCATAGAGGGAAACGGCCGTTTGGGTCTCTTAAGCCCTATTTCTGGAACCCAGTCCAGGGTCTGGACCGGTGAAGATTAATGAACAGTGTGTAGTCTGTGCTCTGTCCCCTCTGTTCCCTCTAACCTCTGAGGTCTTGTTAACAGGGCAAGACTTGACATGCTTGAGTACTAACCTGAGGAGAAGGCCAGAAACTAGAGAATTAGCCCGACCTCACACTTGAAACGCTGAGGACAGTCCAGTACGTTGCAATTCGTACTGGACTGACCGGACTGCGGGAGGAGGTCCGCCCACACCATGCCCGGTCTCTGTGAGGGTAAAGGATACAGGGAATGTACAGAACGTGATCTCTCCGAAGGTGCTACTTAGAACTCTCCGGTTCAGCGGACGAGGGCTGTGGCAGGGGCAGTTAAGGCAGATGCAAGGGAGAACCTGCCAGAAGTCTATTCCTTGTGGAGGCCCGGCAGTGGTAGCTAAAGGAGAAACCGGGCAGCCACATTGTTTTTATCAGCAGCCAGCTTCCATGTTGGAGTGGCTGTGGAAAGACCAGGGAAACCAACAACTACGACCAGAGTGGAACCAGACAAGAGCTCCAACCAGGGCACCAGGCTTGCGGTTGCTGAGTGGGCTACATACACAGGCCCCAGAGGAAAAAGCCCACGAGCCATAGCCATTCAGCCTCACTCAGCCCAGGGCCAGAAGTGCCTGTTGATCCCAAACGCACAGAGTGTAGGGAAACCAGAGGGGACCACAACCTCACTTCCTGTAACCCCACCAGCTCTTCCACCCCGAGACTAGCCAGTCACAAGCCATTCACAAAAGATCTGAAGGGACGCCTGGGTGGCTCAGTCGGTTAAGCGTTGGACTTTGGCTCAGGTCACGTTATCAGGGTTTGTGAGCTCGAGCCCCGTGTCGGGCTCTGTGCTGACAGCTCCGAGCCTGGAGCCTGGCTCTGGATTCTGTGTCTCCCTTTCTCTCTGTCCCTCCCCTGCTCTTGCTGTCGCTGTCTCCCTCTCTCTCTCTCTCTCTCTCTCGAAAATAAACACTTTTTAAAAATTTAAAAGAAAAAAAAAGATCTGAATGCACAGACTGAGAATGCACTGTGAACCAAGAAACATTAATGGAGGATGATCAACACCTCCCATAAGGGGGCTGGCAAAGCTAAATTCCTAAAAGCTTCCAGGCATTGGGAAAAAAATATCCGGAAGCTTCTCCTCAGTTATCTTAGTTGCCGGGAGACCCGGAACAATGGAAACAAGTTGTGATCTCAGAAGTCAGCAAGCTATCTTTCTGGTGTCTGATTAGCCCAGTTACCTCCCCCTTACCAGAGTGGGACCCCTCATCCACACTGTGTGACCTAATCTCTTGGCCAGAGAAGAGTAGTGAACACACCTAAACTGGGCAAATCAGATTCTCTCTCCCAGGGATTTGTCACAGTCTGGGAAATTGTTTGGGCTACTCCCAGGATAGAGTTGTAAACATGAAGTCTGGGGCAACCTCCGCCGTGTGCCTGGGGATAGAGACAGCAGAGCTGAAGAGGGGAGAAGGGATCAGACGTGAAGAAAGAGTGGGGACTGCCTGTTGCGCCTGCTTGGGTTTTCCAGGGTCCAAATCTCCTGCTGCATTCTTGCCTTTGGTGCCAGGATACATTTAGGAATCCTTATAATTAAGTGTACTTACACTAATTGAAATAAGTTTGTTATTTTTTTTTTTTTTTGAGAGAGAGAGAGAGCAGGGGAGAGACAGAGAGAGAGAGAGAGAGAGAGAGAGAGAGAGAATCCCAAGCAGGCTCCACACTGTCAGCGCAGAGCCTGATGCGGGGCTTGAACTCACAAACCATGAGATCATGACCTGAGCCGAAATCAAGAGTCAGAGCCATCCAGGCGCTACAGGTTTCTGTTAATTTTAAAGAGTCCTAAATAACATAGCCAACTCACTGATAAAGGTAAAAGTCTCAAAACTAAATGATTCAGGTAATATGACACCCATATCCCTTTCCTAAAGAAAGTGGGCAGTCCTCAGGCTCATGTTATAACATAATAAGTTTGGGGGGGTGGGGAGAGTCAGTATGTTTAGACATAGTCAATTCACCTTCAGAGAAAACAAAACTCTTGGAAGAACCGTATGTTGGAATTTAAGTGATGTGAGTTTATTTTTACATATCTGTCCTTTCAGTGAGCTACACATGGCCCTTGTCAAAAAACAAGTACCCACCAGAGCACCTGGGTGGCTCAGTCGGTTAAGTGTTCGACTCTTTGATTTCAGCTCAGATCATCATCTCACAGTCTGTGAGATTGAGCCCTGTGTGGGGCTCAGCACAGAGTGTGGAGCCTGCTTGGGATTCTCTCTCTCTCTCTCTCTCTCTCTCTCTCTCTGTCTCTGCCCCTCCCCTACTCATGTGCTCACGCTCTCTCTCAAAAAAATAAATGAACTTAAAAAAAACACACACAAGTGCCTACTATTGGGGCGCTTGGCTGGCTTATTCAGAAGAGCACGCGACTCTTGATCTCAGGGTCGTGAGTTCAAGTCCCACGTTGGGTGTACAGGTTACTCGAAAATAAAATCTTAAAACAAAACAAGTGCCTACTAAGTGCCAGACAACCTGGCAACACTGTTCCCAGCATTAAAAAGAATGGCACGTTATTCATCTTTTGGCCCCTAGCAAGTGCTATGGAAGCTGTATAGTAACATTTGTGCAACAATGGGGGAGACCCTAAATGCCTGTTGAATTCATGAACAAGGGAAGAAACAGACGAGAGAACACCAGTCATCACCGTCAGAAACCCGTAACTCTATTAGCTGTGAGGAATCGAAAGTCATTTTTCAACCCAGAGCTGATACTGATTTTCCCTACACTCCTTGCTTTCTTCTCATCTTATAACGTCTATAATCTGTTACCTTCCACCCCTTCCAAACTATATTTAGAAGTTATGTTTTTCTGAAATTTGGCTAGTTTTGAGGTCTCTCACCCCCACCCTTCCATGCTATAATCTTCCAAGAAGCCGTGAGGCCCTGTTTAATGGTGTTTGTGGGAAATAGAATGGATGTTATATATATTATATTTACCATAAATTAAATATTAATAACATATATACTATAAATTAAAATATATATATATATATATAATTTTGTGTGTAGGAGAGAGAAATATGGCAAAGAAACCAGTAATTATCATTTTCCTACATTTTGACTGCTTTTCTTAATGGTGATTCTAGGTGAGGGATCTTTGCATATTCTGGAACCTCTAACTACAGCTGTGAAGATACGTTTGGTTTCTGCCTTTTCTTCTCCTGACTTCTGTGTATTGCACAAAGGAAGAAAATAAGTATCTCCAACATCCCACAAACATTTAAATTTCTCCCTACACTGAGGGCGATGGAAATTTTTTTTATCTTGGTTACACAACTGTATTCATTTGTCAAAACTCACCAAACTGTATACTTGAAAAGGGTAAAGGCGGGGCACCTAGGTGGCTCAGTCGGTTGGGCATCCCGCTTCAGCTCAGGTCATGATCTCACAGTCCACGAGTTCGAGCCCCACGTCGGGCTCTGTGCTGGCAGCTCAGAGCCTGGAGCCTGCTTCGGACTCTGTGTCTCCCTCTCTCTCTGCCCCTCCCCTGCTCATGCTCTGTCTCTCTCTGTCTCAAAAATAAATAAAAACATTTAAAAAAAATTAAAATTAAAAAAAAAAGAAAAGGGTAAAGGCTATAAAGTATATCTCAATAAAACTAACCAAAACCAAAACGGTGCTTTATGCTCTCCCTTGCAGACATCATTTTCTGGTGTTACAGTAACAGTGTATATATCATTTACTTAGTGTTGTATTCCTGCTTAGTTAATTAAAGTACCTTTCCATGTTGCTATGTCCTCCTGAAACAATGATTCTGAGAAGGACCATGCCACTAGACAGGAAGTATAGCCACACCGGTGGCACCATACCATCTGGTAACATTTGCGTCCATAAACCCTTCTTGGTGCTCTCAAAATAGTTCATCATAAAATTAACTTAAAATCAAAAACTCAGATTGTATCACAGAGGATGTGGAGTAAGTGTGAGAACACATCAGAGTATGTGTATGGTTAGGAATAAACTCTCCTTTGAGGCAGGGGCTACAGCAGGTCAGGGTTAGGTCTCTCTCCTTCCCTCTGAGGCTCCACACTGTGTTGCCAACAAGTTCACTCCATGTATAACCGAGAGGTGGCTACACCCAGGCATCTGCTCTCAATGCACAGGCCCTAATCACTTTCCGTACCTACGTATTTGAGTGGGCACTGAAGAAAAGGATAGAAAAGGAACCCAAGAGAAAAGCCACATCCCCTTCCAATCAAGTCTAGGAACGTAATTTTGCATTATTGCCATCAATGCTGACTCATCACTTCCTTTTCTTTTTACTGGTTGTCTCCTCCGTCTATTGCTTAGTTACACAGGATCCTCATAATGGTCATTATCAAGGTAACAAAAAGTCCCAGGCTCAGATGCCACACAGTGAGCCTTGCTAGTTCCCCACCAAATGGCCCTCCTTAATTCCTGAAAGCAATCACTGGATACCTCCTTCGATTACCTCCCATGGGCTTTGCATCCCACCCCGTTTTTTTAATGTTTATTTTTGAGGGAGGGAGGGAGAGATAACGAGTGGGGGAGGGGCGGAGAGGAGGGGGGACAGAGGACCCAAAGCAGGCTCTGTGCTGATAGCAGAGAGCCCTGCGCGGGGCTGGAACAGAGGAGATCATGACCTGAGCCCAAGTCCCATGCTTAACCTACCGAGCATCCAGGTGCCCCTCCCCAATTTCTTGAACTACAGCAGGCCATGTCATTGGCATGCCGCGCCCCTAACCCCCCCAGATCGTCTGCAAACTCCTCCAAATCCAGCAGAGAAGGCAGGTGCAGCCCGAGGCTACCGGCCCATCCCGAACACCACAAGTGACAGCCGCCACCATTTCCTACCCAGGGGACGGAAGCGGGGAATCCAACACGGACCTTAAGGGTGAGACCAGACGTGGAACTGGGAAAGCAACGACGACTCACAGGAGCCCAGGAGAGCGACGACAGAGACGCGGGGCCGGGGCAACAGGACTCTGGGCGGGCGGGCGGTGGAGAGCGTGAGGGGGCTCACCGGGCGTGGGGCGAGGGGTTCGGGCTCCCGGGGGAAGTGAGGTCCCGAAGGCCGTGCGCCATTCGCCCGGGCGAAGCGCCGGCCGCCGCGGCCCGGGGGCGCAGCACGAAGCCAGGCGCGGGCGGGGGCCGCGGCGCGGGGTGTGGGGCAGGCGGGGCGGCCCCCGGCAGGGCGGGGGCGGGCAGCGCGGGGCGGCGGGGCCCGGGCCCCGGCGCCGCCCCCCGGCGCGCGTGCAGCTTGCGGTGCTGGACGAAGCTGGCGCTCCACTTGAAGGCTTTGCCGCACGCGGCGCACTCGTAGGGCCTCTCGCCGGTGTGCAGCCGCCGGTGCTGGACCAGCGTGACCTTCTGGCTGAAGGCCTTGC
This sequence comes from Panthera pardus, assembly GCF_024362965.1. NCBI lineage: Eukaryota > Metazoa > Chordata > Mammalia > Carnivora > Felidae > Panthera > Panthera pardus. Next base: position 149,463,244 of record NW_026526721.1, read on the forward strand.
CGCACTCCTGGCAGCCGTAGGGCCTCTCCCCGGTGTGCACCCGCCGGTGCACGGCCAAGCGCGAGCTGCAGCTGAAGGTCTTCCAGCACTCGGTGCACTTGAACAGCTTCTCGCCCGTGTGCAGCCGCCGGTGCTGGAGGAAGGCGGAGCTGCGGCCGAAGGCCTTCCCGCACTCCTCGCACGCGTACGGCTTCTCCCCGGTGTGGGTTCGCTGGTGCTGGCCGAGCACCGACGCGGAGCTGAAGCTCTTCCCGCACGCCTGGCACGCGTACGGCTTCTCCCCGGTGTGGATTCGCTCGTGGACGAGGCGGTCGTAGCTGCACCGGAAAGCCTTGCCGCAGGCCTCGCACTGGAAGGGCTTCTCCCCCGTGTGGACCCGCCGGTGGCGGCGGAGCTTGGAGTTGTAGCTGAAGGTTTTCCCGCAGTCCTGACACTCGTAGGGCTTGTCGCCGCCGTGCAGTTTCCCATGCTGCCGGAGGTGGGAATTCTGGCCGAAGGCCTGCCCGCACTCCTGGCACGAGTAAGGCCTCTCCCCGGTGTGGCTCTTCTGGTGCCGGGCCAGTTTGGAGCTGTACCTGAAGGCCTTCCCGCACTCCTTGCACCCGAAGGGCCTGTCATCCGTGTGGACGCTCTGATGCCGCTGCAGGTCTGAAGGCAGGCCGAAACACCGGCCGCGCTCGCCGCGCGCGGAAACCGCCGGTCCCCGGCGCAGGCCCGGCTTCGTCAGGACACGGACACCGGCGCTTCCCTGCGGTGTGCTGGCTGGCTCCTCCCTTTCCCTGGTGGAGGGTCTGTACCCCTGCACCGGCCAGCCCGTGAAACCCCCTCCGCGTGAGCCCGTGTCCGCCCCCAGGTCACACAGCGGTGGCTGCTCCAAGCTGGCTTTAAGGTGAGGCTGCTGGGGACCGTCCGGGAGCAGCCCCTCCACCGCCAGTCTCTGGGCCGCCGATGCTCCAGAAACGTCCCGCCTTGGGGTCTGCTCCCCCTTCGCAGTCTTGTTTTTACCACCTGGCATGAGAAAAAAAAGGAAACAGAGGAGGCACTTACTAAGGCTACAAGGGGAAAGGGATTAGGCGGTAATAGTATTGTTGCCAGAGAGACGGGGCTACCCGAGGATGCCCCGAAGGGAGAGAAAAGTCCTGGGGGCGGAGAAGGCGAGCCAGGCCATTTGGACAAGAAAAGCCGCGCACGCGGGCGGCAGAAGCTATCCACCCAGAGGAGTGAAGAATAACGGGAGCGGGGTGGGGAAGGTGCTGGAAGGGGAAGCGGTGAAGAAAGAGGGAGGTGACGGGGAGAAGGAGATCTCTAAGCTGGAGAAGAGAGCTGGGTGAGCAGCCCCAGGCCACCCAGCGCCCGGGGCTGGGAGTCGCAGCGTGCAACAGTGGACCCCAAGGCCCAGGCGTGGGATGGGGCCTGACCAAATGCTCCAAACCGTTCTGTGACCTTTAAAGAGGATTCTGTCCTAAGCCCGGCTGGAGAGAAAACAATGGGCCATACTGCCGATCATGAAGGGTCCACAGGAGGACCATGATTTCAAAACCCACACCGTGTACTCTGAGACACTACCTCTAAAAGGAAAAGGGTGTGTAGATTTTATGTTAAAAAAAAAAAAAAAGTGATGCAGGTATGACAGATTTTATACTATCTTGGTCTATTTAAGTCTAATATAGTCCAGACTACTTTTTTTTTTTATGTTTTTATTTTATTTTTGAGAGAGAGACAGCGTGCAAGCAGGGGAGGAGCAGAGAGAGAGGGAGACACAGAACCCGAAGAGGGCTCCAGGCTCCGAGCTGTCAGCACGGGGCCCGACGTGGGGCTCGAACTCACCCACTGTGAGATCAGGACCTGAGCTGAAGTCAGATGCTTAACTGAGCCACCCAGGTGCCCCCAGACGAATTTGTTTTTAAAGGAGTCTTCTCTATTAGAATAACTAGGGTTTTTTTACATCTGTGTAATTTTTCAAATCTTTTAAATTAAGTAATTAATTAATCTATTTCAAGTAATCTCTACATGCAACATGGGGCTCAAACTCACGACCCTGAGATCAAGAGTCACATGCTCAGGGTGCCTGGATGGCTCAGTTGGTTAAGTTTCCGGTTCTTGAGTTTGGCTCAGGTCATGATCTTCAGCCCCACATCAGGCTCTGCACTGGCAGCTCAAAGCCTGCTTACGATTCTCCCCCTCTTTCTGCCGCTCCCCTGCTCACAGTCTCTCTGTCTCTCTCAAAATAAATAAATAAACTTAAAAAAAAAGAGAGTCACATGACCTACCACCAACTGAGCCAACCAGGCACCCCCGACCCCAACTTCCAGGGTAATTTTTAAATGCTAAGCACAACTCAGTGATGACATGCAACCCAGAGTTTAAATGATATGGTTTGAGGGGCACCTGGGTGGCTGAGTCAGTTAAGCATCTTTTTTTTTTTTTTAACATTTATTTTTTGAGAGACAGAGACAGAGCACAAGTGGAGGAGGGGCAGAGAGAGACAGAATGGGACACAGAATCCAAAGCAGGCTCCAGGCTCCGAGCTGTCAGCTCAGAGCCCGACGTGGGGCCTGAACTCACGAGCGGTGAGATCATCACCTGAGCGGAAGTCAGATGCCCAACCGACTAAGCCACCCAGGCGCCCCTCTGGCTTTTTTTTTTTTTTAAGTTTATTTATTTATTTTGAGAGAAGGAGTGCAGGGAAGGGGCAGAGAGAGAGAGAGAGAGAGAGAGAGAGGAGAGAGATGGAGAGACAATCCCAAGGAGGCTCTGCACCGCCAGCATAGAGCCCAATACGGGGTTCAATTCCATGACCACGAAATCATGACCTGAGCCGAAATCAAGGGTCAGTTGGGGAACCAGGCGCCCCAAGCATCCGACTCTCGATTTTGGCTCAGGTCATGACTTCATGGTCATGGAATTGAGCCCCGTACTGGGCTCTATGCTGGCGGTGCAGAGCCTGCTTGGGATTCTCTCTGTCCCTCTCTCTCTGCCCCTCCCCTGCTTGTGCTCTCTCACTCGCTCTCTTCTCTCTCTCAAAATAAATAAATAAGCTTTAAAAAAAAAAAAAAAGATATGGTTTGAGATTCTCAAGGGCAGTAGTCTTGAAGGTGTGGTCCCTGGGAACCTGTCAGTAATGCGAATTCCTGGGCCCCACCCTAGTCCTGCTGAATCAGAACCTCTAGAGCTGGTCTCCAGCAAGTCCACACTCTAACAAGCCCTGCATGAGATTCGGATGCTCACTGGAGTTTGAAACCACTGATCCAGAAGCTAAAAAGGCGGGGGGAGGCTCTTCCCGTAATTGTTTTAAGCCGCACTGTGCATAAGGAAGTGTCTAGACGCCCGTGGCTACTTAACTTTAATTGAAACGGAGCCAAATTTAAAATCCAGTTCCTCATTCGCGCTCACCACACTTCAAGTGCTGATGAGGATAAGGGCTACCAGATCGGGTAGCGCAGATGCAGGACATTTCTGTTCCACGGCGTTCTATCTGACCGTGCTGGGTTCAAGCCGTTGGGAGACCAGGCCGACGACGTGTAGCTGTGGCAGAGGCAAACACTGAACTGCGGGCAGACCGCTGGGAGAGGTTTCTCATCAAGACGACGGCACGTGCTGAGTCAACCCAAAGGCCCCGACGAAGGCCGAAGCGGGGCTGAATCAGGAAGGGGCATTTGGTTTATAAGACGTGCAATAGCACATGGGATGGAGGGAGTATGCGGACAGGGCCAACTGAGGGAGAAAGGCTGAACGCCCGATCTCTGGATGGTTCTCGCGGTATCTTTCAAAAAGGGAAACCATTCATTCCCAATAAATACACGGGCTTTCTTTCGAAAGCTCATCTGTGGGGTTTAGGAGTTCCTAATAATTCTATTCTCGTGTACAGTTTCATACACACTCATAGCTACAACGTTCTTACAGAAACAAGTTCTTATTGTATTGCATTTACATTCCTAAATTGACCCCCCCCCCAAAAAAAGCCTATTTTCACCACATATTTTTGAAACCCTGTGGCTTTACAAGGAAAAATAACAGCAAATGAAATGTTTGGACCGGTCTTTTCGAGTTTGGGGCTGAAGGCTAGAAAGGGGCACTTTTCTGAATGAGAGTGACCGTTGCCACGCCCACAAGAGCTGGTATGACAGAAGCCAAACGTTCTTCCAGTTGAATCATTAACGGACGGGAGGAGGCCAAGCAGAAGAGGACAGTGGCACGCTCCCCTGCTTACCTGTGTGGACATCTCCCGGGGCCTCTCCCCCCGTGGGTGTCCAGGGATCCAGGCCCCGCGGTGCCTCTCCTCGCTCCAGCTGGAGTATCAGCTCTGGTTTGGGGAATGGAAATGCTCCTGAAGGAGAAGGAAAAGGAACAGGAAGCTGAGGAGAGTCCCTGCTGACCCTTCTCAGTCCACCTTCTGCTTTGCCGGGTGAAAAAGTCCCAGGACACCAAGGGAGGTCAGTGTTGAGACAATCTTGAGATCTAAGGGACGCTCAAATTGTTTTGCTCAGGGGTGGGGGTGGGGGTCTTACTCTGGCTCCATCGGAGAGGACAGAAAGCTCTGTCGTTACAGCGTGTACAGGGGGTCCTAGGAGACTCTCACACAGGGGAGACGGGGCCCAGGACTCCAGGGCACTGGAAGAGTGAAGCAATGAAAATGGGGCCACCAGGAACCTTCTCAGCTGTCTGCGCCCAGAGCAAAAACCCCTTTCAGGAGAGTCCCCATCAGGAAACAGGGAAGAGGCAAGTCCTGCTGAAAACCAAAGTGATCCCAGATCGCTCTCCATTAGCTACTCCCGAAACTAGGGATTAGGGAGCTCGGCTCACGGAAGCATCAGTCCTGGGGGTATGGGAGACCCCAGATCCACCAAGGAGGAAGCCAAGGGCCTTGAGGGCAGAGCTGGTTCAGACGGAAGGGAGGACTTACCCAAGGAAGTTATATTTGCATAATTCTCCAGCATCACCTCCCGGTACAAGGCCCTCTGCATGGGGTCCAGGATAGTCCATTGATTCTGGGTGAAGTACACGGCCACGTCCCCAAAGGTCACTGGCTCCTGAAACAACAGGCCCCTGCTCAAGCCCTGTGTGAGGGTCCAGGAGGGGTCTGAGCTCCAGGGTAGCCCTGATTCTACTGGAGTCCATGGCTCTGAGCCCCATGTACTTGTTCATGCACAGTACCTGCTGGCCGGCAAGGAGCTCCACAACGGCACCCCAGCCAGGGACAGCCCTCAGCACATTTTCAATGTGTAGCCACTGGGGCCCCAATCCAAGCACACCCTCCAGCACCTGCTGCTGCCTGCCTGGTGGTCACATCAACCCCACGTCTGGTTCCATGAGCTGGGTCAATCTTCCCGGCATGTTTTCTAAAATGACCATAGCAGGCCATCTGTCTTTTACCCTAACTCCATCCATCCTGGAGCCCCTATTAGGGCCCTCCACTCAGGTTCTCTCTGGTCTTTCCCAGTCATGTCTCTGTATAGACAGAGGAACAATTCCAAGGGCACAGAGTTCCCTTCACTCTGGTGGTTCTCCCTCCTTCTGCCGTCTTGCCTTACTGTCTCTTGAAGGCGATGTGCAGTGTTATCTCCTCCTCTCCTAACATACCTGAGTCCAGAGACAGGGCGCCAGTCTCCATCCCTGAGCAGGGACCTGCTTCCAGATCACCCAAGCTCTGTCCGACCTGGCAACACTGTCCTCTGCACCAGGTGCGTCTCGCTGTGTCCCCTGGGGCCATTTCCACCTTCTCCGGGGAGAGGGAAACCTTCACAGGTTGTTCAGGGCTTTGTGCCTTGTCCTCGGTCAACTACTTTTACATCAATTCACTCAATCGTCAGAACGCATGTATGAAGGAAGAGTTATTCTCTATCGCAGATGATGGGAATCAGTGATATTAAGCACTTGGAAATGGACAAAAGGGGGCCCTCTTTCTTTGAGCACTTAATACAAGGTTGAATAAGGAGGCAAATATTTCAAAATGAACTGACCACTTATACAAAAGAGTGGCACTATAACGTCTCTTCCTTGACTTACACTCTACTCTGCCCCAGTCTGTCACGTCAACCTCTCTGCGTGTAGCATCTGCTGGGTGGAAGAGACAGAGCTCGTAAGTACTACAGGACTGCAGCCATCGTGGTGAAGATTGGTTCGGACCAGAATCGTTAATGGATGCTAAATCTAGGAGGAAATTTTGACGATAAACAGGATAGTTGCGTGATCTTAAACGTCGCCCTATAGATTTCTTATTAGTTGCAAGGGAAAGATAATTATCTATATGCTGAAGAAACCAGGTATC